>NC_142868.1:119397500-120647500 GCF_051225735.1 Oryctolagus cuniculus
GACTCTATACTTTAGAGCTGTTTTAGATTCCCAGCAGCATTAAGCAAAGGTAGAGCTTGCCCACATACTCTGCTCCTGCCTCTCAACCCCTTCCACCATCAACTTTCCACACCAGAGTGTGACACTTGTTATGACTGATTAACCTGCATTTTACAGAAGTTTGATTTATTCATTTATTTGAAAGGCAAAGTGGCAGAAAGATGGAGAGACAGAGGAAGAGGTATTCCAACCACTGGTTCACTCTCCAAATGCCTGCAACAGCTGGGGCTGGATCAGGTCAAAGCCAGGAGCCAGGAGCTCCATCTGAATCTCCCACATGGGTGGCAGGGACCCAAGTACTTGGGCCATCACCTACTGCTTCCAGACACGACAGCAGGGATCTGGGCCAGAAGTGGAGGTGGAAATCAGTCCCAGGCACTCTCATAGAGGATGCTGGCATCCCAAGCAGCTGGTCACCCCCTGTGCCACAATGCCTTCCCCCTTGCTTAACCTCTACTGATAGATCGTCGTTCCTTGGAGTTTACATTAGGAGAGGCCCATAGCATCTCTCGGGGTTCCCTGATGGTACTTTCCATTCTACGGGTTTTGGACAGGCACACAGTGACGCGTATCCACCAGCACAGAATCACACAGTGCAGTTTCCCCGCCCCAAACATCCTCTACTCTCTACCCATTCGTCCCTCCCTCTCCCAGCCCCTCGTCAACCACAGGTTGGTTTGTTTTTTGTTTGTTTGTTTTTACTATCTCCACAGTTTTGTCTTCAGTTGAGATCATATGCAGTCTTTTAAGAGAGGCTTCTGATCTTCCTAATAGGCATTTAAGCTTCTTCCACGTCTTTTCGTGGCTGGCTAGCTCATTCCTTTCTAGCACATTCAGGACAGATGTCTTTTTAGACAGTTCATTGTCTAGGTGTGCCAGGGCTATCCATGCACCTACAGAGGACATCTCAGTTACTTTCAAGTTTCAACGACTGTGAGCAAAGCTGCTGAAAATGCATGTGTGGGCTTTTGGGTGGATACCAGGGGGTAGGATTGCCAGACCATACAGTAAGATTATGTCCAGTTTGTAAGAACTGCTGGGCCCCTAAAGGGGCTGTACCATTTTGCATCCCCCCCCCCCCAGCAGTGAATGGCAGTTCCTGCTGCTCCACCTCCCTGCAGCTATTGGTGCTGTTGGATTCCGGGTCTTGGCCGTTCCTACAGATGTGTAGCGATGTCTCAGGATGGTTTTAATGTGCAGTTCCCCAACGACAGATGAGGGGGAACACCTTTGAACCTGCTCATTTGCCATCTGTAGATATCAGTTCAGGTCTTTGGCCCAGTTCAAAAATGAGGTTGCGGCTGGCGCCACCGCTCACCAGTCTAATCCTCCGCCTTGCGGCGCCGGCACCCCGGGTTCTAGTCCCGGTCGGGGCGCTGGATTCTGTTCCGGTTGCCCCTCTTCCAGGCCAGCCCTCTGCTGTGGCCAGGGAGTGCAGTGGAGGATGGCCCAAGTGCTTGGGCCCTGCACCCCATGGGAGACCAGGAGAAGTACCTGGCTCCTGGCTTCGGATCAGCGCGGTGCGCCGGCCACAGTGCGCCGGCCGGGGCGGCCATTGGAGGGTGAACCAACAGCAAAAGGAATACCTTTCTCTCTGTCTCTCACTGTCCACTCTGTCAAAAAAAAAAAAAAAAAAAAAAGAGTGCTTTGTTTATTTTGGATTAAAGTCCTTTATTAGGAACGTCTTTGGCAAATATTTTCTCCCAACCTGTAACTTGTCCTTTTGATGCACTTTCTGTGTAAGTTGAACAAGTGCCTTTCTCTTTCTTGTGAAGGTAGAGCAGGGTAGGGCGTGGTGCAAGCCCAGGCACTGAACCGGGTGACAAGCAGCTGTCATACAGAGCTTCTTAGAAGAGGAAGCAGGGTTCAGTTCAACACTACAGCTGGACTCATGGGACCGAAGAGTAGGAAGGCGAGAAGTAGCAGGTAGAGGAGCATCGTGACTGTGGGCTGAGGTGGGGTCTGGAGGAATGCAAGAACACTGACCATAAGAGCTTGGGCTACCCTTCCTGACAAACTCTTTATTGCTGGAGCCCTTCTGAAATGCGTTTGGCCTTGGGCACATTGGGAAGAAAACACCTAGATTTTTCTTGGTGGTATCTGCTAAGAGCCAACTGGAGATAAAGAAAAACAACAACAACAACAACGAATATTCAGAGACTTCAACTTGGACCACATGATAGCTCAGCTATGCAGCTGACTTCCTCTGCTCAAGTCTACAAGTTAAATCTAAAACATGGAGAAGGAAAAAAGAATTGTAGAAGGAAGGCGGCAGGAGGGAGAATCTGGGAGTGAACCAGCAGATGGGCTCTCTCTCTCTCTCTGCCCCGTCTTCGTGCCTTCCAAATAAAATAAAATGGAAGAAGGCAGCCTAGCAGGACGCTCGGAGGCCCCCGGCGCCCATCCTCCCTGCTGCAGGCTGCTGTGGGTCAGCTGTCCCACCCACTCAGTTGGCAGGGGAGCAGCAGGAGGCCAGGGAGCGGGAAGTCTGTGATCAGATGTGGGGCTCAGAGCATGGGTGCCTCTTCTACTTCAAAACGTTCAACAATGGGTTTCTTGGAGGTGTTACAATCAGAACCCCCGAACACAACCTGGAAGTCATTGACAGTTGAATAGAGGTGACAGGGAACAGATTTACAGAATTAGGGCAGCAGACCAAGCAGAAAGCGGGTAACTCCATTTCCATAATCCAGGCGGCAGCGCCATGTATCAAGCATAGAGACAGCCTGGAGCATTTGTTAGGGAGAAACAGCCCTCAAACGGTAGGAGCTCCTGAGGGAAAGGAAACTGGAAACAGAAAAACAATAACTTTGTTTTTTGGGGGGGAAAAAAAACCTTTTCAAAATCAGGTTTGTAGAAGCCTTATCCATGCCAGTTTGTCACCTGTAGGAAGAGAAGTCCAACAAAATAAAGCCACAGCACAGGACAGATGGCCATCCACACTCGGTCTCAGGCCCTCGTCTCTTTTCCTAGCCGTGCAGAAGGTCCTCTGTGGTCCTCTCATTGTTTATTCTCGGCTGGTACCAACTCTGCCTCCCCATGGCCGCAAACATTGGAAAGAATTTCCCCAGCAATTAGAACTTCTAAATCGACTGATAGGCCTGGGAAAGCAGCGGAAGATGACCCGAGTGTTTGGGCCCCTGGTACTCATATGGGAGACCTGGACGAAGCTCCTGGCTCCTGGCTTCAGCCTGGCTAAGTCTTGGTCGTTGCGGCCATTTGGGGAGTGAACCAGCAGATGGAAGATCTCTCTCTCTCTCTTCTGTCTCTTCTCTCTCTGTAACTCTGCCTTTCAAATAAATAAATACATCTTAAAAATAAACCCAGAGCATTTCACAAAGTCTATGGGAAAATAAAATTAAAAGTTTATTTGGGTGTAAGCACTTTTGAGATCAATGCATAGTTTTTTCATAACACACATTTTCCCAGAACTTTTTCTGGGAAGAAAGCTAATGAAAATAAGGAGAACACATTTTTAAATAACTTCATCATCACAAATAAAAAGAACAAGGCATGAAGCTATCCAGAGATGATGGATACTTTAGAAATAAAACCAGCAACCATAGAAAAGCAGTACAACTATAAAATATGTGCATTAATCTAGACTTTAAAAAGAAAAATAAAATCCCACATGGAACACTTACCTAAATAATTAAAATAGTTAGAAAATCAACAAATCAGTCAGCCCTTGCAAAAAAAAACTAATTGTAACAGTGAAAAAAATCAGAAAAATAGAAGCAAAGAAATATTAGCCCAACAGTGGAAATCCAGATTTGATTATTTATTTAAAAGATGGCTGAAATAGTTTAGCTTGACCAACCAACATGAGAGAGGAGGAAGATTATGAGAATATTAACTTGTTTTAAAAAGGCAATTACCATCTTTTAAAAAGGCAATTATCACCGTGGAAAAGACATAGCTTTGCTGCATGTTAGATAGCAGCTCATGTAACCATAACTACACGAGCTACTGTGCAAATTAAATGAAACTGCTTCAGTTTGAAGTGTCCAGAAGTCCAGCCCTTGGGTCCTAAGGCTGCAAACTTGGACGTCCCAGTGGTGGGCAGGGAGAGCATGCCTGGGAACACCTCCCACCTGCCACAGGGGGCGCTGTTGGTCACTCTTCCTGTCTGGGGCTGCTGCTCCACCTCCCTGCACTGTGTGGGTCTCCGGTGACTTCGTTTCCACAGTGCTAACTCCCAACCGTGCACCTGCCTTGGCTCCTTCTATCCAAACCTCCCCAGCCAGCCCCTCCCAAAGAGGCCCACACCACATCCTGGGCCCCATGTGCTGTGCCCAGATTGACTGCTCAGTCTAATTATTTAGGCTCCCCAGTCGCTGTCCTTGTTTCAACTCCCAGAAATCCCAATACCTGGAAGCCGTATTCCTGTTCCTCACGTATGCGGCTCCCAACCCCCGTTCCGAAGTTTTCTTGTAGGGGGGCTTCTTGGTCTTCGTGGGTTCCTCACTTATCTGCATGCAGCCCCTCTGCCCCTTCCACTCGAGCCAGACCTTCCGAGGTCAGACCTTTAGGACACAAAGGACCTGTTCAGTCCCCTGTGAGAGATATTGGCTCATCCTTCCAAGAGTGTAAGCACTTTCAAGAGTGGACAGGATGCCTTGACGTTTTTTGGTTTAATGAGAAATAAGAACCTGTTTGGAGGGTGAGGGTGGGGTGGCACTGCTAGCATTATGTCATAGCAGGTAAAGCACCCCCCGGCAAGGCCAGCGTCCCATACGGGCTCTGGTTCCTGTCCTGGCTGCTCCACCGCCGATCCAGCTCACTGCTAATGGCCTGGGAAAGCAGCAAAAGATGGCCCAAGTGGCCCCTGCCACGCATATGGGAGAGCTGGATGAAGCTCCTGGCTCCTGGCTTTGGCCTGATCCTGTACTGGCTGTTGTGGCCATCTGGGGAGCGAACCAGCAGATGGAAGAGCACTTTCTCTCTGTCTTTCCTCCTCTTCCCCCTGCCCCACTTCTCTGACCTTCAAAATGGTAAATCTTTTTTTTAAGAAAAAGAAATAAGAACCCAAAGAAAACACTATCTAACGTCCACTGGACCATCTTCTGCTGCTGTCCCCAGGCACATTAGCAGGGAGCGGGATCAGAAGCCGAGCAGCATGAACCGGTGCTCAAGTGGGATGACAACATGTCAGAGAGTGGCCACAACTCTGGTCCCCGTTAGGCTGTTTCAAAGCCTGTCTTTGCTAATTCCATTATCATCTCTGGATCCACGACTGTAGGATACATCGTCTCTGGCTCCTGGACGCTCACAGTCTTGAACAGGTGGTAAACCTGTGTGCAAAACAACTGCACACATGGAACTCAGATGTGTAGGTTGAGAGTTTGGAGGAAGACAGAGACCAGAGGATCAAACAAGGTGTGATGGAGGAGGGAGCAATTATGTAGAGTGTTGGATAATGTTTTTAAAAAGTGTAATTGCTTCTCTGCCTTTTGGCTAAGGTCAAGTTCAAAAATGTGTAGTATTTAAAGGGAAATATAGGGCCGGCGCCGCCGCTCACTAGGCTAATCCTCTGCCTTGTGGCGCCGGCACACCGGGTTCTAGTCCTGGTCAGGGTGCCGGATTCTGTCCCGGTTGCCCCTCTTCCAGGCCAGTTCTCTGCTGTGGCCAGGGAGTGCAGTGGAGGATGGCCCAAGTGCTTGGGCCCTGCACCCCATGGAAGACCAGGAGAAGCACCTGGCTCCTGCCATTGGATCAGCGCGGTGCACCAGCCGCAGTGCGCCAGCCACGGTGGCCATTGGAGGGTGAACCAACAGCAAAGGAAGACCTTTCTCTCTGTCTCTCTCTCTCACTGTCCACTCTGCCTGTCAAAATAAAAAATAAAGGGAAATATAAATAGTTGTGATTCTAGAGAGATGCATAGACGGTTGAGATAGCAAGAGGGTAATGACACACTGTGAGTGTATTCTCTAGAAGTGATATTTTCCCACATTAACAAAATACATGCTGATTGGAGAGTTTTTAATGCCATAATAAAAAGGCAGCAGGGAAGACAGCATCAGATTAAGGTCGCACAACTGTCGAGAGTTCAGTCTGAAGAGAGCACTTCCAATGCCCTCTTCTCAGCACCAGCGATGGCACAGACTCTGCCTCCTAGCACAGTGACGGCAGCAGGCCACTTGCAAATGGTGGGTCCTGACACCAGATTAAAAAACAGCTGTGAGCAAATCAGTGGAAACTGAAAAACCATTGAGTATTTCCAGGGGAAAAGAGAGTGAGGAGGCCTGGATGCTCCACTTCTGATCCAGCTCCTTGCTAATGGCCTGGGAAAACAGTGGAAGATGGTCCAAGTGCTTGGGCCCCTGCATCCGCGTGGGAGCCCCAGAGGAGACTCTCGGCTCCTGGCTTCGGATTGGCGCAGCTCTTGCCATTGCGGCCATCTGGGGAGTGAACCAGTGGATGGAAGACCTCTCTCTCTCTCCCTCCCTCCCTCTGCCTCTCTGTAACTCTGCCTTTCAAATAAATAAGTAATTTTTTTAAAAAAAGGACATGGGGGCTCTTACTGACCAAAAACAGAACAATACAAACATTACAAAATGATAATGAAAGCAACTGACTGAAACAAACGAGCTATACGCCCTCTATGAACATATGGCAGAAAAGTGGGGAGAGAGAGAGGAGAGAGAATAAACAGTAACTGTGTCTGAAACATATGGAGACATTGCTGAATTTCTCCTAGCAAGAGTCGCACTATTTCCAGTTACTTCCAGGAATGTATAAGAGTTTTCGCTCCTCGGCCGGCACCGCGGCTCATTAGGCTAATCCTCTGCCTGCGACGCCGGTACTCCTGGTTCTAGTCCCGGTTGCTCCTTTTCCAGTCCAGCTCTCTGCTGTGGCCCGGGAAGGCAGTGGAGGATGGCCCAAGTGCTTGGGTCCTGCACCTGCATGGGAGACCAGGATATGCACCTGGATCCTGGCTTCGGATCGGTGCAGCACGCCAGCCATAGCAGCCATTTTGGGGGTGAACCAAGGGAAGGAAGACCTTTCTCGGTCTTTCTTGCTCACTGTTTAACTCTGCCTGTCAAAAAAAAAAAAAAAGAAAGAAAAAGAAAAAGGAAAAACAGAAAAAAAAAAGAGTTTTTTTCTCCCAAATAGACTCACCAGTAGAACATTTCCAAACTTTATTAGGTAATAAGGGGCATCTTGGTGTAGTTTTACTGTGAAATTATTATGGGCTGGTTTAATTTTTATTTTAGAATATTTTCCTGTGCACTCTCTGTTCTTTTTTGCCCCCCATTCTTCATCAAATCATTGGCCTATTCCTCCTAAAATTGTAAGAGCTATTTGAGGGGCTGGTGCTGTGGCGCAGTGGGTTAACACCCTAGACTGAAGCACTGGCATCCCATATGGGCGTCGGTTCGAGTCCCGGCTGTTCTGTTTCTGATCCAGCTCTCTGCTATGGCCTGGGAAAGCAGTAGAAGATGGCCCAAGTCCTTGGGCCCCTGCACCTGCATGGGAGACCCAGAAAAAGCTCCTGGCTCCTGGCTCCTGGCTTTGAATCGGCACAGCTCTGGCCATTGCGGCCAACTGGGGAGTGAACCAGTGGATGGAAGACCTCTCTCTCTCTCTCTCTCTGCCTCTCCTCTCTACATGTAATTCTGACTTTCAGATAAATAAATAAGTCTTTTTTTTAAAAATGAGCTATTTGATGGGCTGGTGTTGTGGCACAGCAGGTTTTGTTTTAAAGATTCATTTTATTTATTTGAAAGGCAGAGTTAGAGATAGAGGGAGAAACAGAGAGAGAGAGGTCTTCCATCTGCTGGTTCACTCCCCAGATGGCCACAACTGCTAGGGCTGGGCCATGCCAAAGCCAGAAGCCAGGAGCCCAGAACTTCTGGTTTTCCCATTGGGATGCAGGGACCCAAATATTCGGGGCATCTTCTTCTGCTTTCCCAGGCCATTAGCAGGGAGCCAGATCTGAAGTAGAGTGTTCAGGCCTCCAACTGGCACCCATATGGGATGTGTGCACTGCAGGCAGAGGCTCCACCTGCTAGGCCACTGCGCCGGCCCCTGAAGAGCTGTATTTAAACTGAGGCAGATGCATCGCCGCTCTGCTCGGAGCTCAGCAGACGGCGTGGATGTTACTGTGTTCTTTTATTCACTCATCCAACCAAACTTCCTTCTGGCCCACTGTGTTCTGCGTGCTGGGCTGGGTGTTCAGGCCAGACCGTGAGGGAATACAAATCGCAGTAGGACATCGGTTGTCCGAACAGCTCATGGGTGGAACGGCCCCCACAGGGCGGGCTTCGCAGTGTAGCCGGGTGCCGGCTCCTGCCCTCTGGGCCTCTGCACACTCCTGTCGGGCCTCCCTGGAACTCCCCCTGCCCCCACCCAGCTCCACCTGCCACCGCCGCCCTCTTTTACCCCACTTGCTCCCGGTCCAGAAGCCACTTCTGCAACCGTCCTTCCTGACCCATTCAGTCTCGCAAGGCACCCCCAGTCAGGGCTGCCCGCGGCCCTGTGCCCTTGGTCAGAGCACCTGGTGCAGGACGGCTGCCCTGCCAGGGACTTGGAGCTCTGCTCATTCCACATCTCAGGGGCTGGCCTGCGATGTGGCCCCTGAAGATTCTCTGAACGCAGAGGCTGATGCTGGCTGTCAGCTTGGAGAGAGGAGTCTTGAGGGGCGGAGGCGTCACGAGTCGTGCAAGTCTCTTGTGGATTCTGGTTGGGGCAGAACTGAGGGGTTGATGAGATCCCATTACTCCAGCCTCTGCCTCCCACAGTCTGCATTAGCAGGAAGCTGGAGTCAGGAGCTGGGGCTGGGCATTGAACCCCAATATCCCACGTGGGATGCAGGCATCTTCATGGGCTTCTTCACCTCTAGGCTAAGTGCCTGCTCCTAAGAGGTAATTTTTTTTATTTTGAACATTCTCGGCTAAATACGTTCTAGGAGGTACCAAGAACTGTACTTATTACATTTCTGGATAAGTTATTATTAAATTGGAAAAAGTGACCTTCCACTGACTTTCTCTACTAATCACAGGTGGAAGAAAATGGAGAAATATTAAGAAGTCTTTGTTGGCCCGGTTTAGCTTAAGTGTGGGGCAGGAGTGCCCCCTAGCGTCCATCAGGAAAATTAAAGCGAGAAAGAAAAAACCTTAGCCATGCCACGATCGCACGTCTCCCTCTGGTGGCTAAAATGGATAACAGCAGCTTTCGCAATCAACACAGCTAACGTTGCTTAATTTATACTTGTAGTCCCCTTAGTTGGAGAACTGAGAGGAATCTTGGAGATTACGCAGTTCAGTTTCCTCATTTGTAAAGGAAAAAAAAAAACAACCCTAGATTTATAAGTGGGAAGTGGCTTGCCACAGAGACGTTACACACTGAGCTTAGAATAGAACCCTGGTTTCCTGATGCCCTCACGGCTCCCGGCCCCACCCTGCCCTTGCTGCTGCAGCCGCTCCCGGTCACCACCCTCCTGGGGCCGTGTGGGCAGGGGTCCTTCCTCGCTAGCAACCTGAGCATCAGGCCAGCAGGGTGCTGCTCTGGAAGGTGCGCCGTCTTCTCGGCACCTCCCTGACCCATTTCTCCTCCGGTACCTCACGGGGTCCCTCACGTCCACGCTAACGTGACAGTTGTCACAGGCAGAAGGCCCCGTGGACAATGACCTCGCGCCTCAAACCCTGGGGCCGCCGATGAGGAAGCCATAGTAGGGGCTACTTCCTGCTGCCTGCTGTCCCTGGGGCTGCAGAGGGCGGGGTCTCAGGGGCAGGGTGTTCATCCATTTCTCTGGCCTCCAAACTCGCCACTTCTGTGTGGCTGGGTGGCGATGTATTGAAACGGCCGTCTGCCCCATGGATCTCATTGTTTTTTTAAATTAATTAATTGCTTATTAATTAATAATTAATTAACTAGTTAGTTATTTTGGAAATCAATGTGACAGCAGTGGTTCACTCCCCAAATGGCCGCAGCAGCCGGGAGGCAGGGACTTCTTGATTTGGACCTCAGAGTAAGCTGAAAAGCGCCTGTATTTCTACTTGGTACTAATAGATCACAATGGGAGTTGTCCCCCAAAATACAATTTTCTCTGAGACCCGCAGCCTGAGGTTAATTTCTGAGGAGCAGAAACCCAGGAACTCCTACACAGAGTTCCTAATAGATCCGTGGCCAGATAATCACCACGCTCCACAAGCAGGCAATTTTTCACACAGTCTGTCAGCAACTTAAGACAAGCAAGAATGAGAAGGGGATGGGGCCGGCGCTGTGGTGCAGTAGGTTAATCCTCCGCCTGCAGTGCTGGCATCCCATATGGGCGCAGGTTCGAGACCCGGCTGCTCCACTTCTGATCCAGCTCTCTGCTGTGGCCTGGGAAAGCAGTAGTAGATGGCCCAAGTGCTTGGGCTCCAGCACCCATGTGGGAGACCCGGAAGAAGCTCTTGACTTCAGATTGGCTCAGCTCGGGCAGTTTTGGCCATTTGGGAAGTGAACCAGCGGATGGAAGACCTTTCTCTCTATCTCTCAAATAAATAAATAAAATCTTAAAAAAAAAAAAAAAAGAATGAGAAGGGGACCGAAGAGAGATTCCAGGCATATCAGCATCTCAGCGACAGGTGTGAAAACGTATTCAGTGAAAGAGACCATGAGCAACTAAACATAGTAAGGGCTAGGACGTTGGAGGTGGCGCCTGCGTGGTGTTTGAGGACTTAGCCATTCAAAAAAATCTCACGAATCCATTTATATGCAACATTGGAAAGTTGAACGAAGAGAGGTGTAAATGACCATGCCTTTTGGCTTGGCTTTTCCCTAAGCCCCATTTATGTTAGCTTCCTAGGGCTGCTGTAACAAATTTCCAAACATTTGGCCGATTCAAACAGGAGACACACATTCTCTCCCAGCTGTGCAGGCCTGCAGCCCAGGAACAGACGTTGGTGGGAAGGGCTCCCTCTAGTGGAGAGTCTGTTCCTGGCTTCTTCCCTTGGCTGTGGCTGTGTCACTCCGCTCTGTTTCCTTGTTTTCAGGGCCTTTTGCTCTTCTGTCTGTGTTAGATCTCCCTCCGACTCTCTCATGAGGACATTTGTCACGGCATGTGGATTGCATTTAGGGCCTAGTTGGGTAAGATCCTTAGTTAACATCTGCAAAGGCCCTCTCATTATTAAGTATATTTTGTAGCTTCCACCTGTAGCAATGCTTAGTCTACTAAGCTGTTAAAGGACAAAGCACAGACTCTCTCTCTCTCTCTCTCTCTCTCCTCTACCTCCCTCCATGTGCACACAAATCACTTCATTTCCCTGTGTGTCCACCATCCACCTTGTCCACACCTAGGGTTGCTCCCATAGGAACGTCCTCAGGGTTTCCTCACGGACCTGCTCTGTCTCCAGCACCCTGCAGAGGGGAGGGCTGAGTCAACAAAGGTCCCTCCCCAGCCAGGGACAAGCTGTCTCTGCAGAGACAAGTCGTGGTGCTCTGATCGCCTTCGGGGCCTGTGAGCCTCACCCACACAGAGCGCAAAGCTGGTCCCAGGCTCACATGGGAGCCACTTTTGCCTCCTGTTTTTAACGCTTTCCATGCACTGCAGAGGGATATTTGGGATGGGCTGAGCAACGTGACAAAGTTGCCCCAAGGATGGAAATGACTTTCATTTTGTTTATGTTTCCTTAGTTACGATCCTGGGTTAATTTGAAGTGTCTTACAAAGTTCTGTATGAGAATCAGTGATCAAATCATTCTTTGACTCAAATGGAGAAATCTCTCATTTTGGAATGCAAAATCCAAGTGTCTCCTTTTGGACACAACAATCACATAGTCACTTACCTGTGCCTCGCCTGGTCTTACCTGGCCTCACCTGGCCTCAGCCACTCTTGAGGGCTGTTGGGAAAATCCACTTCCCTACCTACTTCCTGTATCATCCCTTCCAGGGCAAGTCGCAGGGCCTCAAGGACTGTCTCCTCCCAAATTCCAGCGTCAAAGGCGGCCGGTGGGACCCTGAAGGCTCCAGATGAGGTAGGTTGGTTTCTCTCTCCTGGGCTGGTGTGAGCTTAGACCAATAGATAACATGGCATCCGGTTAGAGTAGAAACCAATACCCCCCTCCCACCGTTCACGTAAGAATCCAATGTCAAGTGACCACTCTGCGGACCTCTGCCTGGCTCTGGGGTGACCTCCCTCCCAGCCTCACTGGCTCCCCTCCGTGCACTCTCAGCTCCTGTGGGGCCACAGGCACGGGCATCGCTTCCATCATCGCCTTCGAGCTGCAGGTGGAGTGAGCCTGTCAGCCCTGGGTGCCTCCCTGGGGTTTTGGTTCAGGCCATCAGACATGCAAATCAACTCCCAGGACACCTGTGTCTATGTCACCCAGGGGGTGTGTGCCTCAGTTGCTGTGTAGCCCTGACAGAGAGCCACCGCCTGACACCACACAACTGGCTGTTAGATCAAGAAGGAGCAGACTCCGTGGAGACGGCAAGATGAGACTCCTGGCGCAGCTCCTCTGCCTCCTGGTGATAACCTTTCAGGGTAAGGCCGTTCCCCACTGCAGACCAGGAGCTGGAACTCGTCCCTGACACAGAACTCAGGTTCAAAGGTGATTTGGAAATGACCGTGACACGTGTAGCCTTGTTTGGATTTGCTTCTTATTAGGAAGCTAGGGCGTAGGATCTGAGGCTGACAAGGACCCCTCAAGGACCACAGAACACTCTGTCTGTGCTTCTACCCGGGTCCACTCCTCTCTTAGAGGCTCACTAGCTTCCCACTCAGTATACGGAGAAGGGACTTGCCCCTCAGCCTCTCGGCGTGGGGCTGCACCGTGCTGTGTCCCCCCTCACAGAGGATGGCCATTTCCATCAGCATTCTTGTACACAGACCAAGCTGGGAAGGCTACTAGGGTTCTTTTAGGGAACGGGGTGTGGGGAGGAGAGGGGAGGGCAGGGGAGGAGAAGGGAGGGCAGGAGAGGGTTTTTTCTCATCCCTAGTGGGAAGTAATGAACCGCGCTGTCTGGATGCGGTGTCCTTGCAGACTGCATGGGGAACATTATGCTGACTCAGTCGCCGGCGGTCCTGGAAGCATCGCTAGGTGACTTTGTCACCATCACCTGCAGAGCCAACATGCAGGTAGGTACCTCCATGGCCTGGTACCAACAGAAACCGGAGCAGGCACCCAGGCTGCTCATCTTCGGAGCTTCTTCCAGGGCTGCTGGGACCCCTTCCAGGTTCCGGGCAAGTGGCTCCGGGTTTGACTTCTCTCTCGCTATCCATGGAGTGGAAGCTGAAGACGTCGGGGTGTTTTACTGTCAGCAGCACTTCAGCCGACCTCTCACAGTGACAGATCCCCGAACAAAAACAGAGAAGTCGCCTGCTCTGGTGCAAAGACACCTGTTCCTTGCAGAAGACACAATCTGAGAGGCGTGAAGGGGCCGTGTGGTAGGAGCCTAGAGTCCGCTTCCTGTTCTGGAGCAGCAGGGGAAGGAGGAGGAAATTGCCTTACATTTGAACTGAGTCTTCGCAAAGGCAAAGAGGGAAGGGCGTGAGCGCCACTCTGTGGTCTGGACAAATGCCGTCGCTTGTTTTATTTATTGCAGGTTCCCGGAGCACCCCAGCACTTACAGGACTGCAGCCACAACTCATTCTTTCTTGTGTGTGACTCTGTGGCCAGGCCGGGCATCACTGGTGCAGCCTCACGCAGCCGGGTCTGCTGGGTGGGGATGCTCACCTTGGCTTCCCCCACCTGTCTGCCGCTTGGTACTGGCCGTCAGCTGAGGCGCGCCAGTTGGAGAAGAGGTGGGTGCGTTGCACCTCAACATCTAGCATTTTTGGATGAATTGTCTGTATCATGTTTATGCTGTTTATGAAAATTAATTAGCTACTGGATACATTCCATCCTTGCTACCATATGCCTGGCCAGAATTTGAAATCTAATACTATAAGGGCTTGTCTAAGGTATTGTCCAGCTCTTCATCCAACAAACACTTATGATGAATGTGTTGCGCTCTTGGCAATGTAAAACCAGTGAAATTAATTGGGGTTATTAAAATGTTATTCTACCTGTGGGGGGAAATTCATTTGAGAGGTGTGTGTTGGGGGGTAGTTGATGCTCCTGTTTCTTGGTTTACTTCCCAAATGCTTTCAGTGGCCAGGGCTGGACGGGTCTGGAGCCAGGAACTCCATCCAGGTCTCCCACATGGCTGGTACGACTTAACCACTTGGGCCATCACTCCCATGGTCTACGCTGACATTGGGACCCTGATCTGGGAATTGAATCCACGTACCTTGATAAGGGATACAAGTGTCTTTGTTGCTAGGCCAAATGCACACTCACAATTTTAAGTGAGTAATTTTCTAATGTTATTATTGTGCTGGCAATTCTGAACCTTATCAGAGGTAACATAACATCTTCCTATAGAAATGACCGTGCCCATTGCTCCCCAAGCCCCCCGCCCACCGCCTTGATGGGCGGATGACTTTACTGAAGTGTTGGCGGTTGGTCTGGCTGTTGCCTGGCTACTTTAGTCTCCTGCACATGGCCCCTTTCTCCAATAGACTGCGTCAGGATTTCCCATTTCCAGAGAGGAGGGTGGTGGCTGCAGTGCCTCTTCGACCTGGACGACGGGGCACGGTGCTACTTTCAGCACATTCTGTTGGCCAAGCAACTCCGCAGAGCACCTGTCGATCAATTAAAACACAAGGAAATAGATGCCATTCCTGATGGCTGGGCCACATGGCGATGCTTTCAAGTCTGTCATATTGTCTGAAATTGTAAAATGAACAACAAAAAGATGAGAGTGGGTGCCATAAAAGTGAAAAGTTATCACTGGGCCGTGACCTGGGCTAGGTCTTCACAGGAGAAGTATGTTTTATTCCCAACTTCCAGTTGGTGATACCGAGACAGAGATGTCGTGAAATGTGCCCACGGCCATCCAGAATGTCACCCGGGATTTCAGTGAGAAACCCTGATTTTCAGAAGGCAGTGAGTGGCAAAACCACACAGGAGAATTGGGCACAGCAATTCTGTGAGAGGCACTGGTACTGATAGGGACAGTGGTGTGGCCTCACTTCCTGAACAAACCAGTTTGATCTCTTAAAGCCAGTTTTTATGTTCATTAATAATTCTGAAGACAATCAATGTGATTAACATGACATTTTTTGATCGCTAAATATTGGAGGGGGGAAGATATTTTATTTCCTTGCTAAGAAAATGACAAAGAAACAGAAAGCAACTCAAATGTGGTAGAGAAAACTCTAGGCTGGAGTCTTTGGAGTTGAGTCCCTCAGTGGTGGGGCGCACTGGCTCTCTCCTTTCGGAGGAGAGAGAGACAATCAGGAGAAGCAGATGTGGAACACAGGCAGAACCTTGATCACTCAGAAGAAATCTCACAAACAAGTATCCGAGTATCAGGATGCAGAGGAGAGATGGTCAACAAAAAGATGTTGTGTGTGTGTGTCGGGGGCATAAGACAGCACAGCTTCTGTCGTCAGTCCCGGCGAGAGACCAGGCCCACAAGCCGCTGGCCGCGTGGGAGGGTGGCGGGTCAGGTCCCAGCATTCCCCGTCCTCAGTGTCGTCAGCGACAATCCTGCTCATGGAGGGGGAAGCAGTGGGCAAGGCTGTAGCGCTCGCAGCACCCAGCAGAGTCAGCCACCCCACGGGACCCTCCCCGCTGCTCCAACCTCCTCTGTACCATGAGGGTCCGTTCTCTGCAGTTCCCCGATGTCTATGCCGTGGTGACAGTGATGGGTCCCAGACTCTTTTCTCCACGGAGTGTCTGGCGACCAATCATGTTGTGAATTCTTGGTGTCAACAGGCTGGTTAGGCAACTGCTCCAGGGCCCAATTCAGAGATGAGGCCCTCCCACGTATGAGACCTGAGTTAGGCTCTTGTTCCCTAAATCCCTGCACAATCCTATGTTTTCATTACTACACAGAGAAGAGATTTAAAAGCGAAATAAGTCACATCTTATTGTGACATAATTCTGATAATTACTTTTAAAAATATAAATGTATTATAAATTTATTGAATTTAAAATGATAACCATGATGTCAGACCCTTAGGAATAAAAAGGAATTTAATACATACTAGGAAACAAAATATGGGTAGAAATGCAGGACAATTGTGATTAAATATTTTTCTTTAAGGTGTACCTTTTAAAATTTGTATATACCTAAAATTATAAGAATAATACTATTTACAATCCCATAGTCTTCCATTTAAAAGGAAATTAAATTTGGGGGCTGACAAGAACATATTTAATGCCAAAAACAAGGAAAGATAATTAATAAAAAACACTAGAGTACCTGAGAGTCTGAAATTTTGGCAAGTATAAAAGCCCAGTACCAAATCAAAACAGTGAACTCAAAACAGAGAAACTCAATTTGTTTATGACATCACCTGATTGGCTATTGGACAAGTTTCCATCATTTCTTGGATTCTATGATTCCTTTTTTGTGGCAATTTTATTATTTATTAACTTTAAAAAACTTAATAATTTACATATTTATGGAATACATTTTAATGTTTTAATTCATGTGTATCACGTGTACTGATCAAATCAGGTTAATTAACACTTTCCCCCTGTCATTATTTTATGGTCGGAGCCTGATCGCTCCTGTATTCTACTTGCTCATCAAATATATGATAGGTCACTGGGAACCACAGTCACCCCATATGCTGTGTACACCAGGAACTTATCCTCCTAACGCTGTCTGGGCACCACTGTTCAACCCAAGTATCGCCTGTAACTCTCCCAACCTCCACTGATTACAATTCTATATTCATATTGAGATACTTTTTAGCTTCCACTTATGAGGGAGAACATGCAGTATTTGGATTTTTGTGTCTCTTTTAAATCTCACTTAACATAGTGTCCTCTACTTCCATCCATTTTGCTGCAAATGACAGAATTTCGTTCTTCTTTATGGCTATATATACTACAGTGTATTTATCCGTTCAACTGCTGATGGGCACCTTGGCTGATTCCACATCTTTGCTGTTGTGAACAGTGCTGTGGTAAACTTGGTGCTGCTGGTGTGGCCTTGATTTAGTGATTTTATGTCTTTTTGGATTCATAGCTAGCAGTGAGACTGTTGGATGATATGGCAGTTCCATTTCTAGTTGTTAAAGGAATCTCCATACTGTTTTCCATATTGCCAGTACTAATTCACATTCCTACCAACAGTGTATGAGTTCCCCTCTTTCTACATCCTGCCAGCTTTTGTCATTGTTTTAGATTTATTTTAGTTATTTGAAAGGCAGAGTTACAGAGAGGCAGAGGCAGAGAGAGAGAGAGAGAGAGAGAGGGAGAGAGAGGGAGAGAGAGAAGAAGTCTTCCATCCACTGACTCACTCCCCAGATGTCTGCAATGGCTGGAGCTGGGCCGATCCGAAGCCAGGAGCTTCTTCCAGGTTGCCCATGCAGGTGCAGGGGCCCAAGGACTTGGGCCATCTTTCACTGCTTTCCCAGGCCATAGCAGAGAGCTGGATTGGAAAAGGAGCAGCCGGGACTCGAACCAGCAGCTATATGGGATGCTGGCACTGTAGGTGCAACTTTACCCGCTATGCCACAGTGCTGGTCCCAGGTTTTGTCTTTTTCTTTTTGATAATAGCCATTCTAAGTGGAGTGAGGAGATATCTCACTGTGGTTTTGATTTGCGTTTGACTGATGGGTAGTGATTTTGAGCATTTTTTTCATGAACTTATTGACTATTTGCACTTCTCTTCCTTCTTTTTTTGAAAAATGTCCGTTCAGTTCCTTGGTTTGTTTATTAACTGTATTGGTTGCTGTTTGTTATTGTTGAGTTTTTTGAGTTCCTTATATTTTCTGAATCTTAATCATTTATTGGATTTAAAAGCTTGCAAATATTTTTATCTCATTCTATCATATGTTACTCTGTAGCTTATTTTCTTTGCTATGCAAAACCTTTTGTTTTGATAAAATCCCATTTGTTTAGTTTGGTTTTTGTTGCCTGTATTGTTAGGGAGTTATCTATAAAATCATTGCCCTCGTTGATGTCTTGAAGTGTTTCCTTCCTAGTAGTTTCACAGTTTCAAGTCTTACATCTAGTCTTTGATCCATCTCGAGTTGACTTTTGTATATGGTGAGAGGTGGGGAGTTTCATTTTTCTACTAGACTGCCCAGTTTTCCCAGTACTATTTATTGAAGAAACTCTCCTTTCTCCAATGTATATTCTTGGCAACTTTGTAAAAAATCAGTTGACTCTGTGACTGTGAATTAATTCTGGGTTCTCTATTCAGCTTAATTGATCTATATGTTGGCTTTTATTCTAGTACAATGCTATTCTTTTTTTTTTTTTTTTCAGATACAATGCTATTCTAACAACTATAACTTTGTAGTGTTCTTGAAAGTCAGGGATTTTGATGCCTCCAGCTTTGTATTTTTATTTAATTTTGTTCTGAATCATTTTAATTGTTCCATCTTTTGGTCATTTCCATATGTATTTTAGGATTGTTTTTCTTATTTCTGAAAAGAATGATATTTTGATGGGGACTGCACTGAATCAGTAGATTGTTTCAGGTAATATGAAAATTTTAACAATATTAATTTTGCCAATCCTTGAACAAGGAATATCTTTTGTTTTGAGGGTTTTCTTGGAGCTTTTTCATTATTTAAAAAATAGTTTTCATTATAGGGATTTTTCACTTCTTTGGTGAATTTATTGCTAAAATTTTTTGTAGCTATTGTGAACGAGGTTGCTTTGTTTATTTCCCTTTCAGCAAGATCACTGTGTATAACAATGCTGAGAGAGAGAGAGAGAGAGAGAGAGAGAGAGAGAGAGAGAGAAAGAGAAATCCAACCTACTGGCTCACTCCCCAGATGGCTGCAATAGCCAGGGGGTGGCCAGCCTGAAGCCAAGAGCCAGGAGCTTCATCTGGTGGTTTGGGATTGGCCCAGCTCCAGCCATTGTGGCCATCTGGGGAGTAAACCAGTGGATGGAAGATCTGCCTTGCTCTCTCTGTCTCTCTCTGCCTCTCTGTCTGTCTCTCTCTCTTTTCAAATAAATAAATAAATAAATAAATCTTTAAATAAAAGAATTATCCAAGGAGCTTCAAGATGGCTGACTAGGAGGGCCCTGAACTCACCTCTGCCACAGAGAAGAACCAGGGCAATAGAAAGACCACATTTTCAGGACATTGGCTGAGGGAAAACTCAAAGAAGTGACAGGAGAGGCCAATGTTGTAGTGCGGTGGCTTAAGCCGCATCTTGCAATGTAGGCATCCCACATCAGGATGCCAATTTGAGTTTTGGCTGCTCTGTTTCTGATCCAGCTCCCTGCCACCCACATGGGACACCCAGATGGAGTTTTAGGTTCCTCACTTCAGCCTGGCCCAACCCCTGTTGTTGCACTCATTTGGAGAGTGAATCAGCAAATGGAAGATCTTTTTCTTTCCCCCATTCCCCCAACCACACACCTTCTCTCTCTCTGTCACCATCACCATATGGGCGCAGGTTCGAGTCCTGGCTGCTCTATTTCCAATCCAGCTCCTTGCTGGTGCTTCTGGGAAAGCAACAGAAGATGGTGCAAGCCAGGGCCCTGTGGAATATATTCCAAGGAACTATGATCTCTGTTGCACAGGGCCTGAAGAGCAGGCATGCATTTGCTGCAAAGATGCCCTCCACCCATTGCTCACAGTATCTCTTCTAACAGTTTATCCAGACAGAACAAATATGTCATGCCCATCCCGTGAGGATGATAGTCCTTGTAATTCTAGAGGAAAGCTTTTGTGTTCCTATGAAAGTTTAAGCTTTGGGAGGTCAAAGGTCATCCACCTTGTTTCTTCATTCTTAGCAGGAGGACCTGTGGCCTACCTGCAGATTCTGGGGTCCTGAGGACAAATGAGAATCAGAAATTAAAATGAGGGGCTGGTGCCGTGGCTCACTTGGTTAATCCTCCGCCTGCTGCACCGGCATCCCATTTGGGCGCCGGGTTCTAGTCCCGGTTGCTCCTCTTCCAGTCCAGCTCTCTGCTGTGGCCCTGGAGGTCAGTGGAGGATGGCCCAAGTGCTTAGGCCCTGCATCCACATGGGAGACCAGGAGGAAGCACCTGGCTCCTGGCTTCACATCAGCGCCGGCTGTAGCAGCCATTGGGGAGTGAACCAACGGAAGGAAGCCCTTTCTCTCTGTCTCTCTCTCTCACTGTCTATAACTTTACCTGTCAAATAAATTTAAAAAAATAAAAAAATTAAAAAAAGAAATTAAAATGAGGCAGAGACTCATCAGTAGAGGCGGTTCTATCTCACCAAGGCCGGGAGGGGGGTTGCTGGGAGGAACTGAGCCCTCCAGGACACCTCTCTACAGCTGTTGGGCCACACCTGCCCAGACCCTGGCTGATTTGCGTATTTCCCCCAGAATCTGTTTCTGCTCTTGGGATTCCTCGTGGATCGGCTGCTCAGTGAATCTGGGCACAGAGAGCCTCAGGCAGGGCTTAGCCTGAACATGGATGTCCTGACTCAGCTCTTCTGCCGTCCGCTGCTCTGGCACCCAGGTCAGGAGCAGGCGCAGGCAGCACCTGAGTTGCTGGGATTCTCTTCTCCTAACCTGAGCTCCTTCCCTGATCTCCGGCCTTCTCAGGGGATCAGGGCAGCAAGAGAGTGCCTCCTCTTAGGACAGTGCTAATGAGGGGACATTGTCTTTGGCTTCCTTTGTGGCCAGCCGCAGTGACGTTGCACTGAGCCAGTCTCTGGCCTTCCTGTCTGTCTCCAGGAGAGACCGTCCCCATCTTCTGCAGGCCGACCGGAGCATCAGTGATCACCTCACTTGGTATCAGTGGAAGCCAGGCCACACTGCTGAGAGTCTCATCTCTGATGCTGATAACCGATATCCGGGTGTCCCAGCGCGCTCCATGGGGGTTCAGTCTGGAGCAGAGTTGGTTCTCCCAGTCAGAGGGGCGGAGGCTGATGATACCGCTGGTTATTACTGCTGGTAGGGCTACGTAGGGCTACGCAATCCCTCCCACAGTGGCACAGCCCCAGGCAGAGACCAGCTCCGGGGCTGCCTGTGTCTCAGGTCTGTGGTTTAGTAGTTGCACTCCCCCGCCAGGGGTGCGTGCACAGGAACGGGACCTATTTGGGGCTGGAGGTGGTGGAGGTTGGCAGGGCTCTAAGATAAAGGCCTGTGAGAGAGGTTTTTTCACAAAGTGTTTTCTTGACAGCAACCCCTCCCCAAACCTGCGATTTGATGGTTTCTGCATCAGGCACGCAAAGAACTCCTTCATAGCATGGTCTTTAAATCCGTTCTCTGAGAGACGCTCTGAGAACAGTTTTCAAAGGCAGAGAGCTGGGCCCAAAACAGGAGCCTGTCTCCACGGAAATACACACTGCTCCCTCTACTACTGCTGCCGGCACCGCTTAATCATAGCCATGAACCAGAACCACTGCCACCCTGCAGCCGGCGTTTACCGAAGACTTTGGGATTTGCTCTGTGTTGAACTCTATACTCTCATCCTTTTTTTTCCCCAAAGATTTACTCATTTTTTTTTTAAGAAGAGAAGATTTACGAAAATGAATCTTGATGTGAATGGAAGGGGAGAGGGAGTGGGAAAGGGGAGGGTTGCGGGTGGGAGGGACGGTATGGGGGGGAAGCCATTGTAATCCATAAGCCGTACTTTGGAAATTTATATTCATTAAATAAAAGTTAAAAAAAAAGAGAAGATTTATTTATCTGGATCTGGTGCTGTGGCGCAACAGGTTAAGCCATGGCTTGCAGCGCTGGCATCCCATATGGGCACTAGTTTGAGTCCCGCTGCTCCACTTCCAATCCAGCTCCCTACTAAGGTGCCTGGGAAAGCAGCAGAAGATGGCTCAAGTGCTTGGGTCTTTGCACCCACATGGGAGACCTGGAGGAAGCTCCTGGCTCCTGCGCCCAGCCCAGCTCCTGCTGTTGTGGCCCTCTGAGGAATGAACCAGTAGATGGAAGACTGACTCTCTCTCTCTCTCTCTCTCTCTCTCTCTCTTTCTCACACACACACACACACACACACACACACACACACTGCCTTTCAAATAAATAAATAAAATAAAAGATTCCCAAAGGACAAGAACCTGTGCCAAAGCGAAAGGTCTAGTTCAGAGAGGTGTGGTGCTAGGGACTCAGAGGGTCACTTTGAGCCTTGCAAACCTCTTTTCTGATATTTTTAAGAGTATGAACTGATGGAACAAGGACATAAGCCTCAGCCATTCTCCCTCGTTGCCCAAAGGAGATAAACACTGGAATGTAGTCCTTGCCTTTGAAACTCAGTTGGGTCTCACACCCTATTGCCTTCATACCCCACCCCTTACAGCCACCTGAAAGACCAGTTGCAGGAATTCCCCTCTGCCTGCTGCTCCCTACCCCACCCCCATCCCCAGCCCTCCTATATATAACAAAGACCTGGCCCCTGGGGTTGAGGCCTTCTGCCACGTGTTCCATCATGGGCACACGGGCAGTTGGTCACCCACCTCTGCAGATTTATTTTCTCTGAATAAATTCAGTCTGGCTGTAAATTCATACACCACCTCTTCTCTATTCTGCACCTCTTTACCTAACATTTTGGTGCCCCGTGTGAGGAGGCACCAATCTGCAACTCTTTTCCTAACATGAACCAAAGTCAAAAATTGACTTAGAAAGCTAGAACAATCACAAGAACAGTGCACAGCGTGGCACTTGTTTCTCATTATTTCAGGATGCAGTGGAAGTATTGTGATGATCCAGATACCACTCTCCATGTCCATCACCCCTGGAGAGCCCGCCTCTATCTCCTGCCAAGTCCAATCAGAGCCTCCCAGGTAGTTATAGATACACTTCTTTGAGTTGGAGTCTCAAGAGGCCAGACCAGTCTGCACAGCTACTGATGCACGGGGCTTCCTCTGCAGTTCCAAACAGGCTCAGTGGTAGTGGATCAGGGGTAGATTTCACACTGACGACCGGCAGGGTGGAGGCGGGGGATGCTGGAGTTTCTAACAGCCAGCAAACTGTACAATACCCTCCCACAGTGGCACAGCCCCAAATGCAAACCTCCCCGTTTGGCACGGCCCAGGGGCCCACATGTGTTGTTTGTGTCTGGGAGCAGCACAGCAAATTTTCTGCATCTGTTGGAGAACTCAGGGAAACTGGTTGCAGGTAAAGGGCCAAGTGTGCCTGGGTTACACCTCTGAGACCCCTGTCAACTGCAAGCTGCACTGGGGGGAATCCCACTGCCCTCCACAGGTCTGAAATAAAGGAGAGCTGCGTTGGAAGTTCATCCTGATCCTTCCCACCTCACATGAGAACAGTGGCTTAGGGACTTTACCAAATATTTTCGAATATGTTTCTCAATTTGCTATTTTTTTAAAAAAATCAGTTTACACTCAGAGAAGTGTAAGGTTAAAACAAAGTATATCCCTCTCCACCAGAAACTTGTTGACCAAATGCCAGCTCCGCCCTCTAAGACTTTCTTACATCATTTCCACAAACAAAAGTATCCTCCTACATAATCCCAATACAGCACTGAAATACATTGCTGCAATTAGGACTTGACATCAAGCCTTGACAATTAAACTCCCACTGTGTGTTTTGTAGTAAAATGTTCCCCAGAGAGATGCACAGCCAATGCAGGCAAATTTGTGCTGTCCGGGGTTGTCCTGGGCCATCTGGGGGCACTGCACCTGTTCTGAGTGACTGAGAAGAGCTAGCCCTGCAGCTGGCGCAGTCTGGGTGTTATCCCCTGCTGATTTGCATGTCCCCAGAGCCCTGCCCACCGCCCTGCAGACTTAGGAGCAGGCTACTCTCACTCTGTGCAGGAGTCAGTCCCAGTCAGGACCCAGCATGGACACGAGGGCACCCGCTCAGCTCCTGGGGCTCCTGCTGCTCTGGCTCCCAGGTGAGGAACAACTCCAGGGACTGACTCAGTGTGGGCAGTGCTGCCTGACTCTTCAGGGAAGTCCTCTTATAACGTGAGTAACAGTGTGCATGTGTGTGTTTCTGTTTCCCATCTCAGGAGCCAGAGGTGACATCCAGATGACCCAGTCTCCATCCTCCCTGGCTGCATCTGTGGGAGACACAGTCACCATCACTTGTAAGGCCAGTGAGGACATTGGTTATGGGTTAAACTGGTATCAGCAGAAACTAGGGATAGCTCCTAAGCTCCTGATCTATGGGGCAAACACTTTAGAATCTGGGGTCCCATCGAGGTTCAGTGGCAGCGGATCAGAGACTGATTACACCCTCACCATCAGCAGCGTGCAGGCTGAAGATGCAGGAATTTATTACTGTCAGCAAGGATATAGTACCCCTCCCACAGTGCAACAGGCCCGAACATAAACCACCCAGGGGGGCAGAAGTGTGAGGCTGGGCTGCCCCAGCTGCTGCTCCTGGGCCCCATCTGCTGAGAGTGATTCTCAGAGCAGCCAGGCTTGAAGGTCCCTGGAGAGTTTTGGTAGATTAGGCCAGGCTGGCCTAGACCCAAAGCCAGAAGCTCAGAACTCATTTGGGTCTTCCAGAAGGATGGAAAGGACCCCAGAACTTGCACCCTCTTTTGGTGCCTCCAGATTGCATTAGCAGGAAGCTGGAACAGAAGCAGAGCAGCTGGGACTCAAGCTGCCATTCCAATCTAAGATGCAGCCCTCACAGGTAGTGGCTTAACCCTCCGTGCCATGATGCTCACCTCAAAGTCCTTGCTCTTGCTGAAGGAATTTCCTTTATAATTTTTATTTAAGGATTCCAATGAAATGAATATCCTTAAGAGGCTTTTGTAACTCTGTGTAAGTCCAACAGGTAGGAATGAAGATTTTGCCTACCCTTAAAAAAATTAGTCATTGAGGCTCCTCTTCCAGTCCAGCTCTCTGCTGTGGCCTGGGAGTGCAGTGGAGGATGGCCCAAGTACTTGGGCCCTGCACCCCATGGGAGACCAGGAGAAGCACCTGGCTCCTGCCTTTGGATCAGCGCGGTGCACCGTCCGCCGCGCGCCAGCCGTGGCGGCCATTGAGGGGTGAATCAACGGAAAAGGAAGACCTTTCTCTCTGTCTCTCTCTCTCACTTTCCACTCTGCCTGTCAAAAAAAAAAAATAGTCATTGAATGCCAGGAAAATCCCACATATATGCAGGCCATGTGATGCTTTGTAGGATGCAGTTCTCCTATAATGGATTGATTGATGACAGATGTCACATCACTGCCATTGTCAAGGACACCCTGGGAGAACAGCAACACAGCAGTGGGTGAACTCTAAGGGTCACATCTGGTGGTCAACTTGCAAAGAAGTGGGGAATGTTTATTTTGGCAGATTGTCAGGTCTTAGAAGAAGGCAAAGTGAAAAAGTCACGTTGGAAGGGATATGACTGGACTTGACAAAAACGGGCAAAGATTCAATCAGTGTGACAAATATATCATAATAATATAACATGTTAATATTGGGGAAGGTGGGTGTGAGGTGTATGAGAACTTTTTTAGTACTTTACAATTTTTGTTTTGTAAATGTAATACTACTTTGAAATAAAAAAGGTTTACTTGAAAATGTTTCCCAAGTGAATACTCATCTAAGGATCATTACTGAGCAAGACTGTGATCCAATGCATGCTCCTCAGAGGTCCCCTTGCCCGGCTCTCTCGGGAGTCCCTGAACCACAGTGTTGCAGGTTCATGCTCAGGCTCGCTGATGCGAATTTCCACCAGCCCAGTCTCCATGGCTGCTGCTCTCTGCACCTACAGCTGTCCGGGGAGACTGCCTCTCCATGAACTTCCAACGTGGTGCTGCACACGAGGGGATGAGACTGACGCCCAGCGTGAAGTTCATCCCTGCAGACCTAATGCAAGATGTGGAGGAGGGGCGAGGACCATGTGGCACAGTGGGCTCGGGTGCCTCTTGGGATGCCTGAATCCCACATCAGAGTGCCAGTTAGAGTCCAGTCTATTCTGCTTCCAATCTAGTTTCCTGCTAATGCACCCTGGAAGGCAGCAGGAGATGACCCCAGTACTTAAGTCCCAGCCTCTCACATGGGAATCCAGGAGGGAGTTTCTGGCTCCTGACTTGGGCCTGGCTCAGCTATTTTGGGGAGTGAACCAGCAGATGGATGATCTCTCTCCCTCCCTCCCTCCCTTTCAAGTAGATTAAAAAAAGGAAACATTTTTGAAAAAACCCTAGACATGATAGATGGGGATTAATATCTTGCACATACATCCTTTACTCTCCTGTCAGCCTTGTCTCTGCCAAAATATCTTTGAGAATATTCTGAGCATTTTGCCCAGAGTCCGGAAATTCTTATGTAGCAATGGACCAAGTCATTTATCATGGCAAAAAAAAAAAAAAATTGATGCCAAGGGTGTGTTCTCAGTCTCTTGTGCACAGGTGCAGCTGTCCTCAAGATTTTATGGAAACCCAAATGTCACACAAGCCACTTTGATGTTGAATCAATCTCTGTCCTTCCAGGTATACTGGAGGTCCTGAAGTTCTGTGTGTGGCTCATTAATTTCATGAATAGGATAGTTGTATCTGGGACAAAGTGGGTGAATCCCTCACTATTTTGTATACTTTCTGAATGGCCTGAACATTTCAATTTTTTTTCTCTCCAGTGTGCCGCTTTATAGCAGATATTTTTTAAGTTGAATATTGTCAAATTACAGTTGTATATATTTGTGGGGTCAAAAGTGAGGCTATGGCAGCTGGGGGAACCTCAAAATGTTTTGGATGCATGGTTATAAAAGGGAAGCTTAACTGTATGCAAAACTTTTGAGATTCTATGTTTAATTTTTTCCTAATATTTTCATGGACCTTTTGAAATCTTCAGTATAGATGAATTTCCAGAATTTTTGCACCTAAATATACTTATCTTTTCATTTTTGTTTTCTACAATCCTTCTGTTGTACCCCTGCTTGTATACAATGGGGAAAGATTAGATCAAGTTGATTTATGCATTGATCACCCTAAATACTGTACGTTTGTCTCCACCCTCATCTCAATGAACCCTTATAATCTTTGAACAATACTTATCCAATCTGCCCAGCCTCAGCCTCCAGGAGCCACCATCATCCTCTCTGCTACTATACATTTGTGTGTTTTAGATTCCACATAATTGTGGAAGTCTGTGGTGTGTCTTTCTGCCTTTTCTTCTTTCAGTTGGCACAGTTTCCTTCAAATACAGACAAACATTACATAAATATGTATAGTACATATGTGACAATTTCATAAAACATTCACACATTAGTGGTTTATTCTATAATATCACTTTTTTAGATTTTTGTTTTATTTTATTATTTGACAGGTAGAGTTACAGACAGTGAGAGAGAGAGACAGAGAGAAAGGTCTTCCTTCCATTGGTTCACTCCCCAGATGGCCACAATGGCTGGAGATGTGCTGATCTGAAGCCAGGAGCCAGGTGCTTCTTCCTGGTCTCCCATGTGGGTGCAGGGCCCAAGCACTTGGGCCATCTTCTACTGTCTTCCCAGGCCATAGCAGAGAGCTGGATTGGAAGAGGAGCAGCCGGGACTCGAACCAGCGCCCATATGGGATGCTGGCGCCGCAGGTGAAGGGTTAACCTAGTGCGCCACAGCACCGGCCCCCTATAATATCATTAATACAGATACATGCAGAAATCACAGGAATGCATATATCTCTTTGACATTTGGAACTCAAGGCCTTTGAGTGGGACTGCTGAGCCTAGTGTAATTCTATTTGTAGTGTTTATGAAATAATTTATTTTTGTTTATTTAAAAATCAGAGAGACGGAGGCATGCAGAGATTGTTCCTGCTGATGCTGCTTCACTCCCCAAATGCCCATAACATCTGGAGTTGAGTCAGGAGGAATCTAGGAGCCCAGATCTCAATTCATGTAGAGTCATTGATTCTTTGTGTGTGTGTTTTTTTTTTTTTTTTTTTTTGACAGGCAGAGTGGACAGTGAGAGAGAGAGACAGAGAGAAAGGTCTTCCTTTGCCGGTGGTTCACCCTCCAATGGCCGCCGCGGCCGGCGCGCTGCGGCCGGCGCACCGCGCTGATCCGATGGCAGGAGCCAGGAGCCAGGTGCTTTTCCTGGTCTCCCATGGGGTGCAGGGCCCAAGCACCTGGGCCATCCTCCACTGCACTCCCTGGCCACAGCAGAGAGCTGGCCTGGAAGAGGGGCAACCGGGACAGAATCCGGCGCCCCGACCGGGACTAGAACCTGGTGTGCCGGCGCCGCTAGGCGGAGGATTAGCCTAGTGAGCCGCGGCGCCGGCGAGTCATTGATTCTTAATGTTGGAGGCCTGCCTGGCACCTGCCTCAGACCATCCTTTGCAGTCAGAGATTTCACTCCCCCATCCTCTCCATCAGGACCATCCACCCTGAAGTTCTTCTCTCAGCAGAGCACAAGAAATCCTAATTGTGCACTTTACATAAAACTATGATTAATTTTAACATGATTCTTGATACTCTTGTGAACTTTTCCATTTTCCAATAGATCTTTTTCAGCTGTGAAAACAGTTTTGTAGTGATTTGAATACAACGCAGCCTACCTTTTGTATAAAAGACAAGGGAATATTTTACAACAAATTCTTTTCCTTTGGTGTTAGAGTTTTCAATACAAGCAAAATTCATTATGTGAGAGGCAGGCATACCTAAGGAAATTAGAAAAAGCATTAGACCACCTACTGACACACTGGTGATCATAGGGGAGGCAACCACGCAAGAAACAATTACTACATAAATGAAAGTTCTTGGAAAATTTCAGTAACTGATAAGATATACAAGAAATTAGAAACTGGCATATGGGATCTGGATGTGGGGGCTGTCTATCCTCTGTTGACCAAGGAAGGTCTTAGGTTGATCTCGAAGTGGCTCTGAGCAGTGAAGAGGCAGCCTTGTGACCACATGATGGAGAATCCACAGCAAGACCAGGGGTCACTTCATGAGGGGCAGGGCCCAGATATTTCAGAGAAATCATTCAATCAATCATTAAATATTTTTAATAATCTATATTTGTGTTACTACAACTGGTTCTATTAGAATCACAGGCCTTCTGAGATTATATTGCATTTAATTACAATATATTGTATTTTACACTTACCATTTTTTTTTCTATCAAGCACCTTTCAGGGCCACAGAAAAGACACGGAATGTGTCCTCTAGGGCAGGCATTTTGGTGCCGTGGGTTAAGCTGCCACAATGACACTGACATTGCATATGGGAATGCCACAAGGCTGAGTGTTTCCTATTAAGTTCTCTGCTAATGCATCTGGGAAAGCATCAGAAGATGGATCCAAGGGGTTTGGAGCCCTGTACCCCCGTGGGAGACCCAGATGTTGTCCCAGGCTCCTGGCTTCCATCTGACTCACCACCAGCTGCTGTGGCCATTTGGGTTGGGATCTAGCAGGTGGAAGACCTGTTTGTCTCTCTCTCTCTCTCTGTACCTTTTCCTTTCCGACCAATCAATCTTTTTTAAAAAAGAATTTTTGCTTAACTTCAATCTGAGAGGTTGGTAAATGTAAATTGGATGGCTTTTGAATTCTCTGAATTTGCTGTGAATCAAAGGAAGAGAAGTGGCAGGAACAGAAACCAAACCATCCTCCAGTGTCAAGCTCTGAGATACAGGAGACCCTGGTAGGGATGGAGGAAAGTGAGGCAGGGAAGAGAAGATGGGTGGGAAAGGGCGTGTGGGCCCGTTAGCTGCAGCTGCAGGTGACTGGAGCTGACAACCGTCTAAAACACAGGCAAAATGCCCTTGGGTTGTCCCACCTGAGAAGAGGGGGCTGGAGTATCTATGCACCTCCTCCTATCACCACCGAGGAGGCCAGCCCTGGAGGATGCTCCTTCCAGGCTCTGAGAGCTGCCAATGGTGCAGAGCTGTCCTCCACAGCAGCAGGAAGCTCAGAGGCACAGAGGTGACCAGTAGAAGTCAGCAGAAATGCAGGGATGCAGAACTGGCCAGGTGTCACCAGTAACAGCCACAGTCACCTAAACATCTACGCATACCTCATCATGAAGCTGGAGTTTTGGCGCCCAGATGGCCAGCTGCAAACAACTTTCCTTGAGGTCCAGGCCCCACCCAGGACAGACAGCAGGGGGGTTGTGCCCGGGCTGCAGCACTGTGCTCTGCCCACTTACAGTCCTGCCTTAGGAGTTCCTCCCTGAGGGCCCTGGCACCAGGACACTGATGCTGACATTCTGGCTTCCACCCAACCTACTACTTACCCAGGCTGGCATGCCAGGAAATAATGCAGAAGTGTAAGATAAAGGGGTCCAAATCTGTGCCCAAGTTTTTTTGCACCTGGAATATTTCTCTGGCTTAATACAATGGAGAATTTCTCTTTTGGAGATGCAGACAGGGATGCTGGGGTCTGCATCAGGATCATGTCCCCAGAAACTGCAATGAGGAAAAGAGGAGTGTGGCATTAGGGGGGCATGTGTGGGGCATGCAACAGTCAGAACTTATCAGGTCTGGCATCCCTCACAGCTGTTCATACTGGTGAGTTGTGGGAAATAAGATCAAGTGAGAGAGCCTCAACAGAAGACAGAGGTCCCAACTCCAGAACAAGGGGCAGCCCACTTCAGCCCTTAAAGAGACCCGTAGCTTTGGATTATGGTGGATCTGTGATGACACTCACTGGTATCATCTTGGTGCATGTACAGTAAAGGCCTCGAGGTTATGAACATGAGAACAATGGCTTGGGTTCTGTACAAAGAATGTTGACTCCAACTAAGGTGCTCCCTGGAAGTGCTCTATTTTTAAAAAAATGTATTTCAGAGGACATGACAAGTATTTTCAATCCCACCAGAAACACGTGAGAGTTAGGCTGAACATATGATAACCCCACCCTCCAAGATTTATGACTCAGTTCCTACAAATAAGTTATCCAGCCTAATCCAAACCCAACATTGAAATGCATAACCCCATCTTGTCACAGATTAATATGAGGCTTTGGAAACTATTCTCCCAACTTTGTTTTGTAATAAAAAAGTCCTCAGTGAGAAACATTCTCTGCAGGCAGATGTGTGCTGGTGTGGTCTAGCCTGGGACACCAGAAAGCTAGGCTGAGTTAGGTGCGTGACAAGCCCTGCAGCTGGGCTCCTGCCTGTGCCTTGCCCTGCTAATTTGCATGTCCCCAGAGCCCTGCCCACTGCCCTGCAGACTTAGGAGCAGGCTACTCTCACTCTGTGCAGGAGTCGGTCCCAGGCAGGACCCAGCATGGACAGGAGGGAGCCCGCTCAGCTCCTGGGGCTCCTGCTGCTCTGGCTCCAGGTGAGGAACAACTCCAGGGACTGACTCAGTGTGGGCAGTGCTGCCTGACTCTTCAGGGAAGTCCTCTTATAACGTGAGTAACAGTGTGCATGTGTGTGTTTCTGTTTCCCATCTCAGGAGCCAGAGGTGACATCCAGATGACCAAGTCTCCATCCTCCGTGTCTGCACCTGTGGGAAGCATAGTCGCCATCAATTGCCAGGCCAGTCAGAGCATTGGTAGTAGCTACTTATCCTGGTATCAGCAGAAACCAGGGCAGCCTCCCAAGCTCCTGATCTACAGGGCATCCACTCTGGCATCTGGGGTCCCATCGCGTTTCAGCGGCAGTGGATCTGGGACACAGTTCACTCTCACCATCAGCAGCATGCAGTGCGACGATGATGCCACTTACTACTGTCAAAAGTATAATAGCGCTCCTCCCGCAGTGTTACAGTCCTGAACAAAAACCCCCCAGGGGAGCAGAAGTGTGAGGCTGGGCTGCCCCAGCTGCTGCTCCTGGGTCCCCCTGTATTTTTTTTTTTTTTTTTGACAGGCAGAGTGGATAGTGAGAGAGAGAGACAGAGAGAAAGGTCTTCCTTTGCCTTTGGTTCACCCTTCAGCACACCGCGCTGATCCGAAGCCAGGAGCCAGGTGCTTCTCCTGGTCTCCCATGGGGGTGCAGGGCCCAAGCACTTGGGCCATCCTCCACTGCCCTCCCGGGCCACAGCAGAGAGTTGGACTGGAAGAGGGGAAACCGGGACAGAATCCAGCACCCTGACTGGGACTAGAACCCGGTGTGCCGGCGCCGCAGGCGGAGGATTAGCCTATTGAGCCGCGGCGCTGGCCCTGGGCCCCCCTGTTTACAGAGAATGATTCTCAGATGCAACCAGGCATTGAAAGTCCCTGAAGAGCCTTTTTATTTAAGATTTAAATTATTTTTTAAGATTTTATTTATTTATTTGAGAGGTAGAGTTACGGATAGTGAGAGGGAGAGACAGAGAGAAAGGTCTTCCTTCCATTGGTTCACTCCCCAAATGGCAGCAGTGCCTGGAGCTGCACTTATCTGAAGCCAGGAGTCAGGAGCTTCTTCCCAGTCTCCCTTGTGGGTGCAGAGACCCAAGGACTTGGGCCATCTTCCACTGCTTTCCTAGGCTATAGCAGAGAGCTGGACTGGAAGAGGAGCAGCCAGGACTAGAATCCATATGGGATGCTGGCACTGCAGGCGAAGGATTAACCTACTGTGCCACGGCCTCAGCCCCGATTTTAATTTGAAAAGTACAGTTACAGACAGAGAGAGGGAGAGACAGAGAGAAAGGAACTCCATTTGTTGATTAACTCCCCGAGTGACTGCAACAGTCAGAACTGGTCCACTCCGAAGCCAGGAGCCAGGAGCTTCTTCCGGGTCTCCCACGTGAGTACAGGGGCACAAGGACTTGTGCCATTTTCTGCTACTTTCCCAGGCCATAGCAGAGAGCTGGATGGAAAAGGAGCAGCCAGGACTCGACTATGTGCCCACATGGGATGCCAGCACTGCATGCAGAGGCTTAACCCTAGTAAGTCACAGTGCTAGCCTCTAAATAAATCTTCTTTAAAATATGGGAAAAAATTATCAGTGGTCTGCAAAAGAGATGCCCATGTGAGCCCTGGCTGCTTCAGCCAAATTAAACTTACATACAAGAAATAAATGTTAATGTTAACGTCACTAGTTGTTTTGTTTTTGTTTTTTAAAGATTGATTTATTTATTTGAAAGTCAGAGTTACAGAGGGAGAGGATGCAGAGAGAGAGGGAGAGAGAGGTCTTTCATCCGCTGGTTCACTCCCCAGTCGGCCACAATGACCGGAGCTGCACTGATCCGAAGCCAGGAGCCAGGAACCTCCTCCAGGTCTTCCCTCGTGGGTGCAGGGACCCAAGCACTTGGGCCATCTTCTACTGTTTTCCCAGGCCATAGCAAAGAGCTGGATCGGAAGTGGAGCAGCTGGGACTCGAACCAGCAGCTATATGGGATGCTGGCACTGCAGGTGGCAGCTTTACTTGCTAAGCCACAGCGCCGGCCCCAAAGTCACTAGTTTGATTGGCTGAATACCAATACTTATTGGGTACATGTTGGCCAGTACAGTATTGTTACATCTGCTCACATAGATAAATGAATTTTATTAAAATTTATAGCCATTTAGGAATATTCATGAGTATATTAAGAACAATGTTAAAGTAAATAATATTTGGGTGAAAAGTAAAAAAAAGAAGAAAATTAACAATAATGGAAAAATGCTTATCATACACATAGAGGAACTACATATTCACTTGACACGTTGTTGGATGTACATATATATACACACATGCATTCATGTCAAAATAAGGTTGGCATTTCAGCCTTAACCCAGGCATTTCTAGGTTAACCCAGGTATTTCTTCTGCTTCCAAATTCCTTGTGGATTTGCAGACATTATTTGTCCAGATCCTTGTCAGAGATGTCCACTGGGCAGATGTCCCTGCACTGCCATATCACGGAGGCCCTGGGAGATGGGAGTCAGAGCAGCAGGTAAACCCCCAGGGTCACAGCTCACACAGCAGTTCCTGGAAATTCAGTGGTGTTTACTACTGGTTTGAAAAATCACCGGTCCTTTGAAGAAACACAAGTGAAACATTGGAGATGAAATTGCTTTGGAAAAGGAATGACTGGACCTTTCAAAATTGTCCATAAAGTGGTTTCCCTAGCAATACTCACTTTAAGGTCACCACTAGGGGGTGAGCTCCCAATAACTCGGATGAATCAGCTTTAGGTCTTGAGGTCTGGTCATGGGCTTGGAAGCATGAATGTCGAGCGACCAGTGTTCACGCGGCTGCAGTCACGTATGTGCATCTAAGAGTGACTTCTTCTGAACCCTAATTTTGTACCACATATCAGGGGATCAGACTGACCCATGGCGGCCAGCAGGACTCCCTGGCTCCTCCCCCAGTGTGGAGCCCTGAGTGTGACCCTTCCTCCCGGCCTGATGTGTAGCCAGGGAAACGGTTTCCAGCAGCTCTTCTCCACCCTGAGCTCCATTCCCATGGGAAGGGTCTCCTCCCAAGAAGGTTTTCCAGGTCTCCAGAGCCCATGTCAGTCCCTGGGTTTGATCCAGAGTTTGGGGCTGACCTGCAACCCTGACCTGAATCTAGGGTGGAAGACAAGGGCTAATCATCTTCCACCTATTATTCTGGTTCCAGGCGAGGGGACACAGGGCGGGTCGGCATGTCTGGAAATGTCTCCATGCTGTTGGGTCCTGTGACTCAGCACCTCTGCTCCATGAGGACAGTAATTAAAGCTCAGTGTAGATCCAGAAACCATGGGTCCTCAGCTGCCCACCCGTACCTTGCCCTTGTACCCTGAGGGGCCCTCATGGACACTCTTTTTTCCTCGTCCACATATCTGATATCTTCCATGTATCACAGAATCCAGTTTAAATTCTTGTGTGACCCATCTCACCCTGGACACCCTTGTCCTCAGCTATGTGACTGGATTGTTGACATGTGGGATTGTTCTGTGATTCCATAGCATGCACCCTAGTGATGGTCGTAAGGCGATGAGCTTCACGCATGCCCTTGAAGACTCACAGTCAAGACCCGCTGGGACTCAGCCTCTAAACCCTGTAAGTTCCTCAAGTATAAGCCTGTCATGCGATGGCATGAGACAGAGGATGATACCAGAAATAGGAGGGAAGTCAGGGTGACGCTGTCCACTCTCAACAGGGAGACCTCAGGATGACCCGTGACTGGGGTGGACCAGGGGCTTGGAGTGGGGAGCTGCCATGTGCTGAGCTGTGATGAAACTCTGCTCTGTGCTCTCAGGCTGGGAGACTGGCTTTACTCTCTTCAATGCCTTGGTTGCATCCCAAAAGCTCATTGGCTTGGGGCTGAAATGTGGCTCCTCAATCAAATCTGGAAGCTCAAACTCATCGTGGCTGAAATTAGATAAAGGATCCCTTAGAAGGTAAATGGTAGAATGATGTGACAAATTTGGGGATCCTAATGCAACATAAACATCCTTGTAAAAAGAATCCCCCCTTCCACACAGGCCTTGTGAGGAGGTGTCCAGTAGGTGGCACCTGCACACCGTGAACATGAGCCACTGAAGAGCAAAGCCTTCTGCACACTGTTTTTGGATGTCAGGATCTAGAGGCATGAGAAATAAATTTCTGTTGCTTAAAACATCCAGCCAGGTTATGTAGGTACCCATGGACTTCCTTAGCATCCTGACACTCCACATTTTGATAATTTGTTTCAACAGTTCTCTGAAACCAGCACAGATGGAGATCTGGGAATCTGGACAAAGTGACAGTGTTCAAGCATGATCTCTTTGTTTAGCTTTCGTGTGATGGGAGAGATGCACTGGCAGAAGTGCTGGAAAAATAGTACATGAAAGTGCCTCTCCCAGAGAGACATGCAGGTTGCAGAATAAATACTGATTATTCTTAGCTCAAAATAGCATCTAGGTAGTAGACCTTACATACTATCTCCGTTCTAAGATATCCAAGCTGCATTAAATGATACTGGTGATATTATCTTGTTTAAAATTTTTGAATGGAAACACATGTATGCATGTGCCTTTTTATGTGATAATGACATAAATTATAACCAAATAAATCATTTTGTGAACATGAATATACATATATACTTCATACGTATGTACTTGATAAATCATCAGGAGCCCCTTTAAAAACCTAGGGAGTCCAAACAGACTGTGGCTCAGCCTCTTCCTCTCTGCTGAGCCGCCTGCCTGGCCTGCCCAGGTGCATTCTCTCCAATCAACCATGTAATCTCTCGCTCTCCCCCAGTCCAAATGACTGGGCGCTCTATCTGTCCCTTCTGTTCTGATAGATGCCCTATCCCCAATAAAGCCTTATCACTTCGCTCTCTGTTTCACCCCTGAATTCTTTCTTGCATGAAGACAAGAACCCCACAGCTTCCACAGTCTTTTCTCTGGTGACACCAGCAGTGACTTGTACATTTACCAAAAAAGAAAAGCATGTGTGTCCTCATTCTTGAGTCCCGTCTCTCTGATCAGGTTCTGTCTGGCCCCAGAATGCATGTTTCCTCAACAATCAGGCCCCAGCCTGGGCAGCAGCAGGTCTCTGCACAGGCTGCGCCACCAGGCTCTGGCGCCCATAGCCCAGATCCACAGATGCCCCAGTCCTAGGCTTCAGTGACTGATGCTGAGGTAGCAGCTTCCAGTTGCTATGCTACTGACACAGGAGGTGCCCTAGCCAGCGAAGAGATGTGGGACACAGAGGATCACATCTGTGCCCAAGTAGTATTTGGGTCCCAGAGTTCTCTCTCACCACATGGGTTGGCTTGCTAGGAGATGCAAACTCCTTTGGCCATTGACCAGAGTGGTAAGTATAGCCTGACATTCCCATCCATTGCTAATGAGGAAAAGTAGAGAATGGTATTCATGCTGTACAACAGCAGAGGCATACCCTCAACAGCAGGTGTCCCAACCTGGGAGACAGGTTTAACAAGCTGACTTTTCCAAGGGTTCATGCTCAGGTGCTCTCTCATAGCTGGGCTCCAGAGAAGCCGGCCCTGAGCCCCCAGAAACAGTCTGGTGGAGAGTGCAGCTCAGAGCACTTCCCTAGGTGCTGAGATCTTAGTCTTGTGAGCGAATTGGTCCTGGGAGGTCTAGACTGATGAGAGGATACAGGTTTATGCAAATCCAGACTTGCAGAGTTGGAGGCAGACACAGGATTATTGTGGAAGCGACAAGAGCTGACATCAGTAGTGAGCCCTTCATGCTGGTGGACTATGGGAAATAAGACCTACAGGCAGAAGAGGGGTGGGCCATGGGGGTGTCCAAACAACCATAAAGTATTGTCGATTCAGTCCCTGAGTAACACAGAGATCTATTGCTTTAGATTGTGGTAGATCTGAGAGTAGCAGCGATTTTGATGAATCATGGTGTTCTTTTGTGTATCTTAGTGGTTACTTGGCAGTATACAGATAACAACATTGGATTAGGTCTGTTACACAATGATTTGGATATACTTAAGGTACTCCCAAGATATATTCTTTTCCTTACCTTTGTTAATTTATTTTTGTATTAGAGAATGACAGTTATAGAAAGAGGGATGTGCTCCATTTCTGTTCACTCCCACAATGTCTGCAGTGCCTGGGACTAGACAAGGTCAAGGATGGAGTACCGGAGCTCAGTCCAGGTCTCACGGTTTGATGACGGGAATCCAACCACTTTAGCCATCACCAGCCGCCTTGCAGGGTAAGCATTAGCAAGAAGCTGAAACCAAGACCTGAGCCAGTATTTATACCAGACCTTTCTATGTTGCAGACAGGCATCACCACCACTGGTCCAAATGCATGCTCCAATGCTCTTTTTTATTTTAAAAAACATGAAGTCATTTCCTGCTCACATTTGTTGTAAGAACAGAACAGTATATTTCCTACTACCAGAGATACTTTCTATTAGTTTTAAAATTTAACAATTTAAAACATTTTGTTACATTCACTTGATACACAGATATTGCAGATACACATTCATACTATTTTTTTCAGTAAAACATATTAATATCTCAAACTGAGGGATTCATGGCACTGGCAATACTGTGGAAGAAGAGAATGTTGTCGAGTGCTTGCTATAATTCAGTGAATGGATTACGAACTTAGTCCATTTCATGACTTGACAGTTGTACTGAATATGAATTTTGTCAAAAAAAGCATATTTGTTGTCAAATTTGTGTTGGCTTGTGAGCTGAGACACCAGGGGTCACGGCATCTGTGCAGTTACTGAGAGGAATGAGTTGTGCCCTCCCCCTGCTGATTTACATGTCCCCAGAGCACCGCCCTCCTCTCTGGGCATTTAGGAGCAGGCTGCTCCCGCCCCATGCAGGAGGCAGTGCCAGGCAGGACCCAGCATGGACATGAGGGCCCCCACTCAGCTGCTGGGGCTCCTGCTGCTCTGGCTCCCAGGTAAGGAAGGCCAGCAGCAGGAACGGCCTCGGGCAGTGTGGCCAGTGCTCCTGGTTCTTTAAGAACTCCTCTAACAACATGAAGATGGGTGTGCATGTTTGTGTTTCTGTTTCTCATCGCAGGTGCCAGATGTGCCATTGAGATGACCCAGACTCCACCCTCCCTATCTGCATCCATGGGAGGCACAGTCACCATCAATTGCCAGGCCAGTCAGAGCATTAGCAATGAATTATCCTGGTATCAGCAGAAACCAGGGCAGCCTTCCAAGCTCCTGATCTATGCTGCATCCACTCTGGCATCTGGGGTCCCATCACGGTTCAGCGGCAGTGGATCTGGGACACAGTTCACTCTCTTATTTATTTATTTATTTATTTTTTAATTTTTTGACAGGCAGAGTAGACAGTGAGAGAGAGAGAGAGAGAGACAGAGAAAAAGGTCTTCCTTCCATCCTTCCATTGGCTCACCTCCCAAAACGGCTGCCACAGCCGGCGCCCTGCAACCAGCGCACTGCGCCCATCCGAAACCAGGAGCCAGGTGCTTCCTCCTGGTCTCTCATGCGGGTGCAGGGCCCAAGCACTTGGGCCATCCTCTACTGCCTTCCAGGGCTACAGCAGAGAGCTGTACTGGAAGAGGGGCAACTGGGACAGAAGCCGGCGCCCTGACCAGGACTAGAACCCGGTGTGCCGGCGCCGCAAGGCGGAGGATTAGCCTAGTGAGCCGCGGCGCCGGCCACAGTTCATTCTCACCATCAGTTGCATGAAGGCTGAAGATGCTGCCACCTACTACTGTTTACACGATTATAGTTATCTTCCCACAGTGTTACAGTCCTGAGCAAAAACCCCCCAGGGGTGCAGAAGTGAGAGGCTGGGCTGCCCCAGCTGCTCCTCCTGGGCCCCATCTGCTGAGAGTGATTCTCAGAGCAGCCAGGCTTGAAGGTCCCTGGAAAGTCTTACAGGAATTGTCTTGGGGGGTGGTCCTCCATATCCTAAATCTTGTTCCTCATCAACTCCAGCATGACTGACAGGACAACACCTCTCCTGCTTTCATAAAGGTGAGAGGTCATCACACCTGAGCAGTCTGGTCTACATATCAGTCAGGATTCATAAAAGAAAGGGGGTGCTCCTCTAAGTATTTGAAGCAGAAACTGTTGCAATAAAGTCTCCTTTACAGCCTATTAGAGACCACAGGACATGATAGCTATGGAAGCATTGGGTAGAAATGAGAGATCCCTGGTCCTCCCCCAGCAGCCAGAGCACATCCGTCACAGAAGGTACAGGCTGCTGCACCCCACGGTCCTCAGACCAGAGCAGGAAGCCCAGCGGTGTGGGGTTTGTGCTCTCAGCGGCCTGCAGCACTCACAGGTGAGTCCCCGCCCTCATCTCTGTCAATGTCTGCCTGCAGGTGCGCTGGGTCGTATTGAATCATCCTATTCTGATGCCCAGTGCCTTGGCGGGAGTCTCAGTGAGTGGTTCCACAGGGAAGCACAGAGGGAAGGAGTCCTGGGAACGTGCTTCCAGATGTGAAGCTGAGGGTGGGGAGTTGGCAGCAGACAGCCCAGGGTTCTGAGTGCTGAATTTTCAGAGTTACGTCTGTTGCGTGTGGTCCCTGAATGCATTTGTCTGTGTTTCTGTGGTCTTCATCAGCTTGAGATCACAGGAAAAAAATGCTGAGTCACAGAATCAACTGAAATCCTGTAAATTGCATGAAAAAAATAGCAATTATTGGGAATACAAACAAAACAACCTCTTAACAAAACATAAACATAAAAATTCGTATATGCATGATTTTCCTATCTACTCATATTTTCCCCCAGCATTCCACAGTATAGTTAGCATCTCTGAGAACAGGCCACACATGCAACCCTGCAGAACCACTGTTGGTTTAATGAGTGAAAATCTACATGTTAGCATGTTCACAGTTGATATGTACAAGGTATGAGAAGCTACACTTCAGGGACATTTATCAGGTTAAGGGTTAAGTCAGACATAGAAAAACACTCCCAGTTTTACTTTATAAGGAATGGAAAATCAAATTTATCAGGTTAAGGGTTAAGTCAGACATAGAAAAACACTCCCAGTTTTACTTTATAATGAATGGAAAATCAAATTTGAAATGTTACAAGAATGTAATGCCTGAAAAATCACAATTAGTTTTAATTTCATGAGCTGATATTTTGCCTCACAGCTTGGTTTGAGCATGTTGTATACCTAAACACTTCCATGACAATGCTGAGTTGGGGATGAAGCATTCAGACTCACCCCCCTATCTAACAAACTGTAGACTTCAGAAAGGCCTTGTGACGCAGCCACACCAGCATCCCGCATCAGAGCACAGGTGTGAGTCCTGGCTGCTGCACTTCCCGTCCAGCTCCACGCCAGTGTGCCAGGGGAACACAGCACAAGCTGCCCCTTCCCTTAGGTCATTTCTCAGACCTTCCTCTCCACTCCAAGGCCTGCCTCTCCTCACCCTCTCCATCAAGCCGCCTACCGTGAGCGCTTTCCTTCTCCCATATTGAGTACAATAAATCATAATTGAACAATTATTACACAGTACATTATTTAATTTCAAAAAGATGCTTATTGTGTCTGTAATTTTTAATTTTTTAATAATTCAATATCGTGCACAGATGCAATTTTTTTGTCCTTATGAAATGTTTTCTGTTGTGAAAATAGTTAAGTGTCTTGAGTTGACTGAAATGCCCTGTGTGATCTTACTTTTACCTCTAAAACAGAAGAAAATAGTTTAGCATTTAACCACATCACTTAGAACTTCCAGAAACAATAAAAACTACCTTGTAAGGCATGTGTACACATGAGTAAATTTTCTTAGGGCACTTACTATGTCAATTCAGAAGCGGCATCCAACATCACAGTGTCTGAGTTTACACCAGCATCTGGTTTTGATACTTACGCAGTCCCTAGAAGGCAGCCATGATGACTCAGCGATTGAGCTTTCTCCCTCCTCTGGGAGACCTGGATGAGCACCTGGCTCCAAGGACCGACCTGGCCAACTGCTGGTCTTTGTGAGTGTTTGAGAAATAAACTGAGGGATAAGTACTCTATTTTTCTCTTTGTCCTTTTCTCTCTCTCAAATAAATGATTGAAATTTATAAATAAAAACTGACAAATGGAATAGACAGTAGTTGATACCGTGCTCTGATACTCTGTTGGTGGCAAGTAAGGCACATTTCAGGAAGAAATAACTGCATAAATTAATTAACAGATTAAATTCAATAATTTATTAATGTGTAATCGGGCAATGCCTATTAGATCTAGACAGGAGGCTGCTTGCCTGTGTTGACTAGTGGTGCCTCGGTGTCATCTCAGAGGCATGTGAGTGACAAGAGGCAGCCCTAGGGGCCGGCGCTGTGGCTTAGCAGGTAAAACCGCAGCCTGCAGCTCCGGCATCCCACATGGGTGCTTGTTCAATACCCGGCTACTCCTCTTCCAATCCAGCTCTCTGCTATGGCCAGGGAAAGCAGTAGAAGATGGCTCAAGTCCTTGGGCCCCTGCACCTGGGTGGGAGACATAGAAGAAGCTCCTGGCTCCTGGCTTTGGATTGGAGCAGCTCTGGCCGTTGCAGCCAACTAAGGAGTGAACCAGGGGATGGAAGACCTCTCTCTCTCTCTGCCTCTCCTCATTCTGTAAATCTGACTTTCAAATAAAATAAATAAATCTTTTAAAAAATATGAGATTTCTACCTGACTATATCAGTGCTGGGTTCACAGGAGGTGGTACTCCTTTGCAGGAGGTACAGACAGAGGGGATAAGGCCTGGTTCGGGATGATGTGCCCGCCCACTGCTAATGAGGATAGAGGAATTTATGTAGCATTGCTGGGACTTGCACTGAACAGCAGCTGCCTTCACTAAGGACCGTGGGTGTAAAAAGCTGACCTTTCCCTTGCCTCACCCCTCCTCTGCTCTGCTGAGAGCAGGAGGCACTGCACCTGGGTCCCCTGGAACCAGCTGGCAGGGAGTGCAGCTCAGAGCTCTCCCCCTTACCCCCCACCCCCGGGTGATGAGATCTTGGTCTTCTCCTGTGCAGTTAGTTTTGGGGGTCTGGATGGATGTCAGGATTCCAAGTTTGTCCTAATCCAGAGTTGAAGGCACACATAGGGATCCGACATCAGTAGTCAGACCTTCGTGCTGATGAATTAAGAAATAAGACCAAATGGCAGAAAAGGGGTAGAACATGGAGGTTCTACCAACAACGAAGGGTAGTCGACTTAGTCCTTGAGTGTCACAGAGATTTGTTGCTTCAGAGCATGGCCGGCCTGTGAGTGACACTCACTTTCAGGAATTATGGTGTTCTCTTTATGTATTGACAGCCATCACTTGAAGTTATACAATGATAATATTTTACAACTATTACAAAAAGATATGGATATGTTTAAGATACTTCCAGAAATTCTCTTTTCTTAAATTTTGTCATTTTAATTAGTATTAAAAAGTAAGAGAGCGCTTCACTTTCCAGTTCACTCCCAAAATGTCTGTGATGGCTCAGTCTAGACCAGGACGAGGGTGGATTTCAGGGACTCAGTCCAAGGCTCCCACCTCGGTGGCAGATCACCACTGCTTTAACAGCCACCTGCTGTCTCTGAAGGTGACATTAGCAAGAGACAATTCAAGAGCTGATGCAGAACTCAACCTCAGGCAATCCTATATGGGGACAGGTATCTTAAACACCACGCCAAATGTGAGCTCCAATGTTATTCGATGCTCATAAGAATGTTGTAGAGAACAAATGATTTTGCACTATAGTTGAATCTTTGAGACTTTGTTGAACATCTGACAGCCCCACCATCAAAGACTTGGCTGAACATTCTGCACCAACAGTGACACTGTCCTACAGAACCCCAGTGGAAGGACACAATAGGCTACTCTGGCTGGACTTGGTCCACTTCAGGATTTGACAGTTGGACTGAATAAGTCTTCTGTATCAAAACAACCCCAGAAAGACACATATTTATAAGCAAATTTGTGCCGAATGTTGTGACCTAGGATGCCAGGGCTCCCTGCACCTGTGCTGAGTTACTGAGAAGAGCCGACTTTGCTCCGCCCCCTGCTGATTTGCATGTCCCCAGAGTACTGCCCACATCTCTGGACATTTAGGCCCAGGCTGCTCCCGCCTCATGCAGGAGGCAGTGCCAGGCAGGACCCAGCATGGACATGAGGGCCCCCACTCAGCTGCTGGGGCTCCTGCTGCTCTGGCTCCCAGGTAAGGAAGGATAGATAGCACCAAGCATTTAGTTAGTGAGGTCATTGCTGCCTGGCTCTTCATGGAACTTGTCCTACAACATGGTTGTCAGTGTGAATTTGTGTATTTGTGTTTCTTATCTCAGGTGTCAAATGTGCCATCCAGATGACCCAGACTCCATCCTCCCTGTCTGCATCTGTAGGCGACACGGTCACCATGAGTTGCCAAGCCAAAGTATCAGTAATAGGTTATCCTGGTATCAGCAGAAACCAGGGCAGCCTCCCAAGCTCCTGATCTACAGGGCATCCACTCTGGCATCTGGGTCCCATCGCGGTTCAGTGGCAGTGGATCTGGGACACAGTTCACTCTCACCATAAGCGGGCTGCAGCCTGAAGATGCTGCCACTTACTACTGTCTAGGTGAACTCAACTGGATACCCGCAGTGTTCCAAGCCTGAACAAAAACCACACAGAGAAGCACAAGTGTGAGGCTGGGCTGCCCCAGCTGCTTCTCGTGGGGCTTCCATCTGCTCACAGTGTTTCTCAGATGCATTCAGCATAGAAACGACTGGAAAGTTTAGCACAAGTTTTCAAAGAGGCTCCTGTGCACCCTAAGTCTCTTTGCTCCTCCCTGGCCTCAGCAACACAGACATGGACAGGACTCTCCAGTTTTAATCAAGGCCAGAGGTCATTGAATCTGAGCATTCTGGTTTATTGCATCACTCAGAGTTTATAAAGTAAGGGATATGTACACCATGGAATACTCCTTAGCAGTAAAAAAAAAAAAAAAATGAAATCCTGTCGTTTGCAACAAAATGGATGAAACTGGAGACATCATACTTAGTGAAATAAGCCAGTCCCAAAAGGATAAATACCATATGTTCTCCCTGACCTATGATAACCAATGGAGCACCTAAAAGGTAATCTATAGGAGTGAAACTGACACTTTGAGATGCAATGACTTTGAACAGCCCTTGTCTTGACTGTTGAAGAACAGGTGTTTTTTGTTTTTGTTTTTTTTTTTTTTTTTGACAGGCAGAGTGGACAGTGAGAGAGAGAGACAGAGAGAAAGGTCTTCCTTCTGTTGGTTCACCCCTCAATGGCTGCTGCCGCTGACGCATAGTGGCTGGCGCACCGTGCTGATCTGAAGCCGGGAGCCAGGTGCTTCTCCTGGTCTCCCATGGGGTGCAGGGCCCAAGCACTTGGGCCATCCTCCACTGCACTCCCAGGCCACAGCAGAGAGCTGGCCTGGAAGAGGAGCAACCGGGACAGAATCTGGCGCCCCGACCGGGACTAGAACCCTGTGTGCTGGCGCCACAGGCAGAGGATTAGCCTATTGAGCCGCAGCGCCGGCCGAAGAACAGGGTTTTTTTTTTGTTTGTTTGTTTTTTTACCATTTGTTGAACTCTTTACTTAGTATAGAGTTAATAGTATGTGTATAAAGTTAATTGAAAATAGTAAAAAATAAGGATAGGAATAGAAGAGGGAGGAGGAAGAGGAGTGGGAGTGTGGGTACTGTGGGAAGAATCACCATGTTCCTAAAGTTGTATTTATGAAATGCATGAAGTTTGTATTCCTTAAATAAATATTTCTGGGAAAACAAAAAAATAACAAAAATTAAAACAGTAAAGGAGAGGTTACTGTAAGTACTTGAAGCAGAGATTATTGTAACAGAGAGGATTTGATTCAAAACTATAGTCTATTAAGTGCCAGAGGACTTGGTAGTTACGGAAGCACTTGGGAGAGATGGGAGTTCCCTGGTCCCACGATAGTCATGGAAGCACTTGGGAGAGGTGGGAGACCCCTGGTCCCACGATAGTCATGGAAACACTTGGAAGAGGTGGGAGCTCACTGGTCCTATGGTAGTTATGGAAGTACTTGGGAGAGGTGGGAGATCGTCTGTCACAGAGGACACAGGCTGTTGAACCGTGCAGCCCTTGGATGACACCAGGAGGCCCAGGGTTGGGTCGCAGTTGATCCCCAGTCCTCACCTCTGTCCATGTGTCTGCCTGCAGAACCTGCTGGGTCCTCTTCGGACTTCCACATATCCTGGACAAGGTCCCACCGAGCAGCTCCATGTGAAACTCAAGGGAGAAAAGGAGAACGGGGAATGTGCTTCCATATGTGAGGCTGAGCCTGGGGAGCTGATGGCAGACAGCGCAGGGTTCTGGTTTCTGATCTCAGAATTGTCAGTTTGGACCTGGCCCCAGAGTGTATTTGTCTGTGTCTTTGAGTACCATCAGGAGGTTGAGCTCATAGCAAGAAACTTGTGCAGTCACAGCATTAGCTGAGAAGTCAGGAGATTTTGTTGCAGTTCCTGGCTTCAGGCCAGCCCAGTGTTTCTCTTTCTCTCTCTCAACTCTGGCCTTCAAATAGACAAATCTTTATAGGAACACAAATAAACACAATCCAGTACAGAAAAATTACAGAGAATTTTCTCACATCTGTTTAGAGTGTCAGGACTAGCACCCTACTGTTAATAGCTTTAATACAAAAAACTACTGGATTCACTGGCTTATTTTTCCTATGCACCTGTTCACTCATGCCACAATAAATGGTGGCACACAATCTAGGTATTGGGAATACAGACTGGCATCTCAGTGGATAACATTTCATTAATGACTTTCACCACTTCACACAGTTTTCAATATTGTTTCATCAGTACCACACATGTTATACATTGTGATAAGTGCTGTTTCTACGTTATGATTTCAGCAATTTTTCCCACAGGATATTTTCAAGTTAGAGAACAAATTATGGGACAAGTTTGAATTGCGCACTATAATTTTTTAAAAAATATTTATTTATTTATTTGAAGGCAGAGTTACAGAGATGCAGAGGTAGAGAGAAAGAGAGGGTGGTGGAGGGGAGTTCTTCCATTGGCTGATTCAATCCCCAAATGGCCACAATGGCCAGAGCTGTGCTGATCTGAAGCCAGGAGCCAGGAGCTTCTTCTGGGTCTGCCACATGGATGCAGGGGGCCAAAGGATGTGGACCATCTTCCACTGCTTTCCCAGGCCATAGCAGAGAGCTGGATTGGAAGTAGAGCAGCCAGGACTCAAAGCGGTGCCCATATGGGATGCCAGTACTGCAGGCGGCAGCTTTACCTGCCATGCCACAGCGCCGGCCCCTGCACTATAATTTTTAAACCCAAAAATAAAGAATTACAGCGGTGCGACCTGTTGTTAGATACTTTGTATGTGTGTGAAATATTTTTATTTATTCTGAAATGTGTATATTCAACCTGTGTTCCACATATTCTATGAATGTGCCAAACTACCCCATCGGGAGCTCCTCTTGAACCTCAACTGGAGGAAAGATAATCCTTCGGGACACATGTGGTCCTGATGTTGAAAACTGCCCAATGTCAGTCATTTGACACACACACACCCCACCCCCGCCCCGCTGTCCAAGGTCTGATTGCCCCAGCCCCTCTGTGACCTGTTTTCTCCTCTTGTTGTGCACAGTAAGTCATAATTGCATATTTCACGTTCAAACTGTGTTTCCTTAGTTTCAGGATTATACCTGCTACTCCAGTAAACTTGTTTCCCACTGTTCCAATTGATCTCGGTCAACTGTGAAAATAGTCCTGAGTGGATTGGAATGAACCCTGCTTTGCTCTAATAAAAATAACAGATTTTTTTTTTTACATTTAATGGCTCTTACTAAGAGTTTTCAGAAACAGGCTAAAACCATCATGCGAGAGGGTAGAGAGGCATGTGAGGAAATTAGACACATTTTGAGTTCACTTACTAACATTGTGTTGATAGTAGAAGAGAGTTCCATTCACAAAACAATCGATACATGAACAAAAGTGAGTGAATAACTTCAGTAATTGATAATTATAAAAAAGAGCCAGGCAGTGGTGTACGGGGTCTCGAGGTGGGAGTGGTTTATTGGTGTTGGTCAGGGATGTTCTCAGGATACACCTGAATGCTTGGGAGAGAGCCGTGGAAGCGCATGCCATAATACACAGCAAAAGAAAGGGAATCATCCAGAGAGTGCAGGGGCCATTAGATTTTGAAAAACCATTGAGTGTTATTGGAAGAAGTAGTTTTCCAGTTTAGTAATAAAAAGTCAGCTAATGCTGGAAGCATCCCAAGTCTTCTGTGATTCCATTCCCTTAAGGGTTGTATTTATCATGTTTTTTACTTTGTTTCTGTCTCATATATTAGGGGCAGCACTGTAAGATTCAGCCTTTGACTTCCCCCATAGGATCTCCCAGAATAATAAACCCCATCACCTTCCTCACAGCACCAGAACCCAGGGAAATTTCTAAAGATCCACAATGTGCTTTCTGGGTCTGTTTTGGCCAAAATCCATTTTGCAGGTCAGAGCCATGGTCATGGAACAGATCCTTGCTTAATTTTAGTGGCTTCTGTATTCTGGTGACAATGCTGTCATTGCCCAAAACTGTGCCTTCTAAGGTGTTATACATGAGCAGTGCCTATCTACAAAAATGTGAATTAGAGCTAATAAATTATGAATACAGTTCCTCTCTTACACTAGATTTCCTTCAAGGGCTCGGTAGACATGTGTGATTCTCACTTCCCTATTGCTCCACACAAACATAGATATTATCATGATTTTGAATATTATTTTGGTCACTGCTGGTCTAAATGATGACACTTGGTCATTCCAACTGTCAGAGCAAGGGTAGAAATGTCCAGGCATCTGGTGGTCCCTAGGTGATTCCCCAGCAGGTGCAGCTGCTGTGGTTCTCACGGATGGGGGGTGAGGCTGGATTGGCCAATCTAGACCGGGAGCCCCCTGCTGACACCCAGAGGCTCTCACTGTGCCCTGCAGGATTCCATCCTCTGTTTTCCAAAACCCAGTGTCTGACCCCGACATGAATCACAGAATCATTTTCGTGGCTTCGGACTGATATATTTTCTCTTTTTTATATATTTGACAGGTAGAGTTATAGATAGTGAGAGAGAGAGAGAGAGACAGAGAGAAAGGTCTTCCTTCTCTTGGTTCACTCCCTAAATGGCTGCTGCAGCCGGCGCTGTGCCGATCCGAAGCCAGGAGCCAGGTGTATCCTCCTGGCCCCCCATGCGGGTGCAGGGCCGAAGCACTTGGGCCATCCTTTACTGCCCTCCCGGGCCACAGCAGAGAGCTGGACTAGAAGAGGAGCAACCGGGACTAGAACCTGGCGCCCATATGGGATGCCGGTGCCACAGGTGGAGGATTAACCAAGTGAGCCACGGCGCTGGCCCTGATATTTTTTCTGAAACTGATTATCCTCAGGTAGGTGATAAAGCATCATCCTGCGCTTCAACTGAACCCGGTGTGGTGACGGTTGTAACAGGAGGAACACATGAGCACCCCCGAAAGGACTCACAGTGGAGACTGATTGGCACTCAGCTTTCTAAATGCCTATAGGATGCTGTGTCACACACCTGCCGTTAGGTGGCCCCCAAAGAAAAGGAAGAGGCCTAATTTGGAAACAGTAGGAAAGTAAATGTGATTCTGACTAAGGGTAGGGGTCCCAGGCGGAGCCAGGAATGCACTGGGCGGGGGCAGCTGGCACTATGCTGAGTTGTGGGCACAATCTGCCCTGTGCTCTTAGCTTGGGATATTGGCCTTACCAGACCCGATTTCCTGGCACTAAGGCACTTTTTATAAACGTCTTGTTTGCTTCCTAAAAATGTGTTTCATTTTCATCTTCATAGAAATTCATAAAAGACAGTACAAGTATTTTCAATTGCCACCAGAAAACAAATGATATCCCCAAAGGCTACAGGATGTGTGTACAGCAACAGGAGGGGTGTGTACAGGCTGCACCGCTGGACTCTGGCTTCTTGTTGTTCAGGCTCAGGATCACTCCCCTGAGTGCCCCAGCTCCAGGTGCTCATGCTGACATCGTTGCTTCCAGTCAGCCTGTTCCTCAACCTTGCAGGAATCCTGGAGCCAATGTAGAGATGTGAGATAAAAGGCTTCAAAGCTATGCTCAAAATTTTGTTGGTTCCAAAATCGTTTACCTGTACATTTGCAGGAGCAAATTTGAGGCATAATAGGAGACTCTGGAGATGCAGGCAGGCTGGAGTCTGGACAAAATGAGTTCTGCACCCACTGCTAACAGGACAGGGAAAAGCAGCATTGATAGGGCAGACGGGGAAGAGCACCAGGCAGAGTTCTGCTGTGCAAGTTCTCAGGGCTGGCATCACTGTGAGCCCTTCATACTGGGGAACCATGAGAGCAGGGCCAAATGACAGAAAGCTGAGGAGAACACAGGGTCTCCAATGGGAGTAAGGGGAGTCCATTCATTCCATGGCTGTTAAGGAAACCTGCAGCTTGGATGACCTCATCTGGGTGACACTCAATGAGGACAATGTGGCAAACCTCACAAACAACAGGAAAGCTCTTGACATTAGGAAAAAAGAATCCAACTCCCCAAAATAATTCAATTGCTTATTTTTTTAATAAACCAAAGTCATGCTCAGAGAAATGTTGAAAGGACAGTGCAATGTATATTCACCTGACAACAAAACGTTTCAGAGTCAACTGATCAAGAGAGAGTCCCAATATCTTATCTATGTTACTCTTTCCAGATGGAAATCTTTCTCATACATAATCCAATGAAAGCATTAACATACATACTCTGTTTCATCCGAAGGCTCATATCAGTTTTTTTTTTTTTAATAGTTATCCTCCAAAGATGTGATTTGTAGGAACATATCGGCAGACAAAAGCAAATTCTCTGAGGGAAATTGAAGCGCCTTCTGGCCTGGAAGCACTGAGAAATTGCACCTGCATTTATTTGTCAATCACAGGAGCCCGCCCTGCAGCTGGGCCTGGCCCTGGCCCCTCCCCCCCCCATGATTTGCATGTGTCTGAGCACAGCACAGGGCCCTGCACACTTATTGCCAGGCTGCTCTCACCCTGGGCAGGCGTCGGTCTCCGCCAGCACCCAGCATGGACACGAGCACCTCCACTGCGCTCCTGGGGCTCCTGCTGCTCTGGCTCACAGGTGAGGACGGACAGCAGCAGGCACGGCTCAGCCAGGGTGGGCAGGGCCGCCTGGCTCCTCAGGGTGCTCCTCTCACCCAGGATGAGCAGTGTGGACGTGTGCTTTTATGTTTCTCATCGCAGGTGCCAGATGTGCCATTGAGATGACCCAGTCTCCACCCTCCCTGTCTGCATCTGTGGGAGAAACTGTCAGGATTAGGTGCCTGGCCAGTGAGGACATTTACAGTGGTATATCCTGGTATCAACAGAAGCCAGGGAAACCTCCTACACTCCTGATCTATGGTGCATCCAATTTAGAATCTGGGGTCCCACCACGGTTCAGTGGCAGTGGATCTGGGACAGATTACACCCTCACCATTGGCGGCGTGCAGGCTGAAGATGCTGCCACCTACTACTGTCTAGGCGGTTATAGTTACAGTAGTACCGGTACCACAGTGTTACAAACCCTAACAAAAACCACCAGGAAAGCAGAAGTGTGAGGCTGGGCTGCCCCAGCTGCTTCTCCTGGGCCCCATCTGCTGAGAGTGATTCTCAGAGCAGCCAGGCTTGAAGGTCCATGGTAAGTTCTGTTAAAATGGACCAGGGGGTATCCTGTGTATCTTAACTCTTTCCTCATCCTTCTCAGCCCAACAGGACCTCCTAATTCAACAATGTACATATTTACACCAGATGGTTCTAGGTCGTTGCAACAGGAGGAATCCATACAGCCAGTGTAAAGCACCACAGATTTTCCAAGCAGGCAATAAGGAGCTCAGGTGTCATCAGTGAAAGCCTGGAGTGTAGTAGTCAGGAAGGCAGGTACAGGAGGCGGGCACTCTAGGCTGGGTTCCCAGAGGCCATGCCCACCTGTCACAGTACCAAGGGCTGCCTGACCACGTCATGCTCAGACCTGTACAGAAAGCCCAGGTGTGGGGTGTTGAAGCTCTAGGCTGCCTGCAGCACTCCCAGGAGGTTCTAAAGTCCTCTGTTCACTCCATGGTTCTCCCTGCAGGTGTCATGGACAGCACTGAGTGTGCTTCTCTTCTGACTTCACATCTCCTTGATTCTTTAATCGAATTTAAACACAATGTCATTTGTATAAAGAAACCCAGCTTTATATTCTAATTTTTAAGACATTTAATATATGTGAAATTTTTAAGGGTCTGGTATTTTGTTCCCTCTTGAACTCTCTGTTAGAATATTGTAGCCTCAGTGCCATTGCCCTCAGCCACATCCCCATTGACAGAGATCTCACAGCTCTAGACAAACTCAGTTCTCTGCAGCAGAACCATCCTGCTGAGCCCTGTCTCGTCCAGACAAACCATCGTCAGCAGGAGTGTTTATGACCAATAAAAGGCATGCACGTGAGCAGTCATAAGGTTAAAGAAGAGGCTGCTACAAGAATTTGAAGCAGACATTGTTGTAATAAAGGTGTTTACAGTCAAAACTGCAGCCTGTTAAAGACCTGAGGACATGGACATTCCAGAAGCATTGTGTAGAAATGGGAGATCCCGGGCCTCCCCCAGCAGCCAGGGCACAGCTGTCACAGAAGGCTCAGCCTGCTGCACCCCGCAGTCCTTAGGTCAGAGCAGGAGTGCAGGTCAGGGGTGCTGGTGCTCTCGGCTGCCTACAGCACTCACAGGTGAAGCCCGGGCCTCCCCTCCATCCAGGGTCTGCAGCTGGAAAGATGGGTAGGACTGAATCCTCCTCTTCTGACATCCAGATGTGCTGGAGGGGACCTCATTGAGTGCTTCCACAGGAAACCATGGAGAGAACAGGAGCTCTGGGATTTTACTCCCAGGTGTGACGCTGACCGTGGGGAGCTGTCAGCCCACAGCCCTGGATTCTGACTGTTCTCTGAACTCTCAGAAGTGGGTCAGTGTGGGTGTGGCCCCAGAGGCATTCATTCGAAAGTGCTTCTTGGAATCATCAGAAAGGAGAGCTCATAGCAAGGGACCCGGGGTCACAGAGTTCACTGAGGATTCAGGACTTTTCATGAAATATGCAACAATCATTGGAGAAGTGTGCCACTGTCTTGACAAAACTAAAAGTAAAGGTGGCAGTCATATTTTCTTCCTTTCCACTCAAGGTGTCCAGAACTCCACAGCCTAATCAGCCTCTCTGAGAGCAGGTTACAGGTGCAAAACTGTGCAACCACTGTGGGTGTGCTGAGAATCTGCATGTTAGCAAGCTCAGGGGTCACCTGTGCATGTATAGAAACCTCATTATGGGGACATTTATCAGGTTAAGAGACTGTACCCAATATGAAGCCATTGAAGAAAACTCTATGTACCATATACGGTAAAACACTCCCATGATATAGCTTTGTCTGCTAATTAATGAAAATCAAACCTAGAATCCTTTTTAAGAGTAAATGCTGGGGACCAACCTGTGGAGTAGCAGGTAAAGCCACCTTTTTTGGTGCTGGCATCCCATACTGGAGCCTGTTCAAGTCCAGGCTGCTCCACTTCCCATCCAGCTCTCTGCTAGTACACCCGAGAAAGCAGGGGAGGAGAGCGCAAGTCCTTGGGTCCCTGCATCTATGTGGGAGACCCAGAAGAAGCTCCTGGCTCCTGGCCTCAGATTGGCCCATCTCCAGTGGTTGTAGCCATTTGTGTAGTGAGCAGCAGATGGAAGATCTCTGTATGTTCCACCCTCTTTCTCTCCTCTCTGTCTGTCCATCTCTCACTCTGCCTTTCAAATAAATAAATACTTACATAAATACATCTTTTTTAAAAAATGTGAAAGCTGGAAAGAAAATAAATTCCCATAGAGTGTATCGCTTGATCTGGGTATGTTGTTTGCTGCTACTTCTTGCCATGAGGATCTGGGGTCCTGGGTCATCACTGCTTTCCCCTGACCCCCGCATGAATCAACCAGGAGACTGGAGACCAGCTCTGTGTCCTGCAACAGAGCCGTGGATATTATCAATGATGCAGAGAACTAATGTGGTTAGTGCTGTGTAAATGATGACATTTGGTCATTCTGGGTGTCAGAGAAAGGGTAGAAATGTCCAGGGATGTGGTGATCCCAGGTGGTTTCACAGCAGGTGCAGCACTGTGGATCTCACAGTCAGTCCTGGGCGGGAGGCTGGAGTCAGGGCCTAACCTGGAGCCCTCTGTTCACACCCCTATGCTGCCATTGTACCCTGCAGCATCTGACCCTCTCATTTCCATGGCTGATATCTGACAAAATTACAGATCTCACCTTTTCATGGTTCCTGACCAGTAACTTTTCTGAAAACCTACTGACCTCAGACATGACAGGGGTTACTGATGCAAGAGATCGCCCCGTGTTCCCCGCAGAACCTGGCCTAGTGCTGGTTGTAATAGGATGAGCACCACCAGCACTCCTGAAGTCACAATCAGAACCACTGGGACTCAGCCGCCAGCTCCTCTAGATGCTGTGTCAAACACGTGCCATTACATGGCGCGACGTATACAAAATAGAGACCACTTTTGGAAAGGGGAAGAAGTAAAAGTTATTCTGTTCCAGCAACAGTATGGAGTCCCTGGGGCTGGAATGGTGTCTCTGGTGGGACCTGGTATGCATGCGGGAGGAGCTGCCCGAGTGCTGAGTGTGGGCTCGCTCTGCTGTGTGCTCTTAGCCTGGGAATCTGCTCTTCTCCCCATTGTCTTGGCATGAAGGCATTGTTAGAAATGTTTTGTTTCTAAAAAGTCATTTCAATTTCATCTTAAAAGGAATGGTCAAGAGACAGTACAAAGTATTTCCAATTTGCAGCAGAAATATTTGAGAGTGACTCTGAACAAATGATAGCCCAACTCTGCAGTATGTGATGACTTGCTTCTTACAAACAAAACAATTCTCCAAAAACGATATTGAAATGCATTACTTCAATTCATCATCAGGTTAATATCAGGATTTGAACTTGTCCTTGAAATACATTTCTCATGAAAGTTACCCAGGAGAAACTTAGACTCCGCAGGCGAATTGGAGCTGCACTGGTCTGGTGTGGCATCTGGTCCTGCACCTGGGCTGATTCAGTTCCATGAGCCGGCCACGCCCTGGGCTCTGCCCCAGTTCAGCTGATTTGCGTGCCCCCAGCACAGCCCCTGCCCTGAAGACTTAAGATCAGAGGGCTCACACCTTGTGCAGGGTCAGTGCCAGTGCAGACCCAGCATGGACACGAAGGCCCCCACTCAGCTGCTGCGGCTCCTGCTGCTCTGGCTGCCAGGTGAGGAACCACACCAACACTGACTCGGTCGGTGGTCCGTGCTGGAGGACTCAGGGAGTCCACTGACAACACGGAGATCAGACTGATGGCTGTGTGTCTGTTTCTCATCCGAGGTGCCAGACGTGCCGTCCAGCTGACCCCGTCTCCATCCTCCCCGTCTGCGCCTGCAGGCGACACAGTCACCATGTGTTGTAAGGCCAGTGGGGGCGTTAGCGGCTACATCTCCTGGTCTGAGCAGAAACCGGGGAAATCTCCCGGGCTCCTGATCTACCGTGCTTCCACTCTGCCATCTGGGGTCCCCTCGCGGGTCAGAGGCAGCGGATCCGGGACCGATGACAGCCTCAGCATCAGCGGCGTGCACCCTGAACACTCAGGAACTTATTACTGTCATACGATTATCATTCCACTACCACAGTGGTACAAGCCCGAACATAAACCCCCCGGGGGGGCACCAGTGTAGGCTGGGCGGTCCCAGCTGCTGCTCCTGGAACCTCCCTCTGCTGAGCGTGATTCTCAGAAGCAGCCGGGCTGTGAAGGTCCCCGGAGGGTTCCATTAGCAGGTCAAGGAGAATCACCTGTGTCTTAACTCGCCCTCCTCAGAGTCTCAACAGTTGTGACAGCGCTTCTCTTGATTCAGTGAGAGAGAAATCATTTCAGCTGATGAGTGCTGCTCCGTTAGTGTTGGACTCATACAGCCAGTGGTGGTCCACTGTGATCACTCCAAGCAGGGATTAGCATCTGACCCTGGATGCAGGCGTCAGGAAAACAGATCCTAGGGACACAGACTCTGTCCTTCTGTGCTGGAAACAAGCACACGTGTGCCTCGAGGTGTAGGCTCCCTGAATGTTTGTTCCCAGCCTGTACAGGAAGCCCGGGTATCGGGTACTGATCCGCTGAGTATGCAGGAGAATGAAGACAAATTCTTCGTGGAGGCCTGCGTCAAGGCTCACTTGGCTAATCCTCCACCTGCGGCACCAGCACTCTGGGTTCTAGTCCTGGTCGGGGCGCCGGCTTCTGTCCCGGTTGCTCCTCTTCCAGTCCAGCTCTCTGCTGTGGCCCGGGAAGGCAGTAGAGGATGGCCCAAGTGTTTGGGCCCTGCACCCGCATGAGAGACCAGGAGGAAGCACCTGGCTCCTGGCTTCAGATGGGCGCAGTGCGCTGGTCGCAGGGTGCTGGCTGTGGCGGCCGTTTTGGGGGGTGAACCAATGGAAGGAAGACCTTTCTCTCTGTCTCTCTCTCTAACTTTGCCTGTTAAAAAAAAATGCTTCGTGAAAGCCACTGAGGTTTAAGTGAATGATAGTCAATCATTAGTTTGCAGACACTGACTAAAACCCATTCACTATTTACTTATCAATGCGAATAGTTAGCTAAATTTTAATAAGATGGGTTGATAAATATTGAAACTCAGTAACTCATCTAAACATAGATAAAAAATTAAAGAACTTGAGAGCAGGGGCTGGTGCTGTGGTGCAGCAGGTTAAAGCCCAGCCTTGGTGCTGGCATCCCATAAAGGTGCCAGTTCAAGACCCGGCTGCCTCACTTCCCATCCCGCTCCCTACTAATGTGCCTGGGAAAGTAGCGGAGGATAGCCCAAGTGCTTGGTTCCCTGCTGACTCTAAAGAAACTCCTGGTCCCTGGTTTTCTATTTTCTCTTCCCTAGCCCTGGTGTTTATTAAGGGAGTGAACAGCAAATGAGAGACCTCCCTCTCTCTCTGTCTACCTCTCTCTGTAACTCTGTCTTTCAAATAAATAAAATAAATCTTAAAAAAAATCAAAAGGCCAGCGCCGCGGCTCACTAGGCTAATCCTCCGCCTAGCGGCGCCGGCACACGGGGTTCTAGTCCCGGTTGGGGCGCCGGATTCTGTCCCGGTTGCCCCTCTTCCAGGCCAGCTCTCTGCTGTGGCCAGGGAGTGTAGTGGAGGATGGCCCAGGTGCTTGGGCCCTGCACCCCATGGGAGACCAGGAAAAGCACCTGGCTCCTGGCTCCTGCCATCGGATCAGCACGGTGCGCCGGCCACAGCGCGCCGGCCGCGGCGGCCATTGGAGGGTGAACCAACGGCAAAGGAAGACCTTTCTCTCTGTCTCTCTCTCTCACTGTCCACTCTGCCTGTCAAAAAAGAAAAAAAAAATCAAAAAAAATGAGTGCAAACATTATTTAGTAAAATATGTATACTATGCATGTATAATGTACTTATTAGTTCTTATTTGTTAATTCGATAAATTATTGTCCACAAATTCTTATTTATGTAAATATTATTTCAAAATTACTTTACCTGGGGGCCGGCAATGTGGCATAGCAGGTAAAGCTGACACTTGTAGTGCCAGCATCTCATATGGGCGCCAGTTCAAGACCCAGCTGCTCCACTTCTGATCCAGCTCTTTGCTATGGCCTGGGAAAGCAGTAGAAGGTGGCCCAAGTCCTTGAGCCCTGTACCCACATGGGAGACCCGGAAGAAGCTCCTGGCTCCTGGCTTCGGATCAGTGCAGCTTTGGCCATTGTGAGCAGGCAATTGGGGAGTGAACCAGCGGATGGAAGATCTCTCTCTCTCTCTCTCTCTCTCTCCCCCTTTATCTGTAACTCTACCTCTCAAATAAAAAAATAAAATCTTTTTAAAAAAGAGTTCTAGTTTTCAATTTCCAGTGCCATTTTTTCTTTTCTTAAACAGCACCACTCTCTTTTACGGTTCTATATCTTTTCTGGTGACCTAATATTCTATTTCTCAAAAGATTAAGATATTGGGAAATTGACATGAGTCCTTTGGCTGTAGTCTTCCTTAAAATTGGCCACTGATAGTAAAATACTGAGGCACTCAGGAAACGTGCAAAGCTCAGGTGTGATGGGCCTGCCTGCATGTCACGGCAGCTGCTCTATTTCCCCTGATACCCAGACATCCAGCACCCAAGACAGTAGAATAATGATCTTAGCTTTCTGCTGTTCTCGCGTCATGAATAGCCACGTTACAGTTGCTTCCTTCAGCTCAGTGTAATCACTGCTGTGTTTCACGATATAAGCATTCCTGCTCTGTGATTCATGAAACACAGATCTCAAACTTACAGAGACAGGAAATCAATCTCTTGCAGGTGCGCTATTCCTAGAAGTTACTTCTGCTTCTACTCTTTGATTCTTGGACATTCATATTTCAGCTGTGAGAACACGGGGGTCAAAATTGATCGTTACCTGAACTTGCAGTGTAATCACGTCTCCACCACCACGTCCTACTGTTCTTTCGGGCTGGCTGCTTCTTGGTGTTGGGTGATGAAAGCATCCATGAATCCCGTCTCATCTTTTGCTGACACAAGCTTGTTGTTCAATACCTAGAGATTTCATAAGGCACCAGGGAAACCAGAGACAAGTGAGATCTAGAATTAGAGGCTACCTCTGTGAAAGAAAAAAGTGGCTTTTTTGGCAGAAAACGTGGCTCGGCAGATTAAGTTGCAGCTTGGTGAGCCTGCATCCGATTTCAGAGTGCTGGTGTGAGCACTGCCCACTGTGTTTCTTTTCTTCCTTTCTTTTTTAAATCCTGATTTTACTTATTTTAGAGAGAGTGAGGGTGTTTGCGTGTGTGTGTGTGTGTGTGTGAGAGAGAGAGAGAGAGAGAGATCTCATCCATCTGCTGGTTCAGTCCCTACACAGCTGCCATGGGCAGGACTGGGCCAGGCTGAAGCCAGGAGCCTTGAATTCCATCAAGTTCTCCCTCGCAGGTGGCCGTGACCCAAGTACTTGCGCCACCTCCTGGTAGCACATTAGCGGTGAGTAGGATCAGAACTAGAGCAGCGTGGGCTGGAACCAAAGCTCATAAGGGTGCCTACACCACAGACAAAGGTGAACCCACTGTGCGCCCAGACAGCCGTCTGGTTCTTGCATTGCTGCTCCTGCTCCCTGCTAAAGTGCCCGGGAGGCAGGAAGTGAGGGCTGTTTATCTGACCTCCTGCCAGCAATGTGGGAGACCAGGGTGTAGTCCTGGCTCTTGCTTCAACTTGGCCCAGCCCCTGCTGTTGCAGCCATGTGGTGAGTGAACCGGGGTGGATTATATCTTTTATCCAAGTCCATGTCATGACATCTCACATCAATCAAAAGAACCATTCCTGTTGCTTTCTGACCCATCCCCCTGTCCTCAGCTGAGTGACTGGATCACTGAGAGGAGAGATCACTGTGTTCCCTACAGATGTGTCCTGGTGACGAACCTAACACGGTGAGCAGCATGAGCACCCTGAAGGACTCAGCCAGGGCTCACTGGGATGCAGCCTCTACAATCCTGTACGTTGCTAAATTACACAACTGCCACTAGAGGGCAGAAAACCCCACCATAATCAAAGAGGGTGGGCTGATTCTAGCAAAGAGGAAAGTCAAGGGTGGTTCTGCCCAGTATCTACAGGGAGCCCTTCGGGCCCAGGTGGTGACTCTGGTGGGACATTGGGGGTAGGAGCTGCTGTGTGCTGAGTTGTGGGGAAACCTGCCCTGAGCCATTAGACTGGGAACCTGGACTTGATCTCTCCCTGCCTTTGCTGCGTCCAATAGCTCATCAGCCTGGGCTGAATTGTGGCTCTCAAACTTCTTTGTGGAAGCTCCAACCCTTAGTGGCTATGACGGACTAGGATCTATAGTAGGCAATTAGAGCATGGTTCAATGACCCTGAAGAGTCAGGGATCCTAATGCTAACAGATATTCTCATCAGAAGAGAAAGCACCCTCCTCTTCACCCCTCCACTTCCACGCAAGCACAGACAAAGGCCTTTTGAGGACATGACCAGAATGTGGCTCCTGCGCACCAGGGAGCGAATCCAGAGCACAGAGCACACCCTTCCAGACAGTCTTTAAGTTCTGTTGCCCTGGGGTTTTGTGGCTGAAGCCGTTCCCCGAGCCGGGCGGCCCCATGGCGATCCTGCAGGTGCACGCAGCCTCTGCCACCCTCTGAGCAGCCGCATCCCCAGGAGGACCCTGGGGGACGCGGGGAGCCGCGCCGGTCACTGCTGCGGCTGCTGTGAATTCACTGGGCCAGCGTGGGCAGCGCTCCTGACCTTCAGGGAAGCCTCCTACAGCCCACTGGGCAGTGTGGGGCTTTGTCTCCACGTTTCCCATCTCAGATGCCAGATGTGCCATCGAGGTGCCCCGGTCTCCATCCTCGCTGTCTGCACTTTGGGAGACACGGTCACCATGAGCTGCCGGGCAAGGGAGGACATTTACAGCTATTGGCCTGGGACCGACAGAACTGGGGGAAGCTGCTCCACTCCTGATCCACGCTGCGTCCTCCTGCCACCTGGGGTCCCATCGAGGTTCAGTGGCTGTGGATCTGGGACAGATGATTCTGTCCCCATCAGCGGTGCACAGCCTGAAGACCCCACCACTCATCACAGGGAAGTATTACAGCTGGCCTTCTGCGTCTCACACACAGGTAGTGAACCTCCCAGGGCGCAGATGTGAGGCTGACATGCTCGCATGGGCTCTTCAGCCCGACCAGAATGCCTTAAGTAAATTTATTCCAAGAAATTTGATTTTCTTGTTAGCTATTCTGAATAGGATTGATCAATTTCTCTCTCTTCTCCCCCCCGTCTCTCTTTCTCTGTTTATCTGTTTCTCCTCCTCTAACTCTTCCTTTGAAATAAATAAATAGATAAATCTCTTAAAAAAAAAAGCACCCAGTGTCTTCTCTGTCTTGATGGTTTTGCAGCTGTCACTGTCTAATACTGCACAGTATTGCATGGTACACAGTAGAGGGCAGTGCTAAATAACAGTAAGTTAATTATACATAACCATAGTCCTCAGTTACTTTGGCCACATGACCCGTGTTCGGTAGGCATATGTGACTCTAAACTCTGCTTTTGCACAGCAAAACCTGACATTTGTTAATGACTGAGTGAGTTACGTGGTCCGTGTTAGTCTAAGTGCTCATATTCATCCATAGTTAAGTGTCCTAGGAGGGAAGCAGGACAGTGATGCAGCTGAGGGATTTGGATGGGAAAGGGCCCTGGGCACCTCAACCACAGCCTGGGCCAAGCAGATCTCAACCCCTTAGGGATACACGGGGAAGTATTTCTTGATTATTTTACTTAAAGTGAGAGTGCCAAGGCTCTTCCACACCTCCTCCTCTCATGCAGACTGAAGCCCACCTGAGGGAATGCTCAGTACAGGCCCTGAGACCTCCAGTGGTGTAAAGTTCTCACCTTGCAGACATCTCAGTGAGGCACAGAAATGACGGGGGAGTCCGCAGAAACGCAGTGCGTCGAAGTGGTCATGCCGTCACCGTAACGGCTGTGCTCATCCAAAGATGGGTCCTCTCCTCGTGCAGTTGGGCATCTAAAATCCCATCCTCCCTTGTCTGCTCAAGTAGTGCCCTTGAGTGTAGGTTCCAGATCAGGCTGTAAGAGGTGTGTGCACAGGCTACAGGAGGTGTGTGCACAGGCAGCAGGGGGTGTGTGACAGGCAGCAGGAGGTGTGGGCACAGGCAGCAGGAGGTGTGTGCACAGCCTGAATGAGGTATGTGCATAGGCAGCAGGGGGTGTGTGCAGAGGTAGCAGGAGGGGTGTGTACAGGCTGCACCACTGGACTCTGGCTTCTTGTTGTTCAGGCTAGGATCACTCCCTTGAGTGCCCCAGCTCCAGGGTGCTTGTGCTGACATTGTTGCTTCCAGTTAGCCTGTTCCTCAACCATGCAGGGATTCCTGGAGCCAATATAGAGGTTGAGATATAAGGCTTCAAAGCTATGCTCAAATTTTTGTTGGTTCCAAAACCGTTTTCTTGTACATATGCATCAGCTTAATGGAGGCATAATAGGAGACTCTGGAGAGGCAGGCAGGCTGGGGTCTGGAGCACAAGGAGGTCTGCACCCCTGCTAACAGGACAGGGAAAAGCAGCATTGATAGGGCAGACGGGGAAGTTCACCAGGCAGAGTTCTGCTGTGCAAGTTCTCAGGGCTGGCGTCACTGTGAGCCCTTCATACTGGGGAACCATGAGAGCAGGGCCAAATGACAGAAAGCTGAGGAGAACACAGGGTCTCCAATGGGAGTAAGGGAGTCCATTCATTCCATGGCTGTTAAGGAAACCTGCAGCTTGGATGACCTCATCTGGGTGACACTCAATGAGGACAATGTGGCAAACCTCACCAAGCAACAGGAAAGCTCTTGACATTAGGAAAAAAGAACAATGGCTTGGGAATTTTATAGAGGATTTTGAATCCAACTCCAAAAAATAATTCAATTGCTTGTTTTTTTATAGAACGAATGTCATGCTCAGAGAAATGTTGAAAGGACAGTGTGATGTTATTCACCTGACAACAGAACGTTTCAGAGTCAACTGAACAAGAGAGAGTCCCAATATCTTCTCTTTGTTACTGTTTGCAGATGTAAACCTTTCTCATGCATACTCCAATGAAAGCATTAACGTACATACTCTGTTTAATCCGAAGGCTCGTATCAGTTTTTTTTATAGTTATCCTCCAAAATTGTGATTTGTAGTAAAATATCTGCAGACAAAGCAAATTCTCTGCAGGCGAATTGGAGCCTTCTGGCCTGGAAGCACTGAGAAATTGCACCTGCATTTGTCAATCACGTGAGCCCGCCCTGCAGCTGGGCCTGGCCCTGGCCCCGCCCCCATGATTTGCATGTGCCTGAGCACAGCACAGGGCCCTGCACACTTATTGCCAGGCTGCTCTCACCCTGGGCAGGCGTCGGTCTCCGCCAGCACCCAGCATGGACACGAGCACCTCCACTGCGCTCCTGGGGCTCCTGCTGCTCTGGCTCACAGGTGAGGACGGACAGCAGCAGGCACGGCTCAGCCAGGGTGGGCAGGGCCGCCTGGCTCCTCAGGGTGCTCCTCTCACCCAGGATGAGCAGTGTGGACGTGTGCTTTTATGTTTCTCATCGCAGGTGCCAGATGTGCCATTGAGATGACTCAGTCTCCACCCTCCCTATCTGCATCTGTGGGAGAAACTGTCAGGATTAGGTGCCTGGCCAGTGAGTTCCTTTTTAATGCTGTATCCTGGTACCAACAGAAGCCAGAGAAACCTCCTACACTCCTGATCTCTGGTGCATCCAATTTAGAATCTGGGGTCCCACCACGGTTCAGTGGCAGTGGATCCGGGACAGATTACACCCTCACCATCGGCGGCGTGCAGGCTGAAGATGTTGCCACCTACTACTGTCTAGGCGGTTATAGTGGTAGTGCTGATACCACAGTGTTACAAGCCCTAACAAAAACCACCCAGGAAAGCAGAAGTGTGAGGCTGGGCTGCCCCAGCTGCTGAGAGTGATTCTCAGATGTAGCCAGGCTTTGAAGTTCCATGGTAGTTTCTGTTAGACTGGACCAGGGAGAATCTTGTGTATCTTAACTCTTTCCTCGTCCTTCTCAGCCCAACAGGACCTCCTAATACGACAATGTACATATTTACACCAGGTGGTTCTAGGTCATTGCAACAGTAGGAATCCATACAGCCAGTGTAAAGCACCACAGATTTTCCAAGCAGGCAATAAGGAGCTCAGGTGTCATCAGTGAAATCTGGAGTGTAGTAGTCAGGAAGGCAGGTACAAGAGGTGGGGGCTTTAGGCTGGGTTCCCAGAGGCCACGCCCACCAGTCACAGTACCAAAGGCTCCCTGACCACGTCATCCTCAGACCTGTACAGAAAGCCCAGGTGTGGGGTGTTGAAGCTCTAGGCTGCCTGCAGCACTCCCAGGAGGTTCTAAAGTCCTCTGTTCACTCCATGGTTCTCCCTGCAGGTGTCATGGACAGCACTGAGTGTGCTTCTCTTCTGACTTCACATCTCCTTGATTCTTTAATCGAATTTAAACACAATGTCATTTGTATAAAGAAACCCAGCTTTATATTCTAATTTTTGAGACATTTAATATATGTGAAATTTTTAAGGGTCTGGTATTTTGTTCCCTCTTGAACTCTCTGTTAGAATATTGTAGCCTCAGTGCCATTGCCCTCAGCCGCATCCCCATTGACACCGATCTCACAGCTCTAGACAAACTCAGTTCTCTGCAGCAGAACCATCCTGCTGAGCCCTGTCTCGTCCAGACAAACCATCGTCAGCAGGAGTGTTTATGACCAATAAAAGACATGCACGTGAGCAGTCATAAGGTTAAAGAAGAGGCTGCTACAAGAATTTGAAGCAGACATTGTTGTAATAAAGGTGTTTACAGTCAAAACTGCAGCCTGTTAAAGACCTGAGGACATGGACATTCCAGAAGCATTGTGTAGAAATGGGAGATCCCGGGCCTCCCCCAGCAGCCAGGGCACAGCTGTCACAGAAGGCTCAGCCTGCTGCACCCCGCAGTCCTTAGGTCAGAGCAGGAGTGCAGGTCAGGGGCGCTGGTGCTCTCGGCTGCCTGCAGCACTCACAGGTGAAGCTCGGGCCTCCCCTCCATCCGGAGTCTGCAGCTGGAAAGATGGGTAGGACTGAATCCTTCTCTTCTGACGTCCAGATGTGCTGGAGGGGACCTCACTGAGTGCTTCCACAGGAAACCATGGAGAGAACAGGAGCCCTGGGATTTTTTTTTTTTTGACAAGCAGAGTGGACAGGGAGAGAGAGAGAGACAGAGAGAAAGGTCTTCCTTTGCCATTGGTTCACCCTCCAATGGCCGCCGCGGCCAGTGCACTGGGACCGGCGTACCGCGCTGATCCGATAGCAGGAGCCAGGTACTTATCCTGGTCTCCCATGGGGTGCAGGGCCCAAGCACCTGGGCCATCCTCCACTGCACTCCCTGGCCACAGCAGAGAGCTGGCCTGGAAGAGGGGCAACCGGGACAGAATCCGGTGCCCCGACCGGGACTAGAACCTGGTGTGCTGGCGCTGCAAGGTGGAGGATTAGCCTAGTGAGCCGCGGCACCGGCCTGCCCTGGGATTTTACTCCCAGGTGTGACGCTGACCGTGGGGAGCTGTCAGCCTGCAGACCTGGATTCTGACTGTTCTCTGAACTCTCAGAAGTGGGTCAGTGTGGGCGTGGCCCCAGAGACATTCATTTGCATGTGCTTCTTGGTATCATCAGAAAGGAGAGCTCATAGCAAGGGACCCTGGGTCACAGAGTTCACTGAGGAGTCAGGAAATTGCATGAAATACGCAACGATCATTGGACAAGTGAGCCACCGTCTTGACAAAACTAAAAGTAAAGGTGGCAGTCATATTTTCTTCCTTTCCACTCAAGGTGTCCAGAACTCCACAGCCTAATCAGCCTCTCTGAGAGCAGGTTACAGGTGCAAAACTGTGCAACCACTGTGGGTGTGCTGAGAATCTGCGTGTTAGCAAGCTCAGGGGTCACCTGTGCATGTATAGAAACCTCATTATGGGGACATTTATCAGGTTAAGAGACTGTACCCAATATGAAGCCATTGAAGAAAACTCTACGTACCATATACGGTAAAACACTCCCATGATAGCTTTGTCTGCTAATTAATGAAAATCAAACCTAAAATCATTTTTAAGAGTAAATGCTGGGGACCAACCTGTGGAGTAGCAGGTAAAGCCACCATTTGTGGCACTGGCATCCCATACTGGAGCCTGTTCAAGTCCAGGCTGCTCCACTTCCCATCCAGCTCTCTGCTAGTACACCCGAGAAAGCAGGGGAGGAGAGCGCAAGTCCTTGCGCCCCTGCATCTGTGTGGAAGATCAGAAGAAGCCTCTGGCTCCTGGCTTCAGATTGGCCCAGCTCCAGTGGTTGTAGCCATTTGTGTAGTGAGCAGCAGATGGAAGATCTCTGTATGTTCCATCCTCTTTCTCTCCTCTCTGTCTGTCTGTCCATCTCTCACTCTGCCTTTCAAATAAATAAATACTTACATAAATACATCTTTTTTAAAAAATGTGAAAGCTGGAAAGAAAATTAATTCCCATAGAGTGTGTAGCTTGCTCTGGTCATGTAGTTCACTGCTACAACTTGTTCCCTCACAGTGCACACAGCTTAGTGAGGCCCAGAAATGATGGGGGAGTCAGCAGAAATGCAGGGGCATGGAAGTGGTCAAGGCGTTAACAGTGAAGGCTGTGTTCACCCAAAGATGGGTCCTTCCTTGTGCAGTTGGGTCTCCAAATTCCCATCCCCTTGATCCGCTGCAAGCAAGTGCCCTTGAAGTGCAGTCACCAGGTCAGGCAGCAGGAGGCACGTGCACAGGCAGCAGGAGGTTTGTGCAGAGGCTGCAGGGGGTGTGGGCACAGGCCGCATCACCAGGCTTGGCCACTTGTAGTCGAGCCTTAGGATCAGTTCCACCAATTCCCTGGCTCCAGGATTTTTGTGCTGACGTAGTTGCTTCCAGTCAGCCTGTTAATGAACTTTGCTGGGAAGCCTGTAGCTAATGTAGAGATGTGAAATCTAAGGCTTCCAGAAGTAAATCTTTCTCATAAATAATACAATGAAAGCATAAACATACAGTACTCTATTTCATCCTAAGGTTCATATCAGTTTTTTTAAATAGTTATCCTCCAAAACTGTGATTTGTAGTAACATATCTGCAGAGAGGCGAATTGGTGCTGCCTTCTGGCCTGGAAGCACTGTCAATCACATGAGCCTGCTCTGCAGCTCGGCCTGGCCCTGGCCCCTCCCCCATGACTTGCATGTGTCTGATGGACAGCAGCAGGAAGAGCTCAGCCAGTGTGGGCAGGGCCGCCTGGCTCCTCAGGGTGCTCCTCTCACCCAGGATGAGCAGTGTGGACCTGTGCTTTTATGTTTCTCATCGCAGGTGCCAGATGTGCCATCGAGATGACTCAGTCTCCACCCTCCCTGTCTGCATCTGTGGGAGGCACAGTCACCATGAACTGTCAGGCCAGTGAGGACATTGACAGTTACTTGTCCTGGTATCAACAGAAGCCAGGGAAACCTCCTACACTCCTGATCTCTGGTGCATCCAATTTAGAATCTGGGGTCCCACCACGGTTCAGTGGCAGTGGATCCGGGACAGATTACACCCTCACCATCGGCGACCTGCAGGCTGAAGATGCTGCTACATACTTCTGTCAAGGGTATAGCAGTTACCCTCCACAGTGCTACAGCTGGAACAAAAACCTCCCAGGGTAGCAGAAGTGGAGGCTGGGCTGTCCCAGCTGCTGTTCTGAGGCCTCCATCTGCTGAGAGTGATTCTCAGATGCAGCCAGGCTTTGAAGGTCATTGGGAGGTTTTAGAATGCACCAGGGGGTATCTTGTGTATCTTAACTCTTTCTTCGTCCTCCTCCGCCTCATCAGTACCTCCTGATTCGACAATGAACACGAATAGTTATACACTAGATGGTTCTAGGTCATTGCAACAGGAGGAATCCATATAGCCAGTGTAAAACACCGTAGATTTTTAAGAAGAATGAACGCGAAATTGTCATCATTGAAAGCCTGGAGCGTAGTAGTCAGGAAGGCAGGTACAGGAGGTGGAGAGTCTAGGCTGTGTTCCCAGAGTCCACGTCCACCTGTCACTGTAATGTGGCTCCCTGACCACGTCATCATCAAACCTGCACAGAAACCCCAGCTGTTGGTGTAGAAGCTCCAGGCTGCCTACAGCACATCCCAGAGATTCTCAAGGCCTCTCCTCACCATGGTTGTCCCTGCAGGTTCATGGACAGCTGAGTCCTCCTCTTCTGATTATATTCCCTTAAGGGTTACATTTATCACTTTTTCTTAATTTCCCTTCAGGCATCTGGGCTGGGCCACACCTCGGACCCAGATGGTGCCCTCAGTGCAGAGGCAGCAGCCCCGTGGGCGCCCCCTTGCTGCTGTTCTTCCTGCTCCTTGAACCCCTTCTTCCACTCAAACTCTTATCAGCTGCTCAGCCCATGATCGCCCGGCGGAGCACCCAGAGGCCGGTGTAGCTCTGGACCTGGGCACAGGACTAGGGGCGCCTGGGTCCCGGAGCTGTGTCTCAGGGTGAGGAAGGGGACTCGGTGGGGTCCCTGTGCCCATGGTTGTGTGCTCCATGGCGCTGAGATAGGGACCACACGTCAGGGAGCTCAGCATCCACCGTGCGCCTGAGCAGCCAGCAGGGCTGTGCTGGGAGGACCATGAGGAGGGTCATCCCCGGCCTGGGCCTGGTTTCTGTTTTGTTTCCATCTCAGCTTCTGCTGGCAGCACAGTGATCCCAGTCTCCAACTTCCCTCGAAGGATCACCCAGAGAAAGTGACTCCATTATGTGCCTTGGTTCCCAAATCCCGAGGTTCTTTCAAATATCTACCTATGTGTTGTGTCTGCCTTGGCCATAGAACATCCTCCAGGGCAGCACAGTGACTGTTGGTCAGGCCCTGGCTTAACGTCCCATGTGGGGGCTGGTGTCTTGGCACAGCAAGTTAAGCCATGGCCTATGATGCTGGCAATCCATTTGGGCATCGGTTTGAGTCCCGGATGCTCCACTTCCAAGCTGGCTCCCTAAATGCACCTGGGAAACAGGCAGATGACCCGAGTCCCTGGGCCCTGCACCCGTGTGGGAGACCCCAAAGATATCCTGTCTACTGGCTTAGGTCTGGCCAAAGCCCTGGTCATTGCGGCTATTTGGAGAGTTAACCAAAGGATGGAAGAGCTCTCTCCTCCTCTCTCTCTAACTCTGAATTTAAATAAACAAATTAATATTTAAAAAAGCGCCTCCCGTGTTTTATCTGTGGAGGTGTTTCGCAGCTATCATTGTCTAGAACTGCACCATCTTACATGGCAAACATGAGCAGGGCATTATTATAAAATGTGAATTAAATTAATCTATGGTTTGCCTAAGTCCTCACTTAGTTTGGCTACATTACCTGGGTTCCATAGGCATATGTGACCATAAGTCTTGTTTTTGCACAGCAAAAACACAGTTTTCTTAATGACTGAGTAACTTGTTCAGTGTTAGTCTAAGTGCTCACATTCAGCCATTGTTAAGTGTCATGGGGTAAGGAGGACAGTGATGCAGGTGAGGATTTGGATGGGAAAGGGTCCCTGGGCAAATTAATGACAGCTGGGATCATCAGAGCTCAACCCATTCTGGATACACAGGGTAAATAGTTTTGGATTATTCCAAGTAGAGTGAGAGTGCTGGGGCTCTTCCCCACCTCCTCCTCTCATCACTGACTGAGGCCAGCCCGAGGGAATGCTCAGTGCAGGCCCTGAGACCTCCGATGGTGCAGATGCAGAGTTCCCTCACAGTGTAGACGGCTCAGTGAGGCCCAGAAATGAAGGGGCCGTCAGTAAAATGCAGGGGTGTGGAAGTGGTCAAGGTCTCAACCATGATAGCTGCAGTTACCCAAAGATATGTCCTTTCCTCGTGCATTTGCGTCTCCACAATCCTATCCTACCTGGTCAGCGGCAAGCAAGTGTTCTTGAGTGTAGGTGCCAGGTCAGGCAGCAGGAGGTGTGTGCACAGGCAGCAGGAGGTGTGTGCATAGGCAACAGGAGGTGTGTGCACAGGCAACAGGAGGTGTGTGCGCATGCTGCAGGAAGTGTGTGCACTGGCAGCAGGGGGTGTGTGTACAGGCTGCAGGAGGTGTGTACACAGGCAACAGAAGGTGTATGCACAAGCTCAGTAGGTGTGTGCATACAGGCAGCAGAAGGTGTGTGTACAGGCAGTAGGGGTGTGTACACAGGCAGCAGGGGGTGTATACACAGGCTGCACCACCTGACCCTGCCCACTTGTGGTCCAGCCTCAGGATCTCTCCCCTGAGTGCCCTGGTGCTTATGCTGCTGTAGTTGCTTCCAGTCAGCCTGTTCCTCAACCATGCAGCGAGGCCTTGAACTAATGTAGAGATGTGAGATATAAGGGTTCAAATCTATGTTCAATGTTTACTTGGTTTCAAGATTGTCTCCCTAAACTTCTGCATCAGTTTAATTGGAGTTTTAATATGAGGCTCTCTGGAGATGCAGGAGGCTGGGGTCTGGGACACAATGATGTGTGCACCCACTGCAGACCCACCCTAAGGGGAAAGAGGAAAGTGCATTTACGGGGCATGACAGGGGCATCACAATGCAGAGTTCTGTTGTGCACATTCTCAGATCTGGTGTCATTGTGGGCCCTTCGTCCTGGAGAGCCGTAAGAAACAGGACCAAATGCCAGAAAACTGAGTAGAATACAGGGGTCTCAATACGGATAAGGGGAGTTTATTTTATCCTGAGTGTGAAAGAAACCTGCAGCGTGGATGACCTGTATCTGGGTGACACTCAGTGAGGATAATGTGCAGTCTTCACACAGCAACAGCAAAGCTCTTGACATTAGAAGCACAAGAACAATGGCTTGGGAACTCACAGAGGATTTGAATGCAACTCCCAGTAAGAGATGTGGTTGTGTGTGGGTTTCTTTATTTATCACTTCCTTTCTAAAAAAGATTTATTTTATTTATCTGAAAGAGAATTAGACACACACACACAAACACACACACAGAGAGAGAGAGAGAGAGAGAGAGACAGAGAGAGAGGGAGAGAGAGAGAGAGATTGAGAGAGAGAGAGAGAGTCCAAACACTGGTTCACTCGCCGAATGGCTGTAATATCCAAGGCTGGGCCAGGCGGAAGCCAAAAGCCAAGAGACTCAATGCATTTCCCACATGGATGCAGGGGCCCAAAGCCTTGAGCCACCTTCTGCTGCTTTCCCAGGTACATTATTAGGGAGCTGGATTGAAAGTGAAGCATCCAGGACACAAACCAGTGCCATATGTGCTGCTGGTGCTACAGGCAGTGGCTCACCCATACACCACAATGCTGACCACTAATGTACCAACTTCATTTTCAGAGAACTGTTGAAAGGGCAGTGCAGTGTATGTCCACTTGTAAACACCAACATTTGAGAATAAACTTAGCAAGAGATACCTCCATCACTTAAGTCTTTCTTATTCAGTTTCCAGAAGTGAAACTATTCTCATATATAACCCATTTAAAGTAGTGAAATACATTACTCTGTTTCATCATAAGATTCATGTCTTCTTTTTTACAATTATGACCCATAATTATGATTTGTAGCAACATATCTGCAGAGAAAGCAAATTCTCTGCAGGCAAATTGGAGCGCTTTCTGGCCTGGAAGCACTGAGAAATCGCACCTGCATTTATTTGTCAATCACAGGAGCCGGCCCTGCAGCTGGGCCTGGCCCTGGCCCAGCCCCCATGATTTGCATCTGCCCGAGCACAGCACAGGGCCCTGCACACTTATTGCCAGGCTGCTCTCACCCTGGGCAGGCGTCGGTCTCCGCCAGCACCCAGCATGGACATGAGCACCTCCACTGCGCTCCTGGGGCTCCTGCTGCTCTGGCTCACAGGTGAGGACGGACAGCAGCAGGCACGGCTCAGCCAGGGTGGGCAGGGCCGCCTGGCTCCTCAGGGTGCTCCTCTCACCCAGGATGAGCAGTGTGGACGTGTGCTTCTATGTTTCTCATCACAGGTGCCAGATGTGCCATCGAGATGACCCAGTCTCCACCCTCCCTGTCTGCATCTGTGGGAGGCACAGTCACCATAAACTGTCTGGCGAGTGAGAACGTTTACAGTGCTGTAGCCTGGTATCAACAGAAGCCAGAGAAACCTCCTACACTCCTGATCTCTGGTGCATCCAATTTAGAATCTGGGGTCCCACCACGGTTCAGTGGCAGTGGATCTGGGACAGATTACACCCTCACCATCGGCGGCGTGCAGGCTGAAGATGCTGCCACTTACTTCTGTCAAGGGTATAGCAGTTACCCTCCCACAGTGCTACAAGCCCGAACAAAAACCCCCCAGGGAGCAGAAGTGTGAGGCTGGGCTGTCCCAGCTGCTGTTCTGAGGCCTCCATCTGCTGAGAGTGATTCTCAGATGCAGCCAGGCTTTGAAGGTCACTGCGAGGTTTTGTTAGAAGAGGCCGGGGAAATCCTCTGTACCTTAACTGTATTTCCTCTTCCTCCTAAGTTCAACAGAATCTCCTGATTCAACAATGCACATAAAGAGTTTCACAGGATGATTCTAGGTCTTGGCATTCAGTAGGATTGAGACAGCCAATGAGAAAGCACCATAGATTTCCAAGCAGGAAATTAGAATCTAAACTGTATTCTATGAAAACTTAGAGTGCAGTAGTCAGGAAGGCAGGTACAGGAGGTGGGGACTCTTGGCTGGATTCCCAGAGACCACGTGCACCTGTTGCTGTCCTGTAGGCTCCCTGAGCACGTCCTGCTCAAAGCTGTGCAGAGAGCCTAGGACTGTGTGCTGGAGCGCCAGGCTGCCTGCAGCACTCCCAGGTGACTCAAGGGACTCAAGTCCCCATCTGCTCTGTGAACCTCCCTGCAGGTGTGGAGAGCACTGAGCACGCCTCTTCCCACTCCCACTTCTCCCAGGTCAGAGGACACTTCCCGGGAGGCAATGTTTTCTGAGCAATGTGCTTCCATTCAAGTTGTGATGAGGAAAAGTTGACAGTTTAAACAGTGGGGTCACATTTTCACCAACTCCCATGCTTTGCCCGACGTGGTGGATCTAGAATTCATCCACACCTGATTCCCCTTGGAATGAGAAATCTGGGGCAGGAATCAAACCAAAACAAAGAACTCCATTCAGTGATATCAGTAAACAGCTTAGGAGCCTGCATGTAATATGCATCATTTCAGAATGAAAAGTTCTTCTGAAAACCAAAGCTCTTCTTGGGTCCATAGTAGGGGCATAGTAGGTAAAGCCACCTGCTGCATTGCTGGCATCCTATATGGGCACCAATTCATGTCCAAGCTGCTCCATTTTCATCCAGCTCCCTGTCAATAGCCTGGGAAAAGTAGTGGAAGCTGTTTGGGTCAGAGCACCCACATGGGAGACCTGGAAGAGGCTCCTGGCTCCTGGCTTTGGACCACATAGCAACGGCTGTTGAAGCCATTATGGGAATGAACCAGTGGATGGAAGACCTCTCTGTTTCTCTGCCTCTGCCTTTCTGTAACTCTAACTTTCAAATAATTAAAAAAAAAATCTTTAGAAATGTATTTGTCAGGGCCGATTGGCACCCCGCCTGTTCCACTTCTGATCTAGCTCTCTGCTATTGCCTGGGAAAGCAGTAGAAGATGGCCCCAAGTCCTCTGGCCCCTTTATCTGCATGGAAGACCCAAAAAAAGATGCTGGCTCCTGACTTTGGATCAGCGTAGGTCCAGTTGTGGCAAATTGGGAAGTGAACCAGTTGATGGAAGACCAGTTTGCACCCACACAGACACACAAAGTATAAAGTACTGTTTGAAGACTAGTTTTCACATTAATTCTCATAGAACAACTCATTCAGGACAGAGGTCCTACATGGGGAGCAAGTGTGCAATGACTCCTGTTGCTGATTAACAATTGACACTCTTATTTATGATGTCAGTAATCACTTGAGGCTCTTGTCATGAGCTGCCAAGGCTATGAAAGCCTTTTGAGTCCATAAACTCTAGCATTATTTAAGGAGTTGGGAGGGCAGGAATGAGGGGAAGAAACACTATATCCCTAAAAGCTGTATGTATGAAATTTGTATTCATTAAATAAAAACCTTCAAAAAATAAAAATAAAAAATAAATAAAGCACTGTGCTTTCAACAGTTCTTTGAGCATGAAATTGGTTCATTAAAAAAATAAGCAAATTGAATTCTTTCTGGGAGTTCGATTCAAAATCCTATGTAAAGTTCCCAAGCCATTGTTCTTTTTGTTGTAATGTTCTACTAATTTTCTACTGTTGCTTTGTGAAGTTTGCCACATTTTCCTCTTTGAGTGTCACCCAGATGAGGTCATCCAAGCTGCAGGTTTCCTTAACAGCCATGGAATGAATGGACTCCCCTTACTCCTATTGGAGACCCTGTGTTCTCCTCAGTTTTCTGTCATTTGGCCCTGCTCTCATGGTTCTCCAGAATGAAGGGCCCACAGTGATGTCTTGTGGTGGAATGAGAAGGCCATGCCAAGGTGGCCGCTGGCAAGTGAGCGTCAGTTACTCAGGAATGGCTTTGAATCCCACCTGGCAATGGAGCCTGCCTGGCAACAGGCTGTGATTGGTTGGGGCATAGACCGCCCCTTGACTGGATTGGCTGGTCTTGGCTATATAAGATGTTTTTACCAACTGAAATAAAGGAGTCTGTGGGCTGCTTGCCTCAAGCCCGCTTTCACCTGATGCCCTGAGTCTGTGTGGTGACTCTGCGCCTCTTGCCCCCACCACGCTCCTCCTCTCAGAAAGGAATCCACTGCAACATTGTTGAGAAATCAACTGCAACAACGTCAGACCTGAGAACTTGCACAACAGAACTCTGCCTGGTGCACTGCCCCATCTGCCCTACCAATGCCGCTTTTCCCTGTCCTGTTAGCAGGGGTGCAGACCTCCTTGTGCTCCAGACCCCAGCCTGCCTGCCTCTCCAGTGTCTCCTATTGTGATGAGGCTGCTGCAAATATATAGGAAAATGATTTTGGAACCAACAAAATTTTGAGCATAGCTTTGAAGCCTTATATCTCACATCTCTACATTGGCCCCAGGATTCCTGCATGGTTGAGGAACGGGCTGACTGGAAGCAACTACATCATCCTGAGCACACTGGAGCTGGGCACTCAGGGAGAGATCTAGAGCCTGAACAACAAGAAGCCAGAGTCCAGTGGTGCAGCCTGTACACACACCCCCTGCTGCCTGTGCATACACCTCATGCCGCCTGTGCACACACCTCCTGCTGCCTGTACACACATCCCCTGCTGCCTGTGCACACACCTCCTGCTGCCTGTGCTCACACCTCCTGCTGCCTGTGCACACATCCCCTGCTGCCTGTGCACACACCCCCTGCTGCCTGTGCACACACCTCCTGCTGCCTGTGCTCACACCTCCTGTTACTGTGCACACACTTCCTGCTGCCTGACCTGGCACCTGCACTTCAAGGACACTTGCTTGCAGCAGAGCAGGGAGGATGGGATTTTGGAGATGCAAATGTACAACGAAAGGACGCATCATTGGGTGAGTGCAGCCGTCACAGTTGACACCTTGACCACTTCCACACGCTGCATTTCTGCTGACTCCCCCATCATTTCTGGGCCTCACTGAGCCGTCTGCACTGTGAGGGAACTCTGCATCTGCACGATTGGAGGTCTCAGGGCCTGCACTGAGCATTCCCTCAGCCCAGGCTGCAGTTGATCTGCCCAGGGCTCTTTCTCACATAGGACAGATAGCAAGAGAAAAATACCCATACCCATTTCTATGCCCATTTGTCACCTTCTGAAGTAGCTACAGAAGACAGACCTCTGACCATTTACCACCATACGATTATGGTTATTTCTTTCTCTTGAGGAAGGATATGTTAGGTAGTAAGTCAGAAATTTAGCCTATGTGCGTGTGAGAAAGGCCTGAAGACCAGAACCCACTGCAGAGGCTCCAGCAGCCCAGCATCTTGCACTTCAAAGTCCTGCCCAGACCCTGATAACCCCCCAGGTGGTCCCAGCCCTTCCCCCAAGGAAAGCTCCCAGGAGAATTCTCTCTCCTCAGGACCAAAGAGGTTACCTGACCTGATAACATGGGGCAATAAAGCCTTCTCAGATGCCCTAAGTGAAGTCCCTCTGCACTGCCCAGGTGCCAGCAACTCTGGGGAGGAATTTGCTAATTTTCACCCAACAATTCCTTCTGCCAGGATTCTCCACCCTTTGTCCTGGAGGAGAGGGGGAGCTGGGTAAACAGACTCCCTTAAAAACCTAGGGAGTCCAAAGAGACTGTGGCTCAGCCTCTGCCTCTCTGCTGAGGCCCCGGCTGGCCTGCCCAGGTGCATTCTCTCCACTCAACCATGTAACTTCCCTTTCCCCTCAGACCAAACGACTACACACTCTCTCTATCCCTTCTGTTCTGACGGATGCCCTATACCCAAAAAAGCCTTATCACTCTGCAAAAAAAAGTCTGTGTTTTTGCTGTGCAAAAACAGAGTTTAGAGTCACATATGCCTATGGAACACAGATCATGTAGCCACTGTAATGAGGACTTATGATTATAATGAATTGACTTACTTTTTTTTTTAGCATTGAGCTCTGCTGTTTACCTTTAGACATTGACAGCTGCAACACCACCAAGACAGAGAAGACACTAAACGGTTATTTTTAAAAATATATTTTTAATTTATTTAAAAGGCAGAGTTACAGAGAGGAAGAGGAGGAGGATGAAGTGGAGGAGAGGAGGAAGAGGAGAGAGAGAGAGAGAGAGAGAGAGAGAGAGAGAGATAGGAATCAATCCTATTCAGATTATGGTGGGGTTTTCTGCCCTCTAGTGGCAGTTGTGTAATTTAGCAACGTACAGGATTGTAGAGGCTGCATCCCAGTGAGTCCTGGCTGAGTCCTTCAGGGTGCTCATGCTGCTCACCGTGTTAGATTCCTCACCAGGACACATCTGTAGGGAACACAGTGATCCCTCGTCTCTGTGATCAGTCACTCAGCTGAGGACAGGGAGATGGGTCAGAAAGCAACAGGAATGGTTCTTTTGATTGATGTGAGATGTCATGACATGGACTTGGATAAAAAATATATTCCATCCCCGGTTCACTCACCGCATGGCTGCAACAGCAGGGGCTGGGCCAAGTTGAAGAAAGAGCCAGGACTACACCCTGGTCTCCCACATTGCTGGCAGGAGGTCAGATAAACAGCCCTCACTCCCTGCCTCCCGGGCACATTAGCAGGGAGCAGGAGCAGCAATGCAGGAACCAGATGGCCGTCTGGGCGCACAGTGGGTTCACCTCTGTCTGTGGTGCAGGCACCCTTGTGAGCTTTGGTTCCAGCACACGCTGCTCTAGTTCTGATCCTACTCACCGCTAATGTGCTACCAGGAGTTGTCGCAAGTACTTGGGTCACGGCCACCTGCGAAGGAGAACTTGATGGAATTCCAGGGTCCTGGCTTCAGCCTGGCCCAGTCCTGTCCGTGGCAGCTGTGTAGGGATTGAACCAGCAGATGGATGAGATCTCTCTCTCTCTCTCTCTCTCTCTCTTTCTCTCTCTCTCTCTCTCTCTCTCTCTCTCACACACACACACCCTCACTCTCTCTAAAATAAGTAAAATCAGGATTTAAAAAAGAAAGGAAGAAAAGAAACACAGTGGGCAGTGCTCACACCAGCACTCTGAAATGGGATGCAGGCTCACCAAGCTGCAACTTAATCTGCCGAGCCACGTTTTCTGCCAAAAAAGCCACCTTTTCTCTTTCACAGGGGTAGCCTCTAATTCTAGATCTTACTTGTCTCTGGTTTCCCTGGTGCCTTATGAAATCTCTAGGTATTGAACAACAAGCTTGTGTCAGCAAAAGATGAGACGGGATTCATGGATGCTTTCATCACCCAACACCAAGAAGCAGCCAGCCCGAAAGAACAGTAGGACGTGGTGGTGGAGACGTGATTACACTGCAAGTTCAGGTAACGATCAGTTTTGACCCCCGTGTTCTCACAGCTGAAATATGAATGTCCAAGAATCAAAGAGTAGAAGCAGAAGTAACTTCTAGGATTAGCGCACCTGCAAGAGATTGATTTCCTGTCTTTGCAAGTTCGAGATCTGTGTTTCATGAATCACAGAGCAGTACTGCTTATATCATGAAACACAGCAGTGATTACACTGAACCGAAGGAAGCAACTGTAACGTGGCTATTCATGACGCGAGAACAGCAGAAAGCTAAGATTATTATTCTACTGTGTTGGGTGGTGGATGTCTGGGTATCAAGGGAAATAGAGCAGCTGCTGCGACCTGTAGGCAGGCCCATCACACTTGATCTTTGCACGTTTCCTGAGTGCCTCAGTATTTTACTATCAGTGGCCAATTTTAAGGATGACTACAGCCAAAGGACTCATGTCAATTTCCCAATATCTTAATCTTTTGAGATATAGAAAATTTGGAAACCAGAAAAGACATAGAATGTAAAAAAAAAAAAAAAAGTGGTCCTGTTTAAGAAATAAAAAAAAATGGCAGTGGAAAGTGGAAACTAGAATTTTGTTTCTAAAAAGATTTTATTGTTTTATTTTAGAAGTAGAGTTACAGATAGAGAGAGGGGGAGAAAGAGAGAGAGATCTTCCATCCACTGGTTCACTCCCCAATTGGCCACAATGTCCAGAGCTGCGCTGGTCTGAAGCCAGGAGCCAGGAGCCAGGAGCCAGGAGCTTCTCCCAGGTCTCCCACACAGGTGCAGGGGCCCCAGGACTTGGGACATCTTCCAGTGCTTTCCCAGGTCATAGCAGAGAGCTGGATTGGAAGTGGAGCAGCCGGGTCTTGAACCGGTGCCCATATGAGATGCTGGCACTGCAGGCGATGGCTTTAGCTGCTACGCCACATTGCCAGCCCTCAGGTAAAGTAATTTTGAAATAATATTTACATAAATAAGAATTTGTGGACAATAATTTATCAAATTATCAAATATGAATGAATAGGTACATTATATATGCATGTTATACATATTTTGCTGAATAAAGTAATGTTTGTACTCATGTTCTTTTTATATTTCTTAAGATTTATTTATTTATTTGAAAGAAAGAGTTACAGAGAGATATTGATGGCAAATGTCCTGAGAGCTGGACTGGCATGTCTGGCATTAGCAGCAGTGTGGTGTCTAGGAATCTGGGCCTGTTCAGGGCGATGGGTGATTCATCTTCATGGGCCTTCTGTGTGTCTGTGTTCTGCTCTCTCAAACCTTGAAAACTGGGCAGGCCAAAGCACATATTATTGGGCTAGCTGTGGGCTCAGTGTGTGGCCTTTGCTTTAAAGGTCGTCTTACCTCTGTGGGCAGCTAGGGATGCCATTCATTTATCTGGAAAATATTTACTGGGTTGTTCTTATTTTGGATCAGGGAGTGGTGAGTTGAAGAAGGTGAAGCCCCGGTTCTCACAGTCAAGTCGGTATCGAATGGTGTAAAATCTACTTCATTGTCCCTAAGATTTTCTTCTGTGTTCCTTGGTCTTCCTGATGGCAGACGTGAGGTGATTTAGCTGGTCAGCAGTAGGGGCAGGCCTGAATCCAGGTCTGCTGATTCTGTGTCCAGGGCTTGCTCCACTCCATCACCCTGTCAAATTAAGTAGAATTTCTCTTTAAGTGTTAGGTTGAGTGGATTTGGGGTTCCTGTATCTGATCTTAGTTCCCCAGTTGAGATTCTGTCTTGATCCTGTACTCTTTCTTTTTTCCCGTCCTCAGAGGCTGTTTGACGCAGGAGAAGATCGTGGCAGGGTACGCCAGTCACTTCATCGTGATCGCTGACTTCAGGTAAGTGCCCAGTGTTTTGAACTGTCTGCTGGGAAATAGAGTGCACAAAGAGGAACTTGTGGTGAAATAGAGACTCTGTGACTTTCTGAGACTGATTGCTAGGACTAAGGTCTTTTTTTTAAAGCTTTTTTTATTTATTTGAAAGGCAGAGTTACAGAGAGGCAGCGGCAGAGAGAGAGAGAGAGAGGTCTTCATCTGCTGGTTCACTCCCCAGATGGCTGCAATGGCCAGAGCTGCACCAACCCAAAGCCAGTAGCCAGAAGCTTCTTCTGGGCCTCCCATGTGGGTGCAGGAGCCCAAGCACTTGGGCCATCTTCCACTGCTCTCCCAGGCCATAGCAGAGAGCTGGATTGGAAGTGGAGTGGCTGAGACTCGAGCTAGCGCCACATGGGATGCCGGCACTGCAGGCGGTGGCTTTACTGGCTACACCACAGTGCCAGCCCCATGATCACAGCATTCTTAAGCTGAGTGGGGATCTCCTGTGCTGGTCCTTATGTCCATGAGATAGGGAAGGAAACAGCTTGTCAACCCTACTAGCAGAGCAGGTATTCAGGTGTCACTCATCCAATTGTCACAGGGAATCTCTAAGAAGCAGGCCGTGTTCTGCCCATGGGCAGTGACTCAGTGTGCCCTGCCTCCTGCAGAATGTGCCACACATGACTTGTGTTGCAGACGGTCTTCAACCAGGCTCCCAGAGTCTCCTTCAAGGAGTCTGGCTAAGGCATGTGTGCCTGTGTGTGTGTGTGTGTGTGTGTGTGAGAGAGAGAGAGAGAGATTATAGGAATTTTATAGCAGCTGTAGAAAAAGCATAAATAATAAAAATCTGTATGTCCACAAGCCAGTTATATAAAATTCTAACATTTTTGTGATATTTGTTTCAAATATTTCTTTTCCACAGTGGAACAGCCAGTGTGTGTGAAGCCCTGTGTATACTGGTCCCATCACTTTCTTTCCCTCCCCAGCATCGAATTAACCCCATTTGTGAATGAGGTCTTTGTTTGAACCATTGAGCTTATTACTTTCTGCTGCTCGTCACAGGGCAGCAGGTCCAATAGAGCTCCTCAGGGCCAGCCTGGGGAGCTCAGGGGCCGAGCGGGATGATGAGTGTCGGCGGCAAAGGAACCACACCAGAGCCGGGAGATCAGTCAACGCCCAGGGCGCAGCCGGGTTCTCGACTTTATTGGGAGGGGAAGAGCTTTTATAGACACAGAAAGGGGGCTGTCCAGGGCGCAAGGGAACCGAGCCAACCAGCTGAAAGGTAAGGCAGGACACGAGCCGGGCACGCCCTCAAGGGCCTATCACAGCCGAGGACACATACTGTTCACGAATACGGAAGTCTTCTGTCAGGCTAGGTACCTCCCCTGGGGGCCATCTTGGATTGTTGGAAACGCTGAGTCACTGGGATGCGGAAGTGCGGCAAACTCGCGCAAAGGCTTAGCGGCCTTGTGGAGTGGAGGCTTAGCAACTTTGTTTCCTTTTTGATTGGAGCCCCCCCTGCAACTTTCATGGTACTTCTTGACTCTTCACAGGAAAGATTCAAAGAATCTCGGATATCAGAGGCATAAGGGAATCCCCATTGAGGTCTTCCCAATGGCTTATGTCCCAGTGAGCCGAGCAGTGACCTGGAAGTTTGGGGGCGAGGTTCAGCTTCAAATGGCTGTGCACAAGGCGGTAAGTGGCCGGGGTGGGGGTGGGGGGTGTGCAGAGGGCACTCCAGTCTGTGTTACCCTCCTCTCTGCTCCTGTTAGGTTCTCTGTGCCTTGACCAGGCAGTCGGCTTTTTACTTATTTTTAACCGTTTGTTTATTTTTAGAGAGTTGGCTTTATTCGTTTCTGTAATCAATCACATGAAGATAAGACTATACCCAATATAGTGGACATCTCATGTATAGATGGGGGATGAATCTTTCTTTCTGTCTCTTGGAATATTACATTCTTTGGGTGATCTGACCTTTGTACTGGAAGCCCCTCCCCACTGCTTAACAGCTGCCGACCAAGGTTTGGGACAGACTTTAGGTTCCATGTACAATTTTCTTTTTAAGAAAAGAAAAAAGATTATTTATTTGATAGGCAGAGTGATGGGGAGAAGAGGAAGCAAAGAGAGAGACTGAGGTCTTCTTCTACTTCCATTCTCAAATGGCTGCAGTGGTGGGCTAGTCAGGGCCAAAGCCAGAAACCCGACACTCCATCTGGCTCTCCCACATGGGTAGTGGGGGCTCAAGCACTTGGGCCATCATCTGCTGTTTTCCCAGGCACGTTAGCAGGGAGCTGGATCAGAAGCAAAGCAGCCAGGACTTGAACCAGCACTCTGATATGGGTTACTGGTGTTGGTGTTGGAAGCAGAGGCTTAACCAGCTGTACCATAGCACCGATTACATGCATAATACATGCAAGGAGAAAATCCTTGCTGCTCTCATCCTGTGTATAAATATGACAAGATGTGGAATTTTAGCAGGGGATGAGGGATGAGGACTCCTTCATAGTAGTCTACTCCAGACACTTTAGTCCAAATGTTTCCCCTTGGCTTTTCAATGGGTTGGATGCAAAGAGCTTTTTTTCTCTTACATGTAAACAAGCAAAAGAAATGATTCAACCTAACTATACTTATAGTCTATATAGCAATTTATATGCTAAATAAAAAGTTTACGAGATATAAAGAAGAAACAAAATGATCCGTGACTAAACTCTGGCACAATTTTGATTTAAGGTGTTTGCTTTTCAGTGTGTTCGACTTAAAAAAAAAACCTAGTCCTAACCACAGTGGGTTTTCCCAGGCTGTGACTGATGTTTTGTGGCTCGCTTTAGCTGAAGGGCCAGAGCAGGTTGTAGGATTGTTTATAGATGGTTTACTCCAGGCAAGAGCCTTAGCTCCCTGCCTTCATGGAGTTGTGTGTGTGTGTGTTTTCAATTTTTTAAAAAACATTATTTATTTGAAAGGTAGAGAGACTGACAGAGAGATCTCCCATCTACTGGTTTACTCCCCAAGAGCCCACAAAAGCTAGGGCTGAGCCAGGCTGAAGCCAGGAGCCAGAAACTCAATGCAGGTCTCACAAATACTTAGGAGGCGGAGAGCCATCACTTTCGCTACCTCCCTGGGCGTGGATTCACAGGAAGCTGGAATCAGGCAGAATCCAGGCACTCTGATATGGCATGTGGGTGTCCCAAGAGGTGTCTTAGCCACCTCTAATGCCTGCCCCCAGAGTTCTTACTCAGCTCCTACCGCTTCTCCTCTAGTCTGGAGGGGAGCCCTAGAATCCCTGCCCTTGACCATGGTGTCTGTCAACATTGGTGTTCCTAAACACTCCTTCTGCTTTTCTAGTATTCAGAGCTATTGGGGAGTTCTGGACTAATGGAAGTAAGCCTACCCCTGCCTGTCCAACTTCAGAGCCTATTGCTGCTCATGTTGGGCAGTGTTGGTGATCTGTTCTGTGGTGACTTTTCAGCATAGTGACAGCTGACTTATTGAGCCCTCACTGTGAGCCCTCATTGTGGTAAATACTTATACACATCATTTATATATATAAGCTGCTTTAATGAAGTATCATATGCTTGAGTTTTGTAGTTTAGACACTTGAAACTCACAGAAGTTAATGGCTCCCCTCAGTTTTATAGCTGTATGATGTTAAAACTCATATCCAAAGTCCTACTCACTCCAAAGCTCTTACTCAGTACTTCCCAGCATGCTTTCTAGAAAGCTCGTTGGAGCTGGTTAATTTGTTTTTTATTTTTTAAATATTTTTATTTTATTTCTTTGAAAGCCAGAGTTACACAGAGAGAGGAGAGGCAGAGAGAGAGAGAGAGAGAGAGAGAGAGAGAGAGAGAGAGAAATCTTCCATCTGATAGTTCACTCCCCAGTTGGCCACAACACCTGGAGCTATGCTGATCTGAAGCCAGGAGCCAGAAGCTTCTTCTGGGTCTCCCGTGTGGGTGCAGGGGCCCAAGGACTTGAATCATCTTCTACTGCTTTCCCAGGCCATAGCAGAGAGCTGGATCGGAAGTGGAGCAGCCAGGACTCGAACCGGTGCCCATATAGGATGCCGGTGTGTCAGGTGAGGGCGTTAACCCACTGCACCACAGCACCAGCCCCATGGAGCTGGTTAATGTGGATTCTTGTCTTTGGTTATTATTTCTTGCTTCCTGTACTTTCGCTGCCTATCTGTGCCTACTTCTTTAGTCAATATGGAAAATTATCTCCTAGGGTCCTGTGGTGACAGATAATGGGAATTTTATCCTGGACTGGAAGTTTGACTGTGCACACAAATGGAGTGAAGTGAACATTGCTATCAAGATGATCCTAAGTAATGTGAGTAGCGTTTACTGGGCAGAGTCACCGTGCCCTTTGTCACTGTCCCTTCATTGGCCGCAGAAGGCATGATGGACGTGGGCTTTGAAGGACCTGGTTGGGAAGAAGAACTTGGTTTCTTTTCATGGTGTCCGGGCTTTCCAGCGTGGGTTCCTTTATCTTCTCCCCAGGAATGACTGATGCATAACTAGCAGCTTGGTGCTTGTCTCTCGCAGCCGTGGGGGTTGGGACAGCCCTGGAGCTGATGGAAGGTCAGAGGGCCACCATCTCTGGGCAGAGTCTTGCCTGCCAGGAGCTGACTGAACCTGCGCTGGTTTTTCTGGGCTGTCTTCTTAAGTAGTGGGGAAATTGACTAAGTGTACCTACGGCCATTGGATACATGCCACGGGCAAGATCCTGAGCTCCGTGCTACAGAGGAGGCTCCGAGCAGAAGAACATGGACGGAATCTGTGCCCAGTAAACCTGGGAAAGCTCTGTGTGGCTGTGTGGAGTCCTTGCCTACAGACAAGACGGAGTGGCCTAAATTCTGCTCGGGGAATTCCAAGAGCACACAGAGCTGCTTCTTTGGGGGAATGTGAGAAACTTTGGTGACGTGGAGGTTTCTGGTGTAGATGGTAGGCCTGTGTCTTAGCACAGCGTCACCTAGACAGTGCTGAGTGTCTAAGAAAGTTTCACTTTATACCCACGATGATGAGGCAGCTCTAGAGGAGGACACAGGCTGAGGAACGTTATGCAGTTTAACCAGCAGCTGCAGCACCCAGATGGGAGTCCTTTGTTGTCTGCCCTGGTCCCTGAGCTTTAATCTCTACTTGCTCAAGTGCCAGGCTAAGGAGAGGTTGTGTGACCCAAACGGTGAGAGCAGTGGGGGCCTCTCACGCAGCTTGTGCCTGGGAGTGGTGGGGTGGAGCAGGGGGGCTCAGGGTGAAGGCAGGTGGGCAGGGTAGAGATGGGTTTTGAAGCCTTAGCCTCAGTGCCCAGAGGAGAAACTGAGGGCGCTCGTACGGGGGATTGGAAGGAGACGAGGCGTGGGAGGTATCAGTCCCTAGGAGTCTAACTGGGAGTTTTCCATGTCAGGGAATATTCTTGAGCCAGAACTGACTTAGGAGGCAGACAGGCCAACTTAGTAGAAAAGGCCAACTTAGTGGCTCAGAGCAGCTGCCTGGGTTCGGATCCTCATCCTGCCACGCTCTAGCACTGTGAACTGAGCAGTTAGTGGACATTTTCTGTGCCTGAGATCCTCCTTGGTAAAAGGGGCTGATACAGGGCTGTTGGGAGGATTGATGTGTTGATTGAATGAACCCTGGGAAGAAAGGGCACCACGTCTTCAGCATTAGTTGGGTGTGTGGATTCTCAGTCATCCACGCTAGCTGGAAATGGAGATGGTGTGACTGTGTGCCATGTAATAAAGAGCCGATTCTTCCAACTCTGCTTTAGTTATCTTGTCTTCTGCTGACAGTCTGCTACAAGGTTTTTGAGTCAGAAAGATGAGTTGAACTCTACTCATTCTCTTGCTTAATGCTGCCTTCAATGGAAGAATTAAAGAACCGAGAAGGCAGGAGGGAGAGAAGACACAGACACTGCTGTTAGTAAACTAGGGGAATTTGCCTACGATGATAATGCAGACAAATGCGGGGGCCCAGGTGGGAAATGGCTTATCCATGTCGGTGCTGTTTTTCTCTAAGGTAGGTTTCTTGCAATGTCCACTAGGGGGCTCTGTTGCACTTTTTCAGACTTTTCTTGGCTGATGGAGCCACTGAGGTGTCCCTTGTCGGGGAGTTTTCCTCCTGTTTGTTAGAAGCTACATTTAGAGAAGCTCAGAGTTTTATTAGGAACCTGGAGTGAGGAAAATGTAAAAAGAGGTTAGCTGTCACGTCAGATAACATGGTATCAGCAGGGCCAAAGCTGTTTTGGGTTCTTCCCTCCTTGTTCACCTTAGCATCCTCTGATCTTCCACTGTATTTTATCTGAGGTGGGAGAGGCATCAGTCTTTACCAGCAATTTTTAAAATTTATTAATTTATTTGAAAGAGTTACACAGAGAGGAGGGAGGGAGAGAGCACAATCTGTTGGTTCACTCCCCAGATGGCTGCAATGGCTGGGGCTGGGCCAGGCTGATGCCAGGAGCCAGGAACTTTTTCCAGGTCCCCCATGTGAGTGCAGGGGCCCAGGCATTTGGGCCATCCTCTGCTGCTTTCCCAGGCATATTAGCAGGGAGCTGGATTGAAAGTAGAGCAGGGGCCTGTGCTGTGGCGTAGTGGGTAAAGCCACCGCCTGCAGTGCCAGCATTCCATATGGGTGCCGGCTGAGTCCCAACTACTCCACTTACAATCCAGCTCTCTGCTATGGCCTGGGAAAGCAGTAGAAGATGATCCAAGTCCTTGGGCCCCTGCACCCACATGGGAGACCCAGAAGAAGCTAATGGCTCCTGGTTTCAGACTGGCCGTTGTGGCCATCTGGGAAGTGAACCGGCAGAGGGAAGATCTCTCCCTCCCTCTCTCTCTGCCTCTGCCTATCTGCAGTTCTGCCTTTTAAATTAAAAAAAAAAAAAAAATCTTAAAAAAGAAAAAAAGTGGAGCAGATGGGACTTGAACCTTTATCCATATGGGATGTTGGCGCTGCATCTGGTGGCTTAACCCGCTACAACACAGTACCGGTCCTATCTCTTGTGTTTTTTTTTTTTTTTTTTTTTTTAAGATTTATGCTTTTATTTGAAAGGCAGAATTACAGAGAGAGAGAGAGAGAGAAAGAGAAATCTTCCATCTGCTGGTTCACTCCCTAAATGGCTGCAATGGCCAGAGCTGGGCAGATCTGAAGCTAGGAGCCAAGAGTGTCTTCCAGGTCTCCCACATGAGTGCAGGGGCTCAAGCACTTGGGCCATCTTCTGCTGCTTTCCCAGGCACAGTAGTAGGGAGCTGGCTCAGACATGGAGTAGCCAGGACTGGAACTGGCACTGCAGGTGGCAGCTTAACCCACTACTACTGCGCCGGCCCCTCTGCACTTTCTTTACGGCCTTTTCTCCACATGATCTGACTTTCCTGGATCAGAACGGTTTGAGAAGGGTGGATCTCCAGTGGCTGCTTTGCTTATACTTGGGAGGCCCTGGTTGTGGAGGCACAGTTTGGTGCCAGGGACTTTGTGTTTTGGTGGCTCACTGCTCCTTTTTATTTGTTTATGGTTGGCTATTTTTTAAATCTTTTTGAAATTATGTAGTTCAAATGAGTAAATAGTGGCAAGTTTCCTTCCCCATTTCCCAACTAACTAGTTACCATATCTGGAGGCAGCCAATGTTAGAAAAAAGTCGTGTGGCCTTTCAAAAAATTTTATTTTGTATATATGTACTTACGGATTTTCATTTTATTTGAAAGGCAAAGAAACAGGGGTGGGGTCGGAGAAGAGAGACAGAGGTCTTCCTTCTGCTGGTTCACTCCCCAAATTACTCACAAGAGCTGGGCTGGGCCAGGCAGAAGCCAGGACCTGGGAAGTTAGTCTGGGTCTTCCAAATGGGTGACAGAGTGAAGTCCTTTAGCCATCACCAGGGTGTGCATGAAGGAAGCAGGGGTTAGAAGTGGAGCTACAGCCCGGGCACTCCACTAAGGGATGTTGGGGTTCCAGGTGCTGCTTCACCTGCAGTTCCATGGCACCCACCACTGCCTTTCCACAGTGACCGCATACTTTAATATGTGTTCTGTCCCTGCCTTTCTGTCTTGGGGATCATTACATGCTGGCTCACAGAAGAGCTTCCTCGTTCTTTCCTCTTTTAAAAATAACTCTGCTATTCATTTTATGGCTGTATCCAGAACACTTAACTGGATCCCATCCAGTGGACATTTATGTTTCCAGTGCTTTGCTGGAAGGGAATTACTGGATCAGAGGACAAGCAAGCATGTCTGATTTTGCTAGATGGTGCTGGCCTGCCTTCTGTGGGCTGTACTCATTGGTTCTACCACCAGCATATGCAGGTACCTGATTCCCAACAGATCAAGTTTACCAAATGTTTTTTCTCTTAATGTTATCTCATGTGTATGTGTGTGAACATACAAATATTGGTAAAGATCATGCGTGGTTGTACAGCTGTCCCTTGACATCCCTTGAGGCTTGGTTCCAGGATTCTCTGTGGATACCACAATCCGAGGGTGTGCTAGTTCCTTACATAAAATGGGGTACATAACCTGTGCATATCCTCCTGTGTACCTTAAGTCATCTCTGGCTTACTTAGAATACCTAATGCAATATGAATGTTATGTAAATCACAAATCGCTGTTATGCTCTAGTGTTTAGGAAGTAATGACAAAAAGGTCTGTCCCTGTTCAATATAGATACAATTTTATTTTTTCAAATATCTTTGAGCTGTGTTTGGTTGACTCAGTGAATATGAAATCCACAGATGCAGAGAGCTGACTGTGGTTAATTCTCATTGCTGAATAGTGTCCCATCGTCTGTGTGCGTGTGAGAGAGAAATATGTTTGTATTCCTGATGGGCATTTGACTCTTCTGCTTTCAGTTATTGGGAAAGTATGGCTGTGAACATCTTATAGATGTATTTTCATGGCCATATGTATGTCTGACAGTTGTATATCTAGAAGTAAAATTGCTGAGTAGTTAAGTATGAATTTGTGCAACTTTACAAGATGGACTAATCAAACATTCTCCACAGTGTTCTTGCCAGTTTACCGTCCATCATCAGTGTGAGAACATTTTTGCATCCTAGCCACGTTTCATCATTAAACTCATTTTTGTGTAGTGATAGTTTGTAAATACAATTTGTAACTAATGAATTTGAGCACCTTTTCAGTGTTTATTAACTATTTGGTGTGTGTGTGTGTGTGTGTGTGTGTATTTATTTACTTGAGAGAGAAATGTCTTGCATCAGCTGGCACAGTCCCCAAATGCCTGCAAATGGCTTGACAGGACCAGGCTGAAGCCAGGGGCCAGGAGCTCCATCCGGGTTTCCACGAGGGTGATGGAAATCCAAGTGCTTGGGCCATCTGCTGCTGCCTTCCAGGGTGCATTAGCAAGGAACTGGACTGGAAGTGGAACAGCTGATACTCAAACCAGTGCTCCGGTGTGGGATGCCAGCAATTGCAAGCGTAGTTTAGCCCACTGTGCCACCATCCCAGCCCCTTTTGTGAAATACCTGTTCAGATCTTTGGCCCATTTTCCATTAGGTTGTGTGCTATTTTAATACTTTGTGGAGTTGTTTATATATTTTGATGTGGGTCCTTTGTTAGATATTCGCCTTGAAAATGTCTCTTTCCACTCTGAAGAAATCCTGCAAGGCCAGTAGTGAAGCTAAAAATAGCTAGGAGTGGGGGCTGCTGGGACTAGTCCTGGAGAGTTTGTCCAGAAGTCAGCCTGTCATCTGTGGTGTTGGAGACATGGAGAAGTCCTTCCTAGAAGCGCTTGACTGGTTCAGGCAAAGGGAATGCATCAGCAGAGGCCTCGAGGAGTGACAAAGCTTGGCCTTGGGTACGGAAGGAAAGCCAAGAGAAGGGGGGAGAAAGAGGTGACAAGAAGCTTCACAGACAATCAGAATCTTCATTGCTGTGTGGGAGAGGAAGCTTTGGCTGTCATTTGTCCAGTGCTGCCTGTGCCGGTTGCTTCCGGTGACCCCAGGACCCGATCCTCTTGCCTTGGGAAGCTGGCACTCACTGCTTCTTTCCGTGCTTTGTCCTTCAGGCGTGGTGGACACAGGCCTGTTCATCAACATGGTGGAGAGAGTCTACTTCGGGATGCAGGACGGCTCCGTGACCGTGCGGGAGAAGCCCTTCTGTTGACCCCACGAGGAGCAGATGTGTTCACCTTGGTCTCCAGCCCACAGCCAGGGTGGCCGTGCCTGTCCAGGAGCTTTTGCCTTAATGTATGGGGGGGTGGGGTGGGGTGGGGTCTAAGCCCAGTCCTCTGCAGTATTGTTACTATGTGTCTTTTTAAACAGAGAAATTTAAAGATTTATATTTTTTACTATGAAAAATATTGTTTTTTTTATAAAGTAGAACTTGATTTCATGTTTTATATGAAACATTTACCAAAAAAAGAAAGAAGAATAGAGCAAGAAGGGGGAGACTGTCTTTAAAACCTTTGACTTGAGCCTGCTGGGTTTGCTGAGAAATGAATATCAGAGCTTTTCTTGAAGCCGGTCACATGAAGGACCTGGCCAGCAGTGATCTCCTGATGCCTTACAGCATGCTTGGTTTACTTTTCTGCCACTCTCTTGTGTTTTTAGTTCGTCCTCATTGTAATCACGCACAATGCAGTTACTTCTGAAGATGAGGTTTACAAAGTCCGCTGAGTGGAACAGTGTGATGTGTAGTGTTGGGATTGGAATGTAAACCCCCGGGGCAAATGCGGTGGCACCTTCGCTAAGATCAGGGCTTTGTTCAGATCCCTGTTGTTGGAAGCAGTTGGCCGGAAATACTTGCCAGTGCTGCCAGGGCACTGCTGTGAAATGTGAAATAGTTGTTTTTTTAAATCATTTTCTTTTTGTTGTTACTTATTTTTCTGTTGCTTTATTATTACTGGCATGGTTTGGCATCAGATGTCATCACCTCTTTATGTTCTTTGAAGGTTGGAATAAACAGTGTGGTGCCATTTTGACTCTTGGTCTTCTCTACAGAATTGGTTGGGAAATGGGGATCAGTATGGCTGATATTTGATAACGGGTGGAATTCACTGGAGAAATCTTGAGCCGAAGAATACTTCCTTTATTTCTGGGAGAGCTTGCTTCAGTTGCCTAAGGAAATGCTTGTTCCATAGACTTCTAACAGTTAAACAAAGTCAAAATTCTCAGTTTTATATAAATCAAAGCTTTGTTAGTTGTGAAAGCTGATAAGCCACAGAATAGGTAACCTGAAGTTCCTTTGTAGTGCCCCCACCCTGTGAGCTCAGACATCTGCCTGACAAGCAGTGAGCTGCCCAGAAAACAGTGTCATGGGCGCAGCTCGGCGATAGCTCTAGGGCCTCCCTCAGAGGAACTGCTCTGTTGCCAAAGGCTTTCTGCTGAGAGCCTGGCTCCTCTGTGCTAACTTTGCACGATGCTTGCACAGTCATTCCCCCTGTTTTCCGCCTGTTTTGAAGCTTGAACTGTTACTAAATTCCTGCTGAATCACGTTGCAGAATAAAAGTTAATCAGGACTGACTGAGCATCAGAGACTTCTTGTTCCTTGCCACATTCCTTTGTTTTTGCACTCCCAATGTGCTCTTCAAAATGTCTCATCCTGTGTTAGGAAACCTGCTGTTAGGAGTGCATTGTTTTTCTTTCAGACTGCCTTTGGTAGGGCAATAATTTTTGCACAAAACAGGTATTAGATCTTAGTCGAACACTTGGTAGAGCAAATTTTTTACATAATCCTTTGAAACTTTTGTGGCATGGATTTAATTCAGGGATGAAGATGAAGTTGAACTGGGTTTGTGAAAAACACCTGCATGCTTCATATCACATGTAAATTTTCTGCTGGTTTTGTAACATTCACTCTTGTGACTGAACAACAGGTCTGAATATTTTCTTTTAAAGATTTATTTATTTATTTGAAAGTCAGAGTTACACAGAGAGAGGAGAGGCAGAGAGAGAGATCTTCTATCCGATCTGAAGCCAGGAGCCAGGAGCTTCCTCCAGGTCTCCCATGCGGGTGCATGGGTCCAAGGTCTTGGGCCATCTTCTACTGCTTTCCCAGGCCATAGCAGAGAGCTGGATGGGAAGAGGAGCAGCCGGGTCTTGAACCCGGGTCACACAGTAACCACTTTCCTTGCTTGGGATGCCGGGTGCTTCAGGCCAGGGTGTTAACCCACTGCACCACAGCTCCGACCCCAGGGTCTGAATCTTAATATGAAGTTTTTCTTCCCTTGAAAACAAACACCTGTATACTCTAGGCACACACAAAACAGTTTGCTCCAAAGTTTGCTTCAATATTCTTCTATAAAATCGTTATTTAGTGTGATTTTGCTGGCAATAAATTGGACAGAAAAAACAATTTGCTTGTACCTGTGATAAGTTTTGAGAGACTCAGGACAAGCAGTAAGTTTGGGGAAGGCTTGTAACCAAGAGAAGCCGCCATACTTCTGGAAGAAAAATCACTTGGGTTTGAATAAAATCTAATCATTTTTGGTTTCGGCTAGCACTTCTTGTAAAGTTCTGGCACTCTAATTAAATTTCTGAGCTCTCATCATGGACCAATCCCTGGTGGGCACTAGGGGAACGGAAGGGTGGGACACACATGAGCCAGATACTGCCTGTTTCCCAGCTGCTTGCAGCCTGGTGGGCAGGTGGACAGGTGCGCCAGGATGGATGAGTGTGGGATGCTGGAGGGGTTGTCAGCACCAAGGGCGGGAGGGTGCCATCAGCAAGGAAAGTGGTTACTGTGACCCTGGTGGCAGTGTAGGCCATCACTACTGCCTACTGCTACCAAAGCACTTCTAACCGAAGTTAAACAATGGCCAGTTTGTGGTGGAGGCACAGGGCTGAAGAGTTAGTTGCAGACGTAGCCAGTTAGTGAGCAAATGAGCTAGCCTCGGACCCCTGGTTTCCAGGTCGGGGGTTTTATAGACTCTGGGAGGATTCTCATGTTAACTATAAGAGGTGCCACGGATGTCACATTGTGACTTCTTGTGGGAAAATTCCAATGGATTCAGGCAAGCTTCAAAGAAAAGCTAATTTTAGAGGGATCCTTTCAAGAGGCTGACTTATTTCCAGAGAAGAGCTTTGCTTTAATGTAATGTTTTTAATGTGCTGTTTCAGTAGCATCCACCTTTTGTCTGAAGGTGGTGAGTTATCTGAGTGCTGTGTACCAGGCACTGTTCTGGGCCTTTGCCCGTTGTCCCACACAGCTTTACCTAGCGTCCTCTCGGTTTGCAGGGTTCAGAGAACCAGGCTCGGTTTAAAGTAACTCATCACACACTGGGAAGCAGGCTAGCCTTCTCTGACTCCAGGCCTCCCACCTGCTTCAAGATCAGTGTCACACTTGGAATAGTTTGTGTTGCCTAATTGTGTCCATCACTTGTAACTTGAGTCACAAGTCATTTGTTAAAGAACTGAGGCTGAGCTGTTCTCTGGAACACAGGGAGGCAGCCTGTCGGGTTTCCCCCGCCTGACAAAAAACCTCCCTTAAAAAAAAAAAAAGAATTGAGGCTTGTGAATGGTGTGCATCTGTTTGTACAGGCCCATGGCTAATATAATTCTATATTCTGAAGGCCGTTCTTTAATGGGAGAAGAAATAGAACAGTGCGCACGACCTTGGGTGGGCCATGGGAGAGCATCTGTCACTCTGGAGTGAAGCCTGACAAACATCGCTGTTTCTCCTGTCCCATGTGGTTGTCTGCTTTTCCTCCTTTTCTCCCTGCGACAGAGGCACAATGACAACCATAGGCCTCATTAACCTGGAAAGGGATGGTTATGGGTAAGGAGTGTTGGTTCCTTTGTATCCAGAAAGCATTCAGGAGCACACACATGCTTGAACAGAGTTGGGTTTATTGGCCCATTGAGTGAGAGAATTCACTTGCTGTGTGTAGTGGCTGGTGTCTCAAGGGTGTCACCTTCCTTGGGCTCAAGGAACTGGATGTTGTCGGAAAGCTAGATTGTTGTGGGACTGTCTCTAATATTTTTTTTAAGATTTATTTTTTATTTAATTGAAAGGCAGAGTTAGAGAGAGAGAGAGAGCACTTCCATCCACTGATTCATTCCCCAAGTACCTGCAGTGGATCTGTCTGGGCCAGGCTGAAGCCAGGAACATGGAGCTTCTTCCAGGTCTCCCATGTGAGTGCAGGGGCCCAAGCGCTTGGGCCATCTTCCACTGCTTTCCCAGGCTTATTAACAGGGAGCTGGATCGGAAGTGGAGCAGCTGGGTCTCCAACCAGCACCCATATGGGTTGCCAGTGACACAGGCAGGGGCTTAACCCACTATGCCACAACACCAGCCCTGTCTTAATAATTCTTAGCTAGAAGGTAAGAAGATGGAGGAAGGTTGGAGCCGGCAATGATAAAGCAGCAGCAGGTGCTCCCTAGCCAGGATGGATGTTTGGTCACTTCTGTGACTTGGACAGTGTTCAGGTTTTGTCCGTGTTGAGATGATTTGGTTGTAGCCTTGTTTTCGTCTTCATCCACCATGGGCTCAGAATGGCTTTGTCTGATGTTGATGTTCTGTGAAATGGTGTGGGTGGGTGCCGGGCCTGACTGGTAGAGCCAGGCCAGTCCCTGGCTGTCGGGCAGGATCTCTCTTTCTCGGGATCCAGAGGTCCTGAGCATCCCATAATCAGCCCTTCAAGCTCCCCTTGTTTAATTGTATGTAGCACTCACTGTGCTGGGCAGTGGGGTGGAGGAGTTGGGCTGCAGATACCCTGTGGTGTGGCTCCAGCCCTGAACTCATTGGCACCATGACAGTCACTTCTCGTGACTTCTCAGATGCCTGACTGCTCACTTCCTGTCACACCTAGCAGCTCATGCAGACGGATTTAGGATTGCATCAGCCTTCACTCTCCACTAACCCAGCAATCAGATGGTGTTTTTGACAGAGGTTCAGTGCCTTTGCGTTTTTAGTAACTGGGTTGTGTTGCAGGGCAGCAAAACACTCCAATATAGTCTAGCATTCAAATGTGCCCCAGGCAGCCTCAGAAGGTAAACATCTAGTGGGTCTTTGGGGTGGGGGGAGTGTGATAGTTCCTGAGGGCAGTGAGGTAGAGACAGTTCAGAGGGAAGAAAAGGTCTTCCCTGGCAAGGCAACTCCAGTGTTGTGTGCAGGTGCATGGTGCAGGCCGATGGACAGAATAAATCCGTGTTGAAACCTGATTCTGCTATCACCGACGACCACCTCTGCTCAGCAGCAAGGTGGGAGAGGAGGAGCTCTGTCTCAGAGAACTGAAGTCTCAGCCCCGTGGAGTAAGACCCCTGCCCGTCCCGCGGATGACAGCACTCCATTTTGATGGCGTTCCAGAGTTTCAGATCAGAGAGTTGTGCTCACCTTCATCTTATTTCATTAGCTGTCCTCAGTGGAAGGCAAGCCCCGGCTGCAGTCACTGATGGCTTCAGAAGCCTCAGCCCCTGTTCCTCTGTGCCAAGGGTGCTTCTCCTGTTCCTTTGTGAACCTTTGAGAAGCACTCACAAAGTGAGAGCCCGCAGCTGTTGGCACCAGCTCAAATACGGTCAAGAACAGCACTCCTTAGAGGAGTGTGAGCCTTATGTGTGATTTTACGTGTTCTAGTCACCACACTCAGAAGGTAAAAAGAAACAAGTAAACTTAACTCCAGATAGCTAAAATACTGCTATTTTAATACACAATCAGTATTTTACATTTTTTGGTATTGTCTTGAGAATGCTGTGTGTATTTCACTTGAGATGTCTCACTGGACCAGCCCCATTCAAGGGCTCAACAGCAACCTGGTGAGTGACTGCAGTACTGGACATCACAGAACCAGAATTCAAGGCCAATCCTGGCATGGCCCTTGTTCTGGCTTATTTAAAGCTCCTCTGATTTCTTGGAGTAAGCCTGGGGGTTCTCCTGTGGTCTTAAGATGTCTTCACAGGTGGGCACCGCCCACAGCAGCCCACAACTACAGAGGTGGCTGCGGCTTGCTCGCTCCCCGGAAGCTGCCCCTTCCCTGGGGTCATCATGGACAGTAAGATGGCGTCTGCCAGCCGGGTCATTCAGGTAGTCAAACCACATACCCCATCAATAAGGTTCCCTGCCAGAAGAGACGATCCTAAACCCAATGTGTCTGAAGTTTGAGATCAGCTGGACTGCCGTGTCACTCTTCTGCAGTTGCACAGCAGGCTAAGGAAGTAGACCACCAGATTTGCTGATGGATCAGGGGCTACCGGACACTGCCGAAATCATTAAATCACTGCCTCAGAAGTACAGAAGGAAACCTGTACCTCAAGAAGAAATGGAATTTGTCCAACGTGGAGGTCCCGAGTAACCGCTGCTCGTCATCAGACAGAAGAATTGTCTTTATAATAAAGGACTCCCCAAATGACAAGTGAAAAAGTGTATATTAAATAGCTGTAATAAACATTCTGTAAAAATAATGAAATATAGAGGGGCTGGCGCCATGGCTCACTTGGCTAATCCTCCGCCTGTGGCGCCGGCATCCCATATGGGCGCCAGGTTCTAGTCCTGGTTGCTCCTCTTTCAGTATATCTCTCTACTGTGGCCCGGGAGGGCAGTGGAGGATGGCCCAAGTGCTTGGGCCCTGCACCAGCATGGGAGACCAGGAGAAGCACCTGGCTCCTGGCTTCGGATCAGTGCAGTGCCAGCCATGTCGGCCATTTGGGGAGTGAACCAACGGAAGGAAGACCTTTCTCTCTGTCTCTCTCTCACTGTGTATAACTCACTCTCTCTCTTTCTCTCTCACTGTCTAACTCTGCATGGCAAAAAAAAAAAAAAAAAAAAAAAAAAGACATATAGAAAGTTTAGATGAATACCCACATCTTCCAATTTATGGGTCTGGGTCAGCTTCTCTACAAACTTACCTAATTGTTTATGTACTTTATACTTACTAAACCATACATTAAAAAAAAGATATTTCCTAGGACCAAAGAAAGTTGAGTCAGATGGAGAGCTACCGCAGAGGGTCAACTCAATGGCCCCACTTGAACTGAGACCTTCATCTCTGCTTCCAGCAGATGACCTTGACCTTAACTCCAGGAAAGAGTACCATCCTTTCAGCTTCTAAGCTAAATGAGTGTTTTAGCTGACAGTAGGCTAGTTTTTCTAAGAGGTAAGCATGATTAAGTTAATAACTAAATTAGAAATCCCATTCTTCTTGTGTGTGTGTGTGTGTGTGTGTGTATGATATTCCATAATACAATTGTTTAAATGGCTTGTCAATTTTTGGAATTTACCAAAAGATGAACTTTCCCTACAGTATGTCATTTAGGTTTATGTGTGTGTGTGTGTGTGTGTGTCTGTGTCTTCTACTTGGAGATGTCAGGGAAAATCCCAGAAGTAGGTGGTTTTCAGTTGTATCTTTTTAAAAACTTTCCAATACTTTTATAAGCTTTATTGATGTATAACTCACCATATCTAATATACAGCTCAATGACTTTTAATATATTCACAGAATTGTTCAACCACTACCACAATCAGTTCTAGAACATGTTCATCACCCCAGAGACAAAGTCACTGTATTTCCACCTAATCACCCTGACCCCCAAGCTCTAGGCAACCATGAATTCACTTTCTATGTAGCATTGACTCTTCTGGACATTTCATACAAGTGGAGTTGTATAATGTATCTATCTATTTTTATTTTTATTTTATTTTTTTAACAGGCAGAGTGGACAGTAAGAGAGAGACAGAGAGGAAGGTCTTCCTTTTTTCTGTTGGTTCACCTTCCAATGGCCGCTGCGGCTGGCGCACCACGCTGATCGGAAGCCAGGAGCCAGGTGCTTCTCCTGGTCTCCTGTGCAGGTGCAGGGCCCAAGGACTTGGGCCATCCTCCACTGCACTCCCGGGCCACAGCAGAGAGCTGGACAGGAAGAGGAGCGACTGGGACAGAATCTGGCGCCCAAATGGGACTAGAACCCAGTGTGCTGGAGCCGCAGGTGGAGGATTAGCCTATTGAGCCATGGCGCTGGCCTCTGTTTTTAGATTTATTGTTATTATTTGGAAGGCAGAGAGACAGAGACAGACAGATCTTCCATCCCCTGGTTCACTTGCCAAATGTCCGCTACAGCTGGGGCTGGGCCAGGCCGCAGCCAGGAGCTAGAAGTTCAATTCAGATCTCCCATGCGGATGACAGGGATCCAACTATTTGAGCTATTACCTATTGCCTCCTGGCTGGGATTAGAAGCAGAGGTGGGATTTGAACCTAGGCACTCTGACATGGGATGCAGGCGTCCCCAGTGGCATCGTAACTGCTGTGCCAAATGTCTGGCTGTTCTTAATCAGCATAATGTTTTCAAAGTTCATCCATGTGGTAGCATGATTCAGCGCTTTATTCTTTTTATTGCTGAATATTTATGATCTAGATGTGCCATTTTATTAATCCATCAGTTGATGTTTATTTGGGTGTTTCCACTTTTTGACTACTATGAGTAATGCTGCTACAAATTCTTGTACATGCAAATTCATGTACAAGTTTTTGTGTGGACTTATGTTTTCGTGGTCTGGTATTTTGTTGTTCCTCTGCTCCTTCATTTCTTTTCACTTAAATAAATAAATAAGTAAATAAATATATGTGTGTATGTATTATATATATATACATATATATATATATATATATGATTTATTCAGACTACTGTACTTCGTTGTCGAGTTTTAGATCCCAGGAACAGGGAAAGCTAGGAAGCACTGTAATTACAGGCACACATCAGTTGAACATATGAGATTGAGGATCACTTTTTTTTATGATTTTATTTATTTGAAAGGCAAAGTTACAGAGAGAGAGGAAGAGATTGACCTTTCATCCACTGGGTCACTCCCCAAACAGCTGCAGCTGTCAGGGCTGGGTCAGCCCAAAGCCAGGAGCCAGGAGCCAGGAGCCTCATTTGGGACTGGGGCCATTCCTGCTGCTTTCTCAGGCACATTAGCAGGAAGCTGGATTGGAAGTGGAGTAGCTGGGACTTGAACTGGGGCCCTTATGGAATGCTGGCATTGTAGGCAGCAGCTTAATCTCTACCACACACTGGCTCTGAGGAACACTTTTATAGGAGCAAAAGAAATCATCTCACTGGGTTAACTTTTGCTGTTCACTGACCTCACTGGGTTAACTTTTACTGTTACTGTGTGCATGAGCAGAAAAGTTGGGTCAGAAGAGGAGGTAGGACTCAAATCCAGGCACTCTGATATAGAATGTGAGCATCTTAAGCACTATGCCAAATGCCTGCCAGCCAAAATATAATCCTTAGGGTGGGTGTTTGACCCATTGGATGAGGCACTAGTTAGTATATCCATGTTCCACACTGGAGTGCCTGGATTAAATTCCAAGCTTTGGCTCTTGATTGCAGCTTCCTGCTAATGCAAATCCTGAGAAGCAACATGATGGTTCAAGTAATTGGATTCATACCACTCATGTGGAGGACCTGGGTTGTGTTCCTGGGTCCTGGCTTCAGCAATGGCCCTGTCCTGACCATTGCGGGCATCTGGCGACTGGAGCAGTGGATAGGAACTCCATCTGTCCCTGCCTCTCTCCATCAGTATATACATATATGTACACACACACACACACACACACACACACGTTTCTTGGAAAGAAACAGCTATCGATGATTGTAGAGTCAAATCAATATATAAAAAGGCAGATATCACATCCAGATAAGAATGTTCTGAGTGTAACTTTTTTTTTTTTTTGGTATTTCTGAACTTCTTTCTTCTATTTGAGAAATTCCTCACAGTGGGAGCACTTACTGCATTATATGGCTTCCTGTCTCTGTTGAAACTAAAATGTCCATACCCCCACTTCCTGCTCCTCAGGGCACAGGCCTAGACCTGGCCAACTGACTGTTCCTGCCCAGGATTTGAAACTTAAGGGGATATTTCAATTCCTTAATGCTGCATGGCAAATTGCATGGGAAAATAGATGAGAAAATTGACCAGAGGAAGTGCAGATGGTCCCACTCACTAACAAGACAAACAAACACATCTGCATGAAACAGTAACAGCCGGATGCCTTTTTTGCCCAGGAAGTTACCAGATTATTTAATGTAATCAAGAGCTGCAGTGGGCACGATGAGACCAGCTTTCTTAGATGGCAGGTGGGATTGTAAACTGGTCCAACATTTCCTTCCTGGAGATTTTTGGGCAACACGTATGCCAAGAATCTTTAAATAGGTCATTCTTTCTACTTACTTCCAGGAATTCAGCCTCTGCAAATTCTTAGAAATATGGATAGAAATTTATGCACAAAGATGTTCATGCTCATGTTGTTTTTAGCAAAAATTGAATACTTGATTTATGGAAATCAATAAAGATGTGATGTAATAAGGTGTGCACTCATTGGGCAAGGCTTGTAAAGAACTAAGGTATAGAAAAGCTTCAAAGGAATAATACTGGTGACACATTATTAATTAAGCAATGTGACGTATACTAGGCATGACCCAATCAGGGAAAATACCCCCTACTCCAGGCATTTCCAACGAAGGGCAATGCTTCACAGATGAAGAATGGAGAACCAGTCATTAGATGAGCCACCACAGGAAGCCATGCCACCCTCGGGGCTGGAGACGGTGGTGGTACCCGAACCCCCAAACTGGATACTCAGTGAGATCTGGAATCACGGAGCAGATGCAGTCACTGTTGGAAACTCCTTCCTCAAAGCAGAAAGAGAGAAAGACCCTGGATTATCCCTTCCTCTACTCTCTGGTCTCTTGCCAGGGCCTCCCACTGGCCGCATCTAGCTGGAAGTCAGTTGTGAATGGAGCCAGGGACAAGAAGTAAATCTGACAGTAGATGGACAATGGCTGCCACACAGCATGATTTCAACTAGATAAAAATTATGCTTAGTAGGATATTATAAGTAGTTATTTTTGTGGATGGTTTTATATGAGTATATAGCTTTTCATGTTTTTCTGTATGTTCTAGAGAACATGAAGAATAAAATATGAAATGAGAAATGTGTGTGTGTGTGTGTGTAGGAGATGCCAAAAGTATTTTTCAAGAAGAGAATAAAATAAAACCACCTTTGGAGGCCAGTATTGTGGCTCAGTGTCTTAAGCTGCTGCTTGCGATGCCAGCATCTCATAGCAGTTTCAGGTTCTGGCTGCTCTGCTTCCCATGCAGCTCCCCGATAATGCACCTGGAGCCACTGCCATCCGTGTGGGAGACCCGGATGAAATTTCTGGCTCCTGACTCCTGGTTCTGGCTTGGCCTAACCAGACCTGGCTGTTGTGGCAATTTGGGGAGTGAACCAGGGGATGGAAGATCTCTTTCTGTCTCTTCCTCTCCATCACTCTGACTTTCAAATAAATAAAACTAAAATAAAGATTGTATATGTGAGCATAGATGTGATGTTGTCCACAATGGAGTGGAGACTTACTCCCTAAGCTTTAATCAGAGCCCTTCAAAGTTTGGGTGTTCTCCCTTCCTGTGGCCAACAGGGGGCGCTCCTGCCCAGCACGCTAAAGCCTCCCCTGACAGGTTGCTGAGGCAGCCATTGTAGAGCAGGATCCCTGTCCTCTCCATCCCAGAACTGACCCTTTCTTTGGTTTTGGGCAAGCTTTTGCCAGGATTTATGGGAAGGCCATACTGAGTAGTCCCAGGCCTCGAGGGGCCTTCATTGATCCTTTAGGGTGCTGGGCACCTGTGTCCATTCTTGTGTTTGTACTGATTCCAGTGACCTAAAGGAATTTGTCCAGAGGTACCAGTGGCCACTGCTTAGAGCTGTCAGCCCCGCGTAACAGTTCACAGTCATGCACTTGTAAGATCACTGTGGTTTTTTTCCCAGTAAGTCATTCAAGTCGCTGTGTCCAGGGCTCCTTGTTTTTGTGTTTCTGCTGTTTTTCGGAGCCATCTCACCCTAAGTGACTGACTCTGGGAGACCAGCAAAGTGCCAGGTGTGACTAGAGCTGCATGGTGGCCAAGTGGCTGGGGACGTTTCCCTGCAGGGAAGCTGTGTGTCCGACTGAGAGCCCTGTTCTCCTCACCCCATCTTTGCTCTTCCGGGCACACATGGCTGCGTGGGGGCCAGGCCTGCTGCAATCCTGCCTTCAGGCAGATGGTTTTTACTGAACATCTCCCTAAGAGTCCCCAGGGGTCAGCGGAAATTGTTGTAGGGAATGGCAAGGCTGTCCTATGGGAGAAACAGGTCAAACTGCAAATAGGGGACATTGCAGAAACACAGCAGGGCTCAGATCTGGGAGGCAGCTGCAGCCCCACAGGCAGCCCCTGGGCTGCACTAGGGCTCCCACAGTGAGCGCTGCCAACCTGCTGCCCGTGCAGAAACTCCGGGTAAGGTCTGGGTCCTGCGTGCCCCGGGCCGTGTGCCCCTCACTCTGTGTGTGTGTGTGTGCGTGTGTGTGTGGTGCGGTGCCGTTGAAAATCCGAGGGAGGTGGAAGAATGGGTTCATGTAATGTTTTACAGTTTGGCTTTTCCAAGTAGCCCTCGTCCCATCCTCCCCACTGGGAGCGTGGGGGTCTCCTGTCCCTCAGCAAGTGTAGAATGCTGTGCTAGTTCATGCCTTTCTCTTTTGGAACATAGGTTGCAACCAACTGAAGGAAAAGATCACTTTGGTGAAACAGAAAGAAATTGTGAAGGCAAAATATATTCTTCAGGGTAAAGAGGGCTCTGGGAGCAGTTTTAACTGTGAAATCAAGGCATGGTTCATCAACATCAGGAATTGCAGGCATGGAAAACTGAGTGCCAGAGGAAGCATTATCCTGGTCTCGGAGATTCGCAAAGTGCAGAGCTGAGAGCTGTGCTCTGAGCTGATACCCCAAAGCACCAGATCTTTCCTGAGTGCAGTTTTCTTGGGTTTTATTTCATGCACTCTTATTTTTATTCAGATGTAATTACATGTAATCAAACTCTCGTAATGCTGTCCTATCTTTAGAATGCTATATTTGTTATAAAATATATGAACAAAATTTTATATTTATGTTTAAAGGTTTTGGAGAGAAAGGAATTCTCCTTTTGCCAAGTAACCCTTTGGGGTTGTGTTTTAATTGCATGCATGTGATAAGTGCTCATTAATTATAAATTCATTTCATGGACAAAATATATTTCCTGGTACTCTGTCCTTGAGGGAGCCCACAAGACCATCTGTAATTCTGGGTTTGCATTTGAGTATAAATAATGGCAATGAGTAAATGATCCAAAATATTCATCCAAAGGATAGACTGCATTCTCAAGCCATTAATGGAAATAATCAGTATTTTTATAATCTGAATTTTATAGTAAGAATAAGTCTAAACAAATTACAAAAGTTTTGGTTTCAGGAGTAGTTGATGCGAGTTGTCTTCAGAAAGCTCACGGAAAATGTGTACTATGAAAAAACTGTGTATATATTTCAAAAAAATTTCCCCGGTATAAACTTACCTTTAATTCCATTTTCTACCAGCTTTCTCAGAGTACCTTTGTGTAACCTGTGCCTGTGAGCCTTCGCTTACTCCTAACACCACGCTTTGGTTTTAGTCCACCTTAAAGAAAATACCAACCTACTTTAGAGCCTAAAGACTTTATTAAAAATGTCTCGGCATGGGCTATAGGGAGTAGTAGACAGAATTACTTCCCAGCCACTTTTTCCCCCCAGTATTTGAGTATTTTACCAGATGCATTGGTTACCTTTCAAAAAATTAAATGGGAAAAATTTCAGTAGTGAAGTCAGTAAAATAGGTGACGATTACAGTTTTTTCTTTAACATATTTTGGCCTTCTTGAAAACTCTTAATAATGGAACTAGACAAATGGATGTGAGGAGTCAGAGAAGAGTGACCTGATACACCAGAGCATGGGTCTACCCCCAGACATGCCTTGTTACTTTGTTTTAGACGATTCTCTCAATCTGAAATATTTTCAGTTCTCAGTCCAGAATGGTTAAGCTTATCCTTAGGGCTCACATGGCACTTGCCAATGGAAGATAATTCATGATTCTGGTGAAATTTTACCTCTCAGATCACTTATGTTGGGAAACACTGATGCTAGTCTGGTTAAGGAATGGCCCTGGTGTGCTGGAGTGGGGTCACCATGGCCATGGAGTGACCCACCGAGGACCAGGCAAGGCCGATTGCTTCCATCTCAATCTGAACACAAGCAAAGGTTTACTTCTTGATTCTGCTCTGTGGTACTGGCAAATTGTCCCTCCTCTTTTCCTGTTCTTGAATACTACGTATTGTAGGAATGACACTCCAACAACACAAATTTTGAAGGAAGTAATTTCATAACCTTGCACTTGACTGTAACAGCGGTCCGTTCCTTTTCCAGTCATCTTTCGTAGCACATACAGTTTTACACAGAGCTGAGTGTGGGGCACTTAGAACTCCACACTTCACAAAAGCCTTATTGATTTATGGTTTTCCAGGTTGCCGAACAGATTTTAGAAGCCTCTTTTCAATGGACTGCGAGTCAGCCCATGGAGTTGACGTCCTCTTATTTCCTTGGCCATTTCTTGTAACTTGGACATTTAGGATTTTTCTAGTGTTTGCTGTTTAGACTTCTTGAAATTACTGAGTTAAGAGAATGGGGTTTTAATAACTTTTGATATGTGTTACTAGATTCCTTTTCAAGAGGTGATATTGAGTGACAAATGCCAATTCAGTGGCCACAAATGTTATTTTCCACCATTTAAGCTTTGTCTTGCAGTTTATTTTCACACATCTGTATTTTCCTCTCTATTCAGCAGAAGAAAGTGCTTGAGGGTGAAGTAGAACGTGGACATGTGCACACGCGTGTGTGTTCATGTTTATTGTGAATGCCTAAGCTTCAGACCCTGAATTTGATGAATAATCTCTTACCGAGAAACAGAAATCACCAACTTAGCTCCAGGCCTCCAGTCTGGTTTTAGTTCTTCTTTGGCGATCCAGTTCTGTATGTTTTTGGCACAAACCCTGAACAGTGAAGTGGATGCTTCGACTTTCTGTTTCAATGACTGCAGGTGAGAGACTCCAGAGAGAGGGAGCTGAGGGACATTGTTCCTGCAGGTGCGGTCACACGGGGCCACGTCACTGTTCTACAGTCGGGAGAACGACGTGGAGGCCCTGGGCCGGGAGGCTCACGGGGCTGCCTTCCCAAGCAAGCAAATGGCTTCTGCCCCTATTCCTGGGAGCCGTCGTTCAGAAGCCGCGTGCACTAAGCCTGCACAGCATTTTCCTGAACACTGACCATCGCTGAACCTCGTGTGAGAGTGTAGGCAGGTGATTCTGTCCCCAGTTTCACAGTAGCTGGGGGAACTCTGGCATCAGCATCTGATAGGGGCAGAACGAAACCCAGATGAATGCTTTGAAATCCAGTGTTGCCTTTTGTTTCCCATTTCTGCCTCTGACTACTCAGAGCCTGCTGTCTGAGAGTGGTCATTCTCAATGGCCAGCGACAGCACAGACGATGGAAAATGGGGTCACTTGCCATGGCAAGTTTGTCCAGTGTTGACATCTAAGCCAGGACACTTAGGGGTTTCTAGATTTAATTTGTGTTCCTTCTGACTACATTGTCTGAACAACCCAGGTCACCCCCTGGTGAGCTGTGTGGGTGCATTCCCAGCACCTGTGGGGATGAGCGTGTGTTTTAGGGGGTTGGTTCCTGCGGGTGTATGGAGGCCTGGGGCCTGGCACAAGGCCGCGCCTGGGGAGTGAGAGGACCAGCTGCACGGTGGGCCCACCTGTGTCTGCTGCTTTGGCTTCTCTTCGCTGGCTTACTCCCTGAGCGCAGCTCTTCTCTAAATGCTGCTTGAAAGGAAGACTTCAAGGCCTCTTAAGATTACATGATTATTTCCGCATTATACATAGCAAATCATGCTCCAAGAAAGGACCTTAAATATTTTTTCCTATTGCCCTGTGGCGGTCATGACCTTTTAGATGAGAAGGGGACCTTCCTAATCTCTTGGTCCAACCCCTGATGGGGAAGCTGAGTGTCCCTAAGGTGGTGGCAGAGGGGGGACTCCAGTCCACTGCCTTTGTGACTGCCCGTTGAGCGTCTGCTATGTGCTCTTATACAAAGGGGACCAGAGCGGCAGAGGGAAAAGTCCCTGGTTTAGAAATCGGAGGCAACTGAGAGTCCTGGCTGCAGCAGAACCTTGTAGCTGTGGAGTCTGCTGCAGTTTATAAACGTTGAAACACAAAGAAGCATGGGTATGGCAGACAGGGCTCACTTGCTATTTTATGAACTAGAGTCCAATTCACCAGCATTTTACCCCTGGTTAGCACTGCAATGTGTGAGACACTGAATCATCAGAAGAATGAAATCATTAGAGAAAGGAAACCAGGTGTCCTGGTTTTATTTTCCTTCAGTAATGACTTGGAATCTGTTTGGTTTAACTGGAGTAACTCATTCCTTAAGGAAAGTAGCTAACATGGAATTTTCTGAGGTTCCTTAATTACTTCTGTCAGTTTCTTTAGCACTGCATTGAGTATTTTTGTTTCATCTGTTGCTAAAGAAATAGGTTTTGGATTCTTTAAAGCTTTTTTAAAAAATTAATTGTATTTGAGACACACACACACACACACACATACATCCAGACGGGGCAGGGTGAAGGGGAGAACGCTCACATCTGATAGTTCATTCCCAAATGTGTGCAAAGGCCCGGGGCCAGTGCTGAGGGCTGGGAACGCAATCCATGTCTCCCACGTGGGTGGCAGGGATGCAGTCACTTGAGCCATCACTGCTGCCTCCCAGAGTCAGGAGGCAGAGCCAGGGATCAAAAACCCGGGTACCCTAATGTGGGCTGTGGGCACCTGAACTAATGTCTTAACCGCTAAGCTGAACACCCACCCTAGGCTTGTGGATTTTGATTACTGCATATAGCATATATAAATCATTGTTTTGGTAAAGCACAGAGGTCTAATGACATGATTTAAAACAAAAATTTGCAAAATCCTTCAAGTTTGAGTGACAGGTTCTCGGACAGAGGATGCTACCGAGTGGCCTGTGTATCACAGGTGGAAGCTCAAGGACAGGATTTGATGTTCATGTTCTGAAAAGAGGAGACAGAGTGAAGCACCTTGTCTTTTTTTTTTTTAACTTTTATTTAATGAATATAAATTTCCAAAGTACGACTTATGGATTCCAATGGCTTCCCCCCCATAACGTCCCTCCCACCCGCAACCTTCCCCTTTCCCACTCCCTCTCCCCTTCCATTCACATCAAGATTCATTTTCGATTATCTTAATATACAGAAGATCAGCTTAGTATACATTAAGTAAAGATTTCAATAGTTTGCTCCCACACAGAAACATAAAGTGAAAAATGATAGATGATTTTTTAAATGATGATGAAATCAGATCAGACCTATTGTCATGTTTAATCCCAGTGAGAGTCAAGTTGGGAATTGATAATTTCTTTTTTTACAGAAGATCAGTTTAGTATGCATTAAGTAAAAATTTCAACGGTTTGCACCCCCATAGAAACACAAAGTGAAATATACTGTTTGAGTACTCGTTATAGCATTAAATCTCAATGTACAGCACACTAAGGACAGAGATCCTACATGAGGAGTAAGTGCACAGTGACTCCTGTTGTTGACTTTACAAATTGACACTCCTGTCTATGGCATCAGTAATCTCCCCATGCTCCAGTCATGAGTTTCCAAGGCTATGGAAGCCCTCTGAGTTCTCCGACTCTTATCTTGTTTAGACAAGGTCATAGTCAAAGTGGAGGTTCTCTCCTCCCTTCAGAGAAAGGTACCTCCTTCTTCGAAGACCTGTTCTTTCCACTGGGATCTCACTCACAGAGATCTTTTTGCCAGAGTGTCTTGGCTTTCCATGCCTGAAATACTCTCATGGGCTTTTCAGCCAGATCCGAATGGCTTTAGGGCTGATTCTGAGGCCAGAGTGCTATTTAGGACATCTGCCATTCTATGAGTTGAAGCACCTTATCTTGAAAACCATAAACAATGTTCATGTGGAGGTTGATAAAATTAGCATGTAAAAATAACGAGAATTATCTTTACCTAGACCCTGTATTAGGTGCTGTCATTTTTTTATTATTACAATAGCCATTTATGAGGTATTCTGTTATTGTCCTTAAAAATTACAGAAGGAAACTGAGGTTTATACAGTATTGGTAATTTGTTTAAGGCCAAGTTAACCAGGCTGTGACAAAGTTGGATTCAAAGTCAGGTCTTCTTGACTCCAAGGCCCCTCACCTTCCCTTTGCACTTTTATGAGTATGTTTAAGTAACTGTAATGAAGATATTTTTCTGCCTTCTTTGACAGTTTATCACTGTCTAACCATTTCCTTTTTTGAACATGCTGAGTAGGAAGCATGGGATGGTGGCTCCTCTGCCTCTAACCCCTGGCTGGACTGTGTTCTCGTCCCACTCCTTCGCAGTGGGACTGCACGTGAGCCAGTCCCTTCATTCTCCCATCGGTGTTATGGAGACGAGCGAGGCAGTGACTGAATGGGAATCTGGGGAGGAAAGCTGCCCACCCCCAGGGGGTGCAGCTCAGCTACACCTGGCTCCTCCAGTGTGGCTCATGGAACCTCTGACTGGACCCTCACACCAGCCCTGTAGTGAGAAAAGTCTGTTTTCGTTTCTTCTTTTGCCAAGCCCATCTGGGCAGAGCAGGTGCAGGGGTGGACTCTCAAAATAGAGTCTGTGTTCCGTGTGGCGTGGCACTGTGGAAACCCCCTCGCAGAATTCTTCACCTGTTGTTCACATTAAGGAAATGCTCTCTGTCCTCATCATGGCCTTCTCCTGCCTTCTGTGTGGCCTTCATTGTCAGTTGACCTTTCTGGTTTCTTCATTGTAAAATGCAGGATTTGGCCACCTCAAGATCCCTCCTCGTTTTGATGTTCTGTGCCCTTATTTCTGATTAGGGCTCTTGTTTGGAATCCACCATCTCTATCTTGTTTAACTACTCCAGCAGTATTATTCTAGCAAGAATATCTGAGGTTAAAAATTACTCTCGATGGTTAAAGCATATTGTCTACCACTTGGTATGCTATTTGCTGTGTACCAGCCACCCTCTCTCATGCTGGTGACAAATGCCACCCACAGGCTTGCCTAAGTCCTAATGTGTGTGCTTAGGGTCACAGAAAACAATAGGTGACTTAATTTGATATCAAGGAAAGAAACTTCATGACAAGGATACTTTCCTTTTTAAATATTAAATATTCCTCTTGAAGTTTCTAAATCTTAAGAGATTGACTTTAAATAATTGATATTTATTAAAATCCTCAGACTTTTTTTACCCCTGATACTCAAACTTAGGACCTGAGCCTTACTCTCCTTCTCTATAATAAGAAATAATAATACCTTCTTCTTGGGCTTGTCATGAGAATAGAGTGATAACAATGATGTGGCACTGTCAGCAAGTGTCTGACATCTACTAGGCACTTGGGAAATGCTTGCTGAGGGACAAATAGTGAGTTCAGTTTTCTGTGCTGTGAATGCTAGCTGTTGATTAACCTTGAGATTGGAATATAAGTTTAAGCTGAACCCTTTGATCTAAGGTAGCAATATTTTAAAATACTTATTTATTTATTTTTATTTATTTGAAAGGGGCGGGGGAGAGCGCAAGCTTTGGTCTGCTGGTTTCCTCTTCAAATGACTGCAGCAGCCAAAGTGGGGCCAGGCTAAAGCCAGGAGCCAGGAGCTCCTTTCAGGACTCCCATGTGGGTGTTAGGAGCTCAACCACTTCAGCTATCACCCACTGTCTCACGGGATTGCATTAGCAGGAAACTGGATTGGAAGCCAAGTAGCTGGGATTCAGACCAGACACTCTAATATGGGATGCAAGTGTCCCAAGAGGCGGGTCAACCCACTGTACCACAAGGCCCATCCCCAAAATAGAAATATTTTAGATGAGACTAACTGTGAGTACATATGAAACAATTAAAGAAGAGGAAGTCAGGTTAAGATCACTTGCTGCATTGGCTAAAAAGTGCCCCAAACAGAAGAGGCAAACTCTCACAATGAGTCAAAATTTTCAGGAAGGTTGGGTGCCAGCATAGCTGATCACTCTAGGTAATATTCTAAAAATATGGAAAAGGCTAAATAATTGATGCATCATTAGTAAGAAGAAATAATGTGCATCATTCAAAATGGTCAATGTAATAGAAATAGAAAAAGAAGTCCTATGAGAAATTGAACCCAAATTGTGGTAATGGTATGAATGACCCTATGGCTCTGTGTGAAGATATAGAATAAATTTTAGAAAAAAATGTGATGTGAGGAATTAAAATAATACATACACTAGGGTGATGGATTTATGGATGAATCGCAAAATCATTTCTTTTGTTAGACCTTCACTTTTAATAATTGAAATAAACCAGATATTTTAAATGATTTTACAGGGATTGAGTAATATATCAGTCGCTGGGGCAAGATTTTTCTCTCTGGAATTCAACATGATCTGTGCTTTGAATACCTTGATCATTTTATTCGAAAGGCAGAGGCAGAGAGAGAGAGAGAGAGAGAGAGATCATCCATTCACTGGTTTACTCTCTATATGCCCGCAACAGACAGGTCTGGACCAGGTCAAAGCAGAAGGCCAAAATTCAGTTCCAGTCTCCCATGTATGTGGCAAAGACCCAAGTATTGGACTCACTGTCTGCTGCCTCCCAGGGTGCACATGAGCGGGAAGCTGGGAAGTGGACCATTCTAAGCTTGAACCAGGCACTCTGATGTGGCCACTCAACCACTGTGCTGCATGCCTGCCCTGGATTTTTATTAAGAGAAAATAAATGCACAGGTCCAGGAGGTGATGGAATTCTGTCTCCACCATTTACATTTTTGCAGGTCTTTCTTCCCAAATTGCCTGCAAACCTGACATTGAATCCAAAGGAAGGGAGAGGCCCTGAGAACTCTGATGGCCGGCCTCAGGGGTTTGTCCTGCTATGTCTTTAGAAAATGCCCAGTTCTCCCAAGAATCAGTCAACTCAAAAAGAGCTACATATCCCTTCACGGAAAAGCATTATACCAACTATCAACTTAGCCAATGAATAATTCAAACATGATTTAATTTTACTATTTTTTAAAAGGGTTATTTATTTTGAAAGACAAAGTTACAGAGAGGCAGAGGCAGAGACAGAGAGAGGTCCTCCATCTGCTGGTTCACTCCCCAAATGGCCACAATAGCAGGAGCTGGGCTGATCCGAAGCCAGGAGTCTGGAGCTTCTTCCAAGTCTCCCACGTGGGTGCAGGGGCCCAAGGACTTGGGCCGTCTTCTACTGCTTTCCCAGGCCACAACAGAGAGCTGGATCGGAAGTGGAGCATCTGGGACTCAAACTGGTGCCCATATCGAATGCGGACACTGCTTTACCTGCTACACCACAGTGCCAGCCCCTAATTTTGCTTTCACGGATGTACACTTCACTTACAATAAAAATGTCTTTTTAAAAAAATTCATTTATTTATTTATTCGAAAGTCAAGAGTTACAGAGAGTGCGTTACAGACATCCCATCCTCTGCCCTCTTGCTCCATGTTACAATTTCTGGCTATTCCCACCCTAGAGCTGTCTTTGTCAACTCTGTTATCTGCAGAATGAAATACACATCCAGGCATGAGGAGATGCTAACAAACGCCCACTGAATTAATGGAGTTGGGCGTCTGTACATCCAACGTATAAACAAGTTTTTTTCTTTTTTTTGGTGGTATTTAGGTATGTTCGGTATAGGAGCTTAGACAGCTAATCCTATAATTTGGGTAAGCTCAAGGGTGGATGGATATGTGGGTGATCATATTAATGGTTGGAAAGGAGATATGGTAGAAGAGAATGCTTCTGTCATGGGCTCTAGGAAGTTTACTAAAATATATTCTGAAATGTTGATATCATTGATTTCAACCCTTCCCAGACTCGTATCCCTAAGATGACCTAACTGTTGTATATGGACTCTTTCCTGCTGTTCTCAAATATTTCCAGGACCTTTCTGGGCTTCTTGAAGCACCTGCTTGCTCACAGCTTCTTTCTCATGTGCAGTGTATATGGTCCTGTTGATCCTGTTACATACCACACTTCTTCAAGGACACTGGCTATTCTAGGATGTTTTCCAGTGGGAGAATCCTAGGGCTGGAGATGGGGCATTGGGTTTAGGTGGAGTGATACCAAGTACAGTTAGGGTTGCTGTTACTTCCAGCCCAATACTGGATACAACCTTGGCCAGGTGCAGTGGGTCTTCAGGTGTATGAGGCCAATGGAAACTTCTAAAAGGGCTTGGAGTGCTTCACCCAGCCTGCTGGAGGAGGATGGGAGCGAAAGCAACAGATGTGCCCAGGGTTCTGTTTTCGGTTCCCCAAAAGGTTTTCTCCTTGACCAAAGTAGTGTGACCGTTGCTATGACAATTGCTATTTTGGTCCTTGGGACTCTCCCTCCTAAGGTAGCCACACTTTTTTTTTAATCTTCTTGGGCCAGTCACCACGAAACTCAGTAGTAACCACTCTGGGGTGGGGATGTTGGAGGCATGTTTGTGGTCTGAGTACTGTGATGTGATGGTTGAAGATGTTGGAACCTTTGGTTAATAATGAGTTCCTTTATCAAATGAGACCAACACTTCTCTTAATTGCCATGGGTTTTGTTGATTTTTCATTTTTACAGAGGTTTACGGATTCCTCCCATGAGAGGTCAATAATTAGCTCCTTATTATAACTAGTAGAAGCACAATAGGTAGAAAGAACACTGGCATCAACCTCAGATCTGTCACTAAGTGACCAGACCACATCATGTAGTCTCTGATCTTGAGTCCCTTCCTGTTAAATGAAATATTTGATTTCTAGAATCCCTTTTTAACTCTATGATTCACTGATGCAGTGGCTCTGAAACTGATACACATGAATAGTAATTACTGAGGAACTAACACTGTTTTATTATTTTTAAAAGATTTTATTTATTTACTATAAGCTATATTAAAGGGAGAGAAGGAGAAAGAAAGAGGGAAAGAAAGACAGAGCTGGGGGAGGGAAGGGAGAGAGAGAGAGAGATTGAGAGAGAGATCTTCCATCTACTGGTTCACTCCTCAACTGAATACAACAGCCAGGGCTGGGCCAGATTGAAGCCAAGAGTCCGGAACTTAATCCATATTTCCTACAAGGGTGGCAGAGACCCAAGTACTTGAGCCATTATCTGCTACCTCCCAAGAAGAACGTTAGCAGGAAGCCAAATTGGAAGTGGAGTAGCTAGGATTCAATCTAGGCTACTGATATATTATCAGAGTAAAGAAGTCATGAGTCGGTATGTGCTAAGTCACTAGCAACATCACATAAGGTCTCCTTTATGTTGATTTTTGTTTTCCACTTTCATCATAAATATTTTATTGTTATATAGTAGGTTGGGGATTTTTCTTTTCTCTGGTTCACTCCCCAAATGGCTATAACAGCCAGGGCTGGGTGAGGCTGCAGCCAGGAGCCAACATCTCTATCTAGGTCTCCCACCTGACTGGTAGGGCCCCCAGAACTTGGGACATTCTTCAGTGCCTTCCTACCTGCATTAGTAGGGAGCTGGAGTGGAAGCAGAGCAGCTGGGACTTGAGCTAATGCTCCAATATGAGATGCAGGCATCCCAAACAGAAGCTGAACCTGATATGCCACAAAACCACCCCCAGGTTCAGAACTTTTTCTCATCTGCTCTTGAACCCATGGTAAAATAAAAGATTGAATATTTCTTGAGAAAGATTCTTTGAGAGGAAAGTCCTTATTCCCTACCCAGTCCCACTTTCTGATTAATTTTAGAGTAATTGACCAATGTCTATCTGTTGCTATTATATACCAATATTGTTAAAAGGCTTACACAGAAACTACAACTTTGTGCGCAACTTTGGGAAATGCGAGATATTTAGTTTTGATAACCCTGGGTTAAGTCATGATTCTACTTCTTACAAGCTCAGTAATCTGAAACACACTACATAACCCATCTTAGCCCCAGGTTCTTCATCCATGAAGAAGGGATAAATACATCAGTGTATAGTAGGAGCATCAAAGGTCATATGGGGACAGTCCTAGTGACATCAGTACACACCTCTCCTCTGCCTCCCCTACTCCATTCCTCCCTCCTCTCTGTCATCCTCTTTGTTATTCTTTGCAGAGACTCCTGTAGCTTCAGGGATCTGAAGGTTCCAGCTGTGGTTGGAGATAGAACCTTTTCATAAAGAGACATATAGCCACCTGTCAGGATAGTGAGAGCTATCCAGATCCTGAGGAGAGGTTGGTGGGAAATGGAAGGTGGAAAGGAAAAGTGGAAGCAGGGAGAGTAATGGAGGAGAGGGGGAGGCAGAGATAGAAGGGAAGACATTGCATATCTGAGAGTGAAAAAGGAACAAGAGGAATGGGAGAGGGAGGAGGGAAGGGGGGAGATGTGGGGCAGAAATTAGAGAAGCGGGTTTTCTCAGAGAAGCAGGGAGTCTGTTGCAGCACCTGTGGAAGGGTTTATTCAGGGAGGAAGTTGGGAAGCCAAGGCAAGGGAAGAGGACCTGGAAGGCAGTCGGAAGATTCTCCCTCAGGGTAGCTTTGCCTCCCCATCCTCTCCTCTCTCAGCTTCAACTGCCCACATCCTTCACTTGCTCACTTCAGTCTACAAGGTCTTCCTGCATTTCTAAACGTACAAAATCTCACAATACACATCTCTAAAAATTAGTTACTATTTATTGTGGTTATTTTATTTATTTTATTTTATCTTTTTTAAGATGGTATAGTCCTAATTTACATTATAGTCAAAGGCTTAGTGCTCCAAGAATACACTGGATTTGCTGGAGAAGTCATGAGCCACTCTGAGGACATCTGTGGATTTCCATGCATCTGACCCTGAATGCTGCTTTCTTCTGTGACTGTGGATGCACTGTCTCTGCCCCCAGCTCCACTTCCACCTGTGACTCATACACTCCCTCTCCTCTACTTCCTGCGGCACCAGATACTCCCTCTCTACTAGGTCATTTCACCAGCGTTCAGAATGCTGTCATTTATCTCAATTTAAAATATTCTCTGTAGGCTCTACTTCTTCTCCTTATAATCTCATTTCTCTCCTGTGCTCTAATTCTCTCTCTTTCAAAAATTGTCCATGCGGTCTCCAATTTTTTTGCCTTCCAAAGAAACCATTTATTTAATGAGCACAAATTTCATAAGTACAACTTTAGGAATATAGTGATTCTTCCCATTATACCCGCCCTCCCACCCCACTCCCACCCCACCTCTTCCGCCCTCTCCCATTCCCAGTCCCATTATCCACTCTCTTTTGAACATTTCCGATAAGACTTTTGCCCTGCTGCTTTATAACAACTACTGCCATCCAGTTCACTGGTGACTCTCACGTTGTTAAATCCAATGGCCCATTTCCATTCTCAATCTTAGTTGATCTGTCATCACCAGTTGACAGAGTGGGTCACTCCTTTGTAATTTTTCTTCTCTTGTATCCTAGGACAACACCATTCTCCTCCAAGGCCAATCCCTTCCAAACTTCTTATCTCCTCATCTTGCTGACTTCCTAATATTGGAGTGTCTCCCAGCTCAGTCGTTGGACTTCTCTGTCCATAGTCATTTGCTAGATACTCTCTCCTAGTCTCACGGCTTTGAACATAGCTGTCCCCATTTGAACATTTATGTCCCCAGCATTGAATTATGCACCTGACATCCTCCTTGGGTCATCTGACAGGCATCTTAGACTTAACATGCCCAAAACAGATCTCCTAAACCTCCAATAATCAAGACAATGTCTATTGGGATAAGAATGGACAAATATGTCAGTGGGATGAAATAGAGAGCTTAGTTATCAACCCAGCTTCTATGGCCAACTGATTTTCTTAAACACTTATTTATTTATTTAAAAGGCAAAGATATAGAGCAAGAAAGAGAGAGAGAGAGAGAAATATCTTCCATCTGTTTGTTTACTCCCCAAATGTCCGCAAGGGAAAGGGCTGGGCCTGGCCAAAGCCAGGAGCCAGGAGCTTCATTCAGGTCTCCCATGTGGGTGCAGGGGCTCAAGCACTTGGACCATCTTCTGCTGCTTTCCCAGGCACATTAGCAGGGAGCTGGATCAGAAGTGGAGCAGCCAGGACTTGAACGGGTGCCCATATGGGATGTCGGCACTGTAAGTAGAGGCTTAACCTTCTTCACCACAGCGCCAGCCTCATGGCTGGTTGATGTTCAACAAAGATCCCAAAACAAACCATTGGGGAAAGGAAAGTCTGCTTTTACTTTTGTTTTTTAAGATTTATTTGTTTATTTGAAAGCATTATGGGCAGGGGTGGAGAGAGATGTCTTCCATCCACTGGTTTACTCCTCAGATGGCTGCAATGGCCAGGGCTGGGCCAAGCAGTAGCCAGAAGCCAAGAGCAACATCTGGTCTTAAAAATGGGTAGCAGGGGCCCAAACACTTGGGCCATTCTCCACTTTAAATGGATTGTTTGGACTATGCATTATATTTTGATGAAATTGTAAAAAAAAAAATAAACCTATGAAATTTGTCTTGAGAATAGTTTGATTTAACCAAATATATCCAAAGTATATTACCATCTCAACATGCAATGAAAGTAGAAAGTATATTAAATTTATTGGGATATTATATATATATATATATATATATTCATAGTGCTAAGTCTTCAAAACCTGGTGTGTTGTTAGACCTGTAGCACACCACAGTAGGGACAGCCTCATCCCCAGAGCTCTAGAGCATGAGTGGCAGCCATTCTTGGCACAGGTCTAGAATGCATGTGAGTTAATTCCAAGTTCAATCATTTGGGACTGAAAGATGATAACTGAAGAACATGTTCAAGGAGTGAACCAGGAACTAGTCAAATTGAGCTACTCCTTCTTATTTCTAACGGTGACTAACATTTCTGGATCCCTTAGTATATACAAGGCTGGTGCTCAACCTTCGCATGAATTACTTCTCTTAGTTTTCACAGCAGTTTTACCAGTTAGACCTCCCCCACTCTCAGATGGGAAAATGAAGGCACAAAAGTCAAGTAACTTGGCCATTATGACTGTTGAGTATATTTTCCCTTACACAAAATGATGTGGGAAATTTATAATAACACAAATCACATTTCTCCAGGCTCCTGCACTGAAAAGGAGGGGGAAATAGAGGAGGAAAACTGGATTCCAAGTCACTGAAGGAGGGAAGCTGGTTTAGTTACTTCTGCACCTCTTTCAGAGAGCAGGCGACAAGGGTGCTGAGTGAATGCACGCTGGGTGGGTGAGCAGATAAGGGGGCACAGAGCGGTGGACACATAGGAGGGGACGGTGCTCTGTGTGCAGCCCTCCTCCCCACAATCTTTCCTACATGGGATCACAATACAAAACAAAGTTAATCTCTCCCTTGTTCCATTGCTGATGGTCTTTTCCATCCTGTTTCTATGTATGGGTGCTCCTGGTTAGGTGGGTAAAGGAAGAGACCCTAGGGAGGTAGCATGTCCTACTCCCTGTTCTGCATGGCATTCCAGTGCTGGAAAGAATAGTGTAGGGCTCAAGAGAGCAGAATTGGGCAGACAGGGTTTGATCCCAGGCCCATGCCTACCAGCTGTGTGGCCTTGATCTGTTACTCATTCCTCTTAGTCTCTCTTATCTGTAGACCGGGTGTAAGGCAATATTTATGAGAACTTACTTTGGAGTATAATGCAAGCACAGAGCTTAATTGTGTACTAAATACATTTTCACAGAGTAGCACACCCCACAGTGAGGACTAGAACATCACCAAGACCCCAGAAGCCACTTGCTGTCCCCCACCAGGCACCGTCTCACTCCACACCCCCAGCCAAGAGTAAACTTCATCTCAATTTCTAATTCGATTTTTAACTAGTTTTGAACTTCCTATGGATGAAAACATACACAGTGTGTCTTTTCTGTTTGGTTTCTTGTGCTTAACATCGTGTTTATGAGTCACCTATGTTATTAGGGTTAGTTGTAGTTTAATGTTCTTCATTTTTTTAAAGATCTTATTTATTTATTTGAGAGGTAGAATTATAGACAGTGAGAGGGAGAGACAGAGAGAAAGGTCTTCCTTCCATTGGTTCACTCCCCAAATGGCTGGAGCTGCACCGATTTGAAGCCAGGAGCCAATTGCTTCTTCCCAGTCTTCCATGTGAGTGCAGGGACCCAAGGACTTGGGCCATCTTCTATAGCTTTCCCAGGCCACAGCAGAGAGCTGGATTGGAAGAGGAGCAGCTGGGACTTGAACCGGTGTCCATATGGGATGCCAGCATTGCAGGTGGCAGCTTCACCTGCTACGCCACAGTGCCGGCTCCTGTAGTTTATTAATTCTCTTTATTAAACAGCATTCTAATATGTAAACATAGGACAATTTAATAGCCCATTCTACTGTTGGTGGACATGTAAGTTATTTCCAATATTTGACTTTTATAAAGAAAGTTGCTCTGAACATTCTTGCTGAACTTTTTGGTGGGCAAGGACACTGAGTCACCTAAATGATGGTTGGGTTATGGAATATGAACAACTGTTGGCTATAGGGAGCCTGCCCAACATTTTAACTAATGCTTTTAACCTCACAGTGTAATGAGAATTAATGTGGTCATGGAAAGTGCTCAGTACAATCCTTGTAATATAGGAGCTCCTTAATACAAGTTTAAAAATGTAATGAAGGTATAATACTCCATGAAGCCCAAGCCCCGTAGTGTGTCTAAACATTTCCCTCTGCTTATTCAGTTAGGTTGTTTTCATTGTTTTGTTGTTGTGTATCATGCTACAATGAATGACTTTCTTCATAGCTGTTTTATATTGAAAACTTTGTTTTGGGAAATTGGCAGGGCAGGTTGGATTGACTCGAACTGTATAACTGTATGTGACTGTAAGAACACTAAAGGAGGACTCTGGGGCTCGGTGAGAGGAGTAAGACACGAAGCAAGCCCCTCACGTGTGGTCGGGGTCGGCGGTGTGAAGACAGGGGCCTGTGGGTTTCAGGGAGTGGTGTCTCCCGGAAGACAGCAGGGCAGGGTGGGATGGAGGATGAAATGGCGGTGACTTTAGGGCAGCTGGGGAACCATGACTAATAACCATTAAATGAAGAAGCAGAGAGAAGTCACAAGTGCAAAGATTCACTTTATTCATCCATCTCACCAACATTCGCAAGGTTAAAGCCAAGGAGGGGGGGAGGACCGGGAAGGGAGGGGCTGGAGGACTGCGGTGGGAATGGGTCCACTGAGGGGAGGGAGCGGCGAGGCTGGCCCTCAGGGTCCCTGGCGGTGCCCTGGCAGGCGTCTCGCTCTAGCAGTCACCCCTGTTGAAGCTCTGGACGATCGGTGAGGCTGAGCCTTGGACCACCTCGCAGGTGTACACGCTGTGGCTGTTGTACTGTGCGCTGGTCAGTGACAGAGTGCTGCTCAGGCTGTAGGTATTGTCTTCGGGGCTCTGCGGTGTTTTACTGTTCTCGATGCCGCTCTGTTGGGTGGTGCCATCCACCTTCCAGGTGACGGTGATGTCACTGGGATAGAATTTATTCGCCACGCACACGATGGTGGCTGTTCCAGTTGTCAGCTCCTCCTTAGATGGTGGGAAGAGGAGGACAGAAGGCGCAACTGGATCACCTGAGGAGGGAAGAAGCACAGAGGGCGAGGCTTAGGTACCAGTGGGCATCTCCCCTGGGTGCCATGTGGATGATCACAGAGCGCATTAGGGATGGACAGACAGAAGCAGCCCAAAGCTGTTGCAATGGGGCAGCGAGCAGACGTAGAATCTGGATGACTTTGTTTCCCTCCGGGTTCCGCCTGCCCCTTCAGAAAGTTCTATGTTGTTGTGTTTGAACTCTCTGACCCACTGGGAGGCCTCTTTGTTGTTGCTCTACTCTGCCCCTGCAATGACTCAGTGATCGGGGAAAGAACACAGCCCATTTCATCTGACCCCTTTGGAGTTTAGAAGTAGGAACAGGTCCCGGCCCTGTGTCCTAGGAGAAGACGGGGACGGCGGCAGAGCAGGCAGCGAGCGTCTAAGGGGAGCCTCTCGGCTTTCATTTCCCTGGTCTCCCCCAGGACCGTGCAGTGATATCAGGACTCTCTGGGCCTTCCTTGGCGAGGCCAGGCCAAACCCACCCTGCAGAGTGGGCCTCCAGCCTGTGTCTGCACCCACCCCTTCAGCGCCTGGGGTCATGCCAGTGACTCTCCTACCGTCTCGCAGGCCTCACAGTGAGACCTGCGCCTGGCCGCCTGTTCCCAGGCCAGCCTGTTTGCAGGAGGACTCGGGAGGGGTCAGCTGTAAGCTGGGCCACCTGCCTCGCAGGAATTGGTGAGCTTCACTCCTGACCGCGGGCAGCTGCCAGATGGCCCCTGGGAAACCCTGCTCTGTGGGGAGTCAGGGCCTAGGGTGGGAGAGCACCGTTAAAATGAAAAAAATCAAGAATCCTTCCTGCGACAGTCAGCAGACACTCGGACAGACTTATACAAAGCTAACCCCCATGCTAACCAAGTAGTTCAGTGTAAGACAGTGAACTTTCCTGTTTTATGTTCCTCTTTGAATCTCCATGATTAGTGCCCCCCCCATAACTGTATACAGTGGACTTGGCAGCACAATACTGTGATCGAGCCCCTGAGCAGGGAAGAGTGGTCTGTGAAGACCTTCCGCCTGGGCAGTCCTGGAGAGCTTTACATTTTCCATCTGGCGTTCACATCTTAAACAATTAGCACTTTAATATAAAAATTATTTCAAGACGTCTCATTAGCTTTTAATAGAGTTTTAAAGTCTCTAAAAGTTTTTAAAAAGCTCTTTAGAGTGCTGAGGGCTCCCTTACTTATCTACACTGATTTCTTCCCCTTTGAGTCATTCAGTATAGAGCAATTTAATCTTTTCATCTCTAAATCCATTTAACTTTTGCAACCGACGACAAATCTCAAACCTACTCATTTACCCACTTTTATAAAATTTTTCTTAAAAGTCAATCTGGCCAATTAGAGCAAAATTTCAGACAGGAATAGGAAAACGGTACTTACGTTTGATCTCCAGCTTGGTTCCTTTTCCAAAGGTGATCCACAGAATTAGCTTTATTGCTTTCCCTCAACAAAAACCTCTGACTGCTCCCAAGCTCGTCAGACTGACAGACAGACAGAATTTGGCCACTTGCTAGCCTGCTAGCCCTTTGCTCTCTTCTTGAGATGAACGGATTTTCTGCTCCCTACCCATCCATGTTTTTGGAAAAATTCCATTCCCTTCCGGATTGACCTTAACTCATCTCCCACAAACTTAAATCCCACATTTACCAACTCTGTAAGGAAGACTGGGAAAGTGCACTTACGTTTGATCTCCACCTTGGTCCCCGCACCGAAAGTATTAGACACAGTGGTTCCTCACAACCTCCCTCCTGTACAATAACTGAGTTTTCCTTTCTGACCATCAGGCAAGGCTCTGCCCGGAACACAGCAGGATGCACCCCAGTGAATTTCTAAAGCTCTCAAATTTCTCCCTCCCTCTCTCTCTCTCCCTCTCTTTCTCAATGACTGAGTCTTGCTCTTCGTAGACAATATGCAGTCCTTGCTCAAGCTTGCCACACACTTCATCCCTGCATTGCCTGGTGGATGCTCCCGATTGGTTTCAGAGTCAGCTTAGGGATCACTTCACAGACACAGAGGTCACACGACGCAGACAACCAGAGAGGGAACGTTCGGATTTTACTCACGTTTGATTTCCACCTTGGTGCCAGCTCCAAAAGTCAAACACAGTGACAACTCCCCATTGCCTCACTGTACAAAAACCCTTCTCACCCAAGGGGAACCGAGCCCTGCCTCAGCTCTGAGGCCTAACTCCCTTTCTGAACAGGTGTGGAAGCCCTGAGGCTTCTCTGATGCAGAATGCTTGTTTCCTTAGGTGAGCTCTAAGATCCTGGAAGACAACATATTTATGTCTACATAGTATGTTTATATATGTATGTCTATATATTATTATATTATATTATATGTTATGTTATGTTATGTCCTTTCTGCCACCACTACCCCCTCCAGAGTGCTTGTTATTTATTTTTTGGAAAGTAGGCTAAATGTGAATTATAAAGAAAAAGACACAAAAAATAATAATAAAAACCTCTTAATTGAACTTTCTCCTAGGGTGGAGTTGGGAGGGTTTGCAAATGATACACATTTTATTTCAGTGGAATTGGGAACTCATCGGTGTCTCCCTGTTAATAATAGTAAGGAAAGTCTGTCTGCCCATTTGAATCCCTTTATTGCCGTGGTGTTGTTTCGGTGTGGGGACCAAGCTGGAGATCAAACGTAAGTGCACTTTGCCAGTCCTTTTCCTTACAGAGTTGGTAAAAATGCATCTCATATGAAGACCCCCCCATCATTGACGTGTAGTTTGGAATTTAGCTACAGTGCAAAACAAAAATGAAGATCAACAGACAGAAGAGCAGCCATGGTTGACTGGTCTGCAGTCCAGGTCTCATTGAGCCAAACCAGGCGCCTGCTGTCTTGGGAGCTGCCATGGAATCCTGAAGTGCCGCGAGGTTTCTGTGGACACTCCACCCAGGACCCTGGAGACGTCGCTTTGTTTTGAGTTCTGCTTCATTTATTGTAGTCTCGCTTCCCCTCTAACTTCTCATCCTCACCCACTCTATATATTGCCCCCGCCATCCTGGACACTGTATACCTTCAGTGGCCTCCAGTTTTTTACAAAACACTCCCTCTGAGTGTTACCTACCTGAATTAGCCTGTAAACAGCTGTCATTCAAGATTCAACTAGAAACACGTTTTGCCAGATTATACCCAAGCAGGTGGCCTGATTTTGCAGGGTACAGAGACACTGGTCACTGGGCCTAGAACCCCTAATTGCTCTTGTCTGCTACCAGTGAGTCTTGACCAGATGAGGCTGTAAGCTATCTAATGCTTTGTTTGCCTTATATTTGGGAGACTTGGTCCAACATCCTCACTTTTCAAATGAGAAATAAAAGAACAATTGAAAATCAGAGACCAGAGATGACAAACTATAACAGATCAAAGACCAATACTGTCCATTGCAATAGAAAGTTGTACAGCAGAAATTGTGTATGTAATTCCTATGATTGGGGTAGATTTATGTGATTCTGTTACTGGGAGCTTTGCCAGTTGCCTTGAATAGCAGAGTGGGCAGGAGTTCCCACCAGAAGGTGGGGAGAGAAGAATGGAGGTGGAGGAAGAGAGCAGGAAGAGGTTGACACCTGGAATGAAGTGAGCAGCAGAGCTGATTGCCAACGCAGTCAGCTTCCATCCCAAGGGGGATGGGAAGTCGTTTTTTCTCTGAAGAGCCGGGAGCAGCATCCATCACAAGGGCTGGCATTTACTGGCACTTACAAAGTGCAGATATTGTATGTGAATCGCCACACTTTTCTTCTCACCCAAACTTCATGAACTAGAACCCAGCATTATCTCCTATCTTGTAGGAGAGGAAATGGAGTGCAGACAGGTCCAGAACTGGTGTATGATGACAAGTGCAGTATCTAGAACCTGAACTCAGAGCTCGTGTACATAGCTGAGCTTTGCAGAGGTGTCCCCTAGTTGGAGCAGGGACATGGCAGAGGATGCAGAGGGGAGACAGCTCCTTAGCCTGGCCCAGAGTTGGAAATGAGTGAGTAAGTGACCCCAGATGTATTCTCAAGACTGCGCACTGAAATGTTGAAAAGGTAAAAAAATGGAAAATGACTAAAATCATAACAAATAGGAATTTGCTTAAACTATGTATTTATTTGAGAGGCAAAGTTACAGACAGAGAGAGGGACAGAGAGAGAGAGAAAGAGAGAGAGAGAGAGATCTTCCATTCACTGGTTCACTCCCCATATGGATGCAATGGCCAGAGCTATGCCGATCTGAAGCCAGGAGCTCAGAGTTTCTTCTGGGTCTCCCATGTAGAAAAGGGGCCTAAGCACTTGGGTCATCTTCTTTGCTTATAGCTTTCCCAGGCTATGAGCAAACTGGATCGGAAGAGGAGCAGCCAGGATATGAACCGGGGCCATATGGGCTGCCAGCGCCACAAGTGGAGGCTTAGTCTACTATGACACAACACTTGGCCTTTAAACCAGTTATGATAGAGCCTTACAAAGATGCACAAAGCACCAATGAGATAAAGAAGTTTTCTCTATGGTCACATGGAAAGGAAAGTGTTTGTAAAGATACAGATCACTGAACAGTACAGATGGTGTGATATCATGATCCCATTTAAATTAATTGTGAATATAAATATAGGCTAATTCTTAAAAGGACATAAAATACACTCAGAAGTAATCTGGGGTCACAGAGGAGGAATAATGAATTATCTGAACACATTCATTTTATGGTCCTCAGAAACCATAAGGCAAAAGCAATTTTGCAAAACAACAACAACAACAAACAAACAAACAATAAAACAGTAGCTGGTGTTGTGGCTTAGTGACCGCCTATGATGCCAGTACCCTATATGGGCATCCATTGGAGTCTTGGCTATTCCACTTCCAATGCAGTTCTCTGCTAATGTGCCTGGGGAAGCAGTGGAAGATGGCCCTAGTCATCGGGCCTTGCCACCCTCGTGGGAGATAGGGAAGGAGTCCCTGGCTCCTTGCTTCTGACTGGTCCAGTTCTGGCTGTTGTGGCCACTTAGGAAGTGAACCAGTGGATGGAAGATTTCTCTCTCTGCCTCTGCCTCTCCTTCTCTGTAACTCTCAAAAAAACAAATAGATCTTAAAAAAAAAAAAAACCTTTAAAAAAGACAAAAACAGTTAAGCTCTGATCTTATCAAATGGCATTCTCAATATTTCTTGCTAGGTTTGCATGTTTTAATTTTTTTAAAAAAAGATTTATTTATTTACTTGAAAGTCAATTACACAGACAGAAGAGAGGCAGAGAGAGAGGTCTTCCATCTGCTTATTCACTCCCCAAATGGCCGCAATGGCTAGAGCTCTTCCGATCTGAAGCCAGGAGATTCTTCCGGGTCTCCCAAGAGCATGCATGGGCCTAAGGACTTGGGTCATCTTCTACTGCTTTCCCAGACCACAGCAGAGTGCTGGATCGGAAGTGGAGAAGCCAGGACTCAAACTGGCACCCATATGGGATGCTGCTACACCACAGTGCCAGGCCCTGCATTTTTTTATTTTAAGAAAATTTGTTTCCCCAAAAATAAAATGTACTGCAGTGATAAAATACTTAATAGAATCAACTCCTTCATCTACGAAAGGGGGATGTGACCTGTGCTAGACACAGGCCTCTGCCTGCACACTCTACGGTGACATGTTAACTGCATTACAGTCGTAAAAGCTGGGCCAGAAGAGGAAGACGTCTTCCCGGGAATCAGGGCTGAAATGACACCAACCTTGGCCCTTGCGTGGGATCTCAGCGTACAGTGTTTAAAAGGCTGCACACACGTGCATGAGTTTCCATCGCCAGTGAAATGCTTTTCTCCAGTCTTCAACCTGCAAGTGCACAAAGGGCAGGAGCTTCTCTGGTTCTGCACAGGAGAGGTGGGGGCCTGGTCGTGGGCCTGGGAAAGACGAGGCTGTTCCTGAGTAGACTGGAGGCCTGCTATGGACGGGGCAGTGACGGCTGTGCTGAAGCAGTAGTTGTTACTAGTAAAACCCAGCATCGACATCTACGTTCTTGGTCACACTCAGTGGTTATCCACAGGAACGGGTGTCGTGATGGGTCCCCGAGAAGTGGTCGAGATCTCAGTCTGTGTGTGGTTCGTTACTGGAGGGGAGGGGTATCTCAGAAGCATCTGTGAGGCTCTGCTGTCCTACCAAGCGTCCGTCATGGGCACAGACAAGATCAGTTTACTGAGGAAAGGCACCGTGTCCCTAGGATGTCTGCGGGGTCCTTGGCTTTAATGTGGAAGAGTGATGGGAACAGAAGTCCTTGGGGAGGAGTCCAGCAAACTCCTCTTGGAAGCTGCTTCCCACTTCACCCCCAGCCAAGTTATCTTCTCCGGAGAACTTCTAAGCTGCTCCTGGAAGAGGGAGAGAGGGAGGCTGAAGTGGGGGGAGAGGGAAGGAGAAGGCGGGAGAGCCTGAAAGAGAAAGCGTAGCTGCAGACCATCCTGACCGCTGTGGGTAGGTCATCTTAGCAGGTCCCTCAGCTGTACCTCTTCACAACACCCAGGATGAGCCGGCCTCTCTAGGGAGGGGCCCCTGACGGCAGCAGCACGCAGTGAGTCACCCAGTGTGTCAGGGATGAGGGAGCACCACTGTGCCCTCTGCAAGCCCTGAGGGTCGGCAGCTTCCCCGCCTGGCTCTGGACTCCTGCGTCTGCTGTCCACCTTCCAGTCTGTGGCTCAGCGTTCCTCTGTTTTCTTTCCCAGTTCGTCAGCACGGTGCACTCCAAGGCAGGTGATTCTGCTCCATGCGGCTCTTCCTTACTCCTGACCCTCTTCAGTAGATACAAGCGGACAGGCCATGGAGGGGGCCACTCTGTGATCCACATCCAGTGGGGCTTAGCTTGGCACTGGTTGATCGTTCTTCTTCTGGCCACTGTGTCCTGCATGGATGTGCTCCAGGCTCCCCGGAGGCGTGGCAGGCCCAGTAGCTGCTGAGAAAGAGCAGGACGGAGGAGTTCCTGGAGGAAGAGGCTCTGCTTTGCCACATCAGGGCTGCGTCTGTTTCTGCTGTCTCCGGAGGAAGACCTGCTGGCAGGAGCAGAGTCCTCAGCAGTGAGCAAACACACGCACCACAGACACCACCCAGCGTTCTGCTTGCTCTCTGGACCACGTGGATTCTCGGCTTGTTTCCGTGAGCACACAAAAGGCCGCAGGTGCTCCAGTGGAAGAGCCGACAGCAGGGACTGTGTCAGGGCTTGCTACCAGCAGGGACTCAGCCACCGAGATTTACATACCATGGGCTGTGGTTTTGCAGAGTGAGGAGCCCCTCAAACTCTGCCCTGCTCGCTCCTCCCCATCTGCCTGCCTCAGCCCCTTTGGTCTTAGAGCAGAGAAAACCACTGGGCCTACTACTGTGTCGAGCTAGCTCTGGGTGCGGTGGTGAGATCTATGGATTTAGCCTTGGTTCCTCATAGCCCCAGGGCCCTGCTAACCCTGGGAAGAGCCTAGAGTTCTAAACCTAGGAGGGAGGGTAGGAAGCAGACCAGCCCACAGAACAACGAAAAACACCAACATTGAACAAGGGAAAATGCACAAAACAGAAACCAGTGTGGGCAGGCGGCCACAGGAAAAGTCTGTGGCTTTGCTTCCTGCACTTGGTGGCAGCAATGTTCACCACATTGCAACAAGGGATGACTGCAACTTAAAAAAAAAAAAAAAAAAAGTCTAATATAATGAAGGTCTCGCTCTTTTGCTCTCCAAAATCTCCTTTGCAGAAGGAGAAATATCACGTGAGAATTCATGTATTTTTTGCTTGGAGAATCACCAATGGTTCTATTAGAAGAATAAGATGTTGAGGAAAAAAAAAGAAAGATTTAAATCCTGTGTTTGAATTGGAGAGACTGGAATCTAGAAATGTTTATTTGTCTACTGCAAAAACAGGAGGCGCTCTTGAAGCAGCCAGAGCTGGTTTTAAGCACGTGGGAGCCGTCAGGGCTGGGCCAGGGGGTGAGGGGGTCTGGCAGGTGGGACAGCACTGGTCCCTCTGCTGGCACAGGGAGCTCAGCCCTCCTGCCCCAGCCCTGTGAACAGTGATGGCAGCAGAAAGGGGTAAGGCTAACAGGCATTCGATACCGCATGTAAACTTCCACCCAGTAGAAGGGAAAATGCACAAAACCGAAACCAGTGTGGGCGGGCGGCCGCAGGGAAAGTCTGCGGCTTCGCTTCCTGCACTTGTGGTGGCTCTGCGGTCCTGCCTGGACTCTGTGCTGATGGCTCGGAGCCCCAGCATGGCCGCACAGCTCTCGGAGAAACCTTTCCTAGACAGGTGGGTACGATGAGCTGTGGACAGGTGGGTACGATGAGCCATGGACAGGTGGGTACCATGAACAGCTGCTGTGGAGAACCCCAGGAGGCGGCTCTCGAGGTGGACCTGAAGCTTTTGATCGCAAGGGTGTTAGAAGAACTTGTAAATCATATTCAAGAGCCCCAGGTGTGGATGCAAGGGGATCCAAAGGAAAGCAGAGCACAAGCGTCAGAGCTGTGCTGGGAAGGCACGAGAGCTCCAGAAAACCGACCAGGTTGCCCCGAGCGTGTGCAACGACGAGATGGGCGCATTAGCGATGCAGCGGCCAATCTGTGACCCTGCAAGATTGGCCAGCTCTAGGTGCTGTGGCCATTTGGGGAGTGAACCAGCAGATGGAAGGTTACTGTCTCTGCCTCTCCCTCTCTGAAACTCTGCCTTTCAAATAAATAAATAAATGTTTAAAAAGAGAACGGAGCACGCCGCTGTGGGGGAGTGTACTCTTCCTCCAGCGCCCAGCTGCTGTGGCACTGCCAGGGGACAGCAGCACTGTTAAGGCTGGAAGAGACCTTAACTGTTTGGCCCTCTTAAAAAAAGATTTTATTTATTTATTTATTTAAGAGGTAGAGTTACAGACAGAGACAGGGAGAGACAGACAGGTCTTCCATCTACCGTTTCACTTCCCAAAATGGCTGCAATGGCCGGAGCTGGGCCAATCTGAAGCCGGGAGCCAGGAGCTACTTCTGGGTCTCCCACACATGTGCAGGGACCCAAGGACTCAGGCCATCTTCTACTGCTTTCCCAGGCCACAGCGGGGAGCTGGATCAGAAGAGTAGCAGCCGGGACATGAACTGGTGCCCATATGGCATGCCAGTGGCCCCAGTTATTTGGCTTTTATAACTAAGGGAATCAAGTCTCCCTTAACAAAACTGGGGTCATGGGGACACAGCCAGGATCCAACCCCCTGCTTTGTAAAGGCCCAGTTCAACAATTCCCACTGAATGGGGCTGCATCATGCAGCCTGGAGAAAGCATCAGATGGGTGCAGGAATGCTCTTGAGGCTACTAAGACTGTTAGTTAAGGACACTGACAGCCACTGTAACTGGTGTGGACCCGAAGTCCGGATTTAATCCGTGAGAAATCTGCTCTTCTCTTGCATGAAGTTTCAGTTGGCAGTGGAGAGTGGGCTTCTGTCTGGTGCTGTGCCTCAGAGACACAGGCGGGCAGAGGCCATCTTCAGCCTGGGGCTTCCACGGTCAGTCGCAAGACGGCTGAGTCTGAGAGAAACGTGGATCTCACAGTCAGCGCCATGGAATCAGCTTGGAAATGCAGCCCAGAATGGAGACTCTGGGTAGGAAGAGGACACACACACTTGCACACACAGAGTAAAGGTTTCCATCGCTGCCAAAGAGATTTTGGACCATAAGGAGAGGGTGAAGTCCGAGTGAGCACAAACTCTCCAAGTGGGTCATGCAGCCACTCAGGTAATGTGATGTGTATCTTACTTCCTGTGCCCTGCCTCACATCATGAAGCTATTACTGATAGTCTAATCTTCTATGAGGCGGGAGAAGCTTCAGGGGAGTGACCTCATCCAGGCTGCTGGGTCTTCTCCATTGTACCTTGAATTCTATTTGCTATGTCAAATTGAAGTTACTTGGGAGATATAATTTAGTTAGGAAAATATTTTAATAAAAAATTTGGGAGAGAGAGGGAGATATCTCCTATCTGCCGGCCCATCCCCCAAACGTCCACAATGGCTGGGGATGGGTCAGGACAAAGCCAGGAGCTGGGACCACAACCCAGGTCTCCCACGCCACCCAATTACTGGAGCCATTGTGGCTGTCTCCCAGTGTCTGAGCAGAAAGCTGGAGTCGGGAGCCAGTCTCATAGATTCCCATTTTTCACTGGTGTTTTTACACCTATATTTGCATGATTTCCCCAAGAATTTTGTGCTCTTCTCTGAAGAAAAGTTGTGTGATGGGTGGGCTTCTGGTGCAGCTGTTGAGACGCTCCTCGGGTGCCCACTGCCGTGTAGATGGCCCGAGTCCGAGTCCCAGCTCCTGCTCTTGATCCCAGGTTCCTGCCAGTGTGCACCCAGGAGGCAGCAGAGCATGGCTCTAGCAGCTGGGTCCCTGCCACCCGCGTGGGAGAAAGGGTTGAGTTCCTGCTTCCTTTCTTTGGCCTGGCCAGCCCAGCCATTGTGGGGATATCTGGAGAGTGAACAGTGAATGGGCTGTCTCTGTGTGTCTGTTTCCATGTCTTTCAAATATATAAAATTATAACAAATTAAAGTTTCTTTCTGAACTTCTGCTTTTTATATGTGAAGTGGAAGTTTTTGGACGGATGCGGTATACATGTCTTTCTGGCTTTAAAAACCTGAGATGCTTGTCAAACAGGGTGGCTGAAGAGCGGTGCATAAATTTGACCAGCAGAGGGCAGCAGCAGGTGCTCATTCCTTTTAAAAAGTTACCTTCTAACTTCACCTGTCAACTGCACATTGAGCAGTGTTTGGGCTTTTTTTTTTTTTTTTTTAACAACCAGCCCTACAAGATTTTATAAATAATTTTTATAAATTATTTATCTATTTATTCATAAATAATTTTAATGTTACATTTTTAAACTGAAAAGTCATTCTTAAAACACTGTCTTGCCTCTGGACCATCTCTTGGTTCACTCCTACCTTGGAGGCCACGTCTGCTGTCTCAAGCGCTGGCTCCTTCCTGTCTCCTTGTCTTCTGTACAGAGTTAACTGCTATGGGTTAGTCTGTCCTCATCTGTTACACCCCTCCAACTTGAACGCCGAATTAATCAAGGTTTTTGTTTTGAGAACAGAAGTCAGCTTTAACAGAAATAGAAAAGGAGGTTAAAAGTAGAGGACTGATCAGAGCAGGAACAGTAGTTATAGCTGGTAGTTCACAGAGACACTGGGAGGGGTGGAGAGCCAGGCCCCGGCTGAGCACCCTTGACAGTGCTGCTGGGCCAGTCCAGGAGCGCAGCTGTGCTCTGTCCATGTCTGGGGGTGTACCCATGCATGTGGGGCTGCAGGGGTACTGCCGTCATCACCACTGGTGCACTCTGCCCGCCATTGGTGGTCTTGCTGCTACTGCTGTCGTCAGAAGGAGCCTTCTCACTGAGTTTCTCATTAGAGGGAAGGGAAGTGAACCCTTGGCTGCACAGTGTACCACAGGGGACAGCGTGAAGCCATGCAGCCTCACTGAACATCTTCTTGGACTGCTCATTTTACTTGAAGTTTGCATGCAAATATTTTATGTTAAAATTCACACACGCACACATATAGAAGGCACAAGTTGTGTTATTTGTTATGAGAAAAAGACACAACTTAAAAAAAGAGCAGCTTTGAACTGCACAAAAAGTAGCAGAGTGTGGGGGCCGGTGCTATGGCACAGTGAGTTAAAAAACCCAGCCTGCAGTGCCGGCGTCCCATAAGGGTTTCCTTGGGCCCCTTCACAGGCGTGGGAGACCATGAAGAAGCTCCTGGCTCCTGGCTTCGGATCAGCCAGCTCCGGCCATTGCAGCCAATTGGGGAGTGAACCAGCAGATGGAAAACATCTCTCTCTCTCTCTCCTTCTCTCTCTCTGTAACTCTGACTTTCAGATAAATAAATAAATCAAAAAAAAAAAAAAAGGTGCAGGGAAGAAGAAGGTGTGTATTAACTTTCCTTTGTGGGCTTGAGAACAATGAGCCCCTAACATAGCCTCCTAATGGAGTGCAGCTGGAGTGCTCACAACAGTCAAGTCACATAGAGATTCTGTACAGCCGCTGTGCTGGGCTTTGCACAGAGAGAGTGGTGTGAGAAGAGGAAAAGAGCTCAGATTAGGAGCTGAAGAGCCTGCTTTAGTCTCAGCGCTGCTGAGCGGGAGAAGACCCGGTGCTCTGGCCTCCTGTTCCCTGTGTCTAGGTGGGAGGGACAGAGGGCTTCCCAGGTTCCTTTTGCTGTCAGGCTCTGTGTTATGGGGGTGGAAAAGGTGGAGGAGCAGTGTTGCTGGGAGCTGCAGAGCATCAGAGTGGACAGCAGCGGGCGGGGGAGGTGGAGCAGCCAGGTCTCCAGTCAGCGCCCATGTGGATGCTGGTGCTCCCTGTGGCGGCTTCGCTTACTGCACAAGGCCGGCCCACCCTATCCACAGTTGTGAGGGCATAATGCCACTTCCCACCATGTCCTCCCTCCTTCCTCACTCTCACCCCACTCCTCTTCATTTTTTATTTGTCTTTTAAATTTTACAATGACATACTTTCCATTTACTTTATAATAAACCCTCCACTAAACAAAGAATTCAACACAAAGTAGCAGAAAATCCACTGTTCCTCAAGAGTCTAGACAAGGCCTTGAGTCTCAATTCTCCCAGTCCCTCTGTCACTACCAGACCTGAGGTGCACTGGCGCCCCCTCTTGTTCACAGGTGGAATTGTTCAGTTTTCTTTTTTTTTTTTCTTTTTTTTTTTTTTTAAGATTTTATATATTTTATTTGAGAGTTAGAGTTACAGACAGTGCTAGGCAGAGACAGAAAGAAAAGTCTTCCTTCCATTGATTCACTCCCCAAATGGCCGCAACGGCCAGAGCTGCGCCGATCCGAAGCCAGGATCCAGGCGCTTCTTTTGGGTCTCCCACACAGGTGCAGGGGCCCAAGGACTTGGGCCATCTACAGTGCTTTCCCAGGCCATAGAGAGAGCTGGGCTGGAAGTGGAGCAGCCAGGACTCCAGCCGGCGCCCATATTGGATGCCGGCGACGCAGGCGGAGGATTAACCTACTGTGCCACGACATTGGCCCAGAAATTATTCAGTTTTCAATCCTTGATAGAGCAGTTCTTCATTCAAACCAAAATCAAATAGAAAATTCGCATTGCATGGAAACAATACTGGCTCCATTGTTTGCACAGGACTGACAGTTTAACAATCTCCTAGGCATAGTGTAATTAGATAAAAACCCAACAGAGCCCATATCTCGTAGATCTCTCATTTTGTGGGCAGGGCAGATAATAGACAGGCAGGATAGGCAGGTACATTCCAGGGAAGAGAGTTGCACTCAGTCTAGAAAGGAGCTGTTCTGAAGGCGTGGCCTGGGCTCTCAGGGGAGAGAGAGCATGAGCAATAATTGAGGCACTCAGGGAACACTGGGCACACATCCATGCAGGATGAAGCAGAACTTGGACCTACAGGAGGGAGCAAACCCCCATGACTGTGACTGCCCTCGAAGGAGGGGGAGGGAAAGAGCATTCAGAGATGGAGGAAGCCAAAGCGCTGGCATGGGAATACCCGTTGGTGCTGACAGACACAGCCCTTCTTTATCTACCATAGCCCTGGCCAGCCCCTGTCACAGGGTGGAGCAGTAGCAGCAACGTTCATGCTGAGTGTGAGGAGAGCGTGGACACTCTACCCACAGAGCCTCCCACTGGTCCCCTCCTCTGGCCCCAGGAAGGGGCATTCTCTATAGGAAACCTGTGTAACCTGGGTCTGACGTGGACACCTGGGGACACTGCACCTGTGTGCAGGTGCTGAGCGATTAGAGAGAATTCTCCTATCTGACTGCATCTCAGCAGGCATGGAGGGACACCCAGAGAATCATGGTGAGCAGGTGCAGGTCTGAGATTTTAGCTCAGGTCTCTATAACTTTTTTTTTTGACAGGCAAAGTGGACAGTGAGAGAGAGACAGAGAGAAAGGTCTTCCTTTGCCGTTGGTTCACCCTCCAATGGCCGCCGCGGCCAGTGTGCTGCGGCCGGGGCACCACGCTGATCCGATGGCAGGAGCCAGGTGCTTCTCCTGGTCTCCCATGGGGTGCAGGGCCCAAGCACTTGGGCCATCCTCCACTGCACTCCCTGGCCACAGCAGAGAGCTGGCCTGGAAGAGGGGCAACTGGGACAGAATCCGGTGCCCCAACCGGGACTAGAACCCGGTGTGCCAGCGCTGCAAGGCGGAGGATTAGCCTAGAGAACCTCAGCACCGGCCCTCTATAACTTTAAATCCATTCCTTCCACATGGCCGTGTTCATCCTATAGCTGAGGCCAGAGTATAACATAATACAGGAGACAAGCCCAGGATGGGGTAGAACACACAGCTCCTCACTGTCTCTGCCTCACTCCACGGGGACCCACATCTTCCACCCAGTCCCTCCTGGGTGGCAGCTGTGCCCCCAACTGCCATTCTCTCAGAGCCTCCTCAACCCCAGGGGACTGCATGTCAGTGAGGGGCAGGGCCTCCTCTGCATCCCAGACTCTTTCCTCTCCTCCTCCATCCCTTCTCATCCCTCCACTCATCCTACCTCTCATTTCTCTGCAATGCAGATTTCTCACCTCCATGTGGATAGAGATCAAACTATCAAAGCCTCCTCCTCCACTCCCGTCTTTGATAACTGACCCTGCGGCTGTCACATACCTGCACTGACAGGAGGTCATCAGATACTTACCCAACAGATTCTCTCTCAGAGGCACTGTGTGCTCGCTCAGCTTACAGTCAGCTGTTCTCTGTGTGCTGTAGAATGGACCCCACGTGAGAACACAGTGCCATTGGGAGGATATCAGAGCCCAGCCACTCACTCAAAAGGGAAGAGACACTGACTTCACCTTCCAAGGTGTGACCAGGTGTTCTCTAGAGAAAAGGACTTTCTCCTACAGAATCCCAAAATAACCATGAACAGATATTACTCAGATATTGGTCTGAGCTGGGGCAGTGGAGACAAAGCCCCTGGGCTGAGTTCTGAGCTGCTCTGGGCCCTTCAGCTGGCACAGCCCTGCCCCACCCCTGCTCATTTGCATGTCCCCAGAGCACCGCCCACCTCTCTGGGCATTTAGGAGCAGGCTGCTCCCGCCCCATGCAGGAGGCAGTGCCAGGCAGGACCCAGCATGGACACGAAGGCCCCCACTCAGCTGCTGGGGCTCCTGCTGCTCTGGCTCCCAGGTAAGGAAGGCCAGCAGCAGGAACGGCCTCGGGCAGTGTGGCCAGGGCTGCCCGTCTCTGCAGGAGTGTCCTCTTAGAACGTGAGGATGAGTGTGGTCTCTGTGTTTTTGTTTCCCTTCTCAGGTGCCACATTTGCCATCGATATGACCCAGACTCCATCCTCTGTGTCTGCAGCTGTGGGAGGCACAGTCACCATCAATTGCCAGGCCAGTGAAAGCATTAGCAACTACTTAGCCTGGTATCAGCAGAAACCAGGGCAGCCTCCCAAGCTCCTGATCTGTTATGCCTCCAATCTGGCATCTGGAGTCCCATCGCGTTTCCGTGGCAGTGGATCTGGGACACAGTTCACTCTCACCATCAGCGGCGTGCAGTGTGACGATGCTGCCACTTACTACTGTCAGCAGTGTGACACTACTCCTCCCACAATGTTCCAAGCCCTAACAAAAACCCCCCAGGAAAGCAGAAGTGTGAGGCTGGGCTGCCCCAGCTGCTCCTCCTGGGCCCCATGTGCTGAGAGTGATTCTCAGAGCAGCCAGGCTTGAAGGTCCTGCAGGGTCGGGTGGAAGGGGCCAGGGTGACTCCTCTGAGGCTCCCTCCTTTCCTCCTACTTATGGCAGCAGCATAGACACGGTCATGTCCCTGTTATTTTAGGGATAGCAGTTATTCTACTGGAATATTTAAGTGTATAGTATCATTTGGGATTCATACAGATAAAGAGAAATATTATAGATACGGCAAACAAAAAGTTAAAATCCAGCTGAGTTCAGTTATCCCATAGCCTTGATATCCTGGGAGAATGGACATCAGAGAGGAAATCGTGGACACAGATCTCTCCTAGAGGCCAAGCACCTCTGGGGCAGAAGGCACAAGTGCTGCCCCTCGTGTCCTCAGCCCTGTCCAGGAAGCCCTGGGGTGGGGGCACGGGTGCTGTCACTGCCTGCAGCACTCACAGGGGATTCTCCCCCGCCCCTCTGTTCCAGCTCTGCCTGCAGGAGCTGATTGACAGACAGGAATTCTGCTTGTTTCGTGGTCAAATCTCACTGCCCCGGATGGTTTGTCTAGAATGTAATGGTGACTGAACATGTGGGCTTGATCCAACCCAGGTCTGTACATCTTTGTATTTTGCTTCCACATGGCAATGTTCCCTCTATAGAGGAGGCCCTGGCTTACACAGCAGGACCCGAGGCACAACCAGGATGGTGTGAGATGCACCGTTCACTGCACCCCTGCTTCAGTCCATGCTGACCCACACCTGTCATGTGGCTCCTTCTGCAGTTTGCCCACCAAACACAGTTCTCTCCCAAGCATTTCACACCCCAGGTGACGTTTCAGATTCTGGGACAGGAGCCGAAGTCGCATTTCCTCCCCTTCCTCATCTCCTCTGTCCCTTCTCATCCTGGGTCAGTGCTGCCCTTCACAGTCACCGTATTCTAATCCCCGCCACCCCTACCATCCCCACCTCCCACCCCAAGCCCCACCTCCTCAAGTATGGAAACAGAAACACAGATACAAAGCTCTTCTTCCTTCATGTGCTTGCTTGGGAGCTCTCTGTGGTCACATACTCAGACCAAGGAGAGATCATCCAAGTATTTTACCAGGGAATTTATATCTAAGAGGAGTGCTGTGCTACCTCACTCACAATAAACTGCTGTTTGCCTCTCGTCAAGACACCCAATGAGAACAACATGAAACTTTGGGATGTCAGAGCTCAATCACCCAGGGAGGTGAAAGGTGTTATCTTCCTTGGTGTTTGCTTGGTGAATTGTTGCTGTAATGAATTTTCCCATTCTTTTGGCTTGGACAATTGAGCCAAAGGTATATTGTTGAGGTCAGGAGGTCTGAGGTCTCCCTGGAAGAAAACCCACAGGCAGCAGGGCTGTGGAAGCTCCCAAGGATGGGATTCAGTTCCAGATTTGTCCAGTGTCAGGATGGCCACATTTCCTGCTCTGTGGCCCCTCCCCCCGTCACTCCATAGCCTGCTGCCCTGTCACAGCCCCTGGACCCTGGACTTCCTCCCAACTTCAGGACTATGGTAATAGTATTGCTCCCACCAGGTCCTTCCCTGTCATCCCCCATCACAGTCCTTAATCAGCCAACCTGCCCAGCTCCTTAGATGACAGTCCTAGCAAGCAGGCAGTAGGACATGGAGGACTTTTGTGTTGGAGACGATTTGCATCCCATCTTATACTCTTAACATTCTGCTACTGTCTCCCCTGAGACATAATTAAACCTGATAGGGCGAGGCCAGACTGTGCCCTAGCAGGTAAACCACCGCCTGCAGTGGGGGCATCCCACATGGGCGCCGGCTCATGACTGGAACAGAAGAACAGCTGGGACATGAACCAGCGGCCATATGGGATGCCGGCACTGCAGTTGGAGGATTAACCTACTGTTCACTGCGCCGGCACCTCATTGCACTGTTACAAATCAGCTAGTATTTGTAAACCTAGATGACTTGTCACAGAAGCCAAGCGGTTGTGAGCAGATAATTTAGAAATTTAATTAAACCTATGGGATTACTTCAAAGAGTACTTGGAAAAGAATTAGGAGATCAGCTTGTTTTACTGCAAGAAATTTTGATAACATGCATAATTTTTTATTTGTTTTTTTAATTATTTTACTTGAAAGTCAGAATTACACACAAAGAGAAGGAGAGGCAGAGAGAGAGAGAGAGAGAGGTCTTCCATCTGCTGGTCAACTTCCCAACTGGCCACAATGGCTGGAGCTGCCCCGATCCGAAACCAGGAGCCAGGAGCTTCTTCCAGGTCTCCCACGGGGATGCAGGCCCCAAGGACTTGAGCCATCGTCCACTGCTTTCCTGGGCCATAGCAGCGAGCTGGATGGGAAGTGGAGCAGCTATGTTGAACTGATGCCCATATTTGATGCTGGCACAACAGGCGACGTGTTTACCTGCTACACCACAGTGCCAGCCCCCTCCAGGTTGTCTTATTAGCGCAATTCTATCATTTAATTTAAAGCTGACATATTGACCAGTTGCCTCTCCAAAGCATATTTTAGGCACTGATATACAGAGAAAACGCATCTGCAAACATATTGTATGGAGTTCTCACCACATAGACTCTGTTGGATTTGTGCTTTGTAGGCTGTTTGTTTTGTATTTTTCTATTGCAAATGACCTCTTTTTTTAATGTGATGATTAAACCCATCTTTAAAATGTAAGTCTCAGACAAAAAAAAAAAAAAAACAGTGTAAGGATTTCATCAAGACTCCTGAGATGTTGAATGTGGAGGCAGCTCCAGACTCTGACTGGGGTCACCACTCCTTGAGCTCTTCTCTAGGTGACAGCTCCAGAGAAGCAGCCTGCGGGTGTTCCTAACGCTTCCTGCACTTACCTCTAAGTCTAGAGTAAGCCCCAGTGAGACTTGGAAATGCATATAGAACTGTTAGCTCTTCCATGGTTTTATCATACCACGATACATGAATTTAACTTGCTTTAGGGTAGGCAAAGTATCCTATTTTTGTCCATTTAACTTGTTAAAATAATATCCATCTCCTACACACTGATTTCTTGACCCAAATGGAAAGACTTAACCTTAGGTCAAGATGGGAGAGAAATGACTATAATGAACAGCTTTACTAAAATACCAATAAATTTCTCAAACAACAACAAAAAGAATCAATTTCATGCTTTCCATATCTACATTGTTTTAAAAAAGTTTTATTTGCTTATTTGTAAATCAGTGACACACACACACAAATGCAGAGAGAGAGAGAGAGAGAAAGAGAGAGCGAGCTTTCTTCCATCTGCTGTAGCACTCTACAAATGGCTGCAATGGCCAGGTCTCCCATGTCAGTGCTGGGGCCCAATCACTTGGGACATCTTCGGCTGATGTTCCAGGCCATTAGTATGGTGGAGCTGAATTTGTAGTGGAGCAGCCATGACTCCAACCGGTGCCCATGTGGGTGCTGGCATGGCAGGGCTGGCTTTATCCACTGCACCACAGAGCTGCCCTGTCGTGTGTATGCTTGAAGAGCATCATGATAGTTCACCACATGCCCCGTCCGGCCTCACTCCCACCCTCAGTGCTCTTCTTATTTATTTAATTTTTTTAATTTTTAAAAATTTTTAAGATATGTTTTATTTATTTTAAAGACAGAGTTACAGAGAGAGGTAGAGACAGAGAGAGAGGTCTTCCATCTTCTGGTTCACTCCCCAGATGGCTGAAACAGCCAGAGCTGCACTGATCCGAAGCCAGGAGCCAGAAGCTTCTTCTGGGTCTCCCTTGCTGGTGCAGGGTCCCAAGGACTCGGGCCATCTTCTACTGCTTTCCCAAGCCATAGCAGAGAGCTGTATCGAAAGAGGAGCAACTGGGACTAGAAACGGTGCCCATGTGTGATGACGGCACTTCATGCCAGGGTGTTAACCCACTGTACGACTGTGCCGGTCCCAGTGCTCTTCTTTTTTTTTTTAATTTATTTTATTTTTTAAAAAAAGATTTATTTATTTGTTTGAAAGTCAGAGTTACAAAGAGAGACGAGAGGCAGAGAGAGAGAGAGAGGTCTTCCATCTGATGGTTCACTCCCCAATTGGCCACAACAGCTAGAACTGTGCCGATCTGAAGCCAGGAACCAGGAATTTCTTCCGGGCCTCCCATGTGGGTGCGGGGCCTAAGGACTTGGGCCATCTTCCACTGTTTTCCCAGGCCACAGCAGGGAACTGGATCCAAAGTGGAGCATCTGAGTCTGGAATCAATGCCCACATGAGATGCCGGCACTGCAGGCCAGGGCGATAACCCACTGCAGCATAGCACAGCCCCTGTTTTAACTTTTGAAATGACATACTTTCAAAGTACTTTATAAACACTAGATCAGCCTTCCATATATAAAGAATTCAACGCGGAGTAAACAGAAACCAAGGTTCTTCATCTATGGACAAGGCTGTGAGTCTCAAACCCCCCTGTTCCTCTGTCACTACCAGACTGAGGTGCACTCCCGCCCCCTGGTGGTCACAGGTGGAATCGTGTCAGCTTTCAATCCCTGATAGTGCAGTTCTATATTTAATCCGAAATAAATAGCGAATTCTCAACAAATTGAACCGATAGTAGCTTCATTGTTTGCATGCAATGGCACACAACTAACGGATTCACAATCTCTTGTAGACAAAGACTAAATGGAAAAATCGAACAGAGCCCTTTATTTCATAGATCTTCCATTTCGGTGGGCAGGGCTGATAATATTCAAACCAATAATGTTCTACCTCTGCCCCTGATATTAGAATTTGACTACCCAAAATATAATTTTGGGTACCATACAATATTAACATATGTTTATTAATAAGTTCCTCATATTAATAAGCCCATGTGGATTCTTGGCTAATATTCAGGGAAGAATTCTGAATACCGGCATAAATGAATGAGGCAGCATGGTACATTTTAAGCTTTTTTTTCAGTGAGTAAGATGCATAGGAGAGTGATGGCCCTGTCTAAAAGAGAGAGGTAGAGCTGGGTTCACACCAAGTACCAGGAACCATCCATGTGGAGGAGCATCTAGGCCAGGAAGCATGGGGCGGATGGCTCCCATAGATGCCTCCCCTAGAGCAATGTTATTGCTCGGGGCAAGTGAGCAGTGGGTGTCCAAGTCCACTTAGTGCAACCCCCTGTCTCAGCCTAGACAGGGGCAGAGGCAGAGGCATAGGCATAGGCAGGGGGAATATAGCAGGCAGTTCAACATTTGTGTTCCTGGAAAAACAAACTAATTGGAGTCTCATTAATGGTGAAAGCCAAATTGTCCGTTAATGGAGGAAAAAGTGTTTAAAATTTCTCATGTTCCTGTAGCATGAAACCAGGCAACACACAGGTCTGTGGGAAGAGTCAGTGCCCTGACACTGCAGATAACAAAAGTGGAGCCCAGTTTTAAGAGAGTGTCTTTTATTGTGTCAACAGTTATTTCTAGTATGTTGATTTTCTTCCATGTTACCATTCTCTACTTTTCCAAACTTTTATTTACTTACTTGAAACCTGAGCAGTAGAGAGAGGTAAAGACAGAGAAAGACTGAGAGGGAGAGGGAGAGAGAAGAGAAGAGAAGAGAAGAAAGAGAAGAAAGAGAAGAGAGGAGAAGAGAGGAGAGGAGAGGAGAGGAGAGGAGAGGAGAGGAGAGGAGAGGAGAGGAGAGGAGAGGAGAGGAGAGGAGAAGTTCTGTAAGCTAGTCTCTCCACAATGGCTGTAACAGTGAGTTCCTGGCGAAGAGAAGCCGAGAGCCAGAACTGACCCTGGGTCTCCCCTGTGGGGCAGGAATCCAAGAACTTGGGTCATTTTCTGCTGCCTCCCAGGGTGTGCATTAGCAGGAAATGGGATCAGAAGTGGAGCAGTAGGATTCAAACCAGTTTCTGGTATAGGCTGCTGGCATTGCAAGTGCAGCTTAATCCACTGTGCCATGAAGCCAGTCTTCCCTCCTCTCGAGATTTCTTAAGAAAAACGTGCACACTTCTGGAGTGAGGAGAGAGGGAAGTTATTTTTTTGATGTTCCTCAGACCTATGGAGACTCCCTGAAACTCACACTTATCTCTTCTTTTGTATCCCTGATTCAGAACTCTGGCTTCAGATGGGAGAGCACACACTTGCGTTCTCTCTTCTAAGCACTTGCTTTCTCCTCTGGCAGCCAGCCACTTGTTTAGGAGGTGAGTGTGGGACATAAGTCTCATCTCTCACAGACCATCTCCCTGGCTGCAGTGGTCTGCTGTGAGGGGTCAATGTGAGGGCATCAGAGGACAAGCAGATAAAATCATTGATCTGAGCTTTAAGGTATTAAATATCTAATTTCAAGAAAATAGACTTTCTCCTGCAGATCCCAACCTAACTGTGAATACATTACACCATCCTGTCCTGCATTCACTTGAAGTGTTAGCAGATGTCCCTCAGTGACTATTGCAGGTGACGTTTCTCGGTGGGAGCAGGTGCACTGTGGGTAAACATGTGCAGCCCTGGTAGGAGCTGGGGCAGCTGGAGACACAGCCCCTGGGCTGAGTTCTGAGCTGCCCTGGGCCCTTCAGCTGGGCACAGCCCTGCCCCACCCCTGCTCATTTGCATGTCCCCAGAGCACCGCCCACCTCTCTGGGCATTTAGGCCCAGGCTGCTCCCGCCCCATGCAGGAGGCAGTGCCAGGCAGGACCCAGCATGGACACGAGGGCCCCCACTCAGCTGCTGGGGCTTCTGCTGCTCTGGCTCCCAGGTAAGGAAGGCCAGCAGCAGGAACGGCCTCGGGCAGTGTGGCCAGGGCTGCCCGTCTCTGCAGGAGTGTCCTCTTAGAATGTGAGGATGAGTGTGATCTCTGTGTTTTTGTTTCCCTTCTCAGGTGCCAGATGTGACATCGTGATGACCCAGACTCCATCCTCTGTGTCTGCAGCTGTGGGAGGCACAGTCACCATCAATTGCCAGGCCAGTCAGAGTGTTAGCAACCTCTTAGCCTGGTATCAGCAGAAACCAGGGCAGCCTCCCAAGCTCCTGATTTATGGTGCATCCAATCTGGAATCTGGGGTCCCATCGCGTTTCCGTGGCAGTGGATCTGGGACAGAGTTCACTCTCACCATCAGTGGCATGAAGGCTGAAGATGCTGCCACTTATTACTGTCAAAGTGGTTATTATAGTGCTGGTGCCACAGTGATACAAGCCCTAACAAAAACCCCCCAGGAAAGCAGAAGTGTGAGGCTGGGCTGCCCCAGCTGCTCCTCCTGGGCCCCATCTGCTGAGAGTGATTCTCAGAGCAGCCAGGCTTGAAGGTCCTGCAGGGTCGGGTGGAAGGGGCCAGGGTGACTCCTCTGAGGCTCCCTCCTTCCTCCTCCTTGGAAGCATCAGCACAGTCATGACCATGTCCCTACTGTTTTAAGGAGAGCAATTATTCTACTGGAGTATTCAAGTATTCATTTGGGATTCATACAACAAAAGAGGAAATATTATAGATATGGCACAAAAATAGTTTAAATCCAGGTGAGTGCATTTCTACCACAGCCTTTAATGTCCTGGGAGAACGGCCGTCAGAGAAGGAGATCATAGACACAGAGACTCTCAGATCTCTGCTAGAGGCCAAGCACCTCTGGGGCAGAAGGCACAGGTGCTGCCCCGCATGTCCTCAGCCCTGTCCAGGAAGCCCTGGGGTGGGGGTGCTGGTGCTCTCTCTGCCTGCAGCACTCACACGTGATTGTCCCTGCTCCTCTGTTCCTGGCTCTGCCTGCAGGAGCTGATTGACAGACGAGAATTCTGCTTGTCTCGTGGTCAAATCTCAGAGCCCTGGATGGTTTTCTAGAGTGCAACGGTGCCAGAACTTGTGGGATTGATCGGTCCACAGTCTGTACATTTTTCTTTTTTAAAAAAGAAATGTATTTATTTATTTGAAAGTTCAGAATTACACAGAAAGAGAGGAGAGGCAGAGGGAAAGAGAGAGAAAGAGAGAGAGAGGTCTTCCACCTGCTGATTCACTCTCCAATTGGCCACAATGACTGGAGCTGCACAGAGCTGAAGCCAGGAGCTTCCTCCTGGTCTCTCATGTGGGTGCAGGGGCCTAGGACTTGGGCCATCTTCTACTGCTTTCCCAGGCCATAGCAGAGAGCTGGATCGGAAGAGGAGTAGCTGGGTCTAGAACTGGCGCCCATATGGGATGCCAGTTCTTCAGGCCAAGGCAGTAACCTGCTGGGCCATAGCGCCAGCCCCTGTACATCTTTCTGTATTTTCCTTCCACGTAGCAATGTTCCCTCTATAGAGGAGGCCCTGGCTTGCACAGCAGGACCCGAGGCACAACCAGGATGGTGTGAAATGCACCGTTCACTGCACCCCTGCTTCATGTTGGCTCACATCTTTCATGCAGTTCCTTCTGCAGTTTGCCCACCAAACACAGTTCTCTCACATGCATTTCACACCCCAGGTGACGTTGTTTCAGATTCTGGGAAAGTAAGAGAAGTCGCGTTTCCTCCCCTTCCTCATCTCCTCTGTCCCTTCTCATCCTGGGTCAGTGCTGCCCCCTCATGGTCACCGTGGTCTAATCCCTGCCCCCGGTATGGAAACAGATACACAGATCCTAAGCTCTTCTTCCACCCAGGTTCCTGCTTGGGAGCCCCCTGCCGTCACATACCGAGACTGAAGAGAGATCATCCAAGTGTTTCACCCAGCAGAGTTGTATCTAAAAGCAATGCTGTGCCAACTCCCCTCACAATAAACTGCTGTTTGCCTCTTGTCAAGACACCCAATGGGAGCAAAGTGAACACTTTGAGATGTCAGAGCAGGACCAGGGAGGGAGGTGAAAGGCGTTATCTTCCTTGGTGTTTGCTTGGTGAATTGTTGCTGTAATGAAGTGTTCCATTCTCTTCGGCTTCACACAACTCCACGACTATTGTTGTGGTCAGGAGGTCAGAAGTCTCCCTGGAAGTGTTGCATCCACTGGTCAGGTAAAATAGAATATTACAAAAACCAGTAACAGTTACAACAAATTTTATTGAAAATTAGAGGCAAATGAGAGACAAATGGGAGGCAAGGTAACCGATCAGGACCGGCCACCGATCGGGACCAACACTCCTCACCAGAGTGCGGCCCCCAACAGCGGCTGACACAGCTTTTTATAGTATTCTGTCCACTAGGGCTCACAGCTTCAAACCGGACCCCTGGTATGCAGTGAACAATAGAAAGGAAAACCAGAATGTGGTTGTAAGATAACAGTTAACAATAACAAACCCAGTAACAGACCCAAGATATGGTTGTAAGATAACAGTGAGGGACACATTTCAGTCAAGCTAGTTCCTGGGAATTTGGCCCACATAGTTTCACAAGATGCACCCTTAGCCATTAGCAAGAAAAGCTAATATGTACAGAAGCAAGAGATCTGCAATTAGCTTTTAGCCACACTCACTGCATTTTGATTTTGACTCTACAATATAAGGCAGTCTTTGGAGCCACTTTTTTTTCGTTTGTTTTTTTAAGATTGAGTGGTTCACTAAGTAGGGATTTTGAAATTCGAAATCATTTATCTTTATACACAGCTTCAGACATTTGCTGGTTTTGTAACTTCATATGATTAAGTTCCAAGGGTTACAGATAGTAAAGAAATCAGAAGTGGCACCTGTTAAAGAATTGCTTATCTTTAGATACAACTATTAGCACATCAAGAGTGAAACTTTATTGTCTATTTAAAAACAGGAGTAGTTAACTCTCTTAACTCCCTCCTTCCCTGAACTGTCAGCCAACAGGAACAGCCTTATGCTGAGAAGGGGGTATTGTATTGAGAAAAAAAATTACTATTGACTGAAACTAAATGGAGATAAAATTAAATACAGCCTTTTCTTCATGGGCATTTGTTTTGTTTGAGCTCACCATAAACTCAGTGTTGCATTGCTGTCAGCGGTACCATGACTTAGGTCGTTTAAAAAAAAAACTTAACTTTTTACGTAAACTATCAAGTATTTGACACAGCCCATTTCACCTTAAGTGATCTTGTCTGCCTTCATTAGTCATCCAAGGCCGATGACTGCTACCAAAGTGAATCAGTATTTTGAATGTGCTTCTCTTGGTATTTGGTTATTAGCTAGCTCCTGTGTGAGTTTCCACCAGACAAGGGCAAATCAGAAGGATGCTGTTTCTTTTAAAATACAAATCACCACCAAAAATGTATATGTACATACTACTCAAGTACTTGGATGCTTTTTAAATTTTTTAAAAGTTATAAACACCAAAAAAATTAACACTGCATAAAGATGGAAAAGGAGAAGATGCAGTTTCTATAATTTTGTCTACACATTTAAGTTACCACGTTGTGAAGTCATATTTGGATTACTCTCAATACAGACATCTTATTAGCACAATTACATCATTTAATTTTTTTCAGTCTTTTTTTAAATTTTTTTTTTAATGAACACAAATTTCCAAAGTACAGCTTATGGGTTACAATAGCTCCCCCCCCATAACTTCCCTCCCACCTATATCATTTAATTTAAGAGCATAATATTGACCAGTGGCCTCTCCAAAGCACATTTTAGGCACTGAAATACAGAGAAAACACATCTGCAAACATATTGTATGGAGTTCTCACCACATATACCCTGTTGGCTTTGTGTTTTGTAGGCTGTTTGTTTTGTATTTTTCTATTGCAAATGACCTCTTTTTTAACGTGATGGTTAAACCCATCTTTAAAACAGAAGTCTCAGACAAGAAAAAGTAGTGTAAGGATTTCATGAAAACTCCTGAGATGTTGAATGTGGAGGCAGCTCCAGACTCTGACTGGGGTCACCACTCCTTGAGCTCTTCTCTAGGTGACAGCTCCAGAGAAGCAGCCTGCGGGTGTTCCTAACGCTTCCTGCACTGACCTCTAAGTCTAGAGTAAGCCCCAGTGAAACATGGAAATGCATATAGAACTGTTAGCTCTTCCATGGTTTTATCATACCACAATACATGAATATAACTTACTTTAATGCAATCAAAGTATCCTATTTTTGTCCATTTAACTTGTTAAAATAATATCCATCTCCTACACGCTGATTTCTTGACCCAAATGGAAAGTCTTAACTTTAGGGTAAGATGGGAGAGAGATGACTACAATGGATGTCTTTACTAAAATACCAATGAATTTCTCAAACAACAACAAAAAGAATCAATTTCATGCTTTCCATGTTTTTTTAAAAAGTTTTATTTGCTTATATGTAAATCAGTGGCAAACACACACACACAAATGCAGAGAGAGAGAGAGAGAGAAAGAGAGAGCGAGCTTTCTTCCATCTGCTGTAGCACTCTACAAATGGCTGCAATGGCCAGGTCTCCCATGTCAGTGCTGGGGCCCAATCACTTGGGACATCTTCGGCTGATGTTCCAGGCCATTAGTATGAAGCTGAATTTGAAGTGGAGCAGCCATGACTCCAACCAGTGCCCATGTGGGTGCTGGCATTGCAGGGGTGGCTTTACCCACTGCACCACAGAGCTGCCCTGTCGTGTGTATGCTTTAAGAGCATCATGATAGTTCACCACATGCCCCGTCCGGCCTCACTCTCACCCTCAGTGCTCTTCTTATTTTTTTATACATTTTTCTTTGAAGTTTTGAAATGACATACTTTCAAAGTACTTTATAAATACTAGCTCAGCACTCCATATATAAAGAATTCAACACGGAGTAAGCAGAAAACCAAGGTTCCTCATCCTAAAGACAAGGCTATGAGTCTCCTCCCAATCCCTCCACCACTGCCAGACCTGAGGTGCACTGGCGCCCCCTGGGGGTCACAGGTGGAATCGTGTCAGCTTTCAATCCCTGATAGTGCAGTTCTATATTTAATCTGAAATGAAATAGAACGTTCTCATTGAATTGAACCAATAGTAGCTTTATTGTTTACATATAATGGCACACAACTAATGGTATCACAACCTCTTGTAGTCATAGACCAAGTGGAAAAATTGAACAGAGCCCTTTATTTCACAGATCTTCCATTGTAGTGGGCAGGGCTGATAATATTCAAACCAATAATGTTCTACCTCTGCCCCTGATATTGGAATTTGACTCCCACAAAATACAATTTGGGGTGCCATACAATATCACCATATGTTTATTAATAAGTTCCTCATATTAATAAGCCCATGTGGATTCTTGCCTAATATTCAGAGAAGAATTCTGAATACTGGCATAGGTGAATGAGGCAGCATGGTACATTTTAAGCTTTTTTTTCAGTGAGTAAGATGCATAGGAGAGTGATGGCCCTGTCTAAAGGAGAGAGGTAGATGTGGGTTCACACCAAGTACCAGGAACCAGCCACGTGGAGGAGCATCTAGGCCAGGAAGCATGGGCGGGTGGCTGAGACACAGGACTGCAGCCAGCCCCTTAGTGGCAAGAAGCCAGGGAAGGAAGGGAGGGGAAAAGGCCAGAAACACCTTGAACCAGGCTTTTAATCCACTTCCAAAGGGGAGTGGTTAATTCACCTGATTGGTGGGTAGGCACTCAGGTGTGGCCAGGTAGGGGCATGAGGTCACACAGGGGCATGGTGAAGGCGTCATCTTCCAGCTCACAAACCTAATCAGTTTTAACCTGTGTGCCTGCCTGCTTCACTCCCACTCTGCTCCATGTGAGAGGCCTGCCCTGGAGCAATGCTACTGCTCAGGACAAGTGAGCAGTGGGTGTTCAAGTCCACTTAGTGCAACTCCCTGTCTCAGCCTAGGCAGGGGCAGAGGCAGAAGCAGAGGCAGGGGGAATATAGCAGGCAGTTCAACATTTGTGTTCCTGAAAAACAAACTAATTGGAGTCTCATTAATGGTGAAAGCCAAATTGTCCTTTAACTGAGGAAAAAGTGTTTAAAATGTCTCATGTTCCTATAGCATGAAACCAGGCAACACACAGGTCAGTGGGAAGAGTCAGTGCCCTGATACTGGAGATAACAAAAGTGGAGCCCAGTTTTAAGAGAGTGTCTTTTATTGTGTCAACAGTTATTTCTAGTATGTTAATTTTCTTTCCTGTTACCATTCTCCACTTTTCAAAAATATTTATTTCTTTACTTGAAACCTGAGCATGGGAAGGAGGTAGAGACAGAAAGATTGAGAGGGAGACAGAAGGGAAGGGAAGGGAAGGGAAGGGAAGGGAAGGGAAGGGAAGGGAAGGGAAGGGAAGGGAAGGGAAGTTCTGTAATCTGGTCTCTCCACAATGGCTGTAACAGTGAGTTTCAGGACAAGCAGAAGCCCAGAGCCAGAACTGACCCTGGGTCTCCCCTGTGGGGCAGGAATCCAAGAACTTGGGCCATTTTCTGCTGCCTCCCAGGGTGAGCATTAGCAGGAACTGGGATCAGAAGTGGAGCAGTGGGGATTCAAACCAGCCTCTGATGTAGGCTGCTGGCTTTGCAAGTGGCAGCCTTATCCACTGTGCCACGATGCCAGCCTTCCCTCCTCTGAGGATTTTCTTAGGAAAAATATGAAGGTTTCTGGAGAGAAGAGAGAGGGAAGTTGTTTTTCTGGATGTTCCTCAGACCTATGGTGACTCCTCGAACTCGCATTTATCTCTTCCTTTGTATACCTGACTCAGAACTCTGGCTGTAGATGGGAGAGCACACACTTGCGTTCTCTCATCAAAGCACCAGCTTTCTCCTCTGGCAGCTGTTGTATCAGAGGTGAGTGTGGGACAGAAGTCTCGTCTCTCAGAGACCATCTCCCTGGCTGCAGCGGTCTGCTGTGAGGGGACAATGTGAGGGAATCGGAGGACAAGCAGGTAAAATCATTGATCTGAGCATTAACATATAACTAAGTATTCTTGAGAAAAGGGACATTCTCCTACAGAATCTCAACTTAACCATGAATCAATTAAAACAACTTGTCTTCCAATTCACTTAAAGTATTGGAAATGTCCCTCATTGACTTTGGGAGGTGCTGTCTCCTTGTACAAGCATGCTCACTGCAGGTAAACCTGTGCAGCCCTGGTCTGAGCTGGGGCAGCTGAGACACAGCCCCTGGGCTGAGTTCTGAGCTGCCCTGGGCCCTTCAGCTGGGCACAGCCCTGCCCCACCCCTGCTCATTTGCATGTCCCAGAGCACCGCCCACCTCTCTGGGCATTTAGGAGCAGGCTGCTCCCGCCCCATGCAGGAGGCAGTGCCAGGCAGGACCCAGCATGGACACGAAGGCCCCCACTCAGCTGCTGGGGCTCCTGCTGCTCTGGCTCCCAGGTAAGGAAGGCCAACAGCAGGAACGGCCTCGGGCAGTGTGGCCAGGGCTGCCCGTCTCTGCAGGAGTGTCCTCTTAGAATGTGAGGATGAGTGTGGTCTCTGTGTTTCTGTTTCCCTTCTCAGGTGCCAGATGTGACATTGTGCTGACCCAGGCTCCATCCTCTGTGTCCGCAGCTGTGGGAGGCACAGTCACCATCAAGTGCCAGGCCAGTCAGAGTGTTAGTAGTTATTTAACCTGGTATCAGCAGAAACCAGGGCAGCCTCCCAAGCTCCTGATTTATGGTGCATCCAATCTGGAATCTGGGGTCCCATCGCGGTTCCGTGGCAGTGGATCTGGGACACAGTTCACTCTTACCATCAGCGGCATGAAGGCTGAAGATGTTGCCACCTATTACTGTCATCAGCATAGCAGTTACCCTCCCACAGTGATACAAGCCCTAACAAAAACCCCTCAGGAAAGCAGAAGTGTGAGGCTGGGCTGCCCCAGCTGCTCCTCCTGGTCCCCATCTGCTGAGAGTGATTCTCAGAGCAGCCAGGCTTGAAGGTCCTGCAGGGTCGGGTGGAAGGGGCCAGGGTGACTCCTCTGAGGCTCCCTCCTTTCCTCCTCCTTGGAAGCATCAGCACAGTCATGACCATGTCCCCACTGTTTTAAGGAGAGCAATTATTCTACTGGAGTATTCAAGTACTCATTTGGGATTCATACAACAAAAGATAAAATATTATAGATATGGCACAAAAATAGTTTACATCCAAGTGAGTGCATTACTACCGTATCCTTTAATGTCCTGGGAGAATAGCTATTGAAAACATACAAAAAACCTAAACAAACCCTGGCAAGCTGCTTCTGGGGAGGCAGCTTCTTCTAGGAACTGGACCTTCCCATCGTCTCCTTCACATGCCACAAATCAGTAAACTCTCCTTTGAGCAACTTCAGTCGAGCCTGTTGAGTGACACCCCAAGTGAGAAGACCTCTTGTGTCTGCTAACTCCCCTTGTCTGCTGGCTCCCACGCTTTCCTGTCCATCTGCCTTCCACCATGGGTGATGCACCACCAAGATCCTTGCCAAATGCTGCTCCCAGGAGCTTGGACATGTGAGCCTCTAGAGCTGCAGGCCAAGTACATTTCTGTCCAGCAGCAGTTATTGCGTCTGGGGTAATATGCTGTAGCAATACACAATGCATGGACAACGCTCACACTCATGCTTAAGAAAACGTGCATTCCAGCTCTAGTTCTGATGAGGATTCCCTTTTAAAATTTCAGATCCTGAAAGCAAAACTGCTGATGCAGCCCTGGAGCAGAGGTGTAATAAGCTCAGAAGAGTCCAAGAATCAGGGTCCTGAAGAACAAGTTGCATCTTTTGGAGCAACTACAAGAGCTTCTGGATTTCTGTTTCGAAGCTCATGCTTTGCTGATAACACTCTTGCACCTTTGGTTTCAGATCTTTATTTAATTTTTTTTTATAAAAACTCTGTGTCTTGGGTCTGGTGTTGTGGCATAGCGGCCTGCAGTGCTGCGCTCACAGTCCCGGCTTCTTGTCCTTAGCTCTGCGGGCCGAGCTCCAGGCAGGCGGCGGAGAGGACGCCGCGATCCGAGGCTGCGGTGCCCTGTTAAACATGGTGTGTCCTTGGGTCGGGTGTGGGGTGCATCTATCCTACACCTTCTCTTTTTGAGAGGCCAGATGTGCGCCCGTCTGTGAGTCATTTCTGTGGGGCTCGGACGCCATCCTCCGAGTCCTGAAGACTCTGGGCTGGGCTGAACTGGAATCCTTTTTGGGATGCATTTAATTTGTGGAAAGTAGGTGTTCTCTGCTCAGCTTGCTCTTTCTTGGCTTTGGTCAGGGCTCTTCCCTGTGGTTGGGATAAAGGCCTGCGGGTGCGGCTGTGGGAGTGAGGAGCTACGCGGCGGCCTAGCAGGCTCTGGGTGCCCCATAGGTGTGGTGGAGCCCAGCTTGCCTACAGCAGGCGGGGACCCTGGCCCCAGGCCAACTGGTTGGCGACACATTTCCAATGTCGGTATCTTCACGATGTTGGAAACACTGAGGCCCTGGACAAGGCTGGAGTACCGAGGGCGATTATACGTACAAGCATCGTGCTTTCTGTAGTCCTTTGCCTACCAAGCCCAGCGCCAGGGGAGACACCCGCACGATGTTCTCCTGGAGCTGGTGGTAGGACAGGTGGGCCTGGAGCTGGCTGAGAGCCCGGGTGGCCAGCCTGAGGGGGAGGTCTGGGTGCAACACAGTCACTGTCAATGCCAGCACGCAGGCCAGCACCACCAGACCAGTGAGGCTGACAATCACGATGCTGGCCAGGAGATCCAGCGCAGATGAGGTTAGGAAGGCAGGGTGGCTGGGAGGGAAGAGGCCACGCATCTCTAAAGGGAAGACAGCCAGGCTCACCGGTGTCACTGTCATAGACTTGCCCTTGACAATCTTTTAAATCAAATTATAAGTAGGATCTTTTTAAAATTTATTTAGTTATTTATTCAAAAGGCAGAGTGACAGAGAAAGAGAGAGGGAGAGGAGCCAGGAACTTCTCTGGGTCTCCCACATGGATGGCAGGGGCCAAGCGGTTGGGCCATCTTCAGTGACTTCCCTGGCACATTAGCAGGGAGCCAGATCAGATGGGAGCTGGTGCCCCACCATGGGGGGCTTAACGTGCTGCCTTGCAGGTTCACACAGGCCTGCAAGTAGTTTCTTCTCTTGATTCTTTCCTTAAGTCACATCAGGGCTGAGACCAGTTAAATATGCATGCACGCTTCATCTAGACCTACATAGTTACAAATTTTTAGAAATAGGAAGCAAAATTGCAAAATGTTCCTCAGCTGCTACTGTAAATACTACATTGATTTCTTCTGTTAAAGAGATTTATTTATTTATTTGAAAGTCAGAGTTACACAGAGAGAGAAGAACAGGCTGGTTCACTCCCCAATTGGCCGCAACCTCCGGAGCTGTGTTGCTCCGAAGCCAGGAGCCAGGAGCTTCCTCCAGGTCTTGCGTGTGGGGGCAGGGGCCCAAGGCCTTGGGCCATCTTCTACTGCTTTCCCAGGCCACAGCAGAGAGCTGCATCAGAAGTGGAGTGGCCAGGGTACAAACCGTGCCCCTATGGAATGCCAGCATTGCAAGTGGCAGCTTTACTTGCTATGCCACAGCGTCAGCTCCTCCTCTTCTCTTCTTCTTCTTCTTCTTCTTTTTTTTTTTTTTGGTGTGTTTATATTTATTCTTATCACTTGAGAGGCAGAGAGAGGTATCTTTATCTCTCCCAGCTCTGTCCCAGCCGCTCCACTCCCTGCTAATGCACCTGGGAAAGCAGCAGAAGATGGGCCAAGTGCTGGCCCGTGCACCCGCGTGGAAGATCTGGAAGAAGCTCCAGGCTCCTGACTTCAGCTGGCCCAGCCCTGATGGAAGCCCTCTCTCTCTGCGTGTTTCTCCCTCACTCTCTGTAACTCTGCCTTTCAAATACATGAATAAACCTTAAAAAAGAGGAAAGAAAGAAAAAAAAGAAATCTAAGTCTAAAACCATGGCAGTGATGCAGATTTTACTGAGTGCCTGGTGGGCAGGTGAAAGGGAAGGGGACGTGCACACAGCAGCCCCAGCAGGACTCCTGAATTAACCATTCCTTCCTGGTTTTGTCCAGTCTCCTAATCCTCACCTTCTCTTTTCCTCTAACTCCCTCCTGTTGTCCTAGCTGGACTCTTTCACCAAGCCACACAAGAGCCCCACAGTTAGCACCGCAGTGGCACCAAGTGTGGCAGGTGGAGGCTCCCAGCAGGCTCCAGCTCCTGCCCCTACATCATCTGCTGTAGCATCAGTTCTTCGGGCATTCCGTTGTCTCATGATTGGCCCATTTTCTTCTGCATCTCTGGGCCTCACCCCAGTAAAGTGGTCGGAACTCCCTCCCTGAAGTCAGTTGGAGTTGTCTGTCAGGGCCAGCTGGGCTGCCAGCCAGGGCCCCTGGGAGGCCAGGCCTGTGGCTCATTCCAGGCCTGTGTCCCATGTGGAAGTGCCTGGGCTCAGTGCCCCCTCCAGCTCTTGGCTCCAGCTTCCTGCTAATGTGAACCCCAGGAGGCAGCAGTGATGGCTCTAACAATCCGAAGACCTGGACTGAGCTCCTGTTCACTCCTGGGAACATTTGAGGAGTGAACCAGTGGGTGGGAGTGCATTCGCTCTCTCTCCCTGTCTCTCTCTCTCTCCAGGGCCTGGTGGTCATCTATGGGATGTATCAGAGGACAGAGGAGCTCCCTCCCTCTCTTCTCTCTCTCTCTCTCTCTCTCTCTCTCTCTCTCTCTCTCTCTCTGTGACTAGCAATCTCTTTCCCCTCTTCACTCTCACTCAAATAGAATACAAGTTAGAAAAAACAGAGAGACTCCCTGCTTCAACTCCTCAGGACATGCACAGCCTAGAAATGACGAGTCGATGGCTACATCACAGCATCGGATCTAGCTCCTTGGGACATCATCGTGCTGAACCCCAGGACCAGCGTTTCTCCCGAGGAAGCAAGAACTTCATCTCAGGTAGGAAACGAGCCCGGTAACCCCCGCCCCCACACAGCAAGTGGATCGGTGTCTCCTGCAGTTCTTAAGGAGCCCCTAGGGCCCAGCACAGTCGTGCCCAAGCCGTCTTGGGAGAGGAACCCTCCCTGGGGAGATGACCCCTCCTCTAGGAAGCCCAGGGACATTGCACAGTGTGATTTCTCCAGGATTTCCTGCAGCGCTGGTCCCTTCCTCAAGGCTAGGAAGAAAGAACCAGCACCCCAGGAATTCTCACTACACTTTTATTAAATAAGGTGAAAAAACAATAGAGTATGAGAATTTTGGGATTGTTTAGCATAGAGCTCAGGTGAAAGCCCATCTCACTGAAAAGATTTGAGTTGTCTTTAGAGGCTTTTTGTTTGTTTTTATTGAGTTGAAAGGTAGAGTTACAGAGAAGCAGAGGCAGAGAGAGGCAGAGAGAGAGAGAGAGAGAGAGAGAGAGAGTCTTCCATCTGCTGGTCCACTCCCCAGAGGGGCGCAACAGCAAGAGCTGGACTGATCAGAAGCCTGGAGCCAGGAGCTTATTCCTGTCTCCCTTGCCATCTTCTACTGCTTTCCCAGGCACTAGCAGAGAGCTGGATCACAAGTGGAGCAGCCAGGCACCAAACCAGTGTCTCTATGGGATGCAGCACAGCAGGCTGCAGCTTTACCTATTATGCCCCAGCAATGACCCCAAACGTTTGACTTTTCTAAGGCAGATAAATAAAGATGAAACACAGGGTACTTCCAAAATTTCACGGAAAATATACAATTCAAAGCTTATTTAGGTACAAAGCTGTTTTGAACCTGTGATAATATTTACTTAGCAGTTTTACCGTGAACTTTGGCAGCAAACATGCTATCCTTTAATTCCTTTTCCATGAGGTTTTCCAAGCCCCTTCAGGTAACCCATTTGAGGAAAAACTGTCCCCATACATTCTGAAAAGCAGCACCCGTAAGGACGAGAGACACCACCAGCTCTCATTCTCATCGCTCCTCCCCAGTGCTGGTGGGAGCCTTGCAGACCCACCTGGTTCTAGAAATCCATCTCCCCAGAGGTGTGTGATGGCCCTGAGCACTCTGTGTCCCCCAGCTCTTCTCAGCAGTAGCCTGAACTTGCTGCAGAAAGTCCTATCTTGTCCAAGCTGGAGGAGGCAGAATCTGTGTGGGCACTTCCCCAAGAATTCAATTCAGTGTAAATCCCAAAGGAAACTCCTAAGAAAATGTCTTATTAGACTATTTTTATTTTTAATATTTATTTATTTGTTTGAAGGCAGAATGAAAGATACAGGGAGATACACACACACACAGACACACACACACAATCAGAGAGAGAGAGAGAGAGAGATCGTCCATCCCTGGTTCACCTGCCACACCCCACACAAATGGCTACCATGCCTGGACTAGGTCATCTGAAAGTAGGCACCCAAATTCCATCCAGGTCTTCCCAGAAGGAGGCAATGCCCCAGGTAATTGGACCATCTTCCTCTGCGTTTCCAGGCATGTTAGCAGGGAGCTGGATCAGAAGCAGAGCAGCCAGGACCCAAACCAGCCTCCCAATATGGGATGCCAGTGTCTCAGGCAGCAGCTTTACTGCTATGCCACAGCGCTGGAGCCCAGGGTTCTTTAAGATTTATTTATTTGAAAGGTCAAGTGACAGAGTTTGATTTTCTGTCCTCTGCTCACTCCCCACATGGTCACAATGGCCAGGGTAAGCTGGTTTCAAGCCAGAATCTAGGGGGCTGTCACTGTGGTGTAATGGGTTAAGCCAGCGGTGCAGTGCTGGCATCCATTTGGGTGCTGGTTTGAGTCTCAGCTGCTTCACCCCTGATCCAGCTCCCTGCTAATGGGCCCAGGAAAGCTGCAAAAGATGGCCCAAATCTTTAGGCCACTTCTCCCATGTAGTAGACCCGGAAATCTCCTATTCCAGGCTTTAGGCTGGCACAGCCTTGGCCACTGTAGCTCTTTGGGAAGTGAACCTGCAGATGGAAGATTCTCTCTCTCTCTCTCTCTCTCTCTCTCTCTCTGTGTGTGTGTGTGTGTGTGTGTGTCTCCCTGTATCTTTCATTCTGCCCTCAAATAAATAATGACCTTTGGGGTCATTTCTGAGGCATAATGGGTAAAGCTGCAACCTGCTGGGCCGGCATCCTATATGGAAACTGGTTTGAGTCCTGGCTGCTCCACTTCTGATCCAGCTCTGTACTATGTCCTGGGAAAGCAGTAGAAGATGGCCCAAGTCCTTGGGCCTCTGCATGGGAGACCTGGATAACTCCTGGCTCCGGGCTTCTGATCATCCAGCTCTTGCTATTGCGGCCTTCTGGGGAGTGGGCCAGCAGATGGAAGACTCTCTCTCTCTCTCTCTCTCTCTCTCTCTCTCTGCCTCTCTCTGCCTCTGCTTCTCTGTAACTCTGCCTTTCAACTCAATAAAAACAAACAAAAAGCCTCTAAAGACAACTCAAATCTTTTCAGTGAGATGGGCTTTCACCTGAGCTCTATGCAAAACAGTCCCCAAAGTCTTCATACTCTATTGTTTTTTCAGCATATTTACTAAAACCATAGTGAGAATTTTTGGGGTGCTGGTTCTTTCCTTCCAGTGTTGAGGAAGGATGTTGATTTTGAAAACACAGTGACTATTATAAAGTGACATTTTGTAAGTCGTATTTCAAGTTATCAAAGTAAATTAAATTTGTGATAATATTTATGAAACTTATTGAAAGAATTTTATCCATTTTTGTTAAGGTTAGAGAAGAGTTTTTTTTTTTTTTTTAACCTGGATTCTTTTGTTCTTGGCCTCTTCTGGTCCTCTAAGGATAAGCTTTAGGTGTGGGCACTGTGGCTCAGCAGGTTAAGCAGCAGCATGGGTGCCCACGTCCCATGTGCAAGTGCCTAGGACTCAGTCCTGCCTGTGTCTCAGACCCAGCTTCCTATTGTACCTGGGAGGCAGCCAGTGGTGACCCAGGTACTTGGATTCCTGCCACCCTTGTGGAAAGCACATGGCGTGCTTCAGAGTGGCCCAAAGCCAGCTGTTGCCAGCATTTTTGGGTGTGAACCAGCAGATGAAGGATCTCTTTGTCAGTCTACCTTTCATGTAAATTGTAAAATTAAATAAGCTTTGTCCTTTCATTAATCCTTCTCAACATGTGTAATTACGAATATTCTCAATTTGTAGATTTTATTCATGCCCTTCATTTACAGTACTGTGGTTTAGCTATATTATTTATATTTTTGAGTATCTATGCCTTATGTTCCTTAATCAAGGTAATCCAGAAAAACATCAATTAAAGATTATTTATGAAGACTACACAATTTATTTTTAAAAAATGAAACAAAATACAAATGGACGCTTGTGATGGTTATTTTAACTGCTTTTTGGTGTAGGTTAGATTGTTTTCAAAGCATCTGCTCTAGACCAGCATCTTAAACTCTGGGTCATGTACCGTGGTGGGTCATGAAATGAGTTATGGCTCATTTTTATTTAAAGTGTAGAAAATAATAGAAAACCTGAGTTCATCACAGATGTAAAGGTATGTGAATTAAAACATTCATTCCTGTTGTTTATATGCTGGGTTCCCATGTAAAAACTTTTTCTTGTTGTGGCCTATAGACCTAAACCAACCCTTAGAGGAGATTTGATGCTGGCTTTAGCAAGATAATGTTAAGGAAAAGGGTGGGGAATAAAGGTATGTTGATTGAAATGTCATACAAATTTACAGTTGTGAGAATCATTTTCCTAGTGGATATACATGTGGTGTGTTTAAATCTATGGTCATTATTGATCTGTCTTAGCACATTTTCCAACCCAAAATGTCTAATAAGCAAAAGAATAAAGTGAGACAAATGAGAAAAAAAGAAGGGTTAGGAGGAGAGAGAAAGAGGGAGAGATCTTTCACGTGCTGGCTCACTCCAGAGAGAGAGACAGAGAGAGAAAGAATGTCTTCATCTGCTGGTTCACTCTCCAGGTGTCCTCAATGGCCAGCACTGGGCCAAGCTGAAGCCAGGAGCCAGGAGCACCATCCGCGTGTCCCACATGGGTGCAGGGGCCCAAACACTTGGGCCATCTCCCTCTGCTTTCACCAGGCCATGAGTAGAGAGCTGGATTGTAATTGAAGCTGTTGGGAGATGAACAGGTGCCTATATGGGATACCGGCGCAGCAGGCGGTGGCTTCACCTGCTAGGCCATAATGCTGGCCCCCAAGAGCTGTGATTTGAACCCAGACTCCCTGATGCCAAATGTCAGGGGCTTGCTCACTTTGTCATCCCATTGCTCAGGGCAGTTGCTATTTATGAGCTCCTACTAGGTGCTGGACACTGGACAGTGCTTGGAAAAATACGGATATGAACAAGACAGACACAGTCTATTGGTGGTTTTGTTTTGTGTCCTGTCCATTGGTAATCCTCGGGCTGAGACCCATGTGGTCCTGGTGTCTGCACAGAGCTCAGCACACAGTAGGGCCTCAGTTGATGTTGACTGAGCCCACGAATGAAGTGTTAACAGATTGCACAGGGAGAGTAAGCACTGGCGTCTCCTGGCTGTGGTTTGCGCCAGAAAAGGGACAGATGGCAGAGGACAGAGGCTCTCCTGGAGACCCTCTGCTTGTCCTATCAACGCATTCATCAAGGGTTCCCAGTACTGAGTCTGTTGTCTCAGCCACGTTGGACTATCCCCAAAGTCCCTTCTGGCACTGCAGCATTGTCGTGTTGCAGATAGAGTTTGCGTCTTCATTTATCCCCGGGTTTCCTGACTTCCCTGGAGTCTTGTACACCGTAGGGGATATGGCGGGTGTATGCTCTCTTTCCCATGTTTTCAGAAGCTTCCTGGACCCCACGTTAAGAATCTCTGCTTTGGAAGATTCTTGAAGGTCAAAAAGCATTCTGCACCAAAGAGTCACATCTCAGACGGGGTACTGATTTGTACAGACAAGGTGTTTTTATTGAATTACTACCTAACGTGTCAGGCATCATACACACGGGAAACCACGGCAGCACCCAGGTCAGTGAGCAGGGAACTCTTGTGCAGCACCAAGGATACTCACCAACCTTGGCTCTCTGGGCATATCTGGGACTGGAATTGACATGTTTCCACCTCTCCAGTCTGCAACCTTTTCAGCCTCTCAGATCCTGTTTCTCCAAGGGAAGACGGGTGGATCCTGAGTAATCTTTCCCAAGTGCCACATTCTTTTTTTTCTTTTTTTTAAAGATTTATTTATTTGAAAGGCAAAGTTAAAGAGAAGCAGAGGCAGAGAGAGAGAAGTCTTCCAACCACGGGTTCACTCCCTAGATGGCTGCAATGGCTGGAGCTGGGACAATCAAAAGCCAGGAGCCAGGAGCTTCCTTTGAGTCTGCCATGTGGGTGCAGGTGCCCATCCTCCACTACTTTCCCAGGCCTAGCAGAGAGCTGGATCAAAATTGTAGCAGCCAGGACTTGAACAGCCTCCCACATGGGATGCTGGCATTGCAGGCAGTGGCTTTACTCACTATGGCACAGCACTGGCTCCTCCATATTCCTTCCTTCCTTCCTTCCTTCCTTCCTTCCTTCCTTCCTTCCTTCCTTCCCTCCCTCCCTCCCTCCCTCCCTCCCTCCCTCCCTCCCTCCCTCCCTCCCTCCCTTCTTTCTTTCTTTCTTTCTTTCTTTCTTTCTTTCTTTCTTTCTTTCTTTCTTTCTTTCTTTCTTTCTTTCTTTCTTTCCTTCCTTCCTTCCTTCCTTCCTTCCTTCCTTCTTTCTTTCTTTCTTTCTTTCTTTCTTTCTTTATTTCTTTTTTACAGGCAGAGTGGACAGTGAGAGAGAGAGAGAGAGAAAGGTCTTCCTTTTGCCGTTGGTTCACCCTCCAATGGCCGCCACGGCCGGTGTGCTGCGGCTGCGCACTGCACCTATCCGAAGGCAGGAGCCAGGAACCAGGTGCTTCTTCTGGTCTCCCATGGGGTGCAGGGCCCAAGCATTTGGGCCATCCTCCACTGCACTCCCTGGCCACAGCAGAGAGCTAACCTGGAAGAGGGGCAACTGGGACAGAATCCGGCGCCCCGACCAGGACGAGAACCCAGTGTGCCGGCGCTGCTAGGCGGAGGATTAGCCTATTGAGCCGCGGTGCCGGCCCTCCATATTCTTTAATGCTTGTATTTCCAAGGTATATACCCAGGAAGTGCAAAAACTAGCTGTGGTCAGCATTGTAATTTCAAAACTGCTCTCATGACAACTCCCTCAACAAAATGGCATGAAGATTTTCCTCTCCTTTTTGCTAGTGACAAAAATAAGATTTTTGTCATTCACTGAAATCATGTACATTGAGTACCTTTGGGGAAACTGTGACTATGGGGAGAAAGAGGTTCAGCTTTAAATACATACATAAATGTATATTTTAAATATATACATACTTATTTCAAAGAAATGGGGAGAGAGAGAGAGAGGGAGGAAGGGAGGTAGGGATGGAGGGAGTGGAGAGAGAGAGTGGCTGAGCAAATAGAGAGAGAGAGAGAGAGAGAGAGAGAGAGAGACTTCCATCCACTGGTCTACTTTCCAAATGTCTGCAATGGTCCAGGCTGGGCCAGGCTGAAGCCAGAAGCCAGGAACTCAATATGAGTCTCTTATGTGGGTGGCAGGGACCCCAGTACTTGAGCCGTCACCTGATTTGTCCTTTGTCTGCACTGGAGGGAAGCCTGCATCAGAGACAGAGCCAAGACCCCAACGCAGGCACTGTGGTGTGACACCTGGGCATCCCAAGCAGTACCTTCACTGCTGCACCAAATGTGCCTTCCCCACTCTTGCTGCTCTACTCAACAAAGCAGATTTTATTTTTTTAATAGAATTTTGAGGCTTCCAGAAGAATTGAGTGTTAAGTACAGAGAATTCCCACTTACCTCTCTGTTATTCACATCTTCCATTTTGTGATGTGTTTATTGTAATTGAAGTCAGTACTGATACATAGACCTGACGTCCATAGGTTCCATTGGGGCTCACTCATGGTGTAGTCCTGTGGATTGGATGAATGGTCTTCCTGCCCTAACAAGCCCTGGTGCTCCACTAGTTCACCTTTCTCCCTCCTTCTGAACCTCTGCCAACCACTGATCCTTTTCTGTCTCCATAGTTTGGCCTTTCCCAGCGTGTCATATGACTGGCATCATGCGGAACATAGAGGTTTTAGATCAGCTTCTTTCACTTGGCAATGCATTTCTTCCATGCTTTTTTGTGGCTTGACAACTGCTTTTGTTCATGCTTGTATTTCACAGGTGAATGATGTACCACAGTTTATCCATTCACCCAGTAAAGGACATCATGTTTTCTCCCAAGAACTTGGAAACCATGAACACAATTGCTGTAAATATTCCTGTGCTGGTTTTGGTGTGGACATAGCTTTCGATTCATTTTGGTGAAGTTGATCTTTATGTCAAACTAGTTCTGCTGCTTTTTTCTGGTCTAATAAAAAACTCAAGATGAGTAATATATTAGGAATTACGTTCTCCCTGTTCTGGAGGTTAGGAAATACCTATTACCGTGCTGGCATTTGGCAAGGGCCTTTGTGCTCCCTTATCCCATGGCAGAAGGGAAGGAGTGAGAGCGGACAGGGGAGCAACTTTTCTCTTGTAATGAACCACTCCCAGAATAATGGCATTATCCATGTCTAAGGGTTGAGCCCTGGTGGTCCAGTCACCTCCTAACAGTGACCTCTGAACACTGTTACAATGGCAGTTAAATTTCCAACGTGGCTTTGTGAGGGACACGTTCTAACCATAGCACCTAGACCCCTGGAATAAATTGTGCCTGGTTGCAGAGTGTTAATTCTTTTTCTATGTTGTTGTATTCAATTTTCTGACTTGCGTGGGGAGGATTTTTGCATCTATGTTCATGAGAGATACCAGTCCATAGTGTTCCTTTCTTGTAATATCTAGTTTGGTTCTAGTGCAGCGTCAACCTTATAGACTGGATTAGGAAGTATTCCCTCTGCATCTGGAAGAAATAGCAAAGAACTGGCATAATCTCTTCCTTACATCTTTGGTAGAGTTCACAAAGGACTCCATCTAGGCCTATGTTTACCCTTTTGGAAGATTATTTTATGAAATTATTGTAATAGATATAAGAATATTCTGATGATCTATTTCTCCTTGTGTGTGTTATGATCAATTGTATCTTTTTTAAGATTTTATTTATTTATTTATTTGAGAGAGTGTTACAGACAGAGAGAAGGAGACAGAGAGAGAGAGGTCTTCCATCCGCTGGTTCATTCCCCAATTGGCTGCAATGGCCAGAGCTACGCTGATCCCAAGCCAGGAGCCAGGAAATTCTTCCAGGTCTCCCATGTGCGTTCAGTGGCCCATGTACTTGGGCCATTTTCTATTGATTTCCCAGGCCAGAGCAGAGAGCTGGATTGGAAGAGGAGCAGCCGGGGCTAGAACTGACGCTGATATGGGATGTCGGCGCCGCAGGTGGAAGATTAACCTACTGCGCCACAGTGCCAGCCCTAATTTTATCTTTATTTTATTTATTTTTTTTTTTGACAGGCAGAGTGGACAGTGAGAGAGAGAGAGACAGAGAGAGAAAGGTCTTCCTTTGCCGTTGGTTCACCCTCCAATGGCCGCCGCTGCAGCCGGCGCACCGCGCTGATCCGATGGCAGGAGCCAGGATCCAGGTGCTTTTCTTGGTCTCCCATGGGGTGCAGGGCCCAAGCACCTGGGCCATCCTCCACTGCACTCCCTGGCCATAGCAGAGAGCTGGCCTGGAAGAGGGGCAACCGGGACAGAATCCGGCGCCCCGACTGGGACTAGAACCCGGTGTGCCGGCGCCGCAAGGTGGAGGATTAGCCTATTGAGCCACGGCGCCGGCCCTAATTTTATCTTTAAAGGAATAGTTCCATTTCATCCAGACCATCAGATTTGTGGACACAAAGTTGTTCATCACATTTCTGTATTATTGATTTGGTGTCTATGACATCAGTAGTGATAAAACTTCTGGGATGGTTACTTTTCCATGTCAACTTGGCTGGGCTCTCTTGATCTGCTGGCTTCATAATCTCAGAGTAGGAAAAAAATATATAAATAAAAATGTTGGGGTTGGTGCTGTGGTATAGTAGGTAAAGCTGCTGCCTGTAGTGCTGGCATCCCACATCAGCAAAGGTTTGAATCCTGGCTGCTCCAATTCTGATCCAGGTCTCTGCTATGGCCTGCGAAAGCAGTAGAAGATGGCCCAAGTTCTTGGGCCTCTAGACCCACATGGGAGACCTGGAAGAAGCTCCTGGCTCCTGGCTTTGGATGGCCCAGCTCTGACCATTGTGGCCATCTGGGGAGTGAACAAGTGGATGGAAGACCTCTCTCTCTCTCTCTCTTTCTCTCCTGCTGCCTCTCTGTAACTCTGCCTTTCAAATAAATAACATTTAAAAATATATTAAAAAATAAAAATATTAATTACTCTGGCTAGACTTTTTTTTGCATCCTTTGGGTTGTAGCAATGTGGTTTGAGGTTCAGAGAGAAGAGTAGCATATAAGCCTGTGATTAGATTCTAGTGAGCCTGAGGCCTTGGCCTGCGACCTGCACGTCCATGCTCCAGTCCCTCTTCCCTGGGTGAGACAGGAGGACAGAGGAGAGCGGAGTTGGGACACATCTCTTCTGACAAGAGAAAGGCCAGAGAGATCTAGATCTATTTCCTGTCAGCAGCCGTAGAAGCCCAGATGGTTACTGTCTGCTAAGATGATGTCTCTTCAGAGCAGAGTTTTTATTGAGGAGGAGACTGGAATTCTGTGGGCAGAGGAGGGGGCCCTCAGCAAGTTCAGGAAATGCATGCTAGGAAACAAGGAAGCAAGGGATTCAAACTTTTGTCACCAAAATAAACAATTCTTTCATTCCATTTCTCAACAAACTTTTGGAAGTAACTTTGTATTTCATAAGGGTTGCATTTTCCCTCCCCCTTGAGCTGGAAGTCTGGAGGTATTTTCCTCTGATTTCACCCTGAGCAGCTGGTGGGGGCTGATGGAGGTCAAAGTCATGGAAGCCTGAGGGACTCCATGAGCTGGTCTCTGGGTGTTAACCCTCAGGCTTCCTCACTAAGCCCACAGCAGTTCACCAGTCACCCTCTGAGTTTCCTACCCACATCTCAGCTCCGGCAGAGGCCTCTGCTCTGTGAAGCTGTGATTGTCTGCATTTGCCAGTGCTTGGAGAAGTGTTTTGCCAATTGGTTTATTCTCCGAGGGATCAAAGGAGAGTGGTTGATTTTCGGTGTGACTGGCTGTTCCCCTTTCTGTGATGCCGGCAGTGTATATGTTGGCACACAGACGGGAAGGCTTTTGGTGCCCTCTTTTACACTGGAAATTGAACTTTACTTGTTTCTTCTTGCAAGTAGCTCCTTCCCCAGCCCTTTTCTTGAACAGAAGCAGAGAGATGTTCTCAGGAAGTCCTCCTCTTTTGGAAAGGCAGGATGCCACAAATCGCTCGGGAATAAGGTGCTTCCTAGAATCAACGTTGTGTCGGTCACAGAGCAGCAGTGAGTTTTAGTTTCCTGGTCTTCCTGGCCAGTGGGTTTTAATGCCAGGGCTGTCCTCCCAGGCTGAGATGTGGATGCAGGTGATTTGCCTAAGATCCAAAAACTTAGTGTCTGGAGTCAGAAAGCCCATGGGCCAGAAGGAAGGGAAAGAAAACCCAGTGCGGCTTGGTGACCAAGGACAAATTTGATTTTAGGAGGTGCCTCACTCCTGAGCGATTTGTGGCATCTTACGTGCAATGTTTATTTTTCAGTTATTTTCACCTCCTTGAAAGGTAGAGTACAGGTACTTGGAGAGAATGAGAAAGAGATGGAAGAGAGCATCTATCCCATGATTTACCCTCCCCCACCCTCCAAATACCTACAGCAGCCAGGCCTGGGCTAGGGCAAAGCCAGGAACCCCAAGCTCCATCTGATTCTCCTACATGGGTGGCAGAGATCTGAGCACTTGGAGCCATCATCTGCTGCCTCCCAGGAGGCATTAGTAGGAAGCTGTATTGGAAGCAGAGTATTCAGGACTCCAACTGGCATGCTGACATGGGATATGGTTGGCCCAAGCAGCGGCCGAACCTGCTTTGCCACAGTATCCACCCACCATCCTACATTTAAAAAGGAGGAGGACTTTCTACGTACATCTTTCTCTCTCTTTTTGTTCAGGGAAAGGGGTGGTAAGGGATTATTTGAAGGAAAAACAACAAAGTTAGACTATAATTATACAAAAGGACTAACACACTTCCTGTTTGGGGGCCAGTATATATGACATGTGGTGCTTATCATTCCCAGCAACACAACAGAAAAAAAAAAAAAAACTTGAAAAATCAAAACTTCTTCTTTGATCTACCAAAAAGTTGAAATCGTGGGCAAACCAGTCTGCTAGACATTTTCAATCCCTGATCAAAAATGCAATGCCCTTTCCTCACCTGAAGCCCTATGAACGACCAGGGGGTCTCCCAAATTAGTGTTCATTCTCCTGAAGCCCACGACCCAACCCACTGCCCTGCCCCCACCATGAATGACCAATATTCTTGCTCAACTCCCAGTGGCTCAACACCCCAAACATTCCAAGCCAACTGCCTACATGACAGTTGCACCAAGAAGTAGCATTGCCTTCAACTGACAAAGCTGGGCCAGGAGCAGTTAGGAGTCATCAACGGGGACAGCAGCCTGCAGATCTAGGGCTCAGGTGGTGCAGTGCAGTCTACAAGCTCCTGTTGCCTTGTTGACCAAAGATAGCAGCAGCTGGAAGGCAGTCTGGCTGAGAAAGGGCAGTGGCTGCACCAGCTCAGAGTGTGAGCCTCCCTCTTGTGTCCTTTCTCCCCAGAACCCAGTCTCTGCTGTGCACATTGTAGTCATCACTCAGCAGTCTCCTCACAGGCTCCATTCCCACAGGGCTTGCAGGGGAGTCCCAGGCAGGAGTATTTGTGGTTTTGTTGGCTCAGATGCCCATTTGGATCTGTTGAAGTCCTCACGGGTCCTGGCACTAGATTTCCTAGACCAGATCGCTTTTCTGATGACTTCTGTATCTGCTCTTTTCTTGTACCTGTGAGCCATGATCCTAGAGAATACATTTGAGACAGAAACAACTGTTGGCCTCTTGGTAGCAGAAGACTACGGAAAGGTGTCCAGTTTTCCAACATGCCACTTCTGTTCTCTTGTTCATCCACTGCTAGGGAAGCAACCCAGTTGGGTTCAGACAGAGGGATTTTACAGTGTGGTGTACACTCAGGATGCTGCTGGGCTGCTCAAAAGGAATATGCACTACTGAGAGACACTCACAGAAAGGCAGCCAAGCACAGTGACCGGGAGCCTGGGCTCAGACCTCATGGAGAAGACACGTGAACTTAGGAAAGCAACTGAATCCCTGTGTCCTCTGTCCCCTGCTCTGGGATAGGAACTGTTAATGTGGCCCACTTGCTAGTAATGTGTTATGAAGCTTAATTATAGACAAATACACATAAATCCTGAAGAAACGTGGCACCTCATTAGCATCACAGAAACATTTCCACGTGCAGTGTCTGGAAGAATTAGCCGGATGTGTGTGGTGGTTGTCCCCAGAGGGGAACCTGGAGGGCCCCGAGTCGGCAGGGGATGCCAAGTGACTTTGCAGCCTTTGCATGGGCATGATGCTCCACAGCTTACCCAGAACATCTGGTACCATCTTCTGAGAATCCCCCTACCAGTCCGGTGGGGTGGGCAGAACATGCTGTGCCCCACACCTCACAGTCAAGGTTCCTGACCTGAAGAGGGTGAAGTCACTTGCCCAGAGTCACACACAGAGGAGTGATGGACCAGAGACAGGAGCTCTACTGTTCCCTGGGGACAAAGGCCCTTGAGCACCTGAGTCCTCTGGATCCTGCTCCAGAGCCCTGAAACAGGAACTTCCCTCACTCAGTCTCTCCCACTGTCCTGCTGCAAAGGTGCTGTAGGGTGGGGAGAGGTGACTCCCTAGGAGAGGAGCTTGAGCTGAGAGAAGGACGTTCCCTTGACCTGGCATCCTCTCCTGTGTTTCCATCCCTCACTCAAAGCTGTGCAGCTTTCCTGAAAATACAGCATGGAGCCCCCTCTTCCCCAGCATCTCCACACTCTCAGGTGCCCCAGGTGAGATTCCTGGGAGACAGGTGTCCCCCTTGGGGCCAGTGTTGTGGCTCCAAACCCAGACCTGTCCAAACTGACATGGCACCACTTTACCTGACCCAGAGCTGGCTGAAGAATTAGTGCTCATTCACGGGGAAAGGTGGGTGCTACGCTGAGGATGTTTGGAATACAGCGGATGGAGCTGCGATGTCCCTATCATTTGTTGACTGCTGACCTGAGCGATGGACTGGCCGAGAAGTAGCTCCAGCTCTGAGCGTACCTTCCCACTCACATCCTTCCTCCCAGACTCCGTCTCTACCAACTCTCGTCCCTCCCTAGGCCCTGCAGAGGCAGGAGGCAGATTCCACTCTCAGAGGGCCCAGCCACAGTTACAGTCTGGGGCCTTTGTCTGGTCCTTGTCTGGGTTCTCCCTGAAGCCCTCCTTCTCTGGGCCTCCAAATGTCTGCTCCACTAACCTGCTTGCACAGTCCTGTGTCTGGAAGTTTGCTCTCTGGAAGAAATGGCTTCTATTTTTTTTTGTCAATTGGTGCTTAATGCTGCTGATGTGCAGTGCACACACAAGAAGCACACAGCTTTAGGATGAAAACAGCAGCGCAGGGACTCTGGGCAGCCTGCTGCCAAGGGAGACAGTCATGATCCCTGGTCTATTTCGGAGAGGAAGGAAATCGAACACTGCACTATTCTGAGCCCAGTGATGAATGTCATTAGCACAAAGTTAGTGTGACGAGGGCCTCAGCACACAGGAGCAGAGCAGGCCATCTGGGTAATGCAGCAGGGCCCTGGAGGATTTCTGCCAGTGGGGCGTAGGGTGCCCGAGAGCGTGGGGACAGCCAGAGATAAAGGTGATGGCAGAGGGTCATGCCCCCCACAGCTCATGTAGCTGTCTATCTCCATGTGTGTATCATTTTATATAAAATAGTTAAGACGTACTAGTAGTACGTAACTTCTGTTAAACATCCAAACCTCCAGCCCTAAAAGCAGAACGTGTCTCATGGTAATGCTGAATCTACGCAATTCAAAATCTGTTGCCAAATTAGCTGACGGGGAAGACATTTAGGGAGACACTGGGTCCTGGTCAGTTCTCTTTAGAGTGATTCGAGCTTCAGACAGCTTGCGAAGCTCCAGGCCCATTGAGACCTAAATTCCAAAATATGTCTGGGCCATTTGAGGACAAGAAACGGCAGCACATTTTGGGGGACCTGGGACGGGGCGACAGGGATGAGGGGAGCCGAGCTTGCAGGGGTGGCACGCAGGATCCAGAGGGGTCTCTGCTCCCTGCAGTGACTGTTTTCTGTTGAGGGCCTCTTGGTGTGAAGTCAGCTTGATAGTCACCTGGGCAGCCTTCCGGGGACTGGAGCCTGAACGGAGAAACTGCAGAGGAGAGGGGAGGGCTCGAACTCCTGGGATGAAAAGGCTGAGTCCCACACACCTGGGCCCCATGAGAGGCAGGCAGTCTGATACACAGAAGCAGAGGGCTGACCCTGCCCCTCCACCGCTACCCGCCATATGATGCAGGCAGGAGACCTGCAGGTTAGATATGGACAGCTTCCTGCAATTCTTTTCTTTATCTCTGAATTAGTGGCATTCTTTTAAACTACTACCAAGCTTAGCCAGTGCCTTTCCATTCGAAGGAAAGTTTTATGTTGTGGTAATCAAAAAACAAATTTTATGGCTTAAATTATTCCAGTGTTAGAATCAGATGGAAAATATTGCTGTTTAAAATGAAATAGTTCTATTTGTGTTACAAGTCACTTGTAGTCCTGCCTCCTTAGCCCTTGCGTAGACAGCTTCCTACCGGTTTTCCTTCCCTTTCTAGTTACGTATACATGAAAAATTTATGGAAACTTGACATGAAGGGTGATTCCATAAGGCAAGCTCAGGCCCCCACGTGGCTCAACAAAAGCTGACGGAGGGGGGGCACTAGGACGTGGGGCAAATCCCAGTTGACCTTAGATCCTGGAATATTGGTGCCAAGGCCTACTATGTGCCCATAGAGGTACAAATTTAGGCCAGGTGGGTACCCTGCTTGCAGGAGGGCAAGGAGGCTGGGAGCCTCAGTCTTCATCCTTCCCCCAAGAGGCCTGAACATGAGGCAGGCAAGGCCGCCCACACTGTTCCACTTCACCCAGCAATTGAGGATGCTATCACCAAACAGCCAATCCGAGGATGCTTCCTGTTTAGCTTTAAGAGGGTTGGGTGTTCAGAGTGGGGACTTGCAGGGCATGACAATGACAAATGTTGGGGCACTCTTCAAAAAGTATGCAACATAAGCTACACCCTTGCAGTTACACACGTGGCCCTACAGGGAGCTGCAGTGCTGACCTCCAAATGGAGGAGCCCTTGGAGGGCTTGGCCTGGAAACCTTAGAAGCTTACATGGCTCAGGCGATTTTTGCCATCTACTTCCCTCTCTTGCGTGGTCTCATGCAAATGTAGCCACTCTGATATTGTTTTCAATTTTGTTGCTTTTCTTTTGTGCCACAAAGAGAGTGAGTGAATTGGAGAACACATGAACTTACTTTAAACCTTACTCTCCGCCTAACCACTCCACACTTAGCATTTCCTATTCCTCTTCTTCTTCAACTCCTTCTATCTCCCCCAGGCTGTCCCTGTAATTTACTGCAAGAGAATTTCTTGACAGCTCAAGGGAAGAGAATAATCGTGCAAGCCCAAAGCCACTCAGTGCAGAGAAATTCCCGAGAGAGCAGTGCCAAGAGTAGATTACCGAGAACACTGACAGTAGAGCCAGAGTTCACTGGGGCCCTTTGTTGTCAAGTGGGAGCACAATTCTTCCCACACCCTGCCTAACTCCCGGCCATGCAGGGTTGCTGGGCACCATTCAATGGCGCAGCCCTGCTGCCAGAAATGAGGGCAAGGCAACGAGAGTGGGAGAAGAGGGTGGCCCAGAGAAGTTATGGACATTAACAATGCAAGTTTGTTACCTGCCAGGTCTCTCAGGATGAGCACTGTACAGTGGGAAAGCAGGAGCAGAAGAGAGGAATGGCAACTAAGGCACAGAGAGGATCAAAGAGTTGAGGGGGAAAACTAGCTAGAAGCAGATTACTGATCTGTGTTTCTGAATCTTCCACTGCTGTGAAACAATCTTCTGCAAACCCAGGAGCAAGGAATCCAGGGGCCCTTTCCAGCACTCAAGTGCTCTATGATGAGCCAGGAATTCCTGCTCCTCCAAGTCAAGTCTCTATGACCTCCTATGATGACACCGACTTCCTTCCCCTCTTTAAGTTAAGTTTTGATTGTTTTCTGTCTCCTAATTACTGCGGATGTCTTTTCTCCTCACTCCACCAGTCACATTGTTCGCCAATTTGGGAATATTAGAATAATCCTGATACAATACTACTCTTCCTAATCAGTCGACTGGTGGTTTCTAGAATCCATCCTACCTGTGGAGCACCTGTTACCAGTTTAGGGCTATGCTGGGCTCTGCAGAAGAGAAGACAAAGCAATTCCACATGTCTGGTGACTGTCCTGTGCCTCGGATGTCTGTAGCTATTTGAAAGACACTTAATCTTCACAACAAACACATTCAGCTTCCTAGTTCAATGGAGAGGATGAAGGTGAAAATAGAGATAACATATAAAAGGTCCATATCCCCTTAGTTTGCAAATTCTGTTACAGGTGGAATTCCAGCCACATAAATAAATGGGACCTGCCAGCATTTGGTGGAGAAGGCACCTGAGCAGGCCTGAGGCCTGGGAGCAGGAGTTGGCATGGTTGGAGAAGGAAGAGGTGACAGCGAAGCTCTGAAAGCCAAGCAAGGCTCCGAGAAGAGCAGCCACTACTTAGCTCTGTGGGTTTCCTGGTTCTGACCTGGTTGACCCAGGAGACAAGGTCTGTGGGAGTCTGGGGGTCTGTGTGTGGGGCTACCCAGCTGCCCCTTCACACTGCCTTGTAGGATCCGAGTCTGGTCCTGGGCAGTCTTGGGAGGTGGTTGTACATAGGAAGCTCCAATGAGAGCAAACTTAGCTTCCGTTCCCAGTCCCAGGAGTTAGGATTCAGGGCTGGGTTAGCAATGATAGCTAGAAATGTGGCCAAAAGTCCACTTCATAGCTCTATGCTGCAGCACCTGGGAACACGCGCAGGAACGCAGAGGAAATACTCTTTACCTTACCCAACCCTGAGGGTGCTCCGTGGACAGGAGTAGGCAGTCGGCACACGAAGGTGCTCCTTCAGAATCTGACGTGCAGAGGGAAGGGTCTGCTTCTCAGCCACCTCCTGGCGTGTGCGAGTAGAACTTGCTTTCCAGGTTCATGCAGTGCCTGTGTGGGAGTGTGTCTCACCAGATTCTTTCCATTGTGGGTCCACAGCCAAAACTCAGCCCAAAATCTCTTGTGCACAACTCCCAAGAAGTGCTATCCAATATAAGTGTTAAAGGCATGATCTGTCTGAGAGGTCACTCTTTAAATATCTGAGAAAGAAATGATAACAAATCCAGCACACCTAAGGCCCAGAGGCCTGATACCACTTACCCTCATGTCATTATAGCATGAACAGAACAAATGCAACCTGGAGACACATTTCCTGTTTCTGGTTGTACACCCCCTTCTTCCTCAGTCTCCAAAAGAGCAGTGTAACTGAGCTGCCCCTAGGCACCCTCTTCCATTGGCTCCTGCCTTGGGTAGTATTCCCAAGTTGGAGTGTCTCCATCATTGCTGCTCAAACCACACTGTCTGTCCATGACCTTTAGACACACAAACATGAAGAAAAAAATTATTAGAAAGAGCAGCTCACCTACTGCTACTGTAGCTGAGATCACGCTGTCTCACACAATTTTATCCCGCTCTTCCCACTGGATTCTCTGACCCTCCATGGGCTCCGTGAAGTCAGAGCCCTTCAACAAGACATGGGCTGCAGCTGGAAACTGTCAAACAAGAGGCTCTCCCTTGCATCTTCACACTTCTCCGTATTGCTGGGCTATTACAGTTTTTGCTGAGCAGCATTTCAGCCTGAAATTCCCACTGTGCAGAAGACACTTTGAGTTAGATGAGTTCAATCAGCAGACATTGTGCCTGGCTCAGGTCAGAGGATGGAGAGTGTTCTGTTAGGATGGGAACGTTCTCTCTGCATGTCAGACAGGGTGTGACCAGCGCCCGTGACTCCACTGAGTACTTGAAGCATAGTGAGTGCGACCAAGGACTTGGGCGTTTAATTTTAATTATTTGAAATAATAATTAAGTGCTTTGGATGAAAGCACACATCTGGGTAGTGGCTGCCATATTGGGTCTAACGATGAGGGACATGGGACTCCCCTTGCCTGGTTTTTCCCTGTCGAGTAGCTTGCTGGCCTGATCCAACCACTCATTTATAGGTGAGTGACATACATGTCCTAGGGCCAGGCACCATGTGAAATCTTGCAGATTCTAAAATAGGCATGTGGGTCTAGGCCTAGAGGGATCTCCAGCAGGCTACACACAAGCAGTAGAAAAGAGGTGACAAGCAGAGCCTAGAAGCCCCATCTAGACACCATCAGAGCTCCACTCTGCCCTTAGGGCCTTGCCAGCGTCAAGCACACAGTAGGAACCCAGATTGCTGATGGAATCACTATCCATTTGGACAGCTATTTGACTCTCATGTTTTTTTAAAAAGATTTATTCATTTATTTGAAAGACAGGGAGGCAGAGAAAGACTTCTATCCGCCGGTTTACTCCCCAAATGGCCGCAAAGACCAGAACTGTACCGATCCTAAGCCAGGAGCCAGGAGCTTTTCCAGGTTTCCCACGTGGGTGCATGGGCCCAAGGACTTGGGCCAGCCTCCACCACTTTCCCAGGTGCATTAGCAGGGGGCTGAATCAGAAGTGGAGCAGTTGGGACTTGAACTGGTGCCCGTCTGGGATGTTGGTGCTGCAGGCTAGGGCTTTAACCCACTGCACCAAATCGCTGCCCCTGACTCTCATATTTTACAACTCATTTCCCAAGGAGGGAGACACACAGTAGCAGCCTGTTCATGGCCTGTGTGGCTGAGCTTAGTGGAGGTAATTGGAAGCCAGCTGGGTGTGCCAGAAATTACATCCCCTGGGCCTGCACATGGGTGGGCTTCACTCCCCAGGCAACATCTGACTTTGAGATCACCCCCAAGGAGGTTTCTCCCCCATGACAGCCTCTCATCTTGGGCACCCCCTGCTGGCTCCACTGGGAACTTTTTGCTTCCCTTCCTCACCTCTCCCTGAACCTCCAGACTGGGCTCCTCAATCCCCCTGTGTGCCAATGCTCTGTCTGCTCTTCTCCTACCCCAAAATGGAAACAGTTATTGTTAGCCGCTTTAACAAACTTGTCCTCCTCGAGGCTCAGTGTGGTGAGGGGTCCTGAGGTGCCGTCAGCCTGGGTTGAGCACAGGACGCAAGGGGTCCCCACGTGCTCAGGGATGCAGACCCTCACTCTGGGCTTTGCTCTGCCCAGGCTGGGGGCTGGAGGGATGAATCTTCACCTTCAGCATCTTCAGAACCAATAGAAGAGATCAGAATGAGTGACAGAGCCCCTCCATGCACAGTCTCTAACCCAGGTGGCAGAGTAGGGTACAGGCTGGTTTCTGTTGCTCTTGACTTTTTCTTCACTTTTGATGATCTTCTGTTGAAGAAATCGTGACATGCTATTGAATATGAAAATAAAAATGAGGCACCGAAATGAAATCCTTGCAGTACCTCACTGTAAGCAAAAGTATGAATTAGAATTAAAACATTGTTTACATGTGAAGGAAAGATAATGATGCTACTAGATTAATGTACAGAGCATGTCTTGAAGGTAAAAAAAGTGGCATGGGTTTAAAACATGCAGAAACAGACAAAACAAACATGAAGACTGTGATAAACTATACTATGACAGAGCTTCGAATTGTGTACACACATAATATCTGTAATAGACACTCACGTGTACAGTTTGGACAGGCACAACCCAGAAAAACAATGTGTGCAAATGGGCAATGAAAAATATACCATATGATTTATGTCTTTTAGTGTATTTAAGAAATTGTGATATTTGTAGCAAGACAGAACTGGAGATCATTGTTAGGTAAAATAAGCCAGATGTGGAAAGACAAACAGTACATATACTCTCTTATATGTATAAGTCAATTTAAAAGTCAGTGAAAGAGTGATTACTGGAAGAAGGGAAGTGTAGCAGGGGTGTGGTGGGGGAGGTTGGCTAATAGGAACCATGAACACAGTAGGATGGAGGTGATGGGTTCTCCTGTTGCACAGCACACTGAGGTCAGAATAGTTGTCAATAATGGGTAATTTACTATATAAAAGGCTGGAAGAGATGATCTGGAAGGCTGCAAACACAAAAGATCAGAAAATGAAAAGGCAAATTGTTTGACCATCTTATGCTATGTATATGGGTTGAAACACCTCACTGTGCCCCATAAAATGGATAAGTATTACATATTCAAATGTTTTAAAAATAACTAAAGTACCATAGGAAAAGTTACTCAGCATGACTACTCACCAGGGGGGAGTAAATTTTAATCATGACAGCCCCTGCAGACTTGTCAATATAGATAAAATTTAAAAAAAGTTTGAAAGTATTGGGAAAATATTGATAAAATCAGAACTTCTGTTACATGATTTATTGAGTTTCAATATATTCAGTAATTTAGAAAATTCTTGGCAGTGATAACTAAAGTAAAACGTATGTCAACTTTATAACTCAGTGCTTCCATTCCTAGGGATTTTCTTAAGGGAAATGAATCCATAAAATATTCCAAGAATGTTCTGACAACTTTTTATTGTCACATCCCCAAAGTGAAAATTACTAATTGGGGAAGGAGTAAATGTTGGCATTTTTGTAGAAAGAAGATTATTCCACAGTAGAAAAGAGAAGATGTTTGCCATAGAAATAGCACCAATGAAATTCAAAATGTGATCAAAAGAAGCAAGGTATCATAGAGGTGACCCTGTAGGTTTGCAGTTATATGAAGTTCCAGAATAGGGAAAGTTGATGAGCCACTGATAGGAAACGCAGTGGTGGTGGTGTAGGTGGGGAATGGAGCATGACCTTGACAGGAAAGGAGATTGGGGGCCTTTGGGATGCTGGGATCAGGGTGTATCTTGATCAGGGTAATGGGTGGGGGAAGGTATATGTTTATATGCATTCAGAAGCACTAAAATTCACCTTATTTACAGTAATTTGCTTCACTATTGCTTAGTTATTATATTTTTAAAAAATCAATGAGAAGGAATTATGGACTCAGAGTATCAGAGTGTGTTTCCATCTTCCTTACAAGCACGGATACCAGGAAAACCAGCTTTGGAACCTCTGATTTCTTCTCTATCTATAGAGAATGTGGGACTAGTTGCAATAGATCATGAAGCCCATAAGGCAGTATTCCACGAATGGTGTCTTCAAGACTTGAGTAAATGGCAACTGGCAGCGTATATGGTAATTCTGCTGTTGATTTTGTTGTGCCTTGTTTTTGTTTTGCTTTGTTCTCTGCCATTTAAAACCATTTCTTCCAGAGAAGATATACAAAGACCACATTGTGTATGACTTCCTTTGCACACTTAGAAATGTCATTTTACAACAAATGTAAGGCTTGGGGTTATTTGGGTATTGTGTGTTCAAATAAGAAAGGTAAACTCTCAGGGAACTTATTCCCTGGCAGGACTCTTGAGCCCAGCAAAAAGATCCTGAAAATTGACCCTAATGTTTTGACCAGACCTCAGGGGACAGTCCAGCCAGCCTGGGAGGAAGGGTCATACTCAGGGTATAACCCTGCAGGAGGAAACATACAGTCTTGATGATTATTCTCCTGGGCAAGGTGTGTGCTCAGAAGTGCCGGAGGCCATGGGAGCCTTGGTTTGTTGATATTTTTATTATTGAGGCTTTGCAGGGAACTTAATTGGGAAAACTGGTAGAGGTACCTGACTGAAGTCCATCTATCAATTCATCTTCATTATTGAGAGGTGCTTGCTTAGTGATGGCCTCAAGATGAATATTAACTGGGGAATTCTTATTTTCAGTCTGGTCCTAAGGCTACAGGACAAGAGGGTTGTGCTCTGGGGACGCACAAATAAGCAGGCAACAGGGCAGGGCTGGGCCCAGCTTCAGGGTTGACTCAATTCAGTATCTCAGCAGTGTCCTTGGGTATCTTAGTCCAGCCCAGGGAAGCACAGCTTGGTCTAAGAACATGTTTCTCCCTGGGACCTTTTCTTGTTTTTAAATAAAAGATGTTTTAGGGACATTTGTCAGAACTTGAAATGGACCTAGGACTAGACGGATGTCTATTCCTTAGCTGTGTTGCGACTATGTATGACAATATCCCTGTCTGTACGGAACACACAGGAAAGTCTTAAGACAGTGGGGCTGTCAGGTCTTCAACATATGCTCAAGTATTTCCCACATAGGGAAAAATAGTTGTTTTTTATTTACAGCATTTTTGTGTGAAATGATTTCATTTTTCAAAATAAAAAAACTTATTGGCATGCTGGCCCCACTGCTCACTAGGCTAATCCTCCACCTTGCGGCACCAGCACACTATGTTCTAGTCCCGTTCGGGGTGCCGGATTCTGTCCCGGTTGCCCCTCTTTCAGCCCAGCTCTCTGCTGTGGCCAGGGAGTGCAGTGGAGGATGTCCCAAGTGCTTGGGACCTGCACCCCGTGGGAGAAAAGCAAAAGTACCTGGCTCCTGCCATTGGGCCCAAGGACTAGGACCGGCAGCCATTAGAGGTGAACCAAAGGCAAAGGAAGACCTTTCTCTCTGTCTCTCTCTCTCACTGTCCACTCTGCCTGTCAAAAACAAACAAACAAACAAACAAAAAGAAAAACTTATTGGCAACACCTTAATCACATTTATAACCATTTTGTAATGATCTTATTATTATTTATATAATGTAAGTAGTTACAGACATGTAAATAGAATACCACGTCTGGAAAAAAGCCCATGAGAGTTGCTCAGGCATGGAAAGCCAAGACACTGTGGGAAAAAAATGACCTAAATGAAAGATCTCTGTGAGTGAGATCCCAGCAGAAAGAATTGGCCATTAAAGAAGGAGGTACATTTCTCTGAAGGGAAGAAAGAACTCCCACTTTGACTATGGCCCTGCCTAAATAAGGTCAGAGTTTGTGAACTCAAGAGGCTTCCATAGCCTTGGCAGCTCATGTCAATTGTTAAATAACAATGGGAGTCACTGTGCATCTACTGCCCATGTAGCATCTCTGTCCTTCATATGTTAAACTATGCAAAATAACAGTAAAACTACTATTCAAACAGTACTCTATGCTTTGCATGTCTGTGTGGTACACTCTGTTGAAATCTTTACTTAGTATATACTAAGTTGATCTTCTGTATATAAAGATAATTGAAAATGAATATTGATGAAGAATGGGATGGTAGAGGGAGTGGGAGATGGGATGGTTGTGGGTTGGAGGGAGGTTATGGGGGGAAATCCGCTATAACACATAAGTTGTACTTTGCAAATTTATATTTATTAAATAAAAGTTGAAAAAAAAGAGAATACCACGAAAGTTGGTGTCACCCACAGACAGATCTCTTTTATTACCCAGGGACTGAACAGGCTGTGCCTACACCCCCTGGTTCTAGCCCTTTCTTTGCCCTTTGGCATTTATCAGCATGGCCAATGAAGTCAGATCTGATTACCTTTGTGAGAATTTCTGGTTCTGCCTTTCACTAGGGAAGCCTGGATTAGCAGAAACTAGCATGCACCTACTCCCACCCCCACCCCCAGCACCTTCTCCACAGGAAGGTGCCAAGATCACATCACCTGGGCAGGAGCTCTGAGCTGCCCTCGGTCCTCTGGAGCAGGTGGTGGAGGAGCCCGGGGAGAAGTCCCTGTATGAAGCTCGCAGGTCTGGGTGAGGGACCTGCTGTGTAGTGCGTATCCCTGCCATGCCGTTCTCTTCTTTTCCTCACTGGCACTGGGTGGAGACATCGTCTGACCCAGATCCCAGACTCCCTGTGTGCATCACCAGGAGAGGGAGTCTCCACCCCCATCAAGCCAGCACTTGTGCACTGGGAGGGATATCTTGGACCCCAATAAACATGGACACAGCTTTGAACCCCTTTGTCTCACATCTCTACCTTGGCTCCAGGAATCCCAGCCTGCCTCCGTTGCAGGGAGATTGGAAGCAGCTACCTCAGCTTCAGTGCTCAGGAATCAGGGTACGCAGGGGAGTATCCCTGAGGCAGGATTACAGATGGCCAGAGCATGGTGGTGCAGCCTGGAAGCAATCCTCCTGCTGCTTGTCCTGGGGCCTGACCTTCATGGGAACTCGATTGTGGCAGCCAGGATCCACTTTCAGAGAGATGCAATTCCAAACAGAGCAAACTCTACTAGGTGGAGGCATCAGTGTGAATACTGATTACTCTCATTCTTTCCTCCTCGCTGTACTTTTGTAACTTCTGCCAAGTCTATCTGTCACTGCACTAAAGCAAGAGAAGGGAGCTGTGACTGCACAGGGCCCAGACTGAGCCTCTGCTAAGACAGCCCTCCATGGGTGATGATGGGAGGAGGTTCTTAAATGCCTCGGCTCCCTCACCTCTCAGGTAGAACAACCCCAGAGGCAATTGCCCTGTGCTCACAGGTGTACTTGAGTGTCACTCATCACAGGTATGAGTGCCTTACCCGAGAGTCTTATATTCACGTTCTATTCCCTGTTTCTCTTTCCTGTGGCCTTCCAAGGTTCCTGCATCCCATAAAGGTAATGCCAGCACCAGAGTCCTTGCCTTGTATGGACCCTCATAATACAGTGGACAAGTCTTTATTTTGGAGTACATCTGTGGCTCCAATTCTTGTCACTTCTCCTTTGTTAAAGCATAGAATAATTCAACACATTCAGAAGCATTCAATCTATCATCTCTTACAATGGATTTAGATGCTTTCCTTTAGGTCTCCAAAATAGCTGTGTACCACGAAGTCTACAAGGTAGGCAGCAGGACAAGAAACCACCCAGCCCCTAAGACCTGCAGCTCCCCTGGCCCCAGACTCTCAGACTTCTTCCAGTTCCCTGGCTTCATCAGTCTTCATTGTGATTTTATTCTATGTCAGCAGGGGGGAGTGGTAGGAATAAGAGTTGAGGGGCAAATGGTGGAGAATAATACCCATGATACAAAAGCTACCTGAATCCCAGTAATGACACCTTTCATGGCAAAAGGAACTTGGGAGATGTGGCTAAATGAAGGACTTTGAAATTGTGGGGTTACCTGGGAATATCCAGGTAAGATCATCTAATCACAGAAGTCCCTCCAATAGGAGAAGGACTCCAGGTAGGGAGGAGATGTGACAATGGAAAGGGATGTTGGAGAGATGGTGGGAAGGGGTTGTGGAGCAGGGGATTGGGAGCATCCTGAAACTGAAAAATCAGGGACTTCACACCTTTGCAACTGGAGCCTGCAGAAGGAACATGCTCCTACAAACTTGCTGATTTTAGTTCGGTGAGAATGCTAACCTACAGAATGACACAATCCTCAATGTTTGTTGTTTGAAACCATCGAGATTTGGGCAAGGTTAGAGCAGCAATAGGAAGCTAATAGAGCAGAGAGAATGGGTGGATGTCCTGATTTCCCAAATGCATCCATCATGTCATCACTGGGTGACAATGTTGGTAGGAGATGGAGAATACCTTGTTGTCAGGTGTTTGGTACCACAGTGCTTCTTTGGTGGAATATCTGTCGGGTAAAACATTGTGATCAGCTCCTGTGCTCTCTGGGAATGTGGGAGCCTGGGGCCACTCAGGCGGATTGTGAGAGGACCTTGGATGGATCAGGAACTCGTGGTCCTCAGCCCCATGAAGGGAGTATGTGGGCCTGCCTCTAACACAATCCACCGTTGCCTCTTAGGAGAATATTTTCCATTCATTCTGGACAGCAAGTTTGGTGCGGGGTGACCGGGGTGACGAGAGGGACTTGCTTAGCTGAAGTATGGACATGACTACAACTTTAGTTGTGTTAGTTGTGTTCACGAAGCATTTTGAAATGTTTTCTATGAATAGCAATTGTATGGGCTTATCATGGATGATGGGAGGAATCCTGAAATTAGAAAATTGATGGTCACTTATCTCTGTGATATGAACTCAAAATCAAGAGTTTGTCTGTGTGCTCCTTCTCTGCTCGGCTACTTCTGAGGACAGTTAGGAAAATACACTTTTGCACCTTTTTCTTACACTGCCCCCTCCAGGGCAAGTTGCTGAGATGCAGGAAGCTGTCTCCAAATGGGTTCCAAGGAGGAGGGATGCCACTGGGGACCCACAAGGCTCCGTATGAATACAGGTTGGCATGTCTCCTGGGACATCTGGTTTTCTGATCTGGACTTTGATCAATGGGTAACTCGGCACCTGGAAGGAGCAAGAAACCAATAAGCCCTCATGGACACAAGGATAGAACAGGACGTGACCACCCATCTGGCTGACTGTGGGATAGCTTCAGTCCCAGGCTCTGGAGAGAAGCTCTGGGAACAGGGCAGCATCACGGGACGCTCTCAGTGTAACCTGAGGTCTTGTGAGGTCAGAAGCAGCCCTGTCTCATCCAGCCTGGCCTGGGAGCTGCAGGTGTAGTGAGCCTGCCAGTCCTGGGAAACTCCTGGAGAGGAGCTCCATCTCAGGACTCAGGGATGAACAGGGATTCTGCGAGAATCTGTGCTTACTTTCCCCCTGGGAGCGTGGGGCTCAGTGCCAGGACAGCCTTCCCAGATAATCAGCTGCCCAAACATGTTCCCCTTGTAGCTTCAGTCCAGAAACTAGGGACTGTGTGGCATCTTCAAGGTGAGCTTCCTAGCCAAGCTCCTCTGCCTCGTGGGGATGGATGTTTCAGAGTGAACCCAATTTCTCCTGCAGATCATGAGCTGCTACTTGAGCTTTAGACACAGCGATCGTGTGTCCAAATGTGCTTCAGAAATTACCATGCAATATGTGGAGTAATTTTCCCTGAAATATTAGAGACCAAGGCACAAGTCCAAGGCCACCTATGAGGTAGAGATGCCAATAGCCTTGAAGCTCTCTTCTGCCTCCCTGAGTATCCTGGAGTGCTTTGCCCAGGCTCCAACCTCAAGTCCACTCCCTCTGTAGAGCCTCACAAGGTTCCTGTTCAGTAATGAAGAATGAACTTGCCCACCAGCCCCTCAAGCTGGGGCTGGGCTCTGCTACCTCCCCTTTAATAGATTGTGCCCGAGCATAGCATTGACAGCCATTTCTATCTGGCTTCTTGTACAAAGGCAAAGCAGGGAAGTCCCAGAGTTCCTACTGTCATGTTTCAGCTTGGCTCTGTTCTTAATAGGAACAGGACAAATGTAGTCTCACCCTTTGAGAGAAGCAACACATGGCATTGCCTGGATGGGTTTCCTCACAAGCTTCAGGGGGCAGCTTGTGCTTCCACTGTCTCTGGCGATCCTGGCAGCATCTCTAGATGACTATGACCATCACCTGTAGAAGCAGCAGAGAGCTAGGGACCTAAGGAGGCGCCCAGGCTGCTAATTCTTAGGGCTACTGTGGAGGCTCTTGGAAAAACCCCCTCCAATTTCCAGGGAAGTGACTTTGATATTGTCTTCCCCCTTTGCCATAAATGGAGTGGAAGCTGAAGACTTGGGATGTGTGACTGCCTGCAGTGCTCTGTCAGGTCCCCAATCAAGGACAGCCTTTGAGGGCTGGGGATGGCTGCCCTGACACCAAGACAGCTGCTCCACGCTGGGAGCACCATCCAATCTGTGAAGGGACTGTGTGGTAGAGGCCCACAGCCTGATTCCGTGGTTTTCTGACCTTAGGAAGCAGGGCCAGGTTGAAGAATTATTAGCTCACCTTTAGCTCAGTTCTTTGTGCAGAGAAAGGAGAAGGAGACTGGAACCAAGTTATGATCTCCAAGGATGTGTTGCATGGATTGATTTGTGGATGTTTCCACTATCTATCACAGTGTAACAGATCACCCCAACAGGTAAAGAATCGAAAGGATGACGTTAAGTCCATGACTTGTGGGTTGCTTGCGCGGCTTCTCTGTTGTTCTGCCTGGGCTTTCATGCAGCAGAAGGCATCTGAATCAGCTGGGTGAGTCCACATTGCTCTCGCCCACATCTCTGCCATTCGGTCCTGGTGATGCTGATGGGCCGGGGTTCCCCTAGCAGCATGTCGAGTGAGAGAGGGAGGAGAAGTCCACGCAACGCTGACACTCAGGGTTAATTGGCACAGAAATTCAACTTAACCCTAAAACTTTTCAATTGCCACGCTCTGGTGATTGTGAACAATGTGATGGATGCGATGCCGCCGCTCAAAGGAAGAAGCACTCACACTGCTCATCCTCCCAGACTTCTTGTCAGACTCCTGGGGCGGTGTCCTGCCCACAGGCTGGGGATGTGGTGCCCCCACATGTCTCTCAGCTTTCTACAGGCTGTCTCAGCCCAATTAGAGTTTGCCGTCACTCAGCACTGCAGACCAGATGCGATGAGGTGCTCATACAAGAGGGGTGTGGTAGTGGGAGGAGGAGAGGGGCTGCCATTTCAGAGCTGTCCCCAGCCTGCTTCCCTGAGAAGGCCACAGCCCTGGCCACAGCCCTGGGCTGGAGCAGCAGCTGTGGCATGTCTGCAGGGGATAAGAAAAGGTGAAGGTGCCCCGAAGTTAGCATGGCTGGTAATGGTTGGAGTGACGTCTGTCCAGACCTGGAGTCTGACCCAGGCAGGCCGTGTGTCTATGGGGCAGTGGGAGCCAGCAGGACACTGAGAGGTGGCCTGGTTTCTGCTGGTGCTGGGCTGGGATGCTGTCAATCTTCTGGAAGGCCCTGCAGCAATCCATGACCTTCTGTCCTGGGCAGGGGGGCTGGATACTGACCACGTGAGGTCCCCACTAACACCTTAACAAGCTTGACTTGCCCAAACATTAATACCAAGCAAATAGTGCCTTCCATTCTACATAGCTCTGATGGGGTGGGGGTGGGGGAGGCCAAACAACCTCATCTTCCAGGAAATATTTGTGTTTAATGCAAGCACACACTGAGGTTGAAACCTGCCTCTCCCTTCCTCCCCAGGGTCAGAGCAGCATGAAAATGAGGAGCCAGTCTGGGTTTCCCAAGGCACGAGTGCCTGTTGAGGCTGATCCTGCTTAGAGAGGGTCAGGAAGGTGTATGGCTCTGTGAGGACTGCCTTGGGTACCAACACACCCTGGGCAGGGCCGCTTAGGCAACAGAAGTTAACTTCTCACAATTCTGGAGGCTAGTGAGTTCAGTGTCAGGATGCAGAGGGGTCTGTGTTCCTTTGTTAGCATCCTCTTGTCTGTGCTGCCGACCTCACCAGCCTTTCCCTCTGTGTGTGGAGTGGGTGGTAGAGCACTGGCTTCTCTTCTTGTAGAAGAGCAATCCTACTGGGTCCTGACACCTCCCCCACCTCCTTCATTCCCTCCTTTAACCCTGATTCCTCCACAGAGGCCCTGTATTTGCATATGGCCACATTGGAGTTAGGGCTCCAACAAAGGGAATTGGGAGACACAATTCATCCTGCGACAGATAGGTGTTGGGGGACACAGCCAAGGCAGTGGGGCAGCAAGCCAGGTTCCCAGTCTCAGAGCACAGAGTGCATTTTCCCTGCAACCCAACACACTGGCAGCGCCTCCCTTCCTGTTCCTGGTCCATCTGGTGTCACCAATGAAGTAGAGGGGCTCCCTGTTGACAGTGGGGCAGAATCACTCTGACTTCCTCCTCTTTCTGTGATTGGGCCTCTCTCGTTTGTTTTGACTATTTTGTGACAGCATCCTGCTGGATTTGAGAGGTAGAGTACCAAGGGTTTTTTTTTTTTTTAAGGTTTCTCTTGGTTTGTTATTTGAGCTATATATATGGAGAGAGACTGTGGGAGAGACAGAAAGATCTTCCATCTTCTTGTTCACTCCCCACATGACTGCGATGGCCAGGACTGGGCCACGCTGGAGCCAGGAGCCAGAAGCTTCATCCTGGTCTCCCACATGGGTGGCAGGAGCCCAAGCATTCAGGCCATCTTGTACTGCTTTCCCAGGCCATTAGTTGGGAGATGGATAGGAAGTGGAGTAGCTGGGGCTCAAACTGGCGCCCGAATGGGATGTCAACCTTCCAGGCGGCAGCTTTACCTGCTGTGCCACAGCACCACCCTTTCACTTGTTTTTTTTTTATATATATATTTAAAAGCAAGATTTGTTAAAGTGAGAGACCTCCAGCCAGAGTGGCACAGACATGGGGCTCCAAGAGAGGAAAAACCCGAAGAGGCCCATGGTACTGGGGTTTTAAGCACAATTCTGGGAAGAACAAACTAGACATTCAGTTACAAGGTGGAGACAAAGCCCACCAAAAGACCTGGTTTGCAATCTTTCATTCTATCTTGAAAAAAAAAAAAAGAGCCATCAGAAGGGGGGGTACTTAATTTGCTGTATAGGAAACTGGGTGCTGAGAAGGAATTCCACTCCCTTGCTATTCTCATGATAAGATTGGAAACTTTCAAGGAGTAGGGCAGGCAGGCACTTTTAACCTTGCTAAGGCTTTGTACCCTCAATTTCCACTGGGACCACCCTGACTACCTGTTAACTCATCTGACTCCTCAGAGTCCTTCCTGCCCCCAGAAGAATGGCCCCTGACTTCTGTTAGGGGAACTGCACAGTGACTGCTCTGGCTGCTTCAGGCTGAAAAGGGGCATCATTCAGAATGGCACCAAGCAGGGTTCCAGCAGGAGGTGGCTTCTTGAGGGGGACAGAGTGCCAGCTTGCAGAGACTGCTTCACCTGAGGTTTCATGTGCGTGGCCATCTGGAATTTTTCTGCTTCAAGTCTGGAGAAAACAAATCGAAGAAGCAGTTCAAACTCACAGGGTTTAAAACAAAGGACAGAGTCATTATTAGAGGACGTACCAAAGCTGCTGTCTAAACCACAAGGAAGTTTTCCCATTGAGAGGCATAGAAATGGACAGAAGGGGCTTGATAATAATCAGGTAGACCTTCAGGCCTGGCCAGGTATATGACCTTGCTCCAAGCTGCACCCAGTCTCCCTGACAAGTTTATCTCTGAGAAAGCAAAAGCAGAATGCGGTTTTCGGCTGATACCCTAACGGGCCATCAGGGCCTCGGGTCCGATCAGGGAGTCCTTGTAAAACGACAGAGAGTGGCCCAGGCCTGAATTTCAAGATTCCTCCAAGCTCTTCTCCCAGTCCTGCTGGTCAGGCCGATCCCTGCACAAGGAAGCTGAGTTGGACCAGGCCAGCGTTCCCAGAGCTGAGAGGAGGAGTGTGAAGTGTGCAGCTCTGGCTTTACAGCTCCTGAGCCTCCAAAAGAGCAGGGTCTTGCTCCCTGCTGGGAAGTGCGATTCCCGGCCCAACACCCGTTCAGCTGTGGGGGTCTGGTGCCCAGCCTCGAGGCCTTCTGGAAGCACTGGAGTGTTGCCCCAGCCAGGGTCATCAGTTATCTCAAGGCCTTCTCCCAGGCCCACGCAAAGGGCCGATCCACGCAAGAGGGAGGGGTGGTGTTTCACAGTCCAGCACACACACAGGCTTGTCAGGAACTGGGGTCCAGCCCAGAGAAATCGTTTGAACATGCCAGGGAGTGCCCCGTCCAGAGTCCTTCAGTCAGCTCAAGGCGTTTTCCTAGTTCCTTAGTGAAGATCCTCACGGGAGAAGAGAGGGTTTGGATAGAGTCTCAGCTCCAGGGGATTGCTCTGCCCTTAATCAGCAAGCCCGGCCATGGAGTCTTAAGAGTGACAACCATTGGCTGGCGCCACGGTTCACTAGGCTAATCCTCCGCCTGTGGTGCTGGCACCCCAGGTTCTAGTCCCGGTTGGGGCTCTGGTTCTGTCCCAGTTGCTCCTCTTCCAGTCAAGCTCTCTGCTGTGGCCCAGGAAGACAGTGGAGGATGGTCCAAGTGCTTGGGCCCTGCACCCACATGGGAGACCAGGAGGAAGCACCTGGCTCCTGGCTTTGGATCGGCGAAGCACTCCGGCCAAAGCGGCCATTTGGGGGGTGAACCTCGGAAGGAAACCCTGTCTCTCTCTCTCTCTTTCTAACTCTGCCTGTCAAAAAAAAAAAAAAAAAAAAAAGAAAAAGAAAGTAAAAAAAGAGTGACAACCACTCTAATTGCTCTTAACTGTCCAACAGGTACATGGTATTATTGAGAAAATGAGAATTGTTATGTAGGAGGTTGAAATTTTCAAAAAAAAAGTAGAGCAGTCCGCATACTACCCAGTCTGGTGGATGATCCGACCATGGCTGGAGTCCTACTCAAGCAGGGCCCACGTCCATTTGGAGCTGTTATCCGAGACATAGTACCAAAATGTTATGGGAGAAACAGCAGCAGAGAAAATATCATTACCTCAGTTCTTGTCTCACATGGAAGGATTTCCAAGCGGATAGGCAGATTTAGAAGCATGATTTATTAGAGTGGGAGACCTGCAGCCAGAGAGGCATGGGGGGTGCTCCAAGAGAGGAAAACACCCCACATGTGGTCTTTTCCCAGGCATCACGATGCTGACCCTCTCACAGTCATCGCTGGGACCGATTCTGTGGGAAACACAAGGATCCCTTTTCTCAATAATCAGTCATGTCTTTGAAGGCAGAGGGCATTGAGAAAAGAGATCAGTCACAAATCATCAAGGACTGGAACCTGTGGTCTATGGAAGATGTCGAAGTTGGGGTTTTGACAGAAACAGTGGCACTGAGGGCCCCCGCAGGGCACCACGACAGCAGTGGGCTGGGAGGCGGAGGGCTCCAGGCTCCTGCTCTGGGTCTCTCGATCTGGCCTCGCTCCTGCCATCCTGATGTCCTCTCAGAGTTGACGGCGAGAAGCACAGCAGCTGCATGAGCCAGGAAGACATCTGGGGCCACCCAGCCTCTGCACCAACAGCAGTGAGGCTTGATCCTGGCTATGACCACTGGGAGTGGTCAGGCCTGCTCGTGACCTCCAGCACTGAGGAAAGCGGCTTTCTAGGGTGATGACCACATACCCATGCTGTTAAATAATAGAGAAGCCAACAGCCACATACATCTGTGGAACCTGTGAAATACACCCAGTTTAACCTAGGAAGTAAGTGTGTGATTTAACTAATTATAGTGGACATTCTGCAGCTCCGCCCTGTCGGCATTTCCCATGCATGGCCACACAGCAGCAGCATCTGGACCATCAAGCTGCTGGGTGTTGACACGTGCACCATGGCCAAGGCAGACCCAGCAGGTGGCTGGATCTTTGTGTCTGGATTCTGCTGACTCAGGCAGATGATGGAGACTGTCTCTCGGAGACACTGAGAGGTAAGGTGGATACCCGGGCTTGGAGTGCTGCCAGGGGAGTCTGAGATGAAAACAAAACACAGATCTACTCCAGTGATCTTGCTGCTCCACCCTGTCCTGCTGGTTGATCAACAGAGTGACGGATGCTGTGCTCACTGAGCAGCAGACTAAGTCTCATGGAACACATGAACCCGAGCACATGGGGCTCCTCACGTCCTCCTCTTTTAGCTGGAGCCACAGCTCCGAGACCCAGAGGGTGGGAGCCTTGTGTCCAGAGTCCTGTGCTGCACCTGCTTCAGCTTGATCCACCCCAGAGGCACTGACCTACCCACTGCTAAGGGCTCAGGTCACATGCAGAATCCTCGTGGGACATGAGTGCCAATGGCATGACGGTGAAACATGGGTCTCCAGGGCTTCATGAGTGTGACCCTTGCCCAGGTGTGATGAAAAATATGACAAGTTTTATCCTTAAGAGAGCCAAATTACAGACAGCATATGCAATTTTTAGTTTTATGCCACTGGTTGGCTTTTGTATGACTTAGGAGTTAAAACTTATTTCTCAATAAATAATGGTTTATCTGAAATCTCCTGATTGTTGTACTTCCTGAGATGACTCTTGGTCTTGCTGTGGATTCTGTCACGTGGGCTCAGGGCTGCCTCCTCCACATTCAGATGCATCTCGAGATGACCCCAGCCCTTCCCCGATCAGCACAGACATACCGCCTCCCACCTCCAGATCTCATACACCATTACCTACTACTCTCCTCACACTTCTCAACAACTGAAACCATTCTATTCTCTTCCATTGATGGAGTTATTGGTTACCATTGGTCTTTCTTATGTACGTGGGGTCAAAATTGCCCAATTTCTTTCTGTGTACCTGTCCCTCATAAGACAGCTTTGACTGGTTCCTGACAGCTCATACAAAGAGAGAAACATTGAACACAAAAATATGTCTGTTCTTGTTTTTGGTACAAAAAACTGTTGGTGCATCGATTCCATCAAAATATATCATTACTTTCACAGTAGAAAAGTTCAATGGACCATGGAAACAAATTTGCAGCAGTAACAGGCATGGTTTTGAAATGAAATAAACACAGTTTTATGTAAAATGTACCATGAAGCTCTATCACACTCCTCAAGGGGAGAAAAGACTTCACAGCGTGTAGTGTTGATTGCGAGGGTGGGAAGATCAGACTTGGGACTGCAGAGTAGGGTGTGACCACTGACTCAGGCATGGGCTTGACACCAGGGACAGATTCCTGGTAACTGTCTTTTCCTTAAGCTCTGACATTGTCAGAGCTCCTGGTGGGAAGATGATGGCATATTCCCAGAGTAAGTATGATACAAGCTGAAAATAAGGTTCAAAACCAATGCAAACAGCTCACACATACACTAAAATATCTTACCAAATATTATCTATCTGTTCTTGGATATTTCTTTTAACCATGATGTCTCCCAACTCAAGATTCTTCCATAGGCTGTTCTCTACCTTGAAATCACCTTGTAGAGAAAATTGATAGAAATAGGTGGCGCAAAGTCCTTGGGCCCCTGCAGCCACCTGAGAAGAAGCTCCTGCCTCCTGCCTTCGAATCTGCTCAGCTCCGGCCGTTGTGGCCAACTGGGGAGTGAACCATCAAATAGAAGACCTCTCTCTCTCTTCTTCTCCTCTCTCTGTGTAACTGTGACTTTCAAATAAAATAAATGGCTCAGTAGGCTAATCTTCCACCTGCGGCACGGGCACACAGGGTTCTAGTCCCTGTTGGTGCGCCGGATTATGTCCCTGTTGCCCCTCTTCCAGGCCAGGTCTCTGCTATGGCCCGGGAGTGCAGTGGAGGATGGACCAGGTCCTTGGGCCTTGCACCCATGTGGGAGACCAGGAGAAGCACCTGGCTCCTAGCTTTGGATCAGTGTGGTGCACTGGCCTGAACGCTCTGGCCACAGCATCCATTGGAGGGTGAACCAACGGTAAAGGAAGACCTTTTTCTCTCTCTCTCTCACTGTCCACTCTGCCTGTCCAAAAAAAGAAAAAGAAAACAAACAAACAAAAAAAAAAACAAAGTGGCTTGCAACAGTAGCATTTATGTTCATGTTTTCAGATGTTCATGCTGATACTAATTCACTAGTCCAGGCATGGTCATTTGAGTGGTTCTGTGGCAGGGCACTGAGCTCCTCTGGCCTCTGGACTGTGCCTGATGTGGGGCCAAGCTCAAAGGGACAGTGCCTGCTCATGGCAGGGACCCATGGCGTGAGGCAAGCTACATAGGCAAACTTCAGTTTCCACACCCCAACAGATTCAAAATTGTATTTATTCTTTTGCATTCATATTGTCTCAGGTGTCAAAAACCTTTACTTCTTTTAGTTTTCAAGGTGTCAGATCAGGCCATTAACAATGATTTTTTGTGAATTTAAAATCTTTATTTATATAAATATATACATAATTCTAAATCATATATTGTTTTACATATTGTTTTTTAAAATACTACCCCCTAAATAAATCATTAATACCAAGGTTTTTGGGAAAGTATTAGTTTCCTCTGAACTTGGAAAGAGGGGGAAAGCAGAAGAGAATAAGTATTTACTATAGATGTAACCTCTTACTAAAATGGCAGTTAGAGAAAAAGATAAAGCACTAGTATTTCATTAAATTTTTTAATACTTTTTTATTTTTATTTTTTATTTGACAGAGTTTAGAGTTACAGACAGAGAGGGAGAGAGAGAGAGAGATAAGGTCTTCCCTCCGTTGTTTCACTCCCCGAATGGTTGCAATGGCTGGAGCTGCGCCAATCTGAAGCCAGGAGCCAGGAGCTTCTTCGGGGTCTCCCACGTGGGTGCAGGGGCCCAAAGACTTGGGCCATCTTCTACTGCTTTCCCAGGACACAGCAGAGAGCTGGACTGGAAGAGGAGCAACCAGGACTAGAACCCGGTGACCATATGGGATGCCAGTGCCTCAGGCAGAGGAATAACCTAGTGTGCCACAGCACTGGCCCCTCCTTAACTTTTAAAAGGAGAAATATATTTATTGACATCTATTGATAAGGGAAAATTCACTTTCATGAAGTGATGGACAAAAATATAATCTGAATGATAGAAACTCAAAAACAATCACAAGTGTAAGTTCCAATTTAAAATCTAACTTGTGTGACTGTTGCAAATGTATGTTCAAATCCTTCAGTGAGCGGTTGTAGTTGAGCAGTATGGGGAACAATCTTTTGTTTAGTTCTGGCTTATTTTGATTTGTTTTCTTTCTCTTCATACTATTTGCTGAATTCCTCCACTTAGAGTAGGGCTAACTATAATATCAATAAGCAACCTGCTAATAGATCATCCTAGAAATTAAGAATGAGAATCCGAGGTGGGGGAAGGGTTGGAATGTGGACGAGAAGCAGGGGGATGCCCCAATTTGGTCCTAAATCTGTATATATAAAAATATATGTAACTTGTGTAACTTAAATGTTCAAAATGTAAACAATAAATAGTTTTAATTGGTAAAGTGGGAAATAATCCCCCCAAATGATGTTTTTTATTCTTGACATTAAAATCAAATTTTGTTTTGTGAGAATTGTTAAATGTTGGCTATGTTTTCAGCATGTGAGTTTCAATATATTTTCTTAACTTGCTTCTTTGAGTTAAAGAAAAACCAAAATCCTTCTTTGCTGAAATAAATATTCACTGAAACATAGCATCTAAAATAATTTGTCAGTATCTTGTTGCCTTATGGAAATGCAGGTTTTCTTTTTTAATCATTTTATGCATTTGAAAAGCAGAGCAACAGAAAGAAAGAGATCTCCCAGCCCGTGGTTCACTCCCCAAATGTCCACTACAGCTGGGGGCTGAGCCAGGCTGCAGCCAGGAACCTGGAACTCCATGCAGATTTCTCTGATGGGTGGCAGAGGCCCAAGCAATTGGCCCATCTTCCATTGTTTCTCAGGTGCTTCAGCAGGCAGCAGGACAGGAAGCAGAGCAGCCGAGATACAAACTGGCGTTCTGATATGGGAGCCTGTGTCATTGGGACAGCTTAACCCACTGCTCCAAAACGCCAGGTCCAGACTGCAAATTTTCATTCAGCAGTTGCTTTGCATTTGCTTCAGGTTCTCAGAGATGCTGTGTGCTGCTGGCTACTGGCTATTGAGGAAAAAGAGTGCTACATCCTTGTGCATCTGTGTGCACTCAAGAAAGGTTTTCAAAAGCTGTCTGCACCTTCATGTTTATTGCAGCTCATTTCACAATAGCTAAGACCTGGAATCAACCCAAATGCCCATCAACAGTAGACTGGATAAAGAAATTATGGGGCATGTACGCTATAGAATACTATACAGCAGTCAAACACAATGAAATCTGGTCATTTGCAACATAATGGAGGAATCTGGAAAACATCATGCTGAGTGAAATAAGCCAGTCCCAGAGGGACAAATATCATATGTTCTCCCTGATCGGTGACTACTAACCGAGCACCACAAAGGAAACCTGTTAAAGTGAAATGGACACTATGAGAAACAGTGACTTGATCAGCCCTTGCCCTGATGGTTGATGTACAATTTAATACTTTATCCCTTTTAGTATTTTTTTGTTCTACTTAATACTATTGGTTGAACTCTGTAATTAACACACAATTATTCTTAGGTGTTTAAATTTCACTGAAAAGTGATCCCTGTTAAATATAAGAGTGGGAATAAGAGAGGGAGGAGATGTACAATTTGGGACATGCTCAAGCTGACTTGCCCCAAATGGTGGCATTAGAAATGTGCCAGGGGATTTCACTACAATCCCATCAAGGTTGCATGTACCAATGCCATCTCACTAGTCCAAGTGATCAATTTTAGTTCACAAGTGATCATACTGATAGGTCTAAGAGTCAAAGAGATCACATAACCAAGACTAGCGTCTGCTAATACTAACTGATAGAATCAAAAAGGGAGAGAACGATTCAACAAGGAAAGCAGGATACACAGCAGACTCATAGAATGGCCGATGTCCTAAACAGCACTCTGGCCTCAGAATCAGCCCTTAAGGCATTCAGATCTGGCTGAAGAGCCCACGAGAGTATTTTAGGCATGGAAAGCCAAGACACTCTGGAAAAAAAAAAAACTAAATGAAAGATCTCTGTGAGTGAGATCCCAGTAGAAAGAACGGGCCATCAAAGAAGGCGGTACCTTTCTCTGAAGGGAGGAGAGAACTTCCACTTTGACTATGACCTTGTCTAAATATGATCAGAGTCGGTGAACTCAAAAGGCTTCCATAGCCTTGGCAACTCATGACAAGAACCTAGAGAGATTACTGATGCCATAAACAAGAGTGTCCATTTGTTAAGTCAACAACAAGAGTCACTGTGCACTTAACTCCTCATGTATGATCTCTGTGAATGAATATTGATGTGAATGGAATGGGAGAGGGAGCAGGAGATGGGAGGGTTGCGGGTGGGAGGGAAGTTATGGGGGGAAAAAGCCATTGTACTCCATAAACTGTATTTGGAAATTTATATTTACTAAATAAAATTTTAAAAAGAGAAAAAATAAATAAATAAAAATAAAAAAGGGTTTTCATTTATTGTCTATGTATTTATATGATTGCTATATACATATAAAATGCAAATCACAGTTTTCTATTTATTATGTCATCTTAGGAGCTTTTCTTGGTATGATCCCAGACTTGCTGATAATAGTTGAAAGTGCACCCAGATTTACTCCAGGGACTGTAAATAACTGTTCAACCTGGGGGAGCTGGGGGAACAGTGGTCACCCTGGGCTCTCAGCTGTTGGTTCCCATCGTCAGCATCATGCTGGAAGCACATTGGCCATGAAGCCTTTCCCTCTCTGGTTTCCTGTTGCACGGCTCACTGCAGGACCTTCCCACACATTTGGAAGTCGGATAAGGATTCTGTGCTACCCGGCAGCGATGGCGGGCTGATGCATGGACAGAGGTGAGGCCTGGAGAATCACCAGTGAGTGCTCAAAGCATCAGTGTTCCTCCCCTCCCCTCCCCCGGGCTTCCTGGATACAGCTGAGGGCTTCATGACTGGGCAACTTGACCTTGCGTGGTGGAGGCACTCTGACTACAGGTGGACTGGAATTCCCTGTTTCTAGTATCCGCATCTCGAGCACTGTACACCCCAGACCTTTAGACACTCATCACAGAGAAACAAAAACCATTTAAGGTGATGGATATGTTAATTGAGCCGATGTGGTCATTCTTCGACATATACACGTATCAAAGCATCACACTCTGGGGCTGGAGCTCTGGCCAAGTGGGTAAAGCCACCGCCTGCAGGCACCAGTTTGAGTCCCGGCTGCTGCACTTCTGATCCAGCTCTCTGCTGTGGCCTGGGAAAGTAGTAGAAGATGGCCCAAGTCCTGGGCACCTGCACCCACATGCAAGCCCAGGAAGAAGCTCCAGGCTCCTGGCTACGAATTGGCGCAGCCAATAGGAGAGTGAACCAGCAGATGGAAGACCTCTCTCTCTGCCTCTCCTTCTCTCTGTGTGTAACTCTGACTCTCAAGTAAATAATTAAATTTTTAAAAATTAAACAAAAATTCTGCACAATACTCTCCCACCACCCTTTCTAATAGGAAAAAAAAAAAAGAAAACAAACAAACAAACAAACAAAAAAACAAGGCAGCCGGCATCTGGCGTGGTTCTTGTTGTGGCAAAACCCGAGCCCGCAGACCTTGCATGCTGGTTCCCTTGGCTCCCAAAACCTGTGTGCGTAAGTCTCTCGTCTCCTCTTCCTCTTCACATCCATGCTTAATGACTGTGGGATAGAGTAACTGTAAACAACTTTAATTAAATCATACTTCAAGAAAACTGTTTTCTTATTCTCCACTTTATGCTTCTGGTATTGTTGATCTTTAACAATTAAATGGTCTTTGATAATGGACAAAATAAATAAACAAATAAGCATCACACTCTAGCCCTTCAGTACACGCATTGCTTGGGAATCATTCACATTGTTTACAGGGTTATAGTTCAGTTTATAGGAAGCTCCCACTTGTCACACCTGGAGTGGCTTCTCTGCTGCTGTCGGAGTCCAGAGTAGCTCCACACTGTAGACTCCTTTACTGAATCAGGAGAGGCACAGCCACGTCTGCGTTTCTGGGCTGAGGAGGAGGGAAGGGAGTTAGTGTGCAGAGGAGCCTTCGTGGTCCCTTCTACCAAACCTTCCAGGGACCTTCAAGCCTGGCTGCTCTGAGAATCACTCTCAGCTGATGGGGCCCAGGAGGAGCAGCTGGGGCAGCCCAGCCTTACACCTCTGCTTCCCTGAGGGGTATTTGTTAGGGCATGTAGCCCTGTGGGAGGGGTGCCAGTATCATCTAGACAGTAGTAAGTGGCAGCATCTCCAGGCTGCACCCCGCTGATGGTGAGAGTGAACTGTGTCCCAGATCCACTGCCACTAAACCGCGATGGGACCCCAGATTGCAGAGTGAATGCCTTATAGACCAAGAGCTTGGTGGGCTGCACTGGTTTCTGCTGATGCCAGGCTAAGTAGCTACTATGAACGCTCTGACTGACCTGACTGTGCCTCCCAGGAAGGCAGACACGGAGGATGGAGACTGGGTCATCACGACGGCACATCTGACACCTGAGATGGGAAACACACACAAAAAAATAGCCACACTGTTCATCATGCCATAAGAGAATTTCTCTGAAGAGCCAGACAGGACAGATGACCCTGGCTGTGTCAGTCCCTGGAGTTGTTCCTCACCTGGAAGCCAGAGCAGCAGGAGCCCCAGGAGCTGAGCAGGTGCCCTCATGTCCATGCTGGGTCCTGACTGGGACCGACTCCTGCACAGGCTGTGAGCAGCCTGGTCTGCAAGGCAGTGGGCAGGGCTCTGGGGACTTGCAAATCAGCAGGGAATAACACCCAGACTGCGCCACCTGCAGGGCTGCTCATTTCAGTCATTCAGAACAGGTGCAGTGTTCCCAAGTGTCCCAGATCACACCAGGATGGCAGAGATTCCTTTCAGAGTGTGTTTTTCCCCCCTGGACCAAAAACTAGAAGCCACCTCCTGTCCTGTGAATAAGTGTTGTCACTGTGTTTTGTTCAAGATCCATGGGGCATGTTCTTGCAGTCTCTTCATGTAAGAGCCCATCAGCCATAGCGTCCTTCCAGGATGAATGACATCTTATAAAATCATTGCATCTTTGCTTGTGTACATCTCTGAGGTCACATTTGCTTCCTCTTACCTCCAATGTCCTGATGCCCTTGGGGTGTTATCAGTATTCAGAGGGGTCTCAGTATTCAGTAATTTGGTATTTAATATGTGGATGTGAATAAACTATTCAGGTTGCAAGAAAGATGTACTTTGGAGCTGTTAGAAGAAAACATCCTCACATCTTTTGCAGAGGCCCAGAGAATTATTTTTATGACCCAGGTAAAAAACCCTCATATTTCACAGTTTCACTACTGAGAAATATTCCTTAGTAGGGGAGCACAATTATCCCTATGCAGTAACTGTTCTGGTCCTGCCTAACTAAGCTTAACCAGGACCCAGAAGAATTGAACAGTTTAGGTAAAAAGTATAGATCTTCTATAAGAAAAGAAAAAGTGGCATCAACTAGCTCAGGGCACAGTCAATGAGAAGACATTACAAAAGCAGAAAAAAACAATATATAGAGCATCAGTGAGATATATGACAACTTGAAAATCTATCACGCATACAATCATAATCCTGAGAGGAGAAACAGGAAAAGGGAATACCAAAATAAAACACTTGAGGATTTTGGCAGCTAATTTTTAGAATTTAAAGAAATCAATTCACTATCAGTATACATATCAGTATTAGTTCTAGGAAATATGGCTATTTTCTTAGAATTGTACCTATGAAATCATGAAAACTGTACTCTTTATATTAATAGTAGTTAAAAAAACCCTCATACTAAGTTTGAAAACATGTATTCCAATAGCTAAAAGCGTAAGCCCAAGGATTAATCATGTGAACACACGCTTAGTTGTTCCTTTGTCTTGTTTGCAGTTTGCAAACAAGTTTTTAGCAGTTTTCTGCTCTGGAAACTGTTCAGAACATATCTCTAAAGCAAAGACTGTCTCCTACACACACTAGATTCAGTACCACCTAGGGCACTTTGGATTTGAAAGGCAACATACATGGGCTGTAGTCAGAGTCATTCGACCTATAATTGTGCCATCTTAGAGGAAGTCTCAGAACAATTGATGATTGTTCACAACTTCAGTGACCCTGTGATTCCTTAGACTGCTGATACTTCTGTCTGTCCCAAGTAGGGAAAATGTGTGCAGATTCTCACAAGCCCCAACAGGAAAACTGTTGAGAAGGTAACACTGAGTACCACCAGTGTTCCTTGTCTCATGTTTCCACCTCTATCACTATCTACATCTTACAAAATGCCTTATTCAATATCAAGGCACTTTAAAAAAATTTACTTAATTAACTACAAAGGCATAACAATAGAGAGAGGGGTAGAGAGAGAGAAAGAGAGAGAGAGAGAGAGAGAGATCTTTGATGTGCTAGTTCATTCCCCAAATGGCTGCTACAGCTAGGTCTGAATCAGGGCCAGGAGACAGAAATTCAGTAATTCATTTCTGGTCTTGCAAGCACTTGGGCCATCCTCTGTAGTAGCAAGAATACTGGATTTGAAGTGGAATAACCAGGGCTCAATGGGGTACCTGTAATGCTGTGTGCTGGCTTTAACCCATTGTGCTGCAACACCAGCCCCAATGACATGGAAGTTGACCAACAAAGTTGACTCAGAAAAACACAAGAAGAAGTTCACTGACAGGTTCATACACTCAACACCCAGAAACAGACAGCTTAAAAGAATAAGAGGATGTGCTGTTTGAGATTTGATCAATACAAAGTCAAAAAAACAACCAATTTTGCTACTGCTTTTCGCATACGAAAATACATAGGTCCAAGAAGCAAAGGGTAGAAGTTGGAGTAACTCCCAGGAGTTTCACAGCTGCAAAAAATTTGCTTCCTGTCCCCAAATTCCTCATTTTGAGGTGTCTGTTTTAGATGATTTTTTTCAATGCTTATACCAGGGACACAGTGAGGTTTCATTGATCTGCAGGGGCAAAATGTGACTTGGTTACCTTGGAGTACTCTGGCCATTAGAACAGTAGTTGAATAAGAATATCCTCCCCCTGAGAGAGGTGGCTGTGTGAAAATCAAGGGAAACTAGAGCTGCTGCTGCCACCTGTTGGTGAGGAGATGTGTGCCTGAGATTGGGAGATTTCTTGGAGTGCCTTTGTGTTTTTCTACACAGTGCTAAAAGTGAATAGCTGGGTATGGCTCATAAATTGTGACAAATATCATTCCAGTGTGAGATGTTAAGTTATGAGACATTAATAATAGGGCAATCTGGGTGGAGGTATGTGAACATAGTTTGTATCAATTCTGAATTTTTGTTTTATGAATTTGAGACTATCTCGAAATAAAAACTTATAAAAAGGCAGTAGAAAACTTCATGAAAAAATTCAAATAGTTCTGTGTTGTGAGGAGTAAGATATTAGGATCTCCTGAGCAATACAGAAATATGGCTAAAATGTGCTTTATGTAGAAAGGGACATAATTTACAAGTATCACTGTAGCCTTGCTACTAGTTTCATAAATGAGGTCACCCTGTCATATATGTATACACAAATATAATTACCTAATCGTGTCTTATCTGTCCATCATCTATATGTCCATTATCTACTTTCTACCCCCTTTCCTTCCTTTTTAAATCGGTTGTTGATAATGATCAATTAGTAATTCAATCTTTATGTAACAAATGATTGTTGGTGAGCTAGATGATAACAGGTGATATCCCGTTCTGGGGTTGGTAAGAATATTTTTGTGAGGAACTGTAGCAGGAATTGGAGCAGAGCGTTAGGAGGTCGTGATTGTTATCAGAATGGTGAACACAGACACAAGGGTGATATTGGGTGCTGTATGTACAAAGAAATCCAGAACGGCACCAGACTGCTTGTTGGTTGGTTGAACATCACTGCCTTGCCCATCTGCATTGTCGTTTGTGTCTTTTCCCAGAATCCATTTTCCTACAAGGTTCTTGGTCTCGTTTATCTAAGAAAAGATGCTTGTGTGAGAGCTGAAAGTTGACAACAAAGGAGCCCTTTAATGTTCAGTGTTAGTTATGAGACAAAATACGTGCCCCTGAAGACAGCTTCCTGTAACTCCTGGTGTTTCTCGGGGCATCTTGGGCACAATCTGGCTTACATGTGTTTTACGTTATGTATGTTATTTAATGTCATGAAAAATAAAGAAATAAACAGAACGATAACAAAGTAGGAGATTGATTTATCACTAAAAATTCCTATCCATGAAAAGCCCAGGACCTAATGGCCTTGAAGATGAATCCTACCAAACATTTCAAGAGAGACTAATGCCAATCATTTACAAACTCTCCCAAATCTTTTTAAGATTTATTATTTATTTGAAATTCAGAGTTACAGGAGTTCTCACACACATACACACACACGTGCGCGCACATGTACATGGATCTTCCATCTGCTGATTCTCTCCCTGATCACTGAATTGTCAAGTCTGGGCCAGGGAAAGACAGGAGCCAGGAGCTTCTCACAAGTCCCCCATGAGGGTGGCAGCTACACAAGCACTTGGCTCATTTTCTGCTAATTTTCCCTGGCAATTACCATGGAGCTGGGTTGGAAGTGGAGCAACTGCGACATGAATTGGTGCCCGTATGGTATACCAGGGTCATCAGTTGGCCATCACACTGGCCCTACTTCCAAAAGAAAAAAAAAGGGGGGGGGACAATATTTCTAAACTCTTTTTGCTGAGACCAGCACCACCCTGATACCAAAACCAAACAAGGGCCCTAGAAATATCAAACTCAAACTCAAATAATGCCAGAACTCGTTCTCCTTAGGTGCAATGAATGATCTTCACTATCACGTCAGTGGAGACACTGCCATGTCTGTCCTGGGGAATCAGGAGTAGGATAGAGAGTTAGGGTGAGGGAGCCCCTCTCCCTTCTTCTACCAAAATCCTCAATGACCTTCACAGCCTGGCTGCTTCTGAGAATCACGCTCAGCAGACAGAGGCCCCAGGAGCAGGAGCAGGGGCCGCCCAGCCAACACTGTGCTCCTCTGAGGGTTTTATGTTTGGGCTGGTACCACTGTGGTAATAGTATAGACAGTAATAAGTTCCTGCATCTTCAGGCTGCACTCCGCTGATGGTGAGGGTGCAATCAGTCCCAGATCTGCTGCCACTGAACCGAGATGAGACCCCAGATGGCAGAGTGGATGCCTTATAGATTAGGAGGCTGGGAGTTTGTCCGGGTTTTTGCTGATCCCGGGAGAACCTAATGCTGCTAACGCTTGGACTGGCCTGGCAATTGATGGTGACTGTGCTTCCCGCAGATGCAGACACGGAGGATGGAGACTGGACCATCCCGATGGCACATCTGGCACCTGAGATGGGAAACACAAAGAAACCCACACTGTTCATCATGCCGTAAGAGAATTTCTGTGGAGAGCCAGACAGGACAGATCACCCCAGCTGAGTCCATCTCTGGTGTTTTTCCTCACCTAGGAGCCAGAGGGCAGGAGACCCAGGAACTGAGCGGGTGCCCTCACGTCCATGTTTCACTGGCTGTGAGCAGCCTGGTGATAAGTGTTCAGGGCAGTGGGCAGGGCTCTGGGGACATCAAATCAGCAGGTGATACCCCAGGACCAGGCCAGCTGCAGGCTGCCTCATCTCAGCCACTCAGAACAGGTGCAGGGTCCCCAGGTGTCCCAGATCACACCAGGGTGACAGAGATTTCCCTTCAGAGTATGTTTTTCTCCCATGTTGCCAAAAACACAAACAACCTATGCTCTTATAAATAATTTTCTCATTGTATTTCCTTCAAGATCCATTACATAGTTTCTCAGTATTTCTACATGGAAGAGCCCATCAGGTGTGACATACTTGCAGAATCCGCATGACATCTTAGAAAGTCCTTGCATTTTTCTTGTGTCCATGTTTGAGGCCCCAGTATCTTTCTCTTAGCTCTGATTCCTAACTTACCAGCATCCTGAGGGAAAAGTATGCAGCAACTTGGGAATTAATACGTGGATGAGAAGGAACAACTCAAGTTTGGGAAAGATGTGCTTTGGGAGTATTAGAGAAAAAGTCCTCACATCGCATATACAGAGCCCCAGAGAGATATTTTTACCAGCCAAAGTAGAATCCCTCATATTTCATTGTTTCAGTACTGAAAAACTATTCCTTAGTAGACTGAACAAAATTTCCCCCCGGAGTGATCGCTCTTCTGATCCTGTTCAACTGTGCTTATTAGATACAGAATAATCACATAGTTTACATGACAAACAGGTAGCTTCTACAAGACAAGATGAGTGATCTCAACTCTCAAACTTATCCAAAATGGAGGCAGTGAATGAGAAAACATAACAAAACCAGATAAGCAATAGATCTTCAGTAAGGTGTGCAACAGCATGAAAATCTATCATGCATACTACTGGAATCCTGTGAAGAAAATTGGGAAAAGGGACATGAAATAAAATATTTTAAGATATTGACAAAATATTTTATAATTTCAAAAAATCAGTGTAGGGGCCGGCGCTGTGGCACAGTGGGTTAAAGCCCCAGTCTGCAGTGCTGGCATCCCTTATGGGTGCCAGCTTCCTGCTAATGTGCCTGGGAAACCAGCAGAGGATGACCCAAGTGCTTGGCCCTTGCATCCATGTGGGCTACCTCAAAAAAAAACTCCTGGCTCCTGGTTGCAGCCTTTTGGGGAGTAAACCAGTGGATGGAAGCTCTCTCTCTCTCTCACTACCTCTCTCTATAACTCTGACATTCAAATAAATCAATTTTAATAAAAAGATGTCAGTATAATAGTATCACTAACATTATCAGTAGTCAGACTCATTATCAGTGTCAGGCCTGGGAAGTATGGTTATCTACTTAGAATTGTACCTATGACATACATGAAAACTATTCTTTCTATATTAAGAAAAATTAAAAATCTCATACTTTGAAATCATGAATCCTAGTGGCTAAATGCAGAAGCCCGATATTAGTCATGTGGGCATCCCCTTAGCTGCCCCATGTCCTGGTTACGGTTGGCAAGCAACTGTTTAGCCGTGTGGGTGCTGCGGAAGGTCCTGAAGGTGTCTCCAAAATGAAGACTCTCCTACCCACACCAGATTTGACACCCCGTAGGCCACTTTGGCTTTTGACGGCAACATACTTGTATTGCTGTGAGTTAATTTGACCTATAAATGTGCCATCTTTGAGCAAGTCCCAGAACAGACAGTGATTCTGCAGTCAGCCCAGACTTCAGTGGACCATGTGAGCCCCTAGACCGCTGATGCTTATGCCTGCAGCAGGCAGGAAGATGCATGGCAGCTCTCAGAGCCCCAGCAGGAAAACTGCCCTGCACACCTCGGAGTCTGGGGACGGTGCTGGGACCTCTCCCTCAGATAACAAGTCTCCTTTAGAGGTGAGGGCCTGGCTTTCTGTGAAGCCATGGAGGAACTACACAGTGTCTACAGAACAAATGCGCTGTGGCTTCAGCTGTCCTTTGTGAACTGCACATTGTACCGTGCACAGCTGCATTTAATCACCACTTGGAATTAGAATATACCAGCTGTGGGTTAGTGTCCAAAGGCAGAAACGATTGGCACATTTGAGTTTCTCAGACTGTCACAGCACCTGAACTGAGGGAATTTCTCTCTTTACTCTCATCCTACAAGCATACCCGCGTGTCTTTTCTCTTTAGTCACTTGACTGGGAAAGAATAAAATTTGTAGTTTATGCAGCATGTTCTGTCACCTCTCAAGGTAGACACTGACAGCCTTAATTCCAGCTTTAAGGATGGTAAGGATGATCATGTCAGAAGGAAGTGATCTCTGTGGCAGGGCTTCGAGCAGTGTACTGCCAGCCACTCCTTCGAAACAGAGAGATAATCTGAATAGGATATGTATATAAATGTAAACACACACACGCTGATGGAAGCTCACTAAGATATGTCCTAGGGATGAAATAAGTGTAGGGGTTTGGTGGCATTGAACTGGCGTTGACACACGTGACCTGGTCATTTTGGAGTATTCATGCCATTAGACCAGCAGACAGAAAGGAAGATTATTCCACTGACTGAGATGGCCAGTGAACATCAAGGGAAAGTCAGAGAATTGCTGCTGAAACCTGCTGGTAAAGAGGTATATACCTGCGATTTGGAGATTTCTGGGGTGCTTTCATGTTTTATATGCAATGTTAATGGTTAATAGCTATTTATGGTTCATTAATTGTGACAAATATATCATACCAATATGAGATGTTAATAATAGGACAACCTGGGTAGAGGTATAAGGGAACACTTTGTATTAATTCTCAATTTTTGTTTTATGAATTTAAAACTATCCCAACATAAAAATTCATTAAAAGGTAATAGGAAACTCCATGAAAAATATCAAAAAATTCAATCCTGTTAGGAGTAAGAGATACAGATCTCTCTATAGATACAGAAATGTGACTGAAACACGTTTAAGGGAAAGGGAATATAGCCAGGGGAAAAATTTACAAAAAAATCATAGTTTGATACTAGTTTCATAAATGAGAGCACTATCATAAATATATATGCATATATAACTTTATGTAATAGTGTCATGCCCATCCTTCAATCATCTGTCTGTGTATCACCCATCTACTTTAAACCCCTGGTTTATGAATTAGTATATCTACAGTGGTCAATTAGTGATTTGATGCTTAAATCATGTGACAGGGGTCGGCACTGTGGCTCACTTGGTTAATCCTCCACCTGCGGCGCTGGCATCCCATGTGGGCACCAGGTTCTAGTCCCAGTTGCTCCTCTTCCAGTCCAGCTCTCTGCTGTGGCCAGGAGGGCAGTGGAGGATGGCCCAAGTCCCTGCATCTGCATTGGAGACCAGGAAGAAGCACCTGGCTCCTGGCTTCGGATTGGCACAGTGTCGGCTGTAGCGGCCATTTGGGGAGTGAACCAACGGAAGGAACAACTCTCTGTCTCTCTCTCTCACTGTCTATAAATCTACCTGGAAAATAAATTTAAAAAAATTCTGTGACAAAGAATTATTGTCTCTGAGCTACAACATAAATTCATGTCACCTTCTGGGTTAGGTAAGTGTGTTTTTGCAAGGAATTGTATCATAGTGAGCAGAAGCACTATAGGATGTTGTATTTTTTTATGAGAATGCTGAACACAGATACAAGGGTGATATTGGATGCTGGATTTACAAAGAAGGAAACAGGGTCAGATTACTTGTTTTTGTTTAACATCACTATCTTGCCCTTCTACAGTGTCGTTATGAGACAAAATATGTGTGGTTGAAGACAGCTTCTTGTAATTCATGGTATTTCTTGTGGCATCTTGGGTATCAGTTATTTCTGGTGTACCTATGTATTCATCTGTTATTTCTATGTCATGAAAAGTAAAAATAAAAACATGGCAAATAAGAAGACTGAATCAGTGCTAACGAATCCCCATGAAAGAAAAGCCCAGGACCTGATGGTTTTGAAGGTGAATTCTACTCAAAATTTAAAGAAAACTAATACCAATCATTTAAAAGTTCTTCCAGAAAATTGAAGAGGAAAGAATTGTTCTAAACTCTTTTTTTGAGATCAGCATTCCTCTGATACCAAAACCAAACAAGGGCCCCCTAAAGAAAGTTGTAAGTCAGTATCAACATTATCCAACACCTGCCAGATTGACTTTATAAGAAAGACAAAAGTTGGGGTCGGCGCCTTGGCTCACTTGATTAATCCTCTGCCTGTGGCACTGGCATCCCATGTGGGCACCAGGTTCTAGTCCCAGTTGCTCCTCTTCCAGTCCAGCTCTCTGCTGTGGCTCAGGAGGGCACTGGAGGATGGCCCAAGTGCTTAGCCCCTGCACCTGCATGGGAGACCAGGAAGAAGCACCTGGCTTCTGGCTTCGGATGGCACAGCACCAGCCCTAGTGGCTATTCGGGGAGTGAACCAATGGAAGGAAGACCTTTCTGTCTCCCTCTCACTGTCTATAACTCTACCTGTCAAATAAATTAAAAAAAGAAAAATGCAAAAGTATCAAGTATTGATGAGGATGTAGAGAAAACAGAAACCTCTCCTAAACTGTTAGTGGGAATATAAATTATTGTACCCATTATAAAAGGCATAGAGGCTTCTAAAAACACCAAAAATAGAATTCCAGTTTGACCCAGCCAGCTATCTTCTCAGTACATAACCAAAAGATATGAAGTCACTCTTAGTGAGATATCTGCACGAGAGTCAAATAATGGGGTCAACTTATGTCTCCATAAGTGAAGGAATATACAAAGAATGTCATATGCATGCATAATTTAATACTATTCAGTCTTCAAAATAAGAAATTTCTGTCATCTGTAACAACGTGAATGAACTTAAAGAACATTATGCTGAATTAAATAAGCCAGGTTTCTAAGGCGAGGTATCATTTAAAAAAAGGTTTCAGTTAAACATGAGAAATAAATGACAAGTATTTGAAGTTATTGATGTGTAAATTACCCAATGCAAATATTCCACATCATATTTGGTCATTAAACACTCATTAAATGTATAAATGGTCAATATTCTTTTTCAAAAGATTTATTTATTTAATTGAAAGGCAAAGTTACAGAGAGAGAGAAGGAGAGACAGAAAGAGAGAGAGAGGTTCACTCACCAACTGGCCGTAACGGTTGGAGCTACACCAATTCAAAGGCAGGAGACAGGATCTTCCTCTGGGTTTCCCATGAGGGTGCAGGGGCCCAAGGACCTGGGCCATCTTCTACTGCTTTCCCAGGCCATGGCAGAGAGCTGGATCGGAAGTGGAGGAGCCAGGTCTTGAACCGGCACCCATATGGGATGCCGGTGCTTCAGGCCAGGATGTTAATCCGCTATGCTACAGCGCCGGCCCCTAGTATAAAAATTTACTTGGTCACGTGATGAGTAAGAGTTTTCCAATTCTGATCAATCTACTACCTTAAATTTAGTCTAGCAGCTCAGATACTGGTTGGATCCTTGAGTCTCATATGGCAGTGCCTGGATTCAGTGCCCCATTCCAGGTCTTGTGTCCAGCGTCCTGAGAAGGCAGAACCCTGGAAGTAGGAGTCCTAGATTTTGTTCCTCTCTCCTGGCTATGGCTCAGGCTAGTCCCTGCTGCTCTGGGCATTGGGGGATGCATCCAATATACAGAAACTCTTTCTGGTTGTGTTTACCTCTGGCTCTCAAGTAAATAAATAAATAATGTAAAAATCAACAGAATGAAGAATATACATCATATAGTCTTCTGAATAGATGCAGAAAGAACACTTGATAAAATTCAACACCCATTTATGACAAAGATCATGAACAAATAACATAGACAGAATATGCCTTAACATAACATAGTCTATATATAACAAACCCATAATCATATCATATTGAATGGGGAAAACTGAAAGCATTTTGTCTAATATCTGGAACCAGAAAATTGTGTCCACTCTGATCACTTTTATTCAATAAAGCTCTGAATATTTTAGCCAGAAAATTAGGCAACAAAAAAAGACATATGAATGAGAAAAGGGGAAGCTAAATTATCTTTGTTTACAGATGATGCAATTCTATATTTAGAAAATCTAAAGATTCCCCCAAAAATTATTAGAACTAATGAACTATTCAGTTAACTATCAATATACAGAAACAACATACACAAACCAGTAATACTTTCATGCACCAGCAAATAACTTCCTGTGAAATGTTTCATGAGAGCGATCCCATTTATAATAGCTACCAAAAAATACTTTGGGATATATTACTCCAAGCATGTGGAATAATTCATGAATGAGGATTATAAAACACTAACGAATATTATTGAAGAAAGCACACGGAAAAATGGAAAGACTCAAGGTCCATGTTGAGTATTTGGAAGAATTAATATTGAAACATCTATGCTACCCAAAGGGATTTCTGAATTCAACCCAATCCCAAAGCATCAATGTCATTCTTCGTAGAATGGACAATTCTTATTCAAAATTAATATTGAAGCATAAAAGACCCCAAGTAGCCATAGCAATATTGAATGAAGAGAGCAAAACTGGGGCACCATATTACTGAATTTCAAGACATACTAAAATGTTGTTGTAATCAAAATAGTATGGTACTGGAATGAACACAGGCAATAGACCAGCGGAATAGAATTGAGATCCCTGAAAGGAATCCACACCTCTAAAGCCAACTGATCTTTGACAAAGCTTCCAAAAGCACACACTGAAGAAAAAACAATCTCTTCAATACATGATGCTGGAGAAACAGTATATCCATGTGGGAGATGTCAACTTGCCCCTTCCTGTCACCCTATAGAAAAATAAACTCAAAATCCATCAAATACCTAAACCCTTGACTGAAACTTAGAAACTATTACCTGAAAACACTAGGAAAACACTCTAAGACATCGGTATAGGCAATGATTCTCTGAATATAACCCTAAAAGCAGGGGCTGGTGCTGTGGCATAATGGGGTAAGCTGCCACCCGCATTGCCAGCATCCCATAGGGGCACCGGTTCGTGTCCTGGCTGTTCCACTTCCAATTCAGTTCCCTATTAACAAACCTGGGAAAGCAGCGGAAGGTGGCATAAGGGTTTGGTCCCCAGAACCCAGGTGGGAGACCTGGAAGAAGATCTGGACTCCTGGCATAGCCATTGAGGTCAATGGGGGAGTGAACCAGTAGTGGATGGAAGACCTCTCCCTTTCTCTGGCTTTACCTTTCTCTGTAACTCTGTCTTTCAAATTAATCAAATAAATCTTTAAAAAAGTTGAGTTTTCAATTGAGACAAAAGAGTATTGCACCCACCTTTGAAATGTTTCTTTTTCAAAAATGGTTTCTGTATGCTTGTCAAGTGATTTTTATTCAGTTTGTGCCATTTCCTTATCTGTATACTAAGATGATTCAGTGGAGTACTTGGGTTTTATTTGTCATGTATTACTTTTGCAGAGTTCCTGCTAATACTAGAAAGCACAATGAAGTGTATTCTGTGTCCATCCCCTGTCTGTCAAAATTCTGAGTTGAGGAAACAGTAGCTACCCTGGACTGTCATCTGTCAACTGCCTTCAACTTTGCTTGGGAAGTACATTTCCGAACCACTTGTCTGCTGACATTGCCTTCTGAGTTGTTCAGTGAGGAGCCTACCCGTGAGATGTGGAAGTCAGAAGAGGAGGAGTCGAGATTATACATCGGCACCTGCAGGGAGGCACATGCCAGGGGTGAGGACTGGAGAATCACCAGCAGTTCTGAGGGCGGCTGAGAGCATCGGCATCATCAGCACAGCCATGCCAGGTTCAGAGTCAGCTCGGAGCAGGGCAAGGTCAGGAAGCCTACACTTACAGTGTGACCACACCCTGACCTCTGGAGGAGCACCAGAGAACACCCGCTCTCTAGGATCTGCCTGCACGGTGATCACACCCCAGCATTTCAGAGTTATACTTTAGGTCCTAATTTCCCGTCTTAAAAAAATTCCTCCTTGGATTGTCTACAGTGGTTCTTGTTTGGCTGTGTGCGTCTCAGTTGAGCCATAACCCAGACTCCCCAGGTATAATGATCCGTGTCCTTTCCCTGAGAGTGAGGTGGCTGAAGAGTTTACCTGGCCCCTTTGACCTAAACCTTGCACTGACCTTCAAAGCCTAACCACATGTGAGACTCCTGTTCTGCAGATGGAGGCATGAGGAGTAGCAGCTGGGAGCCCAACCTCACACTTCTGCTTTTCTGGTGGCTTATGTTGGAACTGGCAACACGGGGAGTGTAACTGTAACTGTGTGGACAGTTTAAGTTGCAGCATCTTTCGGCTGCAGCCTGCTAATAGTGAGAGAATAATCTGTACTGAAGAAAATGTGGTCAATCACACCGACTGTGCAAGTGCACCTCAATGAATTTTCATGAATACTATTGATAACCCCCACCAAAATCAGTGTACACATGTCATAATGTGACGCCATTTCCTATCAATCTCCTTCTCATTCAGGCTCTATTGATCACTATAGATTAAATTTTCCTTTTCTGTAATGCATATGAATGGACTCAGATAATATGCTCTCTTCTTTGGCTCACTCCTTTTGCAGAGCATAAATGTCTATTAGATTCATTTATATAGCTCTTTGTCCCAATGATGTGTCCCCCTTCATTGCTGAGTATTTAATTGCATGGGAGTGTTACAATTTCTCTATACAGCTGTTGATTCCATTTGGGTTGCTTCCACTGGGGGCATTATGAGTAATACAAATATAAATATTTTTGTACAAGAGTATGCACCAATATGTGATTAATTTTCCTTTGCAAATATATAGAAATTCAATTTTGGGTGTTTTTTAAATTTTTAAGATTTATTTATTTACTTATTTGAAAATCAGAGTTACACAGAGAGGAGGGCAGACAGAGAGAGAGGTCTTTCATCTGATGGTTCACTTCCAGATGGTCACAACTGCCGCTCTGAAGCCAAGAGGTTCTTCCAGGTCTCCCATGTGGGTGCAGGGGCCCAAGGCCTTGGGCCATCTTCTACTGCTTTCCCAGGCCACAGCAGAGAGCTAGGTTGGAAATGAAGCAGCCAGCATGCCGGCACTGCAGGTGGCAGCTTTACCTGCTACACCACAGTGCTGGCCCCTGTTTTTGGGTCTTTCAGCGAAGGGTTTATGACCTTGTCAACATGTTTTCCAGAGTGGTTGTGCCATTTTACATTCACACCAAGAATCATGAGGCTTGTAGATGCTCCAATGACTTGATTTTTTAAGATTTCTCTACTTACATTCAACAATGACCCCAATAGCTAGACTTCATTGTCATATTTTCTTACCATTTTTTTTGCCTTGTTTCTGTGCTTGATATAATTTTTTACATGGAGAACTTATCACTGTTTAAATTATAGTAGAATTTAGTAGAAAGTGAAAGAACAATTACTGGCGATTTAGGGAGGATCCATGAATATCAATCAGTAGGATGTGGGCACAGAGACTGAGTTGCTTGCCACAGCTCCATCTGGGACTTTCCTGGAACAAACTTTGAGTGAGAAGTATGAAGACTGTGTCCCTGTAGTGGCTGATTCCTCCTCATTTCAGCAACATGCACTGATGTCACGTAAATTGATGACCAGAAAGTTAAAGCAAGGGAGAATATTGGCACATAGACACAATGTGTGGCAGGAGAAACTCAGAATAGTTGGCAGGAGTTTTGGAGGCAGGTCCTGGAGCAGCCACGTTCAATGATATTTTAACCTGACGTCCTTTAGGACATGTTCTTGCCACTCGTGGAAGCTGTGCACACTGTGTGCAGAGTCACGGCTGCTCCATGATTCTGATCACCTAGGCCAAAGTCATTTACATTGCTCTTCAGTTTGGGATCACTGTCAAGCATTTGGTATTTGATCATGGACAGATGAGATGAGGATGAGGATGAAGTCCAAGCATTGGGATAAAGACATTTGAATGCTGAGACTTCTAAATCTACCGTGCCCTGCCTGTCATACACAGAGGGATATGGGTGAGACCACCCACTCCTGTGTGTAAGGCAGCTTCCGAGTCTCAGGGATGTTGTGACTAGATAACATAGAATTATCTGTAACAAGTCTCAACATTCAAAAACCCTGAGCTGGGAGAGTAGTGATGTCATCCAGAGGACAATGCAGGGAGTTTGCCCATGCGGCCTAGACAGCTCCAGCCACTGTTTCAGGATATGACATTTAGGAATGTGCCATTTCATAGTGTGTCAAGTTCCAGTGTATTGTTGGAATCCTTGAACAGGTAGTGTTGATTTATTTTTAACTATGAGAGCACCAGCCAGGCCTCAGACACATGTATGGGTATGAGCATCTTTTTTGTGCCTTTCAAGCTTTGATATTTCTTCATATGAAAACATGAGAATTGTAGTAGGTATTGTCTATGTTCCCCAAACATAAAATTATAGTGATGTAGTTTCCTTTGATCATCAGGCCAGCCAAGTAAATATTTTTAAAGAAACTGTGTCATAAGGGTTGAGGGAAGATCAGATGCATACAAGATTAGCAGGTCCATTCCCTCCCTAGAAAGCCTAAGACATGAGCTGTTCAGTTGATTAAAATGGGGACTTGAAAGTCATATCTGTGAAGTGGCAGGTGCTACTGGAGAAAATATCTTTGCTGAATTAGCCCTAAGAACTAGATGTTCTTAGAAAGCACAATGTCACCAGGGAATACCCATAACAGACAGAATCAACAGGTGTGTCAACTCTGTCACCTGATGACTGGTGGGTTGCACCCTGAAGAAAGAGAAGCTGCCTCTCAGAAGTCCTGGGATATCCAGTGAGTGCAACTGACCTGCAAATTCCGGGAGTTTGGTATCTCAGGATTCCTTCTTCCCTGTTATTATGGGATTGGTCCTTGCATTTGTGATCAGGAATATATATGTAGAGATATTTGTTATAAAGCTTTGGTTCATACTATTGAGGGCACTGAGAAGTACCAAGGTCTGCACTTGACACTCTATGGACCCCGCAGAGCTGATGATGTTTTCCAGGGGTGATGCAAGAGGACTCACTAGTGGTCAAAAAGGACCACTGGTGTTCCAGCTCCAGAATCCAGGAAGGAAGAATCCCCTTTTGCTCTGGGGAGGGTCAGCCATATTGCTCTACTTAGTCCAATTTACTGAAAACCACTGCATTACAGAAGACAATCGGATTTACTCCTTCTATCCTTTTAAACTTTAGCTTCCTCACAAGGACAGCCAGACAGTGTTTGACCAGGTATTGGGCATCCAAATAAAACCTGAACACAGATTTAGACCCCTTTGTCTTACATTTCCACCTTAGTGCCAGGCATCCACGCCTGGCTGAGCAGCAGCATCAGCATAAGCATCTGTGTCAGCACCGCTGCCTGGATCCAGGGCACTCAGAGGAGCACTCCTGGGGCAGACCTGGAAGGATGGTGGTGCAGCCTGTGCACACACCTCCTGCTGCCTGTCCTGGGGCCTGGTCTTCAAGGCAGCATGCTGGCAGCAGGCTATCCGGGATCTGGTATTACAGGATCTGCACAAGGAAAGGATTCATGTTTTTGCTTGAATGTTGCGAACTCTATTGATGCCCTGACCATATCTACATTGCTGTATTTCTGCTGACTTCCACTCGTCATGTCTGTGTAACTCTGCATACTTGACAGGTCTCAGGGACTGGACCATCCCTAAATTTAAGAGTTAGCATCTGAGTTCAAGATCAAAGCAACATGTTTTGGGGTAGAGGAAGTGTTGGGCTATGAAATCCACAAAGCCTTTCTGATTGTGGCTTTTTCCCATCATAAACACAATGGATCCATGTATGAGATGGATGTGATGATATGAAAAGAAGAAATGTAAAGTCTAGCAACTTGGGTTCAGACCACAGCCCCAGCACCTGTGGCCCATGTGACTTTGGGCAACCACAGATGCACTCAGGAAAACAGTTCCCTCATCCTTAACATGGAGCCCTAAATAAATCAAGTCTTGGCAAAGAGCTTAATGAGATGATGCCACCTTAAAGTGTGCACATATATTCATACATATAAAGATGGTTACATCTTGCATGCATATGTGTATTTATCAAAATAGTATTTAATGTGCATAATATATTCATGAAGATATTGCCAAATATTCCTAGTAAGGTCATACATTTGAGATGTAATAATATTGTGCTGGTCAACATCAACACCATAATTACTGGTATCCAATCACTCAAGACTAGTGACTTATAATAGTAAATATTGATTTCCAGGTATGGAGATCTTCCTGTGAATGATTTGGCCTATGCAGTCAGGGCTCAGCAGGGCGGCTCTGTTGCAGGGCACTCAACTTGTCTCCACCCACAGACTGTGTGTGACATGGGGGTGAGGCTGCAGCAGAGACCACCCAAGGCCCTGCATTCTCATGACAATCTCAATAAGTGAGCAACATGCCCAAACCAAGCTACAAGGGCAAATGTTAGCTTATACTGTGGAGAATAATCATCTTCTCAGTCTTAAAAATCAAGTCTAGTTTGATTTTCCAATAATTATAAAATAAAGTTGAGAGTTTTTCAACATACGGTGTGAAGTAGAGTTTTTTTTTTTTGTTTTGTTTTTTGTTTTAGCAGCACATATGGTATAAAATCTCTTAACTCGATAAACGTCCCCTGAAGTGTTGCTTCTCTTGCCTTGTTCAAACCACATGTGGACTTCTAAAGCATAGACTCTCATTCAGGGCACCTAAAGTGGGTCTGCAGTTTTACACTGGCAACCTGCCCTCACCGAGTCTGATTATGCAGCTGACTTCTGGCCACAATCTGAGTAGACTGAGTAGACTGGAATGTAGACAAGCTACATTCAAGTTCACGTATTTTTCTGTTATAGTTTTTTTTTTTTTGTTTTGGATTTTATTTATTTATTTGAGAGGCAGAGTAATACAGAGAGAGAGAGAGAGGGATAAACAGAGAGGTCTTCCATCTGCTGGTTCACTCCCCAAATTTCTGCAGTGGCCAGAACTAGGCCAGGCCAAAGCCAGGAGCCAGGAGCTTCTTCCAGGTCTCCCAGGTGGGTGCAGGGGCCCAAGCATTTGGGCCATCTTCTACTGCTTTACCAGGCCGTTAGAAGAAAGCTGGATGGGAAGTGGAGCAACTTGTACCCAAACTGTCGCCCCTACAGAATGCTGATGCTGCAGGCAGAGGCTTAGCCCACTACACCACAGTCACAGTGATGGCCCAGGGATCTCCCACTTCTACCAAATGTTTCCATAACTATTATGTATTCTGCTCTTTAAGAAGCTGTTGTTAGACTCTAATTCCCTCTATTACAACAATTCCCCCTTCAAATTCTTACAGTAGCCTCTCCTTAACTTTATGAAACATGACTGATTATGTAAACCAGATTTCTCAGAGATAATGAATCTTTATTAAAGCAGTCGAGGCATTGCAAAGTCTTTGTTGCTGGGCCTGTGGAGGAGCAAAGAGATGTAGGGTATCAGGAGCCTCCTTGACTACTTCTACTAAAACCTTCTACTAAAACCTTTGTGACCTTCAAGCCTGGCTGCTCTGAGAATCACTCTCAGCAGATGGGGCCCAGGAGCATCAGCTGGGGCAGCCCAGCCTCACACTTCTGCTTTCCTGGGGGTTTATGTTAGGGCTGGTAACATGTTAGTGCTGTGGGTGGAGTACTGTAATACTGTTGAAGTAGTACGTGACAACATCTCCAGGCTGCACGCCGCTGATGGTGAGAGTGAACTGTGTCCCAGATCCACTGCAAATGTAATGTGATGAGACCCCAGGTTGCGATGTGGATCCTACACAGATCGGCACAGGAGATTTTCCAGGTTTCTGCTGATACCAGGCTAAACTACTGCCAATGTTCTGACTGGTCTCCCAAGTCATGGCGGCTGTGCCTCCCACAGTTGCAGCCAGGGAGGATTTAGACTGGGTAATCACGATGGTACCTCTGGCACCTGAGATGGGAAACGTGAAATCAAAGTTCCACACCGTCCATCATATGACAAGAGGACTTAGCTTAACAGTCAGGCAGCAGTGACCACACTGGCTCTGTGAATTCCTGATATTTTTCTTCCTTACCTGGAAGCCAGAGAAGCAGCAAGCTCAGGAGTTGAGCAGAGGCCATGATATCCATGCTGTGTCCTGACTACGACCGACTCCTGCACAGGGTGTGAGCATCCTGGTAATAAGTCCTCAGGCCTGTGGGCAGTGCTTGGAAACATGCAAATCAGCTGGAAGGGGCGGGCTGGTTCCTCTCAGTTACTCAGCACAGGTGCAGTGACCCCTGCTGCCCCAGGTCACAACAAGACAGCACAAACTTGCCTGATAGAGTTTCTCTCTGGAGGTTATTTTTTTAATTTTTGTTTAACAAAAGAAATATTCAATCCAATTCTACAATATAAAAATGGACTTAGGACTAGCTAGAGTCATCTGTCATATGGGGGTTAAGTAGGAAAATACCTGTGTCCATGGAGAATACACAGAAAAGTCTTTGAAAGTGGGCTGTTGTCTGGCGCCACGGCTCACTAGGCTAATCCTCTGCCTGCAGTGCCGGTACCCCGGGTTCTAGTCCCGGTTGGGGCGCTGGTTCTGTCCCGGTTGCTCTTCTTCAAGTCTAGCTCTCTGCTGTGGCCAAGGAAGGCAGTGGAGGATGGCTGAAGTCCCTGCAAATGCATGGGAGACTAGGAGGAAGCAATTGGCTCCTGGCTTTAGATCAGCGCAGCGCACCAGCCATAGAGGCTATATAGGGGGTTAACCAATAGAGGGAAGTCCTTTCTTCTGTCTCTCTCTCTCACTGTGTAACTCTGCCTGAAAACAAACCCTGGCAATCTGCTTCTGGGGAGGCAGCTTCTTCTAGGAACTGGACCTTCCCATCGTCTCCTTCACATGTCACAAATTACTAAAGCTCTCCTTTGAGCAACTTCAGTCGAGCCTGTTGAGTGACACCCCAAGTGAGAAGACCTCTTGTGTCTGCTAACTCCCCTTGTCTGCTGGCTCCCACGCTTTCCTGTCCATCTGCCTTCCACCATGGGTGATGCACCTCCAAGATCCTTGCCAAATGCTGCTCCCAGGAGCTTGGACATGTGAGTCTCTAGAGCTGCGGGCCAAGTACATTTCTGTCCAGCAGCAGTTATTCCATCTGGGGTAATATGCTACAGCAATACACAGTGCATGGACAACGCTCACACTCATGCTTAAGAAAGCGTGCATTCCAGCTCTAGTTCTGATGAGGATTCCCTTTTAAAATTTCAGATCCTGAAAGCAAAACTGCTGATGCAGCCCTGGAGCAGAGGTGTAATACTCTCAAAAGAGTCCAAGAATCAGGGTCCTGAAGAACAAGTTGCATCTTTTGGAACAACTTCAAGAGCTTCTGGATTTCTGTTTCACATGCTAGCCTGTGATGCTAGCATCCCCTGTGGGTGCCAGCTCCTGTCTCGGCAGCTCCTTTTCCATCCAGCTCCCTTCTAATGTGCCTGGGAAAGCAGCAGAAGATGGCCCAAGTGCTTCAGCACCTGCATCCCCATGGAAGACCTGGTTCCTGGCATTAGCCTGGCCCAGCCCTGGCCATCGAGGTCATTTGTGGGAGTGAACCAGCGGGTGGAAGATCCCCTTCATTCTGTCTCTCAGCCTCCGGGCTGAGGCTCAGCGAGAGATGACTCATCTTCCGAGATCCCACAGTCACACGGGCGCAGAGCTGGGATTTGAACCCCAGGATCATCCAGTGCTCACCTTCACCACAGCAGAACCCTGACTTCCAGGTCAAGAACCAGCTCATCTTGGCAGCACTGATCCCGCGAGAACTGCTTGATTTTCTGCTCGGTGTCCTGCACTGCGCCTCCTTCCATGCTCTGTGAGGTTGAAGGTTGTGCCACGGTGGCACACGCTGTGTCCAAGGGTCTCTTACGGATCTTGGGAGGGTTTCATCTGCAGGACCAGGATGCTCCTGGCATTGAATCCACTCTGCTTTACCCAGAACTGAAAGGGGCGCCTCCCAGACTTTCTCCAAGTACCTGAAGGACTGCAGAAAGGGGCAGAGAGACGGGGGACGTTTCCCCCTCTGTTTGCACCCTCCGTGGGCTGCTTTCGCCTCACAAGTCAGCTCTGAACCAGCTGCAGGTGAAAACTGAGCTCGTTTCCACCTTTAACGTTTAAACTGGAACCAAGACTTCTCTGGAGTTTGCTCTTCCTGTTGAATGCTGCCTAGACAAGGAGCTGAGAGACAATTCAGGTGTCCACTAGGGCCTCCCACAAAGTGTCCTCCTGGTACCTTCCCAGAATACCCTGCAGTTCATCTCCTTCCGAAGCCAGGGGGTGCTGACTGCACAAGGATCAGGGGCCCAGTGGTTTGGGCTGAACCCGAGGGGTCTTGGGGCTTGGAATCGACTGAGATCTTTATTTTCTAAGAGCAAAGCCATGTGTCCCCTTCCTTGTTTATTTCTTTATATCTAGGTGAGCCATTACCCCATAGGGTGGAGGGCATCTTTCAAAAGGTGTTTTTGAGGCTGGGGGAGGGGCAGGTATGTGGTGCAGTGGTGAGTTGCTGTCTGGGATGCCCACATCCCATCCCAGAGTCCATGGCTTCAAGCATTGGCTCTGATTCCAATTCAGCTTCCAGCTAATCATCTCCCTGGCAGCAGATGATGGCTCAAGTACTTGAGTCTTTCCACACCAGAGAACGGGACTGAGTTCTAGGCTCCTGGCTTCAGCCTGGCACAGTCCTGATGGTTGCAGGCATTTGGTGAGTGAACCAGTGGATGGAAGATCTCTGCCTCTCTGCCTTTCGAATAAAATGAAACGATAATCAATCAATAAATAAAGAATCATCTACAGAGGTGCCTGTGTTGTCCAGGGCTTTGCTTTTTTCTTCTTCTCATGACTTCCTTTTAAAAAGCAAAGGATAGTATGGTGAATACCCATTGACCTTAAAATGCCTGAACTCGGTGGGTGTGAGAGCAGGTATGGTGGAAAGAATCACTATATTCCTAAAGTCGTACTTATGAAATTTGTATTCCTGAAATAAAAGGTTTATTTTTGAAAAAAATTCCTCAATTAGAGGCTGGCACTGTGCAGTAGCATGTAATGCCACTGCCTGCAGTGCTGGCATCCCATATGGGGGCCGGTTCACATCCCAGCTGCTCCACTTCCAGTCCAGATCTCTGCTATGGCCTGGGAAAGCAGTAGAAGATGGCCAAGTCCTTGGGCCCCTGCACTCTCATGGGGGATCCAGAAGAAGCTCCTGGCTTGTGTTTGGATCAGTGCAACTCCAGCCATTTTAGCCAATTGGGGAGTGAACCAGCAGATGGAAGGCCTCTCTCTCTCTCCCTCTCTCTCTCCCTGTCTCTCTCTTTGCCTCTTCCTCTCTGTACTCTTTGAAGTAAGTAAATGAATCTGTTTAAAAAATGCCTACATTGATGCCCATTTTGGAGTTAAACAGGGACCCTATGAAATTAGAAAAACAAATGGCAAAGAAATTGGAACTCAGGTGGGATTAATTATTCTTGGGACTATGACCTTTTGTTTGCATGTACCAATGGTATGGATGATGTTGTACAGAGGTGTTTTAATAGCCCTTGAAGAGGCTGGCTCCGTGGCTCAATAGGCTAATCCTGCACCTGCGGCACTGACACACGAGTTTCTAGTCCCAGTTGGGGCGCCGGATTCTGTGCCAGTTACCCCTCTTCCAGGCCAGCTCTCTGCTGTGGCTCGGGAGTGCAGTGGATGATGGCCCAAGTCCTTGGGCCCTGCACCCCATGGGAGACCAGGAGAAGCACCTGGCTCCTGCCTTCAGATCAGCGCGGTGCGCCAGATGCAGCGGCCCTGGAGGGTGAACCAACGGGAAAGGAAGACCTTTCTCTCTGTCTCTCTCTCTCTCTGCCAACTCTTCCTGTCAAAAAAATAGCTCTTGAAGAAAGGATTCCTACATTGATATCAGAAAGATCATAAATATAAAGGTTCCTCAAAACTTTTGAGGAAAAATATAATTGAAATTTTGAGCTTAATTGGGTGAAAAAAATGTTTTTTCATCTTGCATGGAAAATGTGCATTGTAAGAAAACTATTCATGAACTTCAAAATTTCTCTTGCAGAAAATAAACATTAGATTCCATTTTCCATGAGCTAGTCATGCTAGAAAAATTGATTCCTCTATAGACCCATAGTGTCATCGTGACAGCTTGTCAATCTCCCCTCTGACGCTAGGTGGCGGTCTATACCCACCTAAAACAACTCCCTCTTTGCTGAGCCCCAACTCTGGAAGACACAGCTTCAGTCTCTGAGCACTCAGCAGACGCCAAGCTCCTTCCGTGGAGGAGCTCCTGTCACTCCTGGAGGAGCCCGTGACGGGAGTTCCCAGATCCCCACGCGTGGGGAAATCGAGCCTCAGACAGGTGATGTGGCTGCTCAGAGCCCTGCTGCACGAAGAGCTGTGGTATGTCTTTTCCTTCTTTCTCCTTCTTCTTTTTTTAAATGTATTTCTTATGTTTTACTTTTGAAAGGGTTCGGGGCCGCCACTCGGGCTCGCGTCCTCTGTCGAGGCGGCAGTCGGGCGATGGCGGCGGCGGCGGCTCACCTGGACGCCCTTCTCCTCAGGGCGGCTGTGGACTTGGCGGGTGTTGTGGATCCTGCGGGGCGCCCTTTGGGCTGCGGGCCGGCTCCCTCTGGGCTTTGTATTCCTGAGGCCCACAGGCGCAGGCCCGAGTTCGGGGGTAGTCCTGTGCATGGGGGCGCTCAGGCAGGGACGGCCCGCGGGCCGCTGTCCGGGTCCAGGCTCCTGGTCCTTAGCTTTGCGGGCCGAGCTCCAGGCAGGCGGTGGAGAGGACGCTGCCATCCGATGGCGGTGGTGCCCTGTTAAACTTGGTGTGTCCCTGGGCCGGGTGCGGGGTGCATCTATCCTACACCTTCTCTTTTTGAGAGGCCGACTTGCGCCCTATGTGAGTCATTTCTGCGGGGCATGGACGCCATCCTCGCGAGTCCTGAAGACTCCGGGCGGGGCTGAACTGGAATCCTGCTTGGGATGCATTCTCTGCTGAGCTTGCTTTTTCATGGGGATGGTCGGGCTCTTCCCTGGGGATCGGGATAAAGGCCTGCGCAGGTGAGGCTTGGGAGCAAGGAGCTGCGGGGCGCCCCATAGGTGTGGTGGAGCCCAGCGCCTACAGCAGGCAGGGACCCCAGCCCCGGCCCCCACGGCGGGTGGCAGATTTCCAAAGTTGGTGTTTTCACTACGTTGGAAACACCAAGGCCCTGGACAAGGCTGGAGTACCGAGGGCGATTATATGTACAAGCATCGTGCTTTCTGTACTCTTTTGCAATCCAATCCCAGCGCCAGGCAAGACACCCACCAGACTTCCTCTAGCAGCCAGTGGTAGGATGGGCGGGCCTGGAGCTGGCTGAGAGCCCGGGTGGCCAGCCTGAGGGGGAGGTCTGGGTGCAACACAGTCACTGTCACTGCCAGCAGGCAGGCCAGCACCACCAGACCAGTGAGATTGACAAGCACGAAGCTGGCCAGGAGCTCCAGCGCAGATGAGGTTAGGAAGGCAGGGTAGCTGGGAGGGAAGAGACCACGCATTCTAAAGGGAAGGCAAGCTGGCTCCGGGAGACATCCCAGCCTTGCAAGCCTAGTGTGGTGTCCCAAGGCCAGGCAGTGGGTCAGAGGAGGAGACCGGGAAGGGATGGCAAGGGATGGGGCTGGGGTCGGAGTCGGGGCCGGACCCAGGCTGGGGCAGTGTGGGGGCGGTGTAGGCTGGGCGCTGGTCCAGCAACGCAGGTGTCCCTGTCCCCACCCGGTCCCTGTCCCGTTCGTGGCGCTGTGCGCCCAAAGGGAAAGTGGGAGAGGGAGTCAGTCTCTGCAAACCCAGCCTCCTACTCCTCTGGGCGCCACCATCCTGTGTCTGAAGGGGTGGGGCAAAAGGCGTGACAAGGAGAGGGGCACGACCAACTTCGGCCAATCGGTGAGGCCAACCTGAGAGTCGCCAGCTGTCATTGGTCCGTTTAAGCAGCGCCCAATTGGGAGGGGGCGGAGGCGTATTAAAATCTCGCCCCAGTTGGCAGGGTGATCCCTCCAAGGACAGGCAGCATTGAACAGGTCCCAGCCTAGCCCCGCCGCCTAAAAAAGCTGGAACGTGGACTTGGCTAAAATCGGATGCCCTTCTTCCTCCTGGCCCGGAACCTGAGCTCCACAGGCTGCGGTCGGGGCTCCTCCTAGGTGTCCCGATCAGGCTCGCCGCCTGCTCCTCCTCACTCCATTCCTGGGTCCTGTCACTGACGCCACGCCTACAGCGCCCAGTTCACACAAGGAACAGAAACACTGCCTGTTTCCAGCCACTCGCGAGGCGAACATTGTCCCGGAGGTTCCACACTGCTGGTCCAAGCTTGCTTCTCCAGGTTTTTCCCGAATTCTCGCAGGATCTCCTGGTCCACAGACGGGAGGCAGCTCAGCTCCCTAGTGGGCGCCCAGCACTACATGCGCTCTAACTGCCGCTGGGCGTCTGCGCCCGCTGGGCTCTGGGCTCTGTCAGAAGCTGGCCATTTCCTAGATAATAGCCCAGACATGTTTGAGACGGTGTCCCGAACACAAGTCTGCTGAGAATCCCTGCGGGTTCTGCGTCAGCCCTCCGATGGTCAGCTGCGCCTTGATCAGCTCCCCAGTGTCTGCTACATCAGACTGCAGAATTTCTACCCCCAGTGTGTCCAGGCTCTGAGCACAAAACGCTGATTTCTCCGAACAAAGGAAAGTAGAGGACACACGAGTTTTGTCCATCGTCTGGTACGATGGTTATTGCTGCCGATGTTGTTATTGTCCCTCCATACATCCTTTCCCCTATTCCTTTATTTAAATAAAACTTATTAATCATTTTCACTTGAAAGGTAAAGAGACAGAGAGCAAGATCTTCTATGTGCTGGTTCATGGGGAGCCTGGACTCAATCCCAGTCTCCCCTCCTGGCTGGCAAGGACCCAAGTACCTGAGCCCTCCCCTGCTGCCTCCAGGGTGCACATTAGCGGGAAGCCAGACTGGAAGCAGAGGCGTCAGGACTTGACCAGGCACTCCACTCTGGGATGCAGGCACGCTGGGCGGCAAATGCCCATGCCCCTGCCCCCAGTTGCACATCTTGGGGAACATGCGCTCCTTCCTTCCCAGATTCTGATCCCACCAGCCTTACCCTCTCCTCAGGAGTCTGACTTGCCTGGCGAGCTGATGCCACAGACAGCTTCCACCCCCGCCCCGCTTCAGAGACATTGCCCTTCCCATCTCCTTTCTGTTCCGTCATAGCCTCCTCTCCCCTGTGCAAGCGCATCTCTAAATCTGTATCTTCAGCCTGAAGCTCTCTTGCAAAGTTGAGGTTGAACAGCTCCCCGGGGCACGGCCGCTCCTGGATGCTCCCTGGGGCTTCATGTGTCTGCACTTGAGCAAATAAGCAGCAGATCTGCACACCAGGAAGCGTGCAAAGGCCGTCTCTGTGTCGGTGGGACCCTCTACGAGAGGATTTCCATCAGCTGTAGACCCAGACCACCCTTGGAGTGAGCTGGGATTTTGCAAATGCAGAGCCACACTTTTTTTCTTGGAGAGCCAGAGGGGAGAGAGAGAGAGCGCACTCCCACCCACTGGTTCACTCCTCAAATGTTCCCAGGAGTGAACAGGAGCTCAGTCCAGGTCTTCTGATTGCTTGGTTTTCGACTTAGATCTTTCTTTCTTTCTTTCTTTCTTTCTTTCTTTCTTTCTTTCTTTCTTTCTTTCTTTCTTTCTTTCTTTCTTTTTTAGATTTATTCATTTAATTGAAAGGCAGAGTTTCAGAGTGTGAGGGAGAAACACAGAGAGAGAGGGTTTCTATCTGCTGGTTCACTCCCAGAATGGCTGCAACAGCCAGGGCTGGGCCAGGCTGAAGCCAGGAGCCTGGAGCTTCTTCCAGGTCTCCCAGCGGGTGCGCGGGCCTAGCACTTGGCCTATCTTCTGTTGCTTTCCCAGGTGCATTAGCAGGGAGTGGAGCAGCTGGGACAGAGCTGAGAGAGACAAAGGTATCTCTCTCTGCCTCTCAAGTAGATAAGGATAAATATAAACACTAAAAAAAAAAAAAAGAAGAAGAAGAGGAATGTGACACTGTGGTGTAGCAAGTAAAGCCACCACCTGCAATGCAGGCATTCCATATTGGTGCCAGTTCATGTCCTGCCACTCCACTTCTGATGCAGCTCTCTGCTGTGGCCTGGGAAAGCAGTAGAAGATGGCCCAAGGCCTTGGGCCCCTGCACCCACATGCAAGACCCAGAGGAAGCTCCTGGCTCCTGGCTTGGGATCAGCACAGCTCCGGCGGTTGTGATCACCTAGGGAGTAAACCAGCAGATGGAAGACCTCTCTCTCTCTCTCTGCCTCTCCTCCTCTCTCTGTGTAACTCTGACTTTCAAATAAATAAACAAATCTCTTTAAAAATAAGAAGAAATCAATGTAGTATTTACAGTAGCAGCTGAGGAACATTTTGCAATTTTGCTTCCTATTTCTAAAAATTTGTAAACATGAGGGTCTAGATGAAGCGTGCTTGCATATTTAACTGGTCTCAGCCCTGATGTGACTTAAGGAAAGAATCGAGAGAAGAAACTACTTGCAGGCCTGTGTGAACCTGCAAGGCAGCACGTTAAGCCCCCCAGGGTGGGGCACCAGCTCCCATCTGATCTGGCTCCCTGCTAATGTGCCAGGGAAGTCACTGAAGATGGCCCAACTGCTTGGCCCCTGCCACCCATGTGGGAGACCCAGAGAAGTTCCTGGCTCCTCTCCCTCTCTCCTTCTCTGTCACTCTGCCTTTTGAATTAATAAATAAATCTAAAAAGGATACTACTTATAATTTGATTTAAAAGATTGTCAAGGGCAAGTCTATGACAGTGACACCAGTGTGATCAGTAATATAAAGAGGAATGGGACAGAATTTTGGTCAAAAATTCAGAAGCATGTTTTGTGTCACATGCCCTCCATAACACACAGAACTTGGTAGGAGACATGGCCTGAGTGTATAGTGACGGCATCCTTTGCCAAAGTAAAAGGATTATATGTAATGATCTGGATCTGGCCAAAGAAGGAACATCGTACAGAAACCTCTCTATCCCAGGGCCAGTGCTGTGGCATAGTGGGTAAAGCTGCCACCCAGAAATGCTGGCATCCTACAATGGTTCTGGTTTGAGCCACTGCTGCTCCACTTCCAGTCCAGCTCCCTGCTAATGTGCTTGGGAAAGCAGCAGATGGCCACGTCCCTGGGCCCCTGTACCCACTCTGTACCCTGGAAGAAGCTCCTGGTTCCTGGCTTTGGGTCTGTCCAGCTCCAGCAGTTGCGGCCATTTAGGGAGTGAACCAGCAGATGGAAGACCTCTCTCTCTGTCTCTCTTTAATTCTGTCTTTCAACTAAATAAACAAATTTAAAAAAAAAAGCAACAAAGAAAGAAAGAAAAGCCTGTATCACACGTGACTGCATAACCACTTTTGGCTTCAAAAAGGGAATGCTGGCCACATGCAGTTGAATCAAGTTGATTTACTTTAGACAAGAAGGCACCTGAAGAATAAGAAGAGTTCAGCCAAACAACACATTTGCAAATCATGGTCTCAACTGGAAAATAGAACTATTCTTGAATGTGTCCTGCCCACTGATACTTATTAGTAGTAATATTGACGAGTGGAGTTTAAGTTGGGTGTTTACTTTTGTAAATAAGAGATACACCAATATGGATCTGTTGTTATTACCTGGAGTCCAAGGCTTAAATTGTGGTTCACTGGGGACGTGTTGTCCAGTCCATGGTCTGGTCAAGTGCATAATGACACCCGTCTACCATTATAGAATCCTACAGGATCGTTCACTGCCCCCAAATCCTCAGCGCCCTGCCTGCTCCTCCCCTCCTCACCCTAAACAACCAGCAACCTCAGATCTGTTTACCACATCTCTCCTAGAACGCCTTAGGGTTGAAGTCACAGTATGCGACCTGATTCTCAGATTTCACATGGCATTCTCTCGCAGAGCAATATGGATTCAAGTTCTCCCCATGTCATTGCTAGCCCATGACTTTTTCAGGGCTGAATAATCTCCCACCATTTGGGTCTACCAGTTCACCATCCATTCAGCTGTTGGAAGACACCTTGGGTATTCCCAAGTTTGCGCAATTCTGAATAAAGCTGCTAGGAACATTCTTGAGTATTTGTATGGACATAAGTTTTCAATTCATTTGTGTAAATACAAAGGAGCAAGATGACTGCTTCATATGGATAATGAAGGAATGCTTGATTTTGTAAGAAATCATCAAACCGTCTTCCGAAGCGGCTGCACCAGGTTGCATTCCCACTGGCAGTGAGTAAGACTTCCAGTTGGGCCACATACTCACTCACCTTTGGTGGTCTCCATTGTTTGGCTTCTGGTCATTCTAATAGGCATGGAGTGGTGTCACACTATTGACCTAATTTGCAGTTCCCTGATGCCATGTGGTGTGGGCATTGTGATGTGTGATTGTTCACCATCCATATATCTTCTTTCCTGAGGTCTTTGGCCTATTCTTAAGCTGGGTTTCTTGTTTTGTCATAATTGAGTTTGAAGCGTTCTTTGTATGTTTTGGATAATAGTCCTTTTCCAGATATGTGTTTGCTTTTCTGCCCTGCACACAACTAAGAGCTCTGTCCCTTTAGGACAGCTCTGAGAAACTAGTCACTCAGGGGGGTGGTCCTGATAACCATGTAACTTTGCAGAGGCATGGCAAGTATGACGTGACCACCTGCTCAAGCAGGAGCCCCCACAGCCCCAGTTCTGTGCCGGGAGCGTTGTGAGCAGCAAAAGAGCTGTGATCCATCTTGGGGGAACATGCATGTAACCTCCCATCTAGAAATATGGTCATTCACTAAGCCCCACCTCCCCTTCTCAGGAACATGGAAGAGAAGCTGACCAGGGGTGGAGGAAGGGCCACATGCCAGTTTCCTTGAGGTGGAGGCAGGGGTCCTGTCTTCTCCAGGAGGCCTCCAGCCATCAATTCAGCTCCCCCAGCTTTGTGCGGGTGGCCTTATAGATGGTCAAGGTGCTAACATGGGTTTGGGGAGGGTTGGGTGCTACCAAGGACCCCACTGACTGGAAGACCTCACAGAGATTCCAGGCACATGGCCTGCCCCGTCCCCTACTGAAGCCGGGCTTCACACTGGGTGGGCTGGGAACAAAGCAGCATGGACATACTGCTCCCCTCCAGATACAGCTGTTGGGCTGCAGAGCAGGTGGATCCCATACCCCAAGAGGTCAGGTGCATGGCCCTCGGGGGAATGGGGTAGTGTTCTCCTTTGACAATGCAGGAGATGTTGGATGCGGACACTGACAACTCTGTTGCAAAGCACAGCTCTGTGGACTGGGACCTCCCTGCTGGGCCAGAGACCTCAGACCCCGACCCTCGTGTGCCTGTGCCATGTGGACGCTGAGACTCTCCGTCCCTCTCCCCCGGCCCAGCCTCTGGGAGGCGTCACTCTCTGCTCTACTTCTATGAGGTCACCCCTTCTGTGATCCCCAAATGGGTGAGATTGCCCAGCATTTGTCTTTCCGTGAGAGCCGCCTGCCTGTACCTCCATCACCTCCCCAAGGTGCACACAGGGACCCAAACGTCACACGGGACCAAAGCCATGCACACATGGTGAATTTTATTCATGAGAAGCATTTTCAAATGCTCAAGAAAAACGTTCAGTCAGCTCAGCCTGCGGATTGCTCCTGGTGACGGGGGCTGAGTGAGGCTACTGGGGGACCACTCTGCAGCAGCGGAGGCCAGGGCCGCTCCTTCGGGACCGCAGGACGCAGCACGCCCTCCGCAGGAACCCGAGGATCCTCCTGCCGACCCCGCGCCGGCCCTGCCTCTTGCCCTGGGCACTGGCTGTGGTGCCTGTGGTGTCAGCAGTGGCTGCGGTCCCAGCCTCTTCAGGTTCACAGGCTGCTGCAGCGTCTTCTGTCTCAGCAAGGTCCACAGGGCTCCTGGCACTGGGGCTGGAGGGCAATGCCTTGGAGACTGGCTCGGGGGCTGCGCTGGGAGCAGGGTTCCGCTCCTGCTGTGGCTGGCCTGGTAGGAGAGAGTCAAGAGTGGGGTCTCCACGTTGGGCCTTGGGCTCAGCTCCTGGAGGCCCCGAGGTGTCAGGGGCTGTGTGGGGAGAGGGGACAAGACTCACTGGAGGCCTGGGAGGAGTCGGGGGCTGGGCTGAAAGCTCGGCTCCGCTCCTGCTGTGGCTGGCCTGGTAGGAGAGAGTCAAGAGTGGGCTCACCTTGGGGGCTTTGGGCTCAGCTCCTGGAGGCCCTGAAGTGGCAGGGGCTTTGTGGGGAGAGGGGGCAAGACTCACTGGAGGCCTCGGAGTAGCTGCTTTGTGCGGAGGAAACGTAGTCCACGGCCATGCTGTCACAGGACACCGACACCAGAGACACGCCGTCGCCCTCCATGGGGTGGCGCTCGCCACAACGTGAGGACTCAGGCAGGGACACGGGGCTGTGGGCCTGAGATCCTGGCTGCCCCTCGGTCCCCTTGCCTGGCAGCAGTCCGAGGCCCGCCAGGTACTCCTTGGCCTCTGGGTCCCGGGGAACGCCCAGGGGCTGCAGCAGGGTGACCGCGTCCTCCTCGACCTCCTGGGCGGCTTCTCGGCCGGGGCCGAACCACCAGTGGGTCCTGGCTTCCTCCGCACTCGGCCTCCCCGAGGCGTCGACGGTGAGCAGCCAGGCCAGCAGCTCCTGCAGGGCCGGGCTGACGGTACACGGCAGCACATAGCAGGCACACAGCACCGTGTCCTGCAGCTCCTCCGTGTCCTTGCCGCGGAAGGGCAGCGTGCCCGCCAGCATGGCAAACAGCACCACCCCCAGGCTCCAGACGTCTGCCTTAAATGCGTCGTAGGCCTCCCCGAGAAAAACCTCTGGTGCACAGTACTCGGGGGTGCCCCAGAAGCCCCTTACCAGCGTGCCCTGCTCCAGCCGCAGGCTCAGGCCGAAGTCTGCCAGCTTGATGTTCAGGTGCTCGTCCAGCAGCAGGTTGCCCAGCTTGAGGTCCCGGTGCGCCACGCGCTGGGCATGGCAGTAGCTCACGGCGGCCAGCACCTGGCGGAAGAGGGCCCTGGCCTCGGGCTCGGCCAGGCCGCCCTGCTCCAGCACGTAGCGCTGGAGCGAGCCCCTGGTCGCCAGCTCCATGACCAGGAACAGGTGCGTCCTGGTGTGCCGCTCCTCCAGCAGCCGCACGATGTTGTCGTGCCGCAGGCTCCTCAGGATGGCCGCTTCCCCCTGCGCGGACAGCGTGCTGCTGGGAGAGCAGTCTCGCAGGAGGATCTTCACCGCCACGTACTTGCCCGACGCCAGGTGCCGGGCCAGCTTCACCAGGCCGCAGCCGCCCTGGCCGATCACCTCCACGAAGCGGAACCCGTCCAGGGGAGAATGGAAGGCCATGCTGCCGGCCACCTAACTACTCTCTCTCGACTCCCTAAATCACGCGACGCACACTAGCTAATCACCGACCCTCACTGCACTGCCTACAACACAAAGGGACCACGGGGGACTGACTACCCAGCTGACTAAGACACAGCAGCAGCTACACTCACTACTCTAAAGGCGAAGCCACAAGACTATCTCAATAAAACAGAACACAACAAAGAGGAAAAGCCGCTAAATACTCTAACGCTGATGCTTCTGATCGTGCTAGCTGACTAGAGTGGGGGAAGCAAAAATAAACAAAAACTGCAAAAAAAGACCCAATGGGCAAAACAACAACGAGGAGGAAAACAACAAACTAAACAAAATGGGAAAAAGCAACAACCAAATAGACCCAGAAACAAACAACCAAGAAAAAGCACAAGCAACACCAACGAGCGCAAACGCTAGTTAGAGGGGTCCTAGTTACACAGATCACAAAAGAGTGCTCTCTGGGTAAGGCGGACGAAAATCTAGGCCCCCGCCGCCGCTATATATACTTTCTGGGGGCTCACCTCACATAGCAGCACCTTGTGAGATCAGAGCAAGAAATGGACCAATCACAGCCCAGCCAGGGACTGTGTCATAATACGTCTTTCATAACAGTGGTGCCTTGTGAAGTCAGAGCAAGAAATTGACCAATGGGAGCTGTAGTTCATCCACAGTGGTTTTCTCGAGAATCTGCCAATTAAATAAAAACGATACCCGGATACAGGAGAGACTGTGGCCTAGGTTGGTGATAGAGATTGATACTTAATTTTTGAGAAACTCCAACCTGTAGATTGCTTCAGAGGCCTTCTCATTTCTGGTTTAAATATAATGATAAGTTGTATCTTTCGAAGACCTCCTAGTGTCTCCACGTAGTATGTTCCCTCCTCTTCCTTTACCCCCTGAGTGATGTGTCTCAGAATGATGGAACAATCTCTCTGGTTTGGGTAAACTGGACAAGTGTTCTGTTGCCCAAGACACTGTCAGGTACACAGTTCCCATCTCCAGAGCTGAGAGGAAGGTGGCTTTGTCACCCTTTCCCCCTAAGTCATCATCAGATTTCTCGGCAGAAACCCTGGAAGCCCAGAAGGTAGTGCGGTCCATGCGGTCCAAACATGGAAGGCCTCATCAGTGGCAGCCGAGAAAGCTACATCCCCCGAGACGGTCCTCCGCCTAGGAGGGAGGAATCGAGGCACTCCCAGACACTTGGGGATTGTGGGCTCCTGTAACAACAATGACCAAACTCTTGCCTCCTGGCTTCAGCCTGGCCAAGGCCTGGTGGTCATCTATGGGGGTATATCAGAGGATGGAGGAGCTCCCTCCCTCTCTGCTTCCTCCCTCTCTCTCTCTTTCTCTCTCTCTTTGTCTCTCTTTCTCTCTCTCTCTCTCTCTCTCTCTCTTTGTCTCTCTCCATCTCTGACTAGCAATCTCTTTCCCCTCTTCACTCTCACTCAAATAAAATACAACTTAGGAAAAAAACAGAGACTCCCTGCTTCAATTCCTCAGGACGTGCACAGCCTAGAAACGAGGAGTCGATGGGTACATCACAGCATCGGATCTAGCTCCTTGGGACATCATCATGCTGAACCCCAGGGCCAGTGTTTCTATCTAGGAAGCTACAACCTCATCTCAGGTAGGAAATGAGCCCGGTAATCCCCACCCCCACACAGCAAGTGGATTGGTTTCTCCTGCAGTTCTTGAGGAGCCCCTAGGGCCCAGCACAGTCGTGGGACCCAGGAATAAGTGGTGGTCCCTCGGCACCGACTGTCCAAGCTGTCTTGGGAGAGGAAACCTCCCTGGGGAGATGACCCCTCCTCCGGTTGCCCAGGGAAATTGCACAGTGTGATTTCCTGCCGTGCTGGTCCCTTCCTCAAGGCTAGGAAGAAAGAACCAGCACCCCAGGAATTCTCACTACACGTTTATTAAATAAGGTGAAAAAACAATAGAGTATGAGAATTTGGGGACTGGTTTGCATGGAGCTAAGGTAAAAGCCCATCTCACTTAAAAGATTTGAGATACTTTTTGTTTGTTTTTATTGAGTTGAAAGGTAGAGTTACAGAGAAGCAGAGGCAGAGAGAGAGAGAGAGAGAGAGAGAGAGAGAGAGAGAGGTCTTCCATCTGCTGGTCCACTCCCCAGTTGGCTGCAATAGCAAGAGCTGGACTGATCAGAAGCCTGGAGCCAGGAGCTTATTCCTGTCTCCCCTGCCATCTTCTACTGCTTTCCCAGGCAATAGCAGAGAGCTGGAGCACAAGTGGAGCAGCCAGGCACCAAACCAGTGTCTCTGTGGGATGCAGCACAGCAGGCTGCAGCTTTACCCATTATGCCACAGCAATGACCCCAGACATTTGACTTTTCTAAGGCAGATAAATAAAGATGAAACACAGGGTACTTCCAAAATTTCACGAAAAATATACAATTCAAAGCTTATTTAGGTACAAAACAGTTTTGAACCTGTGATAGTTTTTACTTAACAAAGTTTTACTGTGAACTTTGGCAGCAAACATGCTGTCCTTTAATTCCTTTTCCATGAGGTTTTCCAAGCCCCTTAAAGTAACCCTTTTGAGGAAAAACTGTTCCTATACATTCTGAAAAGCAGCACCCGTAAGGACGAGAGACACCACCAGCTCTCATTCTCATCGCTCCTCCCCAGTGCTGGTGGGAGCCTTGCAGACCCACCTGGTTCTAGAAATCCATCTCCCCAGAGGTGTGTGATGGCCCTGAGGACTCTGTGTCCCCCGGCTCTTCTCAGCAGTAGTCTGAACTTGCTGTGGAAAGCCCTATCTTGTCCAAGCTGGACTAAAACGAGGGGGCAAAATCTGTGTGGGTACTGCCCCAAGAATTCAATTCAGTATAACTGGCCAGGCCTTAAAGCCCACTTGATCATTATCAAGCCCCTTCTGTCCGTTTCTATTTGCCTCTCAATGGGAAAACTTCCTTGTGGTTTAGACAGCAGCTTTGGTACGTCCTCTAATAATGACTCTGTCCTTTGTTTTAGACCCTGTGAGTTTGAACTGCTTGTTCAATTTGTTTTCTCCAGACTTGAAGCAGAAAAATTCTAGATGGCCACGCACATGAAACCTCAGGTGAAGCAGTCTCTACAAGCTGGCACTGTGTCCCCCTCAAGAAGCCACCTCCTGCTGGAACCCTGCTTGGTGCCGTTCTGAATGATGCCCCTTTTCAGCCTGAAGCAGCCAGAGCAGTCACTGTGCAGTTCCCCTAACAGAAGTCAGGGGCCATTCTTCTGGGGGCAGGAAGGACTCTGAGGAGTCAGATGAGTTAATAGGTAGTCAGGGTGGTCCCAGTGGAAATTGAGGGTACAAAGCTTTAGCAAGACCAAAAGTGCCTGCCTGCCCTACTCCTTGAAAATTTCCAATCTTATCATGAGAGTAGCAAGGGAATGGGGATGCCTTCTGAGCACCCAGTTTCCTATACAGCAAATTAAGTACCCCCCCCCTTCTGATGGCTCTTTTTTTTTTTTTTTCAAGATGGAGAGAATGAAAGATTGCAAACCAGGTCTTTTGGTGGGCTTTGTCTCCACCTTGTAACTGAATGTCTAGATTTTTCTTCCCAGAATTGTGCTTAAAACCCCAGTACCATGGGCCTCTTTGGGTTTTTCCTCTCTTGGAGCCCCATGTCTGTGCCACTCTGGCTGGAGGTCTCTCACTTTAACAAATATTGCTTTTAAATATATATATATATAAAAAAACATGTGAAAGGGTGGTGTTGTGGCACAGCAGGTAAAACTGCCGCCTGGAAGGTTGACATCCCATTCGGGCGCCAGTTTGAGCCCCAGCTACTCCACTTCCTATCCATCTCCCAACTAATGGCCTGGGAAAGCAGTACAAGATGGCCTGAATGCTTGGGCTCCTGCCACCCATGTGGGAGACCAGGATAAAGCTTCTGGCTCCTGGTTCCAGCGTGGCCCAGTCCTGGCCATTGCAGTCATGTGGGGAGTGAACAAGAAGATGGAAGATCTTTCTGTCTCTCCCACAGTCTCTCTCTATATATATAGCTCAAATAACAAACCAAGAGAAACCTTAATAAAAAAATCCTTGGTACTCTACCTCTCAAATCCAGCAGGATGCTGTCACAAAATAGTCAAAACAAACGAGAGAGGCCCAATCACAGAAAGAGGAGGAAGTCAGAGTGATTCTGCCCCACTGTCAACAGGGAGCCCCTCTACTTGAGTGGTGACACCAGATGGACCAGGAACAGGAAGGGAGGAGCTGCCAGTGTGTTGGGTTGCAGGGAAAATGCACTCTGTGCTCTGAGACTGGGAACCTGGCTTGCCTGCCCCACTGCCTTGGCTGTGTCCCCCAAAACCTATCTGTCACAGGATGAATTGTGTCTCCCAATTCCCTTTGTTGGAGCCCTAACTCCAATGTGGCCATATGCAAATACAGGGCCTCTGTGGAGGAATCAGGGTTAAAGGAGGGAATGAAGGAGGTGGGGGAGGTGTCCGGACCCAGTAGGATGGCTCTTCTACAAGAAGAGAAGCCAGTGCTCTACCACCCACTCCACACACAGAGGGAAAGGCTGGTGAGGTCAGCAGCAGATGATGACACACAGACAAGAGGATGCTAACAAAGGAACACAGACCCCTCTGCATCCTGACATTGAACTCACTAGCCTCCAGAATTGTGAGAAGTTAACTTCTGTTGCCTAAGCGGCCCTGCCCAGGGTGTGTTGGTACCCAAGGCAGTCCTCACAGAGCCATACACCTTCCTGACCCTCTCTAAGCAGGATCAGCCTCAACAGGCACTCGTGCCTTGGGAAACCCAGACTGGCTCCTCATTTTCATGCTGCTCTGACCCTGGGGAGGAAGGGAGAGGCAGGTTTCAACCTCAGTGTGTGCTTACATTAAACACAAATATTTCCTGGAAGATGAGGTTGTTTGGCCTCCCCCACCCCCACCCCATCAGAGCTGTGTAGAATGGAAGGCCCTATTTGCTTGGTATTAATGTTTGGGCATGTAAGATTGTTAAGGTGCTAGTGGGGACCTCACGTGGTCTCGGTATCCTGCTCCCCTCCCCAGGACAGAAGGTCATGGATTGCTGCAGGGCCTTCCAGAAGATTGACAGCATCCCAGCCCTGCACCAGCAGAAACCAGGCCACCTCTCAGTGTCCTGCTGGCTCCCACTGCCCCATAGACACACGGCCTGCCTGGGTCAGACTCCAGTTCTGGACAGACATCACTCCAACCATTACCAGCCATGCTAACTTCGGGGCACCTTCACCTTTTCTTATCCCCTGCAGACATGCCACAGCTGCTGCTCCAGCCCAGGGCTGTTGCCAGGTCTGTGGCCTTCTCAGGGCAACAGGCTGGGGACAGCTCTGAAATGGCAGCCCCTCTCCTCCTCCCACTACCACACCCCTCTTCTATGAGCACCCACAGCGCATCTGGTCTGCAGTGCTGAGTGACGGCAAACTCTAATTGGACTGAGACAGCCTGTAGAAAGCTGAGAGACATGTGGGGGCGCCACATCCCCAGCCTGTGGGCAGGACACTGCCCCAGGAGTCTGTCAAGAAGTCTGGGAGGATGAGCAGTGTGAGTGCTTCTTCCTTTGGGCGGCGGCATCTCATCCATCACATTGTTCACAATCACCAGAGCGTGGCAATTGAAAAGTTTTAGAGTTAAGTTGAATTTCTGTGCCAATTCACCCTGAGTGTCAGCATTGTGTGGACTTCTCCTCCCCCTCTCGCTCGACATGCTGCTAGGGGAACCCGGCCCACCAGCATCTCCAGGACCGAATGGCAGAGATGTGGGCGAGAGCAATGTGGACTCACCCAGCTGCTTCAGATGCCTTCTCTGCATGAAAGCCCAGGCAGAACAACAGAGAAGCCGCGCAAGCAACCCACAAGTCATGGACTTAACGTCATCCTTTCGATCCTTTACCTGTTGGGGAGATCTGTTACACTGTGATAGATAGTGGAAACATCCACAAATCAATCCATGCAACACATCCTTGGAGATCATAACTTGGTTCCAGTCTCCTTCTGCCTTTCTCTGCACAAAGAACTGAGCTAAAGGTGAGCTATTGATTTTTCAACCTGGCCCTGCTTCCTAAGGTCAGTAAACCACGGAATCTGAGGCTGTGGGCCTCTACCACACAGTCCCTTCACAGATTGGATGGTGCTCCCAGCGTGGAGCAGCTGTCTTGGTGACAGGGCAGCCATCCCCAGCCCTCAAAGGCTGTCCTTGTTTGGGGACCTGACAGAGCACTGCAGGCAGTCACACATCCCAAGTCTTCAGCTTCCACTCCATTTATGGCAAAGGGGGAAGACAATATCAAAGTCACTTCCCTGGACATTGGAGGGGGTTTTTCCAAGAGCCTCCACAGTAGCCCTAAGAATTAGCAGCCTGGGCGCCTCCTTAGGTCCCTAGCTCTCTGCTGCTTCTACAGGTGATGGTCATAGTCATCTAGAGATGCTGCCAGGATCGCCAGAGACAGTGGAAGCACAAGCTGCCCCCTGCAGCATGTGAGGAAACCCATCCAGGCAATGCCATGTGTTGCTCCTCTCAAAGGGTGAGACTACATTTGTCCTGTTCCTATTAAGAACAAAGCCAACCTGAAACATGACAGTAGGAACTCTGGGACTTCCCTGCTTTTCCTTTGTACAAGAAGCCAGATAGAAATGGCTGTCAATGATATGCTCGGGCACAATCTATTAAAGGGGAGGTAGCGGAGCCCAGCCCCAGCTTGAGGGGCTGGTGGGCAAGTTCATTCTTCATAGACTGAACAGGAACCTTGTGAGGCTCTACAGAGGGAGTGGACTTGAGGTGGGAGCCTGGGCAAAGCACTCCAGGATACTCAGGGAAGCAGAAGAGAGCTTCAAGGCTATTGGCATCTCTACCTCATACGTGGCCTTGGACTTGTGACTTGGTCTCTAATATTTCAGGGAAAATTACTCCACATATTGCATGGTAATTTCTGAAGCACATTTGGACACACGATCGCTGTGTCTAAAGCTCAAGTAGCAGCTCACGATCTGCAGGAGAAATCGGGTTCACTCTGAAACATCCATCCCTGCGAGGCAGAGGAGCTTGGCTAGGAAGCTCACCTTGAAGATGCCACACAGTCCCTAGTTTCTGACTGAAGCAACAAGGAGAACATGTTTGGGCAGCTAATTATCTGGGAAGGCTGTCCTGGCACTGAGCCCACGCTCCCAGGGGAAAAGTAAGCACAGATTCTCGCAGAATCCTTTTCACCCCTGAGTCCTGAGATGGAGCTCCTCTCCAGGAGTTTCCCAGGACTGGCAGGCTCACTACACCTGCAGCTCCCAGGCCAGGCTGGATGAGACAGGGCTGCTTCTGACCTCACAAGACCTCAGGTTACACTGAGAGCGTCCCGTGATGCTGCCCTGTTCCCAGAGCTTCTCTCCAGAGCCTGGGACTGAAGCCATCCCACAGTCAGCCAGATGGGTGCTCACTTCATGTTCTAGCCTTGTGGTGTCCATGAGGGCTTATTGGTTTCTTGCTCCTTCCAGGTGCCGAGTTGCCCATTGATCAAAGTCCAGATCAGAAAACCAGATGTCCCAGGAGACATGCCAACCTGTATTCATACGGAGCCTTGTGGGTCCCCAGTGGCATCCCTCCTCCTTGGAACCCATTTGGAGACATCTCCCTGAATCTCAGGAGCTTGCCCTGGAGGGGGCAGTGTAAGAAGAAGGTGCAAAAGCGTATTTTCCTAACTGTCCTCAGAAGTAGCAGAGCAGAGAAGGAGCACACAGACAAACTCTTGATTTTGAGTTCATATCACAGAGATAAGTGACCATCAGTTTTCTAATTTCAGGATTCCTCCCATCATCCATGATAAGCCCATACAATTGCTATTCATAGAAAACTTTAGAAAACATTTCAAAATGCTTCATGAACACAACACAACTAAAGTTGTAGTCATGCCCATACTTCAGCTAAGCAAGTCCCTCTCGTCACGCTGGTCACCCCGCACCAAACATGCTGTCCAGAATGAATGGAAAATATTCTCCTAAGAGGCAACGGTGGATTGTGTTAGAGGCAGGCCCACATACTCCCTTCATGGGGCTGAGGACCACGAGTTCCTGATCCATCCAAGGTCCTCTCACAATCCGCCAGAGTGGGCCAGGCTCCCACACTCCCAGAGAGCACAAGAGCCTATCACAACGTTTTACCCGACAGATATTCCACCAAAGAAGCACTGTGGTACCAAACACCTGACAACAAGGTATTCTCCATCTCCTACCAACATTGTCACCCAGTGATGACATGATGGATGCATTTGGGAAATCAGGACATCCACCCATTCTCTCTGCTCTCCTATTAGCTTCCTATTGCTGCTCTAACCTTGCCCCAAATCTCGCTGGTTTCAAACAACAAACATTGAGGACTGTGTCATTCTGTAGGTTAGCATTCTCACCGAACTAAAATCAGCAAGTTTGTAGGAGCATGTTCCTTCTGCAGGCTCCAGTTGCAAAGGTGTGAAGTCCCTGATTTTTCAGTTTCAGGATGCTCCCAATCCCCTGCTCCACAACCCCTTCCCACCATCTCTCCAAAATCCCTTTCCATTATCACATCTCCTCCCTGCCTGGAGTCCTTCTCCTATTAGAGGGACTTCTGTGATTCGATGATCTTACCTGGATATTCCCAGGTAACCCCTCAATTTCAAAGTCCTTCATTTAGCCACATCTCCCAAGTTCCATTGCCATAAAAGGTATCATTCCTGGGATTTGGGTAGCTTTTGTATCATGGGTATTATTCTCCACCACTTCCCCTTCAACTCTTATTCCTACCACTCCCTCCTGCTGACATAGGATAAAATCACAATGAAGACTGATGAAGCCAGGGAACTGGAAGAAGTCTGAGAGTCTGGGGCCAGGGGAGCTGCAGGTCTTAGGGGCTGGGTGGTTTCTTGTTCTGCTGCCTACCTTGTAGACTTCATGGTACACAGCTATTTTGGAGACCTAAAGGAAAGCATCTAAATCCATTGTAAGAGATGATAGATTAAATGCTTCTGAATGTGTTGAATTATTCTATGCTTTAACAAAGGAGAAGTGACAAGAATTGGAGCCACAGATGTACTCCAAAATAAAGACTTGTCCACTGTATTATGAGGGTCCATACAAGGCAAGGCCTCTGGTGCTGGCACTACCTTTGTGGGATGCAGGAACCCTGGAAGGCCGCAGGAAAGAGAAACAGGGAATAGAACGTGAATATAAGACTCTCGGGTAAGGCACTCATACCCGTGATGAGTGAAGCTCAAGTACACCTGTGAGCACAGGGCAATTGCCTCTGGGGTTGTTCTACCTGAGAGCTGAGGGAGCCGAGGCATTTAAGAACCTCCTCCTATCATCACCCATGGAGGGCTGCCTTAGCAGAGGCTCAGTCTGGGCCCTGTGCAGTCACAGCTCCCTTCTCTTGCTTTAGTGCAGTGACAGATAGGCTTGGCAGAAGTTACAAAAGTACAGTGAGGAGGAAAGAATGAGAGTAATCACAGTATTCACACTGATGCCTCCACCTAGTAGAGTTTGCTCTGTTTGGAATTGCATCTCTCTGAAAGTGGATCCTGGCTGCCACAATCAAGTTCCTATGAAGTTCAGGTCCCAGGACAAGCAGCAGGAGGTTTTCTTCCAGGCTGCACCACCATGCTCTGGCCATCTGTAATCCTGCCTCAGGGATACTCCCCTGCGTACCCTGATTCCTGTGCACTGAAGCTGAGGTAGCTGCTTCCACTTGCCCTGCAACGGAGCCAGGCTGGGATTCCTGGAGCCAAGGTAGAGATGTGAGACAAAGGGGTTCAAAGCTGTGTCCATGCTTTCTTGGGGTCTAAGATATCTCTCCCAGTGCACAAGTGCTGGCTTGATGGGGGGTGGAGACTCCCTCTCCTGGTGATGCACACAGGGAGTCTGGGATCTGGGTCAGACAATATCTCCACCCAGTGCCAGTGAGGAAAAGAAGAGAAGGGCATGGCAGGGATACGCACTACACAGCAGGTGCCCTCACCCAGACCTGCGAGCTTCATACATGCACTTCTCCCCGGGCTCCTCCACCACCTGCTGCAGAGGACCGAGGGCAGCTCAGAGCTCCTGCCCAGGTGATGTGATCTTGGCACCTTCCTGTGGAGAAGGTGCTGGGGGTGCAGGTGGGAGTAGGAGCATGCTAGTTTCTGCTAATCCAGGCTTCCATAGTGAAAGGCAGAACCAGAAATTCTCACAAAGGTAATCAGATCTGACTTCATTGGCCATGCTGATAAATGCCAAAGGGCAATGAAAGGGCTAGAACAAGGGGGTGTAGGCACAGCCTGTTCAGTCCCTGGGTAATAAAAGAGACCTGTCTGTGGGTGACACCAACTTTCGTGGTATTCTCTTTTTTTTCAACTTTTATTTAATAAATATAAATTTGCAAAGTACAACTTATGTGTTATAGCGGCTTTTCCGCCCATAACCTCCCTCCAACCCACAACCATCCCATCTCCCACTCCCTCTACCATCCCATTCTTCATCAATATTCAATTTCAATTATCTTTATATACAGAAGATCAACTTAGTATATACTAAGTAAAGATTTCAACAGAGTGTACCCACACTGACACGCAAAGCATAGAGTACTGTTTGAATAGTAGTTTTACTGTTATTTTGCATAGTTTAACATATGAAGGACAGAGATCCTACATGGGCAGTAGGTGCACAGTGACTCCCATTGTTATTTAACAATTGACATGAGCTGCCAAGGCTATGGAAGCCTCTTGAGTTCACAAACTCTGACCTTATTTAGGCAGGGCCATAGTCAAAGTGGGAGTTCTTTCTTCCCTTCAGAGAAAGGTACCTCCTTCTTTAATGGCCAATTCTTTCTGCTGGGATCTCACTCACAGAGATCTTTCATTTGGGTCATTTTTTTCCCACAGTGTCTTGGCTTTCCATGCCTGAGCAACTCTCAAGGGCTTTTTTCCAGACGTGGTATTCTATTTACATGTCTGTAACTACTACATTATATAAATAATAATAAGATCATTACAAAATGGTTATAAATGTGATTAAGGTGTTGCCAATAAGTTTTTCATTTTGTTTGTTTGTTTGTTTTTGACAGGCAGAGTGGACAGTGAGAGAGAGAGACAGAGAGAAAGGTCTTCCTTTGCCGTTGGTTCACCTCTAATGGCTGCCGGTCCTAGTCCTTGGGCCCAATGGCAGGAGCCAGGTACTTTTGCTTTTCTCCCACGGGGTGCAGGGCCCAAGCACTTGGGCCATCCTCCACTGCACTCCCTGGCCACAGCAGAGAGCTGGGCTGAAAGAGGGGCAACCGGGACAGAATCCGGCGCCCCGACCGGGACTAGAACCTAGTGTGCTGGTGCCGCACGGTGGAGGATTAGCTTAGTGAGCAGTGGCGCCAGCATGCCAATAAGTTTTTTTATTTTGAAAAATGAAATCATTTCACACAAAAATGCTGTAAATAAAAAACAACTATTTTTCCCTACGTGGGAAATACTTGAGCATATGTTGAAGACCTAACAGCCCCACTGTCTTAAGACTTTCCTGTGTGTTCTCTACAAACAGGGATATTGTCATACATAGTCGCAACACAGCTAAGGAAGACATCCATCTAGTCCTAGGTCCATTTCAAGTTCTGACAAATGTCCCTAAAACATCTTTTATTTAAAAACAAGAAAAGGTCCCAGGGAGAAACATGTTCTTAGACCAAGTTGTGCTTCCCTGGGCTGGACTAAGATGCCCTAGGACACTGCTGAGTTACTGAATTGAGTCAACCCTGAAGCTGGGCCCAGCCCTGCCCTGTTGCCTGCTTATTTGTGCATCCCCAGAGCACAACCCTCTTGTCCTGTAGCCTTAGGACCAGACTGCTCACCCTGTGTAGGAGTCAGTTCCAGCCAGGACCCAGCATGGACACGAGGGCCCCCACTCCGCTCCTGAGGCTCCTGCTGCTCTGGCTGCCAGATAAGGAAGAACAACACTAGGAATTTGCTCAGCCAGCATGGTCAAGGTTGCCCAAAGCTCTCATATACCTTGATAATTGGTGTGAATATTTGTGTTTCCCATCTCAGGTGCCAAATGTGACATCCAAATGTCCCAGTCTCCATCCTGTCTACATCTCTGGAAGGCACAGTCACCATCACTAGCCAGGTGAGTCAGGGCATTAGTAACTGTTCATGCTGGCGTTAGCAGAAAGCAGAGCCGCCTGCTAAGCTCCTGATGCATCATGCACCCCATCTGCACACTGGAGTCCCAGTGAGGCCCAGCGGCAGTGGATCTGGCACAGATTTCATTCTCACCCTCAGCGGTGTGCAGCCAGAAGGTCCTGCAACTGATTACTGTCTGTGGGCTTACAACTGGCCTCCCACAGTGCTACAAGCCCCAACATAAACCACTCAGGGGAGCAGAGTGTGAGGCTGCACTGCCCCAGCTGCTCCTCTGGGGCCTCCATCTGCTAGACTGATTCTCAGATGCAGCCAAGCTTTGAGAGTCCCTGGAAGGGAGAAGCAGAAGCGGAAGCTGTCTGGGAGACTCCTCTGTACCCCAGTCCTCTTTCCTCTTCCTCAGCCCCTGCAACACACACATGGTCATGCCTCTCCTGCATTAATACAGGAAGGAGGTCGTTCACTTGAGGAGTCTGGGTTACAGCCTCAGGCAGTTGTCATACAGTAAAGAAGAGCTACTCTAAGTATTTGAAGCAGAAAATGTTTTAATGGAGGGAATTAATTAAAAGTTTAAACTACAGCCTATTAAAGGCCAGGGAATATGGCAGTTTAGGAAGCAGATGCTAAAATGAGAAATTCCCTTGTCCTCCACCTGAAACCAAAGTGCATCAGCCACATAAGGGGTAGACCGCCCAATCGTGTGGTCCCCAGTCATGCCTAGGGAGCCCAGAGTAGAAGTGCTGATGCTGCCAGCTGCCTGTGGCATGCAAGTGATTCTCCACTTGTAGAAAACAGGAATATATGCTATGGTATACATAGAAAGGTGCAGATACATTTGATGTATATTTGAAATATATAGATAGTGAGAACACAATTCCAGATTAATCCAGGCATTCCCTTCTGTCTATGAATTCTTTCTGGATATAGAGACATATTTTCCTTGATCCTTGTCAGGGAGTTACTGTAGGCATATGTCACCACACTGCCATCTTCAAGGAGGCCCTGAGAGAATGGAAATCACAACAGAGGGTAAAGACCAGGGTTCACATCTCATGGTCACTTTGCAAACAGTGGCCATCAATGTAATGATATTGACCACTGATTTGGACAGATTCTCAGGCATTAAAAGAAACACAGTTGAAGGACTGGAGATGAAAATTGTTTTGAAAATTTTAGGATTAGATTTTTCAAGTGATGTAGCCAAGACTGAAAATAAGAATTCCCCAGTTAATATTCATCTTGAGGACATCACTAAGCAAGCACCTCTCAATAATTAAGATGAATTGATAGATTGACTTCAGTCAGGTACCTCTACCACTTTTCCCAATTACGTTCCCTGTAAAGCCTCAATAATAAAAATATCAACAAACCAAGGCTCCCATGGCCTCTGGCACTTCTGAGCACACACCTTGCCCAGTAGAATAATCATCAAGACTGTATGTTTCCTCCTGCAGGGTTATACCCTGAGTATGACCCTTCCTCCCAGGCTGGCTGGACTGTCCCCTGAGGTCTGGTCAAACATTTAGGGTCAATTTTCAGGATCTTTTCGCAGGGCTCAAGAGTCCTGCCAGGGAATAAGTTCCCTGAGAGTTTACCTTTCTTATTTGAAAACACAATACCCGAATAACCCCAAGCCTTACATTTGTTGTAAAATGACATTTCTAAGTGTGCAAAGGAAGTCATACACAATGTGGTCTTTGTATATCTTCTCTGGAAGAAATGGTTTTAAATGCAGAGAACAAAGCAAAGCAAAAACAAGGCACAACAAAACCAACAACAGAATTACCATATACGCTGCCAGTTGCCATTTACTCAAGTCTTGAAGACACCATTCGTGGAATACTGCCTTACGGGCTTCCTGATCTATTGCAACTAGTCCCACATTCTCTATAGATAGAGAAGAAATCAGAGGTTCCAAAGCTGGTTTTCCTGGTATCAGTGCTTGTAAGGGAGATGGAAACACACTCTGATACTCTGAGTCCATAATTCCTTCTCACTGATTTTTTAAAAATATAATAACTAAGCAATAGTGAAGCACATTACTGTAAATAAGGTGAATTTTAGTGCTTCTGAATGCATATAAACATATACATTCCCCCACCCATTACCCTGATCAAGATACACCCTGATCCCAGCATCCCAAAGGCCCCCAATCTCCTTTCCTGTCAAGGTCATGCTCCATTCCCCACCCTACACCACCACTACTGCGTTTCCTATCAGTGGCTCATCAACTTTCCCTATTCTGGAACTTCATATAACTGCAAACCTACAGGGTCTCCTCTATGATACCTTGCTTCTTTGGATCACATTTTGAATTTCATTGGTGCTGTTTCTATGGCAAACATCTTCTCTTTTCTACTGTGGAATAATCTTCTTTCTACAAAAATGCCAAAATTTACTCCTTCTCCAATTAGTAATTTTCACTTTGGGGATGTGACAATAAAAAGTTTTCAGAACATTCTTGGAATATTTTTATGGATTCATTTCCCTTAAGAAAATCCCTAGGAATGGAAGCACTGAGTTATAAAGTTGACATACGTTTTACTTTAGTTATCACTGCCAAGAATTTTCCAAATTACTGAATATATTTAAACTCAATAAATCATGTACCAGAAGTTCTGATTTTATCAATATTTTCCCCAATACTTTCCAACTTTTTTTATTTTATCTATATTGACAAGTCTGCAGGGGCTGTCATGATTAAAATTTATACTCCCCTGGTGAATAGTCATGCTGAGTGACTTTTTCTATGGTACTTTAGTTATTTTTAAAACATTTGAATATGTAATACTTATCCATTTTATGGGGCACAGTGAGGTGTTTCAACCCATATACATGGCATAAGATGATCAAACAATTTGCCTTTTCATTTTCTGATCTTTTGTGTTTGCAGCCTTCCAGATCATCTCTTCCAGCCTTTTATATAGTAAATTACCCATTATTGACAACTATTCTGACCTCAGTGTGCTGTGCAACAGGAGAACCCATCACCTCCATCCTACTGTGTTCATGGTTCCTATTAGCCAACCTCCCCCACCACACCCCTGCTACACTTCCCAGCTTCCAGCAATCACTCTTTCACTGATTTTTAAATTGACTTCTACATATAAGAGAGTATATGTACTGTTTGTCTTTCCACATCTGGCTTATTTTACCTAACAATGATCTCCAGTTCTGTTTTGCTACAAATATCACAATTTCTTAAATACACTAAAAGACATATATCATATGGTATATTTTTCATTGCCCATTTGCACACACTGTTTTTCTGGGTTGTGCCTGTCCAAACTGTATACGTGAATGTCTATTACAGATATTATGTGTGTACACAATTCAAAGCTCTGTCATAGTGTTGTTTATCACAGTCTTCGTGTTTGTTTTGTCAGTTTCTGCATGTTTTAAACCCATGCCACTTTCTTACCTTCAAGACATGCTCTGTACATTAATCTAGTAGCATCATTATTTTACCTTCACGTGTAAACAATGTTTTAATTCTAATTCATACTTTTGCTTGCAGTGAGGTACTACAAGGATTTCATTTCGGTGTCTCATTTTTATTTTCATATTCAATAGCATGTCACCATTTCTTCAACAGCAGATAATCAAAAGTGAAAAAAAAAAGGCAAGAGCAACAGAAACCAGCCTGTACCCTACTCTGCCACCTGGGTTAGAGACTGTGCATGGAGGGGCTCTGTCACTCATTCTGATCTCTTCTATTGGTGCTGAAGATGCTGAAGGTGAAGCTTCATCCCTCCAGCCCCCAGCCTGGGCAGAGCAAAGCCCAGAGTGAGGGTCTGCATCCCTGAGCATGTGGGGACCCCTTGCTTCCTGTGCTCAACCCAGGCTGACGGCACCTCAGGACCCCTCACCACACTGAGCCTCGAGGAGGACAAGTTTGTTAAGGCGGCTAACAATAACTGTTTCCATTTTGGGGTAGGAGAGGAGCAGACAGAGCATTGGCACACAGGCGGATTGTGGAGCCCAGTCTGGAGGTTCAGGGAGAGGTGAGGAAGGGAAGCAAGAAGTTCCCAGTGGAGCCAGCAGGGGGTGCCCAAGATGAGAGGCTGTCATGGGGGAGAAACCTCCTTGGGGGGTGATCTCAAAGTCAGATGTTGCCTGGGGAGTGAAGCCCAGCCATGTGTAGGCCCAGGGGATGTAATTTCTGGCACACCTAGCTGGCTTCTGATTATCTCCACTAAGCTCAGCCCCACAGGCCATGAACAGGCTGCTACTCTGTGTCTCCCTCATTGGGAAATGAGTTGTAAAACATGAGAGTCAGGGGCCAGCGATGTGGTGCAGTGGATTAAAGCCCTAGCCTGCAGCACCAACATCCCATACGGGCACCAGTTCAAGTTCCAACTGCTCCACTTCTGATTCAGCCCCCTGCTAATGCACCTGGGAAAGCAGTGGAGGATGGCCCAAGTCCTTGGGCCCATGCACCCACGTGGGAAACCTGGAAAAGCTCCTGGCTCCTGGCTTAGGATTGGTACAGTTCTGGTCTTTGCGGCCATTTGGGGAGTAAACTGGTGGATAGAAGTCTTTCTCTGCCTCCCTGTCTTTCAAATAAATAAATGAATCTTTTTAAAAAAACATGAGAGTCAAATAGCTGTCCAAATGGATAGCGATTCCATCAGCAATCTGGGTGGCTACTGTGTGCTTGATGCTGGGCAAGGCCCTAAGGGCAGAGTGGAGCTTTGATGGTGTCTACATGGGGCTTCTAGGCTTTGCTTGTCATCTCTTTTCTACTGCTTGTGTGTAGCCTACTGGGGATCCCTCTAGGCCTAGACCCACATGCCTATTTTAGAATCTGCAAGATTTCACATGGTGCCTGGCCCTAGGACATGTATGTCACTCACCTATAAATGAGTGGTTGGATCAGGCCAGCAAGCTACTCGACAGGGAAAAACCAGGCAAGGGGAGTCCCATGTCCCTCATCGTTAGACCCAATATGGCAGCCACTACCCAGATGTGTGCTTTCATCCAAAGCACTTAATTATTATTTCAAATAATTAAAGTTAAAAGCCCAAATCCTTGGTCGCACTCACTACATTTCAAGTACTCAGTGGAGTCACTGGCACTGGTCACAGCCTGTCTGACATGCAGAGAGAGCGTTCCCATCCTAACAGAACACTCTCCATGCCTCTGACCTGAGCCAGGCACAATGTCTGCTGATTGAACTCATCTAACTCAAAGTGTCTTCTGCACAGTGGGAATTTCAGGCTGAAATGCTGCTCAGCAAAAACTGTAATAGCCCAGCAATACGGAGAAGTGTGAAGATGCAAGGGAGAGCCTCTTGTTTGACAGTTTCCAGCTGCAGCCCATGTCTTGTTGAAGAGTTCTGACTTCACGGAGCCCATGGATGGTCAGAGAATGCAGTGGGAAGAGCAGGGTAAAATTGTGTGAGACAGCGTGATCTCAGCTACAGTAGCAGTAGGTGAGCTGCTCTTTCTAATACTTTTTTTGTTCATGTTTGTGTCTCTAAATGTCATGGACAGACAGTGTGGTTTGAGCAGCAATGATGGAGACACTCCAACTTGGGAATGATACCCAAGGCAGGAGCCAATGGAAGAGGGTGCCTCGGGGCAGCTCAGTTACACTGCTCTTTTGGAGACTGAGGAAGAAGGGGGTGTACAACCAGAAACAGGAAACGTGTCTCCAGGTTGTATTTGTTCTGTTCATGCTATAATGACATGAGGGGAAGTGGTATCGGGCCTCTGGGCCTTAGGTGTGCTGGATTTGTTATCATTTCTTTCTCAGGTATTTAAAGAGTGACCTCTCAGACAGATCGTGCCTTTAACACTTATATTGGATAGCACTTCTTGGGAGTTGTGCACAAGAGATTTTGGGCTGAGTTTTGGGTGTGGACCCACAATGGAAAGAATCTGGTGAGACACACTCCCACACAGGTACTGCATGAACCTGGAGAGCAAGTTCTACTCACGCATGCCAGGGGGTGGCTGAGAAGCAGACCCTTCCCTCTGCAGGTCAGATTCTGAAGGAGCACCTTCGTGTGCCGACTGCTTACTCCTGTCCACGGAGCACCCTCAGGGTTGGGTGCGGTAAAGAGTATTGCCTCTGCGTTCCTGCGCATGTTCCCAGGTGCTGCAGCATAGAGCTATGAAGTGGACTTTTGGCCACATTTCTAGCTTTCGTTGCTCACCCAGCCCTAAATCCTAAGTCCTGGGACTGGGAACGGAAGCTAAGTTTGCTCTCATTGGAGCTTCCTATGTACAACCACCTCCCAAGACTGCCCAAGACCAGACTCTGATCCTACAGGGCAGTGTGAAGGGGCCAGCTGGGCTAGCTGCACACACAGACTCCCAGAGTCCCACAGACCTTGTCTCCTGGGTCAACCAGGTCAGAACAAGGAAACCCACAGAGCTAAGTAGTGGCTGCTCTTCTCGGAGCCTTGCTTGGCACTCAGAGCTTCGCTGTCACCTCTTCTGTCTCCAACCATGCCAACTCCTGTTCCCAGGCCTCAGGCCTGCTCACGAGCCTTCTCCACCAAACGCTGGCAGGTCCCATTTATTTATGTGTCTGGAAATCACCTGTAACAGAATTTGCAAACTAAGGGGATATGGACCTTTTATATGTTATCTCTATTTTCACCTTCATCCTCTCCGTTGAACTAGGAAGCTGAATGTGTTTGTTGTGAAGATTAAGTGTCTTTCAAATAGCTACAGACATCCGAGGCACAGGACAGTGACCAGACATGCGGAATTGCTTTGTCTTCTCTTCTGCAGAGCCCAGCATAGCCCTAAGCTGGTAACAGGTGCTCCACAGGTAGGATGGATTGTAGAAATCACCAGTCGACTGATTAGGAAAAGTAGTATTGTACCAGGATTATTCTAATATTCCCAAATAGGAGAACAATGTGACTGGTGGAGTGAGGAGAAAAGACATCCGCAGTAATTAGGAGACGGAAAACAATCAAAACTTAACTTAAAGAGGGGAAGGAAGTCGGTGTCATCATAGGAGGTCATAGAGACTTGACTTGGAAGAGCAGGAATTCCTGGCTCACCATAGAGCACTTGAGTGCTGGAAAGGGCCCCTGGATTCCTTGCTCCTGGGTTTGCAGAAGATTGTTTCACAGCAGTGGAAGATTCAGAAACACAGATCAGTAATCTGCTTCTAGCTAGTTTTCCCCCTCAACTCTTTGATCCTCTCTGTGCCTTAGTTGCCATTCCTCTCTTCTGCTCCTGCTTTCCCACTGTACAGTGCTCATCCTGAGAGACCTGGCAGGTAACAAACTTGCATCGTTCATGTCCATAACTTCTCTGGGCCACTCTCTTCTCCCACTTTCATTGCCTTGCCCTCATTTCTGGCAGCAAGGCTGCGCCATTGAATGGTGCCCAGCAACCCTGCATGGCAGGGAGTTAGGCAGGTTGTGGGAAGAATTGTGCTCCCACTTGACAACAAAGGGCCCCAGTGAACTCTGGCTCTACTGTCAGTGTTCTCGGTAATCTACTCTTGGCACTGCTCTCTCGGGAATTTCTCTGCACTGAGTGGCTTTGGGCTTGCATGATTATTCTCTTCCCTTGAGCTGTCAAGAAATTCTCTTGCAGTAAATTACAGGGACAGCCTGGGGGAGATAGAAGGAGTTGAAGAAGAAGAGGAATAGGAAATGCTAAGTGTGGAGTGGGTACGCGGAGAGTAAGGTTTAAAGTAAGTTCATATGTTCTCCAATTCACTCACTCTGTTCGTGGCACAAAAGAAAAGCAGCTAAATTGAAAACAATATCACAGTGGCTACTTTTGCATGAGACCACGCAAGAGAGGGAAGTAGATGGCAAAAATCACCTGAGCCATGTAAGCTTCTAAGGTTTCCAGGCCAAGCCCTCCAAGGGCTCCTCCATTTGGAGGTCAGCACTGTAGCTCCCTGTAGGGCCACGTGTGTGACTGCAAGGGTGTAGTTTATGTTGCATACTTTTTGAAGAGTGCTCCAACATTTGTCATTGTCATGCCCTGCAGGTCCCAACTCTGAACACCCAACCCTCTTAAAGCTAAACAGGAAGCATCCTCAGATTGGCTGTTTGGTGATAGCATCCTCAATTGCTGGGTGAAGTGGAACAGTGTGGGCGGCCTTGCCTGCCTCATGTTCAGGCCTCTTGGGGGAAGAATGAAGACTGAGGCTCCCAGCCTCCTTGCCCTCCTGCAAGCAGGGTACCCACCTGGCCTAAATTTGTACCTCTATGGGCACATAGTAGGCCTTGGCACCAATATTCCAGGATCTAAGGTCAACTGGGATTTGCCCCACGTCCTAGTGCCCCCCCCTCCGCCAGCTTTTGTTGAGAGACGTGGGGGCCTGAGCTTGCCTTATGGAATCACCCTTCATGTCAAGTTTCCATAAATTTTTCATGTATACGTAACAAGAAATGGAAGGAAAACCAGTAGGAAGCTGTCTAAGCAAGTGCTAAGGAGGCAGGACTACAAGTGACTTGTAACACAAATAGAACTGACTATTTCATTTTAAACAGCAATATTTTCCATCTGATTCTAACACTGGAATACATTAAGCCATAAAATTTGTTTTTTGATTACCACAACATAAAACTTTCCTTCGAATGGAAAGGCACTGGCTAAGCTTGGTAGTAGTTTAAAAGAATGCCACTAATTCAGAGATAAAGAAAAGAGTTGCAGGAAGCTGTCCACATCTAACCTGCAGGTCTCCTGCCTGCATCATATGGCGGGTAGCGGTGGAGGGGCAGGGTCGGCCCTCTGCTTCTGTGTATCAGACTGCCTGCCTCTCGTGGGGCCCAGGTGTGTGGGACTCAGCCTTTTCATCCCAGGAGTTCGAGCCCTCCCCTCTCCTCTGCAGTTTCTCCGTTCAGGCTCCAGTCCCCGGAAGGCTGCCCAGGTGACTATGGAGCTGACTTCACACCAAGAGTCCCTCAACAGAAAACAGTCATTGCAGGGAGCAGAGACCCCTCTGGATCCTGCGTGCCACCCCCGCAAGCTCGGCTCCCCTCATCCCTGTAGCCCCGTCCCAGGTCCCCCAATATGTCCTGCCGTTTCTTGTCCTCAAATGGCCCAGACATATTTTGGAATTTAGGTCTCAATGGGCCTGGAGCTTCGCAAGCTGTCTGAAGCTCGAATCACTCTAAAGAGAATTGACCAGGACCCAGTGTCTCCCTAAATGTCTTCCCCGTCAGCTAATTTGGCAACAGATTTTGAATCGCGTAGATTCAGCATTACCATGAGACACGTTCTGCTTTTAGGGCTGGAGGTTTGATGTTTAACAGAAGTTACGTACTACTAGTACATCTTAACTATTTTATATAAAATAATACACACATGGAGATAGACAGCTACATGAGCTGTGGTGGGCATGACCCTCTGCTGTCACCTTTATCTCTGGCTGTCCCCACGCTCCCGGGCACCCTCACACCTCCCAGGCAGAAATCCTCCAGGGCCCTGCTGCATTTCCCAGCTGGCCTGCTCTGCTCCTGTGTGCTGAGGCCCTGGTCACACTAACTTTGTGCTAATGACATTCATCACTGGGCTCAGAATAGTGCAGAGTTCGATTTCCTTCCTCTCCCGAAAAGCCCAGGGATCATGACTGTCTCCCTCGGCAGCAGGCTGCCCAGAGGCCCTGCGCTGCTGTTTTCATCCTAAAGCTGTGTGCTTCTTGTGTGTGCACTGCACATCAGCAGCATTAAGCACCAATTGACAAAAAAATAGAAGCCATTTCTTCCAGAGAGCAAACTTCCAGACACAGGACTGTGCAAGCAGGTTAGTGGAGCAGACATTTGGAGGCCCAGAGAAGGAGGGCTTCAGGGAGAACCCAGACAAGGACCAGACAAAGGCCCCAGACTGTAACTGTGGCTGGGCCCTCTGAGAGTGGAATCTGCCTCCTGCCTCTGCAGGGCCTAGGGAGGGACGAGAGTTGGTAGAGTCTGGGGAGGAAGGATGTGAGTTGGAAGGTACGCTCAGAGCTGGAGCTACTTCTTGGCCAGTCCATCGCTCAGGTCAGCAGTCAACAAATGATAGGGACATCGTAGCTGCACCCGCTGAATTCCTAACATCCTCAGCACAGCACCTACCTTTCCCCGTGAATGAGCACTAACTCTTCAGCCAGCGCTGGGTCAGGTAAAGTGGTGCCATGTCGGTGTGGACAGGTCTGGGTTTGGAGCCACAACACTGGTCCCAAGGGGGACACCTGTCTCCCAGGACGCTCACCTGGGGCACCTGAGAGTGTGGAGATGCTGGGGGAAGGGGGGCTCCATGCTGTATTTTCAGGAGAGCTGCACAACTTTGAGTGAGGGGTTGAAACACAGGAGAGGATGCTAGGTCAAGGGCATGTCCTTCTCTCAGCTCAAGCTCCTCTCCTAGGGAATCACCTCTCCCCACCCTACAGCACCTTTGCAGCAGGGCAGTGGGAGAGACTGAGTGAGGGAAGTTCCTGTTTCAGGGCTCTGGAGCAGGATCCAGAGGACTCAGGTGCTCAAGGGCCTTTGTCCCCAGGGAACAGTAGAGCTCCTGTCTCTGGTCCATCACTCCTCTGTGTGTGACTCTGGGCAAGTGACTTCACCCTCTTCAGGTCAGGAACCTTGACTGTGAGGTGTGGGGCACAGCATGTTCTGCCCACCCCACGGGACTGGTAGGGGGCTTCTCAGAAGATGGTACCAGATGTTCTGGGTAAGCTGCGGAGCATCATGCCCGTGCAAAGGCTGCAAAGTCACTCGGCATCCCCTGCCGACTCGGGGCCCTCCAGGTTCCCCTCTGGGGACAACCACCACACACATCCAGCTAATTCTTCCAGACACTGCACGTGGAAATGTTTCTGTGATGCTAATGATGCGCCACGTTTCTTCAGGATTTATGGGTATTTGTCTATAATTAAGCTTCGTAACACATTACTAGCAAGTGGGCCACATTAACAGTTCCTATCCCAGAGCAGGGGACAGAGGACACAGGGATTCAGTTGCTTTCCTAAGTTCACATGTCTTCTCCATGAGGTCTGAGCCCAGGCTCCCGGTCACTGTGCTTGGCTGGCCTTTCTGTGAGTGTCTCTCAGTAGTGCATATTCCTTTTGATCAGCCCAGTAGCATCCTGAGTGTACACCACACTGTAAAATCCCTCTGTCTGAACACAACTTGGTTGCTTCCTAGCAGTGGATGAACAAGAGAACAGAAGTGGCACGTTAGAAAACTGGACACCTTTCCGTAGTCTTCTGCTACCAACAGGCCAACAGTTGTTTCTGTCTCAAATGTATTCTCTAGGATCATGGCTCACAGGTACAAGAAAAGAGCAGATACAGAAGTCATCAGAAAAGCGATCTGTTCTAGGAAATCTAGTGCCAGGGCCCGTGAGGACTTCAACAGATCCAAATGGGCATCTGAGCCAACAAAACCAAATACTCCTGCCTGGGACTCCCCTGCAAGCCCTGTGGGAATGGAGCCTGTGAGGAGACTACTGAGTGATGACTACAGTGTGCACAGCAGAGACTGGGTTCTGGGGAGAAAGGACACAAGAGGGAAGCTCACACTCATAGCTGGTGCAGCCACTGCCCTTTCTCAGCCAGACTGCCTTCCAGCTGCTGCTATCTTTGGACAACAAGGCAACAGGAGCTTGTAGACTGCACTGCACCACCTGAGCCCTAGATCTGCAGGCTGCTGTCCCCGTTGATGACTCCTAACTGCTCCTGGCCCAGCTTTGTCAGTTGAAGGCAATGCTACTTCTTGGTGCAACTGTCACATAGGCAGTTGGCTTGGAATGTTTGGGGTGTTGAGCCATTGGGAGTTGAGCAAGAATATTGGTCATTCACGGTGGGGGGCAGGGCAGTGGGTTGGGTCATGGGCTTCAGGAGAATGGACACTAATTTTGGGGGACCCCCTGGTCGTTCAGAGGGCTTCAGGTGAGGAAAGGGCATTGCATTTTGGATCAGGGATTAAAAATGTCTAGGGGACTGGTTTGCCCACGATTTCAACTTTTTGGTAGATCAAAGAAGAAGTTTTGATTTTTCAAGTTTTTTTTTTTTTCTGTTGTGTTACTGGGAATGATAACCACCACATGTCATATATACTGGTCCCCAAACAGGAAGTGTGTTAGTCCTTTTGTATAATTATAGTCTAACTTTGTTGTTTTTCCTTCAAATAATCCCTTACCACCCCTTTCCCTGAACAAAAAGAGAGAGAGAAAGATGTACGTAGAAAGTCCTCCTCCTTTTTAAATGTAGGATGGTGGGTGGATACTGTGGCAAAGCAGGTTCGGCTGCTGCTTGGGCCAACCACATCCCATGTCAGCATGCCAGTTGGAGTCCTGAATACTCTGCTTCCAATACAGCTTCCTACTAATGCCTCCTGGGAGGCAGCAGATGATGGCTCCAAGTGCTCAGATCTCTGCCACCCATGTAGGAGAACCAGATGGAGCTTGGGGTTCCTGGCTTTGCCCTAGCCCAGGCCTGGCCTCTGTAGGTATTGGGAGGGTGGGGGAGGGTAAATCACTGTATAGAAGCTCTCTTCCATCTCTTTCTCATTCTCTCCAAGTACCTGTACTCTACCTTTCAAGGAGGTGAAAATAACTGAAAAATAAACATTGCAAGTAAGATGCCACAAATCGCTCAGGAGTGAGGCACCTCCTAAAATCAAAGTTGTCCTTGGTCATCGAGCTGAAGTGGATTTTCTTTCCCTTCCTTCTGGCCCATGGGCTTTCTGACTCCAGACACTAAGTTTTTGGATCTTAGGCAAATCGCCTGCATCCACATCTCAGCCTGGGAGGACAGGCCTGGCATCAAAACCCACTGGCCAGGAAGACCAGGAAACGAAAACTCACTGCTGCTCTGTGACTGACACAACGTTGATTCTAGGAAGCACCTTATTCCCGAGCAATTAGTGGCATCCTGCCTTTCCAAAAGAGGAGGACTTCCTGAGAACATCTCTCTGCTTCTGTTCAAGAAAAGGGCTGGGGAAGGAGCTACTTGCAAGAAGAAACAAGTAAAGTTCAATTTCCAGTGTAAAAGAGGGCACCAAAAGCCTTCCCGTCTGTGTGCCAACATATACACTGCCGGCATCACAGAAAGGGGAACAGCCAGTCACACCGAAAATCAACCACTCTCCTTTGATCCCTCGGAGAATAAACTAATTGGCAAAACACTTCTCCAAGCACTGGCATGACTGGCAAATGCAGACAATCACAGCTTCACAGAGCAGAGGCCTCTGCCGGAGCTGAGATGTGGATAGGAAACTCAGAGGGTGACTGGTGAACTGCTGTGGGCTTAGTGAGGAAGCCTGAGGGTTAACACCCAGAGAGCCAGCTCATGGAGTCCCTCAGGCTTCCATGACTTTGACCTGCATCAGCCCCCTCCAGCTGCTCAGGGTGAAATCAGAGGAAAATACCTCCAGACTTCCAGCTCAAGGGGGAGGGAAAATGCAACCCTTACAAATTAAAAAGTTACTTCCAAAAGTTTCTTGAGAAATGGGATGAAAGAATTGTTTATTTTGGTGACAAAACTTTGAATCCCTTGCTTCCTTATTCCTAGCATGCATTTCCTGAACTTGCTGAGGGCCCCCTCCTCTGCCCACAGAATTCCAGTCTCCTCCTCAATAAAAACTCTGCTCTGAAGAGACATCATCTTAGCAGACAGTAACCAACTGGGGTTCTACGGCTGCTGACAGGAAATAGATCTAGATCTCTCTAGCCTTTCTCGTGTCAGAAGAGATGTGTCCCAACTCCGCTCTCCTCTGTCTCACCTAGGGAAGAGAGCCTGGAGCATGGACGTGGAGGTCGCAGAAAAGGCCTCAGGCTCACTAGAATCTAATCACAGGCTTAGATGCTACTCTTCTCTCTGAACCTCAGACCACATTGCTACAACACAAAGGATGCAAAAAAAAAAAAAAAGTCTAGCCAGAGTAATTAATATTTTTATTTTTTAATTTATTTTTTAAAGATTATTTATTTGAAAGGCAGAGTTACAGAGAGGCAGACAAAGAGAGAGAGAGAGAGAGAGAGAGAGAGAGAGAGAGATTTTCCATCCACTGGTTCACTCCCTAAATGGCCGCAATGGCCAGAGGTGGGCCCATCCAAAGCCAGGAGCTTCTTCCAGGTCTCCCATGTGGGTCTAGGGGCCCAAGGACTTGGGGCATCTTCTACTGCTTTCCCAGGCCATAGCACAGAGCTGGATCAGAAGTGGGGCAGCCAGTACTCAAACCAGTGTCCATATGGGATGCCGACACAGTAGGCTGCAACTTTACCCATTATGCCAAAGCAATGACCCCAAAAGTCATTATTTATTTGAGGGCAAAATGAAAGATACAGGGAGACAAACACACACACACACACAGAGAGAGAGAGAGAGAGAAAGAGAGAGAGAAAGAGAGAGAAAGAGAGAGAGAGAGAGAGAGAGAGAGAGAGAGAATCTTCCATCTGCAGGTTCATTTCCCAAAGAGCTACAGTGGCCAAGGCTGTGCCAGCCTAAAGCCTGGAACAGGAGATTTCCGGGTCTACTACATGGGAGAAGTGGCCTAAACATTCGGGCCATCTTTTGCAGCTTTCCTGGGCCCATTAGCAGGGAGCTGGATCAGGGGTGAAGCAGCTGAGACTCAAACCAGCACCCAAATGGATGCCAGCACCGCACCGCTGGCTTAACCCATCAGATCACAGTGACAGCCCCCTAGATTCTGGCTTGAAACCAGCTCACCCTGGCCATTGTGGCCATGTAGGGGAGTGAGCAGAGAATAGAAGATCAAACTCACCCTGGCCATTGTGACCATGTGGGGGAGTGAGCAGAGAATAGAAGATCAAACTCTGACACTTGACCTTTCAAATAAATAAATCTTAAGGAACCCTGGGCCCCAGCACTGTGGCATAGCAGTAAAGCTCCTGCTGAGACACTGGCATCCCATATTGGGAGGCTGGTTTGGGTCCTGGCTGCTCTGCTTCTGATCCAGCTCCCTGCTAACATGCCTGGGAAGGCAGAGGAAGATGGTCCAATTACCTGGGGCATTGCCTCCTTCTGGGAAGACCTGGATGGAATTTGGGTGCCTACTTTCAGATGGCCTAGTCCAGGCATGGTAGCCATTTGTGTGGGGTGTGGCAGGTGAACCATGGATGGAAAATTTCTCTCTCTCTCTCTCTCAGTGTGCGTGTGTGTCTGTGTTGTGTGTGTTTGTCTCCCTGTATCTTTCATTCTCCCCTCAAATAAATAAATATTTAGTAATAAATAAATATTTATTAAAAATAAAAACAGTCTAATAAGACATTTTCTTAGGAGTTTCCTTTGGATTTACACTGAATTGAATTCTTGGGGCAGTACCCACAGAGATTCTGCCCCCTCGTTTTAGTCCAGCTTGGACAAGATAGGGCTTTCCACAGCAAGTTCAGGCTACTGCTGAGAAGAGCCAGGGGACACAGAGTCCTCAGGGCCATCACACACCTCTGGGGAGATAGATTTCTAGAACCAGGTGGGTCTGCAATGCTCCCACCAGCACTAGGGAGGAGCGATGAGAATGAGAGCTGGTGGTGTCTCTCGTCCTTACGGGTGCTGCTTTTCAGAATGTATGGGGACAGTTTTTCCTCAAATGGGTTACCTGAAGGGGCTTGGAAAACCTCATGGAAAAGGAATTAAAGGATAAGTGTGTTTGCTGCCAAAGTTCACAGTAAAACTGCTAAGTAAAAATTATCACAGGTTCAAAACTGCTTTTTACCTAAATAAGCTTTGAATTGTATATTTTCCGTGAAATTTTGGAAGTACGCTGTGTTTCATCTTTATTTATCTGCCTTAGAAAAGTCAAACGTCTGGGGTCATTGCTGGGGCATAATGGGTAAAGCTGCAGCCTGCTGTGCTGCATCCCATAGAGACACTGGTTTGGTGCCTGGCTGCTCCACTTGTGACCCAGCTCTCTGCTAGTGCCTGGGAAAGCAGTAGAAGATGGCAAGGGAGACAGGAATAAGCTCCTGGCTCCAGGCTTCTGATCAGTCCAGCTCTTGCTGTTGCAGCCATCTGGGGAGTGGACCAACTGATGGAAGACCTCTCTCTCTCTCTCTCTCTCTCTCTGCCTCTGCTTCTCTGTAACTCTACCTTTCAACTCAATAAAAACAAACAAAAAGGATCTAAAGAAAAGACAACTCAAATCTTTTAAGTGAGATGGGCTTTCAACTGAGCTCTATGCTAAACAGTCCCCAAATTCTCATACTCTATTGTTTTTTCAGCTTATTTAATAAAACTGTAGTGAGAATTCCTGGGGTGCTGGTTCTTTCTTCCTAGCCTTGAGGAAGGGACCAGCACAGCAGGAAATCCTGGAGAAATCACACTGCGCAATGTCCCTGGGCAACTGGAGGAGGGGTCATCTCCCCAGGGAGGGTTTCTCTCCCAAGACGGCTTGGGCAGTCGGTGCCAAGGGACCACCACTTGTTCCTGGGGTCCACACTGTGCTGGGCCCTATAGGCTCCTCAAGAACAGCAGGAGACACAGATCCTCTTGCTGTGTGGGGGCGGGGATTGCCAGGCTCATTTCCTACCTGAGATGAGGTTGTAGCTTCCTAGGGAGAAACACTGGTTCTGGGGTTCAGCATGATGATGTCCCAAGGAGCTAGATCTGATGCTGTGATGTGGCCACTGACTCATCATTTCTAGGCTGTGCGCATCCTGAGTAATTTAAGCAGGGTGTCTCTGTTTTTTCTAAGCTGTATTCCATTTTAGTGAGAGTGAAGAGGGGAAAGAGAGTGCTAGTGTGATAAAGAGAGAGAGAAAGAGAGAGAGAAAGAGAGAGGAGAGAGGGAGAGGAGTGGAGCAGCTGGGACAGAGCTGAGAGAGATAAAGATACCTCTCTCTGCCTCTCAAGTGATAAGGATAAATATAAACTTTGAAAAAAAAAAAGAAGAGGAGGAGCTGACGCTGTGGCATAGCAAGTAAAGCTGCCACCTGCAAAGCTGGCATTCCATAGGGGCACCAGTTTGTACCCTGGCACTCCACTTCTGATGCAGCTCTCTGCTGTGGCCTGGGAAAGCAGTAGAAGATGGCTGAAGGCCTTGGGCCCCTGCACCCACATGCAAGACCCGGAGGAAGCTCCTGGCTCCTGGTTTCGGAGCAGCACAGCTCCGGCGGTTGCAGCCAATTGGGGAGTGAACCAGCCTGTTCTCTCTCTGTGTAACTCTGATTTCAAATAAATAAATATATCTCTTTAACAGAAGAAATCAATGTAGTATTTACAGTAGCAGCTGAGCAACATTTTGCAATATTGCTTCATATTTCTAAAAATTTGTAAACATGAGGGTCTAGATGAAGCGTGCTTGCATATTTAACTGGTCTCAGCCCTGATGCGACTTAAGGAAAGAATCGAGAGAAGAAACTACTTGCAGGCCTGTGTGAACCTGCAAGGCAGCACGTTAAGCCCCCCATGGTGGGGCACCAGCTCCCATCTGATCTGGCTCCCTGCTAATGTGCCAGGGAAGTCACTGAAGATGGCCCAACTGCTTGGCCCCTGCCACCCATGTGGGAGACCCAGAGAAGTTCCTGGCTCCTCTCCCTCTCTCCTTCTCTGTCACTCTGCATTTTGAATAAATAAATCTAAACATGATACTACTTATAATTTGATTTAAAAGATTGTCAAGGGCAAGTCTATGACAGTGACACCAGTGTGATCAGTAATATAAAGAGGAATATGATACAATATAAAGAGGAATATAATATAAAGAGGAATAGAATAGAATAGAATAGAATAGAATAGAATAGAATAGAATAGAGGAATGGGACAGAATTTTGTTCAAAAATTTAGAAGCACGTTTTGTGTCATGTGCCCTCCATAACACACAGAACTTGGGAGGAGACATGGCCTGAGTGCATAGTGATGGCATCCTTTGCCAAAGTAAAAGGATTACATGTAATGTTCTGGATCTGGCCCCATAGATGGAACATCTTTGAGAAACCTCTATCCCAGGACAGTGCTATGGCATGGTGGGTAAAGCTGCCACCCAGAAATACGGGCATCCTACATTGGTGCTGGTTTCAGTCCCTGCTGCTCCACTGCCAGTCCAGCTCCCTGCTAATGTGCTTGGGAAAGCAGCAGATGGCCAAGTCCCTGGGCCCCTGTACCCACTCTGTACCCTAGAAGAAGCTCCTGGTTCCTGGCTTTGGGTCGGTCCAGCTCCAGCCATTGCAGCCATTTAGGGAATGAACCAGCAGATGGAAGACCTCTCTCTCTGTCTCTCTGTAATTCTGCAGGAAATCCCGGAGAAATCGCACCGTGCAATGTCCCTGGGCAACCAGAGGAGGGGTCATCTCTCCAGGGAGGGTTCCTCTCCCAAGAAGGCTTGGGCAGTCGGTGCTGAGGGACAACCATGTATTCCTGGGTTCCATGCTGTGCTGGGCCCTAGGGGCTCCTCAAGAACTGCAGGAGACACCGATCCACTTGCTGTGTGGGGGTGGGGGTTACCGGGCTGGTTTCCTACCAGAGATGAAGTCGTTGCTTCCTTGGGAGAAACACTGGTCCTGGGGTTCAGCACGATGATGTCCCAAGGAGCAAGATCCGATGCTGTGATGTAGCCATCGACTCGTCATTTCTAGGCTGTGCACGTCCTGAGGAGTTGAAGCAGGGAGTCTCTCTTTTTTTTTTTTCTAAGTTGTATTCTATTTGAGTGAGAGTAAAGAGGGGAAAGAGATTGCTAGTCAGAGATGGAGAGAGACAAAGAGAGAGAGAGAGAGACAAAGAGAGAGAGAAAGAGAGAGAGAGACAGAGAGAGAGAGAGAGAGAGAGAGAGGAAGAAGAGAGGGAGGGAGCTCCTCCATCCTCTGATATACCCCCATAGATGACCAGCAGGCCTTGGCCAGGTTGAAGCCAGGAGGCAGGAGTTTTGGTCATTGTTGTTACAGGAGCCCACAATCCCCAAGTGTCTGGGAGTGCCTCGATTCCTCCCTCCTAGGCAGAGGACCGTCTCAGGGGATGTAGCTTTCTCGGCTGCCACTGATGAGGCCTTCCATGTTTGGACTGCATAGACCCCACTACCTTCTGGGCTTCCAGGGTTTCTGCCGAGAAATCTGACGATGACTTAGGGGGAAAGGGTGACAAAGCCACCTTCCTCTCAGCTCTGGAGATGTGAACCGTGTACCTGATGGTGTTTTGGGCAACAGAACACTTGTCCAGTTTACCGAGGCCAGAGAGATTGTTCCATCATTCTGAGACACATCATTCAGGGGGTAAAGGAAGAGGAAGGGATATACTACGTGGAGACACTAGGAGGTATTCGAAAGACACACTTTATCATCATACTTAAACCAGAAATGAGAAGGCCACGGAAGCAATCTACAGGTTGGAGTTTCTCAAAAATTAAGTGTCAATCTCTATCACCAACCTAGGCCACAGTCTCTCTGGTATCCGGGTATCGTTTTTATTTAATTGGCAGATTCTCAAGAAAACCACTGTGGATGAACTACAGCTCCCATTGGTCAATTTCTTGCTCTGACTTCACAAGGCACCACTGTTATGAAAGACGTATTATGACACAGTCCCTGGCTGGGCTGTGATTGGTCCATTTCTTGCTCTGATCTCACAAGGTGCTGCTATGTGAGGTGAGCCCCCAGAAAGTATATATAGCGGCGGCGGGGGCCTAGATTTTCGTCCGCCTTACCCAGAGAGCACTCTTTTGTGATCTGTGTAACTAGGACCCCTCTAACTAGCGTTTGCGCTCGTTGGTGTTGCTTGTGCTTTTTCTTGGTTGTTTGTTTCTGGGTCTATTTGGTTGTTGCTTTTTCCCATTTTGTTTAGTTTGTTGTTTTCCTCCTCGTTGTTGTTTTGCCCAGTGGGTCTTTTTTTGCAGTTTTTGTTTATTTTTGCTTCCCCCACTCTAGTCAGCTAGCACGATCAGAAGCATCAGCGTTAGAGTATTTAGCGGCTTTTCCTCTTTGTTGTGTTCTGTTTTATTGAGATAGTCTTGTGGCTTCGCCTTTAGAGTAGTGAGTGTAGCTGCTGCTGTGTCTTAGTCAGCTGGGTAGTCAGTCCCCCGTGGTCCCTTTGTGTTGTAGGTAGTGCAGTGAGTGTCGTGATTAGCTAGTGTGCGTCGCGTGATTTAGGGAGTCGAGAGAGCGTAGTTAGGTGGCCGGCAGCATGGCCTTCCATCCTCCCCTGGACGGGTTCCGCTTCGTGGAGGTGATCGGCCAGGGCGGCTGCGGCCTGGTGAAGCTGGCCCGGCACCTGGCGTCGGGCAAGTACGTGGCGGTGAAGATCCTCCTGCGAGACTGCTCTCCCAGCAGCACGCTGTCCGCGCAGGGGGAAGCGGCCATCCTGAGGAGCCTGCGGCACGACAACATCGTGCGGCTGCTGGAGGAGCGGCACACGAGGACGCACCTGTTCCTGGTCATGGAGCTGGCGACCAGGGGCTCGCTCCAGCGCTATGTGCTGGAGCAGGGCGGCCTGGCCGAGCCCGAGGCCAGGACCCTGTTCGGCCAGGTGCTGGCTGCCGTGAGCTACTGCCATGCCCAGCACGTGGCGCACCGGGACCTCAAGCTGGGCAACCTGCTGCTGGATGAGCACCTGAACATCAAGCTGGCGGACTTCGGGCTGAGCCTGCGGCTGGAGCAGGGCATGCTGGTAAGGGGCTTCTGGGGCACCCCGGAGTACTGCGCACCAGAGGTTTTTCTCGGGGAGGCCTACGACGCATTTAAGGCAGACGTCTGGAGCCTGGGGGTGGTGCTGTTTGCCATGCTGGCGGGCACGCTGCCCTTCCGCGGCAAGAACACGGAGGAGCTGCAGGACACGTTGCTGTGTGCCTGCTATGTGCTGCCGTGTACCGTCAGCCCGGCCCTGCAGGAGCTGCTGGCCTGGCTGCTCACCGTCGACGCCTCGGGGAGGCCGAGTGCGGAGGAAGCCAGGACCCACTGGTGGTTCGGCCCCGGCCGAGAAGCCGCCCAGGAGGGCGAGGAGGACGCGGTCACCCTGCTGCAGCCCCTGGGCGTTCCCCGGGACCCAGAGGCCAAGGAGTACCTGGCGGGCCTCAGACTGCTGCCAGGCAAGGGGACCGAGGGGCAGCCAGGCCCTCGGCCCCACAGCCCCGCGTCCCTGCCCGAGTCCTCACGTTGTGGCGAGCGCCACCCCATGGAGGGCGACGGCGTGTCTCTGTTGTCGGTGTCCTGTGACAGCATGGCCGTGGACTACATTTCCTCCGCACAAAGCAGCTACTCCGAGGCCTCCAGTGAGTCTTGCCCCTCTCCCCACAAAGCCCCTGCTGCCTCGGGGCCTCCAGGACCTGAGCCCAAAGCCCCCAAGGTGAGCCCACTCTTGACTCTCTCCTACCAGGCCAGCCACAGCAGGAGTGGAGCCGAGCTCTCAGCCCAGCCCCCGATTCCTCCCAGGCCTCCAGTGAGTCTTGCCCCCTCTCCCCACACAGCCCATGACACCTTGGGGCCTCCAGGAGCTGAGCCCAAGGCCCCCCCGTGGAGACCCCACTCTTGACTCTCTCCTACCAGGCCAGCCACAGCAGGAGCGGAACCCTGATCCCAGCGCAGCCCCCGAGCCAGCCCCCAAGGCGTCGCCCTCCAGCCCCAGTGCCAGGAGCCCTGTGGACCTTGCTGAGACAGAAGACGCTGCAGCAGCCTGTGAGCCCAAGGAGGCTGGGACCGCAGCCATTGCTGACACCACAGGCACCACAGCCAGCGCCCAGGGCAAGAGGCAGGGCCGGCGTGGGGTCGGCAGGAGGATCCTCGGGTTCCTGCGGAGGGCGTGCTGCGTCCTGCGGTCCCGAAGGAGCGGCCCTGGCCTCCGCTGCTGCAGAGTGGTCCCCCAGTAGCCTCACTCAGCCCCCGTCACCAGGAGCAATCCGCAGGCTGAGCTGACTGAACGTTTTTCTTGAGCATTTGAAAATGCTTCTCATGAATAAAATTCACCATGTGTGCATGGCTTTGGTCCCGTGTGATGTTTGGGTCCCTGTGTGCACCTTGGGGAGGTGATGGAGGTACAGGCGGGCGGCTCTCACGGAAAGACAAATGCTGGGTGATCTCACCCATTTGGGGATCACAGAAGGGGTGACCTCATAGAAGTAGAGCAGAGAGTGACGCCTCCCAGAGGCTGGGCCGGGGAGAGGGACGGAGAGTCTCAGCGTCCACATGGCACAGGCACACGAGGGTTGGGGTCTGAGGTCTCTGGCCCAGCAGGGAGGTCCCAGTCCACAGAGCTGTGCTTTGCAACAGAGTTGTCAGTGTCTGCATCCAACATCTCCTGCATTGTCAAGGGAGAACACGACCCCATTCCCCTGAGGGCCATGCACCTGACCTCTTGGGGTATGGAAACCACCTGCTCTGCAGCCCAACAGCTGTATCTGGAGGGGAGCAGTATGTCCATGCTGCTTTGTTCCCAGCCCACCCAGTGTGAAGCCCGGCTTCAGTAGGGGTCGGGGCAGGCCACGTGCCTGGAATTCTCTGTGAGGTGTTCTGGTCAGTAGGGCCCTTGGTAGCACCCAACCCTTCCCAAACCCATGTTAACACCTTGACCATCTATAAGGCCACCCACACAAAGCTGGGGGAGCTGAATTGATGGCTGGAGGCCTCCTGGAGAAGACAGGACCCCTGCCTCCACCTCAAGGAAACTGGCATGCGGCCCTTCCTCCACCCCTGGTCAGCTTCTCTTCCAAGTTCTTGAGAAGGGGAGGTGGGGCTTAGTGAATGACCATATTTCTAGATGGGAGGTTACATGCATGCTCCCCCAAGACGGATCACAGCTCTTTTGCTGCTCACAACGCTCCCGGCACAGGACTGGGGCTGTGGGGGCTCCTGCTTGAGCAGGTGGTCACGCCATACTTGCCGTGCCTCTGCAAAGTTACATGGTTATCAGGACCACCCCCCTGAGTGACTAGTTTCTCAGAGCTGTCCTAAAGGGACAGAGCACTTAGTTGTGTGCAGGGCAGAAAAGCAAACACATGTCTGGCAAAGGACTATTATCCAAAACATACAAAGAGCGCTTCAGACTCAATTATGACAAAACAAGAAACCCAGCTTAAGAATGGGCCAAAGACCTCAGGAAAGAAGATATATGGATGGTGAACAATCACACATCACAATGCCCACACCACATGGCATCAGGGAACTGCAAATTAGGTCAATAGTGTGACACCACTCCATGCCTATTAGAATGACCAGAAGCCAAACCATGGAGACCACCAAAGGTGAGTGAGTACGTGGCCCAACTGGAAGTCTTATTCACTGCCAGTGGGAATGCAACCTGGTGCAGCCGCTTCGGAAGATGGTTTGATGATTTCTTACAAAATCAAGCATTCCTTCATCATCCATATAAAGCAGTCATCTTGCTCCTTTGTATTTACACAGATGAATTGAAAACTTATGTCCATACAAATACTCAAGAATATTCATAGCAGCTTTATTCAGAATTGTGCAAACTTGGGAACACCCAAGATGTCTTCCAACAGCTGAATGGATGGGGAACTGGTAGACCCAAATGGTGGGAGATTATTCAGCCCTGAAAAAGTCATGGGCTAGCAATGACATGGGGAGAACTTGAATCCATATTGCTCTGCGAGAGAATGCCATGTGAAATCTGAGAATCAGGTCGCATACTGTGACTTCAACCATAAGGCATTCTAGGAGAGCCGTGGTAAACAGATCTGAGGTTGCTGGGAGTTTATGGTGAGGAGGGGAGGAGCAGGCAGGGCGCTGAGGATTTGGGGGCAGTGAACGATCCTGTAGGATTCTATAATGGTAGACGGATGTCATTATGCACTTGACCAGACCATGGACTGGACAACACGTCCCCAGTGAACCACAATTTAAGCCTTGGACTCCAGGTAATAACAACAGATCCATCTTGGTGTCTCACTTATTTACAAATGTAAACACCCAAACTTAAACTCCACTCGTCAATATTACTACTAGTAAGTATCAGTGGGCAGGACACATTCAAGAATAGCTCTATTTTCCAGTTGAGACCATGATTTTCAAATGTGTTGTTTGGCTGAACTCTTCTTATTCTTCAGGTGCCTTCTTGTCTAAAGTAAATCGACTTGATTCAACTGCATGTGGCCAGCATTCCCTTTATGATGCCAAAAGAGGTTATGAAGTCACATGTGATACACGCTTTTCTTTCTTTCTTTCTTTTTTTAAGATTTGTTTATTTAGTTGAAAGACAGAATTAAAGAGAGACAGAGACAGAGGTCTTCCATCTGCTGGTTCACTCCCTAAATGGCCGCAACTGCTGGAGCTGGACAGACCCAAAGCCAGGAACCAGGAGCTTCTTTCAGGGTACAGAGTGGGTACAGGGGCCCAGGGACTTGGCCATCTGCTGCTTTCCCAAGCACATTAGCAGGGAGCTGGACTGGCAGTGGAGCAGCAGGGGCTCAAACCAGCACCAATGTAGGATGCCAGCATTTCTGGGTGGCAGCTTTACCCACTATGCCACAGCACTGGCCCTGGGATAGAGAGCTTTCTCTACGACGTTCCTTCTTTGGCCAGATCAAGAACATTACATGTAATCCTTTTATTTTGGCAAAGGATGCCGTCACTATGCACTCAGGCCATGTCTCCTACCAAGTTCTGTGTGTTATGGAGGGCACATGACACAAAACGTGCTTCTGAATTTTTGAACAAAATTCTGTCCCATTCCTCTTTATATTACCAATCACACTGGTGTCACTGTCATAGACTCGCCTTTGACAATCTTTTAAATCAAAGTATAAGTAGGATCTTTTTGAGACTTCTTTATTAATTCAAAAGGCAGAGTGACAGAGAAGGAGAGAGGGAGAGGAGCCAGGAACTTCTCTGGGTCTCCCACATGGGTGTCAGGGGCCAAGCAGTTGGGCCATCTTCAGTGACTTCCCTGGCACATTAGCAGGGAGCCAGATCAGATGTGAGCTGGTGCCCCACCATGGGGGGCTTAACGTGCTGCCTTGCAGGTTCACACAGGCCTGCAAGTAGTTTCTTCTCTCGATTCTTTCCTTAAGTCACATCAGGGCTGAGACCAGTTAAATATGCAAGCACGCTTCATCTAGACCCTCATGTTTACAAATTTTTAGAAATAGGAAGCAAAATTGCAAAATGTTCCTCAGCTGCTACTGTAAATACTACATTGATTTCTTCTTATTTTTAAAGAGATATATTTATTTATTTGAAAGTCAGAGTTACACAGAGAGAGGAGGAGAGGCAGAGAGAGAGAGAGAGAGAGGTCTTCCATCTGCTGGTTTACTCCCTAGCTGATCACAACCGCCGGAGCTGTGCTGCTCCGAAACCAGGAGCCAGGAGCTTCCTCCGGGTCTTGCATGTGGGTGCAGGGGCCCAAGGCCTTGGGCCATCTTCTACTGCTTTCCCAGGCCACAGCAGAGAGCTGTATCAGAAGTGGAGTGGCGGGACATAAACTGGCACCAATATGGAATGCCTGCATTGCAGGTGCTGGCTTTACTTGCTACACCGCAGTGTCACATTCCTCTTCTTCTTCTTCTTTTTTTTAGTGTTTATATTTATCCTTATCTACTTGAGAGGGAGAGAGAGATACCTTTGTCTCTCTCAGCTCTGTCCCAGCTGCTCCACTCCCTGCCAATGCACCTGGGAAAGCAGCAGAAGATGGGCCAAGTGCTAGGCCCGCGCACCCGCTGGGAGACCTGGAAGAAGCTCCAGGCTCCTGGCTTCAGCCTGGCCCAGCCCTGGCTGTTGCAGCCATTCTGGGAGTGAACCAGCAGATAGAAACCCTCTCTCTCTGTGTTTCTCCCTCACACTCTGAAACTCTGCCTTTCAATTAAATGAATAAATCTTAAAAAGAAAGAAAGAAAGAAAGAAAGAAAGAAAGAAAGAAAGAAAGAAAGAAAGAAAGAAAGAAAGAAAGATCTAAGTCGAAAACCAAGCAATCAGAAGACCTGGACTGAGCTCCTGTTCACTCCTGGGAACATTTGAGGAGTGAACCAGTGGGTGGGAGTGTGCTCTCTCTCTTTCTCTCCCCTCTGGCTCTCCAAGAAAAAAAGTGTGGCTCTGCATTTGCAAAATCCCAGCTCACTGCAAGGGGAGGTCTGGGTCTACAGCTGATGGAAATCCTCTCCTAGAGGGTCCCACCGACACAGAGACGGCCTTTGCACGCTTCCTGGTGTGCAGATCTGCTGCTTATTTGCTCAAGTGCAGACACATGACGCACCAGGGGGCATCCAGGAGCTGCTGTGCCCCGGGGAGCTGTTGCAACCTCAACTTTGCAAGAGAGCTTCAGGCTGAAGATACAGATTTAGAGATGCGCTTGCACAGGGGAGAGGATGCTAGGACGGAACAGAAAGGAGATGGGAAGGGCAATGTCTCTGAAGCGGGGCGGGGGTGGAAGCTGTCTGTGGCATCAGCTCGCCAGGCAAGTCAGACTCCTGAGGAGAGGGTAAGGCTGGTGGGATCAGAATCTGGGAAGGAAGGAGCGCATGTTCCCCAAGATGTGCAGCTGGGGGCAGGGGCATGGGCATTTGCCGCCCAGCGTGCCTGCATCCCAGAGTGGAGTGCCTGGTCAAGTCCTGATGCCTCTGCTTCCAGTCTGGCTTCCCGCTAATGTGCACCCTGGGAGGCAGCAGGGGATGGCTCAGGTACTTGGGTCCTTGCCAGCCAGGAGGGGAGACTGGGATTGAGTCCAGGCTCCCCATGAACCAGCACATAGAAGATCTTGCTCTCTGTCTCTTTACCTTTCAAGAGAAAATGACTAATAAGTTTTATTTAAATAAAGGAATTGGGGAAAGAATGTCTAGGGGGACAATAACAAAATCAGCAGCAATAACCACCATCCAGACGATGGACAAAACTCGTGTTTCTTCTACTTTCCTTTGTTCGGAGAAATCAGCATTTTGTGCTCAGAGCTTGGACACACTGGGGGTAGAAATTCTGCAGTCTGATGTAGCAGACACTGGGGAGCTGATCAAGGCGCAGCTGACCATCGGAGGGCTGACGCAGAACCCGCAGGGATTCTCAGCAGACTTGTATTCGGGACACCGTCTCAAACATGTCTGGGCTATTATCTAAGAAATGGCCAGCTTCTGACGGAGCCCAGAGCCCACCGGGCGCAGACCCCCAGCGTCAGTTAGAGCGCATGTAGTGCTGGGCGCCCACTAGGGAGCTGAGCTGCCTCCCGTCTGTGGACCAGGAGATCCTGCGAGAATTCTGGAAAAACCTGGAGAAGCAAGCTGGGACCAGCAGTGTGGAACCTCCGGGACAATGTTCGCCTCGCGAGCGGCTGGAAACAGGCAGTGTTTCTGTTCCTTGTGTGAACTGCGCGCTGTAGGCGTGGCGTCAGTGACAGGACCCAGGAATGGAGTGAGGAGGAGCAGGGGGCGAGCCCGATCCGGGACCTAGGAGGAGCCCCAACCGCAGCCTGTGGAGCTCAGGTTCCAGGCCAGGAGGAAGAAGGGCATCCGATTTTAGCCAAGTCCAAGTTCCGGCTCTTTTAGGCGGCGGGGCTAGGCTGGGACCTGTTCAATGCTGCCTGTCCACGGAGGGATCACCCTGCCAACTGGGGTGAGATTTTAATACGCCTCCGCCCCCTCCCGTTTGGGCGCTGTTCAAAGGGACCAATGACAGCTGGCGACCCTCATGTTGGCCCTCACCGATTGGCCGGAGTTCGTCGTGCCCCTCTCCTTGTCACGCCTTTTCCCACCCCTTCAGACACAGGATGGCGGTGCTCAGCGGGGTAGGAGTCTGTGAGTGTGGTTTGCGGAGACTGACTCCCTCTCCCACTTTCCCTTTGGGCGCACAGCCCCAGGAACGGGACAGGGACCGGGTGGGGACAGGGACACCTGCGTTGCTGGACCAGCGCCCAGCCTACACCGCCCCCACACTGCGCCAGCCTGGGTCCCGGCCCCGACCCCGGCCATATCCCATGTCGTCTGTTCTGGGCTCGCCTTCCCTTTAGAGATGCGTGGTCTCTTCCCTCCCAGCCACCCTGCCTTCCTAACCTCATCTGCGCTGGAGCTCCTGGCCAGCTTCGTGCTTGTCAATCTCACTGGTCTGGCAGTGCTGGCCTGTGTGCTGGCAGTGATAGTGACCATGGTGCACCCAGACCTCCCCCTCAGGCTGGCCACCCGGGCTCTCAGCCAGCTCCAGGCCCGCCCATCCTACCACTGGCTGCTGGAGGAAGTCTGGTGGGTGTCTTGCCTGGCGCTGGGATTGGATTGCAAAAGAGTACAGAAAGCACGATGTACCTATAATCTGCCCTCGGTACTCCAGCCTTGTCCACGGCCTCGGTGTTTCCAACATAGTGAAAACACCAACTTTGGAAATCTGCCACCCGCCGTGGGGGCCGGGGCTGGGGTCCCTGCCTGCTGTAGGCGCTGGGCTCCACCACACCTATGGGGCGCCCCGCAGCTCCTTGCTCCCAAGTCTCACCTGCGCAGGCCTTTATCCTGATCCCCAGGGAAGAGCCCGACCATCGCCAAGAAAAAGCATGCTCAGCAGAGAAAGCATCCCAAGCAGGATTCCAGTTCAGCCCAGCCCTGAGTCTTCAGGACTCGCGAGGATGGCGTCCATGCCTCGCAGAAATGACTCACATAGGGCGCACGTCGGGCCTCTCAAAAAGAGAAGGTGTAAGATAGATGCACCCCGCACCCGGCCCAGGGACACACCAAGTTTAACAGGCACCGCCGCCATCGGATGGCAGCGTCCTCTCCACCGCCTGCCTGGAGCTTGGCCCGCAAAGCTAAGGACCAGGAGCCGGGACCGGGACCGCGGCCTGCGGGCCGTCCCTGCCTGAGCGCCCCACGCACAGGACCACCCCCGACCTCGGGCCTGCGCCTGTGGGCCTCAGGAATACAAAGCCCAGAGGGAGCCGGCCCGCAGCCCAAAGGGCGCCCCGCAGGATCCACAACACCCGCCAAGTCCACAGCAGCCCTGAGGAGAAGGGCGTCCAGGTGAGCCGCCGCCGCCGCCGCCATCGCCCGACTGCCACCGCGGCCGAGGACGCGAGCCCGAGTGGCGGCCCCGAACCCTTTCAAAAGTAAAACATAATAATAAATTAAAAAAAGAAGGAGAAAGAAGGAAAAAGTCATACCACAGCTCTTCGTGCAGCAGGGCTCTGGGCAGCCACATCACCTGTCTGAGGCTCGATTTCCCCACGCGTGGGGATCTGGGAACTCCCGTCACGGGCTCCTCCAGGAGTGACAGGAGCTCCTCCACGGAAGGAGCTTGGCGTCTGCTGAGTGCTCAAGAGACTGAAGCTGTGTCTTCCAGAGTTGGGGCTCAGCAAAGAGGGAGTTGTTTTAGGTGGGTATAGACCGCCACCTAGCGTCAGAGGGAAGATTGACAAGCTGTCACAATGACACTAAGGGTCTATAGAGGAATCAATTTTTCTAGCATGACTAGCTCATGGAAAATGGAATCTAATGTTTATTTTGTGCAAGAGAAATTTTGAAGTTCATGAATAGTTTTCTTACAATGCACATTTTCCATGCAAGATGAAAAAATTACCACCAAACATTTTTTCACCCAATTAAGCTCAAAATTTCAGTTCTATTTTTCTTCAAACGTTTTGAGGAACCTTCATATTTATGATCTTTCTGATATCAATGTAGGAATCCCTTCTTCAAGGGCTATTTTTTTGACAGGCAGAGTGGACAATGAAAGAGAAAGACAGAGAGAAAGGTCTTCCTTTGCTGTTGGTTCACCCTCCAGGGCCACTGCGTCCGGCGCATAGTGCTGATCTGAAGGCAGGAGCCAGGTGCTTCTCCTGGTCTCCCATGTAGTGCAGGGCCCAAGCACTTGGGCCATCCTCCACTGCACTCTCGGGCCACAGCAGAGAGCTGGCCTGTAAGAGGGGTAACTGGCACAGAATTCGGCTCCCCCACTGCGACTAGAACCTGGTGTGCCGGCGCCACAGGTGGAGGATTAGCCTATTGAGCTACGGCACCAGCCTCTTCAAGGGCTAATAAAACACCTCTGTACAACATCATCCATACCATTGGTACATGCAAACATAAGGTCATAGTCCCAAGAATAATTAATCCCACCTGAGTTCCAATTTCTTGGCCATTTGTTTTCCTAATTATATAGGGTCTCTTTATACCTCCAAAATGGGCATCAATAGAGGCATTTTTTAAGCAGATTTATTTACTTACTTGAAAGAGTACAGAGAGGAAAGGCAGAGAGAGAGGGAGAGAGAGAGAGGCTTTCCATCTGCTGGTTCACTCCCCAATCGGCTAAAATGGCTGATCCAAAGACACAAGCCAGGAGCTTCTTCTGGATCCCCCATGAGGGTGCAGGGGCCCAAGGACTTGGCCATCTTCTACTGCTTTCCCAGGCCACAGCAGAGATCTGGAATGGAAGTGGAGCAGCTGGGATGTGAACCGGCCCCCATATGGGATGCCAGCACTGCAGGCAGTGGCCTTTCATGCTACTCCACAGTGCCAGCCTCTAATTGAGGTATTTTTTTCAAAAATAAACCTTTTATTTCAGGAACACAAATTTCATAAGTACGACTTTAGGAATATAGTGATTCTTTCCACCATACCTGCTCTCACACCCACCCAGTTGAGGCATTTAAGTTAATGGGTATTCACCATATTATCCTTTGCTTTTTAAAAGGAAGTCATGAGAAGAAGAAAAAAGCAAAGCTCTGGACAACACAGGCACCTCTGTAGATGATTCTTTATTTATTGATTGATTATCGTTTCATTTTATTCGAAAGGCAGAGAGGCAGAGATCTTCCATCCACTGGTTCACTCACCAAATGCCTGCAACCATCAGGACTGTGCCAGGCTGAAGCCAGGAGCCTAGAACTCAATCCCGTTCTCTGGTGTGGAAAGACTCAAGTACTTGAGCCATCATCTGCTGCCAGGGAGATGATTAGTTGGAAGCTGAACTGGAATCAGAGCCAGTGCTTGAAGTCATGGACTCTGGAATGGGATGTGGGCATCCCAGACAGCAACTCACCACTGCAACACATACCTGCCCCTCCCCCAGCCTCGAAAACACCTTTTGAAAGACACCCTCCACCCTATGGGGTAATGGCTCACCTAGATATAAAGAAATAAACAAGGAAGGGGACACATGGCTTTGCTCTTAGAAAATAAAGATCTCAGTCCATTCCAAGCCCCAAGACCCCTCAGGTTCAGACCAAATCCCTAGGCCCCTGATCCTTAGGCAGTCAGCACCCCCTGGCTTCAGCAGGAGATGAACTCCAGGGTATTCTGGGAAGGTCCCAGGAGGACACTTTGTGGGAGGCCCTAGTGGACACCTGAACTGTCTCTCAGCTCCTTGTCTAGGCAGCATTCAACAGGAAGAGCAAACTCCAGAGAAGTCTTGGTTCCAATTTAAACGTTAAAGGTGGAAACGAGCTCAGTTTTCACCTGCAGCTGGTTCAGAGCTGACTTGTGAGGCGAAAGCAGCCCAGGGAGGGTGCAAACAGAAGAGGAAACGTCCCCCCCTCTCTCTACCCCTTTCTGCAGTCCTTCAGGTACTTGGAGAAAGTCTGGGAGGCACCCCTTTCAGTTCTGGGTAAAGCAGAGTGGATTCAATGCCAGGAGCATCCTGGTCCTGCAGATGAAACCCTCCCAAGATCTGTAAGAGACCCTGGGACACAGCGTGTGCCACCGTGGCACAACCTTCACCCTCACAGAGCATGGAAGGAGGCGCGGCGCAGGACACCGAGCAGAAAATCAAGCAGTTCTCACGGGATCAGTGCTGCCAAAATGAGCTGGTTCTCGACCTGGAAGTCAGGGTTCTGCTGTGGTGAAGGTGAGCACTGGATGATCCTGGGGTTCAAATCCCAGCTCTGCGCCTGTGTGACTGTGGGATCTCGGAAGGTGAGTCATCTCTCTCTGAGCCTCAGCCCAGAGGCTGAGAGACAGAATGAAGGGGATCTTCCACCCGCTGGTTCACTCCCACAAATGACCTCGATGGCCAGGGCTGGGCCAGGCTAATGCCAGGAACCAGGTCTTCCATGGGGATGCAGGTGCTGAAGCACTTGGGCCATCTTCTGCTGCTTTCCCAGGCACATTAGCAGGGAGATGGATGGAAAAGGAGCAGCCGAGACAGGAGCTGGCAGCCACATGGGATGCTAGCGTCACAGGTAGCATGTGAAACAGAAATCCAGCAGCTCTTGTAGTTGCTCCAAAAGATGCAACTTGTTCTTCAGGACCCTGATTCTTGGACTCTTCTGAGCTTATTACAGCTCTGCTCCAGGGCTGCATCAGCAGTTTTGCTTTCAGGATCTGAAATTTTAAAAGGGAATCCTCATCAGAACTAGAGCTGGAATGCACGCTCTCTTAAGCATGAGTGTGAGCGTTGTCCGTGCATTGTGTATTGCTGCAGCATATTACCCCAGACGGAATAATTGCTGCTGGACAGAAATGGAGAAACCGGGACAGAACCAGCGCCCCAACCGGGACTAGAACCCAGGGTACCGGCACTGCAGGCAGAGGATTAACCTGATGAGCCGTGGCGCCGGCCAACAGCCCCACTTTCAAAGACTTTTCTGTGTATTCTCCATGGACACAGGTATGTTCCTACTTAACCCCAATATGACAGATGACTCTAGCTAGTCCTAAGTCCATTTTTATATTGTAGAATTGGACTGAATATTTCTTTTGTTAAACAAAAATTTTAAAAATATCCTCCAGAGAGAAACTCTATCAGGCAAGTTTGTGCTGTCTTGTTGTGACCTGGGGCAGCAGGGGTCACTGCACCTGTGCTGAGTCACTGAGAGGAGCCAGCCCGCCCCTTCCAGCTGCTTTGCATGTTTCCAAGCCCTGCCCACAGCCCTGAGGACTTATTACCAGGATGCTCACACCCTGTGCAGGAGTCGTTCGTAGTCAGGACGTAGCATGGATATGATGGCCTCTGCTCAACTCCTGAGCTTGCTGCTTCTCTGGCTTCCAGGTAAGGAAGAAAAATACCAGGAATTCACAGAGCCAGTGTGGCCACTGCTGCCTGACTGTTAAGCTAAGTCCTCTTGTCATATGATGGACGGTGTGGAACTTTGATTTCATGTTTCCCATCTCAGGTGCCAGAGGTACCATCGTGATTACCCAGTCTAAAGCCTCCCTGGCTGCAACTATGGGAGGCACAGCCGCCATGACTTGGGAGACCAGTCAGAACACTGGCAGTAGTTTAGCCTGGTATCAGCAGAAACCTGGAAAATCTCCTGTGCCGATCTGTGTAGGACCCACATCGCAACCTGGGGTCTCATCACATTACATTTGCAGTGGATCTGGGACACAGTTCACTCTCACCATCAGCGGCGTGCAGCCTGGAGATGTTGCCACTTACTGCTTCAACAGTATTACAGTACTCCACCCGCAGCACTAACATGTTACCAGCCCTAACATAAACCCCCAGGAAAGCAGAAGTGTGAGGCTGGGCTGCCCCAGCTGCTGCTCCTGGGCCCCATCTGCTGAGACTGATTCTCAGAGCAGCCAGGCTTTGAAGGTCACAAAGGTTTTAGTAGAAGGTTTTAGTAGAAGTAGTCAAGGAGGCTCCTAATACCCTACATCTCTTTGCTCCTCCAAAGGCCCAGCAACAAAGACTTGGCAATGCCTCTACTGCTTTAATAAAGATTCATTATCTCTGAGAAATCTGGTTTACATAATCAGTCATGTTTCATAAAGTTAAGGAGAGGCTACTGTAAGAATTTGAATGGGGAATTGTTGTAATAGAGGGAATTAGAGTCAAACAACAGCTTATTAAAGAGCAGAATACATAATAGTTATGGAAACATTTGGTAGAAGTGGGAGATCCCTGGGCCATCACTGTGACTGTGGTGTAGTGGGCTAAGCCTCTGCCTGCATCATTGGCATTCTGTAGGGGCGACAGTTTGGGTACAAGCTGCTCCACTTCCCATCCAGCTTTCTTCTAATGGCCTGGTAAATCAGTAGAAGATGGCCCAAATGCTTGGGCCCCTGCACCCACCTGGGAGACCTGGAAGAAGCTCCTGGCTCCTGGCTTTGGCCTGGCCTAGTTCTGGCCACTGCAGCAATTTGGGGAGTGAACCAGCAGATGGAAGACCTCTCTCTCTGTTTATCCCTCTCTCTCTCTGTAGAGCTCTGCCTCTCAAATAAATAAATAAATAAAATCCAAAACAAAACAAACAAAAAAAAACAACTATAACAGAAAAATACATGAACTTGAATGTAGCTTGTTTTCCAGTCTACTCAGTCTACTCAGATTGTGGCCAGAAGTCAGCTGCATAATCAGATTCGGTGAGGGCAGGTTGCCAGTGTAAAACTGCAGACCCACTTTGGGTGCTCTGAATGAGAGTCTGTGCTTTAGAAGTCCACAGGTGGTTTGAACAAGGCAAGAGAAGCAACACTTCAGGGGACATTTATCGAGTTAAGAGATTTTATACCATATGTGCTGCTAAAACAAAAAACAAAACAAAACAAAAAACTCTACTTCACACCGTATGTTGAAAAACTCTCAACTTTATTTTATAATTATTGGAAATTCAAACTAGACTTGATTTTTAAGACTGAGAAGATGATTATTCTCCACAGCATAAGCTAACATTTGCCCCTGTAGCTTGGTTTGGACATGTTGCTCACTTCTTGAGATTGTCATGAGAATGCAGGGCCTTGGGTGGTCTCTGCTGCAGCCTCACCCCCGTGTCACACACAGTCTGTGGGTGGAGACAAGCTGAGTGCCCTGCAACAGAGCCGCCCTGCTGAGCCCTGACTGCATAGGCCAAATCATTCACAGGAAGATCTCCATACCTGGAAATCAATATTTACTATTATAAGTCACTAGCTTTGAGTGATTGGATACCAGTAATTATGGTGTTGATGTTGACCAGCACAATATTATTACATCTCAAATGTATGACCTTACGAGGAATATTTGGTAATATCTTTATGAACATATTATGCACATTATATACTATTTTGATAAATACACACATGCATGCAAAATATAACCATCTTTATATGTGTGAATATATGTGTACACTTTAAGGTGGCATCATCTCATTAAGCTCTTTGCCAAGCCTTGATTTATTTAGGGCTCCATGTCAAGGATGAGGGAACTGTTTTCCTGAGTGCATCTGTGGTTGCCCAAAGTCACAGGGGCCACAGGTGCTGGGGCTATCGTCTGTACCCAAGTCTGCTAGACTTTACATTTCTTCTTTTCATATCATCACATCCATCTCATACATGGATCCATTGTGTTCATGATGGGAAAAAGCCACAATCAGAAAGGCTTTGTGGATTTCATAGCCCAACACTTTTTCTACCCCAAAACATGTTGCTTTGATCTTGAACTCAGATGCTAACTCTTAAATTTAGGGATGGTCCAGTCCCTGAGACCTGTCAAGTATGCAGAGTTACACAGATATGACGAGTGGAAGTCAGCAGAAATACAGCAGTGTAGAAATGGTGAGGGCATCAATCGAGTTTGCAACATTCAAGCAAAAACATGAATCCTTCCTTGTGCAGTTGCATCTCTGTAATACCGGATCCTGGATAGCCTGCTGTCAGCATGCTGCCTTGAAGACCAGGCCCCAGGACAGGCAGCAGGAGGTTGTGCACAGGCTGCACCACCATCCTTCCAGTTCTGCCCCAGGAGTGCTCCTCTGAGTGCCCTGGATCCAGGCCGTGGTGCTGACACAGACGCTTACACTGATGCTGCTACTCAGCCAGGCGGGGATGCCTGGCACTAAGGTGGAAATGTAAGACAAAGGGGTCTAAATCTGTGTTCAGGTTTCATTTGGATGCCCAATACTTGGTCAAACACTGTCTGGCTGTCCTTGTGAGGAAGCTAAAGTTTAAAAGGATAGAAGGAGTAAATCCTATTGTCTTCTGTAATGCAGTGGTTTTCAGTAAATTGGACTAAGTAGAGCAATATGGCTGACCCTCCCCAGAGCAAAAGGGGATTCTTTCTTCCTGGATTCTGGAGCTGGAACACCAGTGGTCCTTTTTGACCACTAGTGAGTCCTCTTGCACCACCCCTGGAAAACATCATCAGCTCTGCGGGGTCCATAGAGTGTCAAGCACAGACCTTGTTGCTTCTCAGTGCCCTCAATAGTATGAACCAAATCTTTATAACAAATCTCTCTACATATATATTCCTGATCACTAATGCAAGGACCAATCCCATAATAACAGGCAAGAAGGAATCCTGAGATATCAAACTCCTGGAATTTTCAGGTCAGTTGCACTCACTGGATATCCCAGGACTTCTGAGAGGCAGCTTCTCTTTCTTCAGGGTGCAACCCACCAGTCATCAGGTGACAGAGTTGACACACCTGTTGATTCTCTGTTATGGGTATTCCCTGGTGACATTGTGCTTTCTAAGAACATCTAGTTCTTAGGGCTAATTCAGCAAAGATATTTTCTCCATGGAGCACCTGCCACTTCACAGATATGACTTTCAAGTCCCCATTTTAATCAATTGAACAGCTCATGTCTTAGGCCTTCTAGGGAGGGAAGGGACCTGCTAATCTTGTATGCATCTGATCTGTCCTCAACCCTTATGACACAGTTTCTTTAAAAGTATTTCACTTGGCTGGCTTGATGATCAAAGGAAACTACATCACTATAATTTTATATTTGGGGAACATAGACAATGCCTACTACAATTCTCATGTTTTCATATGAAGAAATATCAAAGCTTGAAAAGCACAAAAATGATACTCATACCCATACATGTGTCTGAGGCCTGGCTGGTGCTCTCATAGTTAAAAAATAAATCAACACTACCTGTTCAAGGATTCCAACAATACACTGGAACTTGACACACTATGAAATGGCACATTCCTAAATGTCATATCCTGAAACAGTGGCTGGAGCTGTCTAGGCCACATGGGCAAACTCCCTCCATTGTCCTCTGGATGACATCACTCTTCTCCCAGCTCGGGGTTTTTGAATGTTGAGACTTGTTACAGATAATTCTATGTTATCTAGTCACAAGATCCCTGAGACTCGGAGGCTGCCTTAGACACAGGAGTGGGTGGTCTCACCCATATCCCTCTGTGTATGACAGGCAGGGCACGGTAGATTTAGAAGTCTCAGCATTCAAATGTCTTTATCCCAATGCTTGGACTTCATCCTCATCCTCATCTCATCTCTCCATGATCAAATACCAAATGCTTGAAAGTGATTCCAAACTGAAGAGCAATGTAAATGACTTTGGCCTAGGTGATCAGAATCATGGAGCAGCCGTGACTCTGCACACAGTGTGCACAGCTTCCACGAGTGGCAAGAACATGTCCTAAAGGACGTCAGGTTAAAATATCATTGAACGTGGCTGCTCCAGGACCTGCCTCCAAAACTCCTGCCAACTATTCTGAGTTTCTCCTGCCACACACTGTGTCTATGTGCCAATATTCTCCCTTGCTTTAACTTTCTGGTCATCAATTTACGTGACATCAGTGCATGTTGCTGAAATGAGGAGGAATCAGCCACTACAGGGACACAGTCTTCATACTTCTCACTCAAAGTTTGTTCCAGGAAAGTCCCAGACGAAGCTTTGGCAAGCAACTCAGTCTCTGTGCCCACATCCTACTGATTGATATTCATAGTTCCTCCATAAATCCCCAGTAATTGTTCTTTCTTTTTCTACTAAATTGTACTTTAATTTAAACAGTGATAAGTTCTCAATGTAAAGAATTATATCAGGCACAGAAACAAGGCAACAAAAATGGTAAGAAAATATGACCATGAAGTCTAGCTATTGGGGCCATTGTTGAATGTAAGTAGAGAAATCTTAAAAAATCAACTCATTTGAGCATCTACATCCCTCATGATTCTTAGTGCGAATGTAAAATGGCACAACCACTCTGGAAAACATGTTGACAAGGTCATAAACCCTTCACTGAAAGACCCAAAAACAGGGGCCAGCACTGTGGTGTAGCAGGTAAAGCTGCCACCTGCAGTGCCGGCACGCTGGCTGCTTCATTTCCAACCTAGCTCTCTGCTGTGGCCTGGGAAAGCAGTAGAAGATGGCCCAAGTCCTTGGGTCCCTGCACCCACGTGGGAGACCTGGAAGAACCTCCTGGCTTCAGATCGGCAGTTGTGGCCATCTGGGAGTGAACCATCAGATGAAAGACCTCTCTCTCTGTCTGCTCACCTCTCTGTGTAACTCTGACTTTCAAATAAATAAATAAATAAAACTTAAAAATTTAAAAAACACCCAAAATTGAATTCCTAGATATTTGCACAGGAAAAATTAATCACATATTGGTGTATACTCTTGTACAAAAATATTTATATTTGTATTACTCATAATGCCCCACAGTGGAAGCAACCCAGATGGAATCAACAGTTGTATAGAGAAATTGTAACACTCCCATGCAATTAAATACTCATCAATGAAGGGGGACATATCATTGGGACAAAGAGCAATATGAATGAATCTAATGGACATTTATGCTCTGCAAAAGGAGTGAGCCAAAGAAGAGAGCATATTATCTGAGTCCATTCATACGCATTACAGAAAAGGAAAATTTAATCTATAGTGATCAATAGAGCCTGAATGAGAAGGAGATTGATAGGAAACGGCTTCACATTATGACACGTGTACACTGATTTTGGTGGTGGTTATCAATAGTATTTATGAAAATTCATTGATGTGCACTTGCACAGTCGGTGTGATTGACCACATTTTCTTCAATACAGATTATTCTCTCACTATTAGCAGGCTGCAGCCGAAAGATGCTGCAACTTAAACTGGCCACACAGTTACAATTACACTCCCCGTGTTGCCAGCTCCAACATAAGCCACCAGAAAAGCAGAAGTGTGAGGTTGGGCTCCGGGCTGCTACTCCTCATGCCTCCATCTGCAGAATGGGAGTCTCACATGTGGTTAGGCTTTGCATGTCAGTGGAAGGTTTAGGTCAAAGGGGCCAGGTAAGCTCTTCAGCTGCCTCACTCTCAGGGAAAGGACACGGATCATTATACCTGGGGAGTCTGGGTTACGGCTCAACTGAGACTCACACAGCCAAACAAGAACCACTGTAGACAATAAAAGGAGGAATTTTTTTAAGACGGGAAATTAGGATCTAAAGTATAACTCTGAAATGCTGGGGTGTGATCACTGTGCAGGCAGATCCTAGAGAGCGGGTGTTCTCTGGTGCTCCTCCATGGAAGGGTGTGGCCGCACCTGTCAGTGTAGGCTTCCTGGCCTTGCCCTGCTCCGAGCTGACTACGAACCCTGGCATGGCTGTGCTGATGATGCCGATGCTCTCAGCTGCCTCAGCACCGCTGGTGATTCTCCAGTCCTCACCCCTGGCATGTGGCTCCCTGCAGGTGCCGACGTGTAATCTTGACTCCTCCTCTTCTGACTTCCACATCTCATGGGTAGGCTCCTCACTGAACAACTCGGAAGGCAATGTCAGCAGACAAGTGGTTCTGAAATGCACTTCCCAAGCCAAGTTGAAGGCAGTTGACAGATGACAGTCCAGGGTAGCTACTGTTTCCTCAACTCAGAATTTTGACAGACAGGGGATGGACCCAGAATACACTTTATTGTGCTTTCTAGTATTAGCAGGAACTCTGCAAAAGTAATACATGACAAATAAAACCCAAGTACTCCACTGAATAATCTTAGTATACAGATAAGGAAATGGCACGAACTGAATAAAAATCACTTGACAAGCATACAGAAACCATTTTTGAAAAAAAACATTTCAAAGGTGGGTGCAATAATCTTTTGTCTCAATTGAAAGCTCAACTTTTTAAAGATTTCTTTGATTAATTTGAAAGACAGAGTTACAGAGAAAGGTAAAGCCAGAGAAAGGGAGAGGTCTTCCATCCACTACTGGTTCACTCCCCAATTGACCTCAATGGCTGAGCTGTGCCAGGAGTCCAGATCTTCCTCCAGGTCTCCCACCTGGGTTCTGGGGACCAAGCCCTTATGCCACCTTCTGCTGCTTTCCCAGGTTTGTTAACAGGGAACTGAATTGGAAGTGGAACAGCTAGGACACGAACTGGCGCCCCTATGGGATGCTGGCAGTGTGGGTGGCAGCTTACCCCATTATGCCACAGCACCAGCCCCTGCTTTTAGGGTCATATTCAGAGAATCATTGCCTATACCGATGTCTTAGAGTGTTTTCCTAGTGTTTTCAGGTAATAGTTTCAAAGTTTCAGTCAAGGGTTTAGGTATTTGATGGATTTTGAGTTTATTTTTCTATAGGGTGACAGGAAGGGGCAAGTTGACATCTCCCACATGGATATACTGTTTCTCCAGCATCATGTATTGAAGAGATTGTTTTTTCTTCAGTGTATGCTTTTGGAAGCTTTGTCAAAGATCAGTTGGCTTTAGAGGTGTGGATTCCTTTCAGGGATCTCAATTCTATTCCGCTGGTCTATGTGCCTGCATTCATTCCAGTACCATACTATTTTGATTACAACAACATTTTAGTATGTCTTGAAATTCAGTAATATGGTGCCCCAGTTTTGCTCTCTTCATTTAATATTTCTATGGCTACTTGGAGTATTTTATGCTACAATATTAATTTTGAATAAGAATTGCCCATTCTGCGAAGAATGACATTGATGCATTGGGATTGGGTTGATTTCAGAAATCCCTTTGGGTAGCACAGATATTTCAATATTAATTCTTCCAAATACTCAACATGGACCTTGAGTCTTTCTTTTTCTGTGTGCTTTCTTCAATAATATTCGTTAGTGTTTTATAATCCTCATTCATGAATTATTCCACATGCTTGGAGTAATATATCCCAAAGTATTTTTTGGTAGCTATTATAAATGGGATCGCTCTCATGAAACATTTCACAGCAAGTTATTTGCTGGTGCATGAAAGTATTACTAGTTTGTGTATGTTGTTTCTGTATATTGATAATTAACTGAATTGTTCATTAGTTCTAATAATTTTGGTGGAATCTTTAGATTTTCTAAATATAGAATTGCATCCTCTGTAAACAAAGATAATTTAGCTTCCCCTTTTCTCATTCGTATGTCTTTTTTTGTTGCCTAATTTTCTGGCTAAAATATTCAGAGCTTTATTGAATAAAAGTGATCAGAGTGGACACACTTTTCTGGTTCCAGATATTAGACAAAATGCTTTCAGTTTTCCCCATTCAATATGATATGATTATGGGTTTGTTATATATAGACTATGTTATGTTAAGGCATATTCTATGTTATTTGTTCATGATCTTTGTCATAAATGGGTGTTGAATTTTATCAAGTGTTCTTTATGCATCTATTCAGAAGACTATATGATGTTTATTCTTCATTCTGTTGACTTTTACATTATTTATTTATTTATTTATTTACTTGAGAGCCAGAGGTAGACACAACCAGAGTTTCTGTATATTGGATGCATCCCCCAATGCCCAGAGCAGCAGGGACTAGCCTGAGCCAAAGCCAGGAGAGAGGAATGAAATCTAGGACTCCTACTTCCAGGGGTCTGCCTTCTCAGGACGCTGGACACAAGACCTGGAATGGGGCACTGAATCCAGGCACTGCCATATGAGACTCAAGGATCCAACCAGTATCTGAGCTGCTAGACTAAATTTAAGGTAGCAGATTGATCAGAATTGGAAAACTCTTACTCATCACGTGACCAAGTAAATTTTTATACTAGGGGCCGGCGCTGTAGCATAGCGGATTAACATCCTGGCCTGAAGCACCGGCATCCCATATGGGTGCCAGTTCAGGATCTGGTTCCTCCACTTCTGATCCAGCTCTCTGCCATGGCCTGGGAAAGCAGTAGAAGATGGCCCAGGTCCTTGGGCCCCTGCACCCTCATGGGAAACCCAGAGGAAGATCCTGGCTCCTGGCTTTGGATTGGTGTAGCTCCAACCGTTACGGCCAGTTGGTGAGTGAACCTCTCTCTCTCTTTCTGTCTCTCCTTCTCTCTCTCTGTAACTTTGCCTTTCAATTAAATAAATAAATCTTTTGAAAAAGAATATTGACCATTTATACATTTAATGAGTGTTTAATGACCAAATATGATGTGGAATATTTGCATTGGGTAATTTACACATCAATAACTTCAAATACTTGTCATTTATTTCTCATGTTTAACTGAAACTTTTTTTTAAATGATACCTCGCCTTAGAAACCTGGCTTATTTAATTCAGCATAATGTTCTTTAAGTTCATTCACGTTGTTACAGATGACAGAAATTTCTTATTTTGAAGACTGAATAGTATTAAATTATGCATGCCTATGACATTCTCTATATATTCCTGCACTTATGGAGACATAAGTTGACCCCATTATTTGACTCGTGTGCAGACATCTCACTAAGAGTGACTTCATAGCTTTTGGTTACGTACTGAGAAGACAGCTGGCTGGATCAAACTGGAATTCTATTTTTGGTGTTTTTAGAAGCCTCTATGCCTTTTATAATGGGTACAATAATTTATATTCCCACTAACAGTTTAGGAGAGGTTTCTGTTTTCTCTACATCCTCACCAATACTTGATACTTTTGCATTTTTCTTTTTTTAATTTATTTGACAGGTAGAGTTACAGACAGTGAGAGGGAGACAGAAAGGTCTTCCTTCCATTGGTTCACTCCCTGAATAGCCACTATGGCTGGTGCTGTGCCATCCGAAGGCAGAAGCCAGGTGCTTCTTCCTGGTCTCCCAGGCAGGTGCAGGGGCTAAGCACTTGGGCCATCCTCCAGTGCCCTCCTGAGCCACAGCAGAGAGCTGGACTGGAAGAGGAGCAACTGGGACTAGAACCTGGTGCCCACATGGGATGCCAGTGCCACAGACAGAGGATTAATCAAGTGAGCCAAGGTGCCGACCCCAACTTTTGTCTTTCTTATAAAGTCAATCTGGCAGGTGTTGGATAATGTTGATACTGACTTACAACTTTCTTTAGGGGGCCCTTGTTTGGTTTTGGTATCAGAGGAATGCTGATCTCAAAAAAAGAGTTTAGAACAATTCTTTCCTCTTCAATTTTCTGGAAGAACTTTTAAATGATTGGTATTAGTTTTCTTTAAATTTTGAGTGGAATTCACCTTCAAAACCATCAGGTCCTGGGCTTTTCTTTCATGGGGATTGGTTAGCACTGATTCAGTCTTCTTATTTGCCATGTTTTTATTTTTACTTTTCATGACATAGAAATAACAGATGAATACATAGGTAAACCAGAAATAACTGATACCCAAGATGCCACAAGAAATACCATGAATTACAAGAAGCTGTCTTCAACCACACATATTTTGTCTCATAACGACACTGTAGAAGGGCAAGATAGTGATGTTAAACAAAAACAAGTAATCTGACCCTGTTTCCTTCTTTGTAAATCCAGCATCCAATATCACCCTTGTATCTGTGTTCAGCATTCTCATAAAAAAATACAACATCCTATAGTGCTTCTGCTCACTATGATACAATTCCTTGCAAAAACACACTTACCTAACCCAGAAGGTGACATGAATTTATGTTGTAGCTCAGAGACAATAATTCTTTGTCACATAATTTTTTAAAATTTATTTTCCAGGTAGATTTATAGACAGTGAGAGAGAGAGAGACAGAGAGTTCTTCCTTCCGTTGGTTCACTCCCCAAATAGCCGCTACAGCCGACACTGTGCCAATCCGAAGCCAGGAGCCAGGTGCTTCTTCCTGGTCTCCAATGCAGATGCAGGGACTTGGGCCATCCTCCACTGCCCTCCTGGCCACAGCAGAGAGCTGGACTGGAAGAGGAGCAACCGGGACTAGAACCTGGTGCCCACATGGGATGCCAGCGCCGCAGGTGGAGGATTAACCAAGTGAGCCACAGCGCCGACCCCTGTCACATGATTTAAGCATCAAATCACTAATTGACCATTGTAGATATACTAATTCATAAACCAGGGGTTTAAAGTAGATGGGTGATACACAGACAGTTGATTGAAGGACGGGCATGACACTATTACATAAATTTATATACACATATATATTTATGATAGTGCTCTCATTTATGAAACTAGTATCAAACTATGATTTTTTTTTTAAATTTTTCCCCTGGCTATATTCCCTTTCCCTTAAACGTGTTTCAGTCATATTTCTGTATCTATAGAGAGATCTGTATCTCTTACTCCTAACAGGATTGAATTTTTTTATATTTTTCATGGAGTTTCCTATTAATTTTTAATGAATTTTTATGTTGGGATAGTTTTAAATTCATAAAACAAAAATTGAGAATTAATACAAAGTGTTCCCTTATACCTCTACCCAGGTTGTCCTATTATTAACATCTCATATTGGTATGATATATTTGTCACAATTAATGAACCATAAATAGCTATTAACCATTAACATTGCATATAAAACATAAAAGCACCCCAGAAATCTCCAAATCGTGGGTATATATCTCTTTACCAACAGGTTTCAGCAGCAATTCTCTTACTTTCCCTTGATGTTCACTGGCCATCTCAGTCAGTGGAATAATCTTCCTTTCTGTCTGCTGGTCTAATGGCATGAATACTCCAAAGTGACTAGGTCACGTGTGTCAACGCCAGTTCAATGCCACCAAACCCCTACACTTATTTCATCCCTAGGACAACTCTTAGTGAGCTTCCATCAGCGTGTGTGTGTTTACATTTATATACATATCCTATTCAGATTTTCTCTTTGTTTCGAAGGAGTGGCTGGCAGTACACTGCTCCAAGCCCTGCCACAGAGATCATTTCCTTCTGACATGATCATCCTTACCATCCTTAAAGCTGGAATTAAGGCTGTCAGTGTCTACCTTGAGAGGTGACAGAACATGCTGCATAAACTACAAATTTTATTCTTTCCCAGTCAAGTGACTAAAGAGAAAAGACATGTGGGTATGCTTGTAGGATGAGAGTAAAGAGAGAAATTCCCTCAGTTCAGGTGCTGTGACAGTCTGAGAAACTCAAATGTGCCAATCGTTTCTGCCTTTGGACACTAACCCACAGCTGGTGTATTCTAATTCCAAGTGGTGATTAAATGCAGCTGTGCACGGTACAATGTGCAGTTCACAAAGGACAGCTGAAGCCACAGCGCATTTGTTCTGTAGACACTGTGTAGTCCCTCCAGGGCTTCACAGAAAGCCAGGCCCTCACCTCTAAAGGAGACTTGTTATCTGAGGGAGAGGTCCCAGCACCGTCCCCAGACTCCTAGGTGTGCAGGGCAGTTTTCCTGCTGGGGCTCTGAGAGCTGCCATGCATCTTCCTGCCTGCTGCAGGCATAAGCATCAGCGGTCTAGGGGCTCACATGGTCCACTGAAGTCTGGGCTGACTGCAGAATCACTGTCTGTTCTGGGACTTGCTCAAAGATGGCACATTTATAGGTCAAATTAACTCACAGCAATACAAGTATGTTGCCGTCAAAAGCCAAAGTGGCCTACGGGGTGTCAAATCTGGTGTGGGTAGGAGAGTCTTCATTTTGGAGACACCTTCAGGACCTTCCGCAGCACCCACACGGCTAAACAGTTGCTTGCCAACCGTAACCAGGACATGGGGCAGCTAAGGGGATGCCCACATGACTAATATCGGGCTTCTGCATGTAGCCACTGGGATTCATGATTTCAAAGTATGAGATTTTTAATTTTTCTTAATATAGAAAGAATAGTTTTCATGTATGTCATAGGTACAATTCTAAGTAGATAACCATACTTCCCAGGCCTGACACTGATAATGAGTCTGACTACTGATAATGTTAGTGATACTATTATACTGACATCTTTTTATTAAAATTGATTTATTTGAATGTCAGAGTTATAGAGAGAGGTAGTGACAGAGAGAGAGAGCTTCCATCCACTGGTTTACTCCCCAAAAGGCTGCAACCAGGAGCCAGGAGTTTTTTTTGAGGTAGCCCACATGGATGCAAGGGCCAAGCACTTGGGTCATCCTCTGCTGGTTTCCCAGGCACATTAGCAGGAAGCTGGCACCCATAAGGGATGCCAGCACTGCAGACTGGGGCTTTAACCCACTGTGCCACAGCGCCGGCCCCTACACTGATTTTTTGAAATTATAAAATATTTTGTCAATATCTTAAAATATTTTATTTCATGTCCCTTTTCCCAATTTTCTTCACAGGATTCCAGTTGTATGCATGATAGATTTTCATGCTGTTGCACACCTTACTGATGATCTATTGCTTATCTGGTTTTGTTATGTTTTCTCATTCACTGCCTCCATTTTGGATAAGTTTGAGAGTTGAGATCACTCATCTTGTCTTGTAGAAGCTACCTGTTTGTCATCTAAACTATGTGATTATTCTGTATCTAATAAGCACAGTTGAACAGGATCAGAAGAGCGATCACTCCGGGGGGAAATTTTGTTCAGTCTACTAAGGAATAGTTTTTCAGTACTGAAACAATGAAATATGAGGGATTCTACTTTGGCTGGTAAAAATATCTCTCTGGGGCTCTGTATATGCGATGTGAGGACTTTTTCTCTAATACTCCCAAAGCACATCTTTCCCAAACTTGAGTTGTTCCTTCTCATCCACGTATTAATTCCCAAGTTGCTGCATACTTTTCCCTCAGGATGCTGGTAAGTTAGGAATCAGAGCTAAGAGAAAGATACTGGGGCCTCAAACATGGACACAAGAAAAATGCAAGGACTTTCTAAGATGTCATGCGGATTCTGCAAGTATGTCACACCTGATGGGCTCTTCCATGTAGAAATACTGAGAAACTATGTAATGGATCTTGAAGGAAATACAATGAGAAAATTATTTATAAGAGCATAGGTTGTTTGTGTTTTTGGCAACATGGGAGAAAAACATACTCTGAAGGGAAATCTCTGTCACCCTGGTGTGATCTGGGACACCTGGGGACCCTGCACCTGTTCTGAGTGATTGAGATGAGGCAGCCTGCAGCTGGTCTGGTCCTGGGGCATCACCTGCTGATTTGATGTCCCCAGAGCCCTGCCCACTGCCCTGAACACTTATCACCAGGCTGCTCACAGCCAGTGAAACATGGACGTGAGGGCGCCCGCTCAGTTCCTGGGTCTCCTGCTCTCTGGCTCCCAGGTGAGGAAAAACACCAGAGATGGACTCAGCTGGGGTGATCTGTCCTGTCTGGCTCTCCACAGAAATTCTCTTATGGCATGATGAACAGTGTGGGTTTCTTTGTGTTTCCCATCTCAGGTGCCAGATGTGCCATTGGGATGATCCAGTCTCCATCCTCCGTGTCTGCATCTGCGGGAAGCACAGTCACCATCAATTGCCAGGCCAGTCCGAGCGTTAGCAGCATTAGGTTCTCCCGGGATCAGCAAAAACCCGGACAAACTCCCAGCCTCCTAATCTATAAGGCATCCACTCTGCCATCTGGGGTCTCATCTCGGTTCAGTGGCAGCAGATCTGGGACTGATTGCACCCTCACCATCAGCGGAGTGCAGCCTGAAGATGCAGAAACTTATTACTGTCTATACTATTACCACAGTGGTACCAGCCCAAACATAAAACCCTCAGAGGAGCACAGTGTTGGCTGGGCAGCCCCTGCTCCTGCTCCTGGGGCCTCTGTCTGCTGAGCGTGATTCTCAGAAGCAGCCAGGCTGTGAAGGTCATTGAGGATTTTGGTAGAAGAAGGGAGAGGGGCTGCCTCACCCTAACTCTCTATCCTACTCCTCATTCCCCAGGACAGACATGGCAGTGTCTCCACTGACGTGATAGTGAAGATCATTCATTGCACCTAAGGAGAACGAGTTCTGGCATTATTTGAGTTTGAGTTTGATATTTCTAGGGCCCTTGTTTGGTTTTGGTATCAGGGTGGTGCTGGTCTCAGCAAAAAGAGTTTAGAAATATTGTCCCCCCCCCTTTTTTTTTCTTTTGGAAGTAGGGCCAGTGTGATGGCCAACTGATGACCCTGGTATGCCATACGGGCACCAATTCATGTCGCAGTTGCTCCACTTCCAACCCAGCTCCATGGTAATTGCCAGGGAAAATGAGCCAAGTGCTTGCGTAGCTGCCACACTCACGGGGGACTTGTGAGAAGCTCCTGGCTCCTGTCTTTCCCTGGCCCAGACTTGACAATTCAGTGATCAGGGAGAGAATCAGCAGATGGAAGATCCATGTACATGTGCGCGCGCGTGTGTGTGTGTGTGTGTGAGAACTCCTGTAACTCTGAATTTCAAATAAATAATAAATCTTAAAAAGATTTGGAAGAGTTTATAAATGATTGGCATTAGTCTCTCTTGAAATGTTTGGTAGGATTCATCTTCAAGGCCATTAGGTCCTGGGCTTTTCATGGACAGGAATTTTTAGTGATAAATCAATCTCCTAATTTGTTATTGTTCTGTTTATTTCTTTATTTTTCATGACATCAAATAACATACATAAACGTAAAATACATGTAAGCCAGATTATGCCCAAGATGCCCCAAGAAACACCAGGAGTTACAGGAAACTGTCTTCAGGGGCACATATTTTGTCTCATAACTAACACTGAACATTAAAGGGCTCTTTTGTTGTCAACCTTCAGCTCTCACACAAGCATCTTTTATTAGATAAACGAGACCAAGAACCTTGTAGGAAAATGGATTCTGGGAAAAGACACAAACGACAATGCAGATGGGCAAGGCAGTGATGTTCAACCAACAAACAAGCAGTCTGGTGCCGTTCTGGATTTCTTTGTACATACAGCACCCAATATCACCCTTGTATCTGTGTTCACCATTCTGATAACAATCACGACCTCCTAACGCTCTGCTCCCATTCCTGCAACAGTTCCTCACAAAAATACTCTTACCAACCCCAGAACGGGATATCACCTGTTATCATCTAGCTCACCAACAATAATTTGCTACATAAAGATTGAATTACTAATTGATCATTATCAACAACCGATTTAAAAAGGAGGGAAAGGGGGTAGAAAGTAGATAATGGACAGATAGATGATGGACAGATAAGACATGATTAGCTAATTATATTTGTGTATATATATATGACAGGGTGACCTCATTTATGAAACTAGTAGCAAGGCTACAGTGATATTTGTAAATTATGTCCCTTTCTACATAAAGCACATTTTAGCCATATTTCTGTATTGCTCAGGAGATCCTAATATCTTACTCCTCACAACACAGAACTATTTGAATTTTTTCATGAAGTTTTCTATTGCCTTTTTATAAGTTTTTATTTCGAGATAGTCTCAAATTCATAAAACAAAAATTCAGAATTGATACAAACTATGTTCACATACCTCCACCTAGATTGCCCTATTATTAATGTCTCATAACTTAACATCTCACACTGGAATGATATTTGTCACAATTTATGAGCCATACCCAGCTATTCACTTTTAGCACTGTGTAGAAAAACACAAAGGCACTCCAAGAAATCTCCCAATCTCAGGCACACATCTCCTCACCAACAGGTGGCAGCAGCAGCTCTAGTTTCCCTTGATTTTCACACAGCCACCTCTCTCAGGGGGAGGATATTCTTATTCAACTACTGTTCTAATGGCCAGAGTACTCCAAGGTAACCAAGTCACATTTTGCCCCTGCAGATCAATGAAACCTCACTGTGTCCCTGGTATAAGCATTGAAAAAAATCATCTAAAACAGACACCTCAAAATGAGGAATTTGGGGACAGAAAGCAAATTTTTTGCAGCTGTGAAACTCCTGGGAGTTACTCCAACTTCTACCCTTTGCTTCTTGGACCTATGTATTTTCGTATGCGAAAAGCAGTAGCAAAATTGGCTGTTTTTTTGACTTTGTATTGATCAAATCTCAAACAGCACATCCTCTTATTCTTTTAAGCTGTCTGTTTCTGGGTGTTGAGTGTATGAACCTGTCAGTGAACTTCTTCTTGTGTTTTTCTGAGTCAACTTTGTTGGTCAAATTCCATGTCATTGGGGCTGGTGTTGCAGCACAATGGGTTAAAGCCAGCACACAGCATCACAGGTACCCCATTGAGCCCTGGTTATTCCACTTCAAATCCAGTATTCTTGCTACTACAGAGGATGGCCCAAGTGCTTGCAAGACCAGAAATGAATTACTGAATTTCTGTCTCCTGGCCCTGATTCAGACCTAGCTGTAGCAGCCATTTGGGGAATGAACTAGCACATCAAAGATCTCTCTCTCTCTCTCTCTCTCTTTCTCTCTCTCTCCCCCTCTCTCTATTGTTATGCCTTTGTAGTTAATTAAGTAAATTTTTTTTAAAGTGCCTTGATATTGAATAAGGCATTTTGTAAGATGTAGATAGTGATAGAGGTGGAAACACGAGACAAGGAACACTGGTGGTAGTCAGTGTTACCTTCTCAACAGTTTTCCTGTTGGGGCTTGTGAGAATCTGCACACATTTTCCCTACTTGGGACAGACAGAAGTATCAGCAGTCTAAGGAATCACAGGGTCACTGAAGTTGTGAACAATCATTCAATTGTTCTGAGACTTCCTCTAAGATGGCACAATTATAGGTCGAATGACTCTGACTACAGCCCATGTATGTTGCCTTTCAAATCCAAAGTGCCCTAGGTGGTATTGAATCTAGTGTGTGTAGGAGACAGTCTTTGCTTTAGAGATATGTTCTGAACAGTTTCCAGAGCAGAAAACTGCTAAAAACTTGTTTGCAAACTGCAAACAAGACAATGGAACAACTAAGCATGTGTTCACATGATTAATCCTTGGGCTTACGCTTTTAGCTATTGGAATACATGTTTTCAAACTTAGTATGAGGGTTTTTTTAACTACTATTAATATAAAGAGTACAGTTTTCATGATTTCATAGGTACAATTCTAAGAAAATAGCCATATTTCCTAGAACTAATACTGATATGTATACTGATAGTGAATTGATTTCTTTAAATTCTAAAAATTAGCTGCCAAAATCTTCAAGTGTTTTATTTTGGTATTCCCTTTTCCTGTTTCTCCTCTCAGGATTATGATTGTATGCGTGATAGATTTTCAAGTTGTCATATATCTCACTGATGCTCTATATATTGTTTTTTTCTGCTTTTGTAATGTCTTCTCATTGACTGTGCACTGAGCTAGTTGAGGCCACTTTTTCTTTTCTTATAGAAGATCTATACTTTTTACCTAAACTGTTCAATTCTTCTGGGTCCTGGTTAAGCTTAGTTAGGCAGGACCAGAACAGTTACTGCATAGGGATAATTGTGCTCCCCTACTAAGGAATATTTCTCAGTAGTGAAACTGTGAAATATGAGGGTTTTTTACCTGGGTCATAAAAATAATTCTCTGGGCCTCTGCAAAAGATGTGAGGATGTTTTCTTCTAACAGCTCCAAAGTACATCTTTCTTGCAACCTGAATAGTTTATTCACATCCACATATTAAATACCAAATTACTGAATACTGAGACCCCTCTGAATACTGATAACACCCCAAGGGCATCAGGACATTGGAGGTAAGAGGAAGCAAATGTGACCTCAGAGATGTACACAAGCAAAGATGCAATGATTTTATAAGATGTCATTCATCCTGGAAGGACGCTATGGCTGATGGGCTCTTACATGAAGAGATTGCAAGAACATGCCCCATGGATCTTGAACAAAACACAGTGACAACACTTATTCACAGGACAGGAGGTGGCTTCTAGTTTTTGGTCCAGGGGGAAAAACACACTCTGAAAGGAATCTCTGCCACCCTGGTGAGATCTGGGACACTTGGGGACACTGCACCTGTTCTGAGTGACTGAGAAGAGCAGCCCTGCAGGTGGCGCAGTCTGGGTGTTATTCCCTGCTGATTTGCATGTGCCCAGAGCCCTGCCCACTGCCTTGCAGACTCATCACCAGGCTGCTCACAGCCTGTGCAGAAGTCGGTCCCAGTCAGGATCCAGCATGGACACGAGGGCACCTGCTCAGCTCCTGGGGCTCCTGCTGCTCTGGCTTCCAGGTGAGGAACAACTCCAGGGACTGACACAGCCAGGGTGATCTGTCCTGTCTGGCTCTTCAGAGAAATTCTCTTAAGGCATGATGAACAGTGTGGCTATTTTTTGTGTGTGTTTCCCATCTCAGGTGTCAGATGTGCCATTGTGATGACCCAGTCCTCATCCTCCGTGTCTGCCTCTGTGGGAGGCACAGTCACCATGAGTTGCCAGGCCAGTCGGACCGTTCATAGTAGCTACTTATCCTGGAATCAGCAGAAACCAGGGCAGCCTCCCAAGCTCTTGATCTATAAGGCACCCAAACTGCAATCTGGGGTCCCATCGTGGGTCAGCAGCAGTGGATCAGGGACAGAGTTCACTCTCACCATCAGCGGGGTGCAGCCTGGAGATGCTGCCACTTACTACTGTCTAGATGATATTGACACCCCTCCCACAGGGATACAAGCCCTAACAAAAACCCCCCAGGGGAGCAGAAGTGTGAGGCTGGGCTGCCCCAGCTGCTCCTCCTGAGCCCCATCTACTGAGAGTGATTCTCAGGTGCAGGCAGGCTTTGAAGGTCCCTGGAAGGTTTGGTAGAAGGGACCACGAAGGCTCCTCTGCACACTAACTCCTTTCCCTCCTCCTCAGCCCAGAAACACAGACGTGGCTGTGCCTCTCCTGATTCAATAAAGGAGTCTGCAGCATGAAGCTACTCTGGACTCTGACAGCAGCAGAGAAGCCACTCCAGGTGTGTCAAGTGGGCGCTTTCTATAAACTGAACTATAACCCTGTAAACACTGTGAATGATTCCTAAACAATGCGTGTACTTAAGGGCTAGAGTGTGATGCTTATTTGTTTATTTGTTTTGTCCATTATCAAAGACCATTTAATTGTTAAAGATCAACAATACCAGAAGCATAAAGTAGAGAACAAGAAAACAGTTTTCTTGAAGTATGATTTAATTAACGCTGTTTACAGTTACTCTATCCCACAGTCCTTAAGCATAGATGTGAAGAGGAAGAGGAGATGAGAGACTTACGCACATAGGTTTTGGGAGCCGAGGGAACCAGCATGCAAGGCCTGCGGGCTTGGGTTTTGCCACAACAGGAACCACGCCAGACGCCAGTGGCCTTGGTTTTTTTTTGTTGTTGTTGTTGTTTTTTGTTTGTTTTTTTTTGTTTTGTTTTGTTTTGTTTTTCCTATTAGAAAGGGTGGTGGGGGAGTATTGTGCAGAATTTTTGTTTAATTTTTAAAAAATTAAGTATTTACTTGAGAGTCAGAGTTACACACAGAGAGAAGGAGAGGCAGAGAGAGAGGTCTTCCATCTGCTGGTTCACTCTCCTATTGGCTGTGTCAGTTCATAGCCAGGAGCCTGGAGTTTCTTCCTGGGCTTGCATGTGGGTACAGGGGCCCAAGGACTTGGGCCATCTTCTACTACTTTCCCAGGCCACAGCAGAGAGATGGATCGGAAGTGCAGCAGCTGGGACTCAAACTGGTGCCTGAAGGCGGTGGCTTTACCCACTTGGCCAGAGCTCCGGCCCCAGAGTATGATGCTTTGATACGTGTGTATGTTGAAGAATGACCACATCGGCTCAATTAACATATCCATCACCTTAAATGGTTTTTGTTTCTCTGTGATGAGTGTCTAAAGGTCTGGGGTGTACAGTGCTCGAGATGCGGATACTAGAAACAGGGAATTCCAGTCCACCTGTAGTCAGAGTGTCTCCACCACGCAAGGTCAAGTTGCCCAGTCATGAAGCCCTCAGCTGTATCCAGGAAGCCCAGGGGAGGGGAGGGGAGGAACATTGATGCTTTGAGCACTCACTGGTGATTCTCCAGGCCTCACCTCTGTCCATGCATCAGCCCGCCATCACTGCCGGGTAGCACAGAATCCTTATCCGACTTCCACATGTGTGGGAAGGTCCTGCAGTGAGCCGTGCAACAGGAAACCAGAGAGGGAAAGGCTTCATGGCCAATGTGCTTCCAGCATGATGCTGACATGGGAACCAACAGCTGAGAGCCCAGCGTGACCACTGTTCCCCCAGCTCCCCCAGGTTGAACAGTTATTTACAGTCCCTGGAGTAAATCTGGGTGCACTTTCAACTATTATCAGCAAGTCTGGGATCATACCAAGAAAAGCTCCTAAGATGACATAATAAATAGAAAACTGATTTGCATTTTATATGTATATAGCAATCATATAAATAAATAGACAATAAATGAAAACCTTTTTTATTTTTTATTTATTTTTTATCTTTTTTTTTAACTTTTATTTAGTAAATATAAATTTCCAAAGTACAGTTTATGGATTACAATGGCATTTCCCCCCATAACTTCCCTCCCACCCGCAACCCTCCCATCTCCCGCTCCCTCTCCCATTCCATTCACATCAAGATTCATTTTATTTTTTTATTTTTTATTTTTTGGACAGGCAGAGTGGACAGTGAGAGAGAGAGAGAGAGAGACAGAGAGAAAGGTCTTCCTTTGCCGTTGGTTCACCCTACAATGGCCGCCACGGCCGGCGCACCGCGCTGATCTGAAGGCAGGAGCCAGGTGCTTAACCTGGTCTCCCGTAGGGTGCAGGGCCCAAGCACTTGGGCCATCCTCCACTGCACTCCCTGGCTACAGCAGAGAGCTGGCCTGGAAGAGGGGCAACCGGGAAATAATCCCCCCAAATTTTTATACAAATACATAATATATTTTCTATATTGCTTGCTGTAGTTATACATACATATACCATGTAAGCACACACACATAAAATACGTGCCAATCAACAAAATTATCAGGGTGACAAGGGAATGCAATTTAACCTCTCCAGATCCCACATTACAGAAAGACCTGGGGAACCCTAGGAGAGAGAGGAATAATATCAAAATACATCCATAAACACAGCATGAGTCATGTCTGCTTTTGTTAAAGAATGATTTTTCTACATTCATCCCTTTTAAAAGTTTGTAAAGAAAATATTGTCTTTGGGTCACCTTTATAATTTTCACCTTAGAGTAAATCTGTGGTCTGTGAGAGGAGGAGGATGCTGGGCTGAAGGGAATTGAGCGTACCCATCGTTTGGGTAGAGGTCAGTGGCCCCTGTCTAAACAGTAAATGGGTAAAGGGCTGCAATATGTCTGGTATTGACATGCTGCTCTTACTGTTTTCAAAAGTGGGAGTTCCAATATGGGGAAATGTGTGCTGGTGAAGGCACCTCACAGCGGTGGGTGGGGTAGACGTGGTCCCTGCACCCATGGAAACAGATGAACCCTCAAGAGACTGACCTGGGTGTAAACAACACAGGGAGGGCTGCAGGCCGATGAGTCACATCTTTGGTAGCTGGGACAGGGCTGCCTCGATGCTGGGGCCAGGGGTGAGAGGAGCAGCTCTCTCCTAGGCAGGAGGCAGCCTGAACCACACACAGAGTCACACCCAGAGAGGTCTCCTTCCACAGGCTGCATCCACAGTGCAATCCTTGGAACTGTCTCTAAGACTTTGCCAGGTTCCTTAAAGGCTTTCCAGCAGTTTCTGCACAAAGTGATGCCCGATACTGAACCCCTTCACACTACATCACTGTACACCTTACAGTACTTGACACTGGACCGACCATACTGAAAGTATTATCCCAGCCTCCTTCTTGTTGCTAATCATGATGCCTTCCCAGTGGACCCTCCAGAGGTGGCCAATATGCACACACTTCCATGACATCTAACGTCTCAGACAAATAGGCTTGGTTCTCATCCGGCTGCACTGTCCCTTGGGAGAATGAGGGATTTTTTTCCCCCTCTCATCCTCAGACAGCATTTCTCCAACCTTCGTGGGTTTTCCCCACGCACACACTCATCAGCTCCCTGCAAATACTGAAGGGGATCTTCGATACCTGCTTTTCAAAATGTACCCCTCTTCATAAATGATATGCTCTTTAGTTCCTAAATAATAATACTGCTTGAGTTGCTGGCGCTGTGGCGTAGTGAGCTAAGCCTCCGCCTATGGCTCCAGAATCCCATGTGTGCACCAGTTCATGTCCCGGCTGCTCCTCTTCAGATCTAGCTCTCCTCTGTGACCTGGGAAAGCAGTGGAAGATGGCCCAACTGCTTGGGTCCTGCACCCACGTGGGAGACCTGGAAGAGGCTCCTGGCTCTTGTCTTCAAATCGGCAGAGCCCTGGCCTATAGAGGCCATCTGGAGAGTGAACCGGCAGATGGAAGATTTGTCTCTCTGCCTCTGCCTGTCTCTGTAACTCTATCTCTCAAGTAAATTAATCAAATTTTTAAAAAAGAAAATACTGCTTGAAGCAGATGTTTAGAATATATTTTTAAAGAAATAGAACAGATAAAAGTTTGTTGTAATTTGTATCAACCTGCACAATATTGCAGCTCTGAAGTTGTGTTCCCCCTCCTCTTCCCACTCCCGCCCTCCTCCCCGATGGGCACCGCCCATGCATCTTCTCTGCATCACTGGATGGAGCCTGCAGTGGGGTCTGCCTGCTCCTGGTCAGCCTTCACCATACCAGCTTGCCTTCACTTCACATCCGTCTGTCCACAACCTCAGAGTGAACACTGGTTCCCTCCCTAGATGGCCACAACTGCCAGGGCTGGCCCAGGCTGAAGCCTGGAGCCTGGAACACTGTCTGGATCTTCCACATGGGCGGCACGTGCCCAACTACTTAGGCCATCTTCCACTGCTTTCCCAGGTGCACTAGCAGGCAGCTGGATGAAATGTAGGCGGGTCTCTCACCACTGTATGAGCAAACGCTCTTCACTGTTTAGCAGACACTTTGCCTGCCTCCTTCTACATCCACCTACAAACAAAAACTATGCTTTGAAAATACCTTTAATTCTCACTGGTCGTGCTCCAGGATTAAGATCTTACTGCTGATTACACAGTGGCTGGTTTCCGGCAAGATGGCGGAATAGGAAGGGAGCACACTGATAGTCTGGGGAGAGATAGTTTAATAAAAGTGGAGATACTGCAGGTTCAAGGAAGAGTAGGGGAGGAAACAGCAGAAGAAACTCTTCCGGAACGCGTGACTCACAGCGGACCTGCGTGGAGAGCGTGGGAGCCTACAGTTCGGGACATCAGCGGCAGACTCAACACACCAGCGCTGGAACGCGAGGTGAGCCGAACCTCAATAGCCCAAGACACCGGCAGGCAAGCGGACAGAGGAGACTAGAGGGAACGACCCCCGGTGGGGGAAGTTCACAAGGCTAACTGGAAAAGAGAGAGAGAGAGAAAAAAAAAAAAAAGGTGACTAGTACGGACACGGGTTTCTCTCTCTCCGCTCACCTCTCAAGGGCGAGCAAGACAAAGAGCAGGCGCCATCTTGGACATACGTCATAAGCAGAGCGACCTCAGGTCTGCACCGGCCCTGAGCCTAGCAGAAAAACCTGACTCTGGGCGGGGCGAATTAACAGGAGATTAGGACCTAGTAAATTTGTGGTGCTACTGAACTGAGACTGTGAAAAAAGAGACGGTGGGGGAGAGAACTCACGGAATTCACGTGAGCACTCTCCAGAGACGCTACAATTCCGTAACTTTGGCAACCCAGTGGGAGGCTGAAGGAGAATTTGAGCCCACTCTGAGGGCCGAACAGATTCCCTGTGGGGATCTTGGGAAAGAGCTTCCGATCTCTGGCTCCTGTGGGTATATCATTTGCCTGCTAACTACCTCCAACTTCGTTCAGCTGTGTGGAATTACTTCCCTTTTGAATCAAAAAAAAAAAAAGAGAGAGAGAGAGATTTACCACGCCTAACCTGGGAGTGTCACCTTTGGCACACCAAACAGAGCTCTCAGGCCACACCCATCTCAAGCCCTAAGGCTCCATCAAAAACAGATAGTCCACTTAATCTAGAGTCATAGTATAACAAGAAAAAGCACCACAGTGAAGAAACCAAATATCTCCAATATGCCAAATAACAAACGCAAAAACCGAGGTAATAAAAACAAGGAAGTCACTATGACGCCCTCATATGAAAAAGACACCCCAATTCAAGATTATGAAGATGATGACATAGAAGAAATGCAAGAAGCAGATCTCAAAAAATTGATAAGAACATTAAGAAGTTCTCAAAAACAAATTCTGGAACTACACAAATCCTTAATGGACAAGATAGAAAATCTCTCTCGTGAAAATGAAATATTAAGGAGGAATCAAAATGAAACGAAACAACTATTACAACAGGAAACTGTGATAGTGACTGAAGTGAAGAATTCAATAGATCAAATGAAAAACACAATAGAGAGCCTTACAAACAGAATGGGTGAAGCAGAAGAGAGAATATCGGACTTAGAAGACAGAGAACAGGAAAGGATACAGTCAGACCAAAGAAAAGACGAGGAAATTAGAAATCTAAAACATATTGTCGGGAATCTTCAGGATACTATTAAAAAACCCAACATTCGGGTTCTAGGAGTTCCTGAAGGCATGGAGAGGGAGAAAGGATTAGAAGGCCTTTTTAGTGAGATATTAGCAGAAAATTTCCCAGGTTTGGAGAAGGACAGAGAAATCCTAGTACAGGAAGCTCACAGAACCCCTAATAAACACGACCAAAAGAGATCCTCACCACGACACGTTGTAATTAAACTCTCCACAGTGAAACATAAAGAAAAGATCCTAAAATGTGCAAGAGAGAAACGTCAGATTACTCTCAGAGGATCTCCAATCAGACTCACAGCTGACTTCTCATCAGAAACTCTAAAAGCTAGGAGGGAATGGCGAGATATAGCCCAGGTACTAAGAGAGAACAACTGCCAGCCCAGAATATTATATCCTGCCAAGCTATCATTTGTGAATGAAGGTGAAATAAAGACTTTTCATTGCAAACAGAAATTGAAAGAATTTGTTGCCACTCGTCCAGCCCTGCAAAAGATGCTTAAAGATGTGTTACACACAGAAACACAGAAACACGGTCATCAATATGAAAGAAGGTAAAGGAAGGAAATCAAGGAAGGAAACCTCACAGCAAAAGATCACAGGGAATTCAAAGCATATATTAGAACTTATCTTTGGCAAATGGCAGGGCAAAGTTACCACTTATCATTAGTCACTTTGAACGTGAATGGCCTGAACTGTCCAGTTAAAAGACACCGATTGGCTGATTGGGTTAAGGAACAAAACCCATCTATTTGCTGCTTACAAGAAACACATCTTTCCAACAAAGATCCATACAGACTGAAAGTGAAAGGCTGGAAAAAGATATACCATGCCAACAGAAATGAAAAAAGAGCAGGCGTAGCCATCTTAATATCGGACAACATAAACTTTACCACAAAAACTGTTAAGAGAGACAAAGAGGGACACTATATCATGATTAAGGGATCAATTCAACAGGAAGATATAACAATTATCAATGTATATGCACCTAACTACAGGGCACCAGTTTATCTAAAAGATTTATTAACGGACTTAAAGGGAGACTTAGACCCCAATACAGTAGTACTGGGGGACTTCAATACTCCACTCTCAGAAATAGACAGATCATCCGGTCAGAAGATCAACAAGGATACAGTAGATTTAAACGACACTATAGCCCAAATGGATCTAACAGATATATACAGAACTTTCAATCCTACAGCTAAAGATTTTACATTCTTCTCAGCAGTACATGGAAGCTTCTCTAGGATTGACCACATGCTAGGCCATAAAGCAAGTCTCAGCAAATTCAAAAGAATTAGAATCATACCATGCAGCTTCTCAGACCATAAAGGAATGAAGTTGGAGATTGGCAACTCAGGAATCCCTAGAGCATACGCAAACACATGGAGATTGAACAACATGCTCCTGAATGAACAATGGGTCATAGAAGAAATCAAAAGAGAAATCAAAAACTTTCTGGAAGTAAATGAGGATAACAGCACAACATACCAAAACTTATGGGACGCAGCAAAAGCAGTGTTAAGAGGAAAGTTTATATCAATAGGTGCCTACATCAAGAAATTGGAAAGACACCAAATAGATGAGCTTTCAATTCATCTCAAGGATCTAGAAAACCTACAGCAAACCAGACCCAAATCTAGTAGGAGAAGAGAAATAATTAAAATCAGAGAAGAAATCAACAGGATTGAATCAAGAAAAACATTATAAAAAATCAGCCAAATGAGGAGCTGGTTTTTTGAAAAAATAAACAAAATTGACACCCCATTGGCCCAACTAACTAAAAAAAGAAGAGAAAAGACCCAAATCAATAAAATCAGAGATGAAAAAGGAAACGTAACAACAGACACCACAGAAATAAAAAGAATCATCAGAAATTACTACAAGGACTTGTATGCCAGCAAACAGGGAAACCTATCAGAAATGGATAGATTCCTGGACACATGCAACCTGCCTAAATTGAACCAGGAAGACATCGAAAACCTAAACAGACCCATAACTGAGACAGAAATTGAAACAGTAATAAAGGCCCTCCCAACAAAGAAAAGCCCAGGACCAGATGGATTCACTGCTGAATTCTACCAGACGTTTAAAGAAGAACTAACTCCAATTCTTCTCAAACTATTCAGAACAATTGAAAAAGAGGGAGTCCTCCCAAATTCTTTCTATGAAGCCAGCATCACCTTAATTCCTAAGCCAGAAAAAGATGCAGCACTGAAAGAGAATTACAGACCAATATCCCTGATGAACATAGATGCAAAAATCCTCAATAAAATTCTCGCCAATAGAATGCAACAACACATCAGAAAGATCATCCACCCAGACCAAGTGGGATTTATCCCTGGTATGCAGGGATGGTTTAATGTGCGCAAGACAATCAATGTGATACACCACATTAACAGACTGCAGAAGAAAAACCATATGATTATCTCAATAGATGCCGAGAAAGCATTTGATAAAATACAACACCCGTTCATGATGAAAACTCTAAGCAAACTGGGTTTGGAAGGAACATTCCTCAATACAATCAAAGCAATCTATGAAAAACCCACAGCCAACATCCTATTGAATGGGGAAAAGTTGGAAGCATTTCCACTGAGATCTGGAACCAGACAGGGATGCCCACTCTCACCACTGCTATTCAATATAGTTCTGGAGGTTCTAGCCAGAGCTATTAGGCAAGAAAAAGAAATTAAAGGGATACAAATTGGGAAGGAAGAACTCAAACTATCCCTCTTTGCAGATGACATGATTCTGTATTTAGGGGACCCAAAGAACTCTACTAAGAGACTATTGGAACTCATAGAAGAGTTTGGCAAAGTAGCAGGGTATAAAATCAATGCACAAAAATCAACAGCCTTTGTATACACAGACAATGCCATGGCTGAGGAAGAACTTCTAAGATCAATCCCATTCACAATAGCTACAAAAACAATCAAATACCTTGGAATAAACTTAACCAAAGACGTTAAAGATCTCTACGATGAAAATTACAAAACCTTAAAGAAAGAAATAGAAGAGGATACCAAGAAATGGAAAAATCTTCCATGCTCATGGATTGGAAGAATCAATATCATCAAAATGTCCATTCTCCCAAAAGCAATTTACAGATTCAATGCAATACCAATCAAGATACCGAAGACCTTCTTCTCAGATCTGGAAAAAATGGTGCTGAAATTTATATGGAGGCACAAGAGACCTCGAATAGCTAAAGCAATCTTGTACAACAAAAACAAAGCCGGAGGCATCACAATACCAGATTTCAGGACATACTACAGGGCAGTTGTAATTAAAACAGCATGGTACCGGTACAGAAACAGATGGATAGACCAATGGAACAGAATTGAAACACCAGAAATCAACCCAAACATCTACAGCCAACTTATATTTGATCAAGGATCTAAAACTAATTCCTGGAGCAAGGACAGTCTATTCAATAAATGGTGCTGGGAAAACTGGATTTCCACGTGCAGAAGCATGAAGCAAGACCCCTACCTTACACCTTACACAAAAATCCACTCAACATGGATTAAAGACCTAAATCTACGACCTGACACCATCAAGTTACTAGAGAACATTGGAGAAACCCTTCAAGATATTGGCACAGGCAAAGAATTTCTGGAAAAGACCCGGGAGGCACAGGCAGTCAAAGCCAAAATCAACTATTGGGATTGCATCAAATTGAGAAGTTTCTGTACTGCAAAAGAAACAGTCAGGAGAGTGAAGAGACAACCGACAGAATGGGAAAAAATATTTGCAAACTATGCAACAGATAAAGGGTTAATAACCAGAATCTACAAAGAGATCAAGAAACTCCACAAAAACAAAACCAACAACCCACTTAAGAGATGGGCCAAGGACCTCAATAGACATTTTTCAAAAGAGGAAATCCAAATGGCCAACAGGCACATGAAAAAATGTTCAAGGTCATTAGCAATCAGGGAAATGCAAATCAAAACCACAATGAGGTTTCACCTCACCCCGGTTAGAATGGCTCACATGCAGAAATCTACCAACAACAGATGCTGGCGAGGATGTGGGGAAAAAGGGACACTAACCCACTGTTGGTGGGAATGCAAACTGGTCAAGCCACTATGGAAGTCAGTCTGGAGATTCCTCAGAAACCTGAAGATAACCCTACTGTTCGACCCAGCCATCCCACTCCTTGGAATTTACCCAAAGGAATTTAAATTGGCAAACAAAAAAGAGGTCTGCACCCTAATGTTTATTGCAGCTCAATTCACAATAGCTAAGACCTGGAACCAACCTAAATGCCCATCAACGGTAGACTGGATAAAGAAATTATGGGATATGTACTCTTTAGAATACTATACCGCAGTAAGAAACAACGAAATCCAGTCATTTGCAACAAAATGGAGGAATCTGGAACACATCATGCTGAGTGAAATAAGCCAGTCCCAAAGGGACAAATACCATATGTTCTCCCTGATCGGTGACGACTGACTGAACACCAAGAGGGAAACCTGTTGGAGTGAGGTGGACACTATGGGAAACGGTGGCTTGATCAGCATAGCCCTGACTGTTAATGAACAACTTAGTACATTATCCCTCTTAGTAGTTTTTTTATCTGTTCTACTTAATATGACTGGTTTAGATCTGTAATTGATGCAGTTATTCTTAAGTGTTGAAAATTAACTGAAATGTGATCCCTGTTGAACATGGTGGTGGGAATGGGAGAGGGAAGAGATGTATAATTTGGGACATGCTCAGGCTGACTTGCCCCAAGTGGTGGAGTTGGAAGCATACCAGGGGATTCCAATTCAATCCCATCGAGGTGGCATGTACCAATGCCATCTCACTGTTCCAGGTGATCAGTTTCAGTTCACAGTTGGTCATGGTGGAGGGACTGGGAGTCAAAGGGAGCACATAGACAAGTCTAGTACCTGCTAACGCTAACCGATGGAGTAAATAAAGGGGAGAGTGATCCAACATGGGAAGTGAGATACTCAGCAGACTCATAGAATGGCAGATGTCCTAAATAGCACTCTGGCCTCAGAATCAGCCCTAAAGGCATTCGGAGCTGGCTGAAAAGCTCATGAGAGTATTTCAGGCATGGAAAGCCAAGACACTCTGGCAAAAGATCTCTGTGAGTGAGATCCCAGTGGAAAGAACAGGTCATCAAAGAAGGAGGTACCTTTCTCTGAAGGGAGGAGAGAACCTCCACTTTGACTATGACCTTGTCTAAACAAAATAAGAGTCGGAGAACTCAGAGGGCTTCCATAGCCTTGGAAACTCATGACTGGAGCATAGGGAGATTACTGATGCCATAGACAGGAGTGTCAATTGGTAAAGTCAACAACAGGAGTCACTGTGCACTTACTCCTCATGTAGGATCTCTATCCTTAATGTGCTGTACATTGAGATTTAATGCTATAACGAGTACTCAAACAATATATTTCACTTTGTGTTTCTATGGGGGTGCAAACTGTTGAAATCCTTACTTAATGCATACTAAACTGATCCTCTGTAAAAAAAAAAAAAAAAAAGAAATTATCAATTCCCAACTTGACTCTCACTGGGATTAAACATGACAATAGGTCTGCTCTGATTTCATCATCATTTAAAAAAAAATCTATTATTTTTCACTTTATGTTTCTGTGTGGGAGCAAACTGTTGAAATCCTTACTTAATGTATACTAAGCTGATCTTCTGTATATTAAGATAATCAAAAATGAATCTTGATGTGAATGGAAGGGGAGAGAGAGTGGGAAAGGGGAGGGTTGTGGGTGGGAGGGACGGTATGGGGGGGAAGCCATTGTAATCCATAAGTCGTACTTTGGAAATTTATATGCATTAAATAAAAGTTTAAAAAAAAAAGATCTTACTGCTAACTAAAAGGAACTAATTTGTGTATGTTTGCTGCACACTTGGTCATTGATTCAAACAATAAATGCACACAATCTAGGCACTGGAAAGAGAGTTGTATCTCAGTTAACATTTCACCAATGACTTTCACCAATTTGGTCACAAAAATTACGTGAGTTTTAAATCAAATTTCCACGGTAACTCCCAAAGTGAAAAAAAATACATAGCAAGAGATACTATTTATTTATTTATTTATTTATTTTTAAGATTCATTTATTTTATTTGAAAGTCACAGTTACACAGAGAGGAGAAGGAGAGAGAGAGAGGTCTTCCATCTGATGGTTCACTCCCCAGTTGGCCACAACGGCCAGAGCTGAGCAGATTCAAAGGCAGCAGCCAGGAGCTTCTTCCCAGGTGGCTGCAGGGGCCCAAGGACTTTGGGCCATCTATTTCTATCAATTTTCTCCACAGGGTGATTTCAAGGTAGAGAACAGCCTATGGAAGAATCTTGAGTTGGGAGTCATCATGGTTAAAAGAAATATCAGGAACAGATAGATAATATTTGGTAAGATATTTTAGTGTGTGTGTAAGTGTTTGCATTGGGTTTGAAACCCTATTTTCAGCCTGTATCATACTTATTCTGGGAATATGCCATCATCTTCCCACCAGGAGCTCCGACAATGTCAGAGCTTAAGGAAAAGACAGTTACCAGGAATCTGTCCCTGGTGTCAAGCCCATGCCTGAGTCAGTGGTCACACCCTACTCTGCAGTCCCAAGTCTGATCTTCCCACCCTCGCAATCAACACTACACGCTGTGAAGTCTTTTCTCCCCTTGAGGAGTGTGATAGAGCTTCATGGTACATTTTACAAAAAACTGTGTTTATTTCATTTCAAAACCATGCCTGTTACTGCTGTAAACTTGTTTCCATGGTCCATTGAACTTTTCTACTGTGAAAGTAATGATATATTTTGATGGAATCAATGCACCAACAGTTTTTGTACCAAAAACAACAACAGACACATTTTTGTGTCCAAAGTTTCTCTCTTTGTATGAGCTGTCAGGAACCAGTCAAAGCTGTCTTATGAGGGACAGGTGCACAGAAAGAAATTGGGCAATTTTGACCCCATGTACATAAGAGAGCCCAATGGTAACCAATAACTCCATCAATGGAAGAGAATAGAATGGTTTCAGTTGTTGAGAAGTGTGAGGAGAGTAGTAGGTAATGGTGTATGAGATCTGGAGGTGGGAGGCGGTACGTCTGTGCTGATCAAGGAAGGTCTGGGGTCAACTCGAGATGCATCTGAATGTGGAGGAGGCATCCCTGAGCCCACGTGACAGAATCCACAGCAAGACCAAGAGTCATCTCAGGAAGTACAACAATCAGGAGATTTCAGATAAACCATTATTTATTGAGAAATAAGTTTTAACTCCTAAGTCATACAAAAGCCAACCAGTGGCATAAAAATAAAAATTACATATGCTGTCTGTAATTTGGCTCTCTTAAGGATAACACTTGTCATATTTTTCATCACACCTGGGCAAGGGTCACACTCATGAAGCCCTGGAGACCCATTGTTCACCATCATGCCATTGGCACTCATGTCCCACGGGGATTCTGCATGTGACCTGAGCCCTTAGCAGTGGGTAGGTCAGTGCCTCTGGGGTGGATCAAGCTGAAGCAGGTGCAGCACAGGACTCTGGACACAAGGCTCCCACCCTCTGGGTCTCGGAGCTGTGGCTCCAGCTAAAAGAGGAGGACGTGAGGAGCCCCATGTGCTCGGGTTCATGTGATCCATGAGACTTAGTCTGCTGCTCAGTGAGCACAGCATCCGTCACTCTGTTGATCAACCAGCAGGACAGGGTGGAGCAGCAAGATCACTGGAGTAGATCTGTGTTTTGTTTTCATCTCAGACTCCCCTGGCAGCACTCCAAGCCCGGGTATCCACCTTACCTCTCAGTGTCTCTGAGAGACAGTCTCCATCATCTGCCTGAGTCAGCAGAATCCAGACACAAAGATCCAGCCACCTGCTGGGTCTGCCTTGGCCATGGTGCACATGTCAACACCCAGCAGCTTGATGGTCCAGATGCTGCTGCTGTGTGGCCATGCATGGGAAACACTGACAGGGCGGAGCTACAGAATGTCCACTATAACTAGTTAAATCACACACTTACTTCCTAGGTTAAACTGGGTGTATTTCACGGGTTCCACAGAGGTATGTGGCTGTTGGCTTCTCTGTTATTTAACAGCATGGGTATATGGTCATTACCCTAGAAAGTCGCTTTCCTCAGTGCTGGAGGTCACGAGCAGGCCTGGCCACTCCCAGTGGTCATAGCCAGGATCAAGCCTCACTGCTGTTGGTGCAGAGGCTGGGTGGCCCCAGATGTCTTCCTGGCTCATGCAGCTGCTGTGCTTCTCGCCGTCAACTCTGAGAGGACATCAGGATGGCAGGAGCGAGGCCAGATCGAGAGACCCAGAGCAGGAGCCTGGAGCCCTCCGCCTCCCAGCCCACTGCTGTCGTGGTGCCCTGCGGGGGCCCTCAGTACCACTATTTTTGTCAAAACCCCAACTTCGACATCTTCCATAGACCACAGGTTCCAATCCTTGATGATTTGTGACTGATCTCTTTCTCAATGCCCTCTGCCTTCAAAGACATGACTGATTATTGAGAAAAGGGATCCTTGTGCTTCCCACAGAATCGGTCCCAGCGATGACTGTGATAGGGTCAGCATCGTGATGCCTGGGAGAAGACCACATGTGGTGTTTTTTCCTCTCTTGGAGCACCCCCCATGCCTCTCTGGCTGCAGCTCTCCCACTCTAAGAAATCATGCTTCTAAATCTGCCTGTCCGATTGGAAATCCTTCCATGTGAGACAAGAACCGAGGTAATGATATTTTATCTGCTGCTGTTTCTCCCATAACATTTTGGTACCATGTCTCGGATAACAGCTCCAACTCGACGTGGGCCCTGCTTGAGTAGGACTCCAGCCATGGTCGGATCATCCACCAGACTGGGTAGCATGTGGACTGCTCTACTTTTTTTAAAAAATTTCAACCTCCTACATAGCAACTCTCATACCACATACCTGTCGGACAGTTAAGAGCAATTAGAGTGGTTGTCACTCTTTTTTTTTTTTTTTTTTTTTTTTTTTTAACAGGCAGAGTTAGACAGAAAGAGAGAGAGAGAAAGGGCTTCCTTCCGAGGTTCACCCCCCAAATGGCCGCTTTGGCCGGTGTGCTGGGCCGATCCAAAGCCAGGAGCCAGGTGCTTCCTCCTGGTCTCCCATGTGGGTGCAGGGCCCAAGCACTTGGACCATCCTCCACTGTCTTCCCGGGCCACAGCAGAGAGCTTGACTGGAAGAGGAGCAACTGGGACAGAACCAGAGCCCCAACCGGGACTAGAACCCGGGGTGCCGGCACCACAGGCGGAGGATTAGCCTAGTGAGCCATGGCGCCGGCCAATGGTTGTCACTCTTAAGACTGCATGGCCGGGCTTGCTGATTAAGGCCAGAGCAATCCCCTGGAGCTGAGACTCTATCCAAACCCTCTCTTCTCTCGTGTGGATCTTCACTAAGGAACTAGGAAAATGCCTTGAGCTGACTGAAGGACTCTGGACGGGGCACTCCCTGGCATGTTCAAACGATTTCTCTGGGCTGGACCCCAGTTCCGGACAAGCCTGTGTGGGTGCTGGACTGTGAAACACCACCCCTCCCTTCTTGCGTGGATCAGCCCTTTGTGTGGGCCTGGGAGAAGGCCTTGAGATAACTGATGGACCCTAGCTGGGGCAACACTCCAGTGCTTCCAGAAGGTCTCGAGGCTGGGCACCAGACCCCCACAGCTGGACGGGTGTTGGGCCGGGAATCGCACTTTCCAGCAGGGAGCAAGACCCTGCTCTTTTGGAGTTTCAGGAGCTGTGAAGCCAGAGGCTCCACACTTCACACTCCTCCTCTCAGCTCTGGGAACGCTGGCCTGGTCCAACTCAGCTTCCTTGTGCAGGGATCGGCCTGACAAGCAGGATTGGGAGAAGAGCTTGGAGTAATCTTGAAATTCAGGCCTGGGCCACTCTCTGTAGTTTTACAAGGACTCCCTGATCAGACCCCAGACCCTCCCTGATGGCCCGTTAGGGTGTCAGCCGAAAACTGCATTCTGCTTTTGCTTCCTCAGAGATAAACTGGTCAGGGAGACTGGGTGCAGCTAGGAGCGAGGTCATATACCTGACCAGGCCTGAAGGTCCACCTGATTAATATCAAGCCCCTTCTGTCCGTTTCTATTTGCCTCTCAATGGGAAAACTTCCTTGTGGTTTAGACAGCAGCTTTGGTAGGTCCTCTAATAATGACTCTGTCCTTTGGTTTAGACCCTGTGAGTTTTTTTTTTTTTTTTTGACAGGCAGAGTGGACAGTGAGAGAGAGAGACAGAGAGAAAGGTCTTCCTTTTGCCGTTGGTTCACCCTCCAATGGCCGCCGCGGCCGGCGCGCTGCAGCCGGCGCACCGCGCTGATCCGATGGCAGGAGCCAGGAGCCAGGTGCTTTCCCTGGTCTCCCATGGGGTGCAGGGCCCAAGCATTTGGGCCATCCTCCACTGCACTCCCTGGCCACAGCAGAGAGCTGGCCTGGAAGAGGGGCAACCGGGACAGAATCCGGCACCCCTAGACCCTGTGAGTTTGAACTGCTTGTTCGATTTGTTTTCTCCAGACTTGAAGCAGAAAAATTCCAGATGGCCATGCACATGAAACCTCAGGTGAAGCAGTCTCTGCAAGCTGGCACTGTGTCCCCCTCAAGAAGCCACCTCCTGCTGGAACCCTGCTTAGTGCCATTCTGAATGATGCCCCTTTTCAGCCTGAAGCAGCCAGAGCAGTCACTGTGCAGTTCCCCTAACAGAAGTCAGGGGCCATTCTTCTGGGGGCAGGAAGGACTCTGAGGAGTCAGATGAGTTAATAGGTAGTCAGGGTGGTCCCAGTGGAAATTGAGGGTACAAAGCTTTAGCAAGAACAAAAGTGCCTGCCTGCCCTACTCCTTGAAAGTTTCCAATCTTATCATGAGAATAGCAAGGGAGTGGGGATTCCTTCTGAGCACCCAGTTTCCTATACAGCAAATTAAGTAACCCCCCTTCTGATGGCTCTTTTTTTTCCAAGCCAGAGAGAATGAAAGATTGCAAACCAGGTCTTTTGGTGGGCTTTGTCTCCACCTTGTAACTGAATGTCTAGTTTTTTCTTCCCAGAATTGTGCTTAAAACCCCAGTACCATGGGCCTCTTTGGGTTTTTCCTCTCTTGGAGCCCCATGTCTGTGCCACTCTGGCTGGAGGTCTCTGACTTTAATAAATCTTGCTTTTAAATATCAAGAAAAAAAAAAACAAGTGAAAGGGTGGTGCTGTGGCACAGCAGGTAAAGCTGCCTCCTGGAAGGTTGACATCCCATTCGGGCGCCAATGTGAGCCCCAGCTACTCCACTTCCTATCCATCTCCCAACTAATGGCCTGGGAAAGCAGTACAAGATGGCCTGAGTGCTTGGGCTCCTGCCACCCATGTGGGAGACCAGGATGAAGCTTCTGGCTCCTGGCTCCAGCGTGGCCCAGTCCTGGTCACTGCAGTCATGTGGGGAGTGAACAAGAAGATGGAAGATCTTTCTGTCTCTCCCACAGTCTCTCTCTGTATATATAGCTCAAATAACAAACCAAGAGAAACCTTAAAAAAAAAAAAAAAAAAAAAAAAAAAAACCTTGGTACTCTACCTCTCAAATCCAGCAGGATGCTGTCACAAAATAGTCAAAACAAACGAGAGAGGCCCAATCACAGAAAGAGGAGGAAGTCAGAGTGATTCTGCCCCACTGTCAACAGGGAGCCCCTCTACTTGATTGGTGACACCAGATGGACCAGGAACAGGAAGGGAGGAGCTGCCAGTGTGTTGGGATGCAGGGAAAATGCACTCTGTGCTCTGAGACTGGGAACCTGGCTTGCTACCCCACTGCCTTGGCTGTGTCCCCCAGAACCTATCTGTCACAGGATGAATTGTGTCTCCCAATTCCCTTTGTTGGAGCCCTAACTCCAATGTGGCCATATGCAAATACAGGGCCTCTGTGGAGGAATCAGGGTTAAAGGAGGGAGTGAAGGAGGTGGGGGAGGTGTCCGGACCCAGTAGGATGGCTCTTCTACAAGAAGAGAAGCCAGTGCTCTACCACCCACTCCACACACAGAGGGAAAGGCTGGTGAGGTCAGCAGCAGATGATGACGCACAGACAAGAGGATGCTAACAAAGGAACACAGACCCCTCTGCATCCTGACACTGAACTCACTAGCCTCCAGAATTGTGAGAAGTTAACTTTTGTTGCCTAAGCGGCCCTGCCCAGGGTGTGTTGGTGCCCACGGCAGTCCTCACAGAGCCATACACTTTCCCGACCCTCTCTAAGCAGGATCAGCCTCAACAGGCACTCGTGCCTTGGGAAACCCAGACTGGCTCCTCATTTTCATGCTGCTCTGACCCTGGGGAGGAAGGGAGAGGCAGGTTTCAACCTCAGTGTGTGCTTGCATTAAACACAAATATTCCCTGGAAGATGAGGTTGTTTGGCCTCCCCCACCCCCACTCATCAGAGCTATGTAGAATGGAAGGCACTATTTGCTTGGTATTATTGTTTGGGGATGTCAAGCTTGTTAAGGTGCTAGTGGGGACCTCACATGGTCTCTGTATCCAGCCCCCCTCCCCAGGACAGAAGGTCGTGGATTGCTGTAGGGCCTTCCAGAAGATTGACAGCATCCCAGCCCAGTCCCAGCATTAACCAGGCCAACTCTCAGTGTGCTGCTGGCTCCCACTGCCCCATAGACACACGGCCTGCCTGGGTCAGACTCCAGGTCTGGACAGACGTCACTCCAACCATTACCAGCCATGCTAACTTCGGGGCACCTTCACCTTTTCTTATCCCCTGCAGACATGCCACAGCTGCTGCTCCAGCCCAGGGCTGTTGCCAGGTCTGTGGCCTTCTCAGGGCAACAGGCTGGGGACAGCTCTGAAATGGCAGCCCCTCTCCTCCTCCCACTACCACACACCTCTTCTATGAGCACCTCCAGCGCACCTGGTCTGCAGTGCTGAGTGATGGCAAACTCTAGTTGGGCTGAGACAGCCTGTAGAAAGCTGAGAGACATGTGGGGGCAGCACATCCCCAGCCTGTGGGCAGGACACCGCCCCAGGAGTCTGACAAGAAGTCTGGGAGGATGAGCAGTGTGAGTGCTTCTTCCTTTGGGCGGCGGCATCTCATCCATCACATTGTTCACAATCACCAGAGCGTGGCAATTGAAAAGTTTTAGGGTTAAGTTGAATTTCTGTGCCAATTCACCCTGAGTGTCAGCATTGTGTGGACTTCTCCTCCCCCTCTCACTCGGCATGCTGCTAGGGGAACCCCGGCCCATCAGCATCACCAGGACCGAATGGCAGAGATGTGGGCGAGAGCAATGTGGACTCACCCAGCTGCTTCAGATGCCTTCTGCCGCATGAAAGCCCAGGCAGAACAACAGAGAAGCCGCGCAAGCAACCCACAAGTCATGGACTTAACGTCATCCTTTAGATCCTTTACCTGCTGGGGCGATCTGTTGCACTGTGGTAGATAGTGGAAACATCCACAAATCAATCCATGCAACACATCCTTGGAGATCATAACTTGGTTCCAGTCTCCTTCTCCTTTCTCTCCACAAAGAACTGAGCTAAAGTGAGCTAATAATTCTTCAACCTGGCCCTGCTTCCTAAGGTCAGAAAACCATGGAATCTGAGGCTGTGGGCCTCTACCACACAGTCCCTTCACAGATTGGATGGTGCTCCCAGCGTGGAGCAGCTGTCTTGCTGACAGGGCAGCCATCCCCAGCCCTCAAAGGCTGTCCTTGTTTGGGAACCTGACAGAGCACTGCAGGCAGTCACACATCCCAGGTCTTCAGCTTCCACTCCATTTATGGCAAAGGGGGAAAACAATATCAAAGTCACTTCCCTGGCAATTGGAGGGGGTTTTTCCAAGAGCCTCCACAGTAGCCCTAAGAATTAGCAGCCTGGGCGCCTCCTTAGGTTCCTAGCTCTCTGCTGCTTCTACAGGTGATGGTCATAGTCATCTAGAGATGCTGCCAGGATCGCCAGAGACAGTGGAAGCACAAGCTGCCCCCTGCAGCATGTGAGGAAACCCATCCAGGCAATGCCATGTGTTGCTCCTCTCAAAGGGTGAGACTACATTTGTCCTGTTCCTATTAAGAACAGAGCCAAGCTGAAACATGACAGTAGGAACTCTGGGACTTCCCTGCTTTGCCTTTGTACAAGAAGCCAGATAGAAATGGCTGTCAATGCTATGCTCGGGCACAATCTATTAAAGGGGAGGTAGCAGAGCCCAGCCCCAGCTTGAGGGGCTGGTGGGCAAGTTCATTCTTCATAGACTGAACAGGAACCTTGTGAGGCTCTACAGAGGGAGTGGACTTGAGGTGGGAGCCTGGGCAAAGCACTCCAGGATACTCAGGGAAGCAGAAGAGAGCCTCAAGGCTATTGGCATCTCTACCTCATAGGTGGCATTGGACTTGTGCCTTGGTCTCTAATATTTCAGGGAAAATTACTCCACATACTGCATGGTAATTTCTGAAGCACAAGTGGGCACACGATCACTGTGTCTAACGCTCAAGTTGCAGCTCACGATCTGCAGGAGGAATCGGGTTCACTCTGAAACATCCATCCCCACGAGGCAGAGGAGCTTGGCTAGGAAGCTCACCTTGAAGATGCCACACAGTCCCTAGTTTCTGGACTGAAGCAACAAGGAGAACATGTTTGGGCAGCTGATTATCTGGGAAGGCTGTCCTGGCACTGAGCCCCACGCTCCCAGGGGGAAAGTAAGCACAGATTCTCGCAGAATCCCTTTTCATCCCTGAGTCCTGAGATGGAGCTCCTCTCCAGGAGTTTCCCAGGACTGGCAGGCTCACTACACCTGCAGCTCCCAGGCCAGGCTGGATGAGACAGGGCTGCTTCTGACCTCACAAGACCTCAGGTTACACTGAGAGCGTCCCGTGATGCTGCCCTGTTCCCAGAGCTTCTCTCCAGAGCCTGGGACTGAAGCCATCCCACAGTCAGCCAGATGGGTGGTCACTTCATGTTCTCTCCTTGTGTCCATGAGGGCTTATTGGTTTCTTGCTCCTTCCAGGTGCCAAGTTACCCATTGATCAAAGTCCAGATCAGAAAAGCAGATGTCCCAGGAGACATGACAACCTGTATTCATACGGAGCCTTGTGTGTCCCCAGTGGCATCCCTCTTCCTTGGAACCCATTTGGAGACAGCTCCCTGAATCTCAGGAACTTGACCTGGAGGGGGCAGTGTAAGAAAAAGGTGCCAAAGTGTATTTTCCTAACTGTCCTCAGTAGTAGCCGAGCAGAGAAGGAGCACACAGACAAACTCTTGATTTTGAGTTCATATCACAGAGATAAGTGACCATCAATTTTCTAATTTCAGGATTCCTCCCATCATCCACGATAAGCCCATACAATTGTTATTCATAGAAAACATTTCAAAATGCTTCATGAACACAACTAACACAACTAAAGTTGTAGTCATGTCCATACTTCAGCTAAGCAAGTCACTCTCATCACCCTGTCACCCCACACCAAACTTGCTGTCCAGAATGAATGGAAAATAGTCTCCTAAGAGGCAATGGTGGATTGTGTTAGAGGCAGGCTCACATACTCCCTTCATGGGGCTGAGGACCACGAGTTCCTGATCCATCCAAGGTCCTCTCACAATCCGCCAGAGTGGCCCCAGGCTCCCACACTCCCAGAGAGCACAAGAGCCTATCACAATGTTTTACCCGACAGATATTCCACCAAAGAAGCACTGTGGTACCAAACACCTGACAACAAAGTATTCTCCATCTCCTACCAACATTGTCACCCAGTGATGACATGATGGATGCATTTGGGAAATCAGGACGTCCACCCATTCTCTCTGCTCTCCTATTAGCTTCCTATTGCTGCTCTAACCTTGCCCAAATCTCGATGGCTTCAAACAACAAATATTGAAGATTGTGTCATTCTGTAGGTTAGCATTCTCACCGAACTAAAATCAGCAAGTTTGTAGGAGCATGTTCCTTCTGCAGGCTCCAGTTGCAAAGGTGTGAAGTCCTGATTTTTCAGTTTCAGGATGCTCCCAATCCCCTGCTCCACAACCCCTTCTCACCATCTCTCCCACATCCCTTTCCATTGTCACCTCTCCTCCCTGCCTGGAGTCCTTCTCCTATTAGAGGGACTTCTGTGATTCGATGATCTTACCTGGATGTTCCCAGGTAACCCCTCAATTTCAAAGTCCTTCATTTAGTCACATCTCCCAAGTTCCATTCGTGGTACACAGCTATTTTGGAGACCTAAAGGAAAGCATCTAAATCCATTGTAAGAGATGATAGATTAAATGCTTCTGATTGTGTTGAATTATTCTATGCTTTAACAAAGGAGAAGTGACAATGATTGGAGCCACAGATGTACTCCAAAATAAAGATTTCTCCACTGTATTATGAGGGTCCATAAAAGGCAAGGACTGTGGTGCTGGCACTGCCTTTATGGGATGCAGGAACCCTGGAAGGCCGCAGGAAAGAGAAACAGGGAATAGACCGTGAATATAAGACTCTCGGGTAAGGCACTCATACCGTGAAGAGTGACGCTCAAGTACACCTGTGAGCACAGGGCAAAGGCTCTGGGGTTGCTCTACCTGAGAGGTGAGGGAGCCGAGGCATTTAAGAACCTCCTATCATCACCCATGGTGGGCTGCCTTAGCAGAGGCTCAGTCTGGGCCCTGTGCAGTCACAGCTCCCTTCTCTTGCTTTAGTGCAGTGACAGATAGGCTTGGCAGAAGTTACAAAAGTACAGCGAGGAGGAAAGAATGGGAGTAATCACAGTATTCACACTGATGCCTCCCCCTAGTAGAGTTTGCTCTGTTTGGAATTGCATCTCTCTGAAAGTGGATCCTGGCTGCCACAATCAAGTTCCCATGAAATTCAGGCCCCAGGACAAGTAGCAGGAGGTTTGCATCCAGGCTGCACCACCATGCTCTGGCCATCTATAATCCTGCCTCAGGGATACTCCCCTGCGTACCCTGATTCCTGTGCACAAAAGCTGAGGTAGCTGCTTCCAATTGCCCTGCAATGGAGCCAGGCTGGGATTCCTGGAGCCAAGGTAGAGATGTGAGACAAAGGGGTTCAAAGCCGTGTCCATGTTTATTGGGGTCCAAGATATCTCTCCCAGTGCACAAGTGCTGGCTTGATGGGGGGTGGAGACTCCCTCTCCTGGTGATGCACACAGGGAGTCTGGGATCTGGGTCAGACGATGTCTCCACCCAGTGCCAGTGAGGAAAAGAAGAGAAGGGCATGGCAGGGATACGCACTACACAGCAGATGCCCTCACCCAGACCTGCGAGCTTCATACATGCACTTCTCCCTGGGCTCCTCCATCACCTGCTGCAGAGGACCAAGGGCAGCTCAGAGCTCCTGCCCAGGTGATGTGATCTTGGCACCTTCCTGTGGAGAAGGTGCTGGGAGTGCGGGTGGGAGTAGGTGCATGCTAGTTTCTGCTAATCCAGGCTTCCATAGTGAAAGGCAGAACCAGAAATTCTCCCAAAGCTAATCAGATCTGACTTCATTGGCCATGCTGAAAATTGTGGGAAATAATGCCAAAGGGCGAAGAAAGGGCTAGAACAAGGGGGTGTAGGCACAGCCTGTTCAGTCCCTGGGTAATAAAAGAGATCTGTCTGTGGGTGACACCAACTTTTCGTGGTATTCTCTTTTTTTCAACTTTTATTTAATAAATATAAATTTGCAAAGTACAACTTACGTATTATAGTGGCTTTTCCCCCCATAACCTCCCTCCAACCCACAACCATCCCATCTCCCACTCCCTCTACCATCCCATTCTTCATCAATATTCAATTTCAATTATCTTTATATACAGAAGATCAACTTAGTATATACTAAGTAAAGATTTCAACAGAGTGTACCCACACTGACACGCAAAGCATAGAGTACTGTTTGAATAGTAGTTTTACTGTTATTTTGCATAGTTTAACATATGAAGGACAGAGATCCTACATGGGCAGTAGGTACACAGTGACTCCCATTGTTATTTAACAATTGACATGAGCTGCCAAGGTTATGGAAGCCTCTTGAGTTCACAAACTCTGACCTTATTTAGACAGGGCCATAGTCAAAGTGGGAGTTCTTTCTTCCCTTCAGAGAAAGGTACCTCCTTCTTTGATGGCTGGTTCTTTCTGCTGGGATCTCACTCACAGAGATCTTTCATTTGAGTCATTTTTTTTTTTCCACATTGTCTTGGCTTTCCATGCCTGAGAAACTCTCATGGGCTTTTTTCCAGACGTGGTATACTCTTTACATGTCTGTAACTACTTACATTACATAAATAATAATAGGATCATTACAAAATGGTTATGAATGTGTTTAAGGTGCTGCCAATAAATTTTTTTATTTTTGAAAAATGAAATCATTTGACACAAAAATGTTGTAAATACAACAACAACTATTTTTCCCTACATGGGAAATACTTGAGCATATGTTGAAGACCTGACAGCCCCACTGTCTTAAGACTTTCCTGTGTGTTCTCTACAGACAGGGATATTGTCATACATAGTCGCAACACAGCTAAGGAATAGACATCCGTCTAGTCCTAGGTCCAATTCAAGTTTTGACAAATGTCCCTAAAACATCTTTTATTTAAAAACAAGAAAAGGTCCCAGGGAGAAACATGTTCTTAGACCAAGTTGTGCTTCCCTGGGCTGGACTAAGATGCCCAAGGACACTGCTGAGTTACTGAATTGAGTCAACCCTGAAGCTGGGCCCAGCCCTGCCCTGTTGCCTGCTTATTTGTGCTTCCCCAGAGCACAACCCTCTTGTCCTGTAGCCTTAGGACCAGACTGCTCTTCCTGTGCAGGAGTCGGTTCCAGCCAGGACCCAGCATGAACACGAGGGCCCCCACTCAGCTCCTGAGGCTCCTGCTGCTCTGGCTGCCAGATAAGGAAGAACAACACTAGGAATCTGCTCAGCCAGCATGGTCAAGGTAGCCCAAAGCTCTCATATAACATGATAATTGGTGTGAATATTTGTGTTTCCCATCTCAGGTGCCAAACGTGACATCCAAATGTCCCAGTCTCCATCCTGTCTACATCTCTGGAAGGCACAGTCACCATCACTAGCCAGGTGAGTCAGGGCATTAGCAACTGTTCATGCTGGCGTTAGCAGAAAGCAGAGCCGCCTCCTAAGCTCCTGATGTGTCATGCACCCCATCTGCACACTGGAGTCCCAGTGAGGCCCAGCGGCAGTGGATCTGGATCAGATTTCATTCTCACCATCAGCGGTGTGCAGCCAGAAGGTCCTGCAACTGATTACTGTCTGTGGGCTTACAACTGGCCTCCCACAGTGCTACAAGCCCCAACATAAACCACTCAGGGGAGCAGAGTGTGAGGCTGCACTGCCCCAGCTGCTCCTCTGGGGCCTCCATCTGCTAGACTGATTCTCAGATGCAGCCAAGCTTTGAGAGTCCCTGGAAGGGAGAAGCAGAAGCAGAAGCTGTCTGGGAGACTCCTCTGTACCCCAGTCCTCTTTCCTCTTCCTCAGCCCCTGCAACACACACATGGTCATGCCTCTCCTGCATTAATACAGGAGGGAGGTCGTTCCCTTGAGGAGTCTGGGTTACAGCCTCAGGCAGGGGTCATACAGTAAAGAAGAGCTACTCTTAGTATTTGAAGCAGAAAATATTTTAATGGAGGAAATTAATTAAGAGTCTAAACTACAGCCTATTAAAGGCCAGGGAATATGGCAGTTCAGGAAGCAGATGCTAAAATGAGAAATTCCCTTTTCCTCGCCCTGAAACCAAAGTGCATCAGCCATGTAACGGGTAGACCACTCAATCGTGTGGTCTCCAGTCATGCCTAGGGAGCCCGGGGTAGAAGTGCTGATGCTGCCAGCTGCCTGTGGCATGTAAGTGATTCTCCACTTGTAGAAAACAGGAATATATGCTATGGTATACATAGAAAGGTGCAGACATTTGATGTATATTTGAAATATATTGATAGTGAGATCACAATTCCAGATTAATCCAGGCCTTCCCTTCTGTCTATGAATTCTTTCTGGATGTAGAGACATATTTTCCTTGACCCTTGTCAGGGAGTTACTGTAGGCATATGTCACCACACAGCCATCTTCAAGGAGGCCCTGAGAGAATGGAAATCACAACAGAGGATATAGTCCAGGATTCACATCTCATGGTCACTTTGCAAACAGTGGCCATCAATGTAATGATATTGACCACCGATTTGGACAGATTCTCAGGCATTAGAAGAAACACAGTTGAAGGACTGGAGATGAAAATTGTTTTGAAAATTTTAGGATTAGATTTTTCAAGTGATGTAGCCAAGATTGAAAATAAGAATTCCCCAGTTAATATTCATCTTGAGGCCATCACTAAGCAAGCACCTCTCAATAATGAAGATGAATTGATAGATGGACTTCAGCCAGGTTCCTCTACCAGTTTTCCCAATTAAGTTCCCTGCAAAGCCTCAATAATAAAAATATCAACAAACCAAGGCTCCCATGGCCTCCGGCACTTCTGAGCACACACCTTGCCCAGTAGAATAATCATCAAGACAGTATGTTTCCTCCTGCAGGGTTATACCCTGAGTATGACCCTTCCTCCCAGGCTGGCTGGACTGTCCCCTGAGGTCTGGTCAAAATTTAGGGTCAATTTTCAGGATCTTTTCGCAGGGCTCAAGAGTCCTGCCAGGGACATAAGTTCCCTGAGAGTTTACCTTTCTTATTTGAAAACACAATACCCAAATAACCCCAAGCCTTACATTTGTTGTAAAATGACATTTCTAAGTGTGCAAAGGAAGTCATACACAATGTGGTCTTTGTATATCTTCTCTGGAAGAAATGGTTTTAAATGGCAGAGAACAAAGCAAAACAAAAACAAGGCACAACAAAACCAACAACAGAATTACCATATACGCTGCCAGTTGCCATTTACTCAAGTCTTGAAGACACCATTCGTGGAATACTGCCTTACGGGCTTCATGATCTATTGCAACTAGTCCCACATTCTCTATAGATAGAGAAGATCAGAGGTTCCAAAGCTGGTTTTCCTGGTATCAGTGCTTGTAAGGAAGATGGAAACACACTCTGATACTCTGAGTCCATAATTCCTTCTCACTGATTTTTTTAAAACATAATAACTAAGTAATAGTGAAGCAAATTACTGTAAATAAGGTGAATTTTAGTGCTTCTGAATGCATATAAACATATACCTTCCCCCACCCATTACCCTGATCAAGATACACCCTGATCCCAGCATCCCAAAGGCCCCCAATCTCCTTTCCTGTCAACGTCATGCTCCATTCCCCACCTACACCACCACTACTGCGTTTCCTATCAATGGCTCATCAACTTTCCCTATTCTGGAACTTCATATAACTGCAAACCTACAGGGTCTCCTCTTTGATACCTTGCTTCTTTTGATCACATTTTGAATTTCATTGGTGCTGTTTCTATGGCAAACATCTTCTCTTTTCTACTGTGGAATAATCTTCTTTCTACAAAAATGCCAACATTTACTCCTTCTCCAATTAGTAATTTTCACTTTGGGGATGTGACAATAAAAAGTTGTCAGAACATTCTTGGAATATTTTATGGATTCATTTCCCTTAAGAAAATCCCTAGGAATGGAAACAATGAGTTATAAAGTGGACATACGTTTTACTTTAGTTATAACTGCCAAGAATTTTCCAAATTACTGAATATATTGAAACTCAATAAATCATGTAACAGAAGTTCTGATTTTATCAATATTTTCCCCAATACTTTCAAACTTTTTTTTGTTATTTTATCTATATTGACAAGTCTGCAGGGGCTGTCATGATTAAAATTTACACTCCCCTGGTGAATAGTCATGCTGAGTAACTTTTCCTATGGTACTTTAGTTATTTTAAAACATTTGAATATGTAATACTTATCCATTTTATGGGACACAGTGAGGTGTTTCAACCCATATACATGGCATAAGATGATCAAACCAATTTGCCTTTTCATTTTCTGATCTTTTGTGTTTGCAGCCTTCCAGATCATCTCTTCCAGCCTTTTATATAGTAAATTACCCATTATTGACAACTATTCTGACCTCAGTGTGCTGTGCAACAGGAGAACCCATCACCTCCATCCTACTGTGTTCACGGTTCCTGTTAGCCAACCTCCCCCACCACACCCCTGCTACACTTCCCAGCTTCCAGTAATCACTCTTTCACTGATTTTTAAATTGACTTCTACATATAAGAGAGTATATGTACTGTTTGTCTTTCCACATCTGGCTTATTTTACCTAACAATGATCTCCAGTTCTGTTTGCTACAAATATCACAATTTCTTAAATACACTGAAAGACATATATCACATGGTATATTTTTCATTGCCCATTTGCACACATTGTTTTTCTGGGTTGTGCCTGTCCAAATTGTATACGTGAGTGTCTATTACAGATATTATGAGTGTATACAATTCGAAGCTCTGTCATAGTGTAGTTTATCACAGTCTTCGTGTTTGTTTTGTCTGTTTCTGCATGCTTTAAACCCATGCCACTTTTTTACCTTCAAGACATGCTCTGTACATTAATCTAGTAGCATCATTATTTTACCTTCACATGGAAACAATGTTTTAATTCCAATTCATACTTTTGCTTGCATTGAGGCACTTCAAGGATTTCATTTCGGTGCCTCATTTTTATTTTCATATTCAATAGCATGTCACGATTTCTTCAACAGCAGATAATCAAAAGTGAAAAAAAAAGTCAATAGCAACAGAAACCAGCCTGTGCCCTACTCTGCCACCCGGGTTAGAGACTGTGCATGGAGGGGCTCTGTCACTCATTCTGATCTCTTCTATTGGTGCTGAAGATGCTGAAGGTGAAGCTTCATCCCTCCAGCCCCCAACCTGGGCAGAGCAAAGCCCAGAGTGAGGGTCTGCATCCCTGAGCATGTGGGGACCCCTTGCTTCCTGTGCTCAACCCAGGCTGATGGCACCTCAGGACCCCTCACCACACGGAGCCTCGAGGAGGACAAGTTTGTTAAGGCGGCGAACAATAACTGTTTACATGTTGGGGTAGGAGAGGAGCAGACAGAGCATTGGCACACAGGGGGATTGAGGAGCCCAGTCTGGAGGTTCAGGGAGAGGTGAGGAAGGGAAGCAAGAAGTTCCCAGTGGAGCCAGCAGGGGGTGGCCAAGATGAGAGGCTGTCATGGGGGAGAAACCTCCTTGGGGGTGATCTCAAAGTCAGATGTTGCCTGGGGAGTGAAGCCCACCTGTGGGGAGCAATCCGGACTGGACTAAGTTACTGAAATTAAGACTTATTCTATGCATCTGCTCTCCCACAACATGGCGTTGGGAGAGAAGTAAACAGCTTCCGCACAGCTGCCTCCAGTTCAACTAATAAACTGTAGGACTTGCTCCTGATTGGAGAGCAGCGTACTCGGCGTGTGGGCAGCTGAGTTGGGATTGGCGGAGGAGGACTATAAAGGAGGAGAGAGACGGCATGCACCAGGAACATCTAAGGGGAACATCTAGCTGAAGGAACACCTGTGCAGCCCCCGAGAAGAGCCGGCCGGCGGTGTGCCGCTCCCCTGCGGAAGTGGGGAATGTGGCCAGGGGGAACTGCCCTTCCACAGAGGTGGAAGGGATAGTAGCCAACCCGGGAAGAACCAGCAGCAAACCCGGGGAGGGCCAAGCAGACGAAAGAACAGCGCAGGGTCCTGTGTCGTTCCTCCATGAAGAGGGGGAGCGACATAATGGTGCCGTGACTCGGATAGGAAGCCTAGGCAGGGTTCAGTGTCGTTCCTCCACGAAGAGGGGGAGCGACATAATGGTGCCGTGACTCGGATATGAAGCCTAGGCAGGGCTTAGTGTCGTTCCTCCACGAAGAGGGGGAGCGACACCCACCCATGTGTAGTCCCAGGGGATGTAATTTCTGGCACACTCAGCTGGCTTCCGATTACCTCCACTAAGCTCAGCCCCACAGGCCATGAACAGGCTGCTATTCTGTGTCTCCCTCATTGGGAAATGAGTTGTAAAACATGAGAGTCAGGGGCCAGCGACGTGGTGCAGTGGGTTAAAGCCCTAGCCTGTAGCACCAACATCCCAGACGGGCACCAGTTCAAGTTCCAACTGCTCCACTTCTGATTCAGCCCCCTGCTAATGCACCTGGGAAATTGGTGGAGGATGGTCCAAGTCCTTGGGCCCATGCAACCACGTGGGAAACCTGGAAAAGCTCTTGGCTCCTGGCTTAGGATCGGTACAGTTCTGGTCTTTGCGGCCATTTGGGGAGTAAATGGGCGGATAGAAGTCTTTCTCTGCCTCCCTGTCTTTCAAATAAATAAATAAATCTTTTTAAAAAACATGAGAGTCAAATAGCTGTCCAAATGGATAGTGATTCCATGAGCAATCTGGGTGCCTACTGTGTGCTTGATGCTGGGCAAGGCCCTAAGGGCAGAGTAGAGCTCTGATGGTGTCTAGATGGGGCTTCTAGGCTCTGCTTGTCACCTCTTTTCTACTGCTTGTATGTAGCCTGCTGGGGATCCCTCTAGGGCTAGATACTCACATGCCTATTTTAGCATCTGCAAGATTTCACATGGTGCCTGGCCCTAGGACATGTATGTCACTCACCTATAAATGAGTGGTTGGATCAAGCCAGCAAGCTACTCGACAGGGAAAAACCAGGCAAGGGGAGTCCCATGTCCCTCATCGTTAGACCCAATATGGCAGCCACTACCCAGATGTGTGCTTTCATCCAAAGCACTTAATTATTATTTCAAATAATTAAAGTTAAACGCCCAAATCCTTGGTCGAACTCACTACATTTCAAGTACTCAGTGGAGTCATGGGCACTGGTCACAGCCTGTCTGACATGCAGAGAGAGCGTTCCCATCCTAACAGAACACTCTCCATGCCTCTGACCTGAGCCAGGCACAATGTCTGCTGATTGAACTCATCTAACTCAAAGTGTCTCCTGGCACAGTGGGAATTTCAGGCTGAAATGCTGCTCAGCAAAAACTGTAATAGCCCAGCAATACGGAGAAGTGTGAAGATGCAAGGGAGAGCCTCTTGTTTGACAGTTTCCAGCTGCAGCCCATGTCTTGTTGAAGGGCTCTGACTTCACGGAGCCCATGGAGGGTCAGAGAATCCAGTGGGAAGAGCAGGGTAAAATTGTGTGAGACAGCGTGATCTCAGCTACAGTAGAAGTAGGTGAGCTGCTCTTTCTAATAATTTTTTGTTCATGTTTGTGTCTCTAAAGGTCATGGACAGACAGTGTGGTTTGAGCAGCAATGATGGAGACACTCCAACTTGGGAATACTACCCAAGGCAGGAGCCAATGGAAGAGGGTGCTTAGGGGCAGTTTAGTTACACTGCTCTTCTGGAGACTGAGGAAGAAGGGGGTGTACAACCAGAAACAGGAAATGTGTCTCCAGGTTGCATTTGTTCTGTTCATGCTATAATGACATGAGGGGAAGTGGTATCGGGCCTCTGGGCCTTAGGTGTGCTGGGTTTGTTATCATTTCTTTCTCAGGTATTTAAGGAGTGACCTCTCAGACAGATCATGCCTTTAACACTTATATTGGATAGCACTTCTTGGGAGTTGTGCACAAGAGATTTTGGGCTGAGTTTTGGGTGTGGACCCACAATGGAAAGAATCTGGTGAGACACACTCCCACACAGGCACTGCATGAACCTGGAGAGCAAGTTCTACTCGCGCACGCCAGGGGGTGGCTGAGAAGCAGACCCTTCCCTCTGCAGGTCAGATTCTGAAGGAGCACCTTCGTGTGCCGACTGCCTACGCCTGTCCACGGAGCACCCTCAGGGTTGGGTAAGGTAAAGAGTATTTCCTCTGCGTTCCTGCGCGTGTTCCCAGGTGCTGCAGCATAGAGCTATGAAGTGGACTTTTGGCCACATTTCTAGCTTTCGTTGCTCACCCAGCCCGAAATCCTAAGTCCTGGGACTGGGAACGGAAACTAAGTTTGCTCTCATTGGAGCTTCCTATGTACAACCACCTCCCAAGACTGCCCAGGACCAGACTCGGATCCTACAGGGCAGTGTGAAGGGGCAGCTGGGCTGGCCGCACACACAGACTCCCAGAGTCCCACAGACCTTGTCTCCTGGGTCAACCAGGTCAGAACCAGGAAACCCACAGAGCTAAGTAGTGGCTGCTCTTCTCGGAGCCTTGCTTGGCACTCAGAGCTTCGCTGTCACCTCTTCCAGATCCAACCATGCCAACTCCTGCTCCCAGGCCTCAGGCCTGCTCAGGTGCCTTCTCCACCAAACGCTGGCAGGTCCCATTTATTTATGTGGCTGGAAATCCACCTGTAACAGAATTTGCAAACTAAGGGGATATGGACCTTTTATATGTTATCTCTATTTTCACCTTCATCCTCTCCGTTGAACTAGGAAGCTGAATGTGTTTGTTGTGAAGATTAAGTGTCTTTCAAATAGCTACAGACATCCGAGGCAAAAGACAGTGACCAGACATGTGGAATTGCTTTGTCTTCTCTTCTGCAGAGCCCAGCATAGCCCTAAGCTGGTAACAGGTGCTGCACAGGTAGGATGGATTGTAGAAATCATCAGTCGACTGATTAGGAAGAGTAGTATTGTACCAGGATCGTTCTAATATTCCCAAATAGGAGGACAATGTGACTGGTGGAGTGAGGACAAAAGACATCGGCAGTAATTAGGAGACAGCAAACAATCAAGAACAGTTAGAGGGGAAGGAAGTCGGTGTCATCATAGGAGGTCATAGAGACTTGACTTGGAAGAGCAGGAATTCCTGGCTCACCATAGAGCACTTGAGTGCTGGAAAGGGCCCCTGGATTCCTTGCTCCTGGGTTTGCAGAAGATTGTTTCACAGCAGTGGAAGATTCAGAAACACAGATCAGTAATCTGCTTCTAGCTAGTTTTCCCCCTCAACTCTTTGATCCTCTCTGTGCCTTAGTTGCCATTCCTCTCTTCTGCTCCTGCTTTCCCACTGTACAGTGCTCATCCTGAGAGACCTGGCAGGTAACAAACTTGCATTGTTAATGTCCATAACTTCTCTAGGCCACCCTCTTCTCCCACTCTCGTTGCTTTGCCCTCATTTCTGGCAGCAAGGCTCCACCACTGAATGGTGCCCAGCAACCCTGCATGGCAGGGAGTTAGGCAGGGGGTGGGAAGAATTGTGCTCCCACTTGACAACAAAGGGCCCCAGTGAACTCTGGCTCTACTGTCAGTGTTCTCGGTAATCTACTCTTGGCACTGCTCTCTCGGGAATTTTTCTGCACTGAGTGGCTTTGGGCTTGCACGATTATTCTCTTCCCTTGAGCTGTCAAGAAATTTTCTTGCAGTATATTACAGGGACAGCCTGGGGGAGATAGAAGGAGTTGAAGAAGAAGAGGAATAGGAAATGCTAAGTGTGGAGTGGGTAGGCGGAGAGTAAGGTTTAAAGTAAGTTCATGTCTTCTCCAATTCACTCACTCTCTTTGTGGCACAAAAGAAAAGCAGCAAAATTGAAAACAATATCAGAGTGACTACATTTGCATGAGACCACGCAAGAGAGGGAAGTAGATGGCAAAAATCGCCTGAGCCATGTAAGCTTCTAAGGTTTCCAGGCCAAGCCCTCCAAGGGCTCCTCCATTTGGAGGTCAGCACTGCAGCTCCCTGTAGGGCCACGTGTGTGACTGCAAGGGTGTAGTTTATGTTGCATACTTTTTGAAGAGTGCTCCAACATTTGTCATTGTCATGCCCTGCAGGTCCCCACTCTGAACTCCCAACCCTCTTAAAGCTAAACAGGAAGCATCCTCAGATTGGCTGTTTGGTGATAGCATCCTCAATTACTGGGTGAAGTGGAACAGTGTGGGTTGCCTTGCCTATCTTATGGTCAGGCCTCTTGGGGGAAGGATGAAGATTGAGGCTCCCAGCCTCTTTGCCCTCCTGCAAGCAGGGTACCCACCTGGCCTAAATTTGTACTTCTAATGGCACATAGTAGGCCTTGGCACCAATATTCCAGGATCTAAGGTCAACTGGGATTTGCCCCACGTCCTAGTGCCCCCCCCCCCCCCGCCAGCTTTTGTTGAGCGACGTGGGGGCCTGATCTTGCCTTATGGAATCACCCTTCATGTCAAGTTTCCATAAATTTTTCATGTATACGTAACAAGAAAGGGAAGGAAAACCAGTAGGAAGCTGTCTAAGCAAGTGCTAAGGAGGCAGGACTACAAGTGACTTGTAACACAAATAGAACTGACTATTTCATTTTAAACAGCAATATTTTCCATCTGATTCTAACACTGGAATACATTAAGGCATAAAATTTGTTTTTTAATTACCACAACATAAAACTTTCCTTCGAATGGAAAGGCACTGGCTAAGCTTGGTAGTAGTTTTAAAGAATGCCACTAATTCAGAGATAAAGAAAAGAATTCCAGGAAGCTGTCCATATCTAACCTGCAGGTCTCCTGCCTGCATGATATGGCAGGAAGCGGTGGAGGGGCAGGGTCGGCCCTCTGCTTCTGTGTATCAGACTGCCTGCCTCTCATGGGGCCCAGGTGTGTGGGACTCAGCCTTTTCATCCCAGGAGTTCGAGCCCTCCCGTCTCTGCGGTTTCTCCATTCAAGCTCCAGTCCCCGGAAGGCTGCCCAGGTGACTATCGAGCTGACTTCACACCAAGAGGCCCTCAACAGAAAACAGTCACTGCAGGGAGCAGAGACCCCTCTGGATCCTGCGTGCCACCCCCGCAAGCTCGGCTCCCCTCATCCCTGTCACCCTGTCCCAGGTCCCCCAAAATGGGCTGCCGTTTCTTGTCCTCAAATGGCCCAGACATATTTTGGAATTTAGGTCTCAATGGGCCTGGAGCTTCGCAAGCTGTCTGAAGCTCGAATCACTCTAAAGAGAACTGACCAGGACCCAGTGTCTCCCTAAATGTCTTCCCCGTCAGCTAATTTGGCAACAGATTTTGAATCGCGTAGATTCAGCATTACCATGAGACACGTTCTGCTTTTAGAGCTGGAGGTTTGATGTTTAACACAAGTTACGTACTACTAGTACATCTTAACTATTTTATATAAAATGATACACACATGGAGATAGACAGCTACATGAGCTGTGGTGGGCATGACCCTCTGCTGTCACCTTTATCTCTGGCTGTCCCCACGCTCCCGGGCACCCTCATGCCTCCCTGGCAGAAATCCTCCAGGGCCCTGCTGCATTCCCCAGCCGGCCTGCTCTGCTCCTGTGTGCTGAGGCCCTCGTCACACTAACTTTGTGCTAATGACATTCATCACTGGGCTCAGAATAGTGCAGGAGTCGATTTCCTTCCTCTCCCGAGTAGACCAGGGATCATGACTGTCTCCCTCAGCAGCAGGCTGCCCAGAGTCCCTGCGCTGCTGTTTTCATCCTAAAGCTGTGTGCTTCTTGTGTGTGCACTGCACATCAGCATCATTAAGCACCAACTGACAAAAAAATAGAAGCCATTTCTTCCAGAGAGCAAACTTCCAGACACAGGACTGTGCAAGCAGGATAGTGCAGCAGACATTTGGAGGCCCAGAGAAGGAGGGCTTCAGGGAGAATGTCCCGTCCCGCGGGACAGCAACTGGGGCCGAGCACCTAGAAGGAGAAATGAAAGGGACAGGAGACACAAGGATGGCAGCAAGACAGGTGCCGATCAAGCTGCAACTTTATTTTTCAACCACACACTTATATATCATCGAGGCAGGGTATCGGGAGGGGGAAGGAGGGGGGGCTTATCTTGTAGCTGCAATGCTAATGCAAGTAGGGGAAAGGTTACAAGGCCTTAAGGCACAAGGTCACACAAGATTGCGTTATCAGTACTATCAGGTCTGGCCTGTCCAGCCCTGTCTCTCAACTAAGAGGTCACATGCTGCGTGGTCCCCGACAGGAGAACCCAGACAAGGACCAGACAAGGGCCCCAGACTGTAGCTGTGGATGGGCCCTCTGAGAGTGGAATCTGCCTCCTGCCTCTGCAGGGTCTCTGGAGGGACGAGAGTTGGTAGGGACGGAGTCTGGGGAGGAAGGATGTGAGTTGGAAGGTACGCTCAGAGCTGGAGCTACTTCTCGGCCAGTCCATCGCTCAGGGCAGCAGTCAACAAATGATAAGGACATCGCAGCTCCATCCGCTGAATTCCTAACATCCTCAGCGCAGCACCCACCTTTCCCCGTGAATGAGCACTAACTCTTCAGCCAGCGCTGGGTCAGGTAAAGTGGTGCCATGTCAGTGTGGACAGGTCTGGGTTTGGAGCCACAACACTGGTCCCAAGGGGGACACCTGTCTCCCAGGAATCTCACCTGGGGCACCTGAGAGTGTGGAGATGCTGGGGGAAGTGGGGGCTCCATGCTGTATTTTCAGGAGAGCTGCACAACTTTGAGTGAGGGATTGAAACACAGGAGAGGATGCCAGGTCAAGGGCATGTCCTTCTCTCAGCTCAAGCTCCTCTCCTAGGGAATCACCTCTCCCCACCCTACAGCACCTTTGCAGCAGGGCAGTGGGAGAGACTGAGTGAGGGAAGTTCCTGTTTCAGGGCTCTGGAGCAGGATCCAGAGGACTCAGGTGCTCAAGGGCCTTTGTCCCCAGGGAACAGTAGAGCTCCTGTCTCTGGTCCATCACTCCTCTGTGTGTGACTCTGGGCAAGTGACTTCACCCTCTTCAGGTCAGGAACATTGACTGTGAGGTGTGGGGCACAGCATGTTCTGCCCACCCCACGGGACTGGTGGGGGATTCTCAGAAGATGGTACCAGATGTTCTGGGTAAGCTGCGGAGCATCATGCCCGTGCAAAGGCTGCAAAGTCACTCGGCATCCCCGGCCGACTCGGGGCCCTCCAGGTTCCCCTCCGGGGACAACCACCACACACATCCGGCTAATTCTTCCAGACACTGCACGTGGAAATGTTTCTGTGATGCTAATGATGCGCCACGTTTCTTCAGGATTTATGGGTATTTGTCTATAATTAAGCTTCGTAACACATTACTAGCAAGTGGGCCACATTAACAGTTCCTATCCCAGAGCAGGGGACAGAGGACACAGGGATTCAGTTGCTTTCCTAAGTTCACGTGTCTTCTCCATGAGGTCTGAGCCCAGGCTCCCGGTCACTGTGCTTGGCTGCCTTTCTGTGAGTGTCTCTCAGTAGTGCATATTCCTTTTGAGCAGCCCAGCAGCATCCTGAGTGTACACCACACTGTAAAATCCCTCTGTCTGAACCCAACTTGGTTGCTTCCCTAGCAGTGGATGAACAAGAGAACAGAAGTGGCATGTTGGAAAACTGGACACCTTTCCGTAGTCTTCTGCTACCAACAGGCCAACAGTTGTTTCTGTCTCAAATGTATTCTCTAGGATCATGGCTCACAGGTACAAGAAAAGAGCAGATACAGAAGTCATAAGAAAAGCGATCTGCTCTAGGAAATCTAGTGCCAGGGCCCGTGAGGACTTCAACAGATCCAAATGGGCATCTGAGCCAACAAAACCACAAATACTCCTGCCTGGGACTCCCCTGCAAGCCCTGTGGGAATGGAGCCTGTGAGGAGACTGCTGAGTGACGACTACAGTGTGCACAGCAGAGACTGGGTTCTGGGGAGAACGGACACAAGAGGGAGGCTCACACTCTGAGCTGGTGCAGCCACTGCCCTTTCTCAGCCAGACTGCCTTCCAGCTGCTGCTATCTTTGGTCAACAAGGCAACAGGAGCTTGTAGACTGCACTGCACCACCTGAGCCCTAGATCTGCAGGCTGCTGTCCCCGTTGATGACTCCTAACTGCTCCTGACCCAGCTTTGTCAGTTGAAGGCAATGCTACTTCTTGGTGCAACTGTCACATAGGCAGTTGGCTTGGAATGTTTGGGGTGTTGAGCCATTGGGAGTTGAGCAAGAATATTGGTCATTCATGGTGGGGGGCAGGGCAGTGGGTTGGGTCATGGGCTTCAGGAGAATGGACACTAATTTGTGAGACCCCCTGGTCCTTCAGAGGGCTTCAGGTAAGGAAAGGGCGTTGCATTTTGGATCAGGGATTAAAAATGTCTAGCGGACTGGTTTGCCCACGATTTCAACTTTTTGGTAGATCAAAGAAGAAGTTTTGATTTTTCAAGTTTTTTTTTTCTGTTGTGTTGCTGGGAATGATAAGCACCACATGTCATATATACTGGTCCCCAAACAGGAAGTGTGTTAGTCCTTTTGTATAATTATAGTCTAACTTTGTTGTTTTTCCTTCAAATAATCCCTTACCACCCCTTTCCCTGAACAAAAAGAGAGAGAGAAAGATGTACGTAGAAAGTCCTCCTCCTTTTTAAATGTAGGATGGTGGGTGGATACTGTGGCAAAGCAGGTTCGGCTGCTGCTTGGGCCAACCACATCCCATGTCAGCATGCCAGTTGGAGTCCTGAATACTCTGCTTCCAATACAGCTTCCTACTAATGCCTCCTGGGAGGCAGCAGATGATGGCTCCAAGTGCTCAGATCTCTGCCACCCATGTAGGAGAACCAGATGGAGCTTGGGGTTCCTGGCTTTGCCCTAGCCCAGGCCTGGCTGCTGTAGGTATTTGGAGGGTGGGGGAGGGTAAATCACGGGATAGAAGCTCTCTTCCATCTCTTTCTCATTCTCTCCAAGTACCTGTACTCTACCTTTCAAGGAGGTGAAAATAACTGAAAAATAAACATTGCAAGTAAGATGCCACAAATCGCTCAGGAGTGAGGCACCTCCTAAAATCAAAGTTGTCCTTGGTCATCGAGCTGAAGTGGATTTTCTTTCCCTTCCTTCTGGCCCATGGGCTTTCTGACTCCAGACACTAAGTTTTTGGATCTTAGGCAAATCGCCTGCATCCACATCTCAGCCTGGGAGGACAGGCCTGGCATCAAAACCCACTGGCCAGGAAGACCAGGAAACGAAAACTCACTGCTGCTCTGTGACCGACACAACGTTGATTCTAGGAAGCACCTTATTCCCGAGCGATTTGTGGCATCCTGCCTTTCCAAAAGAGGAGGACTTCCTGAGAACATCTCTCTGCTTCTGTTCAAGAAAAGGGCTGGGGAAGGAGCTACTTGCAAGAAGAAACAAGTAAAGTTCAATTTCCAGTGTAAAAGAGGGCACCAAAAGCCTTCCCGTCTGTGTGCCAACATATACACTGCCGGCATCACAGAAAGGGGAACAGCCAGTCACACCGAAAATCAACCACTCTCCTTTGATCCCTCGGAGAATAAACCAATTGGCAAAACACTTCTCCAAGCACTGGCATGACTGGCAAATGCAGACAATCACAGCTTCACAGAGCAGAGGCCTCTGCCGGAGCTGAGATGTGGGTAGGAAACTCAGAGGGTGGCTGGTGAACTGCTGTGGGCTTAGTGAGGAAGCCTGAGGGTTAACACCCAGAGAGCCAGCTCATGGAGTCCCTCAGGCTTCCATGACTTTCACCTCCATCAGCCCCCACCAGCTGCTCAGGGTGAAATCAGAGGAAAATACCTCCAGACTTCCAGCTCAAGGGGGAGGGAAAATGCAACCCTTACGAAATACAAAGTTACTTCCAAAAGTTTGTTGAGAAATGGGATGAAAGAATTGTTTATTTTGGTGACAGAACTTTGAATCCCTTGCTTCCTTGTTTCCTAACATGCATTTCCTGAACTTGCTGAGGGCCCCCTCCTCTGCCCACAGAATTCCAGTCTCCTCCTCAATAAAAACTCTGCTCTGAAGAGACATCATCTTAGCAGACAGTAACCAACTGGGGTTCTACGGCTGCTGACAGGAAATAGATCTAGATCTCTCTAGCCTTTCTCGTGTCAGAAGAGATGTGTCCCAACTCTGCTCTCCTCTGTCCTCTTGTCTCACCCAGGGAAGAGAGACTGGAGCATGGACGTGGAGGTCGCAGGCCAAGGCCTCAGGCTCACTAGAAGTCTAATCACAGGCTTAGATGCTACTCTTCTCTCTGAACCTCAGACCACATTGTTACAACACAAAGGATGCAAAAAAAAAAGTCTAGACAGAGTAATTAATATTTTTATTTTTTAAGATATTTTTTAAAGATTATTTATTTGAAAGGCAGAGTTACAGAGAGGCAGAGAGAGAGAGAGAGAGAGTGAGAGAGAGAGAGGTCTTCCATCCACTGGTTCACTCCCTAAATGGCTGCAATGGCCAGAGGTGGTCCCATCCAAAGCCAGGAGCTTCTTCCAGGTCTTCCATGTGGGTCTAGGGGCCCAAGGACTTGGGCCATCTTCTACTGCTTGCCCAGGCCATAGCACAGAGCTGGATCAGAAGTGGGGCAGCCAGTGCTCAAACCAGTGTCCATATGGGATGCCGACACAGTAGGCTGCAACTTTACCCATTATGCCAAAGCAATGACCCCAAAAGTCATTATTTATTTGAGGGCAGAATGAAAGATACAGGGAGACACACACACACACACACACACACACACAAACAGAGAGAGAGAGAGAGAGAATCTTCCATCTGTAGGTTCATTTCCCAAAGAGCTACAGTGGCCAAGGCTGTGCCAGCCTAAAGCCTGGAACAGGAGATTTCCGGGTCTACTACATGGGAGAAGTGGCCTAAACATTTGGGCCATCTTTTGCAGCTTTCCTGGGCCCATTAGCAGGGAGCTGAATCTGGGGTGAAGCAGCTGAGACTCAAACCAGCACCCAAATGGATGCTAGCACTGCACCGCTGGCTTAACCCATTATGCCACAGTGACAGCCCCCTAGATTCTGGCTTGAAACCAGCTCACCCTTGCCAAAGGGGCCATGTGGGGAGTGAGCAGAGAATAGAAGATCAAACTCTGACACTTGACCTTTCAAATAAATAAATCTTAAAGAACCCTGGGCCCCAGCACTGTGGCATAGCAGTAAAGCTGCTGCCTGAGACACTGGCATCCCATATTGGGAGGCTGGTTTGGGTCCTGGCTGCTCTGCTTCTGATCCAGCTCCCTGCTAACATGCCTGGGAAGGCAGAGGAAGATGGTCCAATCACCTGGGGCATTGCCTCCTTCTGGGAAGACCTGGATGGAATTTGGGTACCTACTTTCAGATGGCCTAGTCCAGGCATGGTAGCCATTTGTGTGGGGTGTGGCAGGTGAACCATGGATGGACAATTTCTCTCTCTCTCTCTCTCTCTCTCTCTCTCTCAGTGTGTGTGTGTGTGTGTGTGTTTATGTTTGTCTCCCTGTATCTTTCATTCTGCCCTCAAATAAATATTAAAAATAAAAACAGTCTAATAAGACATTTTCTTAGGAGTTTCCTTTGGGATTTACATGAATTGAATTCTTGAGGCAGTGCCCACACAGATTCTGCCCCCTCCTTTTAGTCCAGCTTGGACAAGATAGGGCTTTCCACAGCAAGTTCAGGCTACTGCTGAGAAGAGCCGGGGGACACAGAGTCCTCAGGGCCATCACACACCTCTGGGGAGATGGATTTCTAGAACCAGGTGGGTCTGCAAGGCTCCCACCAGCACTGGGGAGGAGCGATGAGAATGAGAGCTGGTGGTGTCTCTCGTCCTTACGGGTGCTGCTTTTCAGAATGTATGGGAACAGTTTTTCCTCAAATGGGTTACCTGAAGGGGCTTGGAAAACCTCATGGAAAAGGAATTAAAGGACAGCATGTTTGCTGCCAAAGTTCACAGTAGAACTTTGTTAAACAAAAATTATCACAGGTTCAAAACTGCTTTTTACCTAAATAAGCTTTGAATTGTATATTTTCCGTGAAATTTTGGAAGTACCCTGTGTTTCATCTTTATTTATCTGCCTTAGAAAAGTCAAACGTCTGGGGTCATTGCTGGGGCATAATGGGTAAAGCTGCAGCCTGCTGTGCTGCATCCCATAGAGACACTGGTTTGGTGCCTGGCTGCTCCACTTGTGACCCAGCTCTCTGCTAGTGCCTGGGAAAGCAGTAGAAGATGGCAGGGGAGACAGGAATAAGCTCCTGGCTCCAGGCTTCTGATCAGTCCAGCTCTTGCTGTTGCAGCCCTCTGGGGAGTGCACCAGCAGATGGAAGACCTCTCTCTCTCTCTCTCTTTTTCTTTCTCTCTCTCTCTCTCTCTCTCTGCCTCTGCTTCTCTGTAACTCTGCCTTTCAACTCAATAAAAACAAAAAGCCTCTAAAGACAACTCAGATCTTTTAAGTGAGATGGGCTTTCACCTGAGCTCTATGCTAAACAGTCCCCAAATTCTCATACTCTATTGTTTTTTCAGCTTATTTAATAAAACTGTAGTGAGAATTCCTGGGGTGCTGGTTCTTTCCTCCTAGCCTTGAGGGAGAGACCAGCACTGCAGGAAATCACACTGCCCAATGTCCCTGGGCTTCCTAAAGGAGGGGTCATCTCCCCAGGGAGGGTTTCTCTCCCAAGAAGGCTTGGACAGTCGGTGCCAAGGGACCACTACTTGTTCCTGGGGCCCATGACTGTGCTGGGCCCTAGGGGCTCCTCAAGAACTGCAGGAGACACCGATCCACTTGCTGTGTGGGGGCGGGGATTACCGGGCTCGTTTCCTACCTGAGATGAAGTTCTTGCTTCCTCGGGAGAAACACTGGCCCTGGGGTTCAGCACGATGATGTCCCAAGGAGCTAGATTCGATGCTGTGATGTAGCCATCGACTCGTCATTTCTAGGCTGTGCACGTCCTGAGGAGTTGAAGCAGGGAGTCTCTCTTTTTTTTCTAAGTTGTATTCTATTTGAGTGAGAGTGAACAGGGGAAAGAGATTGCTGGTCAGAGAGAAAGAGAGAGAGAGAGAGAGAGAGAGAGAGAGAGAGCGAGCTCCTCCATCCTCTGATATACCCCATAGATGACCACCAGGCCTTGGCCAGGCTGAAGCCAGGAGGCAGGAGTTTGGTCATTGTTGTTACAGGAGCCCACAATCCCCAAGTGTCTGGGAGTGCCTCGATTCCTCCCTCCTAGGCAGAGGACCGTCTGGGGGGATGTAGCTTTCTCGGCTGCCACTGATTAGGCCTTCCATGTTTGGACTGCATGGACCCCACTACCTTCTGGGCTTCCAGGGTTTCTGCCGAGAAATCTGATGATGACTTAGGGGAAAAGGGTGACAAAGCCACCTTCCTCTCAGCTCTGGAGATGGGAACTGTGTACCTGATGGTGTCTTGGGCAACAGAACACTTGTCCAGTTTACCGAGGCCAGAGAGATTGTTCCATCATTCTGAGACACATCACTCAGTGGGTAAAGGAGAGGAGGGGATATACTACGTGGAGACACTAGGAGGTCTTCGAAAGACACACTTATTATCATATTTACACCAGAAATGAGAAGGCCACGGAAGCAATCTACAGGTTGGAGTTTCTCAAATATTAAGTATCAATCTCTATCACCAACCTAGGCCACAGATTCTCCGGTATCCGGGTATCGTTTTTATTTAATTGGCAGATTCTCGAGAAAACCACTGTGGATGAACTACAGCTCCCATTGGTCAATTTCTTGCTCTGACTTCATAAGGCACCACTGTTATGAAAGACGTATTATTACTCAGTCCCTGGCTGGGCTGTGATTGGTCCATTTCTTGCTCTGATCTCACAAGGCGCTGCTATGTGAGGTGAGCCCCCAGAAAGTATATATAGCGGCGGCGGGGGCCTAGATTTTCGTCCGCCTTACCCAGAGAGCACTCTTTTGTGATCTGTGTAACTAGGACCCCTCTAACTAGCGTTTCTGCTTGTTGGTGTTGCTTGTGCTTTTTCTTGGTTGTTTGTTTCTGGGTCTATTTGGTTGTTGCTTTTTCCCATTTTGTTTAGTTTGTTGTTTTCCTCCTCGTTGTTGTTTTGCCCAGTGGGTCTTTTTTTGCAGTTTTTGTTTATTTTTGCTTCCCCCACTCTAGTCAGCTAGCACGATCAGAAGCATCAGCATTAGAGTATTTAGCGGCTTTTCCTCTTTGTTGTGTTCTGTTTTATTGAGATAGTCTAGCGGCTTTGCCTTTAGAGTAGTGAGTGTAGCTGCTGCTGTGTCTTAGTCAGCTGGGTAGTCAGTCCCCCGTGGTCCCTTTGTGTTGTAGGTAGTGCAGTGAGGGTCGGTGATTAGCTAGTGTGCATCGCGTGATTTAGGGAGTCGAGAGAGTGTAGTTAGGTGGCCGGCAGCATGGCCTTCCATCCTCCCCTGGACGGGTTCCGCTTCGTGGAGGTGATCGGCCAGGGCGGCTGCGGCCTGGTGAAGCTGGCCCGGCACCTGGCGTCGGGCAAGTACGTGGCGGTGAAGATCCTCCTGCGAGACTGCTCTCCCAGCAGCGCGCTGTCCGCGCAGGGGGAAGCGGCCATCCTGAGGAGCCTGCGGCACGACAACATCGTGCGGCTGCTGGAGGAGCGGCACACGAGGACGCACCTGTTCCTGGTCATGGAGCTGGCGACCAGGGGCTCGCTCCAGCGCTACGTGCTGGAGCAGGGAGGCCTGGCCGAGGCCGAGGCCAGGGCCCTCTTCCGCCAGGTGCTGGCCGCCGTGAGCTACTGCCATGCCCAGCACGTGGCGCACCGGGACCTCAAGCTGGGCAACCTGCTGCTGGACGAGCACCTGAACATCAAGCTGGCAGACTTCGGGCTGAGCCTGAGGCTGGAGCAGGGCACGCTGGTAAGGGGCTTCTGGGGCACCCCCGAGTACTGCGCACCAGAGGTTTTCCTCGGGGAGGCCTACGACGCATTTAAGGCAGACGTCTGGAGCCTGGGGGTGGTGCTGTTTGCCATGCTGGCGGGCACGCTGCCCTTCCGCGGCAAGGACACGGAGGAGCTGCAGGACACGGTGCTGTGTGCCTGCTATGTGCTGCCGTGTACCGTCAGCCCGGCCCTGCAGGAGCTGCTGGCCTGGCTGCTCACCATCGACGCCTCGGGGAGGCCGAGTGCGGAGGAAGCCAGGACCCACTGGTGGTTCGGCCCCGGCCGAGAAGCCGCCCAGGAGGGCGAGGAGGACGCGGTCACCCTGCTGCAGCCCCTGAGCGTTCCCCGGGACCCAGAGGCCAGGGAGTACCTGGCGGGCCTCGGACTGCTGCCAGGCAAGGGGACCGAGGGGCAGCCAGGCCCTCAGGCCCACAGCCCCGTGTCCCTGCCCGAGTCCTCACGTTGTGGCGAGCGCCACCCCATGGAGGACGACAGCTTGTCTCTGGTGTCGGTGTCCTGTGACAGCATGGCCGTGGACTACGTTTCCTCCGCACAAAGCAGCTACTCCGAGGCCTCCAGTGAGTCTTGCCCCCTCTCCCCACAAAGCCCCTGCCACCTCAGGGCCTCAAGGAGCTGAGCCCAAAGCCCCCAAGGTGAGCCCACTCTTGACTCTCTCCTACCAGGCCAGCCACAGCAGGAGCGGAGCCGAGCTCTCAGCCCAGCCCCCGACTCCTCCGAGGCCTCCAGTGAGTCTTGTCCCCTCTCCCCACACAGCCCCTGACACCTCGGTGCCTCCAGGAGCTGAGCCCAAGGCCCAACGTGGAGACCCCACTCTTGACTCTCTCCTACCAGGCCAGCCACAGCAGGAGCGGAACCCTGCTCCCAGCGCAGCCCCTGAGCCAGCCTCCAAGGCATTGCCCTCCAGCCCCAGTGCCAGGAGCCCTGTGGACCTTGCTGAGACAGAAGATGCTGCAGCAGCCTGTGAGCCCGAGGAGGCTGGGACCGCAGCCACTGCTGACACCACAGGCACCACAGCCAGCGCCCAGGGCAAGAGGCAGGGCCGGCGCGGGGTCGGCAGGAGGATCCTCGGGTTCCTGCGGAGGGCGTGCTGCGTCCTGCGGTCCCGAAGGAGCGGCCCTGGCCTCCGCTGCTGCAGAGTGGTCCCCCAGTAGCCTCACTCAGCCCCCGTCACCAGGAGCAATCCGCAGGCTGAGCTGACTGAACGTTTTTCTTGAGCATTTGAAAATGCTTCTCATGAATAAAATTCACCATGTGTGCATGGCTTTGGTCCCGTGTGACGTTTGGGTCCCTGTGTGCACCTTGCAGAGGTGATGGAGGTACAGACGGGCGGCTCTCACAGAAAGACAAATGCTGGGCGATCTCACCCATTTGGGGATCACAGAAGGGGTGACCTCATAGAAGTAGAGCAGAGAGTGACGCCTCCCAGAGGCTGGGCCGGGGAGAGGGACGGAGAGTCTCAGCGTCCACATGGCACAGGCACATGAGGGTCGGGGTCTGAGGTCTCTGGCCCAGCAGGGAGGTCCCAGTCCACAGAGCTGTGCTTTGCAACAGAGTTGTCAGTGTCCGCATCCAACATCTCCTGCATTGTCAAGGGAGAACACTACCCCATTACCCCGAGGGCCATGCACCTGATCTCTTGGGGTATGGGATCCACCTGCTCTGCAGCCCAACAGCTGTATGTGGAGGGGAGCAGTATGTCCATGCTGCTTTGTTCCCAGCCCACCCAGTGTGAAGCCCGGCTTCAGTAGGGGACGGGGCAGGCCAGGTGCCTGGAATTCTCTGTGAGGTGTTCCGGTCAGTAGGGCCCTTGGTAGCACCCAACCCTCCCCAAACCCATGTTAGCACCTTGACCATCTATAAGGCCACCCGCACAAAGCTGGGGGAGCTGAATTGATGGCTGGAGGCCTCCTGGAGAAGACAGGACCCCTGCCTCCACCTCAAGGAAACTGGCATGCGGCCCTTCCTCCACCCCTGGTCAGCTTCTCTTCCAAGTTCCTGAGAAGGGGAGGTGGGGCTTAGTGAATGACCATATTTCTAGATGGGAGGTTACATGCATGTTCCCCCAAGATGGATCACAGCTCTTTTGCTGCTCACAATGCTCCCGGCACAGAACTGGGGCTGTGGGGGCTCCTGCTTGAGCAGGTGGTCACGCCATACTTGCCATGCCTCTGCAAAGTTACATGGTTATCAGGACCACCCCCCTGAGTGACTAGTTTCTCAGAGCTGTCCTAAAGGGACAGAGCTCTTAGTTGTGTGCAGGGCAGAAAAGCAAACACATATCTGGAAAAGGACTATTATCCAAAACATACAAAGAGCGCTTCAGACTCAATTATGACAAAACAAGAAACCCAGCTTAAGAATGGGCCAAAGACCTCAGGAAAGAAGATATATGGATGGTGAACAATCACACATCACAATGCCCACACCACATGGCATCAGGGAACTGCAAATTAGGTCAATAGTGTGACACTACTCCTTGCCTATTAGAATGACCAGAAGCCAAACCATGGAGACCACCAAAGGTGAGTGAGTATGTGGCCCAACTGAAGTCTTACTCACTGCCAGTGGGAATGCAACCTGGTGCAGCCGCTTCAGAAGACGGTTTGATGATTTCTTACAAAATCAAGCATTCCTTCATTATCCATATGAAGCTGTCATCTTGCTCCTTTGTATTTACACAAATGAATTGAAAACTTATGTCCATACAAATACTCAAGAATGTTCCTAGCAGCTTTATTCAGAATTGCGCAAACTTGGGAATACCCAAGGTGTCTTCCAACAGCTGAATGGATGGTGAACTGGTAGACCCAAATGGTGGGAGATTATTCAGCCCTGAAAAAGTCATGGGCTAGCAATGACATGGGGAGAACTTGAATCCATATTGCTCTGCGAGAGAATGCCATGTGAAATCTGAGAATCAGGTCGCATACTGTGACTTCAACCCTAAGGCGTTCTAGGAGAGATGTGGTAAACAGATCTGAGGTTGCTGGTTGTTTAGGGTGAGGAGGGGAGGAGCAGGCAGAGTGCTGAGGATTTGGGGGCAGTGAACGATCCTGTAGGATTCTATAATGGTAGACGGGTGTCATTATGCACTTGACCAGACCATGGACTGGACAACACGTCCCCAGTGAACCACAATTTAAGCCTTGGACTCCAGGTAATAACAACAGATCCATCTTGGTGTATCTCTTATTTACAAAAGTAAACACCCAACTTAAACTCCACTCGTCAATATTACTACTAATAAGTATCAGTGGGCAGGACACATTCAAGAATAGTTCTATTTTCTGGTTGAGACCATGATTTTCAAATGTGTTGTTTGGCTGAACTCTTCTTATTCTTCAGGTGCCTTCTTGTCTAAAGTAAATCGACTTGATTCAACTGCATGTGGCCAGCATTCCCTTTATGAAGCCAAAAGTGGTTATGAAGTCACGTGTGATACAGGCTTTTCTTTCTTTCTTTGTTGCTTTTTTTTTAAAATTTATTTCTTTAGTTGAAAGACAGAATTAAAGAGAGACAGAGAGAGAGGTCTTCCATCTGCTGGTTCACTCCCTAAATGGCCGCAACTGCTGGAGCTGGACTGACCCAAAGCCAGGAACCAGGAGATTCTTCCAGGGTACAGAGTGGGTACAGGGGCCCAGGGACTTGGCCATCTGCTGCTTTCCCAAGCACATTAGCAGGGAGCTGGACTGGCAGTGGAGCAGCAGGGGCTCAAACCAGCACCATTGTAGGATGCCAGCATTTCTGGGTGGCAGCTTTACCCACTATGCCACAGCACTGGCCCTGGGATAGAGAGGTTTCTCTACGATGTTCCTTCTTTGGCCAGATCCAGAACATTACATGTAATCCTTTTACTTTGGCAAAGGATGCCGTCACTATACACTCAGGCCATGTCTCCTACCAAGTTCGGTGTGTTATGGAGGGCATGTGACACAAAACGTGCTTCTGAATTTTTGACCAAAATTCTGTCCCATTCCTCTTTATATAACCAATCACACCGGTGTCACTGTCATAGACTCGCCTTTGACAATCTTTTAAATCAAAGTATAAGTGGGATCTTTTTTAGATTTATTTATTAATTCAAAAGGCAGAGTGACAGAGAAGGAGAGAGGGAGAGGAGCCAGGAACTTCTCTGGGTCTCCCACATGGGTGGCAGGGGCCAAGCAGTTGAGCCATCTTCAGTGACTTCCCTGGCACATTAGCAGGGAGCCAGATCAGATGGGAGCTGGTGCCCCACCCTGGGGGGCTTAACGTGCTGCCTTGCAGGTTCACACAGGCCTGCAAGTAGTTTCTTCTCTCGATTCTTTCCTTAAGTCACATCAGGGCTGAGACCAGTTAAATATGCAAGCACACTTCATCTAGACCCTCATGTTTACAAATTTTTAGAAATAGGAAGCAAAATTGCAAAATGTTCCTCAGCTGCTACTGTAAATACTACATTGATTTCTTCTTATTTTTAAAGAGATATATTTATTTATTTGAAAGTCAGAGTTACACAGAGAGAGGAGGAGAGGCAGAGAGAGAGAGAGAGGTCTTCCATCTGCTGGTTTACTCCCTAGCTGATAACAACCGCCGGAGCTGTGCTGATCCGAAGCCAGGAGCCAGGAGCTTCTTCCGGGTCTTGCATGTGGGTGCAGGGGCCCAAGGCCTTGAGCCATCTTCTACTGCTTTCCCAGGCCACAGCAGAGAGCTGCATCAGAAGTGGAGTGGCGGGACATGAACTGGCACCCATATGGAATGCCAGCATTGCAGGTGGTGGCTTTACTTGCTACACCACAGTGTCACATTCCTCTTCTTCTTCTTCTTCTTTTTTTTTTTTTAGTGTTTATATTTATCCTTATCTACTTGAGAGGCAGAGGGAGATACCTTTGTCTCTCTCAGCTCTGTCCCAGCTGCCCCACTCCCTGCTAATGCACCTGGGAAAGCAGCAGAAGATGGGCCAAGTGCTAGGCCCGCGCACCCGCTGGGAGACCTGGAAGAAGCTCCAGGCTCCTGGCTTCAGCCTGGCCCAGCCCTCGTTGTTGCAGCCATTCAGGGAGTGAACCAGCAGATAGAAGCCCTCTCTCTCTGTGTTTCTCCCTCACACTCTGTAATTCTGCCTATCAACTAAATGAATAAATCTTAAAAAGAAAGAAAGAAAGAAAGAAAGAAAGAAAGAAAGAAAGAAAGAAAGAAAGAAAGAAAGAAGAAAGAAAGAAAGAAAGAAAGAAAGAAAGAAAGAAAGAAAGAAAGAAAGAAAGAATCTAAGTCGAAACCCAAGCAATCAGAAGACCTGGACTGAGCTCCTGTTCACTCCTGGGAACATTTGAGGAGTGAACCAGTGGGTGGGAGTGTGCTCTCTCTCTCTCCCCTCTGGCTCTCCAAGAAAAAAAGTGTGGCTCTGCATTTGCAAAATCCCAGCTCACTGCAAGGGGAGGTCTGGGTCTACAGCTGATGGAAATCCTCTCGTAGAGGGTCCCACCAACACAGAGACGGCCTTTGCACGCTTCCTGGTGTGCAGATCTGCTGCTTATTTGCTCAAGTGCAGACACATGATGCACCAGGCGCATCCAGGAGCGGCCATGCCCCGGGGAGCTGTTGCAACCTCAACTTTGCAAGAGAGCTTCAGGCTGAAGATACAGATTTAGAGATCCACTTGCACAGGAGAGAGGAGGCTACGACGGAACAGAAAGGAGATGGGAAGGGCAATGTCTCTGAGCGGGCTGGGGGTGGAAGCCGTCTGTGGCATCAGCTCGCTAGGCAAGTCAGAATCCTGAGGAGAGGGTAAGGCTGCTGGGATCAGAATCTGGGAAGGAAGGAGCGCATGTTCCCCAAGATGTGCAACTGGGGGCAGGGGCATGGGCATTTGCCGCCCAGCGTGCCTGCATCCCAGAGTGGAGTGCCTGGTCAAGTCCTGACGCCTCTGCTTCCAGTCTGGCTTCCCGCTAATGTGCACCCTGGGAGGCAGCAGGGGATGGCTCAGGTACTTGGGTCCTTGCCAGCCAGGAGGGGAGACTGGGATTGAGTTCCAGGCTCCCCATGAACCAGCACATAGAAGATCTTGCTCTCTGTCTCTTTACCTTTCAAGTGAAAATGACTAATAAGTTTTATTTAAATAAAGGAATTGGGGAAAGAATGTCTAGGGGGACAATAACAACATCAGCAGCAATAACCACCATCCAGACGATGGACAAAACTCGTGTGTCCTCTACTTTCCTTTGTTCGGAGAAATCAGCATTTTGTGCTCAGAGCTTGGACACACTGGGGGTAGAAATTCTGCAGTCTGATGTAGCAGACATTGGGAAGCTGATCAAGGCGCAGCTGAACATCGGAGGGCTGACGCAGAACCCGCAGGGATTCTCAGCAGACTTGTATTCGGGACACCGTCTCAAACATGTCTGGGCTATTATCTAAGAAATGGCCAGCTTCTGACGGAGCCCAGAGCCCACCGGGCGCAGACCCCCAGCGTCAGTTAGAGCGCATGTAGTGCTGGGCGCCCACTAGGGAGCTGAGCTGCCTCCCGTCTGTGGACCAGGAGATCCTGCGAGAATTCGGGAAAAACCTGGAGAAGCAAGCTGGGACCAGCAGTGTGGAACCTCCGGGACAATGTTGGCCTCGCGAGCGGCTGGAAACAGGCAGTGTTTCTGTTCCTTGTGTGAACTGCGCGCTGTAGGCGTGGCGTCACTGACAGGACCCAGGAATGGAGTGAGGAAGAGCAGGCGGCGAGCCCGGTCCGGACACCTAGGAGGAGCCCCGACCGCAGCCTGTGGAGCTCAGGTTCCGGGCTAGGAGGAAGAAGGGCATCCGATTTTAGCCAAGTCCAAGTTCCGGCTCTTTTAGGCGGCGGGGCTAGGCTGGGACCTGTTCAATGCTGCATGTCCTTGGAGGGATCACCCTGCCAACTGGGGCGAGATTTTAATACGCCTCCGCCCCCTCCCATTTGAGCGCTGTTCAAACGGACCAATGACAGCTGGCGACCCTCAGGTTGGCCCCACCGATTGGCCGGAGTTCGTCGTGCGCCTCTCCTTGTCACGCCTTTTGCCCCACCCCTTCAGACACAAGATGGTGGCGCCCAGAGGAGTAGGAGGTTGGGTTTGCGGAGACTGACTCCCTCTGGGCGCCACGCACAGCGCCAGGAACGGGACAGGGACCAGGTAGGGACAGGGACACCTGCGTTGCTGGACCAGCGCCCAGCCTACACCGCCCCCACACTGCCCCAGCCTGGGTCCCGGCCCCGACCCCGACCCCAGCCCCATCCTTTGCCACCCCTTCCCGGTCTCCTCCTCTGACCCATTGCCTGGCCTTGGGACACCACACTAGGCTTACAAGGCTGGGATGTCTCCTGGAGCCCAGCTTGCCTTCCCTTTAGAGATAAGTGGTCTCTTCCCTCCCAGCCACTCTGCCTTCCTAACCTCATCTGTGCTGGAGCTCCTGGCCAGCTTCATGCTTGTCAATCTCACTGGTCTGGCGGTGCTGGCCTGTGTGCTGGCAGTGACAGTGACCTTGTTGCACCCAGACCTCCCCCTCAGGCTGGCCACCTGGGCTCTCAGCCAGCTCCAGGCCCGCCCATCCTACCACTGGCTGCTGGAGGAAGTCTGGTGGGTGTCTTGCCTGGCACTGGGCTTGGATTGCAAAAGAGTACAGAAAGCACGATGCTTGTACGTATAATCTGCCCTCGGTACTCCAGCCTTGTCCAGGGCCTTGGTGTTTCCAACATAGTGAAAACTCCGACATTGGAAATCTGCCGCCCACCTTGCGGGCCGGGGCAGTGGTCCCTGCCTGTTGTAGGCGCTGGGCTCCACCACACCTATGGGGCGCTCAGCAGCTCCTTGCTCCCAAGCCTCACCTGTGCAGGCCTTTATCCCGATCCCCAGGGAAGAGCCCGACCATCCCCAAGAAAAAGCAAGCTCAGCAGAGAACGCCTACTCCCCACAGATTAAATGCATCCCAAACAGGATTCCAGCCCTCCTGGAGTCTTCAGGACTCCCGAGGATGGCGTCCCTGCCCCGCAGAAATGACTCACATAGGGTGCAGGTCGGGCCTCTCAAAAAGAGAAGGTGTAGGATAGATGCACCCCGCACCCGGCCCAGGGACACACCAAGTTTAACAGGGCACCGCCGCCATCGGATGGCAGCGTCCTCTCCACCGCCTGCCTGGAGCTCGGCCCGCAAAGCTAAGGACCAGGAGCCGGGACCGGGACCGCAGCCTGCGGGGCCGTCCCTGCCTGAGCGCCCCCACGCACAGGACCACCCCCGACCTCGGGCCTGCGCCTGTGGGCCTCAGGAATACAAAGCCTAGAGGGAGCCGGCCCGCAGCCCAAAGGGCGCCCCGCAGGATCCACAACACCCGCCAAGTCCACAGCAGCCCTGAGGAGAAGGGCGTCCAGGTGAGCCGCCCCCGCCGCCATTGCCCGACTTCCACCGCGGCCGAGGACGCGAGCCCGAGTGGCGGCCCCGAACCCTTTCAAAAGTAAAACATAAGAAATAAATTTAAAAAAAGAAGAAGGAGAAAGAAGGAACAAGTCATACCACAGCTCTTCGTGCAGCAGGGCTCTGGGCAGCCACATCACCTGTCTGAGGCTCGATTTCCCCACGCGTGGGGATCTGGGAACTCCCGTCACGGGCTCCTCCAGGAGTGACAGGAGCTCCTCCACGGAAGGAGCTTGGCGTCTGCTAAGTGCGCAAGAGACTGAAGCTGTGTCTTCCAGAGTTGGGGCTCAGGAAAGAGGGAGTTGTTTTAGGTGGGTATAGACCGCCACCTAGCGTCAGAGGGGAGATTGACAAGCTGTCATGATGACACTAAGGGTCTATAGAGGAATCATTTTTCTAGCATGACTAGCTCATGGAAAATGGAATCTAATGTTTATTTTGTGCAAGAGAAATTTTGAAGTTCATGAATAGTTTTCTTACAATGGACATAAAAAATTACCACCAAAACATTTTTTTCACCCAATTAAGCTCAAAATTTCAATTCTATTTTTCCACAAACGTTTTGAGGAACCTTCATATTTATGATCTTTCTGATATCAGTGTAGGAATCCTTTCTTCAAGGGCTATTTTTTTGACAGGCAGAGTGGACAGTGAGAGAGACAGAGAGAAAGGTCTTCCTTTGCCGTTGGTTCACCCTCCAGAGCCGCTATGTCCGGCGCACTGCACTGATCTGAAGGCAGGAGCCAGGTGCTTCTCCTGGTCTCCCATGGGGTGCAGGGCCCAAGGACTTGGGCCATCCTCCACTGCACTCCCGGGCCACAGCAGAGAGCTGGCCTGGAAGAGGGGCAACCGGGACAGAATCCGGCGCCCTGACCGGGACTAGAACCTGGTGTGCCGGCACCGCAGGCTGAGGATTAGCCTCTGAGTTCCAATTTCTTTACCATTTGTTTTCCTAATTTCATAGGGTCTCTTTTTACCTCCAAAATGGGCATCAATGTAGGCATTTTTAAAACAGATTTATTTACTTACTTGAAAGAGTACAGAGAGGAAGAGGCAGAGAGAGAGACGGAGAGAGGGAGAGAGGGAGAGAGGGAGAGAGGACTTCCATCCGCTGGTTCACTCCCCAATTGGCTAAAATGGCTGGAGTTGCACTGATGCAAAGACAAAAGCCAGGAGCTTCTTCTGGATCCCCCATGAGGGTGCAGGGGCCCAAGGACTTGGCCATCTTCTACTGCTTTCCCAGGCCATAGCAGATCTGGACTGGAAGTGGAGCAGCTGGGATGTGAACCGGCCCCCATATGGGATGTCGGAACTGCAGGCAGTGGCCTTTCATGCTGCTCCACAGTCCCAGCCTCTAACTGAGGTATTCTTTTCAAAAATAAACCTTTTATTTAAGGAACACAAATTTCATATGTACAACTTTAGGAATATAGTGATTGTTCCAACCATAACCACTCTCCCACCCACCCAATTGAGGCATTTTAAGGTCAATGGGTATTCACCATATTATCCTTTGCTTTTTAAAAGGAAGTCATGAGAAGAAGAAAAAAGCAAAGCCCTGGACAATACAGGAACCTCTGTAGATGATTATTTATTGATTGATTATCATTTCATTTTATTCGAAAGGCAGAGAGGCAGAGATCTTCCATCCACTGGTTCACTCACCAAATGCCTGCAACCATCAGGACTGTGCCAGGCTGAAGCCAGGAGCCTAGAACTCAATCCCATTCTCTGGTGTGGAAAGACTCAAGTACTTGAGCCATCATCTGCTGCCAGGGAGATGATTAGCTGGAAGCTGAACTGGAATCAGAGCCAATGCTTGAAGCCATGGACTCTGGGATGGGATGTGGGCATCCCAGACAGCAACTCACCACTGCACCACACACCTGCCCCTCCCCCAGCCTCAAAAACACCTTTTGAAAGACGCCCTCCACCCTATGAGGTAATGGCTCACCTAGATATAAAGAAATAAACAAGGAAGGGGACACATGGCTTTGCTCTTTGAAAATAAAGATCTCAGTCGATTCCAAGCCCCAAGACCCTTCTTGTTCAGCGCAAACCACTGGGCCCCTGATCCTTGTGCAGTCAGCACCCCCTGGCTTCAGCAGGAGATGACCTCCAGGGTATTCTGGGAAGGTCCCAGGAGGACACTTTGTGGGAGGCCCTAGTGGACACCTGAACTGTCTCTCAGCTCCTTGTCTAGGCAGCATTCAACAGGAAGAGCAAACTCCAGAGAAGTCTTGGTTCCAGTTTAAACGTTAAAGGTGGAAACGAGCTCAGTTTTCACCTGCAGCTGGTTCAGAGCTGACTTGTGAGGCGAAAGCAGCCCACGGAGGGTGCAAACAGAAGGGGAAACGTCCGCCCCTCTCTCTACCCCTTTCTGCAGTCCTTCAGCCCCTTGAAGAAAGTCTGGGAGGCGCCCCTTTCAGTTCTGGGTAAAGCAGAGTGGATTCAATGCCAGGAGCATCCTGGTCCTGCAGATGGAACCCTCCCAAGATCCGTAAGAGACCCTTGGACACAGCGCGTGCCACCGTGGCACAACCTTCAACCTCACAGAGCATGGAAGGAGGCGCGGTGCAGGACACTGAGCAGAAAATCAAGCAGTTCTCGCGGGATCAGTGCTGCCAAAATGAGCTGGTTCTTGACCTGGAAGTCAGGGTTCTGCTGTGGTGAAGGTGAGCACTGGATGATCCTGGGGTCAAATCCCAGCTCTGCGCCCGTGTGACTGTGGGATCTCAGAAGATGAGTCATCTCTCTCTGAGCCTCAGCCCCCTCTTGTTTAAGCCAAATTTGTTAGAAGCTGTAAACGGAATAAAGTATGGAAAAGTGCTCTGAAGCAGTAAATCACTGTGTAAATAAGAAAACTGTTGCTGATGATGGTGATGGTGATGATTTGGGATCCAGCTCTCCAACTGTCAGGGAGTCGGGTGGATTATGAAAAGCATCTTGTCTCTCTAAAATGCATGCTTTTTGTTTCCTGTTCCAGAAACCTCACTTTACCCCCAAAATCATAAAGGTAATTTCCTTTATCTATCTTGTCTAAAATGCTGCCGGCTGATCATGTTAGAAACTGCCCTGCAGTTAGGTAATACCAGAAGGTACTCTATGCATTGAATGGGTCTTTGGGAGCTGGCCACGTAATTCAATGTCTACTTACAGCATGGTTTCTTCTGAGAAAGTACTAAATTATAAATCCACTTTTAATGCATCGGTCTAAACAAAAAATGCATTGACATACATCTAAATATTCTTCATTTCGCTAGAATAAAGGACATCTAACCTAAGTAAGTCAGACTTTAACTGGGAGTGGTACTGCCTACCAAGGATGAGACCAAAAAGGAAAGACACACAGTTGTTGTTGTTTAAGATTTATTTTAATTATTTGAAAGGCAGAGTTACAGAGAAAGAGAGGGAGAGACAGAAAGAAAGGGATCTTCCACCCACTGGTTCACTCCCACAAATGACCTCGATGGCCAGGGCTGGGCCAGGCTAATGCCAGGAACCAGGTCTTCCATGGGGATGCAGGTGCTGACTCACTTGGTCCATCTTCTGCTGCTTTCCCAGGCACATTAGCAGGGAGCTGGATGGAAAAGGAGCAGCCGAGACAGGAGCTGGCATCCACATGGAATGCTAGCGTCACAGGTGGTGGCTTTACTTGCTATGCCACAACACCAGCCCCGAGACACACAGCTCTTATTAAAAAGTAAATAAATCTAAATAAAGATCTGAAACCAAAGGTGCAAGAGTGTTATCAGCAAAGCATGAGCTTCGAAACAGAAATCCAGAAGCTCTTGTAGTTGTTCCAAAAGATGCAACTTGTTCTTCAGGACCCTGATTCTTGGACTCTTCTGAGCTTATTACACCTCTGCTCCAGGGCTGCATCAGCAGTTTTGCTTTCAGGATCTGAAATTTTAAAAGGGAATCCTCATCAGAACCAGAGCTGGAATGCAGGATCTCTTAAGCATGAGTGTGAGCGTTGTCCATGCATTGTGTATTGCTGTAGCATATTACCCCAGACGCAATAACTGCTGCTGGACAGAAATGTACTTGGCTTCCAGCTCTAGAGGCTCACATGTCCAAGCTCCTGGGAGCAGCATTTGGCAAGGATCTTGGTGGTGCATCACCCATGGTGGAAGGCAGATGGACAGGAAAGCGTGGGAGCCAGCAGACAAGGGGAGTTAGCAGACACAAGAGGTCTTCTCACTTGGGGTGTCACTCAACAGGCTCGACTGAAGTTGCTCAAAGGAGAGTTTACTGATTTGTGGCATGTGAAGGAGACAATATGAAGGTCCAGTTCCTAAAAGAAGCTGCCTCCCCAGAGGCAGTTTGCCAGGGTTTGTTTTGGGATTTTTGTCAATCTCCCCTCTGACGCTAGGTGGCGGTCTATACCCACCTAAAACAACTCCCTCTTTTCCTGCGGCTGAGAACACCTGGAAGGCCACCGCCAACCCCATCAACCCCCTCGGTTGAACTGACTCGCCAAGATGATAATTCCATTGCTCCCATACCTACTGGCCATCATCCAGATGAGTAGAGGGAAGAATCATCACCAGCCAATTAACCTGACTTGGGAAGAGGAAAGGAGGGAGCCTCAGAGGAGTCACCCTGGCCCCTTCCACCTGACCCTGCAGGACCTTCAAGCCTGGCTGCTCTGAGAATCACTCTCAGCAGATGGGGCCCAGGAGGGGCAGCTGGGACAGCCCAGCCTCACACTTCTGCTTTCCTGGGGGGTTATTTTTAGGGCTTGTATCACTGTGGAATCAGCACTACTACTATAACCGCCTAGACAATAGTAAGTGGCAGCATCGTCACACTGCACACCGCTGATGGTGAGAGTGAACTGTGTCCCAGATCCACTGCCTTTGAACCTATTTGGGACCCCAGATGCCAGAGTGGATGCCAGATAGATCAGGAGCTTGGGAGGCTGCCCTGGTTTCTGCTGATACCAAGATAGCCAGTTGTTACTATTAACACTCTGACTGAACTGGCTATTGATGGTGACTGTGCCTCCCACAGATGAAGACACAGGGGATGGAGTATGGGTCAGCATGGCTTGGGCAAATGTGGCACCTGAGGAGGGAAACAGAGACACAGAGACCACACTCATCCTCCAGCTGACCCAGCTCAAACCAGGGCTGCACAAGTTTGCCTGCAGTGCACATGCTTCTACCGGGAGACATCACATCCCAGAGTCACTGAGGGACACTTTCAAATACTTTAAATGACCTGGAAGACAAGATAGCATTATCTATTCATGATTACATTGGGATTCTGGAGGAGAAAGTCGCTTTTCCAATGAATAGTGAACACTTTAAGGCTGAGGTCAGTGTCTTTACCTGTTTGTCCTCTGATGCCCTCACATCGTCCCCTCGAGGCAGACCACTGCACCAGGGAGATGGTCTCTGAGAGACGAGACTTCTGTCCCACACTCAGCTCTGAAACTGATCAGAATAAGCATCCTCAGAATAAGCGGCTGCCAGAAAGAGACCAGGACTCAGAAGGAGAATGCAGGTGCTTAGAGGAGAGATCACACTTGTGCGCTCTCTCATCTGCAGCCAAAGTTCTGAGTCAAGGATGCAAGAGGAAAACAGAAGTTTGAGTTTCAAGGAATCTCCATAGTTCTGAGAAACATCCAGAAAAATAACTTTGCTTGCTCCCCTGTCCAGAAATGTTCACATTTTTTTTTTAAGAAATCCGGAGAAGGGGCCAGCGCTGTGGCTCAGAGGGTTAAAGCACTGGCCTGAAGTGGCAGCATCCCATATGGGCACTGGTTCTAGCCCTGCCTGCTCTCCTCTGATCCAGCACTCCTCTAAGGCCAGAAATAGCGGTAGAAGATGGTCCAAGTCCTTGGGCCCCTGCACCCATGTGGGAGACCCGAAAGAAGCTCATGTTTCCTGTCTTTGGATCAGTGCAGCTCCGGCAATTGCAGCCATCTAGAGTATGAACCACTGTGTGGAAACCTGTCTCTCTCTCTCTCTCTCTCTGTCTATGCCTCTCACTGTAAACTGACTTTCAAATAAAATAAAAAAGAATGAAATCCGGAGAGGAGGGAAGGCTGGCATCATGGCACAAGGATAAGGCTGCCACTTGCAATGCCAGCAGCCTACATCAGAGACTGGGTTGAATCCCCACTGCTCCACTTCTGATCCCTATTTCTGCTAATGCACACCCTGAGAGGCAGCAGAAAATGGCCCAAGTTCTTGGATTCCTTTCCCACAGGGGAGACCAGGGGCAGTTCTGGCTCTGGGCTTCTGTTTGGCCAGGAACTCACTGTTACAGCCATTTGTCGATAGACAAGCTTACAGAACTCCCCACTCCCTCCCGGCTTTGCCTCTCTCCAATGCCCAGTCTTACAAGTAAATAAATATGTTGAAACATGGAAAATGTTATCATTTATAAAAATTATCTAAATTATATTTATTAAAAATAAGTATTCACCACAGTACAAAACACCCTGCTAAAACTGGGATCTAGGGTTTTTTTAAGATTTATTTCATTTATTTGAAAGAGTTACAGAGAGAAGTCAAGACAGAAAGAGAGGGCTTCCATCTGCTGGTTCACTCCCCAAATGGCTGCAATGGCCAGAGCTGATTCGATCCCAATCCAGGAGCCAGGAGCTTTTTCTGGGTCTCCCATCTGGGTTCAGGGGCCCAGAGACTTAGGCCATCTTCTATTGCTATGCCAGCCCATAGCAGAGAGCTGGATTAAAAGAGGAGCATCTGAGACTTGAGTCCACGCCATATGGAATGCCGGTGCTTCAGGCCATAACTTTAACCTGCTGTGCCGCAGTGCTGTGGGCTCTATTATTTTTACATCCAGTGTCTGGCACTGATTCTTCCACTGACCTCTGTGTTGGCTGGTTTCATGCTACAGCAATTTGAGAAATTTAAGAAGCTTTTTCCTCAATGGAAGGACTATTTGGCCATCTGACCATTACTGAGACTACAATTAGTGTATCTTTTCAGGAGACACAGTGTGGAACTGCCCGATTCGTCCCCTCTGCCTCTAACTCTGCCTCTGCCCGAGACAGCAGGATGCACTAGGTGGACCTGGACACCCACTGACCACGTGCCCCCAGCAATGGCAGTGTCCAGGGAGGATCTCACTTGAGGCACATGGGAGCAGGTATGAAACATATGCTTGCTTATTTGCCCTGATCACTAAAAAAAGATCTATGAGATAAGGAGTTCTATTCAATTTCTTTCCATTTATTCTACATCAACAAAAGATTGTGATACTATCAGTCGTGTACCATTTGTACACACAATGAAGCCACTATTGTTTCATTTCGATGAGAATTGTCTATCTGATTTTGCATTGAATGAAAAACTGTCCTATCAGGGATTGAAAGCTGATGTGATTCCATCATGGACTCCCAGGGGCGCTAGTGCACCTCAGGTCTGGTAGTGACAGAGGGACTGGGAGGATTGAGACTCACAGCCTTGTGTAGATCCTGGAGGAACAGTGTTTTTTCTGCTCGCTCCTTGTGGAATTCTTTGTTTACCAGAAGGTTAAGCTGGTGGGAATAAATTGAACGTATGTCCAAGTAAAACTTAAAGGTAAAAGAGAGGAGGGTGGAGGTGAGGAAGAAGGGGGGACATGGTGGGAAGTAACATTATGCTCTCGCAACTGTGGATAGGACGGGCTGGGCTTGTGCAGTGGGTAAAGCCACTGCGTTCAGCACCAGCATCCCACATGAGCACTGGTGGGAGCCCTGGCTGCTCCACTTCCAAACGAGCTCCCTGCTACTGGCCTGGGAAAGCACCAGCGGGTGGAACAAGTGCTTCAGCCCTGGCACCCTGGCTTTGAATAATCAGACAGAATAATTGGTTTCCTTTAGAACAATAGGGACATGGTCACATCTGTGCTTCTGCCGCCAAGGAGGAGGAAAGGAGGGAGCCTCAGAGAAGTCAGCCTGGCTCCTTCAAACAGACCCTGCAGGACCTTCAAGCCTGGCTGCTCTATGAATCACTCTCAGCAGATGGGGCCCAGGAGGAGCAGCTGGGACAGCCCAGCCTCACACTTCTGCTTTCCTGGATGGTTTTTGTTAGGGCTTGTATCACTGTGGTACCAACCACTACTATGATAACTGCCTTGACAGTAGTAAGTGGCAGCATCGTCACACTGCACGTCGCTGATGGTGAGAGTGAACTGTGTCCCAGATCCACTGCCTTTGAACCGCGATGGGACCCCAGATGCCAGAGTGGATGCATCATAGATCAAGAGCTTGGGAGGCTGCCCTGGTTTCTGCTGATACCAGGATAAGATGTTGTTACTATAAAAACTCTCACTGGTCTGGCAATTGATGGTGACTGTGCCTCCCACAGCTGCAGACACGGAGGATGGAGTCTGGGTTGGCCCTTGGGCAAATGTGACACCTGAGGAGGGAAACAGAAACACAGACACCACACTCATCCTCACATTCTAGAGGACGCTCCTGCAGTGACGGGCAGCCCTGGCCACACTGCCCGAGGCCGTTCCTGCTGCTGGCCTTCCTTACCTGGGAGCCAGAGCAGCAGGAGCCCCAACAGCTGAGTGGGGGCCCTCGTGTCCATACTGGGTCCTGCCTGGCACTGCCTCCTGCATGGGGTGGGAGCAGCCTGCTCTTAAATGCCCAGAGAGGTGGGCGGTGCTCTGGGGACATGCAAATGAGCAGGGGCGGGGCAGGGCTGTGCCCAGCTGAAGGGCCCAGTGCAGCTCAGAGCTCAGCCCAGGGGCTGTGTCTCCAGCTGTCCCAGCTCAGACCAGGGCGTCACAAGTGTATCTTCAGTGTGCATGCTTTTACCGGAAGATGTCACCTCCCAAAGTCACTGAAGGACATTGCCAACCCTTTAAGTGAACTGAACTACCTGATGGTGTAATATATTCATGGTTAGGTGGGGATCTGTAGCAGAAAGTCCTTTCTCTAGAGAACACCTGGTCACACCTTGGGAGGTGCAGTCAGTGTCTTTTCCCTTTTTGAGTGAGTGGCTGGGCTCTGATATCCTCCCAATGGCACTGTGTTCTCACGTGGGGTCCATTCTACAGCACACAGAGTACAGCTAACTGTAAGCTGAGCGAGCACACAGTGCCTCTGAGAGAGAATCTGTTGGGTAAGTATCTTGATGACCTCCTGTCAATGTGGGTATGTGACAGCCACAGGGTCAGCTATCAAACACAAGAGGGGAGGAGGAGGCTTCTATTGGTTGATCTGTTTCGGCACGGAGGGGAGAAATTGGCATTGCAGGGACATGAGAGGTAGGATTGAGTGGAGGGATGAGAAGGGACGGAGGAGGAGAGGAAGGAGTCTGGGATGCAGAGGAGGCCCTGCCCCACACTGACATGCAATCCCCTGGGGTTGAGGAGGCTCTGAGAGAATGGCAGTTGGGGGCACAGCTGCAGGAGGGACTGATGGCAGATTTGTGTCCCCGTGGAGTGAGGCGGAGGTAGTGAGGAGCTGTGTGTTCTACCCTATCCTGGGCTTGATCCTGTATTATTATTATTATTATTATTATTATTTTGGACAGGCAGAGTTAGACAGTGAGAGAGAGATATGTAGAGAGAAAGGTCTTCCTTCTGTTGGTTCACCCCCCAAATGGCTGCTACGTCTGGTGTGCTGCGCCAGGTTCAAGGAGCCAGGAGCCAGGAGCTTTCTTCAGCTCTCGTATGCAGGTTAAGAGCCCAAGCACTTGGGCCATCTTCTACTGCTTTCCCAGGCCACAGCAGAGAGCCGGATCTGAGGAAGCAGCCAGGACTTGAAACAGCACCCATATGGGATGCCGGCACTGCAGACAGTGGCTTGACCTGCTAGGTCACAAAGCCGGCACCCTGGGCACTGATTCTTCCACTGACCTGTGTGTTGGCTGGTTTCATTCCTCAGTAATTTCAGGAATTTAAAACCTTTTTCCTCAATGAAAGGTCAGTTTGGCCATCTGACCATTACTGAGACTACAGTTAGTTTATTTTTTCATGGAACACAAATATTGAACTGCACGATAAGATCCCTCTGCCTCTGCCTCTGCCCCCAACACAGGAGGATGCACTACGTGGACCTGGACACCCACTGCCCGCTTGCCCCGAGCAATGGCAGTCCTCCTGGGGAGGAATCTCGCGTGGAGCAGAGTGGGAGCAGGTGTAGAACGTTATATGTTTGTTTCTTATCTGCCCTGCCCACAAAATGAGAGATCTATGAGATGAAGGGCTCTGCTCAACTTTTTACAATTATTCTATGCCTAGGAGACTGTGATACTGTTAGTCATGTGCAGTTCTGAGAAACAATGAAGCTACTATTGATTCAAATCGATGAGAATTTTCTATTTGATTTTGGACTGCATGAAGAATTGCTCAATAAGGGATTGAAAACTGTCGCGATTCCACCTGTGACCCCCAGGGGGAGCCAGTGCACCTCAGGTCTGGTAGTTTCAAAGGGTTTGGGAGGATTGAAACTCACAGCCTTCAACCGTCAGGACAGGAGCTGATCAAGTCACTGACGGTTGATGTACAATGTAATACTTTATTCATTTTAGTATTTTTTTTGTTCTAGTACCATTGGTTGAACTCTGTAATTAACACACAATTATTCTTAGGTGTTTAAATTTTAACTGAAAAGTGATCCCTGTTAGGCATTTGGAAAACATTATGCTGAGTGAAATAAGCCAATCCCAAAGGGACAAATACCACTTGTTCTCCTTGATAGGTGACAACTAACTGAGCACCAAAAAGGAAACCTGTTAAAGTGAAATGAACACCATGAGAAACGGTGACTTGATCAGCCCTCACCCTGACTGTTGATGAGCAACTTAATATGTTATCCCTCTTAGTATTTTTTTGTTTGTTCTACTTAATACTTTTGGTTGAATACTGTAATCAATACACAATTCCTCTTAAGTGCTGAAACTTAACTGAAAAGTGATCGCTGTTAAATATAAGAGTGGGAGTAAGAGAGGGAAGAGATGTGCAATTCGGGACATGCTCAGGCTGACTTACCTCAAACAGTAGAGTTAGAAACATACCAGGGGATTCCAATTCAGTCCCATCAAGGTGGCATGTACCAATGCCATCTCACTAGTCCCAGTGATCAATTTCTGTTCACAATTGATCATAATGATAGGACTAAGAACCAAAGGGATCACATAAAGAAGAATAGTGTCTGCAAATACTAGCTGATAGAATAAAAATGGGAGAGAATGATCCAACATGGGAAGTGAGATACACAGCAGACCCATAGAATGGCAGATGTCCTAAACAGCACTCTGGCCTCAGAATCAGCCCTTAAGGCATGCAGATCCGGTTGAAATGCCCATGAGAGTATTTCAGGCATGGAAAGCCAAGACACTCTGGAGAAAAAAAAAACCTAAATGAAAGATCTCTGGAGTGAGATCCCAGTGGAAAGAACGGGTCATCAAAGCGGGAGGTACCTTTCTCTGAAGGGAGGAGAGAACTTCCACTTTGACCATGGCCTTGTCTAAATATGATCAGAGTCAGTGAACTCAGGGGGCTTCCATAGCCTTGGCAGCTCATGACAAGAGCCTAGGGTGATTACTGATGCCATAAACAAGAGTGTCAGTTTGTTAAGTCAACAACAGGAGTCACTGTGCACTTACTGCTCATGTAGGATCTTTGTCCTTAGTGTGCTGTACATTGAGATTTAATGCTATAACTAGTACTCAAACAGTATTTTTCACTTTATGTTTCTGTGTGGGAGCAAACTGTAGAAATTTTTACTTAATGTATGCTAAACTGATCTTTTGTATATAAAGAGAATCGAAAATGAATCTTGATGTGAATGGAAGGGGAGAGGGAGTGGGAAAGGGGAGGGTTGTGGGTGGGAGGGACGTTATGGGGGCGGGGGAAGCCATTGTAATCCATAAGCTGTACTTTGGGAATTTGTATTCATTAAATAAAAGTTAAAAAAAAAGACACTCACAGCCTTGTCTAGACTCTTGAGGAAAAGTGGTTTTCTGCTCACTCATCGCTGAGCTCTTTGTTTACTGGAAGGTTAAGCTGGTGGTAATAAATTGAACGTGTGTCCATGTAAAACTTAAAAGAAAAAGAAGAGGAGTGAGGATGGGAGTAAGGATCTGGTGGGATGTTGCATTATGCTCTCGCAACAGTGGATATGATTGCGGGCTTTGTGTAGTGGTTACAATGACCAAAGTCAGCACCAGCATCCACATGGGCACCAGTGGGAGTCCTGGCTGCTCCACTTCCAATCCAGCTCCCTGCTTGGCCTGGGAAAGCTCCTGTAGATGGCTCCAATGTTGGAGTCCTGGCACCCATGTGGGAGACCTGAGAGAAGCTCAGAAACTGTGTGTGTGGGGCTGTGTGTGTGTGTAAAACACAGAATTTCAAACAGAAAATACATTTTTAAATAACAGTAGATATGAAATTGGTTTCTTTCCTAAAATTTTATAATCACCTGTATTTACAGTATTTTCCCTTGTAATACTTATAGTGTTCTCTCTTTCGTTCCATGAATCTCAAATGATGCTCTAGCTTAAAATACTTGTAAAGAATAATTGCCCTCCTTAAAACAGTAGGGACATGGTCATGTCTGTGCTGCTGCCACCAAGGAGGAGGAAAGGAGGGAGCCTCAGAGGAGTCACCCTGGCCCCTTCCACCTGACCCTGCAGGACCTTCAAGCCTGGCTGCTCTGAGAATCTCTCTCAGCAGATGGGGCCAGGAGGAGCAGCTGGGGCAGCCCAGCCTCACACTTCTGCTTTCCTGGGGGGTTTTTGTTAGGGCTTGTATCACTGTGGTATCAGCATCATCATCATAACCGCCTAGACAGTAGTAAGTGGCAGCATCGTCACACTGCACGCCGCTGATGGTGAGAGTGAACTGTGTCCCAGATCCACTGCCGCTGAACCTATCTGGGACCCCAGATGCCAGTTTGGATGCCCTGTAGATCAGGATCTTAGGAGGCTGCCCTGGTTTCTGCTGATACCAGGCTAAGTAGTTGTTATAATAAAGACTCTGACTGGCCTGGCAATTGATGGTGACTGTGCCTTCCACAGCTGCAGACACGGGTGATGGTGTCTGGGTCAGCACGGCTGCAAATGTGGCACCTGAGAAGGGAAACAGAACACAGAGACCACACTCATCCTCACGTTCTTAGAGGATGCTCCTGCAGAGACGGGCAGTCCTGGACACACTGCCCGAGCCCGTTCCTGCTGCTGGCCTTCCTTACCTGGGATCCAGAGCAGCAGGAGCCCCAGCAGCTGAGTGGGGGCCCTCGTGTCCATGCTGGGTCCTGCCTGGCACTGCCTCCTGCATGGGGTGGGAGCAGCCTGCTCCTAAATGCCCAGAGAGGTGGGCGGTGCTCTGGGGACATGCAAATGAGCAGGGGCGTGTCAGGGCTTTGTCCAGCTGAAGGGCCCAGGGCAGCTCAGAACTCACCCAGGGGCTGTGTCTCCAGCTGTCCCAGCTCAGACCAGGGCTGCACAAGTTTGCCTGTACTGCACATGTTTCTACCAGGAGACATCACAACCCAAAGTCACTGAGGGACAGTTGCAAACACTTTAAGTGAACTGGAGGACAATATGGTGTAATGTATTCATGGTTATTGGGATTTTGGAGGAGAAAACCCATTTTATAGGGAATACTGAGTTACACCTTAAAGCTGATTTCATTGTTTTTACCTGTTTGTTTTCTGATGCCCTCCCATTGTCCCCTCACGGCAGCCCGCTGCACCAGGGAGATGGTCTCTGAGAGACGAGACTTCTGTCTCACACTCACCTCTGTACTGACTCAGAATAAACATCCTCAGAAAAAGTGACTGCCAGAGAGAGAGCAGGACTCAGAAGGAGAACGCAGGTGCTTAGAGGAGAGATCACACAGGTGGGCTCTCCCATCTGCAGCCAGAGTTCTGAGTCAAGGATGCAGGAGGAAAACAGAAGTGCGAGTTCAAGGAGTCACCAGAGGTCTGAGGAACATCAGAAGAGGCCAAGGCCACTCTGGCTGTCTGCAAGGTCTCAGCAGGAGTCTGTCTCCGTGGGTGTGAGAACCATAAGCTGCAGTCCTCTTGCTGGTTTTAGGTTTATTGATACAAAAATGCCAGAGTTTCCTGGTGATCTCGCTGATGATCCTACATTCTGGGAAATCTCTGAGAATCGGCCTCTGCTCCAAATGACCTCACTGACAGCTGAGCTGTTGATGGACTGGGTCCTCCTAGAGGAATTCAACCCTCTCCGATGCTTCAGTTATCTGCAGTAAAAGCCTAGAGGGAACTCAAACTGTAGGGCATGTGGTACGCAGTTAGACCTGATTTAGGGATGAGAGGGTCCTTGGGGAAGGTCTTCAGTCTCTGCTATAATCCACTTGAGAGTGTCTCATCATAGACTAATGACTGGTAAATGAGAGTTAACAATTTAAGTGTCTGAGAGAAACACAAATAGTGGTAAGTGCCTGAGTTTGTGTGGCCTGGTGGAAAGGACATAAACTAATTACCAAAATCAGTGAGCGAGTCTTGAATGAGTTACTGAAACTAATAGTAGTGAAGGGTTATGGAAAGGACGTATATAATGAACAGGTTTGTTTGAGTAGGGTGTTAATGATTAAAAACTAGTACAGTTAAATTAAAAGGTAGATGTTCCAATCTTTGTAATCAATTATTATAAGTAGACGTTCTGATTCTTTGCAAAATAACCACTATATTTTTGTAATCGATTATTATATACTTCAGCATCACTTTGAGTCTCTGTTCTATTGTATCTCAAATATGAAGTAAATCTTTGTACTCAAAGAAATTGTTACATGGCTATGGAAATCCGGATGGGGGAGGGGTTACACATACTACAAAGTCAATGGTTTAAAGTGGATGGGAAACAGACTTTTTTATCATAAGGAAGAATCATTATCTCTATAAGATCACTAATGAGTGGACATTACAAAATTTATGAGAATAGTGAAGAATGTGTAAAACTAACAGCCTTGTTGTGAGCACGTCTCTCATTCCTCCCTATGCAGATGCCTTCCAAACCATCGGGAACCCCTGGATATGCTGGAGCTGGCCTCCGGCACATCAGAAAAACTTTCTTCTCACCTCTGTCAGACACTTTCACGTTTTTCTTAAGAAAATCTGGAGAGGAGTTAAGGCTGGTTTTGCAGCACAGTGGATAAAGCTGCCACTTGCAAAGCCAGCAGCCTACATCAGAGTCAGGTTTGAATCCCCACTGCTCCACTTCTGATCCCATGTCCTGCTAATGCACACCTGGGAGGCAGCAGAAAATGGCCCAAGTTCTTGGATTCCTGCCCCACAGGGGAGACCCAGGGGCAGATCTAGCTCTGGGCTTCTGCTTGGCCAGGAACTCACAGCTACAGCCGTTTGGGGATGCACCAGGTTACAGACATTCTCTCTCTCTCTCTCTCTGTCTCTCTCTCTGTCTCTCCCTCTGTCTTTGCCTCTCGTCAATTCTCAGTCTTACAAGTATATATATATATATTTGAAAAATGGAAAATGTAACATTTAAGAACATTATTTTTATTAGAAATAAGTATTCACCACAGTACAAGACACCCTGCTAAAATTGGGCTCCATTATTTTTACATCCAGTGTCTGAGCACTGATTCTTCCACTGCCCTTGTGTTTCCTGCTTTCATGCTACAGCAATTTGAGAAATTTAAGAATCTATTTCCTCAATTGAAGGGCTGTTTGGCCATCTGACCATTACTGAGACTACAATTAGTGTATCTTTTCAGGAAACACAGTGTGGAACTGCCAGATTCGTTCCCTCTGCTTCTGCCCCAACACAGGAGGATGCACTAGGTGGACCTGGACACCCACTGTCCACCTGCCCGAGCAATGGCAGTGTCCAGGGGAGGCCTCTCACATGGACCAGAGTGGGAGCAGGTGTAGAACGTTATATGTTTGTTTTTTATCTGCCCTGCCCACTAAAATGAGAGATCTATGACATGAAGGGCTCTATTTGAGTTTTACAATTATTCTATGCCTAGGAGATTGTGATACTGTTTGTTGTGAGCCACTGTGTGCAAACAATGATGCTACTATTGGTTCAATTCGGTGAGAATTTGCTATTTCATTTTGAATTGAATGAAGAACTGCTCAAGCAGGGATTGAAAGCAGACGCGATTTCAAACGTGACCCCCAGGGGGCGCCAGTGCTCCTCAGGTCGGGTAGTGACAGAGGGATTGGGAGGAAGAGACTCACACCTTGACTAGACTCTTGAGGAACAGTGGTTTTGCTGCTACTCCGTGTTGAATTCTTTGTTTAGTGGAGGGAGAAGCTGGTGATTATAGAGTGAAAGTATGTCAGTGTAGAACTTAAAACAAAATAGAAGAGTAGTGGGTATGGGAATGAGGAAGGAGGGAGGACATGGTGGGAAGTGGCATTCTGTTCTCACCACTCTGGATAGGATGGCCTGGCCTTGTGCACTGAGTGAAGCCCCGGTATGCAGCGCCAGCATCCCTCTTGTAGTTGTTCCAAAAGATGCAACTTGTTCTTCAGGACCCTGATTCTTGGACTCTTCTGAGCTTATTACACCTCTGCTCCAGGGCTGCATCAGCAGTTTTGCTTTCAGGATCTGAAATTTTAAAAGGGAATCCTCATCAGAACTAGAGCTGGAATGCACGCTCTCTTAAGCATGAGTGTGAGCGTTGTCCATGCATTGTGTATTGCTGTAGCATATTACCCCAGACGCAATAACTGCTGCTGGACAGAAATGTACTTGGCTTCCAGCTCTAGAGGCTCACATGTCCCAGCTCCTGGGAGCAGCATTTGGCAAGGATCTTGGTGGTGCATCACCCATGGTGGAAGGCAGATGGACAGGAAAGCGTGGGAGCCAGCAGACAAGGGGTGTTAGCAGACACAAGAGGTCTTCTCACTTGGGGTGTCACTCAACAGGCTCGACTGAAGTTGCTCAAAGGAGAGCTTTACTGATTTGTGGCATGTGAAGGAGACAATATGAAGGTCCAGTTCCTAAAAGAATCTGCCTCCCCAGAAGCAGTTTGCCAGGGTTTGTTTTGGGATTTTTGTCAATCTCCCCTCTGACGCCAGGTGGCGGTCTATACCCACCTAAAACAACTCCCTCTTTTCCTGTGGCTGAGAACACCTGGAAGGCCACCGCCAACCCCATCAACCCCCTTGGTTGAACTGACTCGCCAAGATGATAATTCCATTGCTCCCATACCTACTGGCCATCATCCAGATGAGTAGAGGGAAGAATCATCACCAGCCAATTAACCTGACTTGGGAAGAGGAAAGGAGGGAGCCTCAGAGGAGTCACCCTGGCCCCTTCCACCTGACCCTGCAGGACCTTCAAGCCTGGCTGCTCTGAGAATCACTCTCAGCAGATGGGGCCCAGGAGGGGCAGCTGGGACAGCCCAGCCTCACACTTCTGCTTTTCTGGGGGGTTATTTTTAGGGCTTGTATCACTGTGGAATCAGCACTACTACTATAACCGCCTAGACAATAGTAAGTGGCAGCATCGTCACACTGCACACCGCTGATGGTGAGAGTGAACTGTGTCCCAGATCCACTGCCTTTGAACCGCGATGGGAACCCAGATGCCAGAGTGGATGACAGATAGATCAGGAGCTTGGGAGGCTGCCCTGGTTTCTGCTGATACCAAGATAACCAGTTGTTACTATTAACACTCTGACTGGACTGGCTATTGATGGTGACTGTGCCTCCCACAGATGAAGACACAGGGGATGGAGTATGGGTCAGCACGGCTTGGGCAAATGTGGCACCTGAGGAGGGAAACAGAGACACAGAGACCACACTCATCCTCCAGCTGACCCAGCTCAAACCAGGGCTGCATAAGTTTGCCTGCAGTGCACATGCTTCTACTGGGAGACATCACATCGCAGAGTCACTGAGAGACACTTTCAAATACTTTAAATGACCTGGAAGACAAGATAGTGTAAGCTATTCATGTACATTGGGATTCTGGAGGAGAAAGTCGCTTTTCCAATGAATAGTGAACACTTTAAGGCTGAGGTCAGTGTCTTTACCTGTTTGTCCTCTGATGCCCTCACACCGTCCCCTCGAGGCAGACCACCGCACCAGGGAGATGGTCTCTGAGAGATGAAACTTCTGTCCCACACTCAGCTCTGAAACTGATCAGAATAAGCATCCTCAGAATAAGCGGCTGCCAGAAAGAGACCAGGACTCAGAAAGAGAATGCAGGTGCTTAGAGGAGAGATCACACTTGTGCGCTCTCTCATCTGCAGCCAGAGTTCTGAGTCAAGGATGCAAGAGGAAAACAGAAGTTTGAGTTTCAAGGAATCTCCATAGTTCTGAGAAACATCCAGAAAAATAACTTTGCTTGCTCCCCTGTCCAGAAATGTTCACATTTTTTTTAAGAAATCCGGAGAAGGGGCCAGCACTGTGGCTCAGAGGGTTAAAGCACTGGCCTGAAGTGGCAGCATCCCATATGGGCACTGGTTCTAGCCCTGCCTGCTCTCCTCTGATCCAGCACTCCTCTGAGGCCAGAAATAGCGGTAGAAGATGGTCCAAGTCCTTGGGCCCCTGCACCCATGTGGGAGACCCGAAAGAAGCTCATGTTTCCTGTCTTTGGATCAGTGCAGCTCCGGCAATTGCAGCCATCTAGAGTATGAACCACTGTGTGTAAACCTCTCTCTCTCTCTCTCTCTGTCTATGCCTCTCACTGTAAACTGACTTTCAAATAAAATAAAAAAGAACGAAATCCGGAGAGGAGGGAAGGCTGGCATCATGGCACAAGGATAAGGCTGCCACTTGCAATGCCAGCAGCCTACATCAGAGACTGGGTTGAATCCCCACTGCTCCACTTCTGATCCCTATTTCTGCTAATGCACACCCTGAGAGGCAGCAGAAAATGGCCCAAGTTCTTGGATTCCTTTCCCACAGGGGAGACCAGGGGCAGTTCTGGCTCTGGGCTTCTGTTTGGCCAGGAACTCACTGTTACAGCCATTTGTCGATAGACAAGCTTACAGAACTCCCCACTCCCTCCCGGCTTTGCCTCTCTCCAATGCCCAGTCTTACAAGTAAATAAATATGTTGAAACATGGAAAATGTTATCATTTATAAAAAGTATATAAATTATATTTATTAAAAATAAGTATTCACCACAGTACAAAACACCCTGCTAAAACTGGGATCTAGGGTTTTTTTTTTAAGATTTATTTCATTTATTTGAAAGAGTTACAGAGAGAAGTCAAGACAGAAAGAGAGGTCTTCCATCTGCTGGTTCACTCCCCAAATGGCTGCAATGGCCAGAGCTGATTCGATCCCAATCCAGGAGCCAGGAGCTTTTTCTGGGTCTCCCATCTGGGGTCAGGGGCCCAGAGACTTAGGCCATCTTCTATTGCTATGCCAGCCCATAGCAGAGAGCTGGATTAAAAGAGGAGCATCTGAGACTTGAGTCCACGCCATATGGAATGCCGGTGCCTCAGGCCATAACTTTAACCTGCTGTGCCGCAGTGCTGTGGGCTCTATTATTTTCACATCCAGTGTCTGGCACTGATTCTTCCACTGACCTCTGTGTTGGCTGGTTTCATGCTACAGCAATTTGAGAAATTTAAGAAGCTTTTTCCTCAATGGAAGGACTATTTGGCCATCTGACCATTACTGAGACTATAATTAGTGTATCTTTTCAGGAGACACAGTGTGGAACTGCCTGATTTGTCCCCTCTGCCTCTAACTCTGCCTGTGCCCGAGACAGCAGGATGCACTAGGTGGATCTGGACACCCACTGCCCACATGCCCCCAGCAATGGCAGTGTCCAGGGAGAAATCTCACTTGAGGCACATGGGAGCAGGTATAAAACATATGCTTGCTTATTTGCCCTGATCACTAAAAAAAGATCTATGAGATAAGGAGTTCTATTCAATTTCTTTCCATTTATTCTACATCAACAAAAGATTGTGATACTGTCAGTCGTGTACCATTGTGTACACACAATGAAGCCACTATTGTTTCATTTCGATGAGAATTGTCTATCTGATTTTGCATTGAATGAAAAACTGCCCTATCAGGGATTGAAAGCTGATGTGATTCCATCATGGACTCCCAGGGGCGCTAGTGCACCTCAGGTCTGGTAGTGACAGAGGGACTGGGAGGATTGAGACTCACAGCCTTGTGTAGATCCTGGAGGAACAGTGTTTTTTCTGCTCGCTCCTTGTGGAATTCTTTGTTTACCAGAAGGTTAAGCTGGTGGGAATAAATTGAACGTATGTCCAAGTAAAATTTAAAGGTAAAAGAGAGGAGGGTGGAGGTGAGGAAGAAGGGGGGACATGGTGGGAAGTAACATTATGCTCTCACAACTGTGGATAGGACGGGCTGGGCTTGTGCAGTGGGTAAAGCCACCGCGTTCAGCACCAGCATCCCACATGAGCACTGGTGGGAGCCCTGGCTGCTCCACTTCCAAACGAGCTCCCTGCTACTGGCCTGGGAAAGCACCAGCGGGTGGAACAAGTGCTTCAGCCCTGGCACCCTGGCTTTGAATAATCAGACAGAATAATTGGTTTCCTTTAGAACAGTAGGGACATGGTCACATCTGTGCTGCTGCCGCCAAGGAGGAGGAAAGGAGGGAGCCTCAGAGAAGTCAGCCTGGCTCCTTCAAACAGACCCTGCAGGACCTTCAAGCCTGGCTGCTCTATGAATCACTCTCAGCAGATGGGGCCCAGGAGGAGCAGCTGGGACAGCCCAGCCTCACACTTCTGCTTTCCTGGATGGTTTTTGTTAGGGCTTGTATCACTGTGGTACCAACCACTACTATGATAACTGCCTTGACAGTAGTAAGTGGCAGCATCGTCACACTGCACGTCGCTGATGGTGAGAGTGAACTGTGTCCCAGATCCACTGCCTTTGAACCGCGATGGGACCCCAGATGCCAGAGTGGATGCATCATAGATCAAGAGCTTGGGAGGCTGCCCTGGTTTCTGCTGATACCAGGATAAGATGTTGTTACTATAAAAACTCTCACTGGTCTGGCAATTGATGGTGACTGTGCCTCCCACAGCTGCAGACACGGAGGATGGAGTCTGGGTTGGCCCTTGGGCAAATGTGACACCTGAGAAGGGAAACAGAAACACAGACACCACACTCATCCTCACATTCTAGAGGACGCTCCTGCAGTGACGGGCAGCCCTGGCCACACTGCCCGAGGCCGTTCCTGCTGCTGGCCTTCCTTACCTGGGAGCCAGAGCAGCAGGAGCCCCAGCAGCTGAGTGGGGGCCCTCGTGTCCATGCTGGGTCCTGCCTGGCACTGCCTCCTGCATGGGGCGGGAGCAGCCTGCTCTTAAATGCCCAGAGAGGTGGGCGGTGCTCTGGGGACATGCAAATGAGCATGGGCGGGGCAGGGCTGTGCCCAGCTGAAGGGCCCAGTGCAGCTCAGAACTCAGCCCAGGGGCTGTGTCTCCAGCTGTCCCAGCTCAGACCAGGGCTGCACAAGTGTATCTTCAGTGTGCATGCTTTTACCGGAAGATGTCACCTCCCAAAGTCACTGAAGGACATTGCCAACCCTTTAAGTGAACTGAACTACCTGATGGTGTAATGTATTCATGGTTAGGTGGGGATCTGTAGCAGAAAGTCCTTTCTCTAGAGAACACCTGGTCACACCTTGGGAGGTGCAGTCAGTGTCTTTTCCCTTTTTGAGTGAGTGGCTGGGCTCTGATATCCTCCCAATGGCACTGTGTTCTCACGTGGGGTCCATTCTACAGCACACAGAGTACAGCTAACTGTAAGCTGAGCGAGCACACAGTGCCTCTGAGAGAGAATCTGTTGGGTAAATATCTTGATGACCTCCTGTCAGTGCAGGTATGTGACAGCCACAGGGTCAGCTATCAAACACAAGAGGGGAGGAGGAGGCTTCTATTGGTTGATCTGTTTCTGCATGGAGGGGAGAAATTGGCATTGCAGGGACATGAGAGGTAGGACTGAGTGGAGGGATGAGAAGGGATGGAGGAGGAGAGGAAGGAGTCTGGGATGCAGAGGAGGCCCTGCCCCACACTGACATGCAGTCCCCTGGGGTTGAGGAGGCTCTGAGAGAATGGCAGTTGGGGGCACAGCTGCAGGAGGGACTGATGGCAGATTTGTGTCCCCGTGGAGTGAGGCGGAGGTAGTGAGGAGCTGTGTGTTCTACCCTATCCTGGGCTTGATCCTGTATTATTATTATTATTATTATTATTATTATTATTTTGGACAGGCAGAGTTAAACAGTGAGAGAGAGATATATAGAGAGAAAGGTCTTCCTTCTGTTGGTTCACCCCCCAAATGGCTGCTACATCTGGTGTGCTGTGCCAGGTTCAAGGAGCCAGGAGCCAGGAGCTTTCTTCAGCTCTCCTATGCAGGTTAAGAGCCCAAGGACTTGGGCCATCTTCTACTGCTTTCCCAGGCCACAGCAGAGAGCCGGATCTGAGGAAGCAGCCAGGACTTGAAACAGCACCCATATGGGATGCCGGCACTACAGGCAGTGGCTTGACCTGCTAGATCACAGAGCCAGCACCCTGGGCACTGATTCTTCCACTGACCTGTGTGTTGGCTGGTTTCATTCCTCAGTAATTTCAGAAATTTAAAACCTTTTTCCTCAATGAAAGGTCAGTTTGGCCATCTGACCATTACTGAGACTACAGTTATTTTATTTTTTCATGGAACACAAATATTGAACTGCACGATAAGATCCCTCTGCCTCTGCCTCTGCCCCCCGACACAGGGGGATGCACTACGTGGACCTGGACAACCACTGCCCGCTTGCCCCGAGCAATGGCAGTCCTCCTGGGGAGGAATCTCGCGTGGAGCAGAGTGGGAAGGGGTGTAGAACGTTATATGTTTGTTTCTTATCTGCCCTGCCCACAAAATGAGAGATCTATGAGATGAAGGGCTCTGCTCAACTTTTTACAATTATTCTATGCCTAGGAGACTGTGATACTGTTAGTCATGTGCAGTTCTGAGAAACAATGAAGCTACTATTGATTCAAATCGATGAGAATTTTCTATTTGATTTTGGACTGCATGAAGAATTGCTCAATAAGGGATTGAAAACTGTCGCGATTCCACCTGTGACCCCCAGGGGGAGCCAGTGCACCTCAGGTCTGGTAGTTTCAAAGGGTTTGGGAGGATTGAAACTCGCAGCCTTCAACCGTCAGGACAGGAGCTGATCAAGTCACTGACGGTTGATGTACAATGTAATACTTTATTCATTTTAGTATTTTTTTTGTTCTAGTACCATTGGTTGAACTCTGTAATTAACACACAATTATTCTTAGGTGTTTAAATTTTAACTGAAAAGTGATCCCTGTTAGGCATTTGGAAAACATTATGCTAAGTGAAATAAGCCAATCCCAAAGGGACAAATACCACTTGTTCTCCTTGATAGGTGACAACTAACTGAGCACCAAAAAGGAAACCTGTTAAAGTGAAATGAACACCATGAGAAACGGTGACTTGATCAGCCCTCACCCTGACTGTTGATGAGCAACTTAATATGTTATCCCTCTTAGTATTTTTTTGTTTGTTCTACTTAATACTTTTGGTTGAATACTGTAATCAATACACAATTCCTCTTAAGTGCTGAAACTTAACTGAAAAGTGATCGCTGTTAAATATAAGAGTGAGAGTAAGAGAGGGAAGAGATGTGCAATTCGGGACATGCTCAGGCTGACTTACCTCAAACAGTAGAGTTAGAAACATACAAGGGGATTCCAATTCAGTCCCATCAAGGTGGCATGTACCAATGCCATCTCACTAGTCCCAGTGATCAATTTCTGTTCACAATTGATCATAATGATAGGACTAAGAACCAAAGGGATCACATAAACAAGAATAGTGTCTGCAAATACTAGCTGATAGAATCAAAAAGGGAGAGAATGATCCAACATGGGAAGTGAGATACACAGCAGACCCATAGAATGGCAGATGTCCTAAACAGCACTCTGGCCTCAGAATCAGCCCTTAAGGCATGCAGATCCGGTTGAAATGCCCATGAGAGTATTTCAGGCATGGAAAGCCAAGACACTCTGGGGAAAAAAAAAAAAACCTAAATGAAAGATCTCTGGAGTGAGATCCCAGTGGAAAGAACGGGTCATCAAAGAAGGAGGTACCTTTCTCTGAAGGGAGGAGAGAACTTCCACTTTGACCATGGCCTGGTCTAAACATGATCAGAGTCAGTGAACTCAGGGGGCTTCCATAGCCTTGGCAGCTCATGACAAGAGCCTAGGGTGATTACTGATGCCATAAACAAGAGTGTCAGTTTGTTAAGTCAACAACAGGAGTCACTGTGCACTTACTGCTCATGTAGGATCTTTGTCCTTAGTGTGCTGTACATTGAGATTTAATGCTATAACTAGTACTCAAACAGTATTTTTCACTTTATGTTTCTGTGTGGGAGCAAACTGTAGAAATTTTTACTTAATGTATGCTAAACTGATCTTCTGTATATAAAGAGAATCGAAAATGAATCTTGATGTGAATGGAAGGGGAGAGGGAGTGGGAAAGGGGAGGGTTGCGGGTGGGAGGGACGTTATGGGGGGGGGGAAGCCATTGTAATCCATAAGCTGTACTTTGGAAATTTTTATTCATTAAATAAAAGTTAAAAAAAAAAAGACACTCACAGCCTTGTCTAGACTCTTGAGGAAAAGTGGTTTTCTGCTCACTCATCGCTGAGCTCTTTGTTTACTGGAAGGTTAAGCTGGTGGTAATAAATTGAACGTGTGTCCATGTAAAACTTAAAAGAAAAAGAAGAGGAGTGAAGGTGGGAGTAAGGATCTGGTGGGATGTTGCATTATGCTCTCGCAACAGTGGATATGATTGCGGGCTTTGTGTAGTGCTTACAATGACCAAAGGCAGCACCAGCATCCACATGGGCACCAGTGGGAGTCCTGGCTGCTCCACTTCCAATCCAGCTCCCTGCTTGGCCTGGGAAAGCTCCTGTAGATGGCTCCAATGTTGGAGTCCTGGCACCCATGTGGGAGACCTGAGAGAAGCTCCATCTCCAGCTCTTGCCAGGCACTGCCTCAGCCACTGCAGCCATTGGGGGAGAGACCAGCAGATGGAAGGGAACTCGCTCTATGAAACTGTGTGTGTGGGGCTGTGTGTGTGTGTAAAACACAGACTTTCAAACAGAAAATACATTTTTAAATAACAGTAGATATGAAATTGGTTTCTTTCCTAAAATTTTATAATCACCTGTATTTACAGTATTTTCCTTGTAATACTTATAGTGTTCTCTCTTTTGTTCCATGAATCTCAAATGATGCTCTAGCTTAAAATACTTGTAAAGAATAATTGCCCTCCTTAAAACAGTAGGGACATGGTCATCTCTGTGATGCTGCCGCCAAGGAGGAGGAAGGAGGGAGCCTCAGAGGAGTCACCCTGGCCCCTTCCACCTGACCCTGCAGGACCTTCAAGCCTGGCTGCTCTGAGAATCTCTCTCAGCAGATGGGGCCAGGAGGAGCAGCTGGGGCAGCCCAGCCTCACACTTCTGCTTTCCTGAGGGGTTTTTGTTAGGGCTTGTATCACTGTGGTATCAGCATCATCATCATAACCGCCTAGACAGTAGTAAGTGGCAGCATCGTCACACTGCACGCCGCTGATGGTGAGAGTGAACTGTGTCCCAGATCCACTGCCGCTGAACCGTGATGGGACCCCAGATGCCAGTTTGGATGCCCTGTAGATCAGGAGCTTAGGAGGCTGCCCTGGTTTCTGCTGATACCAGGCTAAGTCGTTGTTATTATAAACACTCTGACTGGACTGGCAACTGATGGTGACTGTGCCTCCCACAGCTGCAGACACGGGTGATGGTGTCTGGGTCAGCACGGCTGCAAATGTGGCACCTGAGAAGGGAAGCAGAACACAGAGACCACACTCATCCTCACATTCTTAGAGGATGCTCCTGCAGAGACGGGCAGTCCTGGCCACACTGCCCGAGGCCGTTCCTGCTGCTGGCCTTCCTTACCTGGGAGCCAGAGCAGCAGGAGCCCCAGCAGCTGAGTGGGGGCCCTCGTGTCCATGCTGGGTCCTGCCTGGCACTGCCTCCTGCATGTGGTGGGAGCAGCCTGCTCCTAAATGCCCAGAGAGGTGGGCGGTGCTCTGGGGACATGCAAATGAGCAGGGGCGGGGCAGGGCTGTGCCCAGCTGAAGGGCCCAGGGCAGCTCAGAACTCACCCAGGGGCTGTGTCTCCAGCTGCCCCAGCTCAGACCAGGGCTGCACAAGTTTGCCTGTACTGCACATGTTTCTACCAGGAGACGTCACAACCCAAAGTCACTGAGGGACAGTTGCAAACAATTTAAGTGAACTGGAGTACAATATGGTGTAATGTATTCATGGTTATTGGGATTTTGGAGGAGAAAACCCATTTTATAGGGAATACTGAGTTACACCTTAAAGCTGATTTCATTGTTTTTACCTGTTTGTTTTCTGATGCCCTCACATTGTCCCCTCACGGCAGACCGCTGCACCAGGGAGATGGTCTCTGAGAGACGAGACTTCTGTCCCACACTCAGCTCTGTACTGACTCAGAATAAACATCCTCAGAAAAAGTGACTGCCAGAGAGAGAGCAGGACTCAGAAGGAGAACACAGGTGCTTAGAGGAGAGATCACACAGGTGGGCTCTCCCATCTGCAGCCAGAGTTCTGAGTCAAGGATGCAGGAGGAAAACAGAAGTGCGAGTTCAAGGAGTCACCAGAGGTCTGAGGAACATCAGAAGAGGCCAAGGCCACTCTGGCTGTCTGCAAGGTCTGAGCAGGAGTCTGTCTCCGTGGGTGTGAGAACAACAAGCTGCAGGCCTCTTGCTGGTTTTAGGTTTATTGATACAAAATGCCAGAGTTTCCTGGTGATCTCGCTGATGATCCTACATTCTGGGAAATCTCTGAGAATCGGCCTCTGCTCCAAATGACCTCACTGACGGCTGAGCTGTTGATGGACTGGATCCTCCTAGAGTCAATCAACCCTCTCCGATGCTTCAGTTACCTGCAGTAAAAGCCTAGAACTCAAACTGCAGGGCTTGTGGGACGCAGTTAGACCTGATTTAGGGATGAGAGGGTCCTTGGGGAAGGTCTTCAGTCTCTGCTATAATCCACTTGAGAGTCTGTCTCATCATAGACTAATGACTGGTAAATGAGAGTTAACAATTTAAGTGTCTGAGAGAAACACAAATAGTGGTAAGTGCCTGAGTTTGTGTGGCCTGGTGGGAAGGACATAAAGTAATTACCAAAATCAGTGAGCGAGTCTTGAATGAGTTACTGAAACTAATAGTAGTGAAGGGTTATGGAAAGGACGTATATAATGAACAGGTTTGTTTGAGTAGGGTGTTAATGATTAAAAACTAGTACAGTTAAATTAAAAGGTAGATGTTCCAATCTTTGTAATCAATTATTATAAGTAGACGTTCTGATTCTTTGCAAAATAACCACTATATTTTTTGTAATCGATTATTATATACTTTAGCATCACTTTGAGTCTCTGTTCTATTGTATCTCAAATATCAAGTAAATCTTTGTACTCAAAGAAATTGTTACATGGCTATGGAAATCCAGATGGGGGAGGGGTTACACATAATACAAAGTCAATGGTTTAAAGTGGATGGGAAATAGGCTGTGTTATCGTAAAGAAGAATCATTATCTCTATAAGATCACTAATGAGTGGACATTACAGAATTTATGAGAATAGTCAAGAATGTGTAAAACTAACAGCCTTGTTGTGAGCACGTCTCTCATTCCTCCCTATGCAGATGCCTTCCAAACCATCGGGAACCCCTGAATCTCCTGGAGCTGGCCTCCGGCACATCAGAAAAACTTTCTTCTCACCTCTGTCCAGACACTTTCACGTTTTTCTTAAGAAAATCTGGAGAGGAGTTAAGGCTGGTTTTGCAGCACAGTGGATAAAGCTGCCACTTGCAAAGCCAGCAGCCTACATCAGAGTCAGGTTTGAATCCCCACTGCTCCACTTCTGATCCCATGTCCAGCTAATGCACACCTGGGAGGCAGCAGAAAATGGCCCAAGTTCTTGGATTCCTGCCCCACAGGGGAGACCCAGGGGCAGATCTAGCTCTGGGCTTCTGCTTGGCCAGGAACTCACAGCTACAGCCGTTTGGGGATGCACCAGGTTACAGACATTCTCTCTCTCTCTCTGTCTCTGTCTCTCTCTCTCTCTCTCCCCCTCTGTCTTTGCCTCTCGTCAATTCTCAGTCTTACAAGTATATATATATATATATATACATATTTGAAAAATGGAAAATGTTAACATTTAAGAACATTATTTTTATTAGAAATAAGTATTCACCACAGTACAAGACACCCTGCTAAAATTGGTTCCATTATTTTTACATCCAGTGTCTGAGCACTGATTCTTCCACTGCCCTTGTGTTTCCTGCTTTCATGCTACAGCAATTTGAGAAATTTAAGAATCTATTTCCTCAATTGAAGGGCTATTTGGCCATCTGACCATTACTGAGACTACAATTAGTGTATCTTTTCAGGAAACACAGTGTGGAACTGCCAGATTCGTTCCCTCTGCTTCTGCCCCAACACAGGAGGATGCACTACGTGGACCTGGACACCCACTGTCCACCTGCCCAAGCAATGGCAGTGTCCAGGGGAGGCCTCTCACATGGACCAGAGTGGGAGCAGGTGTAGAATGTTATATGTTTGTTTTTTATCTGCCCTGCCCACTAAAATGAGAGATCTATGACATGAAGGGCTCTGTGTGAGTTTTACAATTATTCTATGCCTAGGAGATTGTGATACTGTTTGTTGTGAGCCACTGTGTGCAAACAATGAAGCTACTATTGGTTCAATTCGGTGAGAATTTGCTATTTCATTTTGAATTGAATGAAGAACTGCTCAAGCAGGGATTGAAAGCAGACACGATTTCAAACGTGACCCCCAGGGGGCGCCAGTGCTCCTCAGGTCTGGTAGTGACAGAGGGATTGGGAGGAAGAGACTCACACCTTGATAAGACTCTTGAGGAACAGTGGTTTTTGTGCTACTCCGGGTTGAATTCTTTGTTTAGTGGAGGGAGAAGCTGGTGATTATAGAGTGAAAGTATGTCAGTGTAGACCTTAAAACAAAATAGAAGAGTAGTGGGTATGGGAATGAGGAAGGAGGGAGGACATGGTGGGAAGTAGCATTATGCTCTCACCACTCTGGATAGGATGGCCTGGCCTTGTGCACTGAGTGAAGCCCCGGTATGCAGCGCCAGCATCCCTCTTGTAGTTGTTCCAAAAGATGCAACTTGTTCTTCAGGACCCTGATTCTTGGACTCTTCTGAGCTTATTACACCTCTGCTCCAGGGCTGCATCAGCAGTTTTGCTTTCAGGATCTGAAATTTTAAAAGGGAATCCTCATCAGAACCAGAGCTGGAATGCACGCTCTCTTAAGCATGAGTGTGAGCGTTGCCCATGCATTGTGTATTGCTGTAGCATATTACCCCAGACGGAATAACTGCTGCTGGACAGAAATGTACTTGGCCTCCAGCTCTTGAGGCTCACATGTCCCAGCTCCTGGGAGCAGCATTTGGCAAGGATCTTGGTGGTGCATCACCCATGGTGGAAGGCAGATGGACAGGAAAGCGTGGGAGCTAGCAGACAAGGGGAGTTAGCAGACACAAGAGGTCTTCTCACTTGGGGTGTCACTCAACAGGCTCGACTGAAGTTGCTCAAAGGAGAGTTTACTGATTTGTGGCATGTGAAGGAGACGATGGGAAGGTCCAGTTCCTAGAAGAAGCTGCCTCCCCAGAAGCAGTTTGCCAGGGTTTGTTTTGGGATTTTTGTCAATCTCCCCTCTGACGCCAGGTGGCGGTCTATACCCACCTAAAACAACTCCCTCTTTTCCTGTGGCTGAGAACACCTGGAAGGCCACCGCCAACCCCATCAACCCCCTTGGTTGAACTGACTCGCCAAGATGATAATTCCATTGCTCCCATACCTACTGGCCATCATCCAGGTGAGTAGAGGGAAGAATCATCACCAGCCAATTAACCTGACTTGGGAAGAGGAAAGGAGGGAGCCTCAGAGGAGTCACCCTGGCCCCTTCCACCCGACCCTGCAGGACCTTCAAGCCTGGCTGCTCTGAGAATCACTCTCAGCAGATGGGTCCCAGGAGGAGCAGCTGGGACAGCCCAGCCTCACACTTCTGCTTTCCTGGGGGTTATTTTTAGGGCTTGTATCACTGTGGAATCAGCACTACTACTATAACCGCCTAGACAATAGTAAGTGGCAGCATCGTCACACTGCACGCTGCTGATGGTGAGAGTGAACTGTGTCCCAGATCCACTGCCTTTGAATCTATTTGGGACCCCAGATGCCAGAGTGGATGCCAGATAGATCAGGAGCTTGGGAGGCTGCCCTGGTTTCTGCTGATACCAAGATAACCAGTTGTTACTATTAACACTCTGACTGGACTGGCAATTGATGGTGACTGTGCCTCCCACAGATGAAGACACAGGGGATGGAGTATGGGTCAGCACGGCTTGGGCAAATGTGGCACCTGAGGAGGGAAACAGAGACACAGAGACCACACTCATCCTCCAGCTGACCCAGCTCAAACCAGGGCTGCACAAGTTTGCCTGCAGTGCACATGCTTCTACTGGGAGACATCACATCCCAGAGTCACTGAGGGACACTTTCAAATACTTTAAATGACCTGGAAGACAAGATAGTGTAAGCTATTCATGATTACATTGGGATTCTGGAGGAGAAAGTCGCTTTTCCAATGAATAGTGAACACTTTAAGGCTGAGGTCAGTGTCTTTACCTGTTTGTCCTCTGATGCCCTCACACCGTCCCCTCGAGGCAGACCACTGCACCTGAGAGATGGTCTCTGAGAGATGAAACTTCTGTCCCACACTCAGCTCTGAAACTGATCAGAATAAGCATCCTCAGAATAAGCAGCTGCCAGAAAGAGACCAGGACTCAGAAAGAGAATGCAGGTGCTTAGAGGAGAGATCACACTTGTGCGCTCTCTCATCTGCAGCCAGAGTTCTGAGTCAAGGATGCAAGGGGAAACAGAAGTGTGAGTTTCAAGGAATCTCCATAGTTCTGAGAAACATCCAGAAAAATAACTTTCCTTTCTCCCCCGTCCAGAAATGTTCACATTTTTTTAAGAAATCCGGAGAAGGGGCCAGCACTGTGGCTCAGAGGGTTAAAGCACTGGCCTGAAGTGGCAGCATCCCATATGGGCACTGGTTCTAGCCCTGCCTGCTCTCCTCTGATCCAGCACTCCTCTAAGGCCAGAAATAGCGGTAGAAGATGGTCCAAGTCCTTGGGCCCCTGCACCCATGTGGGAGACCCGAAAGAAGCTCATGTTTCCTGTCTTTGGATCAGTGCAGCTCCGGCAATTGCAGCCTTCTAGAGTATGAACCACTGTGTGGAAACCTGTCTCTCTCTCTCTCTCTCTCTCTCTCTGTCTATGCCTCTCACTGTAAACTGACTTTCAAATAAAATAAAAAAGAACGAAATCCGGAGAGGAGGGAAGGCTGGCATCATGGCACAAGGATAAGGCTGCCACTTGCAATGCCAGCAGCCTACATCAGAGACTGGGTTGAATCCTCCTGCTCCACTTCTGATCCCATTTCCTGTTAATGCACACCCTGAGAGGCAGCAGAAAATGGCCCAAGTTCTTGGATTCCTGCCCCACAGGGGAGACGAGGGGCAGTTCTGGCTCTGGGCTTCTGTTTGGCCAGGAACTCACTGTTACAGCCATTTGTCGACAGACCAGCTTACAGAACTCCCCGCTCCTTCCCGGCTTTGCCTCTCTCCAATGCCCAGTCTTACAAGTAAATAAATATGTTGAAACATGGAAAATGTTATCATTTATAAAAAGTATATAAATTATATTTATTAAAAATAAGTATTCACCACAGTACAAAACACCCTGCTAAAACTGGGATCTAGGGTTTTTTTTTAAGATTTATTTCATTTATTTGAAAGAGTTACAGAGAGAAGTCAAGACAGAAGAGAGGTCATCCATCTGCTGGTTCACTCCCCAAATGGCTGCAATGGCCAGAGCTGATTCGATCCCAATCCAGGAGCCAGGAGCTTTTTCTGGGTCTCCCATCTGGGCTCAGGGGCCCAGAGACTTGGGCCATCTTCTATTGCTATGCCAGCCCATAGCAGAGAGCTGGATTAAAAGAGGAGCATCTGAGACTTGAGTTAGCTCCATATGGAATGCCGGTGCCTCAGGCCATAACTTTAACCTGCTGTGCCGCAGTGCTGTGGGCTCCATTATTTTCACATCCAGTGTCTGGCACTGATTCTTCCACTGACCTCTGTGTTGGCTGGTTTCATGCTACAGCAATTTGAGAAATTTAAGAAGCTTTTTCCTCAATGGAAGGACTATTTGGCCATCTGACCATTACTGAGACTATAATTAGTGTATCTTTTCAGGAGACACAGTGTGGAACTGCCTGATTTGTCCCCTCTGCCTCCGCCCGAGACAGCAGGATGCACTAGGTGGACCTGGACACCCACTGCCCACATGCCCCCAGCAATGGCAGTGTCCAGGGAGAAATCTCACTTGAGGCACATGGGAGCAGGTATAAAACATATGCTTGCTTATTTGCCCTGATCACTAAAAAAAGATCTATGAGATAAGGAGTTCTATTCAATTTCTTTCCATTTATTCTACATCAACAAAAGATTGTGATACTGTCAGTCGTGTACCATTGTGTACACACAATGAAGCCACTATTGTTTCATTTCCATGAGAATTGTCCATCTGATTTTGCATTGAACGAAAAATTGCCCTATGAGTGATTGATTGAAAGCTGATGCGATTCCATCATGGACTCCGGGGGCGCTAGTGCACCTCAGGTCTGGTAGTGACAGAGGGACTGGGAGGACTGAGACTCACAGACTTGTCTAGACTCTTGAGGAACAGTGGTTTTTCTGCTCACTCCTGGTGGAATTCTTTGTTTACCAGAAGGTTAAGCTGGTGAGAATAAATTGAACGTATGTCCAAGTAAACTTAAAGGTAAAAGAGAGGAGGGTGGAGGTGAGGAAGAAGGGGGGACATGGTGGGAAGTAACATTATGCTCTCACAACTGTGGATAGGACGGGCCAGCCTTGTGCAGTGCGTAAAGCCACAGCATTCAGCGCCAGCATCCCACATGGGCACTGGTGGGAGTCCTGGCTGCTCCACTTCCAAACGAGCTCCCTGCTAATGGCCTGGGAAAGCACCAGTGGATGGAACAAGTGTTTCAGCCCTGGCACCCACGTGGAAGACCTGAAAGAAGTTCCACGTCCCAGCTCTTGCCAGGCACAGCCTCATCCTGTGCAGCCATGGAGGAGTGAACCAGCAGATGGAGAACTCTCTCCATGAAACTGTGTGTGTGTGTGTGTGTGTGTGTAAAACAGGACTTTAAATAAACAAATAATTTTTTTAAAAAAACTGTATATATGTAATTGGCATCCTTTATAATATTTTCTAATCCCCAGAATTTAAAATATTTTCCTTGTAATAGCTATAATGTATTCTCCTTTGCACGATGAATCTAAAATGATGCTCAGGCTTTGAATAATTAGACAGAATAATTGGTTTCCTTTAGCACAGTAGGGACATGGTCACGTCTGTGCTGCTGCCACCAGGAGGAGGAAAGGAGGGAGCCTCAGAGGAGTCACCCTGGCCCCTTCCACCCGACCCTGCAGGACCTTCAAGCCTGGCTGCTCTGAGAATCACTCTCAGCAGATGGGGCCCAGGAGCAGCAGCTGGGGCAGCCCAGCCTCATACTTCTGCTTTCTGGGGGGTTTTTGTTAGGGCTTGTATCACTGTGGTACCAACCACTACTATGATAACTGCCTTAACAGTAGTAAGTGGCAACATCGTCACACTGCACGCCACTGATGGTGAGAGTGAACTGTGTCCCAGATCCACTGCCGCTGAACTGAGATGGGACCCCAGATGCCAGAGTGGATGCTTCATAGATCAGGAGCTTGGGACGCTGCCTGGTTTCTGCTGATACCAGGATAAGCAGTTGTTACTATAAAAACTCTCACTGGTCTGGCACTTGATGGTGACTGTGCCTCCCATAGCTGCAGACACGGAGGATGGAGTCTGGGTTGGACTTGAGCAAATGTGGCACCTGAGAAGGGAAACAGAAACACAGAGACCACACTCATCCTCACGTTCTAAGAGGACGCTCCTGCAGAGACGGGCAGCCCTGGCCACACTGCCCGAGGCCGTTCCTGCTGCTAGCCTTCCTTACCTGGGAGCCAGAGCAGCAGGAGCCCCAGCAGCTGAGTGGGGGCCCTCGTGTCCATGCTGGGTCCTTCCTGGCACTGCCTCCTTCATGGGACAGGAGCAGCCTGCTCCTAAATGCCCAGAAAGGTGGGCGGTGCTCTGGGGACATGCAAATGAGCAGGGGCAGGGCAGGGCTGTGCCCAGCTGAAGGGCCCAGGGCAGCTCAGAACTCAGCCCAGGGGCTGTGTCTCCACTGCCCCAGCTCAGACCAGGGCTGCACAAGTTTACCTGCAGTGCGTATGCTTCTACTGGGAGACGTCACTTCCTAAAGTCCCTGATGGACATTTGCCAACAATTTAAGTGAACTGAACTACCTGATGGTATAATCTATTCATGGTTAGGTTGGGATTCTGTATCAGAAAGTCCTTTTCTCTAGAGAACACCTGGTCACACCTTGGGAGGAGCAGTCAGTGTCTTTTCCCTTTTTGAGTGAGTGGCTGGGCTCTGATATCCTCCCAATGGCACTGTGTTCTCACGTGGGGTCCATTCTACAGCACACAGAGAACAGCTGACTGTAAGCTGAGTGAGCACACAGTGGCTCTGAGAGAGAATCTGTTGGGTAAATATCTTGATGACCTCCTGTCAGTGCAGGTATGTGACAGCCACAGGGTCAGCTATCAAACACAAGAGGGGAGGAGGAGGCTTCTATTGGTTGATCTGTTTCTGCATGGAGGGGAGAAATTGGCATTGCAGGGACATGAGAGGTAGGATGAGTGGAGGGATGAGAAGGAACAGAGGAGGAGAGGAAGGAGTCTGGGATGCAGAGGAGGCCCTGCCCCACACTGACATGCAGTCCCCTGGGGTTGAGGAGGCTCTGAGAGAATGGCAGTCGGGTTCAGCTGCAGGAGGGACTGATGGCAGATTTGTGTCCCCGTGGAGTGAGGCGGAGGTAGTGAGGAGCTGTGTGTTCTACCCTATCCTGGGCTTGATCCTGTATTATTATTATTATTATTATTATTATTTTGGACAGGCAGAGTTAAACAGTGAGAGAGAGATATATAGAGAGAAAGGTCTTCCTTCTGTTGGTTCACCCCCCAAATGGCTGCTACATCTGGTGTGCTGCGCCAGGTTCAAGGAGCCAGGAGCCAGGAGCTTTCTTCAGCTCTCCTACGCAGGTTAAGAGCCCAAGGACTTGGGCCATCTTCTACTGCTTTCCCAGGCCACAGCAGAGAGCCGGATCTGAGGAAGCAGCCAGGACTTGAAACAGCACCCATATGGGATGCCGGCACTACAGGCAGTGGCTTGACCTGCTAGATCACAGAGCCAGCACCCTGGGCACTGATTCTTCCACTGACCTGTGTGTTGGCTGGTTTCATTCCTCAGCAATTTCAGAAATTTAAAACCTTTTTCCTCAATGAAAGGTCAGTTTGGCCGTCTGACCATTACTGAGACTACAGTTAGTTTATTTTTTCATGGAACACAAATATTGAACTGCACGATAAGATCCCTCTGCCTCTGCCTCTGCCCCCAACACAGGAGGATGCACTATGTGGACCTGGACACCCACTGCCCGCTTGCCCTGAGCAATGGCAGTCCTCCTGGGGAGGAATCTCGCATGGAGCAGAGTGGGAAGGGGTGTAGAACGTTATATGTTTGTTTCTTATCTGCCCTGCCCACAAAATGAGAGATCTATGAGATGAAGGGCTCTGCACAACTTTCTACAATTATTCTGTGCATGGGATATTGTGATACTGTTAGTCATGTGCAGTTCTGAGAAACAATGAAGCTACTATTGATTCAAATCGATGAGAATGTTCTGTTTGATTTTGGACTGCATGAGGAATTGCTCAATAAGGGATTGAAAACTGTCGCGATTCCACCTGTGACCCCCAGGGGGAGCCAGTGCACCTCAGGTCTGGTAGTTTCAAAGGGTTTGGGAGGATTGAAACTCGCAGCCTTCAACCGTCAGGACAGGAGCTGATCAAGTCACTGACGGTTGATGTACAATGTAATACTTTATCCATTTTAGTATTTTTTTGTTCTAGTACCATTGGTTGAACTCTGTAATTAACACACAATTATTCTTAGGTGTTTAAATTTTAACTGAAAAGTGATCCCTGTTAGGCATTTGGAAAACATTATGCTGAGTGAAATAAGCCAATCCCAAAGGGACAAATACCACTTGTTCTCCTTGATAGGTGACAACTAACTGAGCACCAAAAAGGAAACCTGTTAAAGTGAAATGAACACCATGAGAAACGGTGACTTGATCAGCCTTCACCCTGACTGTTGATGAGCAACTTAATATGTTATCCCTCTTAGTATTTTTTTGTTTGTTCTACTTAATACTTTTGGTTGAATACTGTAATCAATACACAATTCTTCTTAAGTGCTGAAACTTAACTGAAAAGTGATCGCTGTTAAATATAAGAGTGGGAGTAAGAGAGGGAAGAAATGTGCAATTCGGGACATGCTCAGGCTGACTTACCTCAAACGGTAGAGTTAGAAACATACCAGGGGATTCCAATTCAATCCCATCAAGGTGGCATGTACCAATGCCATCTCACTAGTCCCAGTGATCAATTTCTGTTCACAATTGATCATAATGATAGGACTAAGAACCAAAGGGATCACATAAACAAGAATAGTGTCTGCAAATACTAGCTGATAGAATCAAAAAGGGAGAGAATGATCCAACATGGGAAGTGAGATACACAGCAGACCCATAGAATGGCAGATGTCCTAAACAGCACTCTGGCCTCAGAATCAGCCCTTAAGGCATGCAGATCCAGCTGAAATGCCCATGAGAGTATTTCAGGCATGGAAAGCCAAGACACTCTGGGAAAAAAAAAAAAAAAACCTAAATGAAAGATCTCTGGAGTGAGATCCCAGTGGAAAGAACGGGTCATCAAAGAAGGAGGTACCTTTCTCTGAAGGGAGGAGAGAACTTCCACTTTGACCATGGCCTGGTCTAAACATGATCAGAGTCAGTGAACTCAGGGGGCTTCCATAGCCTTGGCAGCTCATGACAAGAGCCTAGGGTGATTACTGATGCCATAAACAAGAGTGTCAGTTTGTTAAGTCAACAACAGGAGTCACTGTGCACTTACTCCTCATGTATGATCTTTGTCCTTAGTGTGCTGTACATTGAGATTTAATGCTATAACTAATACTCAAACAGTATTTTTCACTTTATGTTTCTGTGTGGGAGCAAACTGTAGAAATTTTTACTTAATGTATGCTAAACTGATCTTCTGTATATAAAGAGAATCGAAAATGAATCTTGATGTGAATGGAAGGGGAGAGGGAGTGGGAAAGGGGAGGGTTGCGGGTGGGAGGGACGTTATGGGGGGGGGAAGCCATTGTAATCCATAAGCTGTACTTTGGAAATTTTTATTCATTAAATAAAAGTTAAAAAAAAAGAAACTCACAGCCTTGTCTAGACTCTTGAGGAAAAGTGGTTTTCTGCTCACTCATCACTGAGCTCTTTGTTTACTGGAAGGTTAAGCTGGTGGTAATAAATTGAACGTGTGTCCACATAAAACTTAAAAGGAAAAGAAGAGGAGTGAGGATGGGAGTGAGGATCTGGTGGGATGTTGCATTATGCTCTCGCAACAGTGGACATGATTGCCGGCTTTGTGTAGTGCTTACAACGACCAAAGGAGCACCGGCATCCCACATGGGCACCGGTGGGAGTCCTGGCTGCTCCACTTCCAATCCAGCTCCCTGCTTGGCCTGGGAAAGCTCCTGTAGATGGCTCCAGTGTTGGAGCCCTGGCACCCATGTGGGAGACCTGAAAGAAGCTCCATCTCCAGGTCTTGCCAGGCACAGCCTCAGCCACTGCAGATATTGGAGGAGAGACCAGCAGATGGAAGGGAACTCGCTCTATGAAACTGTGTGTGTGTGTGTTTCTGTGTGTGTAAAACACGGACTTTCAAACAGCAAATACATTTAAACATCAAATACATTTTAAAATAACAGTAGATATGAAATTTTATAATCACCTGTATTTACAGTATTTTCCCTTGTAATACTTATAGTGTAATCTCTTTTGTTCCATGAATCTCAAATAATGCTCTAGCTTAAAATACTTGAAAGGAATAATTGCCCTCCTTAAAACAGTAGGGACATGGTCATGTCTGTGCTGCTGCTGCCAAGGAGGAGGAAGGAGGGAGCCTCAGAGGAGTCACCCTGGCCCCTTCCACCCGACCCTGCAGGACCTTCAAGCCTGGCTGCTCTGAGAATCACTCTCAGCAGATGGGGCCCAGGAGGAGCAGCTGGGGCAGCCCAGCCTCACACTTCTGCTTTCCTGAGGGGTTTTTGTTAGGGCTTGTATCACTGTGGTATCAGCATCATCATCATAACCGCCTAGACAGTAGTAAGTGGCAGCATCGTCACACTGCACGCCGCTGATGGTGAGAGTGAACTGTGTCCCAGATCCACTGCCGCTGAACCTATCTGGGACCCCAGATGCCAGATTGGATGCATCATAGATCAGGAGCTTGGGAGGCTGCCCTGGTTTCTGCTGATACCAGGATAAGAGGTTGTTATTATAAACACTCTGACTGGACTGGCACTTGATGGTGACTGTGCCTCCCACAGCTGCAGACACGGGCGATGGTGTCTGGGTCAGCACGGCTGCAAATGTGGCACCTGAGAAGGGAAACAGAACACAGAGACCACACTCATCCTCACGTTCTAAGAGGATGCTCCTGCAGAGAGGGAAAGTCCTGGCCACACTGCCCGAGCCCGTTCCTGCTGCTGGCCTTCCTTACCTGGGAGCCAGAGCAGCAGGAGCCCCAGCAGCTGAGTGGGGGCCCTCGTGTCCATGCTGGGTCCTGCCTGGCACTGCCTCCTTCATGGGGCAGGAGCAGCCTGCTCCTAAATGCCCAGAGAGGTGGGCGGTGCTCTGGGGACATGCAAATGAGCAGGGGCGGGGCAGGGCTGTGCCCAGCTGAAGGGCCCAGGGCAGCTCAGAACTCATCCCAGGGCCTGTGTCTCCACTGCCCCAGCTCAGACCAGGGCTCCACAAGTTTGCCTGTACTGCACATGTTTCTACCAGGAGACGTCACAACCCAAAGTCACTGAGGGACAGTTGCAAACACTTTAAGTGAACTGGAGGACAATTTGGTGTAATGTATTCATGGTTATGTTGGGATTTTGGAGGAGAAAGCCCATTTTATAGGGAATACTTAGTTACACCTTAAAGCTGATTTCATTGTTTTTACCTGTTTGTTTTCTGATGCCCTCACATCATCCCCTCACGGCAGACCGCTGCACCAGGAGATGGTCTCTGAGAGACGAGACTTCTGTCCCACACTCAGCTCTGTACTGACTCAGAATAAACATCCTCAGAAAAAGTGACTGCCAGAGAGAGACCAGGACTCAGAAGGAGAATGCAGGTGCTTAGAGGAGAGATCACACAGGTGGGCTCTCCCATCTGCAGCCAGAGTTCTGAGTCAAGGATACAGGATGAAAACAGAAGTGCGAGTTTCAAGGAGTCACCAGAGGTCTGAGGAACATCAGGGAAGAGGCCAAGGCCACTCTGGCTGTCTGCCAGGTTGGCAGGAGTCTGTCTCCGTGGGGTGTGAGAACCACAAGCTGCAGTCCTTTTGCTGGTTTTAGATTTATTGATACAAAAAAGCCAGAGTTTCCTGGTGATCTGGCTGAAGATCCTACATTCTGGGAAATCTCTGAGGATCAGCCTCAGCTCCAAATGACCTCACTGACGGCTGAGCTGTTGATGGACTGGATCCTCCTAGAGTCAATCAAACCTCTCCGATGCTTCAGTTACCTGCAGTAAAAGCCTAGTGGGAACTCAAACTGTAGGGCATGTGGTACACAGTTAGACCTGATTTAGGGATGAGAGGGTCCTTGGGGAAGGTCTTCAGTCTCTGCTATAATCCACTTGAGAGTCTGTCTTATCATAGACTAATGACTGGTAAATGAGAGTTAACAATTTAAGTGTCTGAGAGAAACACAGACAGTGCTAAGTGCCAGAGTTTGTGTGGCCTGGTGGAAAGAACATAAAGTAATTACCAAAATCAGTGAGCGAGTCTTGAATGAGTTACTGAAACTAATAGTAGTGAAGGGATATGGAAAGGACATGTATAATGAACAGGTTTGTTTAAGCAGGGCGTTAATGATTAAAAACTAGTGCAGTTAAATTAAAAGGTAGATGTTCCAATCTTTGTAATCAATTATTATAAGTAGACGTTCTGATTCTTTGCAAAATAACCACTATATTTTTGTAATCAATTATTATATACTTTAGTATCACTTTGAGTCTCTGTTCTATTGTATCTCAAATATGAAGTAAATCTTTGTACTCAAAGAAATTGTTACATGGCTATGGAAATCCAGATGGGGGAGGGGTTACACATAATACAAAGTCAATGGTTTAAAGTGGATGGGAAATAGGCTGTGTTATCGTAAAGAAGAATCATTATCTCTATAAGATCACTAATGAGTGGACATTACAGAATTTATGAGAATAGTCAAGAATGTGTAAAACTAACAGCCTTGTTGTGAGCACGTCTCTCATTCCTCCCTATGCAGATGCCTTCCAAACCATCGGGAACCCCTGAATCTCCTGGAGCTGGCCTCCGGCACATCAGAAAAACTAACTTTCTTCTCACCTCTGTCCAGACACTTTCACGTTTTTCTTAAGAAAATCTGGAGAGGAGTTAAGGCTGGTTTCGCGGCACAGTGGATAAAGCTGCCACTTGCAAAGCCAGCAGCCTACATCAGAGTCAGGTTTGAATCCCTACTACTTACTTCTGATCCCATGTCCTGCTAATGCACACCTGGGAGGAAGCAGAAAATGGCCCAAGTTCTTGGATTCCTGCCCCACAGGGGAGACCCAGGGGCAGTTCTGGCTCTGGGCTTCTGCTTGGCTGTGAACTCACAGCTACAGTCATTTGGGAAAGCACCAGGTTACAGACATTCTCTCTCTCTCTCTCTCTTTCTGTCTCTCTGTCTCTCCCTCTGTCTTTGCCTCTCGTCAATTCTCAGTCTTACAAGTATATATATATATATATTTGAAAAATGGAAAATGTAACATTTAAGAACATTATTTTTATTAGAAATAAGTATTCACCACAGTATAAGACACCCTGCTAAAATTGGGCTCCATTATTTTTACATCCAGTGTCTGAGCACTGATTCTTCAACTGACCTCTGTGTTGGCTGGTTTCATGCTACAGCAATTTGGGAAATTTAAGAATCTATTTCCTCAATTGAAGGGCTATTTGGCCATCTGACCATTACTGAGACTACAATTAGTGTATCTTTTCAGGAAACACAGTGTGGAACTGCCAGATTCGTTCCCTCTGCTTCTGCCCCGACACAGTAGGATGCACTAGGTGGACCTGGATACCCACTGTCCACCTGCCCGAGCAATGGCAGTGTCCAGGGGAGGCCTCTCACATGGACCAGAGTGGGAGCAGGTGTAGAACGTTATATGTTTGTTTTTTATCTGCCCTGCCCACTAAAATGAGAGATCTATGACATGAAGGGCTCTGTGTGAGTTTTACAATTATTCTATGCCTAGGAGATTGTGATACTGTTTGTTGTGAGCCACTGTGTGCAAACAATGATGCTACTATTGGTTCAATTCGGTGAGAATTTGCTATTTCATTTTGAATTGAATGAAGAACTGCTCAAGCAGGGATTGAAAGCAGACGCGATTTCAAACGTGACCCCCAGGGGGCGCCAGTGCTCCTCCGGTCGGGTAGTGACAGAGGGATTGGGAGGAAGAGACTCACACCTTGACTAGACTCTTGAGGAACAGTGGTTTTGCTGCTACTCCGGGTTGAATTCTTTGCTTAGTGGAGGGAGAAGCTGGTGATTATAGAGTGAAAGTATGTCAGTGTAGACCTTAAAACAAAATAGAAGAGTAGTGGGTATGGGAATGAGGAAGGAGGGAGGACATGGTGGGAAGTGGCATTATGCTCTCACCACTCTGGATAGGATGGCCTGGCCTTGTGCACTGAGTGAAGCCCCGGTATGCAGCGCCAGCATCCTTCATGGGTTCGGTGGAGTCCTGGCTGCTCCACTTCCAAACGAGCTCCCTGCTAATGGCCTGGGAAAGCACCAGTGGATGGAACAAGTGTTTCAGCCCTGGCACCCACGTGGGAGACCTGAAAGAAGTTCCATGTCCCAGCTCTTGCCTGGCACAGCCTCAGCAGGTGCAGCCATTGAGGAGTGAACCAGCAGATGGAAGAGAACTCTCTCTCTGTCACTAATACTGTACGGCACACGGATGAAAACACAGCGAGACCTTTGAAGTCAAATTAGGAGTCTGCCCTGTCACAGAGCACGTCCAGAGAAGACAGACCCGAGTTGCAGTAGCGGGGGTATAAAGGCAGAAACTACATTTGGTGGCCTTGGTAATTATCAAGCAAGCAGCAGGTGTACAGAAGTCAGAAATATGCCGGTTACAGCTGGAGGAGCAGACTGATGTCTATAAGTTGTTTCCCTCAGAGGAACAGTCCCTGCTCAGAAACCAACCAAGATGACCTATGACCACTAGGGCAGGCTATGTCCCATGGGAAAACCTTAAAGACACCCTGTCACACTGCGTGTGTGTACGTGTGTGTATGTAAAGCATAGTCTTTCAAAAAAACAAATAAACCTTTTTTAAAAACTGTGCATATAGGCTGGCACCACAGCTCAATAGGCTAATCCTCTGCCTGCACACCGGGTTCTAGTCCCGGTTGGGGCGCCAGATTCTGTCCCAGTTGCCCCTCTTCCAGACCAGCTCTCTGCTGTGGCGCGGGAGTGCAGTGGAGGATGGCCCAAGTGCTTGCGCCCTGCACCCCATGGGTGCTCCTGGCTTCAGATCAGCGCGGTGCGCCGGCCACAGCACACCAACCACGGCGGCCATTGGAGGGTGAACCAATGGCAAAGGAAGACCTTTCTCTCTGTCTCTCTCTCTCACTGTCCACTCTGCCTGTCAAAATAAAAAAAAAACTGTGCATATAAAAAAACAAGAACTATACGTATGAAATTGGTATCTTAATAAAATTTTCTAATCACCACTATTTAAAATATTTTCATTGTAATACGTATAATGTTTTCTCTTTTGCTCTATGAATCTCAAATGATGTTCTACATTCGAGTACTCAGAAATAATTGCTTTCCTTTAAAACAGTAGGGACATGGTCATGTCTGTGCTGCTGCCACCAAGGAGGAGGAAAGGAGGGAGCCTCAGAGGAGTCAGCCTGGCCCCTTCCACCCGACCCTGCAGGACCTTCAAGCCTGGCTGCTCTGAGAATCACTCTCAGCAGATGGGGTCCAGGAGGAGCAGCTGGGGCAGCCCAGCCTCACACTTGTGCTTTCCTGGGGGGTTTTTGTTAGGGCTTGTATCACTGTGGTATCAACATTACTACTATAATAATAGCCTTGACAGTAGTAAGTGGCAGCATCGTCACACTGCACGCCGCTGATGGTGAGAGAGAACTGTGTATCAGATCTGCTGCCGCTGAACCGTGATGGGACACCAGATGCCAGAGTGGATGCACCATAAATCAGGAGCTTGGGAGGCTGCCCTGGTTTTTGCTGATACCAGAATAAGTAGTTGCTAATGCTTTCACTGGCCTGGCAATTGATGGTGACTGTGCCTCCCACAGCTGCAGACACGGAGGATGGAGTCTGGGTCATATCGAGGGCAAACGTGGTACCTGAGAAGGGAAACAAAAACATTTAGACCACACTCATCCTCATGTTCTAAGAGGACGCTCCTGCAGAGACAGGCAGCCCTGGCCACACTGCCCGAGGCCGTTCCTGCTGCTGGCCTTCCTTACCTGGGAGCCAGAGCAGCAGGAGCCCCAGCAGCTGAGTGGGGGCCCTCGTGTCCATACTGGGTCTTGCCTGGCACTGCCTCCTTCATGGGGTGGGAGCAGCCTGGGCCTAAATGCCCAGAGAGGTGGGCGGTGCTCTGGGGACATGCAAATGAGCAGGGGCAGGGCAGGGCTGTGCCCAGCTGAAGGGCCCAGGGCAGCTCAGAACTCAGCCCAGGGGCTGTGTCTCCAGCTGTCCCAGCTCAGACCAGGGCTGCACAAGTTTACCTGCAGTGCGCATGTTTCTACTGGGAGACGTCACTTCCTAAAGTCCCTGATGGACATTTGCCAACAATTTAAGTGAACTGAACTACCTGATGGTATAATCTATTCATGGTTAGGTTGGGATTCTGTATCAGAAAGTCCTTTTCTCTAGAGAACACCTGGTCACACCTTGGGAGGTGAAGTCAGTGTCTTTTGTCTTTTTAGTGAGTGGCTGGGCTCTGATATCCTCCCAATGTCACTGTGTTCTCACGTGGGGTCTATTCTATAGCACACAGAGAACAACTGACTGTAAGCTGAGCGAGCACACAGTGCCTCTGAGAGAGAATCTGTTGGGTAAATATCTTGATGACCTCCTGTCAGTGCAGGTATGTGACAGCGCAGGGTCAACTATCAAAGTACCAGAGTGGAAGAGGAGGCTTTGATTGGTTGATCTGTGTCTGCATGGAGGGGAGAAATTGTAGTTACAGGGACATTAGAGGTAGGATGAATGGAGGGATGAGAAGGGATGGAGGAGGAGAGGAAAGAGTCTGGGATGCAGAGGAGGCCCTGCCCCACACTGACATGCAGTCCCCTGGGGTTGAGGAGGCTCTGAGAGAATGGCAGTCTGGGGCAGAGCTGCAGGAGGGACTGGGTGCAGATTTGTGTCCCTGTGGAGAGAGGCGGTGACAGTGAGGAGCTGTGTGTTCTATCCCATCCTGGGTTTGTCTCCTGTGTTATTTTAAACTCTGTGCTCTGCCATGGGATGAACTCAGACAAGTGGATGGAATGGATTTAAAGTTATAGTGACCTGAGCTCAAATCCCAGCACCTGCACCTGCTCACCATGGGACTTTGTGTAACCAACCCTGCCTGCTGAGATGCAGTCAGATAGGAGAATTCTCTCCAATCCCACAGCACTTGCACACATGCGCAGTGTCCCCAGGTGTCCACATCAGACCCAGGTTGCCCAGAATTTCCTCAGAGAATGTCTCTCTGCGGGTCTCAGCAGAGAAAGGACCAGCGTGGTAGAGTGTCCTCACGGCTCAGCCCAGTTTTGCTGCTAGTGCTCTACCTGTGACAGGGGCTGCAGGGCTTGCACAGCCCAGAACCTGTGAGAAGCTGAGCAGCTCCTCGGTGTGGTTCTGGTGGACGTCACTGAGGCCAGGGCGGCTTCTGCTTGCTCTTATTCCCTAATGGCTTTGGTGTGACGTAAAAGAGTCATGAATCAAAAACATGGCGAGGGCTATGATTTTTCAAGAAATGGCTGCACATGTATCCCTGCCACACACTGGGAGTCATCTGGAGTTCTGTGCTCTTGACTTTAGCCTCACTCCGCCTCAGCTGACAGGATCTCCTAGGAAGTAGCAGCACATGGAAGATTTTGTTTTCTCTCCCCCACCCCCACGCAGCTCAGTCTCTCTCATTTTGCACCTTATCAATGCTCAGATATTCAAGTAAATAAACAAATGCTATGGAAAATGGAAAGGGTGAACATTTAAGAAGATTATCTTTGCTAGAAATAAAGATTAATCACAGTACAAAACACACTTCCTAACTGGGTTCCTCTTTTTTTATTTCCAGTCTCTGGGCACTGATTCTTCTACTCACCTGTGTGTTCCCTGGTTTCATGCTTTAGTGGTTTAAGAAATTTTAAAAGCTTTTTTTTTCCTGAATAGAAGGATAATTTGGTTGTCAGACCATTAATAAGACAAGAATTAGTATATTTTTCAGGAAACACAAACGTTGAACTGCCTGATACGTTCCCTCTGCCTCTGCCCCTGAGACGGGAGGATGCACTAAGTGGACCTGGACACACACTGCCCACTTGCCCCGAGCAATGGCAGTGCCCCAGGGAGGAATCTCACACACGGCACAGTGGGAGCAGGTGGAGATCCTTCTATGTGTGTGCATTATCTCCCTGCCCACTAACATGTAACATCTATGAGATCTGTCTGAATTTTTACAGTGAATCACTGTATTAGGTGATTGTTATACTGATTAGGTGGTTGTTATACTGTTAGTCGTGTGCCACTGTGTGCAAATGATGAAGCCACTATTGTTCAATTTGGTAGAATTTGTATTGAGTGAAGAACTGCTCAATCAGGGAGAGATAACTGATGTAATTTCACCTATGACCCCCAGAGGGCACCAGTGCACCTTAGGTCTGGTAGTGACAGTGGCACTGGGAGGATGGAGACTCACAACCTCTAGAGGAAGAGTGGTTTCTCTATTTACCCCTTGTTGAATTTTTGTTTTGTGGAAGATTAAGCTGGTGATTATAAGTCAAAAGTATGTCAATGTAAACTTAAAGAAAAAGAAGAGGAGTGGGGGGGAGTGGGGAAGGAGGGAGGACATGTGGGAAGTGGTATTATGCCCTCACCACTGTGGATAGGATGGGCCGGCCTCATGCAGTGGGTACAGCCGCCATTTGCAGCATCAGCATCCCTCATGGGCCCCGGTGGGAGTCTTGGCTTTTTATCTTCCAATCCAGCTCCCTGCTTGGCCTGGGAAAGCACCTGGAGCTGGCCCATGCGTTTGAGCTCCAGCACCATGTGGGAGAATGAAAGGAGTTCTCTCTTCTCCTGGCTCTGCCAAGCACTGCTCGGCCATTGCAGCCATTTGGAGAGTGAACCAGAGCACAGAAAATAACTCTCTGTATCTCGTCCTCAAAATCTAATTCTCTCTCTCTCTCTCTCTTCCTCCCTCTTTCTCTCTCTCAGTGTCTGTGTGTGTGTGTGTGGTGTATGTAGCAGATACTTGCAATAAGCAAATAAATCTTTTTAAAAAACTGTAGCTATGCAGACTCATGGAATGACAGATGTTCTATACGGTACTCTGGCCTCAGAATCAGCCCTTAAGGCATCCGGATCTGGCTAAAAAGCCCATGAGAGTATTTCAGTCATGGAAAGCCAGACACTCTGGCAAAAATAAATAACCTAAATTAAAGATCTCTGTGAGTGATATCCCAGCAGAAAGAACAGGCCATCAAAGAAGGAGGTACCTTTCTCTGAAGGGAGGAGAGAATTTCCACTTTGACTATGACCTTGTCTAAATAAGATCAGAGCTGGTGAACTCAAGAGGTTACCATAGTCTTGGCAACTCATAAAAAGAGCCTCAGGTGATTACTGCCGCCATTAATAAGAGCGTCAATTGTGAAATCAACAAAGGAGTCACTGTGCACTTACTCCCCATGTAGGATCTCTATCCTTAATGTGTTGTACTATGTGAATTAATGGTATAACTAGTACTCAAACAGTACTCTATACTTTGTGTGTCTGTGTGGGTGCAAACTGTTGAAATCCTAACTTAGTATATACTAAATTGATCTTCTGTATATAAAGATATTTGAAAATGAATCTTGATGTGAATGGGATGGGAGGGGGAGCGAGCGGGAGATGGGATGGTTGTGGGTGGGAGGGAGGTTATGGGGGAAAAAGCCGCTATAATCCAAATGTACCTTTGCAATTTATACTTCTTAAATAAAATCTTAAAAAATAAAAATAACTGTAGCTATGAGATTGATAGCCTTTATAGAAATTATATAATCACTTGCAGTAAAACTTGTTTGCTTGGAATACGTATAATGCTTTCTCTTTTACTCTATGAATCCCAAATGATGCTCTAGTTGAATACTCAGAGAGGATAACTGATTTCTTTTAGAACAGTAAACATGGTCATGTCTGTGCTGCTGCCACCAAGGAGGAAAGGAGGGAGCCTCAGAGGAGTCAGCCTGGCCCCTTCCACCCGACCCTGCAGGACCTTCAAGCCTGGCTGCTCTGAGAATCACTCTCAGCAGATGGGGCCCAGGAGGAGCAGCTGGGGCAGCCCAGTCTCACACTTCTGCTTTCCTGGGGGGGTTTTCTTAGGGCTTGTATCACTGTGGTATCAACATTACTACTATAATAATAGCCTTGACAGTAGTAAGTGGCAGCATCGTCACACTGTGCGCCGCTGATGGTGAGAGTGAACTGTTTCCCAGATCCACTGCCACTGAACCGCGATGGGACCCCAGATGCCAGTTTGGATGCCTGGTAGATCAGGAGCTTGGGAGGCTGCCCTGGTTTCTGCTGATACCAGGCTAATTCATTGCTAATGCTCTGACTGGCCTGGCAATTGATGGTGACTGTGTCTCCCACAGATGCAGACACGGAGGGTGAAGTCTGGGTCATCACAGCAGCACATCGGGCACCTGAGAAGGGAAACAGAAACACAGAGACCACACTCATCCTCCCGTTCTAAGAGGACGCTCCTGCAGAGACAGGCAGCCCTTGCCACACTGCCCGAGGCCGTTCCTGCTGCTGGCCTTCCTCACCTGGGAGCCAGAGCAGCAGGAGCCCCAGCAGCTGCGTGGGGGCCCTCGTGTCCTTGCTGGGTCCTGCCTGGCACTTTTGGAGAGGAACCAGGAGCCAGAAGCCTCCTCTGGTCTCTCATGGGTGCAGGGGCCCAAGAACCTGGGCCATCCTCCACCACAATCCCAGGACACAGCAGAGAGCTGTATCAGAAATGAAGCAGCTGGGTCCCATACTGGTGCCCACATGGGATGCCAGCACTGCAAGCGGCTGCCTCACCAGCTAAGCCACAGCCTCTGCCTCTGAGAAGTCAACTAGGTTTACAAATTGTAGCTGATTTGTAAGATGCAATGAGGAGCTGAGGCTCTGGCATAGTAGGTTAATCCTCCACCTGCATTGCGGCATCCCATATGGCCACTGGTTCATGTCCCAGCTGCTCTTCTTCCATTCCAGTCATAAACCGGCACCCATATGGGATGCCCGCACTGCAGGCTGTGACTTTACCCGCTATGCCACAAAGCTAGCCCTGCCCTATCAAGTTTAATTCTGTCTCGGGCGGACAGCAGCAATGATGGTAAGAGTGTAAGATGGTTGGGGTGGCACCATGGTACAGTAGGTTAATCCTCTGTGGTGCTGGCTTTGCACATGGGCACCGGTTCTGGTCCCGGTTGCTCCTCTTCTAGTCCAGCTCTCTGCCTGGGAAAGCAGCGGATCATGATCCAGGTGTACGAGCCCCTGCACCCACATGGGAGACTGGGAAGAGGCTCCTGGCTCCTGGCTTCTGATCGGATCAGCTCCAGCTTTTCCTGCCATTTGGGGAGTGAGTCAACGGAGGGAGGACTTTTCTCTCTGTCTCTGTATCTCACCGTCTGTAACTCTAACTCTCAAATAAATAAATAAAATCTTTAAAAAATAAAAAACGAGTGTAAGACGGGATGAAAATCATCTACAACACATAAGTCATCCATGTCCTACTGACTGCACACCAGAATTGTCATCTGAGGAGCTGGGCAGGTTGGCTGATTAAGGTCTGTGATGTGGGGATGAGACAGAGGTATCTGGGGGAGCGGTACAATCCCAGTGGTCCTGAAGTCGGGAGGAGGGCCAGGGTCCAGGGGCTGTGACAGGGCAGCAGGCTGTGGAGTGATGCGGGGAGGGGCCACAGAGCAGGAAATGTGGCCATCCTGACACTGGAGAAACTGGGAACAGAATCCCATCCTCGAGAGATACAAGAACACCACAGCCCTGCTGTCCCTGGGATTTCTTCCAGGGAGAGCGCTGGGCTGCTGATCTCAACAATAATACTTGGAGTTCTCTGAACCAAAGAGAATGGAATACTTCACTACAGCAACAATTCACCAAGCAAACACCAAGGAAGATAACGCCTTCTTTCCCAGAAAAAAGAGAAGTTTGGGAGTTCAACCTGAATTCTTTTGGCATCAACCTCACTGTCTCCTTCTTAACTGGATAAACAGGATGATTTCTTACAAAAAAGACTTGTTTATAAATTCCCACATCAAGTCCATCTCCTCTTGCTTGATCCTGAGAATGGCCTGCCACAGCTTGGCACTCTGTTCCTCTTCTTAGAACTAAAGGATTCAGATTTTTCTAGGTTCCAGTGTGTTTCTGAGTGAATATTCCAGGCTTCTAAAGAGATATGCAGCCTATGGACTCTGTCAAATGCTGTGACCAAGAGCAAGGAGACAGTCCAGGCAGGTGCTGATACCACAGTAGGGGATTCTTTGATCCGACCAGCAGGGAGCTGTTGTTGACTTCCTCTGGGAACACAATCTGTAATGGTAAAGTTCAAGCAAGGTCAATGTGCTCCTCGGACCTGCACTCACAGATGGACTGAACCTGTAGGGTTAGGCAGTTGGTTTAGAAAGAGAGAGAGAGAGAGAGAGAGAGAAAAGAACAACTCATCTGGGCAATGCCAGAACTGCAGAATTCATCAATGCTGGGACGCTTATCCTGTGTCACATCTCAAAAGCACAAGACACAAGCCACACTGGAAGAACCATTCATTCTATTTCTATAATTTGACTCATTTGCCTCACCTGGCACACAGAACAACGGATGCCCAAGCACCAGGACCAGTGACATTCCCTAACTGCTCCTCGACTGCCCAGTGGTGCTGAGCCCTAGATCTCTACAAGGTTGAGTTAAAAGTCCCTGAGTCAGAGGGCTGTGCCTGGGGATGTGGGTGGAGCATGTGAGGCACCAGGAAGGAGCAAAGGGCAAATTGTGGGGGTCCGGATGCTGGCAAAGTCTCATAACCTGATTCCTACTGGAGACTCCCGCACTTCAGGGATTCTCTTCGCTCCTTTCTATTATTAGAATATTTTGCGGTTTCTAAGGAGGGGCCATGGGTGATAGGGTTTTGTTGCCAGCCCCAGGTTCCTGGACTCACTTGCAAATAGAAATTAACAAGAGGGCAACCTGCAGTGCAGACGAGATCCGCACCCAGCCCATGCTTTCACAGAGAGTGAAGGAGAGGCAGAGAGAGAGAGAGAGATTCCATCTGCTGGTTCACTCCCCACCTGGCCACAGTGGCCAGAGCTGCACCAATCTGAAGTCAAGAGCCAGGAGCTTCTCCCAGGACTCCCATGTGGATGCAGGTGCCCAAGTTCTTGGGCCATCTTCTACTGTCTTCCCAGGCCACAGCAGAGAACTGGAACAAGTGGTTCAGCCCTGGCACTCATGTGGGAGCCCTGAAAGTGATTCCATCTCCCAACTTTTGACAGGCACAGCATCAGCTGGTGCAGTCATTTGAGGAGAGAACCAGCAGGTGAAAGAGAACTCTCTCTTTTGTCACTGTGTGTGTGTGTGTGTCTGTTAAAGCATGGGCTTTCATAATTAAATAAATCTTTTTGAAAAACTGTACATATTAAAAAGCTGTACATATGAAATTGGTATCCATTTTAAAATTTTATATTCACCTGTATTTGAAATTATTTCCTTATAGTATCTATAATGTTTCTCCTTTGCTCTATGTATCTCAAATGATGCTCTAGCTTTGATACTCAGAATAATTGCTTTCCTTTAAAACAGTAGGAACACGGTCATGTCTGTGCTGCTGCTGCCAAGGAGGAGGAAGGAGGGAGCCTCAAAGGAGCCACCCTGGTCCCCCACCCAACCCTGCAGGACCTTCAAGCCTGGCTGCTCTGAGAATCACTCTCAGCAGATGGGGCCCAGGAGGAGCACAGCTGGGGCAGCCCAGCCTCACACTTCTGCTTTCCTGGGGGGTTTCGTTAGGGCTTGGAACACTGTGGTAAGTAGCACTACTACTATAGTAACTGCCTTGACAGTAGTAAGTGGCAGCATCGTCACACTGCACGCCACTGATGGTGAGAGTGAACTCTGTCCCAGATCCACTGCCACTGAACCGCGATGGGACCCCAGATGCCAGATAGGATGCAGCATAGATCAGGAGCTTGGGAGGCTGTCCTGGTTTCTGCTGATACCAGGCTAAAGCATTGTTATCATAAACACTCTGACTGGACTGGCACTTGATGGTGACTGTGCCTCCCACAGCTGCAGACACGGGCGATGGTGTCTGGGTCAGCACGGCTGCAAATGTGGCACCTGAGAAGGGAAACAGAAACACAGAGACCACACTCATCCTCACATTCTAAGAGGACGCTACTGCAGAGACGGGCAGCCCTGGCCACATGGCCCAAGGCCGTTCCTGCTGCTGGCCTTCCTTACCTGGGAGCCAGAGCAGCAGGAGCCCCAGCAGCTGAGTGGGGGCCCTCGTGTCCATGCTGGGTCCTGCCTGGCACAGCTTCCTGCATGGGGCAGGAGCAGCCTGCTCCTAAATGCCCAGAGAGGTGGGCGGTGCTCTGGGGACATGCAAATGAGCAGGGGTGGGGCAGGGCTGTGCCCAGCTGAAGGGCCCAGGGCAGCTCAGAACTCAGCCCAGGGGCTGTGTCTCCAACTGCCCCAGCTCAGACCAGGGCTGCACAAGTTTACCTGCAGTGCGCATGCTTCTACCGGGAAACGTCACCTCCCATAGTCACTGAGGGTCATTTGCCAACATGTTAAGTGAAGTGAACGACCTGTTGGTGTAATCGATTCAGGATTATGTTGGGATTCTGTAGGAGAAAGTTAATTTTCTAGGGAATACTTAGTTACACCTTAAAGCTGAGATCAATGATTTTTACCTCCTTGTCCTCTAATACCCTCACATTGTCCCCTCACGGCAGACTGCTGCAGCCAGGGCGATGGTCTCTGAGAGACGAGACTTCTGTCCCACACTCACCTCAGAAACAAGTGGATGCCAGAGAGAGATTAGGACTTAGAGGGAGAAAGTAGGTGCTTTGTTGACAGAATGCAAGTTTGTGCTCTCCCATCTGCAGCCAGACTTCTGAGTCAGGGATACAAGTGGAAGAGATAAGTGCAAGTTCAAGGAGTCACCATAGGTCTGAGGAACATCAAGAAAATAACTTCCCTCTCCCCTCTGTCCAGAAACCTTCACCTTTTTGCTAAGAAAATCCTTAGAGGAGGGAAGGCTGGCTTCGTGGCACAGTGGATAAGGCTGCCACTTGCAATACCAGCAGCCTACATCAGAGACTGGTTTGAATCCCCACTGCTCCACTTCTGATCCCATTTCCTGCTAATGCACACCCTGGGAGGCAGCAGAAAATGGCCCAAGTTCTTGGATTCTTGCCCCACAGGGGAGACCCAGGGGCAGATCTGGCTCTGGGCTTCAGCTTGGCCAGGAACTCACTGTTACAGTCATTTGTGGAGAGACCAGATTACAGAACTTCCCTCCCCTCCCCTCCCCTCCCCTTCCCTTCCCTACCCTTCTCTTCCCTTCCCTACCCTCTCTTTCCCTCCCCTCCCCTCCCCTCCCCTTCCCTTCCCTTTCCTTCCCTCCTTCCCTTTTCTCTCTCTCTCAGTCTTTCTCTGTCTTTACCTCTCTCCCATGCTCAGGTTCAAGTAAATAATATTTTGGAAAAGTAGAGAATGGTAACATGCAATAAAATTAACATTCTAGAAATAACTGTTAACACAATAAAAGACACTCTATAATACTGGGTTCCACTTTTGTTATCTCCAGTATCAGGGCACTGACTCTTGCCACTGGCCTGTGTATTACCCGGTCTCATGCTACATGAGAAATTTTAAACACTTTTTCCTCCATTAAAGGACAATTTGGCTTTCACCATTAATGAGACTCCAATTAGTTTGTTTTTCCAGGAACACAAATGTTGAACTGCCTACTATATTCCCCCTGCCTATGCCTATGCCTCTGCCTCTGCCCCTGTCTAGGCTGAGACAGGGGGTTGCACTAAGTGGACTTGGACGCCCATTGCCCACTTGCCCCGAGCAATAGCATTGCTCCAGGGGTAGCCTCTCACACAGAGCAGAGTGGGAGCGAAGCAGGCAGGCACACAGGTTGAAATGATTATATTTGTGAGCTGGAAGACCACGCCTTCACTACACCCCTGTGTGACACATGCCCCTACCTGGCCATACCTGAGAGCCAACTGGCCAATCAGGTTAATTAAAAACCAGGGTCACAGTGTGTCGGGCCACCCACCCATGCTACCTGGCCTAGATGCTCCTCCACGTGGCTGGTTCCTTTTACTTGGTGTGAACCCACATCTACCTCTCTCCTTTAGACGGGGCCCTCACTCTCCTATGCATCTTTCTCACTGAATAAAACCTTAAAATGCACATGCTGCCTCGTTCATTTATGCCAGTATTCAGAATTCTTCTCTGAATATTAGGCAAGAATCCCCATAGGCTTATTAATATGAGGAACTTGTTAATAAGCATATGGTGATATCATATGGCACCCCAAATTATATTTTGGGGGGAGTCAAATTACAATATCAGGGGCAGAAGTAGAACATTATTGGTTTGAATATCATCAGTCCTGCCCACTACAATGGAAGATCTGTGAGATAAAGGGCTCTGTTCGATTTTTCCATTTAGTCTATGTCCAGGTGTTTGAGCCCCTGCACCTGCATGGGAGACTGGAAAGAGACTCCTGGTTCCTGGCTTCGGATCGGCACAGCTCCGGCCTTTGCTGCTATTTGGGGAGTGAGTCAACAGATTGAGGACTTTTCTCTCAGTCTCTGCATCTCACTGTCTGTAACTCTAACTCTCAAATAAATAAATAATATCTTCAAAAAATAAAAAAAAATGTTAAATTGGGATGCAAATCATCTCCAACACAAAAGTCCTCCACATCCTACTGCCTGCTCGCTAGGACTGTCATCTAAGGAGCTGGGCAGGGTGGCTGATTAAGGACTGTGATGGGGAGATGACTCAGAAGGACCTGGTGGGAGCGATATGATCACAGTGGTCCTGAAGTTGGGGGAGGGGCAGGATCCAAAGGCTGTGACAGGGCAGCAGGCTGTGGAGTGAAAGCGGGAATGGGCCACAGAGCAGGAAATGTGGTCATCCTGACGCTGGACAAACCTGGAACAGAATCCCATCCTCGGGAGCTTGCAGAACACCACAGCCCTGCTACCTCCGGGGTTTCTTCCAGGGAGACTTCAGACCTCCTGATCTCAACAATATACCTGGAGTTGTCTGAGCCAAAGAGAATGGAATACTTCATTACAGCAACAATTCACCAAGCAAACACCAGGGAAGATAACACCTGTAACTTCCCTCCTTGATCATGATTAAGGCTGACATCACAAATTTTCACTTTGTTCTCATTGGGTGTCTATATGGACAAGAGGCAAACAGCAGTTGATTTTAAGGGGAGTTAGCACAACATTCCTCTTAGCTACAAATCTGCTGGGTAAAATACTTCGATGATCTCTCTTCCATCTCAGGCAGGGTGCTCAGCAAACAAAGTCACCTGGGGTTTGAAAAGCCTGGGAGAGAACTGTATTTGGTGGTCAAACTGCAGAAGGGGCTGCATGAAAGATGTGAGCCAACATGGACTGAAGCAGGGTGCAGTGAACGGGGCATCTCACACCATCCTGGTTGTGCCTCTGGTCCTCTGTGTAAGCCAGGGCCTCCTCTATAGGGGAGCAATGCTACATGGAAGGAAAATACAGAAAGATGCACAGACCTGGGTTGGATTTGCCAGCATATTCAGTCACCATTGCATTCTGGACAAACCATCCATGGCTCTGAGATTCGACTATGAGACAAGCAAAATTCTCGCCTATCAATCAGCTCCTGCAGGAAAACTGGGAACAGAGGGGCGGGGGGAGAATCCCCTGTGAGTGCTGCAGGCAGTGAGAGCACCAGCGCCCCCACCCCAGGGCTTCCTGAACAGGGTTGAGGACACCCCGGGCAGCACCTGTGCCTTCTGCCCCAGAGGTGCTTGGCCTCTAGGAGAGATCTGAGAGTCTCTGTGTCCATGATCTCCTTCTCTGATGGCCGTTCTCCCAGGACATCAAGGCTATGGTAGGAATGCATTCACCTGGATTTAAACTATTTTTGCTTGGAATACCATAATATTTTCTCTTTAGCTATAAGAATCCCAAATGATACTGTACACTCATAGACTCCAAGAGAATAATTGCTCTCTTTAAAACAGTAGGGACATGGTCATGTCTGTGCTGCTGCCACCAAGGAGGAGGAAAGGAGGGAGCCTCAGAGGAGTCACCCTGGCCCCTTCCACCCGACCCTGCAGGACCTTCAAGCCTGGCTGCTCTGAGAATCACTCTCAGCAGATGGGGCCCAGGAGGAGCAGCTGGGGCAGCCCAGCCTCACACTTCTGCTTTCCTGGGGGGTTTCCGTTAGGGCTTGGAACACTGTGGTACCAGCACTACTACTACTATAACCGCCTGCACAGTAGTAAGTGGCAGCATCGTCACACTGCACGCCGCTGATGGTGAGAGTGAACTGTGTCCCAGATCCACTGCCACTGAACCGCGATGGGACCCCAGATGCCAGTGTGGATGCTTCATAGATCAGGAGCTTGGGAGGCTGCCCTGGTTTCTGCTGATACCAGGCTAAGTAGCTATAAATGCTCTGACTGGTCTGGCACTTGATGGTGACTGTGCCTCCCACAGCGGCAGACACGGGGGATGGTGTCTGGGTCAGCACGGCTGCAAATGTGGCACCCGAGGAGGGAAACAGAGACACAGAGACCACACTCATCCTCCAGCTGACTCAGTTCAAACCAGGGCTACATAAGTTAGCCTGCAGTGCGCAGGTTCTCCCGGGAGATGTCACAGCCCAAAGTCTCTGAGAAACTTTCAAAACTTTAAATGACCTGGAAGACAAGATAGCGTAATGTATTCATGATTACATTGGGATTCTGGTGGAGAAAGCCACTTTTCTAGGGAACAGTGAACACTTTAAGGCTGAAGTCATTGTCTTTACATGTCCTTCCTCTGATGCCCTCACATTGTCCCCTCACGGCAGACCGTTGCACCTGAGAAATGGTCTCTGAGAGATGAGACTTCTGTGCTACACTCAGCTCTGAAACTGATCAGAATAAACATCCTCAGAACAAGCGGCTGCCAGAGATCAGGACTCAGAAGGAGAACGCAGGTGCTTAGATGAGAGATCACACATGCGCGCTCTCCATCTGCAGCCAGAGTTCTGAGTCAAGGTTGCAAGAGGAAAACAGAAGTGGGAGTTTCAAGGAATCTCCATAGTTATAAGAAACATCAAGAAAAATATCTCCCCCCTTTTCCTGTCCAGAAATGTTCACACTTTTTTTAAGAAATCCGGGGAAAGGGCCAGCGCTGTGGCTCAGAGGGTTAAAGCACTGGCCTGAAGCACCGACATCCCATATGGGCACTGGTTCTAGCCCCACCTGCTCTCTTCTGATCCAGCACTCCTCTATGGCCTGGCATAGTGGTAGAAGATGGCCCACGTCCTTGGGCCCAGGCACCCATGTGGGAGACATGAAAGAAGCTCCTGGCTCCTGACTTCCGTTCAGCGCGGCTCTGACGTTTGTAGCCATCTGGAGAGTGAAACAGCAGATGAAAGACCTCTCTTTCTCTCACTGCCTCCCACTGTAAATTGACTTTCAAATAAAATAAAAAGGAAAGAAATCCGGAGAGGAGGGAAGGCTGGCATCATGGCACAGTGGGTAAGGCTGCCACTTACAACGCAAGCAGCCTATATCAGAGACTGGTTTGAATCCCACTGCTCACTTCTGATCCCATTTCCTGCTAATGCACACCCTGAGAGGCAGCAGAAAATGGCCCAAGTTCTTGGATTCCTGCCACACAGGGGAGACCAGGGGCAGTTCTGGCTCTGGGCTTCAGTTTGGCCAGGAACTCACTGTTACAGCCATTTGTGGAGAGACCCGCTTACTGATTCCCCAGCCCCCTCCCAGCTTTGCCTCCCTCCAATGCTCAGTCTTACAAGTAAATAAATATGTTGAAACTTTGAAAATGTTAACATTTATAAAAATTATCTAAATTATATTTATTAAAATAAGTATTCACCACAGTACAAAACACCCTGCTAAAACTGGGATCTATATTTTTTAAAGATTTATTTCATTTCTTTGAAAGAGTTACAGAGAGAGGTAGAGACCGAGAGAGAGGTCTTCCATCTGCTGGTTCACTCCCCAGTGGCTGCAACGGCCAGAGCTGCACTGATCTGAAGCCAGTAGCCAGGAGGTTATTCCGGGTCTCCCACCTGGGTTCAGGGGCCCAGAGACTTGGGCCATCTTCTATTGCTATGCCAGCCCATAGCAGAGAGCTGGATCAAAAGAGGAGCAGCTGAGACTTGAGTTAGCTCCATATGGAATGCCGGTGCCTCAGGCCCTCAGCGTCATGGGCTCCATTATTTTAACATCCAGTGTCTGGCACTGATTCTTCCACTGACCTCTGTGTTGGCTGGTTTCATGCTGCAGCAACTGGAGAAATTTAAGAAGCTTTTTCCTCAATGGAAGGACAATTTGGCCATCTGACCATTACTGAGACTACAATTAGTGTATCTTTTCAGGAGACACAGTGTGGAACTGCCCGATTCGTCCCCTCTGCCTCTCCCTCTGCCTATGCCCGAGACAGGAGAATGCACTAGGTGGACCTGGACACCCACTGCCACATGCCCCCAGCAATGGCAGTGTCAAGGAGGAATCTCACCTAAAGCACATGGGAGCAGGTATAAAACATATGTTTGCGGGCCGGCGCCGCGGCTCACTAGGCTAATCCTCCGCCTAGCGGCGCCGGCACACCGGGTTCTAGTCCCGGTCGGGGAGCCGGATTCTGTCCCGGTTGCCCCTCTTCCAGGCCAGCTCTCTGCTGTGGCCAGGGAGTGCAGTGGAGGATGGCCCAAGTGCTTGGGCCCTGCACCCCATGGGAGACCAGGAAAAGCACCTGGCTCCTGGCTCCTGCCATCGGATCAGCGCGGTGCGCCGGCAGCAGCGCGCCGGCCGCGGCGGCCATTGGAGGGTGAACCAACGGCAAAAGGAAGACCTTTCTTTCTGTCTCTCTCTCTCACTGTCCACTCTGCCTGTCAAAAAATAAAAAAATTAAAAATAAATAAATAAAAAAAACCCATATGTTTGCTTATTTGCCCTGATCACTAAAATGAAAGATCTATGAGATAACGGCTCTGTTCAATTTCTTCCCATTTATTCTACATCTACAAAAGTTTGTGATACTGTCAGTCGTGTACCATTGTGTACAACAATGAAGCCACTATTGTTTCATATCGATGAGAATTGTCTATCTGATTTTGCATTGAATGAAAAACTGCCCTATCAGGGATTGAAAGCTGATGTGATTCCATCATGGACCCCCAGGGGGTGCCAGTGCACCTCTGGTCTGGCAGTGACAGAGGGACTGGGAGGATTGAGACTCACAGCCTTGTCTAGACTCTTGAGGAACAGTGGTTTTTCTGCTCGCTGCTTGTGGAATTCTTTGTTTACTGGAAGGTTAAGCTGGTGGTAATAAATTGAACGTGTGTCCAAGTAAAACTTAAAGATAAAAGAGAGGAGGGTGGAGGTGAGGAAGAATGGAGGACGTGGTGGGAAGTGGCATTATGCTCTAACAATTATGGATAGGATGGGTCGGCCTTGTGCAGTGGGTAAAGCCACCACATGCAGGGCCAGCTTCTCACATGAGCATTGGTGGGAGTCCTGGCTGCTCCACTTCCAAATCAGCTCCCCGCTACTGGCCTGGGAAAGCACCAGTGGATGCAACAAGTGTTTCAGCCCTGACACCCACGTGGAAGACCTGAAAGAAGTTCCATGTCCCAGCTCTTGCCAGGCACAGCCTCAGCCAGTGCAACCATGGAAGAGTGAACCAGCAGATGGAAGAGAACTCTCTCCCTGAAACTCTGTGTGTGTGTGTGTGTGTGTGTGTGTAAAACACGGAATTTAAATAAGCAAATAAATTTTTTTAAAAAACTGTACACATAAAAACTGTACAGATGAAATTGCCATCCTTTATAAAATTTTCTAATCACCAGTATTGAAAATATTTTCCTTGTAATATCATTAAAATTTTCTCTTTTACTCTATGAATCTCAAAGGATGCTATAACTTCAATTACTCAGCAAGAATAATTGATTTCCTTTAGCACAGTAGGGACATGGTCATGTCTGTGCTGATGCTGCCAGGAGGAGGAAGGAGGGAGCCTCAGAGGAGTCACCCTGGCCCCTTCCACCCGACCCTGCAGGACCTTCAAGCCTGGCTGCTCTGAGAATCACTCTCAGCAGATGGGGCCCAGGAGGAGCAGCTGGGACAGCCCAGCCTCACACTTCTGCTTTCCTGGGGGGTTTTTGTAAGGGCTTGTATCACTGTGGTACCAACCACTACTATAATAAGTGCCTTGACAGTAGTAAGTGGCAGCATCGTCACACTGCACGCCGCTGATGGTGAGAGTGAACTGTGTCCCAGATCCACTGCCTTTGAACCGGGATGGGACCCCAGATGCCAATTTGGATGCATCGTAGATCAAGAGCTTGGGAGGCTGCCCTGGTTTTTGCTGATACCAGGATAAGTAGTTGTTACTATAAACACTCTGACTGGACTGGCAATTGATGGTGACTGTGCCTCCCACAGCTGCAGACACGGAGGATGGAGTCTGGGTCAGCACTTGCGCAAATGTGGCACCTGAGAAGGGAAACAGAAACACAGAGACCACACTCATCCTCCTGTTCTAAGAGGACGCTCCTGCAGAGACGGGCAGCCCTGGCCACACTGCCCGAGGCCGTTCCTGCTGCTGGCCTTCCTTACCTGGGAGCCAGAGCAGCAGGAGCCCCAGCAGCTGAGTGGGGGCCCTCGTGTCCATGCTGGGTCCTGCCTGGCACTGCCTCCTGCATGGGGTGGGAGCAGCCTGCTCCTAAATGCCCAGAGAGGTGGGCGGTGCTCTGGGGACATGCAAATGAGCAGGGGCGGGGCAGGGCTGTGCCCAGCTGAAGGGCCCAGGGCAGCTCAGAACTCAGCCCAGGGGCTGTGTCTCCACTGCCCCAGCTCAGACCAGGGCTGCACAAGTTTACCTGCAGTGTGTATGCGTCTACTGGGAGATGTCACATCCCAAAGTCCCTTAGGGACATTTGCGAACACTTTATGTGAACTGAATGACCTGATGGTATAATCTATTCATGATTACTTTGGGATTCTGGAGGAGAAGGCTGCTTTTCTAATGAATAGTTTACAACTGAAGGCTGAGGTCATTGTCTTTACCTGTTTGTCCTCTGATGCTCTCACATTGTCTCCTCACGGCAGACCGCTGCACCAGGGAGATGGTCTCTGAGAGAGGAGACTTCTGTCCCACACTCACCTCTGTACTGACTCAGAATAAACATCCTCCGAACAAGCGGCTGCCAGAGAGACACCAGGACTCAGAAGGAGACGCAGGTGCTTAGAGGAGAGATCACACGTGTGCTCTCCATCTGCAGCCAGAGTTCTGAGTCAAGGTTGCAAGAGGAAAACAGAAGTGCGAGTTTCAAGGAATCTCCATAGTTATGAAAAAATCATGAAAAATAACTTCCCTCCTTTTTCTGTCCAGAAGTGTTCACACTTTTCTTAAGAAATACACAGAGGGGCCAGCGATGTGGCCAAGAGAGTTAAAGTACTGGCCTGAAGTGCCAGCATCCCATATGGGCACTGGTTGTAGTCTCGCCTGCTCCTCTTCTAATCCAACATTCCTCTATGGCCTAAGATAGTAGTAGAAGATGGCCCAAGTCTTGGTTCCTGCACCCAGGTGGGAGAGCGGAAAGAAGCTGCTGGCTCCTTTCTTTGGATCAGCACTGTTCCGAAGATTGCAGCCATCTGGAGAGTGACCCAGAGCATGGAAGACCTCTCTCACTACTCTCTTCTCTCTCTCTCTCTCTCTCTCTCTCTCTCTCTCTCTCTCTGCCTCTCACTGTAAATCTGACTTTCAAATAAAATTAAAAAGAAAGAAATCCGGAGAGGAGTGATGGCTGGCATCATGGCACAGTGGATAAGGCTACCACTTGGAATGCCAGCAGCTTATACCAGAGACTGGTTTGAATCCCCACTGCTCCACTTCTGATCCCATTTCCTGCTAATGCACACCCTGGGAGGCAGCAGAAAATGCCCATGTTCTCAGATAATTTCTCCACAGGGGAGACCAGGGGCAGTTCTGGCTCTGGGCTTCTATTTGACCCAGAACTCACTGTTCCAGCCATTTGTGGAGAGACCAGGTTAAAGAACCCCTCCTCCCCTGGCTTTTCCTCTATCCAATGCTCAATCCTACAAATAAATAAATAAATATTTTGAAACATGGAAAATGTTAATATTTATGAAAATTATCTAAATTATATTTATTAGAAATAAATATTCACCACAGTACAAAACACCCTGCTAAAACTGGGATCTATTTTTTTTTAAAGATTTATTTCATTTATTTGAAAGTGTGACAGAGAGAGGTAGAGACAGAGAGAGAGGTCTTCCATCTGCTGGTTCACTCCCCAAATGGCTGCAATGGCCAGAGCTTATTTGATCCCAATCCAGGAGCCAGGAGGTTTTTCTGGGTCTCCCACCTGGATTCAAGGGCCCAGAGACTTGCCCCATCTTCTATTGTTATGCCAACCCATAGCAGAGAGCTGGATCAAAAGAGGAGCAGCTAAGACTTGAGTTAGCTCCATATGGAATGCTGGCGCTTCAGGACAGGGCTTTAACCCACTGCGCCACAGCACCTTGGGCTCCATTATTTTAACATCCAGTGTCTGGCACTGATTTTTCCACTGACCTCTGTGTTGGTTGGTTTCATGCTACAGCAATTGTAGAAATTTAAGAAGCTTTTTCCTCAATCGAAGGACGATTTGGCCATCTGACCATTACTGAGACTACAATTAGTGTATCTTTTCAGGAGACACAGTGTGGAACTGCCTGACTCATTCCCTCTGCCTGTACCCGAGACAGGAGGATGCACTAGGTGGACCTGGACACCCACTGCCCACGTGCCCCCAGCAATGGCAGTGTCCAGGGAGGATCTCATTGAAGCACATGGGAGAAGGTGTAAAATACATGTTTGCTTATTTGCCATGGTCATTGATAAAATGATCTATGAGATAAGGAGCTCTGTTCGACTTTTTTCCATTTATTCTACATCTAGAAAAGATTGTGATACTGTCCGTCATGTTCCTTGTGTAAAAACAATGAGGCCACTCTTGTTTCATGAATTTCAATGAGAATTGTCTACCTGATTTTGCCCTGAATGAAAAACTGCCCAGAGTATCAGGGATTGAAAGCTGACCTGATTCAATCATTGAACCCCAGGGGGAGCCAGCGCACCTCAGGTCTGGTAGTGGCAGAGGTCTTGGGAGGATTGAGACTCACAGCCTTGTCTACACTCTTGAGGGACAGTGGTTTTTCTGCTACTCTGTGCTGAATTTTCTATATAGTTGAGGGCTGAGTTAGTTTTTATAAAGTACATTGAATATATGTCAGTGTGGGGCTGGCACTGTGGTGTTGCGGGTAAAGCCTCAGCCTGCATTGCCAGCATCCATAGGAGAGCCATTTTGAGACCTGGCTGCTCCACTTCCCATCCAGCTCTCTGCTATGGCCTGGGAAAACAGTAGAAGATGGCCCAAGTCCTTGGGCCCCTGCACGCGGATGGGAGACATAGAAGAAGCTCCTGGCTCCTGGCTTTGGATTGGCGCAGCTCTGGCCATTGCAGCCATCTGGGGAGTGAACCAAGAGAAGGAAGACCTCTCTCTCTGTCTCTCCTTCTCTGTGTAACTCTGACTCTCAAATAAATCAATAAATATTTTAAAAATAAAATGATTATGCTTGGAATATTTATAATGTTATCTCTTTTGCTCTATGAATCCCAAATGATGCTCTAGCTTCGAATACTCAGAATAGTTGCTTTCCTTTCGAACAGCAGGGACATGGTCATGTCTGTGCTACTGCTTCCAGGAGGGAGCCTCAGAGGAGTCAGCCTGGCCCCTTCCACCCGACCCTGCAGGACCTTCAAGCCTGGCTGCTCTGAGAATCACTCTCAGCAGATGGGGCCAGGAAGAGCAGCTGGGGCAGCCCAGCCTCACACTTCTGCTTTCCTGGGGGTTTTTGTTAGGGCTTGGAACACTATGGTATCAGTACTACTACTATAATAGCCTGCACAGTAGTAAGTGGCAGCATCGTCACACTGCACGCCGCTGATGGTGAGAGTGAACTGTGTCCCAGATCCACTGCCGCTGAACCGCGATGAGACCCCAGATGCCAGTTTGGATGCCTGGTAGATCAGGAGCTTGGGAGGCTGCCCTGGTTTCTGCTGATACCAGGCTAAGTAGTTGTTACTATAAACACTCTGACTGGACTGGCAATTGATGGTGACTGCCTCCCACAGCTGCAGACACAGGGGATGGAGTCTGGGTCAGCACTCAGGCAAATGTGACACTTCACAAAACTCTAAATGAACTGGAACACTGGGTGGTGTAATCTATTCATGCTTATGTTGGGATCCTGTAGGTGAAAGTCCTTTTTTCTGAAGAGTATGTTCAAACATCTTAGAATTAGCAACCTGCACTTGCTCACCATTTGACTTTGGGAAATCCATCCTGCCCACTGAGATGCACAGTCAGATAGGAGAATTCTCTGCATCCATCAGCACCTGCACAGAGGTGCCGTGTCTCCAAGTGCCCACTTCAGACCCAGGTTGCTCAGATCTCCTACAGAGAATGTCTCTCTGGGGGTCTCAGCAGAGAGAGGACAGTGTGGGTAGAGGTCCACGCTCTCCTCACGGCTCAGCCCAGCTTTGCTGCTACTGCTCCACCTGAGACAGGGGTTGCAGGGCTTGCACAGCCCAGAACCTGTGAGAAGCTGAGCAGCTCCTCAGTGTGGTTCTGGTGGACGTCACTGAGGCCAGGGCGGCTTCTGCTTTCTCTTATCCCCTAATGGTCTTGGTGTGACGTAAAAGAGCAATAAACAGAAAACATGGTGAAAACTAGCATTTATAAAAATGGTTGTGCTTGGATCCTGCCACACACTGGGAGTCCTACACAGAGTTCTGTGCTCTGGACTGTGTCCTGACCCAGCCTCAGCTGACAGGGTCATCCGAAAAACTACCAGCACATGGAGGATTCTCTCATTCACTCTCTCTCTCTTTCTCTCTCTCTCTCTCTCTTTCAGACTCTCTCACTTTGCCTTTACCAATGCTCAATCTTTCAAGTAAATAAATAAATATATATTTTGAGAAATGGGAAATATTGCATGTAAGAAAATAAATTGGGGTTACAGGAGCAATCGTGTCAATTTTCAATCTGTGATGCAGTAGTTCTTCATTTAACCAAAATCAAATAGAACATTCTCATTGGATTGCACCAATAGGAGCTTCTTTGTTGGTACATAAATGCACACGAGGAATAGTATCACAATCCTTTAGGCATTGAATAATTGGAACAAGTCGAACAGAGCCCTTTATGTCATATCTTTCATTTTAGTGGGCCGGGCAGATGAGAAACAAACCAATGACATTCCAACTGTGCTCCCACTGTGTCCATATGGTGCACCTCCCATGGAGCAGGGCCAGTGCTCGGGACAATGGGGGTATGGGTGTGCAGGTGCACGTGTGCCTCCTTCTGTCTCCACCTAGACAGGGGCAGAGGCAGAGGCAGAGGAGAGGGAATGTATCAGGCAACTCCACATCTATGTTTCCTGAAAAATAAACTCATTGTACTCTCAGTGATGGTCAGGTAGACAAACTGTCCCTGGCAAAAGATTTTAAAATTTCTCATGTCCCTGTAGAATAATGTCAGTCAGCACACAGGTCAGAGGGAAGAATCAGTGCCCAGACACTGGAGATAAAAAAAAAAAAATTGAGCCCAGCTTTAGTGTGCATTAGCAGGAAATGGGGTCAGAAGTGGAGCAGTAGGATTCAAACTAGTCTCTGATGTAGGCTGCTGGCATTGCAAGTGGCAGCTTAATCCACTGTGCCATGATGCCAGTCCATCCTCCTCCCTAGCTTTACTTACAAATACAGTGAAGGTTTCAGGAAGAGGAGAGAGGGAAGTTCCTTCCTTTATGTCCTCAGACCTATGGTGACTCCTTCAAATTTGCTCTTCCGTTTACTTCCTGTATCCTTGACTCAGAACTCTGGCTGCAGATGGGAGAGCGCACCTGTGTGATCTCTCATCTAAGCACCTGCGTTCTCCTTCTGAGTCCTGGTCTCTCTCTGGCAGCCGCTTGTTCTGAGGATGTTTATTTTGAGTCAGTACAGAGGTGAGTGTGGGACAGAAGTCTCGTCTCTCAGAGACCATCTCCCTGGTGCAGCGGTCTGCCGTGAGGGGACAATGTGAGAGCATCAGAGGACAAGCAGGTAAAGACATTAACCTCAACTTTCAGGTGTAACTAAGTTTCTTAAGAAAAGGTACTTTCTCCTATAGAATCCCAACATAACCATGAATACATTACATCATCTTCTTAACCCATAAACTCAAAGTTTTGGAAATGTCCCTCAGTGACTTTAGGATGTGGCGTCTCCTGGCAGGAACATGCCCACTGCAGGTAAACTTGTGCAGCCCTGGTCTGAGCTGGGGCAGTGGAGACACAGCCCCTGGGATGAGTTCTGAGCTGCCCTGGGCCCTTCAGCTGGGCACAGCCCTGCCCCGCCCCTGCTCATTTGCATGTCCCCAGAGCACCGCCCACCTCTCTGGGCATTTAGGAGCAGGCTGCTCCCACCCCATGCAGGAGGCAGTACCAGGCAGGACGCAGCATGGACACGAGGGCCCCCACTCAGCTGCTGGGGCTCCTGCTGCTCTGGCTCCCAGGTAAGGAAGGCCAGCAGCAGGAACGGCCTCGGGCAGTGTGGCCAGGGCTGCCCATCTCTGCAGGAGCGCCCTCTTAGAACGTAAGGATGAGTGTGGTCTCTGTGTTTCTGTTTCCCTTCTCAGGTGCCAGATGTGACCCTGTGTTGACCCAGACTCCACCCTCGGTGTCTGCAGCTGTGGGAGGCACAGTCACCATCAAGTGCCAGTCCAGTCAGAGTGTTTATAATAACAACGAATTATCCTGGTATCAGCAGAAACCAGGGCAGCCTCCCATGCTCCTGATCTATGCAGCATCCAATCTGGAAACTGGGGTCCCATCACGGTTCAAACGCAGTGGATCTGGGACACAGTTCACTTTCACCGTCAGCGGCGTGCAGTGTGACGATGCTGCCACTTACTTCTGTCAAGGCGGTTATAGTAGTAGTAGTACTGGTACCACAGTGTTCCAAGCCCTAAAAAACCCCCCAGGAAAGCAGAAGTGTGAGGCTGGGCTGCCCCAGCTGCTCCTCCTGGGCCCCATCTGCTGAGAGTGATTCTCAGAGCAGCCAGGTTTGAAGGTCCTGCAGGGTCGGGTGGAAGGGGCCAGGCTGACTCCTCTGAGGCTCCCTCATGTCCACCCTCTTAGGAGCTGCAGTATTGACATATCATGACCCTACTTGCTTTAAAGGAAAGCAATTGTTCTTCCCAAGTATTTGAGGCTGGAGTATCATTTGGGATTCTTTGAGCAAAAGAGAAAACAGATATTGCTAGCAAAAAAAATATTATTTGACAGATAGAGTTTGACAGTAGGAGAGAGAGAGACAGAAAGGTCTTCCTTCCATTGGTACACCCCCCAAATGGCCGCAACAGCTGGAATTTGGCCGATCTGAAGCCAGTAGTCAGGCACTTCCTCCTGCTCTCCCATGCAGGTGCAGGGGCCCAAGCACTTGGGCCATCCTCCACTGCCTTCCCAGGCCACAGAAGAGAGCTGGAGTGGAAGAGGAGCAACCGGGACTAGAACTCGGTGCCCATGTGGGATGCCGGTGCCACAGGAGGAGGATTAACCAAGTGAGCCACAGCGCAGGCCCTAAGCAAAAATATTTGAAACACAGTGATAATATAAAAATTATATATAATATATATATAAATATATAAACATATATGCTTTCCTGGGCGGTGGTTGTTAGGGCTTGGAACACTGTGGTAAGTAGCACCACTATATGCTCCTTGACAGTAGTAAGTGGCAGCATTGTCACACTGCACGCCGCAGTGTGTCCCAGATCCACTGCCTTTGAACCGAGATGGGACCCCAGATGCCAGAGTGGATGCCAGATAGATCAGGAGCTTGGGAGGCTGCCCTGGTTTCTGCTGATACCAGGATAATTCGTTGTTATTATAAACACTCTGACTGGACTGGCACTTGATGGTGACTGTGCCTCCCACAGCTGCAGACACGGGCGATGGTGTCTGGGTCAGCACGGCTGCAAATGTGGCACCTGAGAAGGGAAACAGAAACACAGAGACCACACTCATCCTCACATTCTAAGAGGACGCTCCTGCAGAGATGGGCAGCCCTGGCCACACCGCCCGAGGCCGTTCCTGCTGCTGGCCTTCCTTACCTGGGAGCCAGAGCAGCAGGAGCCCCAGCAGCTGAGTGGGGGCCCTCATGTCCATGCTGGGTCCTGCCTGGCACTGCCTCCTGCATGGGGCAGGAGCAGCCTGCTCCTAAATGCCCAGAGAGGTGGGCGGTGCTCTGGGGACATGCAAATGAGCAGGGGCGGGGCAGAGCTGTGCCCAGCTGAAGGGCCCAGGGCAGCTCAGAACTCAGCCCAGGGGCTGTGTCTCCACTGCCCCAGCTCAGACCAGGACTGCACAAGTTTACCTGTGTGGAGAAATTAGTTACACGAAGCAATTCAAATATGGTGCTGAAAGGAAGTAAGGTGGGCGGAATCCAAAGTTGTTTACCACTAAAACTACTTGGCTAAGCAACATCAGGGGAAGTGGCAGCAAAAGATATCAAGTGTATAGACATATGGCCAGTCCTATGAAAATCGCTCTATAAAATGACCCTTTAAGTGGTTGGTTGGTCTTTATGCCCTGCCCCAACGACTCTGCAGTTTTGTGCTATAAAAGGCTCTATTACATGCAAAATAAACAAGTTCTTGCTGGACTTGACTCCCCGTTGCATCTGATTGTCTCCAGGATCAGGAGGCTGGGGAACGGGCGAGCAGCACACTTACCTTTCCTGGGACCCAGTCCATCCTTGTTCGGGTGGACGAAGACCCTGCATACCTGCAGGGCACATGTTTCTACCGGGGATTTCACATGCCAAAGTCACTGAGGGATTCTTTGAAAAACTTTAAATCACCTGGAAGACAAGATAGCATAATCTATTCATGATTACATTGGGGTTCTGGAGGAGAAATTCACTTTTCAAATGAAGAGTTTACAACTTAAAGCTAAGGTCCATGTCTTTACCTGCTTGTCCTCTGATGCTCTCACATTGTCCCCTCACCGCAGACCGCTGCACCAGGGAGATGGTCTCTGAGAGACGAGACTTCTGCCCACACTCACCTCTGTACTGACTCAGAATAAACATCCTCAGAACAAGCGGCTGCCAGAGAGAGACCAGGACTCAGAAGGAGAATGCAGGTGCTTAGATGAGAGATCACACATGTGCACTCTCCCATCTGCAGCCAGAGTGCTGAGTTAAGGATACAGAAAGTAAACGGAAGAGCAAATTTGAAGGAGTCACCATAGGTCTGAGAAACATCAAGAAAAATAACTTCCCTCTCTCCCCTCTCCAGAAATGTTCACACTTTTCTTTAGAAATCCAGAGAAGGGGCCGTCACTGTGGCTCAGAGGGTTAAAGCACGGGCCTGAAGCGCTGGCATCCCATATGGGCACTGGTTCTATTCCCACCTGCTCTCTTCTGATCCAGCACTCCTCTATGGACTGGGATAGTGGTGGAAGATGGCCCAAGTTTGGGCCCCTGCACCCATGTGGGAGATCTGGAAGAAGCTCCTGGCTCTTCGGATCAGCGCAGCTTCGGCGAATGAACCACTGGGTGGAAACCTCTCTCTCTCTCTCTGCATCTCACTGTAAATCTGACTTTCATTTAAATAAAAGAGAAATCCGGAGAGGAGGGAAGGTTGGCATCATGGCTTAAAGCTGCCACTTGCAATGCTGGTAGCATATATCAGACCGCTTTGCATCCCCACTGCTCCACTTCTGATTCCATTTCCTGCTAATGCACACCCTGGAAGGCAGCAGAAAATGGCCCAAGTTCTTGGATTCCTGCTCCACAGTGGAGAACAGGGGCAGTTCTGGCTCTGGGCTTCTGTTTGGCCAGGAACTCACTGTTACAGCCATTTGTCGACAGACCAGCTTACAGAACCCCCTCTCCCCTGGCTTTGCTTCTCTCCAATGCTCAATCCCACAAGTAAATAAATAAATATTTTGAAAACTGGAAAATATTAACATTTATGAAAATTTTCTAAATTATATTTATTAGAAATAAGTATTCCCAGATCCCTGATAAAACTGGGATCTATTATTTTTTTAAAGATTTATTTCATTTATTTGAAAGAGTTACAGAGAGAGGTATAGACAGAGAGAGAGGTCTTCCATCTGCTGGTTCACTCCCTAAATGGCTGCAATGGCCAGAGCTTATTTGATCCCAATCCAGGAGCCAGGAAGTTTTTCCGGGTCTCCCACATGGGTGCAGGGACCCAGAGATTTGGATCATCTTCTATTGCTATCCCAGGCCATAGCAGAGAGCTGGATCACAAGAGGAGCAGCTGAGACTTGAGTCAGCTCCATATGGAATCTTGGCGCTTCAGGACAGGGCTTTAACCTGCTGCACCATGGCACTGTGGGCTCTATTATTTTTACTACCGGTGTCTGGGCACTGATTCTTCCACTGACCTCTGTGTTGGCTGGTTTCATGCTACAGTAATTTGAGAAATTCAAGAGGCTTTTTACAAAATCAAAGGACTATTTGGCCATCTGAATTACTGAGACTACCATTAGTGTATCTTTTCATTGTGGAACAAACCAGTTAATTCCCTCTGCCTCTCCACTGCCTGTGCCCGAGGCAGGAGGATGCACTAGGTGGACCTGGACACCCACTGCCCACGTGCCCCCAGCAATGGCAGTGTCCAAGGAGGATCTCACTTGAAGCACATGGGAGCAGGGGTAAAACATGTTTCTTATTTGCCCTGATCACTAAAAAAAGATCTAGGATATCTTTATTCTAAGTCTACAAAAGATTGTGATACTGTCAGTGGTATAACATTGTGTACAATGAAGCCACTATTGTTTCATTTCGATGAGAATTGTCAATCTGATTTTGCACTGAATGAAAAATTACCCTATCAGGATTGAAAGCTGATGTGATTCCATCATGGACCCTCCGTGGGCCCCAGTGCACCTGAGGTCTGGTAGTGACAGAGGGATTGGGAGGATTGAGACTCACAGCATTCTCTAGACTCTTGAGGAAAAGTGGTTTTCTGCTACTCCTTATGGAATTCTTTGTTTACTAGAAGGTTAAGCTGGTGGTAATAAACAGAACGTGTGTCCATGTAAAACTTAAAAGAAAAAGAGAGGAGGGGGGAGTGAGGAAGGAGGGAGGATGTGGTGAGAAGTGGCATTATGCTCTCACAATCGTGTATAGGACGGGCCAGCCGTGCGCAGTGGGTAAGGCCACAGCATGCAGCACCAGCATCCCACATGGGCACCGGTGGGAGTCCTGGCTGCTCCACTTCCAAATGAGCTCCCTGCTAATGGCCTGGGAAAGCACCAGTGGATGAAACAAGTGCTTCAGCCCTGGCAACAACGTGGGAGACCTGAAAGAAGTTCCATCACCCAGCTCTTGTTGTGCACAGTCTCAGCCAGTGCAGCCATTGGAAGAGTGACCCAGCAGATGGAAGAGAAATCTCTCCCTGAAACTGAGTGTGTGTGTGAGAGAGTATGTATGTGTGTGTGCGTGTGTAAAACATGGACTTTCAAAAAACAAATAATTTTTTCAAAAAACCATGTACAAATATACTGAACATATGAAATTGGCATTCTTTACAAAATTTTCTAAATCACCAGTTTTTAAAATATGTTTTCTTGTAATATAATTAAACTTTTCTCTTTTGCTCTATGAATCACAAATGATGCTCTGTCTTCGAACACTCTGCAAGAATAATTGTTTACTTTAGCACAGTAGGGACATGGTCAGATCTGTGCTGCCGCCACCAAGGAGGAGGAATGGAGGGAGCCTCAGAGGAGTCACCCTGGCCCCTTCCACCCGACCCTGCAGGACCTTCAAGCCTGGCTGCTCTGAGAATCACTCTCAGCAGATGGGGCCCAGGAAGAGCAGCTGGGGCAGCCCAGCCTCACACTTCTGCTTTCCTGGGGGGTTTTTGTAAGGGTTTGGAACACTGTGGTAAATATAACCACTATAATAGCCTTGACAGTAGTAAGTGGCAGCATCGTCACACTGTACTTCGCTGATTGTGAGAGTGAACTGTGTCCCAGATCCACTGCCTTTGAACCGCGATGGGACACCAGATGCCAGATTGGATGCCCTGTAGATCAGGAGCTTGGGAGGCTGCCCTGGTTTCTGCTGATACCAGGATAAGCAGTTGTTACTATAAACACTCTTACTGGACTGGCAACTGATGGTGACTGTGCCTCCCACAGCTGCAGACACAGGGGATGGAGTCTGGGTCAGCACTTGCGCAAATGTGGCACCTGAGGAGGGAAACAGAAACATAGAGACCACACTCATCCTCACATTCTAAGACAACCCTCCTGCAGAGACAGGCAGCCCTGGCCACACTGCCTGAGGCCGTTCCTGCTGCTGGCCTTCCTTACCTGGGAGCCAGAGCAGCAGGAGCCCCAGCAGCTGAGTGGGGGCCCTCGTGTCCATGCTGGGTCCTGCCTGGCACTGCCTCCTGCATGGGGTGGGAGCAGCCTGCTCCTAAATGCCCAGAGAGGTGGGCGGTGCTCTGGGGACATGCAAATGAGCAGGGGCGGGGCAAGGCTGTGCCCAGCTGAAGGGCCCAGGGCAGCTCAGAACTCAGTCCAGGGGCTGTGTCTCCAGCTGCCCCAGCTCAGACCAGGACTGCACAAGTTTACCTGCAGAGGACATGCTCCTACCGGGAGATGTCACCTCCCAAAGTTTCTGAGGGGCATTTGTCAACACTTTAGGTGAGTTGGAGCACAAGATGGTGTAATGTATTCATGGTTATGTTGGGATTCTGTAGGAAAAAAATCCATTTTCTATGGAATACTTAGTTACACCTTAAGGCTAAGGTCCATGTCTTTACCTGCTTGTCCTCTGATGCTCTCACATTGTCCCCTCACCGCAGACCGCTGCACCAGGGAGATGGTCTCTGAGAGACGAGACTTCTGTCCCACACTCACCTCTGTACTGACTCAGAATAAACATCCTCAGAACAAGTGGCTGCCAGAGACCAGGACTCAGAAGGAGAACGCAGGTGCTTAGATGAGAGATCACACGTGTGCTCTCTCCCATCTGCAGCCAGAGTTCTGAGTCAAGGATGCAGGAGGAAAACAGAAGTGAGTTTCAAGCAGTCACCGTAGGTCTGAGAACATCAAGAAAAATAACTTCCCTCTCTCCCCTGCCTAGAAATTTTCACACTTTTCTTAAGAAATTTAGAGAGTGGACTGTAGATGTTTTACAGCTGGTTAATGCCCTGGCCTGAAGCACTGGCATTTCATATGGGTTTCCATTCCAGTCCCAGCTCTCCACTTCCCATCCAGCTCTCTGTTATGGACTAGGAAAGCAGTGGAAGATGGCCCAATTCCTTGGGCCCCTGCACCAGCATAGGAGACCCAGAAGAAGCTCCTGCCTCTAGCTTCTATTCCGTGCAGCTCTGTCCACTGCATCCATCTGGGGTGTGAACCAGAGGATGGAAGACCTCTCTCTCTTCATTACTCTCAATGTAACTCTGTCTTTCAAATAAATTAAAAAAAAATAGAAATCCAGAGAGGATGGAAAGCTGACATCGAGGCACAGTGGATAAAGCTGCCACTTGCAATGCCAGCAGCCTACATCAGAGACTGGTTTGAATCCTCCTGCTCCACTTCTGATCCCATTTCCTGCTAATGCACACCCTGGGAGGCAGCAGAAAATGGCCCAAGTTCTTGGATTCCTGCCCCCCAGGGGAGACCAGGGGCAGTTCTGGCTCTGGGGTCTGCTTGGCCAAGTCCTCACTGTTACAGCCATTTGTGGAGAGCACCAGCTTCAGAAACCCTCTTCTCTCTCTCTCTCTCTCTCTCTCTCTCTCTCTGTCTTTGCCTCTCTCCAATCTGTCTTACAAATAAATAAGTAAATATTTTGAAAAATGGAAAATGTTAACATTTATGAAAATAATATTTATTAGCAGTAAGTATTCACCACAATACAAGACACCCTGCTAAAACTGGGCTCTATATTTTAAAAAATTTATTTAATCTATTTGAAAGACAGAGTTACAGAGAGAAGTAGAGACAGAGACAAAGGTCTTCTATCCACTCGTTCACTCCCCAGATTTCTCTAATGGCTGGAGCCGTGCCCATATGAAGCCAGCAGCCAGGAGCTTCTACCGGGTCTCCCATGTGTGCACATGGGCATAATGACTTGCACCATCTCCTACTGTTTCCCAGGCCATAGCAGAGAGTCGGATTGAAAGAGGAGCAGCTGAGACTGGAACCAGCGCCCATATGGGATGCCTGAGCTTCAGCCAAGGCTATAACTGGCTATTCCACAGCACCGTGGGCTCTAATATTTTTGCATCCAGTGTCTGGGCTTGGATTCTTCCACTGACCTGTGTGTTGGCTGGTTTCATGCTACAGTAATTTGAGAAATTCAAGAGGCTTTTTACAAAATCAAAGGACTATTTGGTTGTCAGACCGTTACTGAGACTACAATTAGTGTATCTTTTCAGGAAACACAGTGTTGAACTGCCCGATTTGTTCCCTCTGCCTCTGCCCGAGACAGGAGGATGCACTAGGTGGACCTGGACACCCACTGCCCACATGCCCCCAGCAATGGCAGTGTCCAAGGAGGATCTCACTTGAAGCACATGGGAGCAGGGGTAAAACATGTTTCTTATTTGCCCTGATCACTAAAAAAAGATCTATGAGATCTTTATTCTAAGTCTACAAAAGATTGTGATACTGTCAGTGGTATAACATTGTGTACAATGAAGCCACTATTGTTTCATTTCGATGAGAATTGTCAATCTGATTTTGCACTGAATGAAAAATTACCCTATCAGGATTGAAAGCTGATGTGATTCCATCATGGACCCTCCGTGGGCCCCAGTGCACCTCAGCTCTGTTAGTGACAGAGGTTTGGGAGGATTGAAACATCCTTGTGTAGACTCTGGGGGAACAGTGGTTTCTGCTCACTTCTTGTGGAATTCTTTGTTTACTAGAAGGTTAAGCTGGTGGTAATAAATTGAACGTATGTCCAAGTAAAACTTAAAAGAAAAAGAGAGGAGGGTGGGAGTGAGGAAGGAGGGAGGATGTGGTAGGAAGTGGCATTATGCTCTCACATCGTGGATAGGATGGGCCGGACTTGTGCAGTGGGTAAGGCCACAGCATGCAGCGCCAGCATCCCACATGGGCACCGGTGGGAGTCCTGGCTGCTCCACTTCCAACGAGCTCCCTGCTAATGGCCTGGGAAAGCACCATCAGATGGAACAAGTGCTTCAGCCCTGGCAATCATGTGGGAGACCCAAAAGAAGTTCCATCACACAGCTCTTGCTGGTAACTGCATCAGCCAGTGCAGCCATTGAGGAGTGACCCAGCAGATGGAAGAGAAATCTCTCCCTGAAACTGTGTGTATGTGCGTTTGTAGTTTTGTGTGTCTATGTAAAACACAGATTGTCAATAAGCAAATACCTTTTTTAAAAAACTGCACATATGAAATTAGCATCTTTATAAAATTTTCTATTCACCAATATTTAAAATATTTTTCCTTGTAATATCATTAAACTTTTCTCTTTTGATCTATGAATCTCAAATGATGCTCTAGCTTCGAATACTCAGAAAGAATAATTACTTTCCTTTAAAAGAGTAGGAACATGGTCATGTAAGTGCTGATGCAGCAAAGGAGAGGAAAGGAGGGAGCCTCAGAGAGTCACTCCGGCCCCTTCTACCCGACCCTGCAGGACCTTCAAGCCTGGCTGCTCTGAGAATCACTCTCAGCAGATGGGGCCCAGGAGGAGCAGCTGGGGCAGCCCAGCCTCACACTTCTGCTTTCCTGGGGGGTTTTTGTTAGGGCTTGGAACACTGTGGTATCATCATTACTATAACTTTTATAGCCTGCACAGTAGTAACTGGCAGCATCGTCACACTCCACGCCACTGATGGTGAGAGTGAACTCTGTCCCAGATCCACTGCCTTTGAACCGCGAAGGGACCCCAGATGCCAGAGTGGATGCACCATAGATCAGGAGCTTGGGAGGCTGCCCTGGTTTCTGCTGAAACCAGGATAACCAGTTGTTATTATAAACGCTCTCACTGGACTGGCAACTGATGGTGACTGTGCCTCCCACAGCTGCAGACACGGGGGATGGAGTCTGGGTCATCACAAGGGCACATCTGGCACCTGAGAAGGGAAACAGAAACACAGAGACCACACTCATCCTCACGTTCTAAGAGGACGCTCCTGCAGAGACGGGCAGCCCTGGCCACACTGCCCCAGGCCGTTCCTGCTGCTGGCCTTCCTTACCTGGGAGCCAGAGCAGCAGGAGCCCCAGCAGCTGAGTGGGGGCCCTCGTGTCCATGCTGGTTCCTGCCTGGCACTGCCTCCTGCATGGGGTGGGAGCAGCCTGCTCCTAAATGCCCAGAGAGGTGGGCGGTGCTCTGGGGACATGCAAATGAGCAGGGGTGGGGCAGGGCTGTGCCCAGCTCAAGGGCCCAGGGCAGCTCAGAACTCAGCCCAGGGGCTGTGTCTCCATCTGCCCCAGCTCAGACCAGGGCTGCACAAATTTACCTGTAGTGTGTACACTTCTACCAGGAGATGTCACCTCCGAAAGTCACTCAGGGACATTTCCAAAACATTGAATTTACGGGACAAGAAATACTAGAAGCAAGTATTATCCACAGTAAAGACACCCCTGCTAAAACTGGGCTCCATTTTTTTATCTCCATCCGTCAGGGCACTGATATTGCCTCTGACCTGTGTGTTGGCTGACTTCATGCTAAAGGGATAGGAGAATATTTAAAAGCTTTTGTCAGGGACAATTTGTCTATCCGACCATCATCGAGAGTACAATGAGTGATTCTTTCAGATAACACAATGTGGAGTTGCCCGATACATTCCCTCTGCCTCTGCCTCTGCCCCTGTCTAGGTGGAGACAGACGGAGGCACACGTGCACCTGCACACCCACATCCTCATTGTCCTGAGCACTGGCCCTGCTCCATGGGAGGCACATCAGATAGCACAGTTTGAACATCATTGGTTTGTTTCTCATCTGCCCGGCCCACTAAAATGAAAGATCTATGACATAAAGGGCTCTGTTCAATTTGTTCCGATTTTTCCATGCCTAAGAGATTGTGATACTATTCCTTGCATGCCTTTATATACCAACAATGAAGCTCTTCTTGGTGCAAATCCATGAGAATGTTCTATTTGATTTTGCAAGCTCACACGATTCCACATGTGACCTTCAGGGGGAGCCAGCGCACCTCAGGTCTGGTAGTGACAGAGGGCTTGGGAGGATTCAGACTCACAGCCTTGTCTAGACTCTTGAGGGACAGTGGTTTTCTGCTACTCCATGTTGGATTCCTCATAGAGTGGAGGGCTGACCTAGTGTTTATAGAGTACATTGACAATATTTCAGTGTGTGGCCGGCGTTGTGGGTATCTAATGAAGACACCACCCTCAGATCCGGCATCACATCTGGGTGCCAGATCGAGACCTGGCTACTCCACGTCTGATCCAGCTCTCTGCTATGGCCTGGGAAAGCAGTGGAAGATGACCCAAGTCCTTGGGCCCCTACACCCATATGGGAGTCCAGGAAGAATCTCCTGGCTCCTGGCTTTGCATGGGGTAGTTACCCAAGTTGTAGCCATCTAGGGAGTGAACCAGCAGATGGACGACCTCTCTCTGCCTCTGCCTCTCTGTAACTTTTACCTTTCAAATGAATAAATATTTTAAAAATGGTAAAAAAAAAAATGGATACTTTGCTTACGTTAAAGTAAGTTAAATTCATGTATCGTGGTATGATAAAACCATGGAAGAGCTAACAGTTCTATATGCATTTCCTTGTTTCACTGGGGCTTACTCTAGACTTAGAGGTCAGTGCAGGAAGCGTTAGGAACACCCGCAGGCTGCTTCTCTGGAGCTGTCACCTAGAGAAGAGCTCAAGGAGTGGTGACCCCAGTCAGAGTCTGGAGCTGCCTCCACATTCAACATCTCAGGAGTTTTCAAGGAAGTCCTTATACTATTTTTTTGTCTGAGACTTATGTTTTAAAGGTGGGTTTCACAGTCATATTAAAAAGAGGTCATATGCAATACACAACTAGAAAACAAACACCCTACAAAACACTAATCCAACAGGGTATATGTCGTGAGAACTCCATACAATATGTTTGCAGATGCATTTTCTCTATATCAGTTCCTAAAATGTGCTGGGAGAGGTTTTGGTCATTAGGTATGCTCTTAAATTATGATATAATTGTGCTGATAAGATAACCTAGAGGAGGCCAGTACTGTGGTGTAGCAGGAAAGCCGCCAACTGCAGTGCCGGCATCCAAAATGGGCACCAGTTCAACATGGCTGCTCCACTTCCCATCCAGCTGTCTGCTATGGCCTGGGAAAGCAGTAGAAGACGACCCAAGTCCTTGGGCCTCTGTACTGCTATAGGAGATCTGAAAGAAGCTCCTTGTTCCTGGCTTCGGATCAGCACAATCCAGCCGTTGTGGCCTACTTGGGAGTAAACCAGCAGATGGAAGACCTCTCTCTCTCTCTCTCTCTCCTCTCTCTCTCTCTGTCTCTCCTTCTCTTTGTGTGTGTAACTCTGATTTTCAAGTAAAACATATAATAAACAAAAGAAAAAATTATATATGGTGTCAAAATTTCTTGCAGTAAAACAATCTGATCTCCTAATTCTTTTCCGTATACTCTCTTAAGTAGTCCTGGAGGTTTCATTAAATTTCTAAATTATCTGCTCACAACCTCTTGGCTTCTATGACAAGTCATCTAGGTTTACACATTGTAGCTGATTTGTAAGAGTGTAGTGAGAGGCCAGCACTGTGCACACTAGGTTAATCCTCCACCTGAAGTGCGGCATCCCATATGGGCACCGATTCGTATCCCAGCTCTTCTTCTTCCATTGTAGACATGAACTGGCACCCACATGGGATACCTCCACTGCAGGTGATGGCTTTACCGGGCTAGGGCACAGCACCGGCCTCACCCTATCAGGTCTAATTCTGTCTCAGGGAGACATAGCAGAGATGGTAAGAGTGTAACATGGGACACAAAACTTCTCCAACACAAAAGCCATCCACAGCCTACTGCCTGCTCACTAGGACTGTCATCTAAGGAGCTGGGCAGGGTGGCTGAGTAAGGACTGTGATGGGGAGATGATGTGGAAGGACCTGGGGGAGCGATACAATCCCAATGGTCCTGAAGTCGGGAGGAGGGCCAGGGTCCAGGGGCTGTGACAGGGCAGCAGGCTGTGGAGTGATGGGGGGAGGGGCCTCAGAGCAGGAAATGTAGCCATCCTGACACTGGAGAAACCGGGAACGGAATCCCATGCACGGGATAAAGAGGAAGAGGTAGGTGTGAGTCAAGGAGTCACCAGAGGTCTGAGGAACATCAGGAAAACAACTTCCTCTGTCCAGAAGTATTCACAATTTTCTTAAGAAAACCTGGAGCAAAGGGAAGACCAGCATCATGGCACAGTATGTAAAGCTGCTACTTGCAATGCCAGCAGCCTACATCAGAGACTGGTTTGAATCCCCTCTGCTCCCCTTCTGATCCTATTTCCTGCTAATGCACACCCTGGAAGGCACCAGAAAATGGCCCAAGTTCTTTGATTCCTGCTAGACAGGGGAGACCTAGGGCCAGTTCTGGCTCTGGGCTTCTGCTTGCTAAGTCCTCACTGTTAACCATCTGTGGACGCACTAGTTTACCAAAAATATTCGGGCTACCTTTTTTGTTATCTCCAGTGTCAGGGCACTGACTCTTGCCATGGACTTGTGTGTTGCCTGGTTTCATGCTACAGGAACAAGAGAAATTTTAAAACCTTTGGCCTCAATCAAAGGACAATTTGGCTATCTGCCCATTACTGAGACTACACCTTAGTCTGTTTCTTCAGGAACACAAGTGTTGAACTGACCAATTCATTCTCTCTGCCTCTGCCCCTGGCCTGGCTAGGCTGAGACAGGACGATGCTCTAAGAGGACCTGGACACCCACTGCCCCCTTGCCCAGAGCAATGGCCTTGATCCTAGGCGGCTTCTCCAATGGAGCAGAGTGGGAGCACATGGACAACATGACATGTGTGCTTATTATCTCCCTGCCCACTAAAGTGAGAGATCTATGAGACAGAGGGCTCTGCTCCTTTTCCCATTTACTCTACATCTACAAGAGATTGTGATACTGTTAGCTATGTACCATAGTGTGTGGACAATGAAGCTACATAATTGTTTGATTTGGATTAAATGAAGACCTTCTGACTCAGGGATTGAAAGCAACACGATCACACCTGTGATCCGCAGAGGGAGACACTGCACTGGTAGTCCAAAGTAGTGACAGAGGGAAGGGAAACAGAAGAGGGGTGGGCGAGTGAGGAAGGAGGGAGGACATGGTGGGAAGTGGCATTAGCTCTCATAACTGTGGATATATGATGGGCCGGCCTCATGTAGTAGGTAGGCCACCAAAGGCAGCACCAGCATCCCACAGGGCAGCTGTGGGAGTCCTGGCTGCTCCACTGCCAATCCAGCTCCCTGCTTGGCCTGGGAAGGCTCCTGTAGATGGCTCCAGTGTTGGAGCCCTGGCACCCATGTGGGAGACCTGAGAGAAGCTCCATCTCCAGGTCTTGGCTGGCACAGTTTCAGCCACTGCAGCCATTGGAGAAGAGACCAGCTGATGGAAGAGAACTCTGTCTCTGAAACTGTGTGTGTGTGTCTGTGTATAAAACACGGACTTTCAATAAGGAAATAAATATTTTAAATAACTGTAGATATGAAATTACTTTCCTTCATAAAATTTTATAATCACTGGTATTTAAAATATTTTTTCTTGTAATAGCTATAATGTCTCTCTTTTCCTATATGAATCACAAATGATGTTGTAGCTCCAATACTCAGAAAGAATAATTGCCTTTCTAAACAGTAGGGTCATGGTCATGTCTGTGCTGGTGCCGCCAGGAAGAAGAAGAGGGAAGCCTCAGAGGAGTGACCCTGGCCCCTTCCACCCAACCCGGCAGGGACCTCAAGCCTGGCTGCTATGAGAATCACTCTCAGCAGATGGGGGCCAGGAGGAGCAGCTGGGGTAGCCCAGCCTCACACTTCTGCTTTCCTGAGGGGTTTTTGTTAGGGCTTGTATCACTGTGGTATCAGCATTACTATAACTATAAGTCTGCTGACAGTAGTAAGTGGCAGCATCGTCACACTGCACGTCGCTGATGGTGAGAGTGAACTGTGTCCCAGATCCACTGCCTTTGAACCGCGATGGGACCCCAGAGGCCAGTTTGGATGCAAAATAGATCAGGAGCTTAGGAGAGTGCCCTGGTTTCTGCTGATACCAGGCCAAAAAGCTGTAAATGTTCTCACTGGCCTGGCAATTGATGGTGACTGTGTCTCCCACAGCTGCAGACACGGGGGATGGAGTCTGGGTCATATCAATGGCAAATGTGGCACCTGAGGAGGGAAACAGAAACACAGAGACCACACTCATGCTCATGTTCTAAGAGGACACTCCGGCAGAAACATGCAGCCCTGGCCACACTGCCCGAGGCCGTTCCTGCTGCTGGCCTTCCTTACCTGGGAGCCAGAGCAGCAGGAGCCCCAGCAGCTGAGTGGGGGCCCTCGTGTCCATGCTGGGTCCTGCCTGGCACTGCCTCCTGCATGGGGCGGGAGCAGCCTGCTCCTAAATGCCCAGAGAGGTGGGCGGTGCTCTGGGGACATGCAAATGAGCATGGGCGGGGCAGGGCTGTGTCCACCTGAAGGGCCCAAGCAGCTCAGAACTCAGCCCAGGGGCTGTGTCTCCAGCTGCCCCAGCTCAGACCAGGACTGCACAAGTTTACCTACAGTGCCCATGCTTCTACCGGGAGACTTCACCTCCCAAAGTCACTGAGGGACCTTTGCCAAAATTTAAGTGAACTGAACAACCTGATGGTATAATGTATTCATGGTTAGGTGGGGATCTGTAGCAGAAAGTCCTTTTCTCTAGAGAACAGCTGGTCACACCTTGGGAGGTGAAGTCAGTGTCTTTTCCCTTTTTGAGTGAGTGGCTGGGCTCTGATATCCTCCCAGTGTCACTGTGTTCTCACGTGGGGTCCATTCTACAGCACACAGAGAACAGCTGACTGTAAGCTGAGCGAGCACACAGTGCCTCTGAGAGAGAATCTGTTGGGTAAGTATCTTGATGACCTCCTGTCAGTGCAGGTATGTGACAGCCGCAGGGTCAGCTATCAAAGAAATAGAGTGGAGGAGGAGGCTTTGATAGGTTGATCTGTGTCTGCATGGAGGGGAGAAACTGGCTTTGCAGGGACATGAGAGGTAGGATGAGTGGAGGGATGAGAAGGGACAGAGGAGGAGAGGAAAGAGTCTGGGATGCTGAGGAAGCCCTGCCCCACACTGACATGCAGTCTCCTGGGGTTGAGGAGGCTCTGAGAGAATGGCAGTCAGGGGCACAGCTGCCGCTCAGGAGGAACTGGGTGTAGATTTGTGTCCCCATGGAGTGAGGCAGAGACAGTGAGGAGCTGTGTGTGTCACTCCATCCTGGGCTGGTACCTGTATTATTTTAAATTCTGGCCTCGGCTATGGGATTAACCTGGCCTTGTGGAGGGAATAGATTCCAAGGTATAGAGACCTGAGCTCAAATCCCAGCACCCACACCTGCTCAGCATGGGACTTTGGGGAACCCTCCCTGTTACTGGGATGCAGTCAGATAGGGGAATTCTCTCCATCCATCAGCACCTGCACACAGGGGCAGTGTCCCCAGGTGTCCACATCAGACCCAGGTTGCACAAGTTTCCTACAGAGAATGTCTCTCTGGGGGTCTCAGCAGAGAGAGGACCAATGTGGGTAGAGGTCCACGCTCTCCTCACAGCTTAGCCCAGTTTTTCTGCTACAGCTACACCAGTACAGGGGCTTGCACAGCCCAGAACTTGCAAGAACGTCCCTCCCCCTCTCTCTCTTCCTCGCTCTCTGTCTTTCTCTTTCTCTCTCTCTTTCTCCCTCTCCCTCTAGAGCCTGTGTTCACCTCTCACTGATGCTCACTTTTTATGACTATATACTTGAGGAACAGTGCTTTTTCTGCTACTCCGTGTTGAATTCTTTGTCTAGTGGAGGATTAAGCAGTGATGATAGAGTAAATGGAAAGTATGTCATTGTAAAATTTAAAAGACAAATATAAAAAAGAGTGGGAATGGTTTGAGAAAAGAGGGAGGACATGGTGGGAAGAGGCATTACGCTCGCACAACTGTGGATAGGATGGCCCAGCCTTGTACAGTGGGTAAAGCCGCCGCATGCAGTGCCAGCATCCCACATGGGCACGAATGGAGTCCTGACTGTTCCACTTCAAACAAGCCGCCTGCTAATGGCCTGGGAAAGCACCAGTGGATGGAACTAATGTTTCATCTGGGAGACCTGAAAGAAGTTCCATGTCCCAGCTGTTGCCAGGCACAGCCTCAGCAGGTGCAGGCCTCAGCAGGTGCAGCCATTGGAGGAGTGAACCAACAGATGGGAGAGAACTCTCTCTCTCTCAGTGTGTGTATGTGTGTGCAGCTGCTTCCAAGGAGGAGGAAAGGAGGGAGCCTCAGAGGAGTCACCCTGGCCCCTTCCACCCGACCCTGCAGGACCTTCAAGCCTGGCTGCTCTGAGAATCACTCTCAGCAGATGGGGCCCAGGAGGAGCAGCTGGGGCAGCCCAGCACCACACTTCTGCTTTCCTGGGGGGTTTTTGTTAGGGCTTGTATCATTGTGGTACAATCAGCACTACTACTACTAAATTCGCCTAGACAGTAGTAAGTGGCAGCATCGTCACACTGCACGCCACTGATGGTGAGAGTGAACTGTGTCCCAGATCCACTGCCTTTGAACCGCGATGAGACCCCAGATGCCAGAGTGGATGCAGAATAGATCAGTTGCTTGGGAGGCTGCCCTGGTTTCTGCTGAAACCAGGCTAAGTAGTTGTTATTATAAACACTCTGACTGGCCTGGCAATTGATGGTGACTGTGCCTCCCACAGCTACAGACACGGGCGATGGTGTCTGGGTCAGCACGGCTGCAAATGTGGCACCTGAGAAGGGAAACAGAGACACAGAGACCACACTCATCCTCCTGTTCTAAGAGGACGCTCCTGCAGAGATGGGCAGCCCTGGCCACACTGCCCGAGGCCGTTCCTGCTGCTGGCCTTCCTTACCTGGGAGCCAGAGCAGCAGGAGCCCCAGCAGCTGAGTGGGGGCCCTCGTGTCCATGCTGGGTCCTGCCTGGCACTGCCTCCTGCATGGGGCGGGAGCAGCCTGCTCCTAAATGCCCAGAGAGGTGGGCGGTGCTCTGGGGACATGCAAATGAGCATGGGCGGGGCAGGGCTGTGTCCACCTGAAGGGCCCAAGCAGCTCAGAACTCAGCCCAGGGGCTGTGTCTCCAGCTGCCCCAGCTCAGACCAGGACTGCACAAGTTTACCTACAGTGCCCATGCTTCTACCGGGAGACTTCACCTCCCAAAGTCACTGAGGGACCTTTGCCAAAATTTAAGTGAACTGAACAACCTGATGGTATAATGTATTCATGGTTAGGTGGGGATCTGTAGCAGAAAGTCCTTTTCTCTAGAGAACAGCTGGTCACACCTTGGGAGGTGCAGTCAGTGTCTTTTCCCTTTTTGAGTGAGTGGCTGGGCTCTGATATCCTCCCAGTGTCACTGTGTTCTCACGTGGGGTCCATTCTACAGCACACAGAGAACAGCTGACTGTAAGCTGAGCGAGCACACAGTGCCTCTGAGAGAGAATCTGTTGGGTAAGTATCTTGATGACCTCCTGTCAGTGCAGGTATGTGACAGCCGCAGGGTCAGCTATCAAAGAAATAGAGTGGAGGAGGAGGCTTTGATAGGTTGATCTGTGTCTGCATGGAGGGGAGAAACTGGCTTTGCAGGGACATGAGAGGTAGGATGAGTGGAGGGATGAGAAGGGACAGAGGAGGAGAGGAAAGAGTCTGGGATGCAGAGGAGGCCCTGCCCCACACTGACATGCAGTCCCCTGGGGTTGAGGAGGCTCTGAGAGAATGGCAGTCGGGGGCACAGCTGCCGCCCAGGAGGAACTGGGTGCAGATTTGTGTCCCCATGGAGTGAGGCAGAGACAGTGAGGAGCTGTGTGTGTCACTCCATCCTGGGCTGGTACCTGTATTATTTTAAATTCTGGCCTCGGCTATGGGATTAACCTGGCCTTGTGGAGGGAATAGATTCCAAGGTATAGAGACCTGAGCTCAAATCCCAGCACCCACACCTGCTCAGCATGGGACTTTGGGGAACCCTCCCTGTTACTGGGATGCAGTCAGATAGGGGAATTCTCTCCATCCATCAGCACCTGCACACAGGGGCAGTGTCCCCAGGTGTCCACATCAGACCCAGGTTGCACAAGTTTCCTACAGAGAATGTCTCTCTGGGGGTCTCAGCAGAGAGAGGACCAATGTGGGTAGAGGTCCACGCTCTCCTCACAGCTTAGCCCAGTTTTTCTGCTACAGCTACACCAGTACAGGGGCTTGCACAGCCCAGAACTTGCAAGAACGTCCCTCCCCCTCTCTCTCTTCCTCTCTCTCTGTCTTTCTCTTTCTCTCTCTCTTTCTCCCTCTCCCTCTAGAGCCTGTGTTCACCTCTCACTGATGCTCACTTTTTATGACTATATACTTGAGGAACAGTGCTTTTTCTGCTACTCCGTGTTGAATTCTTTGTCTAGTGGAGGATTAAGCAGTGATGATAGAGTAAATGGAAAGTATGTCATTGTAAAATTTAAAAGACAAATATAAAAAAGAGTGGGAATGGTTTGAGAAAAGAGGGAGGACATGGTGGGAAGAGGCATTACGCTCGCACAACTGTGGATAGGATGGCCCAGCCTTGTACAGTGGGTAAAGCCGCCGCATGCAGTGCCAGCATCCCACATGGGCACGGATGGAGTCCTGACTGTTCCACTTCAAACAAGCCGCCTGCTAATGGCCTGGGAAAGCACCAGTGGATGGAACTAATGTTTCATCTGGGAGACCTGAAAGAAGTTCCATGTCCCAGCTGTTGCCAGGCACAGCCTCAGCAGGTGCAGCCATTGGAGGAGTGAACCAACAGATGGGAGAGAACTCTCTCTCTCTCAGTGTGTGTATGTGTGTGCAGCTGCTTCCAAGGAGGAGGAAAGGAGGGAGCCTCAGAGGAGTCACCCTGGCCCCTTCCACCCGACCCTGCAGGACCTTCAAGCCTGGCTGCTCTGAGAATCACTCTCAGCAGATGGGGCCCAGGAGGAGCAGCTGGGGCAGCCCAGCACCACACTTCTGCTTTCCTGGGGGGTTTTTGTTAGGGCTTGTATCATTGTGGTACAATCAGCACTACTACTACTAAATTCGCCTAGACAGTAGTAAGTGGCAGCATCGTCACACTGCACGCCACTGATGGTGAGATTGAACTGTGTCCCAGATCCACTGCCTTTGAACCGCGATGAGACCCCAGATGCCAGAGTGGATGCAGAATAGATCAGAAGCTTGGGAGGCTGCCCTGGTTTCTGCTGAAACCAGGCTAAGTAGTTGTTATTATAAACACTCTGACTGGCCTGGCAATTGATGGTGACTGTGCCTCCCACAGCTACAGACACGGGCGATGGTGTCTGGGTCAGCACGGCTGCAAATGTGGCACCTGAGAAGGGAAACAGAGACACAGAGACCACACTCATCCTCACGTTCTAAGAGGACGCTCCTGCAGAGACAGGCAGCCCTGGCCACGCTGCCAGACGCTGTTCCTGTTGCTGGCCTTCCTTACCTGGGAGCCAGAGCAGCAGGAGCCCCAGCAGCTGAGTGGGGGCCCTCGTGTCCATGCTGGGTCCTGCCTGGCACTGCCTCCTGCATGGGGTGGGAGCAGCCTGCTCCTAAATGCCCAGAGAGGTGGGCGGTGCTCTGGGGACATGCAAATGAGCAGGGGCGGGGCAGGGCTGTGGCCACCTGAAGGACCCAGGGCAGCTCAGAACTCAGCCCAGGGGCTGTGTCTCAGCTGCCCCAACTCAGACCAGGGCTGCACAAGTTTACCTGCTGTGCACATGCTTCTACTGGGAGAAGTCACCTTCCAAAGACACTGAAGGACATTGCCAGCACTTTAAATGAACTGAAGACCTGGTAGTGTAATCTTTTCATGGTTAGGTGGGGATCTGTAGGAGAGAGTTCTTTTCTCTAGAGAACAGCTGGTCACACCTTGGAAGGTGAAGTCAGTGTCTTTTCCCTTTTGAGTGAGTGGCTGGGCTCTGATATCCTCCCAATGGCACTGTGTTCTCACGTGGGGTCCATTCTACAGCACACAGAGAACAGCTGACTGTAAGCTGAGCGAGCACACAGTGCCTCTGATAGAGAATCTGTTGGATAAGTATCTTGATGACCTCCTGTCAGTGCAGGTATGTGACAGCCGCAGGGTCAGCTATCAAAGCACGAGAGTGGAGGAGGAGGCTTCGATTGGTTGATCTTTGCCTGCACAGAGGGGAAAAATTGGCGTTGCAGGGAAATTAGAGGTAGGATGAGTGGAGGGATGAGAAGGGACAGAGGAGGAGAGGAAAGAGTCTGGGATGCAGAGGAGGCCCTGCCCCACACTGACATGCATTCCCCTGGGGTTGAGGAGGCTCTGAGAGAATGGCAGTCGGGGGCACAGCTGCAGGAGGGACTGGGTAGAAGATGTGGGTCCCCGTGGAGTGAGGCAGAGACAGTGAGGAGCCGTGTGTGTCACCCCATCCTGGGCTTGTCTCCTGTGTTATTTTAAATTCTGGCCTCAGCTTTGGGATTAACACGGCCATGTGGAGGGAATAGATTTAAAGTTATAGAGACCTGAGCTAAATCCCAGGACCCCCACCTGCTCACCATGGGACTTTGGGTAACCCTCCCTACCCACTGAGATGCAGTCAGATAGGAGAATTCTCTCCAGTGTCTCAGCACCTGCACACAGGTGCCATGGCCCCAGGTATCCACATCATTCCTAAGTTGCACAGGTTTCCTACAGAGAACGTCTCTCTGGGGGTCTCAGCAGGGAGAGTACCAGTGTGGGTAGAGTGCCCATGCTTTCCTCTTGGCTCAGCCCAGCTATGCTGCTGCAGCTACACTGGTGACAGGGACTGCAGGGCTTGCATAGCCCAGAACTTGCAAGAACGTCCCTCTCCCTCTCTCTCTTCCTCTCTCTCTGTCTCTCTTTCTCTCTCTGCCTCTCTCTCCCTCTAGAGCTCTGTATTCACCTCTCACTGATGCTCACTTTTTATGTCTATAAATATTAAATATATCAAAAATGGAAAACTGTGGGGCCGGCGCTGTGGCACAGTGTGCTAAAGCCCTGGCCTGAAGTGCCAGCATCCCATAAGGACATGGGTTCTAGTCCTGGGAAAGCAGTAGAAGATGGCCCAAGTCCTTGGGCCCCTGAACCCACATGGGAGACCTGGAAGACGCTCCTGGCTTCGGATCAACACAGCTCCGGTCGTTGTAGCCATCTAGAGAGGGAACCTGCGCATGGGAGACTTTCTCTCTGTCTCTACCTCTCTAACTCCGTATTTCAAATAAAAATAAATAAATCTTTAAAAAATGGAAAAGGGTAACATTTAAGAAAATTATCTTCACTAGAAATAAGTATTAACAACAGTACAAGACGCCCTTACTAAACTGGGTTCCTCTTTTATGTCTCCAGTGTTGGGGCACTGATTCTTCCACTGACCTGTATGTTGGCTGGTTTCATGCCTCAGCAATTTAAAAAATTTAAAAAGCTTCTTCCTCCATCAAAGGACAAAGTTTCTGTTACTGAGACTTCTGTTAGTTTACTTTTTCAGGAAACACAAATGTTGAACTTCCTGATTCATTCCCTCTGCTTCTGCCCTAAGACAGGAGGATGCACTAAGTGGACCTGGACACACACTGCCCACCTGTCCCGAGCAATGGCAGTGTCCAGGGGAGGCCTCTCACATGGCCCAGAGTGGGAGCAGGTATTGAACTGCATATGTTTGTTTCTTATCTGCCCTGCCCACTGAAATGAGAGATCTAGGAGATGAAGGGCTCTGTTCGATTTTTACAATTCTTCTATGCCTAGGAGATTGTGATACTGTTCGTTGTGAGCCACTGTGTGCAAACAATGAAGCTGCTATTGGTTCAATTCGATGAGCATTTGCTATTTGATTTTGAATTGAATGAAGGACTGCTCAAGCAGGGATTCAGAGCAGACGCGATTCCACCTGTGATGCCCAGGGGCGCCAGCGCACCTCAGGTCTGGTAGTGACAGAGGGATTGGGAGAAGACACAGCCTTGTCTAGACACGTGAGGAACAGTGGTTTTTCTGCTAGTCCCTGTTGAATTCTTTGTTTAGTGGAGGGTGAAGCTGGTGATTATCAAGTAAATGGAAAGTATGTCATTGTAAAATTTAAAAGACAAATGAAAAAAGAACAGTGGGGATGGTTTGAGAAAGGAGGGAGGACATGGTGGGAAGTGCCATTATGCTCTCACAGCTGTGGATACTGTGGGCCAGCCTTGTGCAGTGGGTAAAGCCACCACATTCAATGCCAGCATCATACAGGGTCATGGGTGGGAGTCATGACTGCTCCACTTCCAAACGAGCTCCCTGCTAATGGCCTGGGAAAGCACCAGTGGACTGAACAAGTATTAAAGCCCTGGCACCAATGTAGGAGACCTGAAAGAAGTTCTATATTCCAGCTCTTGCAAGGAATAGACTCAGCCAGTGTAGCCATTGGAGGAGTGACCCAGCAGATGGAAGAGAACTCTCTCTCTGTGTCACTGTGTGTGTGTGTTTCTGTCTGTGTGTGTAAAGCATGTGCTTTCAATAATAAATAAATCATTTAAACAACTGTACATATAAAAAAGCTAAAAACTTTACATATGAAATTGGCATCCTTTATAAAATTTTCTAATCACAAAAATTTAAAATATTTTTCCTTGTAATATCTATAATGATTTCTCTTTTGCTCTATGAATCCCAAATGATGTTCTAGCTATAAATTCTCAGAAAAAATTATTGTTTTCCTTTAAAACAGTAGGGAGATGGTCATGTCTGTGCTGCAGCCGCCAAGGAAGAGGAAAGGAGGGAGCCTCAGAGGAGTCACCCTGGCCCCTTCCACCAGACCCTGCAGGACCTTCAAGCCTGGCTGCTCTGAGAATCACTCTCAGCAGGTGGGGCCCAGCAGGAGCAGCTGGGACAGCCCAGCCTCACACTTCTGCTTTCCTGGGTGGTTTTTGTTAGGGCTTAGAACACTGTGGTAAATATTACCACTATAACGGGCTGCACAGTAGTAAGTGGCAGCATCGTCACACTGCACGCCGTTGATGGTGAGAGTGAACTGTGTCCCAGATCCACTGCCTTTGAACCGCGATGGGACCCCAGATGCCAGATTGGATGCAGCATAGATCAGAAGCTTGGGAGGCTGCCCTGGTTTCTGCTGAAACCAGGCTAAGTTGTTGTTATTATAAACACTCTGACTGGCCTGGCAACTGATGGTGACTGTGCTTCCCACAGCTGCAGACACGGGGGATGCAGTCTGGGTCAGCATAGGGTCACATTTGGCACCTGAGAAGGTAAGCAGAAACACAGAGACCACACTCATCCTCACGTTCTAAGAGGACGCTTCTGCAGAGACAGGCAGCCCTGGCCACACTGCCAGAGGCTGTTCCTGATGCTGGCCTTCCTTACCTGGGAGCCAGAGCAGCAGGAGCCCCAGCAGCTGAGTGGGGGCCCTCGTGTCCATGCTGGGTCCTGCCTGGCACTGCCTCCTGCATGGGGTGGGAGCAGCCTGCTCCTAAATGCCCAGAGAGGTGGGCGGTGCTCTGGGGACATGCAAATGAGCAGGGGCGGGGCAGGGCTGTGTCCACCTGAAGGACCCAGGGCAGCTCAGAACTCAGCCCAGGGGCTGTGTCTCCAGCTGCCCCAGCTCAGACCAGGGCTGTATAGTTTACATGTAGTGCGCATGTTTCTTATGGGAGATGTCCTATCCCAAAGTCACTGAGGGACACTTGCATAAAATTTAAGTGTTCTTGACAAGTTGTTTTAATTGATTCATGGTTATGTTGGGATTCTGTAGGAGAAAGTCCATTTTCTAGGAAATACTTAGTTACACTTTAAAGCTGATATCAATGATTTTACTTGCTTGTCCTCTGACGTCCTCACATTGTCCCCTCACGGCAGACCACTGCACCAGGGAGATGGTCTCTGAGAGACGAGACTTTTGTCCCACACTCACCTCTGTACTGACTCAGAATAAACATCCCCAGAACAAGCGGCTGCCAGAGAGAGACCAGGACTCAGAAGGAGAAGGCAGGTGCTTAGATGAGAGATCACATGTGTGCGCTCTCCCATCTGCAGCCAGAGTTCTGAGTCAAGGATGCAGGAGGAAACCAGAAGTGCGAGTTTCAAGGACTCACCAGAGGTCTGGGGAACATCAGGGAAGAGGCCAAGGCCACTCTGGCTGTCTGCCAGGTTGGCAGGAGTCTGTCTCTGTGGGTGTGAGAACCACAAGCTGCAGTCCTCTTGCTGGTTTTAGGTTTTTGATACAAAAAAGCCAGAGTTTCCTGGTGATCTCGCTGATGATCCTACATTCTGGGAAATCTCTGAGAATCAGCCTCTGCTCCAAATGACCTCACTGACGGCTGAGCTGTTGATGGACTGGATCCTCGTAGAGTCAATCAACCCTCTCCAATCCTTCAGTTACCTGCAGTAAAAGCCTGGAGGGAACTCAAACTGCAGGGCATATGGTACACAGTTAGACCTGATTTATGGTTGAGAGGGTCCTTGGGGAAGGTCTTCAGTCTCTGCTATAATCCACTTGAGAGTCTGTCTCATCATACACTAATGACTGGTAAATGAGAGTTAACAATTTAAGTGTCTGAGAGCAATACAAACAGTGCTAAGTGCCTGAATTTGTGTGGCCTGGTGGAAAGAACAAAAACTAATTACCAAAATCAGTGAGCGAGTCTTGAATGAGTTACTAAAACTAATAGTAGTGAAGGGTTATGGAAGGACATGTCTAATGAACGGGTTTGTTTGAGCAGGGTGTTAATGATTAATAAGTAGTAGAGTTAAACTAAAAGGTAGATGTTCCAATGTTCGTAATCAATTGTTATAAGTAGACGTTCGATTCTTTGCAAAATAACCACTATGCTTTTTGTAATCCATTATTATATAATTTAGCACCACTTTGAGTCTCTGTTCTATTGTATCTCAAATATCAAGTCAATCTTTGAAATCAAAGCAATTGTTACATGGCTATGGAAATTGGGAGGAGGGAGTGGTTACACATAATACAAGGTCAATAGTTTCAAGTGGATGCGAAATAGGCTGTGTTATCGTAAAGAAGAATTATTAACTCTGTAAGGATCACTAATGAGTGGACATTACAGAATTTATGAGAACAGTAAAATATGTGTAAAATGAACAGCTTTGCTGTGAGCATGCCTCTCATTCCTCCCTACTCAGATGCCTCCCACACCACCAGGAAGCCCTGGATCTGCTGGAGCTGGCCTCCAGCACATCAGAAAAACTAACTTCCCTCTCTACTCTGTCCAGAAAGCTTCACATTTTTCTTAAGAAAACCCGGAGAGAAGTTAAGGTTGGCTGCGTATCACAGTGGATAAGGCTGCCACTTGCAAAGCCAGCAGCCTACATCAGAGACTGGGTTGAATCCCCACTGCTCCACTTCTGACCCATTTCCTGCTAATGCACACTCTGGGAGGCAGCAGAAAATGGCCCAAGTTCTTGGATTCTTGCCACATAGGGGAGACCAGGGGTAGTTCAATATGGGAACCGGTACAACATGGCTGCTCCACTTCAAATCCGCTGCCTGCTATAGCCTGGGAAAACAGTAGAAGATGGCCCGAGTCCTTGGGCACCTGCACCCAGGAAGAGACCTGGAAGAAGCCTCTGGCTCATGGCTTCAGATTGGCACAGCTCCATCCATTGTGGCCCATTGGAGAATAAACTAGCAGATGGAAGACCTCTCTCTCTCTCTCTCTCTCTCTCTCTGCCTCTCTGTGTACCTCTGACTTTCAAGTAAATAAATAAATGTTAAAAATATAAGAAAATCTATAATGAGTTTAATTCAAATATGATTTACAACTTAGTAACTTATATGTGTAGACAAAGTTACACACACTGCATTTTCCATCTTTATACATTGTTAATTTTTTTGTTGTTTATATCATTTGAAAAATTTAAAAAATAGCCAAGTACTTTAGCAATATGTACAGATATATTTTTGTTGGTGGTTTCTATTTTAAAAGAATCAACTTCCTTCTGATTTGCCTCAAGTTCCAGTGGAAATGCCTACAAGAACTAGCTAATAAATAAAAACCAAGAGAAGTACATTGGAAATACTGATTCACTTTGGTAGCAAACGGTTGTCTTGGAAGACAAATGAAGGCAGACAAGAACACTTAAGGGGAAGTAGGCTATTTCAAATACTCCATAGTTGACCTAAAATTTATTTTTTAAAAAGAGCTACGCTATGGTATCCACTGATACCAATGTCCACCGAGTTTATGGTGACTTCAAACAAAACAAATGTCCATGAAGAAAAAGGCTGTATTTAATTTTATCTCAATTTAGTTTCAGTCAATGGTAACTTTTTCTCAATACAATACCCCCTTCTCTGTATAAGGCTGCTCTGATTGACTGTAAGTCCAGGGAAAGGGGAAGATAAGAGAGTTAACTACCCACAGCTATAAGTAGACAATAAAGTTATGCTTCCCTCTGGTTGTGCTAATAGTAATGTCTAAAGATATGCAAATTTTCTCTTCTTTATTTATTTCTCTTCTTTATTTATTCTTTCTCACTTCTTTATTATCTGTAACCTTTGGAAACTGATCAAACAAAGCTACGAAATCAGCACATGTCTGAAAGCTGTGTATAAAACATAAATGACCTCGAATTTCAAGCTCTCATGTATTAGTGTGTCAGTCAATCTTAATAAAAAAAGAAAAAAGAAAAAAATGGCTCCTAAGACAGCCTTATATTGTAGAATCAGAATCCAAATGCAGTGAGTGTGGCTAAAAGCTAATTGTAGATCTCTTGCTTCTGTACATATTAGCTTTGCTTGCTAACGGCCAAGGGCACATCTTGTGAAACTATGTGGGCCCAAATTCCCAGGAACTAGGTTGACTGAAATGTGTCCCTCACTGTTATCTTACAACCATATCTTGGGTCTGTTCCTGGGTTTGTTATTGGTAGCTGTTATCTTTCAACCATATTCTGGTTTTCCTTTTTATTGTTTGCTGCATGCCAGGGTTCCAGTTTGAAGTTGTGAGCTCTGGTGGACAGAATACTATAAAAAGCAGTGTCAGCCACTGTTGGGGGCCGCACTCTGGTGAGGCGTGCTGGTCCCGATCGGTGGCCAGTTCCTAACTGTTACCTTGCCTCTCATTTGTGTCTCAGTTGCTTCTCATTTTCAGTAAAATTCTTATATTGTAATACACTATTTTAGCTGATGAGTGGGTGCAACAATATCATTCTTTAAAAAGGGAAATTGTTCTTTTTAACTTGACACCCATCCCATACCCTGGTCTCCCATGGGGTGCAGGGCCCAAGCACTTGGGCCATTCTCCACTGCACTCCCTGGCCACAGCAGAGAGCTGGCTTGCAAGAGGAGCAACCGGGACAGAATCCAGTGCCCTGACCCACCAGGACTAGAACCCAGTATGCTGGTGCCGCAAGGCAGAGGATTAGCCTATTGAGCCATGGCGCCGGCCAGCATTTTATATTCTATAGAAGAACTATTTGGGTTTGTTGAACCAATATGTTTTCATAAACTATCCATGAAAAATAGTTCAACACTGCTTAATATAACTCAGGCTGAAATTTGTGTTACCTTATTCAAAATTGTTGCATTAATGTGGAGATTTTTAACAGGTTATTGCAAAATGTAAATCAAGAAAATTGGCAGATGGAAAACATCACAAGTATAGAAATGTGTGTTTGGTAAGGAAGGTTAAGAAGGAAAGAGTTCTTTTGAGTAAAGAAAGGACATGGTTTGTAAGAATGACTTCATCCTGATGGCTGGTTTATTCTAGACTGAAATGGAAATGATGGAATATTTCAAGTAAGTTGGAGAGGGTGTGTGGAAGTCACCAAAGGTTATGCAAGGAAGACATTTGGGATACAAAAGCTATTCTATTTCTCTTTGACATAGAATTAGAATCTGATTCTCTGTGAAAGCAATGAGTTAAAGTAATCTGTTATGTTCTCTTGATACCTCTGTTAAATTCAAATTGTTTAGAAACAGCTGAGTGTTTTATTAAGAGCCATGGGTTATTTAAATATATGCTTATTCTAAAATATTTGAATAATATCCTTGTAAGGATGATCAGATTTGGTCTATATTATGTCCTGATGGTAAAGGATCTTATTTCAACCAGATACTTTAAGCCTTCTTGGCATCCTTGACAGGCATTCCAAAAAATCCAAAATCAAAGTTCCAAAGAATTTGGACTCTGAAATTTCCAGTAAAATTGGACTTGATTTTTGCCTCCTAATACTCAATACTCAAATAATGGTGTGGGAAGCGGGACGCCGCTCTCCCACCAGGGGAACAAAGGGAGCGAAATGTCATCACCCTCAGGGTGAACAAGATGGCGCTTGCAGGGAAAGGAACTACTAAAGAAGTAAAAAACAAAATGGCGACGAGGTGCATGCCTCCCATGTGATCCCATAGCTGATTGGATAGAAGACGCATGCCCTTCACATGATCAGCTCACGGATTGGACTGCTGTGTGCATGGCCTCCCATGTGATCCCGTAGCTGATTGGATAGGAGACACATGCCTTTCACATGATCAGCTCGCGGATTGGACTGCTGTGTGCACAGACTCTATAGTGCTTTTGATTGGTTGCTGTGGGTATATAAATCGAGTGGCTTTGTGCTGGGGGGCGCTCTCTGGACTCCCGAGTTCAGGAAGCCTGTCTGCACAGACGCCAAATAAATCCTCGTGCTTTTGCATCAGCTGGTCTGGAGTCTGAGTCTTTGGGGTGTGCCTCTCGACGTGTTAGCAACCTCACTCCGAGGGTCTAACACCCTCTGTTGGTTCACTCCCCTAATGACCGTTATGGCCAGCACTGCACCAGTCCGAATCCAGGAGCTGGGTACTTCCTCCTGGTCTCCCATGTGGGTACAGGGACCCAAGCACTTGGGCCATCCTCCACTGCCCTCCCGGGCCACAGCAGAGAGCTGGACTGAAAGAGGAGCCACCGGGACTAGTACGCAGTGCCACAACCAGGCCTAGAACCTGGGGTGCTGGTGCCACAGGAAGAGGATTAGCCAAGAGAGCCACGTGCCAGCCATATTTTATTGTTCTATCTTTAATGCTATATGTGCATACATATTGTATGTCTACATGGGAAAACGTATTAAGAACTTTGCTGTGATTGTCTTATAGATAAAAGAGTGCTCATAAATTTAAACTGCTAAAATTACTCAAAGGTACATTTTGATTCATGTGACCTGAACCTCTGTATCAGATGTTTTCACTTGGTTGGTAGAAAGAAACTAAAACTAAAAAGGTTTCTGTATGTTTGCGCTTGAATTTGCTGGTTAAACAAGCTACACCATGTTAGCTATTTAAGAGATGTTTCCAAATACATGCATTCTTAAAATTTATAGAAGGCATTGAGCCTTCTGGTAAATGTTGTCCTAAGTTGTCATTTAATGGTTGAAATCTTTGCTAAGTTTTCCAATGATAGTGCTATTGTCAGTAAGCAATGTGGGACTTGCTCCCTCATTTCTCTATTCTAAGCCCAACTTGTCCTCTCATTTCTCTATTCTCTTCAAGGTAGGAAACTAATTCTATTCCAAAGGACTCTCCAAGATGCACAATTTGATTTTTAGACCTTAAAAAAGGGATGGCTAGCAGATTTCTGTAATAGCATAGCCAAAAGGAAAGCTTACATTGTAATATCACAGCTAGATTTACTTCGCCATGGGAAAAATAAACAGGCAAAACATCCCTTTCAGAGCAAACAGAGGGAGAGAAAGTTTTAAAGTGAGGACATAGCTTTCCTCATGGACATGGTCTACCTCAGGGAAAACCACTATCAGAACATGCCTGTACTTTAGGCTTCTAGTTGAGGCCACCAAAGATTAGAGATGGGACATGAGCACCTCCTTCACCTGCATCCTCTGGTCTGCTTTGACAAAAACCAGGAGGAAAAGAAAGCTAGGCATCAGAAGCAATGTAAAGAGAGGTGGCAGGCCTATTAAAGGCAGCTCTGCACAGTGATCTGCCCTCAAGGAGACCCAACAGCCCAGTGCGCTGCAGTGGCTTTCAGTGTGGTAAGCCTGGGTTCAGCAGAAGTCAGCTAGGAAGAGCCCTGTCAGTTCTGCCAGCCAAGAGTTGGATCTCTGGAAATGGACCTGCCCTGGAGTCGAAGGACGCCCAGGTCAGAGCCCCAGATCTTGCTGGCTCCAAGCTGAAGGGCCCTTCACTCAGCCCAGTTTCCAAAGTGACCAGCACTGCTGAGGGGACGGCCAAGTAGGGTCACAACATTGCAGGCAGAACTGTAAGTTTCCTGTTAGGGATGCCACCTGCCTTTACCCCGCCAGCTCTCCTCCCAGGCCAGCTAGGTAATGGAAGTCAACAGGGTGCATTCCCCAAGAGGTTCACACCTCCCTTAGTATGTACCCCATGTGAAGAGATAGATAAATCTGGGCCTCATAACTGACAAGGCATTAAAGCCCACCAGATTATTATCAAGCCACTTCTGTTAGTTTCTTTTTGACTCTCAATCAGAGAACTCAGTCATGGTTTAGACAGCAGCTCTCTTGGGTCCTCTAGTAATGGCTCTGTCCTTTGTTCTAGACCCTATCTAGCACATCTGATGCCTCATTCTTTATAGTCATAGCCTCTACTCCAACATCAATGGCTCTGCTCCTGACCTGTGTGTATTGATGGGCCTCTCCCCCACCTGATGTTGTATGATTGTTCAGAATTTCCCTACAGACAAACCCCTCTACCTGCAAAAGTTGAGTGGCCTCTCTCCCGGTTGCTTGGGATCAGCTTTGAACCACGTCCATCAAACAGGTCTCACAAGGGTCCAGAGCCCCCTCCCCCATTGCCTCTCCTCTGTGAAACCTCTCATTACCTGGTTAATGCCACTCTTAGGATCATTGGTTGCTATTCTCAAACTGTCTTTTATACTACCATGTCTGTTTAAGTCTTTACAGGAGTTGATAATGGAACGAACCAAGGCCGTCAGCAACCAGGTAGTCAACCAAATGATGCTACAGGGATATACTCAGCTCTCCACCCAGGAGACAGCAGCTTGAGACATTGCCCCATGCCAGCAGAGAGCACCTCAGCATCCCATGTCAGCAGGAAGTAGCTCTAAAGACAGATCATCATCCCTCTACCCCTCCTGGACTTTTGGGACTAATGTAATCTGATACACTCTTGCTTTCAGTCAGTCCCCCAAGGAACACAGCTTCTCAGCAAACTCTGTGACCCGGGGGACTGCTGCGCCCTAAGGGGAGGAAGCTTCACAGCCCAGGGCCATCGTGGGAAAATGATGAACCACCTCACTGTTTGTGCACATAGGTAACATCAAGTGTGGGAACGCAGTGCACCTGCGTAATCCATGACCAAGACCTTAACTATTCTAGTATCCTGCTGGATTCTCGACGTGATTGACAACACCGAAATCCGTGCTGTTTAAACCTGACGAGTGCACGCACCCACCCTGTAAGAAACGTGTGAAACCTGGAAGGGGCAGTAGCTTGTGAGGCAGCCCATCCAGACTGCTCTGCGTTTGACTCCTGGTCTGAGGAGCTGGATAAACTTGAACTGGGATTCTCCAAGCTGAGGGAGGGGGGAGTATCCCCTGAGCAAGTGGCTGCAGGGAGATTGCAGCCTCAGGCCTTTTTTATTTTTTTACAGAAAGGATTTATTAATTTATTGATTTGAAATGTAGAGTTACAGAGAGGGAGAGACAGAGGCACAGAGAGGGAGAGATCACTCCCCAGAGGGCCCACAGTGGCCATATCTGGCCTACGCCAAACTCAGGAGCCAGGGAAGTTTAATCCAATATGTACTCACATCCAAGAAAAATCCAGAAAGACATCACATTAAAAATGTGACAGTGATCTCAAGAACATATAAAAATTAAAATAAACCAAACCAAATGTCTCTGGAAGGAAATAAATAATAGAAATTAGGCAGAGTGGATACTGTGGCAGTGTCTTCAGCTGCCACTTGGAACACCCACAGCCCACATTTGAGTTTGAGTGCCTGCGGTTTACTCTCAGCTCCGATTCTTTTTTTTTTTTTTTTTTTTTTTTGACAGGCAGAGTGGACAGTGAGAGAGAGAGACAGAGAGAAAGGTCTTCTTTGCCATTGGTTCACCCTCCAATGGCCGCTGCAGCCAGCGCACCATGCTGATCCGAAGCCAGGAGCCAGGTGCTTCCTCCTGGTCTCCCATGTGGGTGCAGGACCCAAGCACTTGGGCCATCCTCCACTGCACTCCCTGGCCACAGCAGAGAGCTGGCCTGGAAGAGGGGCAACCGGGAAAGAATCTGGCGCGCCGACCGGGACTAGAACCTGGTGTGCCGGCGTCACAAGGCAGAGGATTAGCCTAGTGAGCCGCGGCGCCGGCCCTCAGCTCCACTGCTGATGCCTCTTCCTGCTCATGCACCTGGGAAGCGGCAGATGGTGGCCCAAGTACTTTGGCTGCTGCCACCCACATAGGCCCAGATGGAGTCCCTGACCCCTGGCATCAGCCTGGCCCTTGTCTGCTCACATCCCACACTGAGTGCCTGGTCTAATCCCAATCTTCTCCATGCCAGCTTCCTGCTCATGTGCACCCTGAGAGTGAGGACTCAGGGCCTGGGTCCCTGCCATCTACGTGGGAGGCCTGAGCGGCGTCCTGGGCTACTGGCTTCAGCCTGGCCTTTGGGGGAGTAAACCAATGGACAGAAGATCTTTCTCTCAATCTCTCTCTCTCTCTCTCTTTCCAGCTCAAATAAAAATAAATACATAAACAATTTTCAAAGACTCTCTCCAGGGCTGATTTCTTATTTGCAGATGCCTGTCAGCCTCTTGCAGACAATCAGCAGGACAATATGAACACTAAAATTACGCCAGGGGGAAATTTTTTTTTTCTTTTTCACAGTTTGCTGTGGTACTCAGTTAGTTTGTTGTTGTTGTGTTGTTGTGTAAAGAAACTTTCCATTTCAGAATAGCTTATAATTTACAAATCAAAAAATTGTGAAGCAGTACACACAGTGCCTTTCCACTGCACATCCAGCTGACAGCTCACATGGATGCGTTCGTCACAATCGGTAAACAACACCCAGCTTTCCTGTTGTGAACATTTGCTGTTAGTGGATGGGAAAAAAGACAGTGGGCACCTGGTGGGAAACTGAAGATGGGCTTTCTTCTGAACCACGGGGTCCCCGCCCGCTGCTGTCCACTCGGATGCTCTGCAGCTCCCAGCAACACTGCTCCTCCACCTTTTCCACCCCCATAACAAAGAGCCTGACAGCAAAAGGAACCTGGGAAGCCCTCTGTCCCTCCCACCTAGACACAGGGAACAGGAGGCCAGAGCACCGGGTCTTCTCCCAGCTCAGCAGCGCTGAGACTAAAGCAGGCTCTTCAGCTCCTAATCTGAGCTCTTTTCCTCTTCTCACACCGCTCTCTCCGTGCAAAGCCCAGCACAGCAGGCTGCACAGAATCTCTATGTGACTTGACTGTTGTGAGCACTCCAGCTGCACTCCATTAGGAGGCTATGATAGGGGCTCACTGTTCTCAAGCCCACAAAGGAAAGTTAATACATACCTTCTTCTTCCCTGCTACTCTTTTTAAAGATTTATTTATTTATTTGATAGTTACACAGAGAGTGAAGGAGAGGCAGAGAGAGAGAGAAGAGAGAAAGAGAGAGAGAGAGAGAGAGGTCTTCCATCTGCTGGTTCATTCCCCTACTGGCCACAATGGCCAGAGCTGCACCAATCCGAAGCCAGGAGCCAGGAGCTTCTTCCAGTTCTCCCACTTGGATGCAGGAGCCCAAGTTCTTGGGCCATCTTATACTCCCTTTCCGGGCCACAGCAGAGAGGTGTAACAGGTGTTTCAGACTTGGAACTCATGTAGGAGACCTGAAAGTGGTTCAGTCTCCCAGCTTTTGGCAGGCACAGCCTAAGTCTGTGCAGCCATTTGAGGAGAGAACCAGCAGATGAAAGAGAACTCTCTCTCTTCACTGTATGTATGTGTGTGTGTGCGTGTGTTTTTGTGTGTCTGCTAAAGCATGGGCTTTCATAATTAAATAATCTTTTTTAAAAACTGTACATATTAAAAACCTGTACGTAAGAAATTGGTATCCTTCATAAAATTTTATATTTACTTGTATTCAAAATTATTTACTTGTAATATCTATAATGTTTGTCCTTTGCTCTATAAATCTCAAATTGTGCTCTAGATGCGATACTCAGAATAATTGCTTTCCTTTAGAACAGTAGGGTCATGGTCATGTCAGTGCTGTAGCCGCCAAGGAGGAGGAAAGGAGGGAGCTTCAGAGGAGTCAGCCTGGCTCCTTCTACCCGACCCTGCAGGACCTTCAAGCCTGGCTGCTCTGAGAATCACTCTCTGCAGATGGGGCCCAGGAGGAGCAGCTGGGGCAGCCCAGCCCCACACTTCTGCTTTCCTGGGGGGTTTTTGTTAAGGCTTGTATCACTGTGGTACCATCAGTACTACTACTTTTATATCCTGCACAGTAGTAAGTGGCAGCATCGTCACACACCACATCGCTGATGGTGAGAGTGAACTGTGTCCCAGATCCACTGCCTTTGAACCGCGATGGGACCCCAGATGCCAGAGTGGATGCCAGATAGATCAGGAGCTTGGGAGGCTGCCCTGGTTTCTGTTGAAACCAGGCTAAGCGGTTGTTACTATAAACACTCTCACTGGCCTGGCAATTGATGGTGACTGTGTCTCCCACAGGGACAGACTTGGAAGATGGAGTCTGGGTCATCACGATGGCAAATGTGGCACCTGAGAAGGGAAACAGAAATACAGAGACCACACTCATCCTCACGTTCTAAGAGGACGCTCCTGCAGAGACCACACTGCCCTGGCCACACTGCCTGAGGCCGTTCCTGCTGCTGCAATTCCTTACCTGGGAGCCAGAGCAGCAGGAGCCCCAGCAGCTGAGTGGGGGCCCTCGTGTCCATGCTGGGTCCTGCCTGGCACTGCCTCCTGCATGGGGTGGGAGCAGCCTGCTCCTAAATGCCCAGAGAGGTGGGCGGTGCTCTGGGGACATGCAAATGAGCAGGGGTGGGGCAGGGCTGTTCCCAGCTGAAGGGCCCAGGGCAGCTCAGAACTCAGCCCAGGGGCTGTGTCTCCAGCTGCCCCAACTCAGACCAGGGCTGCACAAGTTTGCCTGCAGTGCGCATGCTTCTACCAGGAGACGTCACATCCGAACTTCCCTGAGGGACAATTGCCAAATCATTGAGTTTATGGGGCAAGAAGATGGTGTAATATATTCATGGTTATTTGAAATATGTATGAGAAAGTCCCTTTTCTTGAAAATAGATAATTAAGGCCTTAAAGCTAAGGTCCATGTCTTGACCTGTTTCTCCTCTGATGCCCTCACATTGTCCCCTCTCGGCAGACCGCGGCACCAGGGAGATGGTCTCTGAGAGACGAGACTTCTGTCCACACTCACCTCTGAGACTGACCAGAATAAACATCCTCAGAACAAGCGGCTGCCAGAGAGAGACCAGGACTCAGAAGGAGAACGCAGGTGCTTAGAGGAGAGATCACACATGTGCGCTCTCCCACCTGCAGCCAGAGTTCTGAGTCAAGGATACAGGAGGATAAGATAAGTGATGTTTAAGGTGTCACCATATGTCGAGGAACATCCAGAAAAATAACTGCCCTCTCTCCCCTGTCCAGAAACCTTCATGTTTTTCTTAAAAAATCTGGTGAGGAGGGAAGGCCAGCATCATGGCAACATAGATAAAGCTGCACTTGCAAAGCTAACAGCCTATACCAGAGACTGGTTTGATTCCCCACTGCTCCATTTCTGATCCCATTTCCTGCTATGCTCACCCTGGCAGGCAGCAGAAAGTGGCCCAAGTCGTGGATTCCTGCCCCACAGGGGAGACGAGGGGCAGTTCTGGCTGTGGGCTTTTGCGTGGCCAAGAACTCACTGCTACAGCCATTTGTGGAGAGCACAAGCTTACAGAACATCTCTCTCACAGGAGATTTCAAGGTGTCCTGAGCGCCTACTGTCATGAAGCTCCATTGGCTTAAGGGCGACATGTTGGAGGACCAGGAAGAAGGAACACATGGACACAAGACTGCTTTCCAATGAAAGGTTTTATTGTTCACACCAATTCATACTAGGGCTTCACCACTCTGCATACCAATCTATATAGTTATATTCATTAATCCACAGATCCTAACACACATCATAAAGCAGTCTCCAAGGCAATCTAACTATAGGGATGTAAGTACAGCAAAGCGTATGGCATTATTCTTAAACATAGGGTCGAGGCACATTCTTTCATATTCCACGTGGCTAATATCATTATAAATGTCGCATTCTCAAGGTTTGTATCAGGGTCACGAAGTCAAAGTCCGAAGTCTCCGTTAGCACTCAAGAGACAGATCTCAGAATAGTCACTTACAGGCAGGAAGTCATGGAATGACTGTCTACTGTCTCTGGGCAGTAGGCTCCAAGTTCCCAGGCGGCTGGCAAGGCGAGGAGTTGGAGAGGTCCCCTGCTGAGAGTTCTGGTCCAGCTCTGCTGTCCGGTCCAGCAGCAGGCTGATGAGAGGTGTCGAGGCGTCAGCTCCGATGGAGGTTGATCGCGTATTCGCCTTGTGCCGCTACAGAGTAGTGAGCTGGCTTTTCAGCTCCACATACTAGGAGATCCAGAGGTTCCCATGTACTGGGCCATGATCCCTGAGGGGGTGGGGAGCAGTGAAAAGAGCTCTCCTTTTATCCTTGCCACTCCAGGGGGGAAGGCCCCTGGTGGGGGTCCGGGTGTCAATCAGTCACGTTCTGGAATTTCCCGGGACACCACTGATCTGCTGTGTAAGACAGGGAGGATCAGCTGTGTCCGGTGCTGTGAGTCACCATGCTTTTGTTGGGGGACTTCAGGTTACCGTCTTAGCACACACATTGTCAGACTGTCCGGGGCGTCTGTTCAGTCTGATGAGGAGAGGCTTTTCTTGGCAGACACTAAACTTAGCACACGTGGTGTCATCAGCTCCTAGCTTGGCATCAGTAACTCCATTCTTGTTTTAGTTGATTTGTGGTTAGCGGTGCTGTGTGACTCATTTGGGACTATCATGAATTTCTCCAGGGTCTACCTCCTATTAGTTGTTGGGTAAGCGGTGATCCATGACTCGTCTTTGGGACTCCTGTGGGATTCCCCATACAAGGAAAACCTCAGAAAACCCGTGCTTTCCCTCCTGCAGCGATGTGTCGGGCTGATGCTGGCGAATCCCTTCCAGTGCTCCTCATCCTCACCTTGGCTTCTGGAGGCCTCTGCTAGGTTCTCCATCTTCATCTTCATTATAAGCCTCTGCTGTAGAGGAAACAGGCTGCAACCAGAGACAAAGAAAGAGAAGCAGACCCCTCCTCCCAACACAGACCTTGAGAAGTGGCTGCTCCCTATCACTAGTGAAGCACTGCCCGCTGTGATCTTGTCTGCGGAGGGAAGAAGTCCTAAGCTCTGCTTCTGTAAGCTCCAGTCACACATCTGACCTAATAAATCCTCCCCTGCTATCTCTTCTATAAAGACACCAGGCCCACCGACCATTGGAAGTGTGGTCCTGAGTCTCGTAGGCTGCAGTTTAACCCACCAGTGCTGTAACGGCTAAGGTATGATGCTGATGAACCTATAAATATTGTAAGAAACTTGGGATTGTTGCTCAGTTCTTGGGAAATGATTCCAGCTGAGCCCGCTGGCGTAAGAAACTACTTCAATCCTCCACTGACTCAGGTGCCTGTTTGAACAAAGGGAGTCTTCCCACCTCGGATTTCTGTAACACTGCTCCTCCTGAGAGGGCGTTTGCAGCCAGAGGTGGAGCAGTCTCTGCAGGCTTATTGACCCAGCTGGTGCATGTGGCTAATGTTGTCTTGGACGTCTGACCACCTGTGGCCAATGCAGACCTGCAGGTCCTTGTAGGTTTTGTTGGGAGGGCTCAGCTACCTCTCAGCTGATGGCTTCGCAGTGCTGCGCCTGGAACTTTCCCCTCCTATATCCTGGGGCTCCAACTCACTGCAATCCTTCGAACTCCCCCTCTCCTGTCTTCCCATAGGCTGTGTTTCCCGAAAGGGGCTCCAATTGGTTGTCTCCATATACAATTTTAAAAGCAATTTGAATTTTTATAGACAAAAAGACAGACCTGCATATCAGTGACAAGAGGGACTGACCAGTGTGTGGGGCCTCGTGCTCCAAGATGGGTTTGTGCAGAGAAACCACAGAGGGCAGCTGTGGGTGACCCGAGGCCACTTCGCTTGTTCCAGAGGAGCGGAGTCCACACAGAGATCAGAGACTCCGAGAGACAGCAGGTGCACCTGCTGTCCTTATTCTACCCAGCAGCACTCACACCTTCTGTGTACTGATGCCACATTCACAAGCAGTCTTCAAAAGATAGGGAAAATCTGTATAATAAAAAATTATGCATGGTTTCAAAATTTCTTGCAGAAAAACAAACTCTCGTTCTCTCCGTCTGCTGATCTCTGTCTCTGTTTCTCTCTCTCTCTGTCTTTTCTCCCCCTTTTCCTTCTTTGCTCCTTCCCTCCAGTCTGTTGGTTTCCCCCAATAAACTCTTTCCCTTACTCCGGTGTGTGGTGTGTTTTGGGGAGGCCTTGCATTGGTACCGTGACTCGGATCCAGGCTCCCCCAGTGACTTTGCTCTCCCTTCGGGAGCTCTGAGCTGCTCTGGGGTCCTGGATCCCTGGCAGCCAGAAAACACACCCTCAGAATTTCTTCCACACCACCAGATACTCTGTGATCTGCATCCACACATTGGTCTTCCAAATTCTGAGGTAAGACACAGAGTGGGAAATTATCACGGCAAATTCTACTACGGATTGTGGTTCTACTTTCGTCTACTATCATCTGAAGTCCTAGTACTAGGCACCAACCACAACTCCCAAAGGCTTTTAGTGTCTATGGACACTGTGTCAAGACAACAGTGGGTGTAGGTGAGGACTCAACCTCCTGTTTCCTTTCTGCAGAGACGGAACCAGGAGCCAGAAGCTGCCTCTGGGTGTCCCACGTGGGTGCAGGGGCCCAAGAACCTGGGCCATCCTCAACCATGCTCCCAGGCCATAGCAGAGAGCTGTATCAGAAATGAAGCAGCTGGGTCCCATACCAGCACCCGCATGGGATGCCAGCACTGCAGGCGGCTGCCTCACCAGCTAAGCCACAGCATCTGCCTCTGACAAGTCAACTAGGTTTACAAATTGTAGCTGATTTGTAGGAGTGCAGTGAGGGGCTGGGGCTGTGGCACAGTAGGTTAATCCTCCACCTGCAGTGTGGCATCTCATATGGGCACTAGTTCGTGTCCCAGATACTCTTCTTCCATTATAGTCATAAACTGGCTCCCATACGGGATACCTGCACTGCAGATGGTGTCTTTACCCGCTATGCCACAAAGCCAGTCCCACGCTATCAGGTTTAATTCAGTCTCAGGGGAGACAGTAGCAAAGATGGTAAGAGTGTAAGATGGTTGGGGCGGCACCATGGCACAGTGGGTTGATCCTCAGACTGTGGCCCTGGCATCCCATATGGGTGCCGATTCTGGTCCCAGCTGTTCCTCTTCCAGTCCAGCTCTCTGGGAAAACAGTGGAACATGGTCCAGGTGTTTGATCCCCTGTATCCGCATGGGAGACTGGGAAGAGGCTCCTGGTTCCTGGCTTCAGATCGGCGCATCTCTGGCCTTTGCTCCCATTTGGGGAGTGAGTCGCTGGAGGGAGGACGTTTCTCTCAGTCTCTGCATCACACTGTCTGTAACTCTACTCTCAAATAAATAAATAATATCTTAAAATATAAAAAAAGTTTAAGATGGGACGGAAATTGTCTCCAACACAAAAGTCATCCATGTGCTACTGCCCACACACCTGTCATCTAATGAGCTGGGCAGGTTGCCTGTTTAAGGACTGTGATGGGGAGATGACACAGAAGGACCTGGTGGGAGCGATGCAATCACAGTGGTCCTGAAGTTGGGAGGAGGGCCAGGGGCTGTGACAGGGCAGCAGGCTGTGGAGTGACAGGAGGAGGGGCCACAGAGCAGGAGATGAGGCCATCCTGACGCTGGACAAATCTGGAATGGAATCCCATGCTCGGGAGCTCCCAGAACACCACAGCCCTGCTGCCTCCGGGGTTTCTTCCAGGGAGACTTCAGACCTCCTGATCTCAACTATATACCTGGAGTTGTCTGAGCCAAAGAGAATGGAATACTTCATTACAGCAACAATTCACCAAGCAAACACCAAGGAAGAAACCGCCTTTCACCTCCCTCCTTGATCATAATTAAGGCTGACATCACAAATTTTCACTTTGTTCCCATTATTTGGACAAAGTGATCCTATGCAATACACAAATACAAAACAAACGGCCTATAAAACACAAATCCAACAGGGTATATGTGGTGTGAACTCCATACAATAGGTTTGAATATGCGTTTTCCATATATTTCAGTGCCTAAAATATGCTTTGGAGAGGTTATGATCAATATGTAAGCTTTAAATTAAATGATATAATTGTGCTAATAAGACGACTTTGAGGAGGCGGGTGCTGTGGTGTAGTGGGTAAAGCAGCCAACTGCAGTGCCAGCATCCAAAATGGGCACCACTTTCACGACTGCTCCACTTCCCATCCAGCTCTCTGCTGTGGCCTGGGAAAGCAGTAGAAAATGGCCCAAGTCCTTGGACCTCTGCACCCCCATGGGAGACCTGGAAGAAGCTCTAGGCTCCTGGCTTCAGATCAGCATAATCTAGCCATTGTGGCCCATTGGGGAGTAAACCAGCAGATGGAAGACCTCTCTCTCTCTCTCTCTCTCTCTGCCTCTCCTTCTCTCTGTGTGTGTAACTCTGACTTTCTAGTAAAACAAATAATAAAAAGCAAAAGAAAAAATTATGCATGGTGTCAAAATTTCTTACAATAACACAATCTGATCTCCTAATTCTTTTCCGTATACTCTCTGAAGTAGCCCCTGAGGTTTAAATAAATTTCTAAATTATCTGCCACAACCTCTTGGTTTCTGTGACAAGTCATCTAGGTTTACACATTGTAGCTGATTTGTAAGGGTGCAGTGAGGGGCCAGCACTGTGCACAGTAGGTTAATCCTCCTCCTGCAGTGCCGGTATCCCACATGGGCACTGATTCGTGTTCCAGCTCTTCTTCTTCCATTGCAGACATGAACCAGCGCCCACATGGGATTACCCCATTGCAGGTGATGGCTTACCTGCTAGGGCACAACACCGGCCTCACCCTATCAAGTCTAATTCTGTCTCAGGGGAGACAGTGGCAGAGATGGTAAGAGTGTTAAGATGGGACACAAATCGTCTCCAACACAAAAGCCATCAGCAGCCTACTGCCTGCTCACTAGGACTGTCATCTAAGGAGCTGGGCAGGTTGGCTGATTAAGGACTGTGATGGGGAGATAACACAGAAGGACCTGGTGGGAGCGGTACAATCACAGTGGTCCTGAAGTCAGGAGGAGGGCCAGGGTCCAGGGGCTGTGACAGGGCAGCAGGCTGTGGAGTGACAGGAGGAGGGGCCACAGAGCAGGAGATGAGGCCATCCTGACACTGGACAAACCGGGAACAGAATCCTATGCTCGGGATGAAGAGGAAGAGGTAAGTGTGAGTTTCAAGGAGTCACCAGAGGTCTGAGGAACATCAAGCAAATAAATTCCTCTCTCCTCTGTCCACAAGTGTTCAAACTTTTCTTAAGAAAATCCTCAAAGGAGGGTAGACTGGCATTGTGGCACAGTGGATAAGCTGCCACTTGCAATGCCAGCAGCCTACATCAGAGACTGGATTGAATCCCCACTGCTCCACTTCCTATCCCATTTAGTGCTAATGCACACCCTGGGAGGCAGCAGGAAATGGCCCAAGTTCTTGGATTCCTGCCCCACAGGGGAGACCAGGGGCAGTTCTGGCTCTGGGGTCTGCTTGCCACATCCTCACTGTTACAGCCATTGTGGATGCACCAGCTTACAGAACATATTTGGTCTCCATTTTTTGTTATCTCCAGTGTCAGGGCACTGATTCTTGCCGTGGACTTGTGTGTTGCCTGGTTTCATGCTACAGGAACAGAGAAATTTTAAAACCTTTGTCCTCAATCAAAGGACAATTTGGCTCTCTGACCATTACTGAGACTACACCTTAGTCTGTTTCTTCAGGAACCACAAGTGTTGAGCTGACCAATTCATTCTCTCTGCCTCTGCCCCTGGCCTGGCTAAGCTGAGACAGGACGATGCTCTAAGAGGACCTGGACACCCACTGCCCCCTTGCCCAGAGCAATGGCCTTGCTCCCGGGCGGCCTCTCCCATGGAGCAGAGTGGGAGCACATGGACAACATGACATGTGTGTTTATTATCCCCCTGACCACTAAAATGAGAGCTCTATGTGATTATGGGCCCCACTCCTTCTTTCCATTTATTCTACATCTACAAGAGATTGTGATCCTGTTAGCTATGTACCATGTGTGTGAACAACGATGCTACATTATTGGTCAATTCGATGAGAATTTTCTGTTGATTTGGATTAAATGAAGACCTTTCTACTCAGGGATTGAAAGCCTACACTATCACACCTATGACCCGCAAGGGGGAGACTCTGCAGTGGTAGTCCAAGGTAGTGACACAGGGAAAGGAAACAGAAGAGGGGTGGTGGAGTGAGGAAGGGGGGAGGACATGGTGGGAAGTCGCTTTCGCTTTCACAACTGTGGATATATGATGGGCCGGCCTCGTATAGTGGGTAAGGCCACCAAAGGCAGCACCAGCATCCCACATGGGCACTGGTGGGAGTCCTGGCTGCTCCACTTCCAACTCAGCTCCCTACATGGCCTAGGAAATCTCCTGGGACCCAGATGCCAGAGTGGATGCCTGGTAGATCAGGAGCTTGGGAGGCTGCCCTGGTTTCTGCTGATACCAGGATAATTCATTGCTAATGCTCTGACTGGCCTGGCAGTTGATGGTGACTGAGCCTCCCACAGCGGCAGACACGGAGGATGGAGTCTGGGTCATCACAGGGTCACATCTGGCACCTGAGAAGGGAAACAGAAACACAGAGACCACACTCATCCTCACGTTCTAAGAGGACGCTCCTGCAGAGACAGGCAGCCCTGGCCACACTGCCCGAGGCCGTTCCTGCTGCTGGCCTTCCTTACCTGGGAGCCAGAGCAGCAGGAGCCCCAGCAGCTGAGTGGGGGCCCTCGTGTCCATGCTGGGTCCTGCCTGGCACTGCCTCCTGCATGGGGCGGGAGCAGCCTGCTCCTAAATCTGGAGCAGATACTGGAGGAGAAAGTCCTTTATTCTGGGGAGTATGTGCTAACTTCTTAGAATATGCAACCAGCACCTGCTCAAAATTCAAGGTTGGGTAAACCATCCTGCTTGCTGAAATGGACAATCAGTTAGCAGAATTCTCTACAACTCCTCAGCACCTGCACACAGGTGCAGTGTCCCCAGGTATCCAAGCAGACGCAGGTTTCACAGGATTTCCTCTGAGAATGTCTCTCTGGGGTCTCAGCAGAGAGAGGTCCAGTGTGGGTTGAGGTCCACACTCTTCTCACGGCTCAGCCCAGCTTTGCTGCTGCTGCTCCACCTGTGACAGCGGCTGCAGGGCTTGCACAGCCCAGAACCTGGAGAAGCTGAGCAGCTCCTCGGTGTGGTTCTGGTGGACGTCACTGAGGCCAGGGCGTCTCCTCCTTTCCTTATCCACTAACAGCCTTGGTGTGATGTAAAAGAGCAATAAATAGAAAACATGGCGAGGGCTATGATTTATAAAAATGGCTGTGCTTGGATCCTGCCACACACTGGGAGTCCTACATGGAGTTCTGTGCTCTGGACTGTGGCCTGACCCAGCCTCAGCTGACAGGTCATCCGGGAAACTACCAGCACATGGAAGACTCTCTCTCCCTCTCTCTCTCTCTCTCTCTCTCTCTCTCTCTCTCTCCTTTCTCTCTCTCTGTCTCCCTCTCTCTCTCTCCTCTCGCTCTCAGTCTCACTTTGCCTTTCACCAAATCTCAGTCTTTCAAGTAAATAAATAAATGAATATTTTTGAAAAATTGTAAATATTACATTTAAGAAAATTATCTCCACTAGGCATATGTATTAACCACAGTGAAGACACCCTTCCAAAACTGGGTTCCCCTTTTTTCTATCTAGTATCTGGGCACTGAATCTTTTTTATTAATATTTATTTATTTATGTGAAAGGCAGAGTTACACAGGAGAGGCAGAGAGAGGAAGGACAGAGACAGAGAAAGAGAGAGAGAGAAAGGTCTTCCTTCCATTGGTTCACTCCACAGTAGGCCACAACAGGCAGAGCTGTGATGATTTGAAGCCAGGAGCCAGGAGCCAGGAGCCAGGAGCTTTCTTCGGCTCTCCCATGCAGGGTCAGGGACCCAAGGACTTGGGCCATCTTCTACTGCTTTCCCAGGCCACAGCAGAGAGCCAGATCTGAGGGAGCAGCCAGGACTAGAACCCACAGGCATATTCAATGCTGGCACTGCAGGCGGTGCCTTGACCTGCTAGGTCACAGTGCCGGCACTCTGGGTACTGATTCTTCCACTAACCTGTGTGTTGGCTGGTTTCATTCCTCAGCAATTTCAGAAATTTAAAACCTTTTTCCTCAATCAAAGCTCAATTTGGCTGTCTGAACATTACTGAGACTACAGTTAGTTTATTTTTTCAATAAACACAAGCATTGAACTACACGATAAGATCCCTCTGCCTCTGCCTCTGCCTCTGCCCCTGACACAGGAGGATGCACCAGGTGGACCCGGACACCCACTGCCCGCTTGCCCCGAGCAATGGCAGTCCTCCTGGGGAGGAATCTCGTGAGGAGCAGAGTGGGAGCAGGTGTAGAACGTTATATGTTTGTTTCTTATCTGCCCTGCCCACAAAATGAGAGATCTATGAGATGAAGGGCTCTGCTCAACTTCCTACAATTATTCTATGCCTAGGAGACTGTGATACTGTCAGTCATGTGCAGTTCTGAGAAACAATGAAGCTACTATTGATTCAAATTGATAAGAATTTTCTGTTTGATGTTGCACTGCATGAAGAACTGCTCAATCAGGGATTGAACACTGTTGCGATTCCACCTGTGACCCCCAGGGGGAGGCAGCGCACCTCAGGTCTGGTAGTGACAGGGGGAATGGGAGGATTGAGACCCAAAGCCTTGTCTAGACTCTTGAGGAACAGTGGTTTTTCTGCTCACTCCTCGTTGAATTGTTTGTTTACTGGAAGGTTAAACTGGTGGTAATAAATTGAACGTGTGTCCATGTAAACCTAAAAGAAAAAGAGAGGAGGGGGGAGTCAGGAAGGAGGGAGGACGTAGTGGGAAGTGGCATTATGTTCCCACAACTGTGGATAGGTTGGGCCTGGTCTTGTGCAGGGTTTAAGGCGCCAAAGGAGCACCGGCATCCCACATGGCACTGGTGGGATTCCTGGCTGCTCCACTTCCAATCCAGCTCCCTGCTTGGCCTGGGAAAGCTCCTGTAGATGGCTCCAGTGTTGGAGCCCTGGCACCCATATGGAAGACCTGAGAGAAGCTCCATCTCCAGGTCTTACCAGGGAACTGCCTCAGCCACTGCAGCCATTGGAGGAGAGACCAGCAGATGGAAGGGAACTCTCTCTATGAAACTGTTGGCGGGGGGGGGGGGGGGGGGGGATGTGTTTGTGTGTATAACACGGACTTTAAACAGCAAATACATTTTTTAAATAACTGTAGATATGAAATTGGTTTCTTTCATAAAATTTTATAATCACCTGTATTTACAGTATTTTTTCCTTGTAATAACCATAGTGTTCTCTCTGTTGTTCTATGAATGCCTAATGATGCTCTAGCTTTGAATACTCAGAAGAATAACTGTTTTACTTTAGCACAGTAGGGACATGGTCATGTCTGTGCTGCCGCCACTAAGGAGGAGGAAAGGAGGGAGCCTCAGAGGAGTCAGCCTGGCCCCTTCCACCCGACCCTGCAGGACCTTCAAGCCTGGCTGCTCTGAGAATCACTCTCAGCAGATGGGGCCCAGGAGGAGCAGCTGGGGCAGCCCAGCCTCACACTTCTGCTTTCCTTGGAGGTTTTTGTTAGGGCTTGTATCACTGTGGTATCAGCACTACTACTGTAACCGCCTGCACAGTAGTAAGTGGCAGCATCGTCACACTCCAGGTCGCTGATGGTGAGAGTGAACTGTGTCCCAGATCCACTGCCTTTGAACCGCGATGGGACCCCAGATGCCAGGCTGGATGCAGTATAGATCAGGAGCTTGGGAGGCTGCCCTGGTTTCTGCTGATACCAGGCTAAGTTGTTGTTATTATAAACACTCTGACTGGCCTGGCAACTGATGGTGACTGTGCCTCCCACAGCTGCAGACACGGGGGATGGTGTCTGGGTCAGCACGGCGGCAAATGTGGCACCTGAGAAGGGAAACAGAAACACAGAGACCACACTCATCCTCACGTTCTAAGAGGACGCTCCTGCAGAGACAGGCAGCCCTGGCCACACTGCCCGAGGCCGTTCCTGCTGCTGGCCTTCCTTACCTGGGAGCCAGAGCAGCAGGAGCCCCAGCAGCTGAGTGGGGGCCCTCATGTCCATGCTGGGTCCTGCCTGGCACTGCCTCCTGCATGGGGTGGGAGCAGCCTGCTCCTAAATGCCCAGAGAGGTGGGCGGTGCTCTGGGGACATGCAAATGAGCAGGGGCGGGGCAGGGCTGTGCCCAGCTGAAGGGCCCAGGGCAGCTCAGAACTCAGCCCAGGAGCTGTGTCTCCAGCTGCCCCAGCTCAGGCCAGGGCTCGGCAAGTTTTGTGCAGTGGGTATGTTTCTACCGGGAGACATCACATCCCAAAGTCACTGTGGGACACTTGCCAAAATTTTAACTGAACTTTAGGACATGTTGTTTTAATTGATTCAGGGTTATGTTGGGATTCTGTAGGAGAAAGTCCATTTTCTAGGGAATACTTAATTACACTTTAAAACTATGATTTTACCTACTTGTCCTCTAAGGTCCGCAGATTGTCTCCTCACGGCAGACCACTACACTAGGGAGATGGTCTCTGAGAGACGAGACTTCTGTCCCACACTCACCTCTGTACTGACTCAGAATAAACATCCTCAGAACAAGTGGCTGCCAGAGACCAGGACTCAGAAGGAGAACGCAGGTGTGCTTAGATGAGAGATCACACGTGTGCGCTCTCCCATCTGCAGCCAGAGTTCTGAGTCAAGGATGCAGGAGGAAACCAGAAGTGCGAGTTTCAAGGACTCACCAGAGGTCTGAGGAACATCACGGAAGAGACAGAGGCCACTCTGGCTGTCTGCAAGGTCTCAGCAGGAGTCTGTCTCCGTGGGTGTGAGAACCACAAGCTGCAGTCCTCTTGCTGGTTTTAGGTTTTTGATACAAAAAAGCCAGAGTTTCCTGGTTATCTCACTGATGATCCTACATTCTGGGAAATCTCTGAGAATTGGCCTCTGCTCCAAATGACCTCACTGACGGCTGAGCTATTGATGGACTGGATCCTCCTAGAGGAATTCAACCCTATCCAATGTTTCAGTTACCTGCAGTAAAAGCCTAGAGGGAACTCAAACTGTAGGGCATATGGTACACAGGTAGACCTGATTTAGGGATGAGAGGGTCCTTGGGGAAGGCCTTCAGTCTCCTGCTATAATCCACTTGAGAGTCTGTCTCATCATAGACTAATGACTGGTAAATGAGAGTTAACAATTTAAGTGACTGAGAGAAACACAAACAGTGCTAAGTGCCTGAGTTTGTGTGGCCTCGTGGAAAGGACATAAAGTAATTACCAAAATCAGTGAGCGGTCTTGAATGAGTTACTAAAATTAATAGTAGTGAAGGGTTATGGAAAGGATGTGTATAATGAACAGGTTTGCTGAAACAGGGTTTAATGATTAATAACTAGTAGAGTTAAACTAAAAGGTAGATGTTCCAATCGTCCTAGTCAATTGTTATAAGTAATAATGAATTATTATCTAATTTACCATCACTTTGATTCTCTGTTCTATTGTATCTCAAATATCAAGTAAATCTTTGAAATCAAAGAACTTGTTACATGGCTATGGAAATCGGGATGAGGGAGGGGTTACACATAATACAAGGTGAATGGTTTAAAGTGGATGGGAAACAGACTTTGTTATCCTAAGGAAGAATCATTAACTCTGTAAGGATCACTAATGAGTGGACATTCCAGAATTCATGAGAACAGTGAAGAATGTGTATATCGAACAGCCTTGCTGTAAGCATGTCTCTCATTCCTCCCTACTCAGATGCCTCCCACACCATCGGGAAGCCCTGAATCTGCTGGAGCTGGCCTCTGGCATGTCAGAAAAACTAACTTCCCTCTCTCTTCTGTCCAGAATCCTTCACATTTTTCTTAAGCAAACCCGGAGAGGAGTTAAGGCTGGCATCGTGGCACAATGGATAAGGCTGCCACTTTCAAAGCCAGCAGCCTACGTCAGAGACTGGTTTGAATCCCCGCTGCTCCACTTGTGATCCCATTTCCTGCTATGCACACCATGAGAGGCAGCAGAAAATGGCCCAAGTTCTTGGATTCCTGCCCCACAGGGGAGAACAGGGGGAGTTCTGGCTCTGGGCTTCTGCTTGGCCAGGAACTCACTGTTACAGCCATTTGTGGGAGCACCTCTTGCACAACATTTTCTGTGTGTGTGTGTGTGTGTGTATGTCTGTCTGTCTCTGTCTTTGCCTCTAACCAATGTTCAGTCTTACAAGTAATTACATCAATATTGAGAAAAATGGAAAATGTTAACTTTTAAGAAAATAATCTTTATTAGAAATAAGTATTCACCACAGTACAAGACACCCTGGTAAAACTGGGCTCCATTATTTTTACATCCAGTGTCTGGGCACTGATTCTTCAACTGACCTCTGTGTTTCCTGCTTTCATGCTGCAGCAATTTGAGAAATTTAAAAAGCTTTTTCTTAGTCGAAGGACTATTTGTCCATCTGACCATTACTAAGAATACAATTAGTTTATTTTTTCAGGAGACACAGTGTTGAACTGCCCGATTCTTCCCTCTGCCTCTGCCTCTGCCTCTGCCTCTGCCTCTGCCTGAGACAGGAGGATGCACTAGGTAGAACTGGACTCCCACTGCCCACGTGCCCCCAGCAATGGTGGTGTCCAGGGAGGATCTCAGTTGAAGCACATGGGAGCAGGTGTAAAACATGTTTGCTTATTTGCCCTACTCACTAAAATGAAAGGTCTGTGAGAGAAAGAGCTCTGTTCAATTTTGTACAACTGTTCTATGCCTAGGAGATTGTGATGCTGTTAGTCGTGTGCAGTTCTGCAGAAACGTTGGAGATACTATTGGTTCAATTCGATGAGAAATTGCTATTTGATTTTGAATGAAGAACTGCTCTCTCAGGGACTGAAAGCAGATGCGATTCCACGTGTGACCCCCAGGGGGAGCCGGTGCACCTCAGGTCTGGAAGTGACAGAGGGATTGGGGGGAAGAGATAAACAGCCTTGACTATATGCTTGAGGAACAGTGGTTTTTCTGCTACCCCGTGTTGAATTCTTTGTTTAGTGGAGGGTGAAGCTGGTGATTATGGAGTGAAAGTATGTCAGTGTAGAACTTAAAGGAAAAGGAAAAATGGAAGTGGGGTGGGGTGTGGTGGGGTGGGGTGAGGAAGTAGAGAGGACATGTTGGGCAGTGGCATTATGCCCTCACCACTGTGGACCTTAGGATGGCCCAGCCTTGGGTAATGGGTAAAGCCACCCTTTGCAGCGGCAACATCCCACATGGGCCCCGGTGGGAGTCCAGGCTTCTCATCTTCCAATCCAGCTCCCTGCTTGGCCTGGGAAAGCACCTGGAGCTGGCCCACGTGTTTGAGCTCTGGCACCATGTGGGAGAATGAAAGGAGTTCTCTCTCCTAGCTCTGCCAGGCGCTGCTCGGCCTTTGCAGTCATTTGGAGAGTGAACCAGAGGACGGACGATAACTCTATCTCTCCCTCAAAGTCTCATTCTCTTTCTCCCCCTCTCTCAATGTGTGTGTGTATCTGTGGGGGAGGGGAGTGTGGAGTGTGTAGTACAGACTTTCAATAAGGAAATAAATCTTTTTAAAAAAACTATATCTATGAAAATGATACCCTTTATGGAATTAATATAATCACTTGTATTAAACTCATTTTGTTTGGAATAACTATAAAGTTTTCTCATTTGCTCTATGAATCTCAAAAGATGCTCTAGCTTTGAATATTCAGAAAGAATAGTATATCTCCTTTAGAACAGTACAGACATGTTCATGTCTGTGCTTACGCTGCCAAGGAAGAAATGAGGAAGCCACAGAGAGTCAGCCTGGCCCCTTCCACCCGACCCTGCAGGACCTTCAAGCCTGGCTGCTCTGAGAATCTCTCTCAGCAGATGGGGCCCAGGAGGAGCGTTGTTATTATAAACACTCTGACTGGCCTGGCAACTGATGGTGACTGTGCCTCCCACAGGTGCAGACACGGGGGATGCAGTCTGGGTGGGTCAGCGCAGCGGCACATCAGGTAAACAAGTTTACCTGCAGTGCGAATGCCTCTACCGGGAGAAGATACCTCCCATAGTCACTGAGGGACATTTGCCAAAACTTTAAGTGAACTGAATGACCTGATGGTATAATCTGTTCATGGATAGGTGGGATCTGTAGGAGAAAGTCCTTTCTCTAGAGAACACCTGGTCACACCTTCGAAGGTGAAGTCAGTGTCTTTTCCCTTTTGAGTGAGTGGCTGGGCTCTGATATCCTCCCAATGTCACTGTGTTCTCACATGGGGTCCATTCTACAGCACACAGAGTACAGCTAACTGTAAGCTGAGCGAGCACACAGTGCCTCTGAGAGAGAATCTGTTGGGTAAGTATCTTGATGACCTCCTGTCAGTGTAGGTATGTGACAGTACAGGGTCAGCTATCAAACACAAGAGTGGAGGAGGAGGCTTTGATAGGTTGATCTGTGTCCGCAGCGAGGGGAGAAATTGACTTTGCAGGGACATGAGAGGTAGGATGAGTGGAGGGATGAGAAGGGACAGAGGAGGAGAGGAAAGAGTCTGGGATGCAGAGGAAGCCCTGCCCCACACTGACATGCAGTCCCCTGGGGTTGAGGAGGCTCTGAGAGAATGGCAGTCGGGGAACAGCTGCAGGAAGGACTGATGGCAGATTTGTGTCCCCGTGGAGTGAGGCAGAGACAGTGAGGAGCTGTGTGTCCTACCCCATCCTGTGCTGTCTCCTGTGTTATTTAAAACTCTGGCCTCAGCCATGGGATGAACTCGGCCATGTGGAAGGAATGGATTCAAAGTTATAGAGACCTGAGCTCAAATCCCAGCACCTGCAGCTGCTCATCATGAGGTTATGAGTAACCATCCCTGCTTGCTGAGATGCACAGTCAGGAGAATTCTCTCCAATCCCTCAGTACCTGTACACAGGTGCCATGTCCCCAGGTCTCCAATAAGACCCAGGTTGCACAGGTTTCCTACAGAGAATGTCTCTCTGGGGTCTCAGCAGAGAGAGGTCCAGTGTGGGTAGAGGTCCACGCTCTCCTCACGGCTCAGCCCAGCTTTGCTGCTGCTGCTCCACCTGTGACAGGGGCTGCAGGGCTTACACAGCCCAGAACCTGGAGAAGCTGAGCAGCTGCCCAGTGTGGTTCTGGTGGACGTCACTGAGGCCAGGGCGGCTTCTATTTTCTCTTATTCCCTAATGGCCTGCAGTGATATAAAGGACAAATAAATGGAGAAAAAGCAAGGGCTATGACTTATAAAAATGACTGTGCTTGGATCCTGTCACACTCTGTGTGTCCTGCATGGAGTTCTGGGCTCTGGACTGTGCCCTGACCCAGCCTCAGCTGACAGGGTCATCCGGGAAACTACCAGCACGTGGAAGATTCTCTCTCTCTCCCCCCCCCCTTCTCGCTCTCAGTCTCTCTGACTTTGCCTTTCACCAATGCTCGGTCTTTCAAGTAAATAAATATATATTTTGAAAATAGAAATTATTGCATTTAAGAAAATTATCTTCACTAGACGTATGTATTAACCACAGTGAAAGACACCCTTCCAACACTGGGTTCCTCTGTTTTCTATCTAGTGTCTGGGCACTGAATCTTTTTTTTTAAAGATTGAGTTATTGATTTGAAAGGTAGAGTAACACAGAGAGAAGGAGAGGCAGACAGGCAGAGAGAGAAGTATCAGAGAGAGAGAGAGAGAGAGATAGAGAGAGAGAGAGAGGTCTTCCATCCATTGGTTCAGTCCCCAATTGGCCCCAACGGGCAGAGCTGTGCTGATCCGGAGCCAGGAGCCAGGAGCTTTCTCTGGGTCTCCCATGCAGGTTGTGGAGGCCCAAGGCCCATCTTCTGCTGCTTCTGCAGTCCATAGCAGAGATCCAAATCTGAGGTAGCAACCAGGACTTGATCCTGCACCTGTATGGGATGCCAGCAGTGCAGGCGGTGGCTTTAGCAGCGAGGCCACAGTGCCGGACCCCTGGGCAAAGTCTCTCACTGACCTGTGTTTTGGCTGGTTTCATTCCTCAGGAATTTCAGAAATTTAAAACCTTTTACATCTATCAAAGGACAATTCAGCCATCTGACCATTAGTGAGACTAAAATTAGTTATTTTTTCATGTAACACAAGTGTTGAATTGAACGATAAGATCCCTCTGCTCTGCCTCTGCCCCTGACACAGGAGGATGCACTACATGGAGTGGACACCCACTGCCTGCTTGCTCTGAACAATGGCAGTGCCCCTGGGGAGGAATCTCGTGGTCTCAGGTCTGGCAGTGACAGAGGGAATGGGAGGATGAGACTCAGCCTTGTCTAGACTCTAGAGGAACAGTAGTTTTCTGCCTATTCCTCAGTGAATTCTTTGTTTACTGCAAGGTTAAGCTGGTGGTAATGAATAGAACAAATGTCCAAGTAAAACTTACAAGAAAAAGGTGGAGGAGGGAGTGAGGAAGGAGGGAAGACATGGTGGGAAGAGGTACTATGCTCTCACAAATGTGGATATGATGGGCCAGCCTTGTGCAGTGGGTAAAGCAGCCAAAGGCAGTGCCAGCATCCCACATGGCACCGGTGGGAGTCCTGGCTGCTCCACTTCCAATCCAGCTCCCTGCTTGGCCTGGGAAATCTCCTGTAGATGGCTCCAGTGTTGGAGTCCTGGCACCCATGTGGGAGACCTGAGAGAAGCTCCATCTCCAGGTCTTGCTGGCACAGCCTCAGCCACTGCAGCCATTGGAGGAGAGACCAGCAGATGGAAGGGAATTCTCTATCTCTGAAACTCTGTGTGTGTGGGGCTGTGTGTGTGTGTGGGTGGGTATGTGTGAAAAACATAGACTTAAAATAAGCAAATATATATTTTTAAATATTTGTAGCTATGAAATTGGTTGCCTTCATAAAATATTATTATCACCTGTAATTAAAATATTTTCCATCCAATACTTACAGTGTTCTCACTTTTGCTCTATGAATCCCAAATGATGCTCTAGCTCAAATACTCAGAAAGAATAATTGCTCCCCTTAAAACAGTAGGGACATGGTCATGTCTGTGCTGCTGCTTTCAAGAAGAGGAAAGGAGGGAGCCTCAGAGGAGTCAGCCTGGCCCCTTCAACCCGACCCTGCAGGACCTTCAAGCCTGGCTGCTCTGAGAATCACTCTCAACACATGGGGCCCAGGAGGAGCAGCTGGGGCAGACCAGTCTCACACTTCTGCTTTCCTGGGGGTTTTTGTTAGGGCTTGTATCACTGTGGTTTCAGTACTACTACCATATTCGCCTAGACAGTAGTAAGTGGCAGCATCATCACACTGCACGCCGCTGATGGTGAGAGTGAACTGTGTCCCAGATCCACTGCCTTTGAACCGCGATGGGACCCCAGATGCCAGAGTGGATGCATAATAGATCAGGAGCTTGGGAGGCTGCCCTGGTTTCTGCTGATACCAGGATAAGTAGTTACTATAAACACTCTGACTGGACTGGCAACTGATGCTGACTGTGCCTCCCACAGCTGCAGACACGGACGATGGAGTCTGGGTCAGCACTTGGGCAAATGTGGTTGCTGAGAAGGGAAACAGAAACACAGAGACCACACTCATCCTCACGTTCTAAGAGGATGTTCCTGCAGAGACGGGCAGCCCTGGCCACACTGCCCGAGGCCGTTCCTGCTGCTGGCCTTCCTTACCTGGGAGCCAGAGCAGCAGGAGCCCCAGCAGCTGAGTGGGGGCCCTCGTGTCCATGCTGGGTCCTGCCTGGCACTGCCTCCTGCATGGGGTGGGAGCAGCCTGCTCCTAAATGCCCAGAGAGGTGGGCGGTGCACTGGGGACATGCAAATGAGCAGGGGCAGGGCAGGGCTGTGCCCAGCTGAAGGGCCAGGGCAGTCAGAACTCAGCCCAGGGGCTGTGTCTCCAGCTGCCCCAGCTCAGACCAGGGCTGCACAAGTTTACCTGCAGTGCCCATGCTTCTACTGGGAGACCTCACCTCCCAAGGTTCTGCAGCCAGAGTTCTGTGTCAGAGGTACAAGAGGAAGAGATAAGTGCGAATTTCAAGGAGTGACCATAGGTGTGAGGAACATCAAGAAAATAACTTCACTCTCTCCTCTGTCCAGAAGTGTTCACACTTTTCCTAAGAAAATCTAGAGAGGCGGGTGGACTGGCATTGTGGCACAGTGGATAAAGCTGACACTTGCAATGCCAGCAGTCTACATTAGACACTGGTTTGAATCCCCACTGCTCCACTTCTGATCCCTATTTCTGCTAATGCACACCCTGGGAGGCAGCAGGAAATGGCCCAAGTTCTTGGATTCCTGCCCCACAGAGGAGACCAGGGGTAGTTCTGGCTCTGGGCCTTTGCTTGGCCAGGAAGTCACTGTTACAGTCATTTGTGGAAAGACCAGCTTACAGAACTTCCCTTTCATACCCTTCCCTTGTCTTGCATTCTCTTCTCTCTCCCTCTCCATCTTTCTCTGTCTTTACCTCTCTCCCATGCTCAGGTTTTAAGGAAACAAATAAATATTTTGGAAAAGTAGAGAATGGTAACATGGAAGAAAATTAACATACTAGAAATAACTCTTAACACAATAAAAGACACTCTCTTAAAACTGGGCTCCACTTTTTGTTATCTCCCGTGTCAGGGCACTGACTCTTACCACTGACCTGTGTGTTGCCTGGTTCCATGCTACAGGAACATAAGAAATTTTAAAAAATTTTTCCTCCATTAAAGAACATTTTGGCTTTCACCATTAATGAGACTCCAATTAGTTTGATTTTCCAGGAACACAAATGTTGAACTGCCTAATGTGTTCCCCCTGCCTCTGCCTCTGCCCCTGCCTAGGCTGAGACAGGGGGTTGCACTAAGTGGACTTGGATGCACACTGCTCACTTGCCCCAAGCAATAGCATTGCTCCAAGGGAGGCATCTCATCTGGAGCAGAGTGAGAGTGAAGCAGGCAGGCACACAGGTTAAAATTGATTAGGTTTGTGAGCTGGAAGACCACGCCTTCACCATGCCCCTGTGTGACCTCATGCCCCTACCTGGAAACACCAGAGCGCCCACCAGCCAACCAGGTGAATTAACCACTCCCCTTTGGAAGTGGATTAAAAACCTGGTTCATGGTGTATCTGGCCTTTTTCCCTCCCTTCCTTCCCTGACTTCTTGCCAGTAGGGAGCTGGCTGCAGCCCTGCGCCTCCATGGCCTGTGGCCTTCGGGCCACTTGCCCCATGGCTCTGGTCCTAGATGCTCCTCCACATGGCTGGTTCCTGGTACTTGGTATAAACCCAGCTCTACCTCTCTCCTTTAGATGGGGCCCTCACTCTCCTATGCATCTTTCTCACTAAATAGAAGCTTAAAATGTACCATGCTGCCTTGTGCATTTGTGCCAGTATTCAGAATTCTTCTCTAAATATAAGGCAAGAACCCACTTGGGCTAATTAATATGGGTAACTTATTAATCAGCATATGATGATATCATATGACACCCCAAATTATATTTTGGGGGGTTCAAATTCCAATATCAGGAGCAGAGGTAGAACATTATTGGTTTGAATATTATCAGCCCTGCCCAGTACAATGGAAGATCTGTGAGATAAAAGGCTCTGTTCAATTTTTCCACTTTAGTCTATGTCTACAAGAGATTGTGATACCATTAGTTCTGTGCCATTGCATGCAATCGATGAAACTACTATTGGTTCAATTCATTGAGAATTTTCTATTTGATCTCAGATTAAATGAAGAACTGCTCATCAGGGATTGAAAGCTGACATGATTCCACCTGTAACCCCCCCGGGGGCAGTCAGTGTACCTCAGGTCTGGTAGTGACAGTGGGATTGGGGGGATTGAGACTCACAGCCTTGTCTTTAGGATGAGGAACAGTGGTTTTCTGCTTACTCCGTGTTGAATTATTTATATATGAAGGGCTGAGCTAGTGTTTATTAAGTACATTGAAAGTATCTCATTTCAAAAGTTAAAATAGGGGCTGGCGCTGTGGTGCAGTGGGTTAATGTCCTGGCCTGAAGTGCCAGCATCCTATGTGGATGATGGTTCCATTCCCGGCTGCTACACTACTGATCCAGCTCCTGCTATGGCCTGGGAAAGCAGTAGAAGATGTCTCAAGTCCTTGGGCCCCTGCACCCAGGTGGGAGAAATGGAAGAAGCTCCTGGCTCCTGGTATCGGATTGGTGCAGCTCCGACCATTGTGGCCAATTGGAGAGTGAACCATCAGATGGAAGTCCTCTCTCTCTCTCTCTGCCTCTCCCCTCTCTGTGTAACTCTGACTTTCAAATAAATAAATAAATAAATATTTTTTTAAAAATGAAATAAAAATTTAAAATAAAAGAGCACTGAGGGTGGGAGTGAGGCAGGATGGGGCATATGGTGAACTATCATGATGCTCTTAAAACATATATACGACTGGCCAGCTCTGTGGTGCAGTGGATAAAGCCACCCCTGCAATGCCAGCATCCCACATGGGCACCGGTTGGAGTCATGGCTGCTCCACTTCAAATCCAGCTCCATACTAATGGCCTGGAACATCAGCTGAAGATGTCCCAAGTGATTGGGCCCCAGCACCCACATGGGAGACCTGGCCATTGCAGCTGTTTGTAGAGTATAACAGCAGATGGAAGAAAACTCTCTCTCTCTCTCTCTCCCTTTCTCTCTCTCTCTCTCTCTGTGTGTCTGTGTCTGTCTGTCTGTCTGCATTTGTGTGTGTGTATTACTGATTTACATACAAGCAAATAAATCTTTTTTTTAAAAAAAATGTTATATGGAAAGCATAAAATTGTCTTTTTTTGTTGTTTGAGAAATTTATTGGTAAAGACATTCATTGTAGTCATGTCTCTCCCATCTTGACCTAAAGTTAAGTTTTTCCATTTGGGTCAAGAAATGAGTGTGTAAGAGAGGGATGTTATTTTAACAAGTTAAATGGACAAAAATTGGATACTTTGTCTGCATTAAATTAAGTTAAATTCATGTATCTTGGTATGATAAAACCATGGAAGAGCTAACAGTTCTATATGTATTTCCATGTCTCACTGGGGCTTACTCTAGACTTAGAGGTAAGTGCAGGAAGCGTTAGGAACACCCGCAGGCTGCTTCTCTGGAGCTGTCACCTAGAGAAGAGCTCAAGGAGTGGTGACCCCAGTCAGAGTCTGGAGCTGCCTCCACATTCAACATCTCAGGAGGTTTCATGAAATCCTTACACCATTTTTTTTGGCTGAGACTTATGTTTTAAAAATGGGTTTAACTATCAATTAAAAAAGAGGTCCTATGCAATACACAAATACAAAACAACCGGCCTACTAAACACAAATCTAACAGAGTATATGTGGTGAGAACTCCATACAATATGTTGAAGATTTGTTTTCTTTATATATCAGTGCCTAAAATGTGCTTTGGAGAGGCCTCTGGTCAATATGTATGCTCTTAAATTAAATCATATAATTGTGCTAATAAGACAACCTGGAGGAGCCAGCGCTGTGATATAGTGGGGAAAGCCGCCACCTGCAATGCCGGCATTCAATATGGGCACCAGTTCGACATGGCTACTCTGCTTCAAATCCAGCTCTCTGCTATAGCCTGGGAAAGCAGTAGAAGCTGGCCGAAGTCCTTGGGCCCCTGCACCCACCTAGGAAACCTGGAAGAAGCTCCTGGCTCATGGCTTCAGATTGGCGTGGCTCCAGCCATTGTGGCCCATTGGAGAATAAACAAGCAGATGGAATACCTCTCTCTCTCTCTCTCTCTGCCTCTCCTCTCTGTGTACCTCTGACTTTGAAGTAAATAAATAAATATTTAAAAAATAATGTAATCTATAGTGAGTTTAATTCAAATATGATTTACAACTTAGTAACTTAAATGTGTAGACAAAGTTACAGACAGTACATTTTCCATCTTTATACATTGTTAATTTTTTTTGTTTATATCATTTGAAAAATTGAACAAATAGCCAAGTACTTCAGCAATATGTACAGATATATTTTTGTTGGTGGTTTCTGTTTTAAAAGAATCAACTTCCTTCTGAGTTGCCTCAAGTTCCAGTGGAACTGCCTGCAAGAACTAGCTAATAAACAAAAACCAAGAGAAGCACATTGGAAATACGGATTCACTTCGGTAGCCAACAGTTTTCTTGGAAGACAAAGGAAGGCAGAAAAGACCCCTTAAGGGGAAATAGGTTATTTCCAATACTCCATAGTTGACCTAAAAAGTTATTTTTTAAGCGAGCTAAGCTGTGGTACCCCTTGACAGCAATGCAACACCGAGTTTATGGTGACTTCAAACAAAACAAATGTCCATGAAGAAAAAGGCTGTATTTAATTTTATCTCAATTTAGTTTCAGTCAATTGTACCTTTTTTTCTTCGTACAATAACCCCTTCTCTGTATAAAGCTGCTCTGGTTGGCTGTCAGTCCAGGGAAGGAGGGAGTTAAGAGAGTTAACTACTCACAGCTTTAAATAGACAATAAAGTTATGCTTCCCTCTGGATGTGCTAATAGTAAGGTCTAAAGATATGCAATTTTTAAGGGGTGCCATTCTCACTTCTATATTATCTCTAACCTTTGCAAACTGATCACACAAAGCTGCAAAATCAGCAAGTGTCTGAAAGCTGTTTATAGAACATAAATGACCTCAAATGTCAAGCTCTCATTTATTAGTGTGCCACTCAATCTTAAGGAAAAAAAAAAAAAACGAAAAAAAGTGGCTCCAAAGACAGCCTTACACTGTAGAATCAGAATCCAAATGCAGTGAGTGTGGCTAAAAGCCTATTGCAGATCTCTTGCTTCTGTACACATTAGTTTTGCTTGCTAATTGCTAAGGGTGCATCTTGTGAAACCATGTGGGCCCAAATTCCAGGAACTAGATTGACTGAAATGTGTCCCTCACTGTTATCTTACAACCATATCTTGGGTCTGTTCCTGGGTTTGTTATTGGTAACTGTTATCTTACAACCATATTCTGGTTATCCTTTTTATTGTTCACTGCATGCCAGGTTTCCGGTTTGAAGTTGTGAGCCCTGGTGGACAGAATACTGCAAAAAGCTGTGTAAGCTGCTGTTGGGGGCCGCACTCTGGTGAGGAGTGTTGGTCCTGATCAGTGACTGGTCCCAATTGGTTTCCTTGCCTCTCATTTGTCATTCAGTTGCTTCTCATTTTCAATAAAATTCATGTTACTGTTACTGGCTTTTGTAATACTCTCTTTTAGCTGAGGAGCAGGTACAACAATATCATTCTTTAAAAAGGGAAATTCTTCTTTTTAACTTGACATCTACCCCACACCCAAATCCAATGTCAAAACGCGTCATTCAGTTGTCTTGGTCACGGCCATTTCCAGGATGAGGTTTGATATCTGGCTCCCAGGGCCTCTGCTCCTCAGAAAACCCGTGCTTTCCCTCCTGCAGGGATGTGTTGGCTGATGCTGGCGAATCCTTCCAGTGCTCCTCATCCTCACCTTGGCTCCTGGAGGCCTCTGCTCAGGTTCCCCATCTTCATCTCCATTACAAGCGCTGCTACTGAGAGGGCGTTTGGAGCAAGAGTCGGAGCAGTCTTTTTTGACCTCCACTTCTTGTCCTTGGTGCATCGACCTTTGGCCCACCAGCACTTTGGGAACTGACTGGCAGCTGCCTGCACTTTTGTTACAGAGGCAGTCCCAAGTGCCTGACTGTTGGCTATGACACCATGGGCCTAAGGTGTTTTTGATGTAAAAAAAAAGCAACTGTAACTAGACACTGAGTTTGAATAAATTTCTCTCCTTGAATCTAGGAAGATCAGTACCTTTGAAAATATTGCTTTGTCACTTAGCTGAACTTATTTACAATTTATTTTAACAGTTTTCTAGGTAATCAGTACTCAATGAAACAACAATGGGTGATTAGTACTTGTTTTAGATGAATGCAATTTTAAATTTTAAAGGGATATAATATAATATCAGCATCTTAAGTCATTTAAGTGTAACTACTAATTTAAATTGGGTAAAGACAAATGAGAAAAATGTGTCCAAAAGTATACTTTGGTACGTAGCATGTTATATTCTTTTTTTTTTTTTCCCACAGGCAGAGTGGACAGTGAGAGAGAGAGAGACAGAGAGAAAGGTCTTCCTTTGCCGTTGGTTCACCCTCCAATGGCCGCTGCAGCCGGCGCACTGCAGCTGGCGCATCGCGCTGATCAGAAGCCAGGAGCCAGGTGCTTCCCTGATCTCCCATTGGGTGCGGGGCCCAAGCACTTGGGCCATCCTCCACTGCACTCCCTGGCCACAGCAGAGAGCTGGCCTGGAAGAGGAGCAACCGGGACAGAATCCAGCGCCCTGACCAACCAGGACTAGAACCCGGTGTGCTGGTGCCACAAGGCGGAGGATTAGCCTATTGAGCCATGGCACCGGCCAGCATTTTATATTCTATAGAAGAACTATTTGGGTTTGTTGAACCAATATGTTTTCATAAACTATCCATGAAAAATAGTTCAACCCTGCTTAATATAACTCAGGCTGAAATTTGTGTTACCTTATTCAAAACTGTTGCATTAATATGGAGATTTTTAACAGGTTATTGCAAAATGTAAATCAAGAAAATTGGCAGATGGAAAACATCACAAGTATAGAAATGTGTGTTTGGTAAGGAAGGTTAAGAAGGAAAGAGTTCTTTTGAGTAAAGAAAGGACATGGTTTGTAAGAATGACTTCATCCTGATGGTTGGTTTATTCTAGACTGAAATGGAAATGATGGAATATTTCAAGTAACTTGGAGAGGGTGTGTGGAAGTCACCGAAGGTTATGAAAGGAAGACATTTGGGATACAAAAGCTATTCTATTTCTCTTTGACATAGAATTAGAATCTGATTCTCTGTGAAAGCAATGAGTTAAAGTAATCTGTTATGTTCTCTTGATACCTCTGTTAAATTCAAATTGTTTAGAAACAGCTGAGTGTTTTATTAAGAGCCATGGATTATTTAAATATATGATTATTCTAAAACATTTGAATAATATCCTTGTAACGATGATCAGATTTGGTCTATATTATGTCCTGATGGTAAAGGATCTTATTTCAACCAGATGCTTTAAGTCTTCTTGGCATCCTTGACAGGCATCCCAAAAAAAAAACAAAATCAAAGTTCCAAAGAATTTGGATTCTGAAATTTCCAGTAAAGTTGGATTTTGATTTTTCCAGTTAGGGCCCAACCAATCTAAGGATATATGTCTCTCATCTTGTAGAGACACCAACCAATCAGGCTATTTGGATTATATTAGAATTACTGTCAAGATGTGAAGTGGTGCTAAATTTTAAGTTTTATAATAATATAAAATGCTAGTGATATAAATGTCCTAAAGTTAAAAACTCTAATGATCTTGTGTTTCTAGACATGATGGTTATCTTAATGAGAAAGGCCCAAAGGCCTAAAAGGTTAAATGTTCTGTAAAACCCTACAGGTGCTTTCAAAACTACTGTGTGAAGTAAGCAACTGCCTTTTGTTGGTTCATGGTTTCTAACTTTAAACATGGCTATTTAAAGGCTTCTGTCATTCACAGTTTTGTATAGGTTCTGATGGACTTTTTCCAGCCACTTCTACTGTATTCAGTACTTTGGGATGGCTCTGTAAATAGATGAAGCCAATAATGCACTACAGGTCCCACCTGGAAGAAAGTAGGCTTAATTCAGGTAACTAAGAGCAGGAAGTAATCTGAATCAAATGGTAACTTAAAAAACAGTTAAAGAGATTTAAAAGAAATTATTAAAACTGTTTTATTCTTTTTTTTTTTTTTGGCAAGGCAGAGTTAGACAGTGAGAGAGAGAGAGAGAAACAGAGAGAGAGTTATAGACAGTGATAGAGAGACAGAGAGAAAGGTCTTCCCTCTGTTGGTTCACTCCCCTAATGACCGCTATGGCCAGTGCTGCACCAGTCAGAAGCCAGGAGCTGGGTACTTCCTCCTGGTCTCCCATGCGGGTACAGGAACCCAAGCACTTGGGCCATCCTCCACTGCCCTCCCAGGCCACAGCACAGAGCTGGCCTGGAAGAGGAGCAACCGGGACTAGTACACGGCGCCCCAACCAGGACTAGAACTGGGGGTGCCGGTGCCACAGGCAGAGGATTAGCCATGAGAGCCACATGCCAGCCATGTTTTATTGTTCTATCTTTAATGCTATATGTGCATACATATTGTATGTCTACATGGGAAAATTTATTAAGAACTTTGCTGTGATTGTCTTATAGATAAAAGAGTGCTCATAAATTTAAACTGCTAAAATTACTCAAAGGTACATTCTGATTCATGTGACCCGAACTTCTGTATCAGATGTTTTAAGTTGGTGGGTAGAAAGAAACTAAAACTAAAAAGGTTTCTATATGTTTGTGCTTGAATTTGCTGGTTAAACAAGCTACACCATGTTAGATATTTAAGAGATGTTTCCAAATACATGTGTTCTTAAAATTTATAGAAGGCATTGGACCTTCTGGTAAATGTTTCCTAAGTTCTCATTTAATGGTTGAAATCTTTGCTAAGTTTTCATTTGATAGTGCTATTGTCAGTAAGCAATCTGGTACTTGCTCCCTCATTTCTCTATTCTAAGCCCAACTGTCCTCTCATTTCTCTATTCTCTTCAAGGTAGGAAACTAATTCTATTCTGAAGGACTCTCCAAGATGCACAATTTGATTTATTAGACCTTATAAAAGGGATGGCTAACAAATTTCTGTAATAGCATAGCCAAAAGGAAAGCTTAAATTGTAATTTCACAGCCAGATTTACTTCGCTATGGGCACAATAAACAGGCAAAACATCCCTTTCAGAGCAAACAGAGGGAGAGAAAGTTTGAAAGTGAGGACATAGCTTTCCTCATGGACATGGTCTACCTCAGGGAAAACCACTATCAGAACATGCCTGTACTTTAGGCTTCTAGTTGAGGCCACCGAAGATTAGAGATGGGACATGAGCACCTCCTTCACCTGCATCCTCTGGTCTGCTTTGACAAAAACCAGGAGGAAAAGAAAGCTAGGCATCAGAAGCAATGTAAAGAGAGGGGGCAGCTCTGCACAGTGATCTGCCCTCAAGGAGACCCAACAGGCCAGTCCACTGCACTGGCTTTCAGTGTGGTAAGCCTGGGTTCAGCAGAAGTCAGCTAGGAAGAGCCCTGGCAGCTCTGCCAGCCAAGAGTTGGATCTCTGAAGATGGACCTGCCCTAGAGTCGAAGGACACCCAGATCAGAGCCACAGATCTTGCTGGCTGCAAGCTGAAGAGCCCTTCACTCAGCCCAGTTTCCAAAGTGACCACCACTGCTGAGGGGACGGCCAAGTAGGGTCACAACATTGCAGGCAGAACTGTAAGTTTCCTGTTAGGGATGCCACCTGCCTTTACCCGGCCAGCTCTCCTTCCAGGCCAGCTAAGTAATGGAAGTCAACAGGGTGCATTCCCCAAGAGGTTCACACCTCCCTTAGGATGTACCCCATGTGAAGAGATAGATAAATCTGGGCCTCATAACTGTCAGGGCCTTAAAGCCCACCTGATTATTATCAAGCCCCTTCTGTCAGTTTCTATTTGCCTCTCAATCAGAGAACTCAGTCATGGTTTAGACAGCAGCTCTCTTAGGTCCTCTAGTAATGACTCTATCCTTTGTTCTAGACCCTAACTAGCACATCTGGGGCCTCAATCCTTATAATCATAGCCTCTACTCCAACATCAATGGCTCTGCTCCTGACCTGTGTGTATTGATGGGCCTCTCCCCCACCTGATGTTGCATGATTGTTCAGAATTTCCCTACAGAAAAACCCCTCTACCTGCAAAAGTTGAGAGGCCTCTCTCCCGGTTACTTGGGATCAGCTTTGACCTGGGGGACTGCTGCGCCCTAAGGGGAGGAAGCTTCACAGCCCAGGGCCATCGTGGGAAAATGATGAGCGACCTCACTGTTTGCGCACATAGGTAACATCAAGTGTTGGAACGCAGTGTAGCTGCGTAATCCCTGACCAAGACCTTAACTATTCTAGTATCCTGTTGGATTCTCGACGTGATTGACAACACCGAAATCCGTGCTATTTAAACCTGACTAGTGCACCCACCCACCCCGTAAGAAACGTGTGAAACCTGGAAGGGGCAGTAGCTTGTGAGGCAGCCCATCCAGACTGCTCTGGGTTTGACTCCTGGTCTGACGAGCTGGATAAACTTGAACTGGGATTCTCCAAGCTGAGGGAGGGGGGAGTATCCCCTGAGCAAGTGGCTGCAGGGAGATTGCAGCCTCAGGCCTTTTTTATTTTTTTACAGAAAGGATTTATTAATTTATTCATTTGAAATGTAGAGTTACAGAGACGGAGAGACAGAGGCAGAGAGAGGGAGGGATCACTCCCCAGATGGCCCACAATGGCCAGGGCTGGGCCAGGCCAAAGCCAGGAGCCAGGGAAGTTTAATGCAATATGTCCTGGGCTACTGGCTTCAGCCTGGCCTTTGGGGGTGTAAACCAATGGACAGAAGATCTCTCTCTCTCTCTCTCTCTCTCTCTCTCTCCCTCCCTCCCTCCTGGTTAAATAAAAATAAAAACATACAAAATTTTAAAAGACTCTTTCCAGGGCGGATTTCTTATTTGCAGATGCCCATCAGCCTCTTACAATCAGGAGGACAATATGAACACTAAAATCACACCAGAGGTAAATTTTTTTCTTTTTTCACATTTTGCTGTGATACTCAGTTAGTTTGTTGTTGTTGTTGTTTTGTTGTTGTTTAAAGAATAGCTTTAAATTTACAAATCAAAAAATTGTGAAGCAGTACACACAGTGCCTCTCCACTGCACATCCAGCTGACAGCTCACATCGATGCGTTCATCACAATCGGTAAACAACACCCAGCTTTCCTGTTGTGAACATTTGCTGTTAGTGGATGGGAAAAAAGCCAGTGGGCACCTGGTGGGAAACTGAAGATGGGCTTTCTTCTGAACCACGGGGTCCCCGCCCACTGCTGTCCACTCGGATGCTCTGCAGCTCCCAGCAACACTGCACACCCACCTTTTCCACCCCCCATAATAAAGAGCCTGACATCAAAAGGAACCTGGGAAGCCCTCTGTCCCTCCCACCTAGACTCAGGGAACAGGAGGCCAGAGCACTGGGTCTTCTCCCAGCTCAGCAGCGCTGAGACTAAACCAGGCCTCTTCAGCTCCTAATCTGAGCTCTTTTCCTCTTCTCACACTGCTCTCTCTGTGCAAATCCCAGCACAGCAGGCTGCACAGAATCTCTACGTGACTTGACTATTGTGAGCACTCCAGCTGCACTCCATTAGGGGGCTATGATAGGGGCTCATTGTTCTCAAGCCCACAAAGGAAAGTTAATACATACCTTCTTCCTCTCCACTACTTTTTTTAAAAGATATATTTGTTTATCTGAAAGTCAGAGGTACAGAGAAAGAGAAGGAGAGGAAGAGAGAGAGAGAGAGAGAGAGAGAGAGAGAGAGAGTGAGTCTTCCATTTGTGGTTCACTCCCTGTCAACAATGGCCAGAGCTGTGCCAACCCGAAGCCGGGAGCCAGGAGCTTCTTCCAGGTCTCCCACGTGGGTGCGGGAACCCAAGTTCTTGGGGCATCTTCTACGGCTTTCCCAGGCCACAGCAGGGAGCTGGAACAAGTGTTTCAGCTCTCGAACTCATGTAGAGGCCTGAAAGAAGTTACAATTTGCCGCTCTTGCCAGGCACTGCCTCAGCATTGGAGGAGTGACCCAGCAGATGAAAGAGAATTCTCTCTTCACTTTGTATGTTTGTGTGTGTGTCTGTTAAAGCATGGGATTTCATAAGCAAATAAATCTTTTAAAAGACTATACATATAAAAAAACAGTACATATGAAATTAGTATCCTTTATAAAACTTTTATAAACCCCTGTATTTAAACTTATTCCCTTGTAATATCTACAATGTTTTCTTTTGCTCTATGAATCTAAAATGATGCTCTAGCTTCGATACTAAGAATAATTGCTTTCCCTTAAACAACTAGGAACATGGTCATGTCAGTGCTGCTGCCACCAAGGAGGAAAGGAGAGAACCTCAGAGGAGTCACCCTGGCCCCTTCCACCCGACCCTGAATGGACCTTCAAGCCTGGCTGCATCTGAGAATCACTCTCAGCGGATGGGGCCAAAAGGAGCAGCTGGGGCAGCCCAGCCTCACACTTCTGCTTTCCTGGGGGGTTTCTGTTAGGGCTTGTATCACTGTGGTATCAGCACTACTACTACTATAACCGCCATGACAGTAGTAAGTGGCAGCATCGTCACACTGCACGCCGTTGATGGTGAGAGTGAACTGTGTCCCAGATCCACTGCCTTTGAACCGCGATGGGACCCCAGATGCCAGAGTGGATGCAGCATAGATTAGGAGCTTGGGAGGCTGCCCTGGTTTCTGCTGATACCAGGATAAGTCGTTGTTATTAACACTCTGACTGGACTGGCAATTGATGGTGACTGTGCCTCCCACAGCTGCAGACACGGAGGATGGAGTCTGGGTCAGCACTTGGGCAAATGTGGCACCTGAGAAGGGAAACAGAAACACAGAGACCACACTCATCCTCACGTTCTAAGAGGACACTCCTGCAGATACGGGCAGCCCTGGCCACACTGCCCGAGGCCGTTCCTGCTGCTGGCCTTCCTTACCTGGGAGCCAGAGCAGCAGGAGCCCCAGCAGCTGAGTGGAGCCCTCGTGTCCATGCTGGGTCCTGCCAGGCACTACCTCCTGCTTGGGGCAGGAGCAGCCTGCTTCTAAATGCCCAGAGAAGTGGGCAGTGCACTGGGGACATGCAAATGAGCAGGGACGGGGCAGGGCTGTGCCCAGCTGAAGGGCCCAGGACAGCTCAGAACTCAGCCCAGGGGCTGTGTCTCCAGCTGCCCCAGCTCAGACCAGAGCTGCGCAAGTGTGCCTGCAGTGCGAATGTTTCTACCAGGCGGTATCACATCCCAAAGTAACTAGATAACATATTCTGTTCGTGATTACATTGGGATTCTACAGGAGAAAGTCGCTTTTCTAATGAATAGTTTACAACTTACGACTGAGGTCAATGTTTTACCTGCTTGTCCTCTGATGCCCTCACATTGTCCCCTCACAGCAGACCGCTGCACCAGGGAGATGGTCTCTGAGATGGTTAGACATCTGTCCCACATTCACCCCTGAAACTGATCAGAATAAACTTCCTCAGAATAAGTGGCTCCAGAGAGACCAGGACTTAGAAGGAGAATGCAGGTGCTTAGATGAGAGATCACACAGGTGCACTCTCCCATCTGCAGCCAGAGTTCTGAGTCAAGGATACAGGAGAAAATGATTAGTGAAAGTGCAAGGCCTCATCATAGGTCTGAGGAACATCAAGATAAGTAACTTCCCTCTCTCCTCTGTCCAGAAACCCTCATGTTATTCTTAAGAAAATCTAGGAGGAGGGTAGAGTGACATCATGGCACAGTAGACAAAGCTGCCGCTTGCAATGCCAGCAGCTTACATAAGAGTCTGGTTTGAATCCCCATCACTCCACTTCTAATCCTATTTCTGCTAATGCACACCCGGGGAGGCACCAGAAAATGGCCCAAGTTCTTGGATTCCTGCCCCACAGGGGAGACCAGGGGCAATTCCGGCTCTGGGCTTCTGCTTGGCCTCCACTTTTTGTTATATCCAGTGTCAGGGCACTGACTCTTGCCACTGACCTGTGTGTTGTCTGCTTTCATGCTACTGGAACAAGAGAAATTTTAAAAACATTGTCCTCAAAAAAGGACAATTTGGCTGTCTGCCCATTACTGAGCCTACACCTTAGTCTGTTTCTTCAGGAACCCCAAGTGTTGAACTGACCAATTCATTCTCTCTGCCTCTGCCCCTGCCCTGGCTAGACTGAGACAGGACAATGATCTAAAAGGACCTGGACACCCACTGCCCCCTTGCCCAGAGCAGTGGCCTTGCTCCCAGGCGGCCTCTCCCATGGAGCAGAGTGGGAGCACATGGACAACATGATATGTGTGTTTATTATCCGCTTGACCACTAAAATGAGAGATCTATGAGATAGAGGGCTCTGCTCCTTTTTTCCATTTATTCTATGTCTACAAGAGATTGTGATCCTGTTAGCTGTGTACCATAGTGTGTGAACAATGAAACTGTATTAATTTCATTTCGATAAGAATTTCTATTTGATTTAGATTTAATGAGGACCTTCTGACTCAAGAATTGAAAGCCAAGATAGGCCGGCGCCGCGGCTCAATAGGCTAATCCTTGCCTGTGACACTGGCACACCAGTTTCTAGTCCTGGTCAGGGCTCCGGATTCTGTCCCGTTTGCTCCTCTTCCAGTCCAGCTCTCTGCTGTGGCCCGGGAGTGCAGTGGAAGATGGCCCAAAGTCCTTGGGCCCTACACCCTGGCTCCTGCCTTTGGATCAGTGCGGTGCGCGGGCCGCAGTGCTCCAGCCGCAGCGGCAATTGAGGGGTGAACCAATGGAAATGGAAGACATTTCTCTCTGTCTCTCTCTCTCACTGTCCACTCTGCCTGCCAAAAAAATAGAAAGAAAGCCAACTCAATTACATGTGACCCCCTGGGGAAGCCAGTACACTGGTAGCCCAAGGTAGTGACAGAGGAATTGGGAGGAGTGAGACTCCCAGCCTTGTCTAGACTCCTGAGGAACAGTGGTTTTCTGCTCACTCCTGGTTGAATTCTTTGTTTACTGAAAGGTTAAGCTGGTGATAATTGAACGTGTGTTCATGTAAAACTTAAAAAGAAAAGAGAGGAGGGTGGAGGTGAGGAAGGAGGGAGGAATGGTGAGAAGTGGCATTATGCTCTCACAACTGTGGATATATGATGGGCCAGACTTGTGTAGTGGGTAAGGGCACCAAAAGCAGTGCCAGCATCCCCCATGGGCACTGGTGAGAATGCTGGCTGCTCCACATCCAATCCAGCTCCCTGCTTGGCCTGGGAAAGCTCCTGTAGAGGGCTCCAGTGTTGGAGCCCTGGCACCCATGTGGGAGACCTGAGAGAAGCTCCATCTCCAGGTCTTACCAGGGAACTGCCTCAGCCACTGCAGCCATTGGAGGAGAGACCAGCAGATGGAAGGGAACTCTCTCTATGAAACTCTGTGTGTTTGTGGGTCCATGTGTGTGTGTGTGTGTGTGTGTGTGTCTGTGTGTAAAACACAGACTTTCAATGAGCAAATAAATATTTTTAAATAACTGTAGATATGAACTTGGTTTCCTTCATAAAATTTTTATAATCACCTCTATTTACACGATTTTTGCTAGCAATATCTGTTTTCTATTTTGCGCAATGAATTCCAAATGATGCTCTAGTTTTCAATACTCAAGAAGAATAACTGTTTTCCTTTAGAACAGTAGGGACATGGTCATGGCTGTGCTGCTGCCACCAAGGAGGAGGAAAGGAGGGAGCCTCAGAGGAGTCAGCCTGGCCCCTTCCACCCGACCCTGCAGGACCTTCAAGCCTGGCTGCTCTGAGAATCACTCTCAGCAGATGGGGCCCAGGAGGAGCAGCTGGGGCAGCCCAGCCTCACACTTCTGCTTTCCTGGGGGGTTTTTGTTAGGGCTTGTATCACTGTGGTACCAGCACTACTACTACTATAACCGCCTGCACAGTAGTAAGTGGCAGCATCGTCACACTGCACGCCGCTGATGGTGAGAGTGAACTGTGTCCCAGATCCACTGCCTTTGAACCGCGATGGGACCCCAGATTCCAGAGTGGATGCAGAATAGATCAGGAGCTTGGGAGGCTGCCCTGGTTTCTGCTGATACCAGGCTAAGCTACTACCAGTGCTCTGACTGGCCTGGCTGCAGGAAGTGGCTCTAAAGACAGATCACCATCCCTCTACTGCTCCTGGATTTTGGGAGTAATGTATCTGATACAAATCTTGCTTTATAAAAAATGAAAGGGAGGAACGTTAGTAAAATGGCACAGTCTTATCTATGGCACAATCTACACCCTGACATCATCCTAGGCTCTAGCTCTCACCCCCACCCCATTGATGGAAGCCAGGTGGCCACATGGCCCAACCACCGGTGTCAGCCCCACCCCCATCCTAATGGGATTCACTGCTCCTACTTCCCTAACTGACCCCTGGCAAAGTTTAAAAGTACCTGTTCCTGACATGTCTCTCTCACTTTCTCTTGGTCTCCTGATCTCTGTCTCTGTCTGTCTCTCTCTCTCTCTGTCTCTTCACTCCCTTTTCCTTCTTCGCCACTTCCCTCTAGTCTGTCAGGTTTCCCCTAATAAATTCTTTCCCTTAATCAAAAAAAAAGACTTATCTCTTAAGTTTTTTGCATGCAGTTTCTAAATTAGTCTACCAGGTTTAATTAAAATTCTTAATAATCTGTTCACAATCACCTGGATTCTGTGACAAGTCATCTCTTTTTTTTAAGAATTATTTATTTATGGCCGGCGCCATGGCTCAATAGGCTAATCCTCCGCCAAAGGCGCCAGCATACCAAATTCTAGTCCCAGTCGGGGCACCGGATTCTGTCCCAGTCGCTCCTCCTCCTGTCCAACTCTCTGCTGTGGCCCGGGAGTGCAAGGGAGGCGCTTGGGCCCTGCACCCTATGGGAGACCAGGAGAAGCCCCTGGCTCCTGCCTTTGGATTAGCGCGATGCGCTGGCCACAACGCGCCGGCCATGGCAGCCATTGGAGGGTGAACCAATGGCAACAGGAAGACCTTTTTCTCTGTCTCTCTTTCTCTCACTATCCACCCTGCCTGTCAAAAAAAATTATTTATTTATTTGAAAGTAAGAGCTGCACAGAGAGAGAAAGATTGGCAGAGAGAGAGAGAGAATCTTCCATCAGCTGGTTCACTCCCCAACCGGCCATAATGGCCAGAATTCTGCCAATGTTAAGCCAGGAGCCAAGAGCTTCCTCTGGGTCTTCCCAGGTGGGTGCAGGGGCCCAAGAACCTGGGACATCCTCCACCGTCTTCCCAGGCCATACAGAGAGCTTCTTTATAGAGGGAACATTGCAACATGGAAGGTAAATACAGAGAGATGTATAGACCTGGGGTGGATCAAGCCAGCAAATTCGGGCACCATTGCACTCTACACAAACCATCCAGGGCTCTGAGATTTGACCAAGAGACCAGCAGAATTCCTGCTTGTCAATCAGCTCATGCAGGCAGAGCTGGAACAGAGGGGCACGGAGAATCCCCTGTGAGTGCTGCAGGCAGTGAGAGTACCAGTGCCCCCACCCCAGGGCTTCCTGGACAGGGCTGAGGACATGCGTGGCAGCACCTGTGCCTTCTGCACAGAGGTGCTTGAACTCTAGGAGAGATCTGAGAGTCTCTGTATCTACGATCTCCTTCTCTGACTGCCGTATTCCCAGGACATGGAGGGCATGGAAGACTCCACTCACTTTGATTTAAACTATTTTTGAGTGAAGTACCTATAATATTTTCTCTTGTGCTGTAAGAATCCCAAATGATACTATTCACTCAAATATTCCAGTAGAATAATTGTTTAGAACAGTAGGGACATGGTCATGTCTGAGCTGCTGCTGCCAAGGAGGAGGAAAGGAGGGAGCCTCAGATGAGTCAGCCTGGTCCCTTCCACCCGACCCTGCAGGACCTTCAAGCCTGGCTGCTCTGAGAATCACTCTCAGCAGATGGGGCCCAGGAGGGGCAGCTGGGGCAGCCCAGTCTAACACTTCTGCTGTCCTGGCTGGGTTTTGTTAGGGCTTGTATCACTGTTGTATCAGTACCACTACTATAATAACTGCCTTGACAGTAGTAAGTGGCAGCATCCTCACACTGCACGCCGCTGATGGTGAGAGTGAACTGTGTCCCAGATCCACTGCCGCTGAACCGCGATGGGACCCCAGTTTCCAGTTTGGATGCCTGGTAGATCAGGAGCTTGGGAGGCTGCCCTTGTTTCTGCTGATACCAGGATAATTGGTTGTTACCATAAACACTCTGACTGGCCTGGCAACTGATGCTGACTGTGCCTCTCACAGCTGCAGACACGGAGGATGGAGTCTGGGTCATATCGAGGGCAAACGTGGCACCTGAGAAGGGAAACAGAAACACAGAAATCACACTCATCCTCACGTTCTAAGAGGATACTCCTGCAGATACGGGCAGCCCTGGCCACACTGCCCGAGGCCGTTCCTGCTGCTGGCCTTCCTTACCTGGGAGCCAGAGCAGCAGGAGCCCCAGCAGCTGAGTGGGGGCCCTCGTGTCCATGCTGGGTCCTGCCTGGCACTGCCTCCTGCATGGGGCGGGAGCAGCCTGCTCCTAAATGCCCAGAGAGGTGGGCGGTGCTCTGGGCACATGCAAATCAGCATGGGCAGGGCAGGGCTGTGCCCAGCTGAAGGGCCCTGGGCAGCTCAGAACTCAGCCCAGGGGCTGTGTCTCCAGCTGCCTCAGCTCAGACCAGGGCTACACAAGTTTACCTTTAGAGCGCATGCTCCTACCAGGAGATGTCACCTCCCAAACTTTCTGAGGGACATTTGCCAACACTTTAGGTGAATTGGAGCACAAGATGGTGTAATCTATTCATGGTTATGTTGGGATTCTGTAGGAAAAAAATCCATTTTCTATGGAATACTTAGTTACACCTTAAAGCTGAGGTCATTTTCTTTACCTGCTGCTCCTCCGATGTCCTCACATTGTCCCCTCACCGCAGACCGCTTCACCAGGGAGATGGTCTCTGAGAGAGGAGACTTCTGCCCACACTCACCTCTGTACTGACTCAGAATAAACATCCTTAGAACAAGTGGCTGCCAGAGAGAGACCAGGACTCAGAAGGAGAATGCAGGTTCTTAGAGGAGAGATCTCACATGTGCACTCTCCCATCTGCAGCCAGAGTTCTGAGTCAAGGATACAGGAGGAAAACAAAAGTGTGAGTTTCAAGGAGTCACCGTAGGTCTGAGAACATCAAGAAAAATAACTTCCCTCTCTCCCCTGCCCAGAAATTTTCACACTTTTCTTAAGAAATCTAGAGAGGGGGCCACAGATGTTTTACAGCTGGTTAACGCACTGGCCTGAAGCACTGGCATTTCATATGGCTTTCTGTTCCAGACCCAGCTCTCCACTTCCCATCCAGCTCTCTGCTATGGACTGGGAAAGCAGTAGAAGATGGCCCAATTCCTTGGGCCCCTGCACCAGCATAGGAGAACCAAAAGAAACTCCTGGCTTCTAGCTTCTATTCCGTGCAGCTCTGTCCACTGCATCCATCTGGGGTGTGAACCAGAGGATGGAAGACCTTTCTCTCTTTATTACTCTCACTGTAACTCTGTCTTTCAAATAAATTAAAAAAAAAAGAATAGAAATCCAGAGAGGATGGAAAGCTGACATCGTGGAACAGTGGATTAAGCTACCATTTGCAATGCCAGCAGCCTATACCAGAGACTGGTTTGAATCCCCACTGCTCCACTTCTGATCCCATTTCCTGCTAATGCACACCCTGGGAGGCAGCAGAAAATGGCCCAAGTTCTTGGATTCCTGCCCCCCAGGGGAGACCAGGGGCAGTTCTGGCTCTGGGGTCTGCTTGGCCAAGTCCTCACTGTTACAGCCATTTGTGGAGAGCACCAGCTTCAGAAACCCTCTTCTCTCTCTCTCTCTCTCTCTCTCTCTCTCTCTCTGTCTCTGCCTCTCTCCAATCTGTCTTACAAGTATATAAGTAAATATTTTGAAAAATGGAAAATATTAACTTTTGTGAAAATAATATTTATTAGCAATAAGTATTCACCACAATACAAGACACCCTGCTAAAACTGGGATCTATTTTTTTAAAAAAATTATTTAATCTATTTGAAAGACAGAGTTACAGAGAGAGGTAGAGACAGAGATAGAGGTCTTCCATCCACTCTTTCACTCCCCAGATTTCTATAATGGCCGAAGCTGCGCCCATCTGAAGCCAGCAGCCAGGAGCTTCTACCGGGTCTCCCATGTGCGCACATGGGCATAATGACTTGGACCATGTCCTACTGCTTCCCCAGGCCATAGCAGAAAGTTGGATTGAAAGAGGAGCAACTGGGACTGGAACCAGCGCCCATATGGGATACTGGAGCTTCAGCCAAGGCTTTAACCGGCTGTTCCACAGCACCTTGGGCTCTAATATTTTTGCATCCAGTGTCTGGGCTTGGATTCTTCCACTGACCTGTATGTTGGCTGGTTTTATGCTACAGCAGTTTGAGAAATTTAACAAGTTTTTCCTCAATCGAAGGACTATTTGGCCATCAGACCGTTACTGAGACTACAATTAGTGTATCTTTTCAGGAAACACAGGAACACTGCCCGATTCGTTCCCTCTGCCTCTACCTCTGCCTCTGCCCGAGACAGCAGGATGCACGAGGTGAACCTGGACACCCACTGCCCACATGCCCCCAGCAATGGCAGTGTCCAGGGAGGATCTCACTTGCATTCATGGGAGCAGGTGTAAAACATATGTTTTTATATTTTTATATTTTTATATTTGCCCTGATCACTAAAAAAAAAATCTATGAGATCTTTATTCTAAGTCTACAAAAGATTGTGATACTGTCTGTCGTGTACCATTGTGTACAATGAAGCCACTATTGTTTCATTTCAATGAGAATTGTCTGTCTGATTTTGCACTGAATGAAAATTTGCCCTATCAGGATTGAAAGCTGATGCGATTCCATCATGGACCCTCCGTGGGCACCAGTGCACCTCAGCTCTGGTAGTGACAGAGGGTTGGGAGGATTGAGACAGCCTTGTATAAACTCTGGAGGAACAGTGGTTTTCTGCTCACACCTTGTGGAATTCTTTGTTTACTGGAAGATTCAGCTGGTGGTAATAAACTGAACATATGTCCAAGTAAAACTTAAAAGGAAAAGAGAGGAGGGTGGGAGTGAGGAAGGAGGGAGAATGTGGTGAGAAGTGGCATTATGCTCTCACATCGTGGATAGGATGGGCCGGACTTGTGCAGTGGGTAAGGCCACAGCATGCAGCGCCAGCATCCCACATGGGCACCGGTGGGAGTCCTGGCTGCTCCACTTCCAACGAGCTCCCTGCTAATGGCCTGGGAAAGCACCAGCAGATGGAACAAGTGCTTCAGCCCTGGCAATCATGTGGGAGACCCAAAAGAAGTTCCATCACCCAGCTCTTGCTGGTAACTGCATCAGCCAGTGCAGCCATTGAGGAGTGACCCAGCAGAAAGAAGAGAACTCTCTCCCTGAAACTGTGTGTATGTGCGTTTGTGGCTGTAAGTGTCTCTTTAAAACATGGATGGTCAATAAGCAAATAATTTTTTTAAAAAACTGTACATATGAAATTGGCATCTTTTATAAAATTTTCTAATCACCAATATTAAAATATTTTTCCTTGTAATATCATTAAACTTTTCTCTTTTGATCTATGAATCTCAAATAATGCTCTAGCTTCAAATACTCAGAAAGAATAATTACTTTCCTTTAAAAGAGTAGGAACATGGTCATGTCTGTGCTGCTGCCACCAAGGAGGAAAGGAGAGAACCTCAGGGGAGTCACCCTGGCCCCTTCCACCCAACCCTGCAGGACCTTCAAGCCTGGCTGCTCTGAGAATCACTCTCAGCAGATGGGGCCCAGGAGGAGCAGCTGGGGCAGCCCAGTCTCACACTTCTGCTTTCCTGGGGGGTTTTTGTTAGGGCTTCTAACACTGTGGTATCATCATTACTATAATTTTTATAGCCTGCACAGTAGTAAGTGGCAGCATCGTCACACTGTGCACCGCTGATGGTGAGAGTGAACTGTGTCCCAAATCCACTGCCTTTGAACCGCGATGGGACCCCAGTTTCCAGATTGGATGCCCTGTAGATCAGGAGCTTGGGAGGCTGACCTGGTTTCTACTGAAACCAGGATAAGTAGTTACTATAAACACTCTGACTGGACTGGCAACTGATGGTGACTGTGCTTCCCACAGCTGCAGACACGGGGGATGGAGTCTGGGTCATCACAAGGGCACATCTGGCACCTGAGAAGGGAAAAAGAAACACAGAGACCACACTCATCCTCACGTTCTAAGAGACAGGCAGAGACAGGCAGCCCTGGCCACACTGCCCGAGGCCGTTCCTGCTGCTGGCCTTCCTTACCTGGGAGCCAGAGCAGCAGGAGCCCCAGCAGCTGAGTGGGGGCCCTCGTGTCCATGCTGGGTCCTGCCTGGCACTGCCTCCTGCATGGGGTGGGGGCAGCCTGCTGTTAAATGCCCAGAGAGGTGGGCGATACTCTGGGGACATGCAAATGAGCGTGGGCAGGGCAGGGCTGTGCCCAGCTGAAGGGCCCAGGGCAGCTCAGAACTCAGCCCAGGGGCTGTGTCTCCAGCTGTCCCAGCTCAGACCATTGCTGCACAAGTTTACCTATAGTGTGTACGCTTCTACCAGGAGATGTCACTTCCGAAAGTCACACAGGGACATTTCCAAAACATTGAATTTACGGGCTAAGACATACTAGAAGCAAGTATTATCCACAGTAAAGACACCCCTGCTAAAACTGGGCTCCATTTTTTTATCTCCATCTGTCAGGGCACTGATATTGCCTCTGACCTGTGTGTTGGCTGACTTCATACTAAAGGGATAGGAGAATATTTAAAAGCTTTTGTCAGGGACAATTTGTCTATCCGACCATCATCGAGAGTACAATGAGTTTATTTTTCAGGTAACACAATGTGGAGTTGCCCGATACATTCCCTCTGCCTCTGCCTCTGCCTCTGCCATGCCTAGGTGGAGACAGAAGAAGGCACACGTGCACCTGCACACCCACATCCTCATTGTCCTGAGCACTGGCCCTGCTCCATGGGAGGCACATCACACAGCACAGTTTGAACATCATTGGTTTGTTTCTCATCTGCCCGGGCCACTAAAATGAAAGATCTATGACATAAAGGGCTCTGTTCAATTCGTTCCGATTTTTCCATGCCTAAGAGACTGTGATACTATTCCTTGCATGCCTTTATATACCAACAATGAAGCTCTTCTTGGTGCAAATCCATGAGAATGTTCTATTTGATTTTGCAAGCTCACACGATTCCACATGTGACCCTCAGGGGGAGCCAGCGCACCTCAGGTCTGGTAGTGACAGAGGGCTTGGGAGGATTCAGACTCACAGCCTTGTCTAGACTCTTGAGGGACAGTGGTTTTCTGCTACTCCGTGTTGGATTCCTCATAGAGTGGAGGGCTGACCTAGTGTTTATAGAGTACATTGACAATATTTCAGTGTGTGGCCGGCGTTGTGGGTAGCTAATGAAGACACCACCCTCAAATCCAGCATCACATCTGGGTGCCAGATCGAGACCTGGCTACTCCACGTCTGATCCAGCTCTCTGCTATGGCCTGGGAAAGCAGTGGAAGATGACCCAAGTCCTTGGGCCCCTGTACTTGTGTGCGAGACCCAGGAGAAACTCCTGGCTCCTGGCTTTGCATGGGGTAGTTACCCAAGTTGTAGCCATCTAGGGAGTGAACCAGCAGATGGACGACCTCTCTCTGCCTCTGCCTCTCTGTAACTTTTACCTTTCAAATGAATAAATATTTTAAAAATGGACAAAAAATGGATACTTTGCTTTCGTTAAAGTAAGTTAAATTCATGTATCTTGGTATGATAAAACCATGGAAGAGCTAACAGTTCTATATGCATTTCCATGTTTCACTGGGGCTTATTCTAGACTTAGAGGTAAGTGCACGAAGCGTTAGGAATACCCGCAGGCTGCTTCTCTGGAGCTATCACCTAGAGAAGAGCTCAAGGAGTGGTGACCCCAGTCAGAGTCTGGAGCTGCCTCCACATTCAACATCTCAGGAGTCTTCAAGGAAGTCCTTATACTATTTTTTTTGTCTGAGACTTATGTTTTAAAGGTGGGTTTCACAGTCATGTTAAAAAGAGGTCATATGCAATACACAACTAGAAAACAAACAGCCTACAAAACACAAATCCAACAGGGTATATGTCGTGAGAACTCCATACAATATGTTTGCAGATGCATTTTCTCTATATCAGTTCCTAAAATGTGCTGGGAGAGGTTTTGGTCAATAGGTATGCTCTTAAATTATGATATAATTGTGCTGATAAGATAACCTAGAGGAGGCCAATACTGTGGTGTAGCGGGAAAGCCGCCAACTGCAGTGCCGGCATCCAAAATGGGCACCAGTTCAACATGGCTGCTCCACTTCCCATCCAGCTGTCTGCTATGGCCTGGGAAAGCAGTAGAAGACGGCCCAAGTCCTTGGGCCTCTGTACTGCTATAGGAGATCTGAAAGAAGCTCCTTGTTCCTGGCTTCGGATCAGCACAATCCAGCCGTTGTGGCCTACTTGGGAGTAAACCAGCAGATGGAAGACCTCTCTCTCTCTCTCTCTCTCTCTCTCTCTCTCTCTCTTTCTCTCTGTCTCTCCTTCTCTTTGTGTGTGTAACTCTGATTTTCAAGTAAAACAAATAATAAACAAAAGAAAAAAGTATATATGGTGTCAAAATTTCTTGCAGTAAAACAATCTGATCTCCTAATTCTTTTCCGTATACTCTCTGAAGTAGTCCCGGAGGTTTCATTAAATTTCTAAATTATCTGCTCACAACCTCTTGGCTTCTATGACAAGTCATCTAGGTTTACACATTGTAGCTGATTTGTAAGAGTGTAGTGAGAGGCCAGCACTGTGCACACTAGGTTAATCCTCCACCTGCAGTGCGGCATCCCATATGGGCACCGATTCGCGTCCCAGCTCTTCTTCTTCCATTGTAGACATGAACTGGCACCCACATGGGATACCTCCACTGCAGGTGATGGCTTTACCGGGCTAGGGCACAGCACCGGCCTCACCCTATCAGGTCTAATTCTGTCTCAGGGAGACATAGAGGAGATGGTAAGAGTGTAACATGGGACACAAAACTTCTCCAACACAAAAGCCATCCACAGCCTACTGCATGCTCACTAGGACTGTCATCTAAGGAGCTGGGCAGGGTGGCTGATTAAGGACTGTGATGGGGAGATGATGTGGAAGGACCTGGGGGAGCGATACAATCCCAATGGTCCTGAAGTCGGGAGGAGGGCCAGGGTCCAGGGGCTGTGACAGGGCAGTAGGCTATGGAGTGATGGGGGGAGGGGCCACAGAGCAGGAAATGTAGCCATCCTGACACTGGAGAAACCAGGAACAGAATCCCATGCACGGGATAAAGAGGAAGAGGTAGGTGTGAGTCAAGGAGTCACCAGAGGTCTGAGGAACATCAGGAAAACAACTTCCTCTCTCCTCTGTCCAGAAGTGTTTACAATTTTCTTAAGAAAACCTGGAGCAGAGAGAAGACTAGCATCATGGCACAGTATGTAAAGCTGCTACTTGCAATGCCAGCAGCCTACATCAGAGACTGGTTTGAATCCCCTCTGCTCCCCTTCTGATCCTATTTCCTGCTAAAGCACACCCTGGAAGGCACCAGAAAATGGCCCAAGTTCTTTGATTCCTGCTCCACAGGGGAGACCCAGGGCCAGTTCTGGCTCTGGGCTTCTGCTTGCTAAGTCCTCACTGTTAACCATTTGTGGACGCACCAGTTTACCAAAAATATTCGGGCTACCTTTTTTGTTATCTCCAGTGTCAGGGCACTGACTCTTGCCATGGACTTGTGTGTTGCCTGGTTTCATGCTACAGGAACAAGAGAAATTTTAAAACCTTTGGCCTCAATCAAAGGACAATTTGGCTATCTGCCCATTACTGAGACTGCACCTTAGTCTGTTTCTTCAGGAACACAAGTGTTGAACTGACCAATTCATTCTCTCTGCCTCTGCCCCTGCCCTGGCTAGGCTGAGACAGGACGATGCTCTAAGAGGACCTGGACACCCACTGCCCCCTTGCCCAGAGCAATGGCCTTGATCCTAGGCGGCCTCTCCAGTGGAGCAGAGTGGGAGCACATGGACAACATGACATGTGTGCTTATTATCTCCCTGACCACTAAAGTGAGAGATCTATGAGACAGAGGGCTCTGCACCTTTTCCCATTTACTCTGCATCCACAAGAGATTGTGATCCTGTTAGCTATGTACCATAGTGTGTGGACAATGAAGCTACATAATTGTTTGATTTGTATTAAATGAAGACCTTCTGACTCAGGGATTGAAAGCAACACGATCACACCTGTGACCCGCAGAGGGACACACTGCACTGGTAGTCCAATGTAGTGACAGAGGGAAGGGAAACAGAAGAGGGGTGGGCGAGTGAGGAAGGAGGGAGGACATGGTGGGAAGTGGCATTAGCTCTCATAACTGTGGATATATGATGGGCCGGCCTCATGTAGTAGGTAGGCCACCAAAGGCAGCACCAGCATCACACAGGGCAGCTGTGGGAGTCCTGGCTGCTCCACTGCCAATCTAGCTCCCTGCTTGGCCTGGGAAGGCTCCTGTAGATGGCTCCAGTGTTGGAGCCCTGGAACCCATGTGGGAGACCTGAGAGAAGCTCCATGTCCAGGTCTTGGCTGGCACAGTTTCAGCCACTGCAGCCATTGCAGGAGAGACCAGTTGATGGAAGAGAACTCTGTCTCTGAAACTGTGTGTGTGTGTCTGTGTTTAAAACACGGACTTTCAATAAGGAAATAAATATTTTAAATAACTGTAGATATGAAAATACTTTCCTTCATAAAATTTTATAATCACTGGTATTTAAAATATTTTTTCTTGTAATAGCTATGTCTCTCTTTTCCTCTATGAATCGCAAATGATGCTGTAGCTCCAATACTCAGAAAGAATAATTGCCTTTCTAAACAGTAGGGTCATGGTCATGTCTGTGCTGGTGCCGCGAGGAGGAAGAAGAGGGAAGCCTCAGAGGAGTGACCCTGGCCCCTTCCACCCAACCCAGCAGGGACCTCAAGCCTGGCTGCTATGAGAATCACTCTCAGCAGATGGGGGCCAGGAGGAGCAGCTGGGGTAGCCCAGCCTCACACTTCTGCTTTCCTGAGGGGTTTTTGTTAGGGCTAGGAACACTGTGGTATCAGCATTACTGTAACTATAAGTCTGCTGACAGTAGTAAGTGGCAGCATCGTCACACTGCACGCCGCTGATGGTGAGAGTGAACTGTGTCCCAGATCCACTGCCTTTGAACCGCGATGGGACCCCAGATGCCAGTTTGGATGCAAAATAGATCAGGAGCTTAGGAGAGTGCCCTGGTTTCTGCTGATACCAGGCCAAAAAGCTGTAAATGTTCTCACTGGCCTGGCAATTGATGGTGACTGTATCTCCCACAGCTGCAGACACGGGAGATGGAGTCTGGGTCATATCAATGGCAAATGTGGCACCTGAGGAGGGAAACAGAAACACAGAGACCACACTCATGCTCATGATCTAAGAGGAGACTCCGGCAGAGACAGGCAGCCCTGGCCACACTGCCACAGGCCGTTCCTGCTGCTGGCCTTCCTTACCTGGGAGCCAGAGCAGCAGGAGCCCCAGCAGCTGAGTGGGGGCCCTCATGTCCATGCTGGGTCCTGCCTGGCACTGCCTCCTGCATGGGGCGGGAGCAGCCTGATCCTAAATGTCCAGAGAGGTGGGCGGTGCTCTGGGGACATGCAAACCAGCAGGGGCGGGGCAGGGCTTTGTCCAGCTGAAGGGCCCAAGCAGCTCAGAATTCAGCCCAGGGACTGTGTCTCCAGCTGCCCCAGCTCAGACCAGGCCTGCACAAGTTTACCTACAGTGGCCATGCTTCTACCGGGAGACTTCACCTCCCAAAGTCACTGAGGGACCTTTGCCAAAATTTAAGTGAACTGAACAACCTGATGGTATAATGTATTCATGGTTAGGTGGGGATCTGTAGCAGAAAGTCCTTTTCTCTAGAGAACGGCTGGTCACACCTTGGGAGGCGCAGTCAGTGTCTTTTCCCTTTTTGAGTGAGTGGCTGGGCTCTGATATCCTCCCAATGGCACTGTGTTCTCACGTGGGGTCCATTCTACAGCACACAGAGAACAGCTGACTGTAAGCTGAGGGAGCACACAGTGCCTCTGAGAGAGAATCTGTTGGGTAAGTATCTTGATGACCTCCTGTCAGTGCAGGTATGTGACAGCCGCAGGGTCAGCTATCAAAGAAATAGAGTGCAGGAGGAGGGTTTGATAGGTTGATCTGTGTCTGCATGGAGGGGAGAAATTGGCTTTGCAGGGACATGAGAGTTAGGATGAGTGGAGGGATGAGAAGGGACAGAGGAGGAGAGGAAAGAGTCTGGGATGCAGAGGAGGCCCTGCCCCACACTGACATGCAGTCTCCTGGGGTTGAGGAGGCTCTGAGAGAATGGCAGTCGGGGGCACAGCTGCCGCCCAGGAGGAACTGGGTGTAGATTTGTGTCCCCATGGATTGAGGCAGAGACAGTGAGGAGCTGTGTGTGTCACCCCATCCTGGGCTGGTCTCTGTATTATTTTAAATTCTGGCCTCGGCTATGGGATTAACCTGGCCTTGTGGAGGGAATAGATACCAAGGTATAGAGACCTGAGCTCAAATCCCAGCACCCACACCTGCTCACCATGGGACTTTGGGTAACCCTCCTTGTTACTGGGATGCAGTCAGATAGGAGAATTCTCTCCAGTGTCTCAGCACCTGCACAGGTACAGTCTCCCCAGGTGTCCACATCAGACCCAGGTTGCACAAGTTTCCTACAGAGAATGTCTCTCTGGGGGTCTCAGCAGAGAGAGGACCAATGTGGGTAGAGGTCCATGCTCTCCTCACAGCTCAGCACAGTTTTTCTGCTACAGCTACACCAGTACAGGGGCTGCAGGGCTTGCACAGCCCAGAACTTGCAAGAACGTCCCTCCCCATCTCTCTCTTCCTCTCTCTCTGTCTTTCTGTTTCTCTCTCTCTTTCTCCCTCTCCCTCTAGAGCCTGTGTTCACCTCTCACTGATGCTCACTTTTTATGACTATATACTTGAGGAACAGTGCTTTTTCTGCTACTCCGTGTTGAATTCTTTGTCTAGTGGAGGGTTAAGCAGTGATGATAAGAGTAAATGGAAAGTATGTCATTGTAAAATTTAAAAGACAAATAAAAAAAGAGTGGGAATGGTTTGAGAAAGGAGGGAGGACATGGTGGGAAGAGGCATTACACTCGCACAACTGTGGATAGGATGGCCCAGCCTTGTGCAGTGGGTAAAGCCACCGCATGCAGTGCTAGCATCCCACATGGGCACGGATGGAGTCCTGACTGTTCCACTTCAAACAAGCCGCCTGCTAATGGCCTGGGAAAGCACCAGTGGATGGAACTAATGTTTCATCCGGGAGACCTGAAAGAAGTTCCATGTCCCAGCTCTTGCCAGGCACAGCCTCAGCCACCGCAGCCATTGGAGGAGTGAACCAGCAGATGGGAGAGAACTCTCTCTCTCTCAGTGTGTGTATGTGTGTGCAGCTGCTTCCAAGGAGGAGGAAAGGAGGGAGCCTCAGAGGAGTCACCCTGGCCCCTTCCACCCGACCCTGCAGGACCTTCAAGCCTGGCTGCTCTGAGAATCACTCTCAGCAGATGGGGCCCAGGAGGGGCAGCTGGGGAAGCCCAGCCTCACACTTCTGCTTTCCTGGGGGGTTTTTGTTAGGGCTTGTATCACTGTGGTACAATCAGCACTACTACAACTAAATTCGCCTTGACAGTAGTAAGTGGCAGCATCGTCACACTGCACGCCGCTGATGGTGAGAGTGAACTGTGTCCCAGATCCACTGCCTTTGAACCGCGATGAGACCCCAGATGCCAGAGTGGATGCATAATAGATCAGGAGCTTGGGAGGCTGCCCTGGTTTCTGCTGATACCAGGCTAAATTTTTGTTATTATAAACACTCTGACTGGCCTGGCAGTTGATGGTGACTGTGCCTCCCACAGCTGCAGACACAGGGGATGGAGTCTGGGTCAGCACTTGGGCAAATGTGGCACCTGAGAAGGGAAACAGAAACACAGAGACCACACTCATCCTCACGTTCTAAGAGGACGCTCCTGCAGAGACGGGCAGCCCTGGCCACACTGCCACAGGCCGCTCCTGCTGCTGGCCTTCCTTACCTGGGAGCCAGAGCAGCAGGAGCCCCAGCAGCTGAGTGGGGGCCCTCGTGTCCATGCTGGGTCCTGCCTGGCACTGCCTCCTGCATGGGGCAGGAGCAGCCTGCTTCTAAATGCCCAGAGAGGTGGGCGGTGCTCTGGGGACATGCAAATGAGCATGGGTGGGGTAGGGCTGTGCCCAGCTGAAGGGCCCAGGGCAGCTCAGAACTCAGTCTCCAGCTGCCCCAGCTCAGGCCAGGGCTGTACAAGTTTACTTGCAGTGCACATGCTTCTACCATGAGACATCACCTCCGAAAATCACTGAGGGACACTTTTAAAAACTTTAAATGAACTGGAGACAATATAGCACAATCTATTTTTGATTTCATTGGGATTCTGGAAGAGAAAGTCCCTTTTCCTAGGAAATATTTAGTAACACTTTAAGGCTGATTTCATTGTCTTTACCTGCTTGTCCTCTGATGCCCTCACATTGTCCCCTTACAGCAGACCGCCGCACCAGGGAGATGGTCTCTGAGAGATGAGACTTCTGCCCCACAGTCACCTCTGAAACTGATCAGAATAAACATCCTCAGAACAAACATCCTGCCAGAGACCAGGACTCATAAGGAGACGAAGGTGCTTAGAGGAGAGATCACATAGGTGTGCTCTCCCATCTGCAGCCAGAGTTCTGAGTCAAGGATACAGGAGGAAAATAGAAGTGGGAGTTTCAAGGAATCTCCATACTTCTGAGGAACCTCAAGAAAAATAACTTCTCTTCTACCCTTTCTAGAAATGTGCACGCTTTTCTTAAGAAATCCAGAGAGGGGCCAGTCCTGTGGCTCAGAGCGTTAAAGCACTGGCCTGAAGCACCGGCATCCCAGATGGGCACTGGTTCTAATCCGCCAGCTCCTCTTCCGATCAAGCGCTCCTCTATTGCCTGGGATAGCCGTAGAAGATGGCCCAAGTCTTTGGGCCCCTGGACCCATGTGGGAGACCCAAAAGGAGCTCCTGGCTCCTGTCTTTGGATCGGCACAGTCCAGCGATTGCAGCCATCTGGAGAGTAAACCAGAGGATGGTTCCCTACCTCTCCCTCTGCCTCTCACTGTAAATTGACTTTCAAATAAAATAAAAAAGAAAGAAATCCGGAGAGGAGGGATGGCTGGCATCATGGCACAGTGGATAAAGCTGCCACTTGCAATGCCAGCAGCCTACATCAGAGACTGGGTTGAATCCCCACTGCTCCACTTCTCATCCCATTTCCTGCTAATGCTCACCCTGGGAGCCAGCAGACAATGGCCCAAGTTCTTGGATTCCTGCCCCACAAGGGGAGACCAGGGGCAGTTCTGGCGCTGGGCTTCTATTTGGCCAAGTAACTCTTAACAGCCATTTGTCGAGAGACCAGATAACAGAACCCTCCCTGTCCCGGCTTTGCCTGTCTTTAATGCTCAGTCTTACAAGTAAATAAATAAATACTTTGAAAATTGGAAAATATTAACATTTATGAAAATTATCTAAATTCTATTTATTAGAAATAAGTATGCACCACAGTACAAAACCCTGCTAAAACTGGAATCTATTTTTTAAAAATTTATCTAATTTATTTGAAAGACAGAGTTACAGAGAGAAGTAGAGACAGAGAGACAGGTCTTCCATCCACTGGTTCACTCCTCAGATGTCCGTAACAGCCAGAGCTGCACCGATCCGAAGCCAAAAGCCAGGAGCTTTGTCCAGGTCTCTCACATGGGTGCAGGGGCCCAGAGACTTTGGCCATCTTCTGAGGCTATCCCAGGCCATAGCAGAGAGCTGGATCAAAAGAGGAGCAGCTGAGACTTGAGTCCCCGCCATATGGAATGCCGGCGCTCAGGACAGGGCTTTAACCCACTGCACCACAGCGCTGTGGGCTCTATTACTTTTACATCCAGTGTCTGGGCTTTGATTCCTTTTTTTTTTTTTTTTTTTTTTTTTTGACTTAGTGAATAGTGAGAGAGAGAGACAGAGAAAGGTATTCCTTTGCCGTTGATTCACCCTCCAATGGCCGCCATAGCTGGCACACTGCGCCCGGTGCACCGCGCTGATCCGAAGGCAGGAGCCAGGTGCTTCTCCTGGTCTCCCATGGGGTGCAGGGCCCAAGCACTTGGGCCATCCTCCACTGTCTTCACGGGCCACAGCAGAGAGCTGGCCTGGAAGAGGGGCAACCGGGACAGAATCCGGCGCCCCAACCGGGACTAGAACCCGGTGTGCTGGCGCCGCTAGGTGGAGGATTAGCCTTTGAGCCGCGGCGCCAGCCTGGGGTTTGATTCTTCCACTGACCTGTGTGTTGGCTGGTTTCATGCTGCAGCAATTGGAGATGGAAGGACTATTTGGCCATCTGAGCATTACTGAGACTACAATTAGTGTATTTTTTCAGGAAACACAGTGTGGAACTGCCCGATTTGTTCCCTCTGCCTCTCCCTCTGCCTCTTCCAGAGACAGGAGGATTGGACCTGGACACCCACTGCCCACATGTCCCCAGCAATGGCAGTGTCCAGGGAGGATCTCACTTGAAGCACATGGGAGCAGGGGTAAAACATGTTTCTTATTTGCCCTGATCACTAAAAAAAGATCTAGGATATCTTTATTCTACGTCTACAAAAGATTGTGATACTGTCATCATGTACCATTGTGTACAATGAAGCCACTATTGTTTCATTTCGATGAGAATTGTCTATCTGATTTTGCATTGAATGAAAAAATGCCCTACCAGGGATTGAAAGCTGACGCGATTCTCTCATGGACCCCCAGGGGGCACCAGTGCCACCTCAGGTCTGGTAGTGACAGAGACTGGCAGGATAAGGACACAGCCTTGTCTAGACTCTTGAGGAACAGTAGTTTTTCTGCTCGCTCCTTGTGGAATTTTTTGTTTCCTGGAAGGTTAAGCTGGTGGGAATAAATTAAATGCATGTCCAAGTAAAGCTTAAAAGTAAAAGAGAGGAGGGTGGGAGTGAGGAAGGATGGAGGACATGATGAGAAGTGGCATTATGCGCTCACAACTGTGGATAGGTTGTTCCAGCCTTGTGCAGTGGGTAAAGCCACCACGTGCAGGGCCAGCATCCCACATGGGCACCGGTGGGAGTCCTGGCTGCTCCTCTTCCAAACAAGCCGCCTGCTAATGGCCTGGGAAAGCACCATCAGATGGAACAAGTGTTTCAGCCCAGGCACCCATGTAGGAGACCTGAAAGAAGTTGCATGTCCCAGCTCTTGCCAGGCACAGCCTCAGCAGTGCAGCCATTGAGGAGTGAACCAGCAGATGGGAGAGAACTCTCTCCCTGAAACTGTGTGTGTCTGTGTGTAAAACACAGACTTTCAATAAGCAAATAAATTATTTTCAAAAACTGTACATATAAAAAACTGTACAAATGAAACTGCATCCTTTATAAAATTTTCTAATCACCAGTATTTAAAATATTTTTCCTTGTAATATCTATAATGTTTTCTCTTTGCACTATGAATCTCAAATGATGTTCTAGCTTCAAATATTCAGAGAGAATAATTGCTCTCCTTAAAACAGTAGGGACATGGTCATGTCAGTGCTACAATTGCCAAGGAGGAGAAAGGAGGGAGCCTCAGAGGAGTCACCCTGGCCCCTTCCACCCGACCCTGCAGGACCTTCAAGCCTGGCTGCTCTGAGAATCACTCTCAGCAGATGGGGCCCAGGAGCAGCAGCTGGGACAGCCCAGCCTCACACTTCTGCTTTCCTGGGTGATTTGTTACGGCTTGAAACACTGTGGTAAGTAGCACTACTACTATAATAACCGCCTAGACAGTAGTAAGTGGCAGCATCGTCACACTGCACACCACTGATGGTGAGAGTGAACTGTGTCCCAGATCCACTGCCTTTGAACCGCGATGGGACCCCAGATGCCAGTTTGGATGCTTCGTAGATCAGGAGCTTGGGAGGCTGCCCTGGTTTCTGCTGATACCAGGCTAAGTCGCTACCAATGCTCTGACTGGCCTGGCAATTGATGGTGACTGTGCCTCCCACAGCTGCAGACACGGAGGCTGGAGTCTGGGTCATCGTGGCTTGGGTAAATGTGGCACCTGAGAAGGGAAACAGAAACACAGAGACCACACTCATCCTCACATTCTAAGAGGACGCTCCTGCAGAGATGGGCAGCCCTGGCCACACTTCCCGAGGCCGTTCCTGCTGCTGGCCTTCCTTACCTGGGAGCCAGAGCAGCAGGAGCCCCAGCAGCTGAGTGGGGGCCCTCATGTCCATGCTGGCTCCTGCCTGGCACTGCCTCCTGCATGGGGTGGGAGCAGCCTGCTCCTAAATGCCCAGAGAGGTGGGCAGTGCTCTGAGACATGCAAATGAGCATGGGCAGGGCAGGGCTGTGCCCAGCTGAAGGGCCCAGGGCAGCTCAGAACTCAGGCAGGGGCTGTGTCTCCACTGCCCCAGCTCAGACCAGGGCTGCACAAGTTTACCTGCAGTGCCCATGTTTGTACCAGGAGACCTCACCTCTTAAAGTCACTGAGGGACATTGCCAGCACTTTAAGTGAACAGAAAGACCTGATGGTGTAATCTATTCATGGTTAGGTTAGGATCTGTAGCAGAAAGTCCTTTTCTCTAGAGAACACCTGGTCACACCTTGGAAGGTGAAGTCAGTGTCTTTTGTCATTTGAGTGAGTGGCTGGGCTCTGATATCCTCCCAATGTCACTGTGTTCTCACGTGGGGTCCATTCTACAGCACACAGAGTACACCTGACTGTAAGCTGAGCGAGCACACAGTGCCTCTGAGAGAGAATCTGTTGGGTAAATATCTGATGACCTCCTGTCAGTGTGGGTATGTGACAGCCGCAGGGTCAGCTATCAAAGACGGGAGTGGAGTAGGAGGCTTTGATAGGTTGATCTCTCTCTGCACAGATGGGAGAAATTGGCTTTGCAGAGAAATGAGAGGTAGGATGAGAGGAGGGATGAGAAGGGACAGAGGAGGAGAGGAAGGAGTCTGGGATGCAGAGGAGGCCCTACAACACACTGACATGCAGTCCCCTGGGGTTGAGGAGGCTCAGTGAATGGCAGTGGGGGCACAGCTGCAGGAGGGACTGGGTGGAAGATGTGGGTTCCTGTGGAGGGAGGCAGAGACAGTGAGGAGCTGTGTGTGTCACCCCATCCTGGGATTGTCTCCTGTGTTATTTTAAACTCTGGCCTCAGCCGTGCGATGAGCTCAGCCATGTGGATGGAATGGGTTTAAAGTTATAGAGACCTGAGCTAAATCCCAGCTGCCCGACCTGCTCACCGTCGGACTATGGTAACCCTCACTGCCTGCTCAGATGTGGTCAGATAGGAGAATTCTCTCCAATCCCTCAGTACCTGTACAGGTGCTACGTCCCCAGGTGTCCACATCAGACCCAGGATGCCCAGAATTTCCTCAGAGAATGTCTCTCTGGGGGTCTCAGCAGAGAGAGGACCAGTGTGTGTACAGTGTCCACACTCTCCTCACGGCTCAGCCCAGCTTTGCTGCTGCTGCTCCACCTGTGACAGGGGCTGCAGGGCTTGCACAGCCCAGAACCTGGAGAAGCTGAGCAGCTCCTCAGTGTGGTTCTGGTGGATGTCACTGAGGCCAGGGCGGCTTCTGCTTTCTCTATTTGCCTAATGGCTTTTGTGTGACATAAAAGAGCCAAGAATCGAAACATGGCGAGGGCTATGATTTTTCTAGAAGTCGCTGTGCGTGGGTCCTGCCACACACTGGGAGTCATCTGGAGTTCTGTGCTCTTTTCTTTAGCCTTACTCACTCTCAGCTGACAGGATCTCCTAGGAAGTAGCAGCACATGGAAGATTCTCTCTGTCTCTCTTTCTAGCTCTCGCTCTCGCTCCCCTCCCCCCACTCAGTCTTTCTCATTTTGTACTTTATCAATGCTCAGATTTTCAAGTAAATAAACAAACCTTATGGAAAATGGAAAGAGTGAACATTTAAGAGAATTATCTTCACTAGAAATAAAGATTAATTATAGGACAAGACACCCTTGCTAAACTGGGTTCCTCTTTTTTATCTCCAGTGTCTGGGCACTGATTCTTCCACTGGCCTGTGTACTCCTGGTTTCAGGCTTCAGTAACTCAAGAAATTTAAAAAGTTTTTTCCTGAATTAAAATTCAGTTTGCCTGTCTGACCCTTACTGAGGCTACAGTTATTTTATTTTTCAGGAAACACAAGTTGAACTGCCCGATACGTTCCCTCTGCCTCTGCCCCTGAGACGGGAGGATGCACTAAGTGGACCTGGACACACACTGCCCATTTATCCCGAGCAATGGCAGTGCCCCAGGGAGGAATCTCACACACGGCACAGTGGGAGCAGGTGGAGAACCTTCTATGTGTGTGCATTATCTCCCTGCCCACTAAAATTTAAGCTCTATGAGATGAAGGACTCTGTCCAAATTTTTACAGTAGTCCTATGACTAGGAGATTGTGATGCAGTTATTTGTGTGACACTGTGTGTGAATGATGAAGCCACTATTGTTCAATTTGATGAGAATGTTCTAGTTGGTTTTGCATTGAATGAAGAACTGTTGGATCAGGAATTGAAAACTGAAGCGATTCCACCTATGACCCCCAGGGGGCAGCAGTGCTCCTGAGGTCGGGTAGTGACAGAGGGATTGGGAGGAAGAGACTCACAGCCATGTATAGACTCTTGAGGAACAGTGGTTTTTCTGCTACTCCGGGTTGAATTCTTTGTTTAGTGGAGGGTGAAGCTGGTGATGATAGAGTGAAAGTACGTCAGTGTAAAACTTAAACAAAACAGAAGAGGAGTGGGGGTGATTTGAGAAAGGAGGGAGGACATGGTGGGAAGTGTTATTATGTCCTCATAACAATGGACAGGATGGGCCGGCCTTGTTCTTTGGGTAAGGCTGTGCATGCAGCGCCAGCATCCCACATGGGCACCGGTGGAGTCCTGCTGCTGCACTTCCAAACAAGCTCCCTGCTAATGGCCTGGGAAAGCACCAGTGCATGGAACAAGTGTTTCAGCCCTGGCACCATGTGGGAGACCTGAAAGAAGTTCCATGTCCCAGCTCTGCCAGGCACAGCCTCAGCCAGTGCATCCATTGAGGAGTGAACCAGCAGATGGGAGAAAACTCTCTCTCTGTCCCTGTGTGTGTGTGTGTGTGTTTAAGCATGGGCTATCAATAAGAAAATAAATCTCTTTTAAAAATTACATATGTAACTGGTTTCCTTCATAAATATTATAAGCACCAGAATTTAAACTAATTTTCTTTGTAATATCTATAATGTTTTCTCATTTACTCTATGAATCCCAAATGAGGCTTCAGCTTCGAATACTCAGAATAATTGCTTTCTTTAAAACAGTAGGGACAAGGTCTTTAAGTGCTGCTGCCACCAAGGAGGAGAAAAGGAGGGAGCCTCAGAGAGTCACCCTGGCCCCTTCCACCCGACCCTGCAGGACCTTCAAGCCTGGCTGCTCTGAGAATCACTCTCAGCAGATGGGGCCCAGGAGGGGCAGCTGGGGCAGCCCAGCACCACACTTCTGCTTTCCTGGGGGGTTTTTGTTAGGGCTTCTAACACTGTGGTATCAGTACCACTACCACTATAATAACTGCCTTGACAGTAGTAAGTGGCAGCATCGTCACACTGCACGCCGCTGATGGTGAGAGTGAACTGTGTCCCAGATCCACTGCCGCTAAACCGCGATGGGACCCCAGATGCCAGTTTGGATGCTTCGTAGATCAGGAGCTTGGGAGGCTGCCCTGGTTTCTGCTGATACCAGGATAAGTAGTTGTTATTTTTTCTTTTCTTTTCTTTTTTTTTTTTTTTTTTTTGACAGGCAGAGTGGACAGTGAGAGAGAGAGACAGAGAGAGAAAGGTCTTCCTTTGCCGTTGGTTCACCCTCCAATGGCCGCCGCTGCAGCCGGCGCACCGCGCTGATCCGATGGCAGGAGCCAGGAGCCAGGTGCTTTTCCTGGTCTCCCATGGGGTGCAGGGCCCAAGCACCTGGGCCTTCCTCCACTGCACTCCCTGGCCATAGCAGAGAGCTGGCCTGGAAGAGGGGCAACCGGGACAGAATCCGGCGCCCCGACCGGGACTAGAACCCGGTGTGCCGGCGCCGCAAGGTGGAGGATTAGCCTATTGAGCCACGGCGCCGGCTGGATAAGTAGTTGTTATTATAAACACTCTGACTGGCCTGGCAATTGATGGTGACTGTGCCTCCCACAGCTGCAGACACGGAGGGTGGAGTCTGGGTTGTCAGAACTTGGGCAAATATGGCACCTGAGGAGGGAAGGAGAAACACAGAGACCACACTCATCCTCACGTTCTAAGAGGACGCTTCTGCAGAGACGGGCAGCCCTGGACACACTGCCTGAGGCCGTTCCTGCTGCTGGCCTTCCTTACCTGGGAGCCAGAGCAGCAGGAGCCCCAGCAGCTGAGTGGGGGCCCTCATGTCCATGCTGGGTCCTGCCTGGCACTGCCTCCTGCATGGGGTGGGAGCAGCCTGCTCCTAAATGCCCAGAGAGGTGGGCAGTGCTCTGGGGACATGCAGGGGAGAGACGTAGAAACAGAAAGAGAAGTCTTCCATCTGTTGGTTCACTCCCCAAATGGCTGCAATGGCCAGAGCTGATTTGATCCCAATCCAGGAGCCAGGAGGTGTTTCCAGGTCTCCCAGCTGGGTTCAGGGGCACAGAGACTTGGGCCATCTTCTATTGCTATGCCAGCCCATAGCAGAGAGCTGGATCACAAGAGGAGCAGCTGAGACTTGAGTTAGCTCCATATGGAATGCCGGTGCTTCAGGACAGGGCTTTAACCCACTGTGCCACAGTGCTGTGGGCTCTATTATTTTCACATCCAGTGTCTGGCACTGATTCTTCCACTGACGTCTCTATTGGCTGGTTTCATGCTACAGCAATTGGAGAAATTTAAGAAGCTTTTTCCTCACTCAGAGGACTATTTGGCCATGTGAAAAATACTGAGACTACAATTAGTGTATCTTTCCAGGAGACACAGTGTGGAACTGCCCGATTCGTCCCCTCTGCCTCTGCCTGCGCCTCTGGAGGAAGCAGGATGCACTAGGTGGACCTGGACACCCACTGCCCACGTGCCCCCAGCAATGGCAGTGTCCAGGGAGGATCTCACTTGAATTCATGGGAGCAGGTATAAAACATGTTTCTTATTTGCCCTGATCACTAAAAAAAGATCTATGAGATAAAGAGCTCTGTTCGATTTATTTCCATTTATTCTACGTCTACTAAAGTTTGTGATACTGTCAGTCGTGTACCATTCTATACAACAATGAAGCCACTATTGTTTCATTTACATGAGAACTGTCTATCTGATTTTGCATTGAATGAAAAACTGCCCTATCAGGGATTGAAAGCTGATGTGATTCCATCATGGACCCCCAGGGGCACCAGTGCACCTCAGGTCTGGTAGTGACAGAGGGCTTGGGAGGACTGAGACTCATAGCCTTGTCTAGACTCTTGAGGAACAGTGGTTTTTCTGCTCACTACTGGTGGAATTCTTTGTTTACTGGAAGGTTAAGCTGGTGGGAATAAATTGAACGTGTGTCCAAGTAAAACTTAAAGATAAAAGAGAGGAGGGTGGATGTGAGGGAGAATGGAGGACATGGTGGGAAGAGGCATTATGCTCTCACAACTGTGGATAGGATGGGCTGGCCTTGTGCAGTGGGTAAAGCCACCGCGTTCAACACCAGCATCCCACATGAGCACTGGTGGGAGTCCTGGCTGCTGCTCTTCCAAATGAGCTCCCTGCTGCCGGCCTCGGAAAGCACCAGTGGATGGAACAAGTGCTTCAGCCCTGGCACCCACATGGAAGACCTAAAAGAAGTTCCAAGTCCCAGCTCTTGCCAGGCACAGCCTCAGCCAGTGCAACCATGTAAGAGTGAACCAGCAGATGGAAGAGAACTCTCTCCCTGAAACTCTGTGTATGTGTGTGTGTGTTTAAAACATGAACTTTCAATAAGCAAATAATTTTTTTTAAAAAACCTGTACATATGAAATTGGCATCATTTATAAAATTTTCTAATCACCAGTATTTAAAATATTTTTTCTTGTACTATCTCTAATGTGTTCTCCCTTGCTCGATGAATCTAAAATGATGCTCAAGCTTAGAATAATCAGAGAGAATAATTGCTTTCCTTTAAAACAGTAGGGTCATGGTCATGTCTGCTGCCGCAAAGGAGAGGAAAGGAGGGAGCCTCAGAGGAGTCACCCTGGCCCCTTCCACCCGACCCTGCAGGACCTTCAAGCCTGACTGCTCTGAGAATCACTCTCAGCAGATAGGGTCCAGGAGGAACAGCTGGGGCAGCCCAGCCTCACACTTCTGCTTTCCTGGTGGTTTTGTTAGGGCTTCTAACACTGTGGTACCAACCACTACTATAATAACTGCCTTGACAGTAGTAAGTGGCAGCATCTTCACACTGCACGCCGCTGATGGTGAGAGTGAACTGTGTCCCAGATCCACTGCCGCTGAACCGCGATGGGACCCCAGATGCCAGAGTGGATGCATCATAGATCAGGAGCTTGGGAGGCTGCCCTGGTTTCTGCTGATACCAGGATAACCAGTTACTATAAACACTCTGACTGGACTGGCAGTTGATGGTGACTGTGCCTCCCACAGCGGCAGACACGGGCGATGCAGTCTGGGTCAGCACTTGAGCAAATGTGGCACCTGAGAAGGGAAACAGAAACACAGAGACCACACTCATCCTCACGTTCTAAGAGGACGCTCCTGCAGAGACGGGCAGCCCTGGCCACACTGCCCGAGGCCATTCCTGCTGCTGGCCTTCCTTACCTGGGAGCCAGAGCAGCAGGAGCCCCAGCAGCTGAGTGGGACCCTTGTGTCCATGCTGGGTCCTGCCTGGCACTGCCTCCTGCATGGGGTGGGAGCAGCCTGCTCCTAAATGCCCAGAGAGGTGGGCGGTGCTCTGGGGACATGCAAATGAGCAGGGGCAGGGCAGGGCTGTGCCCAGCTGAAGGGTCCTGGGCAGCTCAGAACTCAGCCCAGGGGCTGTATCTGCAGCTGCCCCAGCTCAGACCAGGGCTGCCCAAGTGTACCTGCAGTGCGCATGTCTCTACCGGGAGAAGTCACATCCCAAAGTCACTGAGGGACTTCTGCCAACACTTTAAGCGAACTGAATGACCTGATGGTGTAATCTATTCGTAGTTCGGTTGGGATCTGTAGGAGAAAGTCCTTTTCTCTAGAGAACACCTGGTCACACCTTGGAAGGTGAAGTCAGTGTCTTTTCCCTTTTGAGTGAGTGGCTGGGCTCTGACATCCTCCCAATGTCACTGTGTTCTCACGTGGGGTACATTCTATAGCACACAGAGAACAGCTGACTGTAAGCTGAGCGAGCACACAGTGAGTCTGAGAGTGAATCTGTTGGGTAAGTATCTTGATAACCTCCTGTCAGTGCAGGTATGTGACAGCCTCAGGGTCAGCTAACAAAGGACGAGAGTGGACAAGGGGGCTTTGATTGGTTGATATGTGTCTGCAGGGAGGGGAGAAATTGGAGTTACAGGGAAATGAGAGGTAGGACTAGTGGAGGGATGAGAAGCTACCAAGTAGGTGAGGAAAGAGTTTGGAATGCAGATGTGACACCTACATGCAGTCCCCTGGGGTTGAGGAGGCTCTGAGAGAATGGCAGTCGGGTGGTACAGCTGCAGGAGGGACTGGGTGGAAGATTTGTTCCACATGGAGTGAGGTGGAGACAGTGAGGTGCTGTGTGTGTCACACCAAGCTGGGATTGTTTCTTCTGTTGTTTTAATCTCTGGCCTCAGCCATGGGATGAACATGGCCATGTGGAAGGAATATATTTAACATTATATAGACCTGAGTTGAAAACTAGCACCTGGGAGCCAGCGCTGTGGTGCAGTGGGTTAACGCCCTGGCCTGAAGCACCAGCATCACATATGGGCGCCGATCCAAGGCCCGGTTGCTACTCTTCCCATCTAGTTCTTTGCTATGGCCTGGGAAAACAGTAGAAGATGGCTCAAGCCCTTGGGCCCCTGCACCCATGTGGGAGACCCACAAGAAGCTCCTGGCTCCTGGCCTTGGATCCGCGCAGCTCTGGCCGTTGTGGCCAACTGGGGAGTGAACCAAGAGATGGAAAACCTTTGTCTCTCTCTCTTTCTCTCTCTCTCTCTCTCTCTCTCTCTGCCTCTCCTACCTCTGTGTAACTCTGACTTTCAAATAAAAGAAATAAATCTTGAAGAAAAGAAAAAACACCCCAGTTGCTCACCATGGGAGTTTGGGCAACCCATCTGCCCTCTGAGATTCGCAAGTCACATATGAGAATTCTCTATACCCTTCAGCATCTAGGCAGACCCTAGACAGATGGGAGGAAGAAGAAGCCCCTCTGGGTGCTGCAGCCAGTAAGAGCATCAGCACCCTAAGCCCTGGGGTTCCTGCACAGGACGGAGGACCCCATGAGTGGCACCCATTCCTCCTGTGCCTGAGGTATGTTGGCTCTGGGGGTAACCCAGAGAGTCCCCCGTTTCTATGCCCTGTCATAGCCTAGACTATTTACTGGCTGTCGTTTAGACTCTAATCCCTACTAGAAATAGCCGACTCCCTTTGCTGTGTCTGCGTGAGTCTGGGCAGACTCCTCAGGCAAAAGGCCCCGTGTCCATCATTCACTCAGGGAGACACTGTCACTCCTGTCTTGGTCCCAGAGCTGTGGAGGACTCAGACAGGGAGGGTGCAGAGGAGCCTCTGAGGCCCCATCTCCCAAAGCCTTCCGAGGACCTGCGAATCCTGGCTGCCTCTGAGAAGCCCAGGGATGGAAGCCCGAGGGCAGCATTGGGGGTGCGCATTCTGCTGCCCTGGGTGGTTGATGTCTGGGTTGGTGACATTGGGGTGGGGGGGACACTGTGCAGCTCACAGCAGTGGCTGTAGCATCTTCAGGCTACAGCTGCTGATGGAGAGAGCGAACTCTGTCCCAGACCCTCAGCCACCGACCTCACGGGCCCCCAGATGGCAAACTGGATTCCAGCAGTGAAGAAGTTGAGGAGCTTCCCCTGGCTTCTGCTGATACCGAGCTCAGACACTGCTGATGTCCTCACTGCCTGACAAGTGATGGGGACTGTGGCTCCCACAGAAGCCGACAGGGAGGCTGGAGCCAGGGTCATCACCATGGTACATATGGCCCTGAGATGGGAGACAGACACAGATGTGCACACTCGTCGTCGAGCTCTATGAGGGCTGCCCCGAGCAGCCAGGCAGCGCTGACCACGCGGACTGAGTATCTCTGCTGCTGTCCTTCCTCAGCTGGGAAACAGAGCACCAGAGCCCTAGGAGATGAGCAGAGGCCCTCGTGTCCATGCTGGGCCACCCTGTGACAAGGGCTGCAGGGCTTGCACAGCCCAGAACCTGGGAGAAGCTGAGCAGCTCCTCGGTGTGCTTCTGGTGGACGTCACTGGGGCCAGGGAGGCTTCTGCTTTGCTCTTATTCTCTAATGGCCTTGGTGTGAGAAGGAGGTGCAATAAATAGAACACACTGGAGGGGTATGATTTATAAGGAATGGCTGTGCTTGGTTCCTGCCACACTCCTGGGAGGCCGACATGAAGTTCTCTGCTCTGGCCATCTGGAGAGTGAATCCACCAATATAAGATCTCCATCCCTCCCTCCCTCTCTGTCACTATGTCTTTCAAATAAACAAATCTTTAAGAGAGAGAGAGAGAGAGAGAGAGAGAGAGAGAGAGGGAGACCAGTTTGCAATATGAGAATGCATATTAATGTCATGGCTCTCACGATTCTGAGGTTTAATCAGACTTGAAACACGCCAGTTACTAAGTAATTTTGGTTTGAGAAACCCATGACAGATAGGAGAGGAATGCAGAGAGGATGAATGAAGAATGAAACAAGGCTCCTTCCTCTTGCTCCTACCCTAGCAGCCCTCCTCCTAGTCCTATGACTGCAAAGACAGACTCCCTTGATTTTGGTTGTCCGTATCTATTACCCAGTAGGACATTGCTTAATTTAGTCAATCCTCAGGCCCAAGGTCAGAGAGACATTTATCAATAAAACCCGTCAACCAACCACCCAACCAAAAGAACAACCCAAAACCACAGCAATCCCCAGGAAGCTCACCACCTGTAGGCTATTTGTATTTTGTCTTTCTTCCTATATTTTCCTGCTAACGTTTGTTTTTCAGCATCTCCTGCATTTCCTTCCTATATTCCATATTGCAGCTATCTCAGCTGTAATATGTGAGAAAGATAAGCTGTGGTGCAGTCACTCTGCCCCGCTTTGCCACTACGGAAAGAAAATCTCACTGCTACATGGGGCTCTTTCATGGCCAATATTCCTCTTTCTAAACTTTGGGACAATCACTAGGGTTGCATAAATTGATGTTTATGACCCTTGAAAAAATCACAAAAATTTCAAGAGTCTGAGTGAGAGATCGTGTGGAAGTCAGGGCTGGAGAGAAAAGATCAATACGGGAATGTTTGTTTGTAGCTGCAAGAGAAGCTAAGGAAACATCAAATGTGTTCAGGACAGAAACAAGGAGGTGGTAATATAGAAAGAGCTCCAAGGTCTCTGTCTCCGACCGAGTAGTCACATAGACAAGCTGGGCACACAGACACGTGTGTGTTTAGAGTAACGTGGGAGCTCCAGGGAAGGAGAAGCAGCCCTGGCAGTTGAACTTGCCTGAATGGCCTCCCCTGGGAGGTTTCTGCCTTAGCCCCAGTCCCCTGGGAGGGACAGCAAAGCCTACAGCATTTTCAGCTTCTACCCTGCAGAGGGTAATATCTGTCTCTCAGCCAAGATGATATCAAGAACCAGATGCAAACCAGAAAAAAGACAAGTTTGGGAGTTCAGCCTGACCCTCACTGTCTCCTTCTCCACTAGATAAACAAGATGATTTCCTACAAAAATGACTTGTTTATAAATTCCCACATCAAGTCCATCTCCTCTTGCTTGATCCTGAGAATGGCCTACCACAGCTTGGCAGTCTGTTCCTCTTCTTAGAACTAAAGGATTCAGATTTTTCTAGGTTCCAGTGTGTTTCTGAGTGAATATTCCAGGCTCCTAAAGAGATATACAGCCTATGGACTCTGTCAAATGCTGTGACCAAGGGCAAGGAGACAGTCCAGGCAGGTGCTGATACCACAGTAGGGGATTCTTTGATCCGACCAGCAGGGAGCTGTTGTTGACTTCCTCTGGGAACACAATCTGTAATAGTTAAGCTCAAGCAAGATCAAAGTGCTCCTAGGACCTGCACTCACAGACAGACTGAACTGGTAGGGTTGGGCAGTTGGTTTATAAAGAAAAAAAAGAAAAAAAGAAAGAAAAGAAAGAAAGGAAGGAAGGAAGGAAGGAAGGAAGGAAGGAAGGAAGGAAGGAAGGAAGGAAGGAAGACAACAATAACTCATCTCCTCAATGCCAGAACTGTAGAATTCATCAATGCTGGGACGCTTATCCTGTGTCACATCTCAAAAACACGAGACACAAGCCACACTGGAAGAACCATTCATTCTGTTTCTGTAATTTGGCTCATTCGCCTCACCTGGCACACAGAACAACGGATGCCCAAGCACCAGGACCAGTGACATTCCCTGGCCGCTCCTGCACTGCCCAATGGTGCTGAGCCCTAGATCTCTACAGGGTTGAGTTAAAAGTCCCTGAGTCTGAGGGCTGTGCCTGGGGACATGGGCGGAGCATGTGAGGCACCAGGAATGAGACAAGGGCAAATTGTGGGGGTAGGGATGCTGGCACAGCCATGACCTGATTCCTACTGGAGATGCCTGCACTTCCGGGATTCTCTGCACTCCTTTCTCTTATCAGAATATTTTGGAGTTTCTAAGGAGGGGCCCTGGGTGATAGGATTTTGCCGCCAGCCCAGGTTCCTGGACTCACTTGCAAATGGAAATTAACAAGAGGGCGACCTGCTGCACAGAGGAGGTTTCCTGTGGTCTTGTGCAGGAGCACAGGGAGCCAGCACAGCAGGCAGGAGTCCCTCCGACTGGTCCCCCCAGGGAGCTAAGCTCCTGCTTCTATGGACTTGGGGACACAGAACAGTTTTTCTAGGCACACAGCACCTAGATCTGCACCCAGCCTGTGGCTGCGGCTTATCCCCCTCAACCCACAACAGTTCAGTGTGCACCCAGCTCTGCGCTGTGTGGGAGCTGTTAGCTATCTCGCCCATGACACGCTCCAAGTGGTGCTGTTGCTCCCCCCAGGAAGGTCACATGTTGGTCACGTTGCACTATTCTGAGCATGCACGCAGGTTGGGGAAGTCCTTAACTGCTAATGCACCTATGAAGCCTCATGTGTTGGACCAAGTACTACCGCCACCCACATAGGCGCAGATGGAGTTCCGGACGTCTGACATCAGCCTGACCCAGCTCAGACCAGGGCTGCACAAGTTTACCTGCAGTGCGCATGCTTCTACCAGGAAATGTCACATCCCAAAGTCTCTGAGAGATATTTGTCATAATTTTAAATGAACTGGAGGACAGATGGTATAATGTATTCATGGTTATGTTGGGGTTTGTAGGACAAAGTCCTTTTTTCTGGAGAGTATGTGCTAATCATTCAACTTTGGTTAACCCATCCTGCCCGCAGAGATGCACAGTCAGTTAGGAGAATTCTCTACAACCCCTCAGCACCTGCACACAGGTGCCGTGTCCCTAGTTGTCCACAGCAGACCCAGGTTGCACAGGTCTCCTACAGAGAATGTTTCTCTGGAGTCTCAGCAGAGAGAGGACCAGTGTGGGTAGAGGTCCACGCTCTCCTCATGGCTCAGCCCAGCTTTGCTGCTACTGCTCCACCTGTGACAGGGGCTGCAGGGCTTGCACAGCCCAGAACCTGTGAGAAGCTGAGCAGCTCCTCAGTGTGGTTCTGGTGGACTTCACTCAGGCCAGGGCAGCTTCTGCTTTCTCTTATCCCCTAATGGCCTTGGTGTGACGTAAAAGAGCAATGAATAGAAAACATGGCGAGGGCTATGATTTTTCAAGAAATGGCTGTGCTTGGATCCTGCCACACACTGGGAGTCTTACATGGAGTTCTGTGCTCTGGACTGTGGCCTGACCCAGCCTCAGCTGACAGGTCATACGGGAAACTACCAGCACGTGGAAGACTCTCTCACTCTCTCTCCTTTCTCTCTCTCTGTCTCCCTCTCTCTCTCCCTCTCCTCTCGCTCTCAGTCTCACTTTGCCTTTCACCAAATCTCAGTATTTCAAGTAAATAAATAAATGAATATTTTTGAAAAAATTGTAAATATTACATTTAAGAATTATCTCCACTAGGCATATGTATTAACCCCAGTGAAGACACCCTTCCAAAACTGGGTTTCCCTTTTTTCTATCTAGTATCTGGGCACTGAATCTTTTTTATTAATATTTATTTATTTGAAAGGCAGGGTTACACACAGAGAGAAGGAGAGGCAGAGAGAGGAAGGACAGAGACATTGAAAGAGAGAGAGAGAAAGGTCTTCCTTCCATTGGTTCACTCCACAGTTGGCCACAACAGGCAGAGCTGTGATATTTGAAGCCAGGAACAAGGAGCCAGGAGCCAGGAGCTTTCTTCGGCTCTCCCATGCAGGGTCAGGGACCCAAGGACTTGAGCCATCTTCTACTGCTTTCCCAGGCCACAGCAGAGAGCCAGATCTGAGCGAGCAGCCAGGACTTAAACCAACACCCATATTCAATGCCAGCGCTGCAGGCATTTACTTGCAAGGTCACAGCGCAGGCACCCTGGGCACTGATTCTTCCACTGATCTGTGTATTGGCTGGTTTCATTCCTCAGCAATTTCAGTACTACTACTATAATAGCCTGCATAGTAGTAAGTGGCAGCATCGTCTCACTGCATGCCGGTGATGGTGAGAGTGAACTGTTTCCCAAATCCACTGCCACTGAACCGCGATGGGACCCCTGATTCCAGTTTTGATGCATCGTAGATCAGGAGCTTGGGAGGCTGCCCTGGTTTCTGCTGATACCAGGATAAGTAGTTGTTACTAAAAACACTCTGACTGGCCTGTCAATTGATGGTGACTGTGCCTCCCACAGCTGCAGACACAGGGGATGGAGTCTGGGTCAGCACTCGTGCAAATGTGACATTTGACAAAACTCTAAATGAACTGGAACACTGGGTGGTGTAATCTATTCATGGTTATGTTGGGATTCTGTAGGAGAAAGTCCTTTTTCTGAAGAGTATGTGCAAACATCTTAGAATTAGCAACCTGCACTTGCTTACCATTTGACTTTTGGAAATCCATCCTGCCCACTGAGATGCACAGTCAGATAGGAGAATTCTCTCCATCCATCAGCACCTGCACACAGGTGCTGTGTCTCCAAGTGTCCACTTCAGACCCAGGTTGCTCAGGTCTCCTACAGAGAATGTCTCTCTGGGGTCTCAGCAGAGAGAGGACCAGTGTGGGTAGAGGTCCATGCCCTCCTCATGGCTCAGCCCAGCATTGCTGCTACTGCTCCACCTGAGACAGGGGCTACAGGGCTTGCACAGCCCAGAACCTGAGAGAAGCTGAGCAGCTCCTCAGTTTGGTTCTGGTGGACGTCACTGAGGCCAGGGCGGCTTCTCCTTTCTCTATTTCCCTAATGGTCTTTTTTTTTTTGACAGGCAGAGTGGACAGTGTGAGAGAGAGACAGAGAGAAAGGTCTTCCTTTGCCATTGGTTCACCCTCCAATGGCCGCTGCGGTTGGCGTGCTGCAGTTGGCGCATCTCGCTGATCCAAAGCCAGGAGCCAGGTGCTTCTCCTGGTCTCCCATGGGGTACAGGGCCCAAACACTTTGGCCATCCTCCACTGCACTCCCTGGCCACAGCAGAGAGCTGGCCTGGAAGAGGGGCAACCGGGACAGAATCTGGCACCCCGACCAGGACTAGAACCCGGTGTACCAGAACCGCAGGCGGAGGATTAGCCTATTGAACTGCGGCTCCGACCAATCCCTAATGGTCTTGGTGTGACGTAAAAGAGCAATAAACAGAAAACATGGTGAGGACTATGATTTGTAAAAATGGCTGTGCTTGGATCCTGCCACACACTGGGAGTCCTACATGGAGTTCTGTGCTCTGGACTCTGGCCTGACCCAGCCTCAGCTGACAGGGTCATCCGGGAAACTACCAGCACATGGAGGATTCTCTCTCTCTCTCTCTCTCTCTCTCTATCTCGCTCTCTCTCTCTTTCTGTCTCTCTCACTTTGCCTTTCACCAATGCTCAATCTTTCAAGTAAATAAATAAATATATATTTTGAGAAATGGGAAATATTGCATTTAAGAAAATAAATGGGGGTCACAGGAGCAATCGTGTCAGTTTTCAATCTCTGATGGAGTAGTTCTTCATTTAATCCAAAATCAGATAGAACATTCTCATCGAATTGCACCATAGCAGCTTCTTTGTTGGTATATAAAAGCACATAAGGAATAGTATCACAATCTCTTAGGCATGGAATAATTGGAAGAAATTGAACAGAGCTCTGTATGTCATAGATCTTTATTTTAGTGGGCCAGGCAGATGAAAAACAAACCAATGACGTTCCAACTGTGTTCCCACTGTGCTCGGTGTGATGCACCTCCCATGGAGCAGGGCCAGTGCTCAGGACAATGGGGCTGTGGGTGTTCAGGTGCACGTGTGCCTCCTTCTGTCTCCACCTAGACAGGGGTAGAGGCAGAGGCAGAGGAGAGGGAATGTATCAGGCAACTCCACATTTGTGTTTCCTGAAAAAAAATTCTACTCTCAGTAATGGTCAGAAAGCCAAATTGTCTCAGGCAAAAGATTATAACATTTCTCATGTCCCTGTACAAGAATGTCAGTTAGCACACAGCTCAAAGGTAAGAATCAGTGCCCAGACACTGGATATAAAAAAAAATTGAGCCCAGCTTTAGTGTGCATTAGCAGGAAATGGGGTCAGAAGTGGAGCAGTAGGATTCAAACCAGTCTCTGATGTAGGCTGCTGGCATTGCAAGTGGCAGCTTAATCCACTGTGCCATGATGCCAGTCCACCCTCCTCCCTAGCTTTTCTTAGAAATACAGTGAAGGTTTCAGGAAGAGGAGAGAGGGAAGTTCTTTCCTTTATGTCCTCAGACCTATGGTGACCTCTTGAAACTTTCACTCATTGTTTCTTCTTCCGTCCTTGACTCAGAAATCTGACTGCGGATGGGAGAGCGCACCTGTGTGATCTCTCCTCTAAGCACCTGCCTTCTCCTTCTGAGTCCTGGTCTCTGGCAGCCACTTGTTCTGAGGATGTTTATTCTGAGTCAGTACAGAGGTCAGTGTGGGGCAGAAGTCTCGTATCTCAGAGACCATCTCCCTGGTGCAGCGGTCTGCCTTGAGGGGACAATGTGAGGGCATCAGAGGACAAGCAGGCAAAGATATTTACCTCAACTTTACGGTGTAAGTAAGTTTCCTAAGAAAAGGGACTTTCTTCTACAGAATCCCAACATAACCATGAATACATTACACCATCTTCTTGACCCATAAACTCAAAGTTTTGGAAATGTCCCTCAGTGACTTTGGGAGGTGATGTTCTTGGCAGGAACATGCGCACTGCAGGTAAACTTGGGCAGTCCTGGTCAGAGCTGGGGAGGAGGAGACACAGCCCCTGGGCTGAGTTCTGAGCTGCCCTGGGCCCTTCAGCTGGGCACAGCCCTGCCCCGCCCCTGCTCATTTGCATGTCCCCAGAGCACCGCCCACCTCTCTGGGCATTTAGCAGCAGGCTGCTCCCACCCCATGCAGGAGGCAGTGCCAGGCAGGACCCAGCATGGACATGAGGGCCCCCACTCAGCTGCTGGGGCTCCTGCTGCTCTGGCTCCCAGGTAAGGAAGGACAGCAGCAGGAACGGCCTCGGGCAGTGTGGCCAGGGCTGCCCGTCTCTGCAGGAGCGTCCTCTTAGAACGTGAGGATGAGTGTGGTCTCTGTGTTTCTGTTTCCCTCCTCAGGTGCCACATTTACCCAAGCCCCGATGACCCAGACTGCATCGCCCGTGTCTGCACCTGTGGGAGGCACAGTCACCATCAATTGCCAGTCCAGTCAGAGTGTTTATGGTAACAACGAATTATCTTGGTATCAGCAGAAACCAGGGCAGCCTCCCAAGCTCCTGATCTATCTGGCATCCAATCTGGCATCTGGGTCCCATCGCGGTTCAGCGCAGTGGATCTGGGACACAGTTCACTCTCACCATCAGCGGCGTGCAGTGTGACGATGCTGCCACTTACTATAGTGCAGGTAGTTATGATAATTTTGCTGATACCACAGTGATACAAGCCCTAACAAAACCCCCCAGCAAAGCAGAAGTGTGAGGCTGGGCTGCCCCAGCTGCTCCTCCTGGGCCCCATCTGCTGAGAGTGATTCTCAGAGCAGCCAGGCTTGAAGGTCCTGCAGGGTCGGGTGGAAGGGGCCAGGGTGAATCCTCTGTGGCTTCCTCATGTCCACCCTCTTAGGAGCTGCAGTTCTGACATTCCATGACCCTACTTGCTATAAAAAGGAAAAGCAATTATTCTTCCCAATTATCTGAGGTTGGAGTATCATTTGGGATTCTTTGAGCAAAAGAGAAAAAGATATTGCTAGCAATAACAAAATTTTTGACATACAGAGTTAGACTGTAGGAGAGAGAGACAGAGAGAAAGCTCTTCCTTCCATTGGTACACCCCCCAAAAGGCCGCTAGAGCTGGAATTAGGCCAATCTGAAGCCAGGAGCCAGGCACTTCCTCCTGCTCTCCCATGCAGGTGCAGGGGCCCAAGCACTTGGGCCATCCTCCACTGCCTTCCCGGGCCACAGAAGAGAGCTGGAGTGGAAGAGGAGCAACCGGAACTTGAACCCGGTGCCCATATGGGACGCTGGCGCCACAGGAGAGCATTTACCAAGTGAGCCACAACACAGGCCCTAAGCAAAAAAAATTTTAAACACAGGTGATTATAAAAATTTTATGAAGGAAAGCAATTTGATGTCTACACTTACTTAAAAATATTTATTTGCCTATTGAAAGTCTGTGTTTTACACCCACCCACCAACACACACACAAACACACAGACGTACACAGTTTCAGCGAGAGTTTTTAAAATTGCTCTTGTTCCTGTAGCATGAAACCAGACAACACACAAGTCCGTGGCAAGATTCGTTCCCCTGACACTGGAGATAACAACAAATGGAGCCCAGATATGTTCTGTAAGCTGGTGCATCCACAAATGGCTGTAACAGTGAGTTTTTGGCCAAGCAGACCCCAGAGCCAGAACTGCCCCTGGGTCTCCCCTGAGGGGCCGGAATCCAAGAACTTGGGCCAATTTCTGGTGCCTCCCAGGGTGTGCAATAGTAGGAAATGGGAGCAGAAGTGGAGCAGTGGGATTCAACCCAGTCTCTGATGTAGGCTGCTGGCTTTGCAAGTGGCAGCCTTATCCACTGTGCTATGATGCCGGCCTTCCCTCCTCTGAGGATTTTCTTAGGAAAAATGTGAAGGTTTCAGGACAGAGGAGAGAGGGAAGTTATTTTCTTGATGTTCCTCAGACCCACGGTGGGGCATTGAAACTTTCACTTATCTCTTCCTTTGTATCCTGAGCATGGGGTTCCGTTCCTGGTTTCTCCAGCGTCAGGATGGCCACATTTCCTGCTCTGTGGCCCCTCCCCCCATCACTCCACAGCCTGCTGCCCTGTCACAGCCCCTGGACGCTGGCACTCCTCCGGACTTCAGGACCATTGGGATTGTATCACTCCCACCAGGTCCTTCTGCATCATTTCCCCATCACAGCCCTTAATCAGCCAACCTGCCCAGCTCCTGAGAAGACAGTCCTAGAGTGCAGGCAGTAGGACGTGGATGGCTTCTGTATTGGAGACGATTTCCGTCTTGTCTTACACTCTTATCATCTCTGCCACTGTCTACCTTGAGACCAAATTAGACCTGAAAGGGTGAAGCCACCTCCTGCAGTGCCAGGATCCCATGTGGGTGCCGGTTCATGTCTGCAATGGAAGAAGAAGAGCTGGGACACGAATCAGTGCCCATATGGCATGCTGCACTACGGTTGGAGGATTAACTTAGTGTGCACAGTGCTGGCCCCTCACTGCACTCTTACAAATCAGCTACAATTTGTAAACCTAGATGACTTGTCACAGAAGCCAACCAATTGTGAGCAGATAAGTTAGAAATTTAATTAAACCTCCGGGACCAATTCAGAGAGTGCATGGAAAAGAATTAGGAGATCAGCTTGTTTTACTGCAAGAAATTTTGACTCCATGCATAATTTTTCCTTTTTCTTTTTATTACTTATTTTACTTGAAAGTCAGAGTTACACACTGAGAGAGAAGGAGACGCAGAGAGATACACACTCACACGCGCGCGCACACACAGAGACAGAGAGAGAGGTCTTCCATTTGCTGGTTTACTCCCCAATTGCCCACCCGTGTGGATTGTGGTGATCTGAAGCCAGGAACCAGGAGTTTCTTTCAGATCTCCCATGGGTGTACAGGAGCCCAAGGACTTGAGCTGTCTTCTACTGCTTTCCCAGGCCATAGCAGAGAGCTGGATGGGAAGTGGAGCAGCCATGTCAAACCGGTGCCCATATTGGATTCCGTCATTGCAGACAGCGGCTTTACCTATTAGACCACAGCGCCGGCCCCCTCCAGGTCTTCTTATTAACACAACTATATCATTTCATTTAAGAGCATACATATTGACCAGAGGCCTCTCCAAAGCACATGTTAAGCACTGAAATATAGAGAAAACAAATCTTCAACATATTGTATGGAGTTCTCACCACATATACTCTGTTAGATTTGTGTTTAGTAGGCCAGTTGTTTTGTATTTGTGTATTGCATAGGACTTCTTTTTTAATTGATAGTTAAACCCATTTTTAAAACATAAGTCTCAGCCAAAAAAAAAAAAATAGTGAAAGGATTTCATGAAAACTCCTGAGATGTTGAATGTGGAGGCAGCACCAGACTCTGACTGGGGTCACCACTCCTTGAGCTCTTCTCTAGGTGACAGCTCCAGAGAAGCAGCCTGCGGGTGTTCCTAACACTTCGTGCACTTACCTCTAAGTCTAGAGTAAGCCCCAGTGAAACATGGAAATACATATAGAACTGTTAGGTCTATATGCCAAAACTTGAAGTGAACTGGCAGACAATTTGTTGTCATTTATTAATGGATCTGTTGGGATTCTGGGAAGAAGGTCAGTTTTCTAGAGAATAGTTAACACCTTAAGGCTGAGGGCCGTGTCTTACGTGCTTGTCCTCTGATGCCCTCACATTGTCCCCTAACGGCAGACCGCTGCCCTAGGGAGATGGTCTCTGAGAGTCGAGACTTCTGTCCCACACTCACCTCTGAAACTGATCAGAATAAACATCCTCAGAACAAGTGGCTGCCAGAGACCAGGACTCAGAAGGAGAAGGCAGGTGCTTAGAGGAGAGATCACACAGTTGCGCTCTCCCACCTGTAGCCGGAGTTCTGAGTCAAGGATGCAGAAGGAAAGAAAAGTGAAAGTTCAAGGCCTCACCATAGGTCTGAGGAACATCAAGAAAAATAACTTCCCTATCACCTCTGTCCTGAAATCTTTATGTTATTCTTAAGAAATTCTATAGAGGAGGGAAGGCTGGCATCGTGGCACAGTGGATGAGGCTGCCACTTGCAATGCCAGCAGCCTACATCAGAGTCACGTTTGAATCCCCACTGCTCCACTTCTGAGCCCATGTCCTTCTAATGCACACCCTGGAAGGCACCAGAAAATGGCCCAAGTTCTTGGATTCCTGCTCCACAGGGGAGACCCAGGCCCAGTTCTGGCTCTGGGCTTCTGCTTGCCCGGTCCTCACTGTTACAGCCATTGTGGATGCACCAGCTCACAGAACATATCTGGGCTCCATTTGCTGTTATCTCCAGTGTCAGGGCACCGATTCTGGCCACTGACTTGTGTGTTGCCTGGTTTCATGCTACAGGAACAAGAGAAATTTTAAAACCTTTTTGTCCTCAATCAAAGGACAATTTGGCTTTCTGCCCATTACTGAGACTACACCTTAGTCTGTTTCTTCAGGAACACAAGTGTTGAACTGACCAATTCATTCTCTCTGCCTCTGCCCCTGGCCTGGCTAGGCTGAGACAGGACGATGCTCTAAGAGGACCTGGACACCCACTGCCCCCTTGCCCAGAGCAGTGGCCTTTCTCCCGGGAGGCCTCTCCCATGGAGCAGAGTGGGAGCACATGGACAACATGACATGTGTGTTTATTATCCCCCTGCCCACTAAAGTGAAAGATCTATGAGATAGAGGCCTCTGCTCCTTTTTCCCATTTATTCTATGTCTATAAGAGATTGTGATCCTGTGAGCTGTGTACCATAGTGTGTGAACAATGAAGCTATATTATTAGTCAATTTGATGAGAATTTTCTGTTTGATTTGGATTAAAGGAAGACCTTCTGAGTCTGAGGTTGAAAGCCAACACGATTACACCTGTGACCCCAGGGGAGGCAGTGCACTGGTAGCACAAGGTAGTGACAGAGGGATTGGGAGGATTGAGACTCACAGCCTTGTCTTGACTCCTGAGGAATAGTGGTTTTTCTGCTACTCCTTATGGAATTCTCTGTTTAGTGTAAGGTTAAGCTGGTGGAAATTAATTGAACGTAAGTCCACACAAAACATAAAAGTAAAAGAGAGGAGGTTGGAGGTTAGGAAAAAGGTGGGAAGTGACATTTTGCTCTCACAACTGTAGATAGGGTGGCCGGCGTTGTGCAGTGGGTAAAACTGCCACATGCAGCGCCAGTATCCCACGTGGGCACCGGTGGGAGTCCTGGCTGCTCCACTTCCAAACAAGCTCCCTGCTAAAGGCCTGGGAAAGCACCAGTAGATGGATCAAGCGTTTCAGCCCTGGCAATCATGTGGGAGACCTGAAAGAAGTTCCATGTCCCAGCTCTTGCCAGGCACAGCCCCATCAAGTGCAGCCATTGAGGAGTGAACCAACAGATGGAAGAGAACTCTCTCCCTGAAACTGTGTGTGTGTGTGTGTGTGTGTAAAACAAGCTCTTAAAATAAGGAAATAAATTTTTTTAAAAACTATACACATGAAATTGGCATCATTTATAAAATTTTCTAACCACGAGTATTTAACATATTTTTCCTTGAAATATCTACAATGTTTTCTCTTTCGCTCTATGAATCTAAAATGATGCTCAGGCTTCAAATAATCAGAGAGAATAATTGCTTTCCTTTAGCACAGTAGGGACATGGTCATGTCTGTGCTGCTGCCACCAAGGAGGAGGAAAGGAGGGAGCATCAGAGGAGTCAGCCTGGCCCCTTCCACCCGACCCTGCAGGACCTTCAAGCCTGGCTGCTCTGAGAATCACTCTCAGCAGATGGGGCCCAGGAGCAGCAGCTGGGACAGCCCAGCCTCACACTTCTGCTTTCCTGGGGGGTTTTGTTAGGGCTTCTAACACTGTGGTACCAGCACTACTACTATAATAACCGCCTAGACAGTAGTAAGTGGCAGCATCGTCACACTGCATGCCGCTGATGGTGAGAGTGAACTGTGTCCCAGATCCACTGCCTTTGAACCGCGATGAGACCCCAGAATCCAGAGTGGATGCACCATAGATCAGGCGTTTGGGAGGCTGCCCTGGTTTCTGCTGATACCAAGATAAGAGGTTGTTACTATAAACACTCTGACTGGACTGGCAACTGATGGTGACTGTGCCTCCCACAGCTGCAGACACGGACGATGGAGTCTGGGTCACCACGGCTTGGGCAAATGTGGCACCTGAGAAGGGAAACAGAAACACAGAGACCACACTCATCCTCATGTCCTAAGAGGACGCTCCTGCAGAGACGGGCAGCCCTGGCCACACTGCCCGAGGCCGTTCCTGCTGCTGGCCTTCCTTACCTGGGAGCCAGAGCAGCAGGAGCCCCAGCAGCTGAGTGGGGGCCCTCGTGTCCATGCTGGGTCCTGCCTGGCACTGCCTCCTGCATGGGGTGGGAGCAGCCTGGGCCTAAATGCCCAGAGAGGTGGGCGGTGCTCTGGGAACATGCAAATGAGCAGGGTTGGGGCAGGGCTGTGCCCAGCTGAAGGGCTCAGGACAGCTCAGAACTCAGCCCAGGGGCTGTGTCTCCATCTGCCCCAGCTCAGACCAGGGCTGCACAAGTTTGCCTGCAGTGCGCATGTTTTTACCTGGAGAGGTCACCTCCCAAAGTCCCTGAGGGACACTTGTAAAAACTTTAAGTGAACTGGAGGACAAGATGGTGTAATGTATTCATGGTTAGGTGGGATCTGTAGGAGAAAGTCCTTTTCTCTAGAGAACACCTGGTCACACCTTGGGAGCCGCAGTCAGTGTCTTTTGTCATTTGAGTGAGTGGCTGGGCTCTGATATCCTCCCAATGGCACTGTGTTCTCACGTGGGGTCCATTCTACAGCACACAGAGTACAGCTGACTGTAAGCTGGGCGAGCACACAGTGAGTCTGAGAGAGAATCTGTTGGGTAAGTATCTTGATGACCTCCTGTCAGTGCAGGTATGTGACAGCCGCAGGGTCAGCTATCAAAGAACAAGAGTGGAGGTTGAGGCTACAATTGGTTTATCTGTGTCCGCACGGAGATGAGAAATTGGCTTTGCAGGGACATGAGAGTTAGGATGAGTGGAGGGATGAGAAGGGACGGAGGAGGAGAGGAAGGAGTCTGGGATGCAGAGGAGGCCCTGCCCCACACTGACATGCAGTCTCCTGGGGTTGAGGAGGCTCTGAGAGAATGGCAGTCGGGGGCACAGCTGCTGCCCAGGAGGAACTGGGTGCAGATTTGTGTCCCCATGGAGTGAGGCAGAGACAGTGAGGAGCTGTGTGTTCTACCCCATCCTAGGCTGGTACCTGTATTATTTTAAATTCTGGCCTCGGCTATGGGATTAACACAGCCTTGTGGAGGGAATAGATTCCAAGGTAGAGACACCTGAGCTCAAATCCCAGCACCCACACCTGCTCACCATGGGACTTTGGGTAACCCTCCCTGTTACTGGGATGCAGTCAGATAGGAGAATTCTCTCCAGTCTCTCAGCACCTGCACAGGTACAGTCTCCCCAGGTGTCCACATCAGACCCAGGTTGCACAAGTTTCCTACAGAGAATGTCTCTCTGGGGGTCTCAGCAGAGAGAGGACCAATGTGGGTAGAGGTCCATGCTCTCCTCACAGCTCAGCCCAGTTTTTCTGCTACAGCTACACCAGTACAGGGGCTACAGGGCTTGCACAGCCCAGAACTTGCAAGAACGTCCCTCCCCCTCTCTCTCTTCCTCTCTCTCTGTCTTTCTCTTTCTCTCTCTCTTTCTCCCTCTCCCTCTAGAGCCTGTGTTCACCTCTCACTGATGCTCACTTTTTATGACTATATACTTGAGGAACATTGGTTTTTCTTCTACTCCGTGTTGAATTCTTTGTTTAGTGGAGGATTAAACGGGGATGATAAAGTAAATGGAAAGTATGTCATTGTAAAATTTAAAAGACAAATATAAAAAAGAGTGGGAATGGTTTGAGAAAGGAGGGAGGACATGGTGGGAAGAGTCATTATGCTCTCACAACTGTGGATAGGATGGCCCAGCCTTGTGCAGTGGGTAAAGCCGCCGCATGCAGCGCCAGCATATCACATGGGCACCGGTGGAGTCCTGGCTGTTCCACTTCAAACAAACCCCCTGCTAATGGCCTGGGAAAGCACCAGTGGATGGAACAAGTATTACAGCCCTGGCACCCATGTGGGAGACCTGAAAGAAGTTCCATGTCCCAGGTCTTGCCAGGCACAGCCTCAGCCACCACAGCCATTGAGGAGTGAACCAGCAGATGGGAGAGAACTCTCTCTCTCTCAGTGTGAGTATGTGTGTGCAGCTGCTTCCAAGGAGGAGGAAAGGAGGGAACCTCAGAGGAGTCACCCTGGCCCCTTCCACCCGACCCTGCAGGACCTTCAAGCCTGGCTGCTCTGAGAATCACTCTCAGCAGGTGGGGCCCAGGAGGAGCAGCTGGGGCCACCCCGCCTCACACTTCTGCTTTCCTGCTGGTTTTTGTTAGGGCTTGTATCACTGTGGTACAATCAGCACTACTACAATAATAACCGCCTGCACAGTAGTAAGTGGCAGCATCTTCACACTGCACGCCGCTGATGGTGAGAGTAAACTGTTTCCCAGATCCACTGCCTTTGAACCGTGATGGGACCCCAGTTGCCAGTTTGGATGCCCAGTAGATCAGGAGCTTGGGAGGCTGCCCTGGTTTCTGCTGATACCAGGCTAACCAGTTGTTATTATAAACACTCTGACTGGACTGGCAATTGATGGTGACTGTGCCTCCCACAGCTGCAGACACTGGGGATGGAGTCTGGGTCAGCACGACGGCAAATGTGGCACCTGAGGAGGGAAACAGAAACACAGAGACCACACTCATCCTCATGTTCTAAGAGGACGCTCCTGCTGAGACCGGCAGCCCTGGCCACACTGCCTGAGGCCATTCCTGCTGCTAGCCTTTCTTACCTGGGAGCCAGAGCAGCAGGAGCCCCAGCAGCTGAGTGGGGGCCCTCGTGTCCATGCTGGGTCCTGCCTGGCACTGCCTCCTGCATGGGGTGGGAGCAGCCTGCTCCTAAATGCCCAGAGAGGTGGGTGGTGCTCTGGGGACATGCAAATGAGCAGGGTTGGGGCAGAGCTGTGCCCAGCTGAAGGGCCCAGGGCAGCTCAGAACTCAGCCCAGGGGCTGTGTCTCCAGCTGCCCCAGCTCAGACCAGGGCTGCCCAAGTTTACCTGTAGTGCGCATGTTTCTACCAGGAGACTTCACCTCCCAAAATCACTGAGGGACACTTTTAAAAACTTTAAATGCACTGAAAGACAATATAGCATAATCTATTTTTGATTTCATTGGGATTCTGGAAGAGAAAGTCCCTTTTCCTAGGAAATACTTTGTAACACTTTAAGGCTGATTTCATTGTCTTTACCTGTTTGTTTTCTGATGCCCTCACATTGGTCACCTCACGGCAGACCGCTGCACCAGGGAGATGGTCTCTGAGAGACAAGACTTCTGCCCCACACTCACCTCTGAAACTGTTCAGAATAAACATCCTCAGAATAAGCGGCTGCCTGAGACCAGGACTCAGAAAGAGACGCAGGTGCTTAGAGGAGAGATCACACAGGTGTGCTCTCCCTTCTGCACCTGAGTTCTGAGTCAAGGATACAGGAGGAAAATAGAAGTGAGAGTTTCAAGGAATCTCCATACTTCTGAGGAACATCAAGAAAAATATCTTCTCTCCCACCCTGTCCAGAAATGTGCACACTCTTAAGAAATCCAGAGAGGGGCCAGTGCATTAAAGCACTGGCCTGAAGCACCAGCATCCCATATGGGCACTGCTTCTAATCCGCCAGCTCCTCTTCCAATTGAGCACTCCTCTATTGCCTGGGATAGCGGTAGAAGATGGCCCAAGTCTTTGGGCCCCTGGACCCATGTGGGAGACCCAAAAGAAGCTCCTGGATCCTGTCTTTGGATCGGCACAGTCCAGCGATTGCAGCCATCTGGAGAGTAAACCAGAGGATGGTTCACTACCTCTCCCTCTGCCTCTCACTGTAAATTGACTTTCAAATAAAATAAAAAAGAAAGAAATCCGGAGAGGAGGGATGGCTGGCATCATGGCACAGTGGATAAAGCTGCCACTTGCAATGCCAGCAGCCTACATCAGAGACTGGGTTGAATCCCCACTGCTCCACTTCTCATCCCATTTCCTGCTAATGCTCACCCTGGGAGCCAGCAGACAATGGCCCAAGTTCTTGGATTCCTGCCCCACAAGGGGAGACCAGGGGCAGTTCTGGCGCTGGGCTTCTATTTGGCCAAGTAACTGTTAACAGCCATTTGTCGAGAGACCAGATAACAGAACCCTCCCTTTCCGGCTTTGCCTCTCTTTAATGCTCAGTCTTACAAGTAAATAAATAAATACTTTGAAAACTGGAAAATATTAACATTTATGAAAATTATCTAAATTTTATTTATTAGAAATAGGTATGCACCACAGTACAAAACCCTGCTAAAACTGGTCTCTATTTTTTAAAAATTTATCTAATTTATTTGAAAGACAGAGTTACAGAGAGAAGTAGAGACAGAGAGACAGGTCTTCTATCCGCTGGTTCACTCCTCAGATGTCCGTACCGGCCAGAGCTGCACCGATCCGAAGCCAAAAGCCAGGAGCTTTTTCCAGGTCTCTCACATGGGTGCAGGGGCCCAGAGACTTTGCCCAGCTTCTAAGGCTATCCCAGGCCATAGCAGAGAGCTGGATCAAAAGAGGAGCAGCTGAGACTTGAGTCCGCGCCATATGGAATGCCGGCGCTCAGGACAGGGCTTTAACCCACTGCACCACAGCGCTGTGGGCTCTATTACTTTTACATCCAGTGTCTGGGCTTTGATTCCTTTTTTTTTTTTTTTTTTTTTTTTTTTTTTTTTTTTTTTGACTTAGTGAATAGTGAGAGAGAGAGACAGAGAAAGGTATTCCTTTGCCGTTGATTCACCCTCCAATGGCCGCCACAGCTGGCACACTGCGCCCGGTGCACCGCGCTGATCCGAAGGCAGGAGCCAGGTGCTTCTCCTGGTCTCCCATGGGGTGCAGGGCCCAAGCACTTGGGCCATCCTCCACTGTCTTCACGGGCCACAGCAGAGAGCTGGCCTGGAAGAGGGGCAACCGGGACAGAATCCGGCGCCCCAACCGGGACTAGAACCCGGTGTGCTGGCGCCGCTAGGTGGAGGATTAGCCTTTGAGCCGCGGCGCCAGCCTGGGGTTTGATTCTTCCACTGACCTGTGTGTTGGCTGGTTTCATGCTGCAGCAATTGGAGATGGAAGGACTATTTGGCCATCTGAGCATTACTGAGACTATAATTAGTGTATTTTTTCAGGAAACACAGTGTGGAACTGCCCGATTTGTTCCCTCTGCCTCTCCCTCTGCCTCTTCCCGAGACAGGAGGATGCACTAGGTGGACCTGGACACCCACTGCCCACATGTCCCCAGCAATGGCAGTGTCCAGGGAGGATCTCACTTGAAGCACATGGGAGCAGGGGTAAAACATGTTTCTTATTTACCCTGATCACTAAAAAAAGATCTAGGATATCTTTATTCTACGTCTACAAAAGATTGTGATACTGCCATCATGTACCATTGTGTACAATGAAGCCACTATTGTTTCATTTCGGTGAGAAATGTCTATCTGATTTTGCATTGAATGAAAAAGTGCCCTACCAGGGATTGAAAGCCGACACGATTCTCTCATAGACCCCCAGGGGGCACCAGTGCCACCTCAGGTCTGGTAGTGACAGAGACTTGGAGGATAAGGACCCAGCCTTGTCTAGACTCTTGAGGAACAGTGGTTTTTCTGCTCACTCCTTGTGGAATTTTTGTTTCCTGGAAGGTTAAGCTGGTGGGAATAAATTAAAAGCGTGTCCAAGTAAAACTTAAAAGTAAGAGAGGAGGGTGGGAGTGAGGAAGGATGGAGGACATGATGAGAAGTGGCATTATGCTCTCATAGCTGTGGATAGGTTGTTCCAGCCTTGTGCAGTGGGTACTGCCACCACATGCAGGGCCAGCATCCCACATGGGCACCGGTGGGAGTCCTGGCTGCTCCTCTTCCAAACAAGCCGCCTGCTAATGGTCTGGGAAAGCACCATCAGATGGAACAAGTGTTTCAGCCCTGGCACCATGTGGGAGACCTGAAAGAAGTTCCATGTCCCAGCTCTGCCAGGCACAGCCTCAGCCAGTGCAGCCATTGAGGAGTGAACCAGCAGAGGGAAGAGAACTCTCTCTCTCCCTGTGTGTGTGTGTGTGTGTGTAAAACACAGACTTTCAATAAGCAAATAAATTGTTTTCAAAAACTGTACATATAAAAAAACTGTACAAATGAAATTGACATCCTTTATAAAATTTTCTAATCACCAATATTGAAAATATTTTTCCTTGTAATATCTATAATCTTTTCTCTTTGGTATATGAATCTTAAAGGATGCTATAACCTCAATTACTCAGCAAGAATCATTGTTTACTTTAGCACAGTAGGGTCATGGTCATGTCTGTGCTGCTGCCGCCAAGGAGGAGGAAAGGAGGGAGCCTCAGAGGAGTCGCCCTGCCCCTTCCACCCGACCCTGCAGGACCTTCAAGCCTGGCTGCTCTGAGAATCATTCTCAGCAGATGGGGGCCAGGAGGGGCAGCTGGGGCAGCCCAGCCTCACACTTCTGCTTTCCTGGGGGGTTTTTGTTAGGGCTGGTATCACTGTGGTACCAGCACTACTACTATAACAACCGCCTTGACAGTAGTAAGTGGCAGCATCGTCACACTGCACGCCGCTGATGGTGAGAGTAAACGGTGTCCCAGATCCACTGCCTTTGAACCGCGATGGGACCCCAGATGCCAGTTTAGATGCCTGGTAGATCAGGAGCTTGGGAGGCTGCCCTGGTTTCTGCTGATACCAGGCTAACCAACTGCTAATGCTCTGACTGGCCTGGCAATTGATGGTGACTGTGCCTCCCACAGCTGCAGACACAGAGGATGGAGTCTGTGTCATCACGACATCACATCTGGCACCTGAGAAGGGAAACAGAAACACAGAGACCACACTCATCCTCATGTCCTAAGAGGATGCTTATGCAGAGACAGGCAGCCCTGGCCACACTGCCCGAGGCCGTTCCTGCTGCTGGCCTTCCTTACCTGGGAGCCAGAGCAGCAGGAGCCCCAGCAGCTGAGTGGGGGCCCTCGTGTCCATGCTGGGTCCTGCCTGGCACTGCCTCCTGCATGGGGCGGGAGCAGCCTGCTCCTAAATGCCCAGAGAGGTGGGCGGTACTCCTGGGACATGCAAATGAGCAGGGTTGGGGCAGGGCTGTGCCCAGCTGAAGGGCCCAGGACAGCTCAGAACTCAGCCCAGGGGCTGTGTCTCAGCTGCCCCAGCTCAGACCAGGGCTGCACAAGATTACCTGCTGTGCGCATGCTTCCATTAGGAGACGTCACCTTCCAAAGTCACTGAAGGACATTGCCAGCACTTTAAATGAACTGAAGACCTGATAGTGTAATCTTTTCATGGTTAGGTTGGGATCTGTAGGAGAAAGTCCTTCTCTCTAGAGAACAGCTGGTCACACCTTGGAAGGTGAAGTCAGTGTCTTTTCCCTTTTGAGTGAGTGGCTGGGCTCTGATACCTTCCAATGTCACTGTGTTCTCACGTGGGGTCCATTCTACAGCACACAGAGAACAGTTGACTGTAAGCTGAGCGAGCACACAGTGCCTCTGAGAGAGAATCTGTTGGGTAAGTATCTTGATGACCTCCTGTCAGTGCAGGTATGTGACAGCCACAGGGTCAGCTATCAAAGCACGAGAGTGCAGGAGGAGGCTTCGATTGGTTGATCTGTGTCTGCACAGAGGTGAGAAAATGTCGTTGCAGAGAAATGAGAGGTAGGATGAGCGGAGGGATGAGAAGGGATGGAGGAGGAGAGGAAAGAGTCTGGGATGCGATGCAGAGGAGGCCCTGCCCCTCACTGACATGCAGTCCCCTGGGGTTGAGGAGGCTCTGAGAGAATGGCAGTCAGGGGCACAGCTGCAGGAGGGACTGGGTAGAAGATGTGGGTTCACATGGAGTGAGGCAGAGACAGTGAGGAGCTGTGTGTGTCACCCCATCCTGGGCTTGTCTCCTGTGTTATTTTAAATTCTGGCCTCGGCTTTGGGATTAACACGGCCATGTGGAGGGAGTAGATTTAAAGTTATAGAGACCTGAGCTAAATCACAGGACTCCCACCTGCTCACATGGGACTTTGGGTAACCCTCCCTACCCACTGAGATGCAGTCAGATAGGAGAATTCTCTCCAGTGTCTCTGCACCTGCACACAGGTGCCATGGCCCCTGGTATCCATATCATTCCTAGGTTGCACAGGTCTCCTCCAGAGAATGTCTCTCTGGGGGTCTCAGCAGGGAGAGTACCAATGTGGGTAGAGTGCCCATGCTTTCCTCTTGGCTCAGCCCAGCTTTGCTGCTGCTGCTACACTGGTGACAGGGGCTGCAGGGCTTGCATAGCCCAGAACTTGCAAGAACGTCCCTCTCCCTCTCTCTCTTCCTCTCTCTCTGTCTCTCTTTCTCTCTCTGCCTCTCTCTCCCTCTAGAGCTCTGTATTCACCTCTCTCTGATGCTCACTTTTTTGTCTATAAATATTAAATATATCAAAAATTGAAAAAGGTGGGGCCGGCGCTGTGGCACAGTGTGCTAAAGCCCTGGCCTGAAGTGCCGGCATCCCATAAGGACATGGGTTCTAGTCCTGGGAAAGCAGTAGAAGATGGCCCAAATCCTTGGGCCCCTGAACCCACATGGGAGACCCAGAAGACTCTCCTGGCTTCGATCAACACAGCTCCGGTCGTTGCAGCCATCTAGAGAGGGAACCTGCGCATGGAAGACCTTTCTCTCTGTCTCTACCTCTCTAACTCCGTATTTCAAATAAAAATAAATAAATCTTTAAAAAATGGAAAATGGTAACATTTAAGAAAATTATCTTCACTAGAAATAAGTATTAACAACAGTACAAGACGCCGTTACTAAACTGGGTTCCTCTTTTATGTCTCCAGTGTTCGGGCCCTGATTCTTCCACTGACCTGTGTGTTGGCTGGTTTCATGCCTCAGCAATTTAAAAAATTTAAAAAGCTTCTTCCTCCATCAAAGGACAAAGTTTCTGTTACTGAGACTTCTGTTAGTTTACTTTTTCAGGAAGCACAAATGTTCAACTTCCTGATTCATTCCCTCTGCTTCTGCCCTAAGACAGGAGGATGCACTAAGTGGACCTGGACACACACTGCCCACCTGTCCCAAGCAATGGCAGTGTCCAGGGGAGGCCTCTCACATGGCCCAGAGTGGGAGCAGGTATTGAACTGCATATGTTTGTTTCTTATCTGCCCTGCCCACTGAAATGAGAGATCTAGGAGATGAAGGGCTCTGTTCGATTTTTACAATTCTTCTATGCCTAGGAGATTGTGATACTGTTCGTTGTGAGCCACTGTGTGCAAACAATGAAGCTGCTATAGGTTCAATTCGATGAGTATTTCCTATTTGATTTTGAATTGAATGAAGGACTGCTCAAGCAGGGATTCAAAGCAGACGCGATTCCACCTGTGACCCCCAGTGGGCGCCAGCGCACCTCAGGTCTGGTAGTGACAGAGGGATTGGGAGAAGAGACTCACACCTTGACTAGACTCTTGAGGAACAGTGGTTTTGCTGCTACTCCGTGTTGAATCCTTTGTTTAGTGGAGGCTGAAGCTGGTGATTATCAAGTAAATGGAAAGTATGTCATTGTAAAATTTAAAAGACAAATGGAAAAAGAAGAGTGGGGGGTGGAGTGAGGAAGGAGGGAGGACATGGTGGGAAGTGCCATTATGCTCTCATAACTGTGGATACTGTGGGCCAGCCTTGTGCATTGGGTAAAGCCACCACATGCAATGCCAGCATCATACAGGGTCATGGGTGGGATTCATGACTGCTCCACTTCCAAACGAGCTCCTTGCTAATGGCCTGGGAAAGCACCAGCGGACTGAACAAGTATTAAAGCCCTGGCACCCATGTAGGAGCCCTGAAAGAAGTTCTATATTCCAGTATTGCCAGGAATAGACTCAGCCAGTGTAGCCACTGGAGGAGTGACCCAGCAGATGGAAGAGAACTCTCTCTCTGTGTCACTGTGTGTGTGTGTTTGTGTCTGTGTGTGTAAAGCATGTGCTTTGAATAATAAATAAATCATTTAAACAACTGTACATATAAAAAAACTAAAAACTTTACATGTGAAATTGGCATCCTTTATAAAATTTTCTAATCACTAGTATTTAAAATATTTTTCCTTGTAATATCTATAATGATTTCTCTTTTGCTCTATGAATCCCAAATGATGTTCTAGCTTTGAATACTCAGAAAAAATAATTGTTTTCCTTTAAAACAGTAGGGACATGGTCATGTCTGTGATGCAGCAGCCAAGGAGGGTGAAAGGAGGGAGCCTCAGAGGAGTCACCGTGGCCCCTTCCACCAGACCCTGCAGGACCTTCAAGCCTGGCTGCTCTGAGAATCACTCTCAGCAGATGGGAGCCCAGGAGGAGCAGCTGGGGCAGCCCAGCCTCACACTTCTGCTTTCCTGGGTGGTTTTTGTTAGGGCTTGTATCACTGTGGTAAATATTACCACTATAACCGCCTGCACAGTAGTAAGTGGCAGCATCGTCACACTCCAGGTCGCTGATGGTGAGAGTGAACTGTGTCCCAGATCCACTGCCTTTGAACCGCGATGGGACCCCAGATGCCAGAGTGGATGCAGAATAGATCAGGAGCTTGGGAGGCTGCCCTGGTTTCTGCTGATACCAGCCTAACCAGTTGTTATTATAAACACTCTGACTGGACTGGCAACTGATGGTGACTGTGCCTCCCACAGCTGCAGACACGGACGATGCAGTCTGGGTCAGCACTTGCGCAAATGTGGCACCTGAGAAGGGAAACAGAAACACAGAGACCACACTCATCCTCATGTCCTAAGAGGACGCTCCTGCAGAGACGGGCAGCCCTGGCCACACTGCCCGAGGCCGTTCCTGCTGCTGTCCTTCCTTACCTGGGAGCCAGAGCAGCAGGAGCCCCAGCAGCTGAGTGGGGGCCCTCGTGTCCATGCTGGGTCCTGCCTGGCACTGCCTCCTGCATGGGGCGGGAGCAGCCTGCTCCTAAATGCCCAGAGAGGTGGGCGGTGCTCTGGGGACATGCAAATGAGCAGGGTTGGGGCAGGGCTGTGCCAGCTGAAGGGCCCAGGGCAGCTCAGAACTCAGCCCAGGGGCTGTGTCTCCAGCTGCCCCAGCTCAGACCAGGGCTGCACAGTTTACATGCAGTGCGCATGTTTCTACCAGGAGATGTCACATCCCAAAGTCACTGAGGGACACTTGCATAAAATTTAAGTGTTCTTGACAAGTTGTTTTAATTGATTCGTGGTTCTTTTGGGATTCTGTAAGAGAAAGTCCATTTTCTAGGGAATACTTAGTTACACTTTAAAGCTGATATCTATGATTTTACTTGCTTGTCCTCTGATGCCCTCACATTGTCCCCTCACGGCAGACCTCTGCACCAGGCAGATGGTCTCTGAGAGACGAGACTTCTGTCCACACTCATCTCTGTACTGACTCAGAATGAACATCCTCAGAACAAGCGGCTCCAGAGACCAGGACTCAGAAGGAGAAGGCAGGTGCTTAGAGAAGAGATCACACGTGTGCTCTCTCCCATCTGCAGCCAGAGTTCTGAGTCAAGGATGCAGGAGGAACCAGAAGTGCGAGTTTCAAGGACTCACCAGAAGTCTGAGGAACATCAGGGAAGAGGCCAAGGCCACTCTGGCTGTCTGCAAGGTCTCAGCAGGAGTCTGTCTCCGTGGGTGTGAGAACCACAAGCTGCGATCTTCTTGCTTGTTTTAGGTTTTTGATACAAAAAAGCCAGAGTTTCCTGGTGATCTCGCTGATGATCCTACATTCTGGGAAATCTCTGAGAATCAGCCTCTGATCCAAATGACCTCACTGACAGCTGAGCTGTTGATGGACTGGATCCTCCTAGAGTCAATCAACCCTCTCCGATGCTTCAGTTACCTGCAGTTAAAGCCTAGAGGGAACTTAAACTGTAGTGCATATGGTACGCAGTTAGACCTGATTTAGGGATGAGAGGGTCCTTGGGGAAGGTCTTCAGTCTCCTGCTATAATCCACTTGAGAGTCTGTCTCATCATAGACTAATGACTGGTAAATGAGAGTTAACAATTTAAGTGGCTGAGAGAAACACAAACAGTGCTAAGTGCCTGAGTTTGTGTGGCCTGGTGGAAAGAACATAAAGTAATTACCAAAATCAGTGAGCGAGTCTTGAATGAGTTACTAAAACTAATAGTAGTGAAGGGATATGGAAAGGACGTGTATAATGAACTGGTTTGTTTGAGTAGGGTTTAATGATTAATAACTAGTAGAATTAAACTAAAAGGTAGATGTTCCAATCGTCCTAGTCAATTGTTATAAGTAATAATGAATTATTATCTAATTTAGCATCACTTTGAGTCTCTGTTCTATTGTATCTCAAATATCAAGTCAATCTTTGAAATCAAAGAACTTGTTACATGGCTATGGAAATTGGGATGAGGGAGGGGTCACACATAAGACAAGGTGAATGGTTTAAAGTGGATGGGAAACAGACTTTGTTATCCTAAGGAAGAATCATTAACTCTGTAAGGATCACTAATGAGTGGACATTCCAGAATTCATGAGAACAGTGAAGAATGTGTAAATCGAACAGCCTTGCTGTGAGCCTGTCTCTCATTCCTCCCTACTCAGATGCCTCCCACACCATTGGGAAGCCCTGGATCTGCTGGAGCTGGCCTCTGGCACGTCAGAAAAACTAACTTCCCTCTCTCCTCTGTCCAGAATCCTTCACATTTTTCTGAAGCAAACCCGGAGAGGAGTTAAGGCTGGCATCGTGGCACAATGGATAAGGCTGCCACTTGCAAAGCCAGCAGCCTATGTCAGAGACTGGTTTGAATCCCCACTGCTCCACTTGTGATCCCATTTCCTGCTATGCACACCCTGGGAGGCAGCAGAAAATGGCCCAAGTTCTTGGATTCCTGCCCCACAGGGGAGACCAGGGGCAGTTCTGGCTCTGGGCTTCTGCTTGGCCAAGTCCTCACTGTTACAGCCATTTGTGGGAGCACCTCTTGCACAACATTCTCTCTCTCTCTGTGTGTGTGTGTGTGTGTGTGTGTGTGTCTGTCTGTCTGTCTGTCTGTCTTTGCCTCTTACCAATGTTCAGTCTTACAAGTAATTATATCAATATTGAGAAAAATAGAAAATGTTAACATTTAAGAAAATTATCTTTGTTAGAAACAAGTATTCACCACAGTACAAGACACCCTGGTAAAACTGGGCTCCATTATTTTTACATCCAGTGTCTGAGCACTGATTCTTCAAATGACCTCTGTGTTTCCTGCTTTCATGCTACAGCAATTTGAGAAATTTAAAAAGCTTTTTCCTTAGTCGAAGGACTATTTGGCCTTCTGACCATTACTGAGAATACAATTAGTTTATTTTTTCAGGAGACAGTGTTGAACTCCCCGATTTTCCCTCTGCCTCTGCCTCTGCCTCTGCCTCTGCCTCTGCCTGAGACAGGAGGATGCACCAGGTAGAACTGGACTCCCACTGCCCACGTGCCCCCAGCAATGGTGGTGTCCAGGGAGGATCTCAGTTGAAGCACATGGGAGCAGGTGTGAAACATATGTTTGCTTATTTGCCCTACTCACTAAAATGAAAGGTCTGTGAGAGAAAGAGCTCTGTTCAATTTTGTACAATTGTTCTATGCCTAGGAGGCTGTGATGCTGTTAGTCGTGTGCAGTTCTGTAGAAACGTTGGAGATACTATTGGTTCAATTCGATGAGAATTTGCTATTTGATTTTGAATTGAATGAAGAACTGCTCTCTCAGGGACTGAAAGCAGATGCGATTCCACCTGTGACCCCCAGGGGGAGCCGGTGCACCTCAGGTCTGGAAGTGACAGAGGGATTGGGGGGAAGAGAGAAACAGCCTGGACTATATGCTTGAGGAACAGTGGTTTTTCTGCTACCCCGTGTTGAATTCTTTGTTTAGTGGAGGGTGAAGTTGGTGATTATGAAGTGAAGATATGTCAGTGTAGTACTTAAAGGAAAAGGAAAAACAGAAGTGGGGTGGGGTGGGGTGAGGAAGTAGAGAGGACATGTTGGGCAGTGGCATTATGCCCTCACAACTGTGGACCTTAGGATGGCCCAGCCTTGAGTAGTGGGTAAAGCTACGTCATGCAGTACCAGCATCCCACATGGGCCCCGGTGGGAGTCCAGGCTTCTCATCTTCCAATCCAGCTCCCTGCTTCCCCGGGGAAAGCACCTGGAGCTGGCCCATGTGTTTAAGCTCTGGCACCATGTGGGACAATGAAAGGAGTTCTCTCTCCTAGCTCTGCCAGGCGCTGCTTGGCCTTTGCAGTCATTTGGAGAGTGAACCAGAGGACAGAAGATAACTCTATCTCTCCCTTAAAGTCTCATTCTCTCTCTCCTTCTCTCTCTCTCAATGTGTGTGTGTATCTGTTGGGGAGGGGGTGTGTGGAGTGTGTACTAGAGACTTTCAATAAGGAAATAAATCTTTTTAAAAAACTATATCTATAAAAATGATACCCTTTATGGAATTAATATAATCACTTGTATTAAACTCATTTTGTTTGGAATAACTATAAAGTTTTCTCTTTTGCTCTATGAATCTTAAAGGATGCTCTAGCTTTGACACTCAGAAAGAATAGTAGATCTCCTTTAGAACAGTACGGACATGATCATGTCTGGGCTTACACTGCCAAGGAAGAAATGAGGAAGCCACAGAGAGTCACCTGGCCCCTTCCACCCGACCCTGCAGGACCTTCAAGCCTGGCTGCTCTGAGAATCACTCTCAGCAGATGGGGCCCAGGGGCAGCAGCTGGGTCATCCCACCCTCACACTTCTGCTTTCCTGGAGGTTTTTATTAGGGCTTGGAACACTTTGGTACCAGCACTACTACTATAATAACCACCTTGTAAGTTAGTAAGTGGCAGCATCGTCACACTGCACGCCGCTGATGGTGAGAGTGTACTCTGTCCCAGATCCACTGCCTTTGAACTGCGATGGGACCCCAGATGCCAGTTTAGATGCCTGGTAGATCAGGAGCTTGGGAGGCTGCCCTGGTTTCTGCTGATACCAGGCTAACCAACTGCTAATGCTCTGACTGGCCTAGCAATTGATGGTGACTGTGCCTCCCACAGGTGCAGACACAGAGGATGTAGTCTTTGTAGCACTTGGGCAAAAGTGGCACCTGGGAAGGGCTTGTAACTGTGGTATGGTACCAGCACTACTATAACTATAATAGCCTGCACAGTAGTAAGTGGCAGTATCATCCACTGCGCGAGCTGATGGTGAGAGTGAACTGTGTCCCAGATCCATTACCACGGAACCGCGATGGGACCCCAGATGCCAGAGTGGATGCCCTGTAGATCAGGAGCTTGGGAGGCTGCCCTGGTTTCTGCTGATACCAGGGTAGTTGGTTGTTGTTATAAATGCTCTGACTGGATGTGCAATTGATGGTGACTGTGCCTCCCACAGGTGCAGACATGGGGGATGCAGTCTGGGTCAGCATAGCAGCAATTCGAGAGCTATAGAATTCATCAATGCTGGGACACTTATCTTGTGTCACATCTCAAAAGCACGACACACAAGACGTACTGGAAGACCATTCATTCTATTTCTGAAATTTGGCTCATTTGCCTCACCTGGCACACAGAACAATGGATGCCCAAGCACCAGGACCAGTGACATTCCCTGGCCGCTCTTCAACTGCACAATGGTGCTGAGCCCTAGATCTCTACTAGGTCGAGTAAAAAGTCCCTGAGTCAGAGAGCTGTGCCTGGGGATGTGGGTGGAGCATGTGAGGCACCAGGAAGGAGCCAATGGCAAATTGTGGGGGTAGGGATGCTGGCAAACCCTCATGACATGATTCCTACTGGAGACGCCTGCACTTCCGGGATTCTCTGCACTCCTTTCTCTTATCAGAATATTTTGGAGTTTCTAAGGAGGGGCCCTGGGTGATAGGGATTTGCCGCCAGCCCAGGTTCCTGGACTCCCTTGCACATGGAAATTAACAAGAGGGTGACCTGCAGTGCAGACCAGGTTTCCTGTGGTCTTGCGTAGGTACACGGGGGAGTGAGCACAGCAGGCAGGAGTCCCTCCGACTGGTCCCCCCACGGGAGCTAAGCCCCTGCTTCTATGGACCTGGGGAGACAGAACAGTTTCTCTAGGCACACGGCACATAGATCTGCACCCAGCCTGTGGTTGCGGCTCGTCCCCCTCGACCCACAACAGTTCAGTGTGCACCCAGCTCTGCACTCTGTGTGGGAGCTGTTAGCTATCTCGCCCATGACACGTTCCAAGTGGTGGTGTTGCTCACCCCAGGGTCCCATATTGGTCACGTTGCGCTATTCTGAGCATGCACGCAGGTTGGGGAAGTCCTTAACAGGGCACTGGGCTCTTTGTGGTTAGGAGGCTCCTCGCTCCTGACTGGTTTGGAACAGGAGTTGGATACAGAGGTCAGCAGATGGACACGAGTCAGGTCAGGAGGGGCTTATTTAGTGAGTGCTGTCCCTGTTCTCTTTCAGTTTGGTGACAGGGTATTCACAGCTGTGTACCTCCAGGCAAACAGAAGGGGAATGGCCAGAGTGACTGTGGGGAGAAGAAGGACACACCGTGGTCCCCCTGTGGGGGTGCTGAGGAGTGGAGTGGTGACCACAGAGGCCTAGGTCAGCCAGGACACTGTCCGTGCTGGGAAGACACTGTGCAGTCAGTCCCCCAAGGAACACAGCTTCTCAGCAAACTCTGTGACCCAGGGGACTGCTGCGCCCTAAGGGGAGGAAGCTTCACAACCCAGGGCCATCGTGGGAAAATGAGGAACGACCTCACTGCTTGTGCACATAGGTAACATCAAGTGTGGGAACGCAGTGTACCTGTGTAATCCATGACCAAGATCCTAACTATTCTAGTATCCTGCTGGATTCTCGACGTGATTGACAACACTGAAATCTGTGCTATTTAAACCTGACTAGTGCACACACCCACCCCGTAAGAAACGTGTGAAACCTGGAAGCAGGCAGGGTGTTAATGCACCTCAGGTCTGGTAGTGTCAGAGAGCTTAGGAGGACTGAGACTCACAGCCTTGTCTAGACTCCTGAGGAACAGTGGATTTCTGCTCACTCCTTGTGGAATTCTTTTTTTACTGGAAGGTTAAGCTGGTGGGAATAAATTGAACGTATGTCCAAGTAAAACTTAAAAGGAAAAGAGAGGAGAGTGAGAGTGAGGAAGGAGGGAGGACAAGGTGGGAAGTGGCACTATGCTCTCACATTGTGGATAGGATGGGCCGGCCGTGTGCAGTGGGTAAAGCTGCCGTATGCAGCGCCAGCATCCACATGGGCACCGGTGGGAGTCCTGGCTGCTCCTCTTCCAAACGAGCTCCCTGCTAATGGCCTAGGAAAGCACCAGCGAATGGAACCAGAGTTTCAGCCCTGGCACCCATGTGGAAGACTTGAAAGAAGTTCCATCACACTCTTGCCAGGCACTGCCTCCGCCAGTGCAGTCATGGAGGAGTGAACCAGCAGATGGAAGAGAACTCTCTCCCTGAAACTGTGTGTGTGTGCGTGTTTGTGTGTGTGTGTGTAAAACACAGACTTTCAATAAGTACATAATTTTTTAAAAAAAACTGTACATATAAAAAGACTGTACATATGAAATTTGCATCCTTTATAAAATTTTCTAATCACCAGTATTTAAAATATTTTCCTTATATTATTATTAAACTTTTCTCTTTTGCTCTATGAATCCCAAATGATGCTCTAGCTTCCATATTCAGAAAGAATAATTAATTTCCTTTAGCACAGTAGGGTCATGGTCATGTATGTGCTGCTGCCGCCAAGGAGTAGGAAAGGAGGGAGCCTCAGAGGAGTCAGCCTGGCCCCTTCCACCCGACCCTGCAGGACCTTCAAGCCTGGCTGCTCTGAGAATCACTCTCAGCAGATGGGGCCCAGGAGGAGCATCTGGGGCAGCCCAGCCTCACACTTCTGCTTTCCTGGGGGGTTTCTGTTAGGGCTTGTAACACTGTGGTATCAGTACTACTACTATATTCGCCTGCACAGTAGTAAGTGGCAGCATCGTCACACTGCACGCCGCTGATGGTGAGAGTGAACTGTGTCCCAGATCCACTGCCTTTGAACCGCGATGGGACCCCAGATTCCAGAGTGGATGCCTTGTAGATCAGGAGCTTGGGAGGCTGCCCTGGTTTCTGCTGATACCAGGATAAGAAGTTGTTATTATAAACACTCTGACTGGTCTTGCAATTGATGGTGACTGTGCCTCCCACAGCTGCAGACACAGGGGATGGAGTCTGGGTCAGCACTTGAGCAAATGTGACACCTGAGAAGGGAAACAGAGACACAGAGACCACACTCATCCTCCAGCTGACCCAGTTCAAACCAGGGCTGCACAAGTTTGCTTGCAGTGCACATGCTTCTGTTAGGTAGGAAATTAGGTATGAGCTTATGTGTGTATGACATAAAGGCCTAAAGAGAAGACTTCCACGTCCAGCATATGCATCTACATCTCAAAGTCATCCTGATAATGTTTCAGGGGCAGCCCAGTGTTCACATCCTGCCCTGCCCCCTTCTACCTGATAACCTGCCAGGTGGGGGTCCCCGCCCCTTCTGCCTGACAAATCTCCCACAATCCCCAGATGCAGCCCAGTATCTGCATTTCAAATACCCTGCTCCAGATCCCCATTCTCTAGAGGGTCATTCTCACCCTTTCTCTGAACCCAGGATGGTGCCAGCTAGGCTTCCTCCTGTCTGATACTTTCAAGGGAACACTCAGCTAGGAGCTTCTTAATATTTACAGCCATAAAATCCTTTGTTTCAGGAGGAAATGTGTGAAGACAGAGACTCATCTCCTTAAAAACCCCCGGCCTCAACCGGACGGCATGTTCAGCCCTCTGCCTCTCTGCGGAGCAGCCTGTCTGGTCTGGCCAGGTGTAATCTCTCCACTCAACCATGTGACCTCGCTCCTTCCCCTCCCCCAGTCTGAATGACTGGGCACCCTCTCAGGCTCTGTCTGGAGAGGTGCCCATCCATCCTTACGGATTTCCCTTCCCTAATAAACCTTGCTATTTTACCTCCCACTACTCTCTGTCTCACACTGAATTATTTCTTGCGCGAAGACAAGAACCCTGCAATTTCTCCGGTAAAACTTCTACCGGGAGATGTCACATCCGAAAGTCTCTGAGAAACTTTCAAATACTTTAAATGACCTGGAAGATGAGATAGCATAATCTATTCATGATTACATTGGGATTCTGGGGGAGGAAGTCGCTTTTCTAGGGAACAGTGAACACTTGAAGGTTGAGGTCTTTGTCTTTACCTGTTTGTCCTCTGATGCCCTCACATTGTCACGTCATGGCAGACCACTGCACCAGGGAGATGGTCTCTGAGAGACAAGACTTCTGTCCGACACTCACCTCTGAAACTGAGTCAGAATAAACATCCTCAAAACAAGCGGCTCCAGAGACCAGGACTCAGAAGGAGAACGCAGGTGCTTAGATGAGAGATCACACTTGTGGGCTCTCCCTTCTGCAGCCAGAGTTCTGAGTCAGGGATGCAGGAGGAAAACAGAAGTGTGAGTTTCAAGGAATCTCCATAATTATGAGAAACAAAAGAAAAATAACTTCCCTCCCTCCCCTGTCCAGAAATGTTCACACATTTTTTAAGAAATCCGGAGAAGAGGCCAGCGCTGTGGCTCAGATGGTTAAAGCACTGGTCTGAAGCACTGATATCCCATATGGGCACTTGTTCTAGCCCCACCTGCTCTCTTCTGATCCAGTGCTCCTCTATGGCCTGGGATAGCGGTAGAAGATGGTTCAAGACCTTGGGCCCCTGCACCCACGTGGGAGACCCAAAAGAAGCTCCTGGCTCCTGTCTTCAGTTCAGTGCAGGTCCAGCGATTGTAGACATCTGGAGAATGAACCAGCAGATGAAAGACCTCTCTCTCTCTCTCTCTGCCTCTCACTGCAAATTGACTTTCAAATAAAATAAAAAAAGGAATCTGGAGAGAGGGAAAGCTGGCATCATGGCACAGTGGTTAAGGCTGCCACTTGCAATGCCAGCAGCCTACATCAGAGACTGGGTTGAATCCCACTGCGCCGCTTCTGATTCCATTTCCTGCTAATGCTCACCCTGGGAGGCAGCAGAAAATGGCCCAAGTTCTTGGATTCCTGCCCCACAGGGGAGACCAGGGGCAGTTCTGGCTCTGGGCTTCTGCTTGGCCAGGAACTCACTGTTACGGCCATTTGTGGAGAGACCAGATTACAGAACCCCCCACCCCCTCCCGGCTTTGCCTCTCTCCAATGCTCAGTCTTACAAGTAAATAAATAAATATTTTGAAACATGTAAAATGCTAACATTTATAAAAATTATCTAAATTATATTTATTAGAAATAAGTATTCACCACAGTACAAAACACCCTGGGATCTAATTTTTTTTATTTTATTTCATTCATTTGAAAGAGTTACAGAGAAAGGTAGAGACAGAGACAGAGGTCTTCCATCTGCTGGTTCACTCCCCAAATGGCTGCAATGGCCAGAGCTGATTCGATCCCAATCCAGGAGCCAGGAGGTTTTTCCGGGTCTCCCACCTGGGTGCAGGGGCCCAGAGACTTGGGCCATCTTCTATTGCTATGCCAGCCCATAGCAGAGAGCTGGATCACAAGAGGAGCAGCTGAGACTTGCGTTAGCTCCATATGGAATGCCGTGCTTCAGACAGGGCTTTAACCCACTGCGCCACAGCGCCGTAGGCTCTAAAATTTCACATCCAGTGTCTGGCACTGATTCTTCCACTGACATCAGTGTTGGCTGGCTTCATGCTACAGCAACTTGAGATATTTAAGAAGCTTTTTCCTCACTCGGAGGACTATTTGGCCATCTGACCATTACTGAGACTACAATTAGTGTATCTTTCCAGGAGGCACAGTGTGGAACTGCCTGATTCGACTTTCTACCTCTAACTCTGCTGCTGCCTGAGGCAGGAGGATGCACTAGGTGGACCTGGACACCCACTGCCCACATGCCCCCAGCAATGGCAGTGTCCAGGGAGGATCTCAGTTGAAGCACATGGGAGCAGGTGTAAAACATGTGTTTGCTTATTTGCCCTGATCACTAAAATGAAAGATCTATGAGATAAGAGCTCTGTTCAATTTCTTTCCGTTTATTCTACGTCTACAAAAGTTTGTGATACTGTCAGCCGTGTACCATTGTGTACAACAATGAAGCCACTATTGTTTCATTTTTATGAGAATTGTCTATCTGATTTTGCTTGAATGAAAAACTGCCCTATCAGGGATTGAAAGCTGATGCGATTCCATCATGGACCCTCGGGGGCGCTAGTGCACCTCAGATATGGTAGTAACAGAGGAATTGGGAGGATTGAGACTCACAGCCTTGTCTAGATCTTGAAGAACAGTGGTTTTTCTGCTCGCTCCTGGTGGAATTCTTTGTTTACTGGAAGGTTAAGCTGGTGGGAATAAATTGAACATATGTTCAAGTAAAACTTAAAGGTAAAAGAGAGGAGGGTGGAGGTGAGGAAGAAAGGAGGGCATGCTGGAAGTGGCATTATGCTCTCACATCGAGGATAGGATGGGCTGGCATTGTGCAATGGGTAAGGCCACAGCATGCAGCGCCAGCATCCCACATGCGCACCATTGGAGTCCTGCTACTCCACTTCCAAACGAGCTCCCTGCTAATGGCCTGGGAAAGCACCAGCAGATGGAACAAGTGTTTCAGCCCTGGCACCCACATGGAAGACCTAAAAGAAGTTCCATGTCCCAGCTCTGCCAGGCACAGCCTCAGCCAGTGTAGCCATGGAGGAGTGAACCAGCAGATGGAAGAGAACTCTCTCCCTGAAACTCTGTGTGTGTGTGTGTGTGTGTGTGTAAAACACAGACTTTAAATAAGCAAATAATTCTAAACAACTGTATATATAAAAAAAACTCTACATATGAAATAAGCATCCTTAATAAAATTTTCTAATCACTAGTATTTAAAATATTTTTTCTTGTAATATCTATAATGTTTTTTTCGTTTGCTCTATGAATCTAAAATGATTCTCAGGCTTTGAATAATCAGAGAGAATAAGGTTTTCCTTTAAAACAGTAGGGACATGGTCATGTCTGTGCTGCTGCCACCAAGGAGGAAGAAAGGACAGAACCTCAGAGGAGTCAGCCTGGCCCCTTCCACCCGACCCTGCAGGACCTTCAAGCCTGGCTGCTCTGAGAATCACTCTCAGCAGATGGGGCCCAGGAGGGGCAGCTGGGGTAGCCCAGCACCACACTTCTGCTTTCCTGGGGGTTTTTGTTAGGGCTTATAACACTGTGGTACCAGCGCTACTACTATAATAACCGCCTTGACAGTAGTAAGAGGCAGCATCGTCACACTGCACACCGCTGATGGTGAGAGTGAACTGTGTCCCAGATCCACTGCCACTGAACCGCGATGGGACCCCAGATGCCAGAGTGGATGAAAGATAGATCAGGCATTTGAGAGGCTGCCCTGGTTTCTGCTGATACCAGGCTAACCAGTTGTTATCATAAACACTCTGACTGGACTGGCAATTGATGGTGACTGTGCCTCCCACAGCTGCAGACGTGGAAGATGGAGTCTGGGTCAGCACTTGGGCAAATGTGGCACCTGAGAAGGGAAAGAGAAACACAGAAACCACACTCATCCTCACGTTCTAAGAGGACGCTCCTGCAGAGACGGGCAGCCCGAGGCCGTTGCTGCTGCTGGCCTTCCTTACCTGGGAGCCAGAGCAGCAGGAGCCCCAGCAGCTGAGTGGGGGCCCTCGTGTCCATGCTGGGTCCTGCCTGGCACTGCCTCCTGCATGGGGCAGGAGCAGCCTGCTCCTAAATGTCCAGAGAGGTGGGCGGTGCTCTGGGGACATGTAAATCCACAGGGGCGGGGCAGGGCTGTGCCCAGCTGAAGGGCCCAGGGCAGCTCAGAACTCAGCCCAGGGGCTGTGTCTCCAGCTGCCCCAGCTCAGACCAGGGCTGCACAAGTTTACTTGCAGTGCGAATGCTTCTACCGGGAGAAGATACCTCCCATAGTCACTGAGGGACATTTGCCAAAACTTTAAGTGAATTGAATGACTTGATGGTGTAATCTATTCATGGTTAGGTTGGGATCTGTAGGAGAAAGTCCTTTTCTCTAGAGAACACCTGGTCTCTCCTTGGAAGGTGAAGTCAGTGTCTTTTCCCTTTTGAGTGAGTGGCTGGGCTCTGATATCCTCCCAATGTCACTGTGTTCTCACGTGGGGTCCATTCTACAGCACACAGAGAACAGCTGACTGTAAGCTGAGCGAGCACACAGTGCCTCTGAGAGAGAATCTGTTGGGTAAGTATCTTGATGACCTCCTGTCAGTATAGGTATGTGACAGCCGCAGGGTCAGCTATCAAAGATGAGAGTGGAGGAGGAGGCTTCGATTGTTTGATCTGTTCCCGTACGGAGCGGAGAAATTGGTGTTGCAGGGACATGAGAGTTAGGATGAGTGGAGGGATGAGAAGGGACGGAGGAGGAGAGGAAACAGTCTGGGATGCAGAGGAGGCCCTGCCCCACACTGACATGCAGTCCCCTGGGGTTGAGGAGGCTCTGAGAGAATGGCAGTCGGGGGCACAGCTGCAGGAGGGACTGGATGGCAAATTTGTGTCCCCATGAAGTGAGGCAGAGACAGTGAGGAGCTGTGTGTCCTGCCCCATCCTGTGCTTGTCTCCTGTGTTATTTTAAACTCTGGCCTCAGCCATGGGATGAACTCGGGCATGTGGAAGGAATGGATTTAAAGTTATAGAGACCTGAGCTCAAATCCAGCACCCGCACCTGCTCATCATGAGGTTATGGGTAACCCTCCCTGCCTTCTCAGATGCATTAAGATAGGAGAATTCTCTCCAATCCCTCAGTACATGTACACAGGTGCCATGTCCCCAGGTGTCCAATCAGACCCAGGTTGCACAGGTCTCCTACAGAGAATGTCTCTCTGGGGTCTCAGAAGAGAAAGGACCAGTGTGGGTAGAGGTCCACGCTCTCCTCACGGCTCAGCCCAGCTTTGCTGCTGCTGCTCCACCTGTGACAGGGGCTGCAGGGCTTGCACAGCCCAGAACCTGGAGAAGCTGAGCAGCTCCTCGGTGTGGTTCTGGTGGACGTCACTGAGGCCAGGGCGGCTTCTGCTTTCTCTATTTCCCTAATGGCCTTGGTGTGATATAAAATCGCAACAGATAGAACACACTTTGAGGGGAACAGCTGTACTCGGATCCCTGGCACACACCGAGAGTACAAGGTGGAATTCTCGGCTCTGGGCTTGGCCTTGTGCAGCCCCATCTGGGGAAGGACAAGCACATGGGAGATTCTCTCTCTCTCTCTCTCTCTCTCTCTCTCTCTCTCTCTCTCTGCCTTTGCCTCTCACTGATGCTCGGTCTTTTCAGTAAATAAATAAATACATCAAAAATGGAAAAGGTTAACATTTAAGAAAATTATCTTCACTAGAAATAAATATTAACCACAGGACAAGACACCCTTGCTAAACTGAGTTTCTCTTTTTTATCTCCAGTGTCCAGGCACTGATACTTCCACTGGCCTGTGTGTTGGCTGGTTTCACCCCTCAGCAATTGGAGAAACTGAAAAAGCTTCTTCCTCAATCAAAGGACAAAGTTTCTGTCTGACCGTTACTGAGACTACAATTGGCTTACTTCTTCAGCAAACACAAAAGTTGAACTGCCTGATTCATTCCCTCTGCTTCTGCCCCAACACAGGAGGATGCACTAAGTGGACCTGGACACACACTGCCCACCTGTCCCGAGCAATGGCAGTGTCCAGGGGAGGCCTCTCCCATGGCCCAGAGTGGGAGCAGAGGTAGAATGTTATATGTTTGCTATTATCTGTCCTGCCCACTAAAATGAGAGATCTATGAGATGAAGGAATATGTTCGATTTTTACAATTCTTCTATGCCTAGGATATTGTGATGCTGTCGTTTTGAGCCACTGTGTGCAAACAATGAAGCTACTATTGGTTCAATAAGATGAGAATTTTTAATTGATTTTGGGTTGAATGAAGAACTGCTCAAGCATGGATTGAAAGCAGATGCGATTTCACCTGTGAGCCACAGGGGGCGCCAGAGCACCTCAGGTCTGGTAGTGACAGAGGGACTGGGAGGAAGAGACTCATTCCTTGACTAGACTCTTGAGGAACAGTGTTTTTTCTGCTAGTCCCTGTTGAATTCTTTGTTTAGTGGAGGGTGAAGCTGGTGATTATCAAGTAAATGGAAAGTTTGTCATTGTAAAATTTAAAAGACAAATAAAAAAAGAAGAGTGGAGATGGTTTGAGAAAGGAGGGAGGACATGGTGGGAAGTGGCATTATGCTCTCACAACTGGGGGTACCGTGGGCTGGTTTGTGCAGTGGGTGAAGCTGCCGCATGCAGCAGCAGCATCCCACATGGGCACCGGTGGGAGTCCTGGCTGCTCCACTTCCAAGCGAGTTCCCTGCTAATGGCCTGGGAAAGCACCCATGGATGGAACAAGTGTTTCAGTCCTGGAACCATGTGGGAGACCTGAAAGAAGTTCCATGTCCCGGCTCTTGCCAGGCACAGCCTCAGCAGTGCAGCCATTGAGGAGTGAACCAGCAGATGGGAGAGAACTCTCTCTCTCCCTGTGTGTGTGTGTGTGTGTGTGTATGTGAGAGAGAGAGAGTGTAGGTGTGTATGTGGTATGTGTAAAGCATGTGCTTTCAATAATAAATAAATCACTTAAAAACTGTAACTATAAAAAACTAAAAACCTTACATATGAAATTGGAATCCTTTATAAAATTTTATAATCAGCAGTATTTAAAATATTTTTCCTTGTAATATATATAATGTTTTCTCTTTGGTATATAAATCTTAAAGGATGCTATAACTTCAATTACTGAGCAAGAATAATTGTTTTCCTATAAAACAGTAGGGACATGGTCATGTCTGTGCTGCTGCTTCCAAGAAGGAGGAAACGAAGGAACCTCAGAGGAGTCAGCCTGGCCCCTTCCACCTGACCCTGCAGGACCTTCAAGCCTGGCTGCTCTGAGAATCACTTTCAGCAGATGGGGCCCAGAAGGGCAGCTGGGGCAGACCAGCCTCACACTTCTGCTTTCCTGGGGGGTTTTTGTTAGGGCTTGTATCACTGTGGCAAATATAACCACTATAATCGCCTGCACAGTAGTAAGTGGCAGCATCGTCACACTGCACGCCGCTGATGGTGAGAGTGAACTGTGTCCCAGATCCACTGCCTTTGAACAGCGATGGGACCCCAGATTCCAGAGTGGATGCAGAATAGATCAGGAGCTTGGGAGGCTGCCCTGGTTTCTGCTGATACCAGGCTAAGCGGTTGTTATAAACACTCTGACTGGCCTGGCAATTGATGGTGACTGTGCCTCCCACAGCTGCAGACACAGGCGATGGAGTCTGGGTCAGCACTTGGGCAAATGTGGCACCTGAGGAGGGAAACAGAAACACAGAGACCACACTTATCCTCATGTTCTAAGAGGACACTCCTACAGAGACCGGCATCCCTGGACACACTGCCCAAGGCCGTTCCTGCTGCTGGCCTTCCTTACCTGGGAGCCAGAGCAGCAGGAGCCCCAGCAGCTGAGTGGGGGCCCTCGTGTCCATGCTGGGTCCTGCCTGGCACTGCCTCCTGCATGGGGTGGGAGCAGCCTGGGCCTAAATGCCCAGAGAGGTGGGCGGTGCTCTGGGGACATGCAAATGAGCAGGGGCGGGCAGGGCTGTGCCCAGCTGAAGGGCCCAGGGCAGCTCAGAACTCAGCCCAGGGGCTTTGTCTCCAGCTGCCCCAGCTCAGACCAGGGCTGCACAAGTTTACCTGCAGTCCCCATGTTTCTACTGGGAGACATAACATCCCAAAGTCACTGAAGGACACTTTCAAAAACTTTAAATGTACTGGAAGACAAGATAACGTAATCTGTTTTTTTTCTACATTGGGATTCTGGAGGAGAAAGTCTCTTTTCTAATAAATAGTGAACACTTGAAGGCTGAGGTCCATGTCTTTATCTGATGCCTCTCTGATATCCTCACATTGTCACGTCACAGCAGACTGCTGCACCAGAGAAATTGTCTCTGAGAGACAAGAAAATGTCCCACACTCACCTCTGCACTGACTGAGAATAAACATCTTCATAGCAAGAGGCTGCCAGAGACCAGGACTCAGAAGGAGAACGCAGGTGCTTAGATGAGAGATCACAGTGGTGTTCTCTCCCATCTGCAGCCAGAGTTCTGAGTCAAGGATACAGGAGGAAAACAGAAATGTGAGTTTGAAGGAGTCACCATAGGTCTGAGGAACATCATGAAAAATATCTTCCCTCCCTCCCCCGTCTGGAAACGTTCACACTTTTCTTAAGAAATCCGCAGAGGGGGCCAGCACTGTGAATCAGAGGGTTAAAACACTGGCCTCAAGCACTTGCATCCTGTATGGGCACTGGTTCTAGCCCCGCCTGGTTCTCTTCCGATCCAGCGCTCCTCTATGGCCTGAAATAGCGGTAGAAGATGGCCCAAGTCCTTGCGTCCCTGCACCCATTGGGAGACCCAAACGAAGTTCCTGGCCCTGTCTTCAGATTGGCCCAGCTCCAGCGATTGCAGGCATCTGGAGAGTGAACCAGAGGATGGGAGACATCTCTCTCTCTGCCGCTGACTTTCAAATAAAAAAATAAAGAAAGAAATCCGAGAGGAGGGAAGGCTGGCATCATGGCACAGTGGATAAGGCTGCCACTAGCAATGCCAGCAGCCTACATCAGAGACTGGTTTGATTCCCCATGCTCCACTGCTGATCCCATTTCTTTAAAATGCACACCCTGGAAGGCACTAGAAAATGTCCCAATCTTGGATCCCTGCCCCACTGGGGAGACCAGGAGCAGTTCTGGCTCTGGGCTTCTATTTGGCCAAGAACTCACTGTTACAGCCATTTATGGGGAAAGCAGCTTACAAAACCCCCCAACCCCGGCTTTGCCTCTTCCCAGTGCTCAGTCATATAAGTAAATAAATAAATATTTTGAAACACGGAAAATGTTAACATTTATGAAATTATCTAAATTATATTTATTAGAAATAAGTATTCACCACAGTACAAAACACCCTCTAAAACTGAGATCTTTATTTTAACATTTATTTCATTTATTTGAAAGAGTTAGAGCTAGAGACAGAGAGAGAGGTCTTCCATTTTCTGGTTCACTCCCCAAATGGCTGCAATGGCCAGAGCTGATTCGATCCCAATCCAGGAGCCAGGAGGTTTTCCCGGGTCTCCCACCTGGGTTCAGGGGCCCAGAGACTTGGGCCATTTTCTATTGCTATGCCAGCCCATAGCAGAGAGCTGGATCACAAGAGGAGCAGCTGAGACTGAGTTAGCTCCATATGGAATGCCGGCACTTCAGGACAGGGCTTTAACCCACTGCGCCACAGCACCGTGGGCTCCATTATTTTAACATCCAGTGTCTGGGCACTGATTCTTCCACTGACCTGTGTGTTGGCTGGTTTCATGCTACAGCAATTGGAGACATTTAAGAAGCTTTTTCCTAAATCGAAGTAAGATTTGGTTGTCTGACCATTACTGAGACTACAATTAGTGTATTTTTTCAGGAAACACAGTGTGGAACTACCCGATTCGATCCCTCTGCCTCTAACTCTGTCTGTGCCGGAGAGAGGAGGATGCACTAGGTGGACTGGACACCCACTGCCCACGTGCCCCCAGCAATGGCAGTGTCCAGGGAGGATCTCACTTGAAGCACATGGGAGCAGGGGTAAAAAATAAGTTTGCATATAAGGAGCACTCTTCGATTTTTTTCCATTTGTTCTACGTCTACTAAAGTTTGTGATACTGTCAGCCGTGTACCTTTGTGTACAAACAATGAAGCCACTGTTGTTTCATTTCTATGAGAATTGTCTATCTGATTTTGCATTGAATGAAAAACTGCCCTATCAGGGATTGAAAGCTGATGTGATTCCATCATGGACCCCCGGGGGCGCTAGTGCACCTCAGGTCTGGTAGTGACAGAGGGACTGGGAGGATTGAGACTCACAGCCTTGTCTAGACTCTTGAGGAACAGTGTTTTTTTCTGCTACTCTGTGCTGAATTTTCTATATAGTGGAGGGCTGAGCTAGTATTTATATACTACATTGAAAATGTCAGTGTGGGGCAGGCACTGTGGCATTGCGGGTAAAGCCACAGCCTGCATTGTCGGCATCCATAGCAGAGCCATTTTGAGACCCAGCTGCTCCACTTCCCATCCAGCTCTCTGCTATGGCCTGGGAAAACAGAAGAAGATGGCCAAGTCATAGGGCCCCTGCACCAGGATGGGAGACATGGAAGAAGCAACTGGCTCCTGGCTTCGGACTGATGCAGCTCTGGCCATTGTGGCCAAGTGGGGAGTTTTCCAACCGATGGAAGATCTCCCTCTCTCTCTGCCTCTCCTTCTCTGTGTAACTCTGACACACAAATAAATAAATATAGAAAAAATAAAATGTTTTTCCATGGAATATCTATAATGTTATATCTTTTGTTCTGTGAATCCCAAATGATGCTAACAGATTATTCAGAAAGAATAATTGCTTTCCTTTAAAACATTATGGTCATGGTCACGTCTGAACTGCTGGTGCCAAGGAGTAGGAAAGGAGGGAGCCTCAGAGGAGTCATCCTAGCCCCTTCCACCCGACCCTGCAGGACCTTCAAGCCTGGCTGCTCTGAGAATCACTCTCAGCAGATGGGGTCCAGGAGGGGCAGCTGGGGCAGCCCAGCCTCACACTTCTGCTTTCCTGGGTGGTTTTCGTTAGGGCTTCTAACATTGTAGTACCAGCATTACTACTATAATAACCGCCTTGACAGTAGTAAGTGGCAGCATCGTAACATTGCACGCCGCTGATGGTGAGAGTGAACTGTGTCCCAGATCCACTGCCTTTGAACCGCGATGGGACCCCAGATGCCAGAGTGGATGCCAGATAGATCAGGAGCTTGGGAGGCTGCCCTGGTTTCTGCTGATACCAGGCTAACCAGTTGTTACCATAAACGCTCTGACTGGACTGACAATTGATGGTGACTGTGCCTCCCACAGCTGCAGACACAGGGGATGCAGTCTGGGTCAGCACTTGGGCAAATGTGGCACCTGAGAAGGGAAAGAGAAGCACAGAGACCACACTCATCCTCACGTTCTAAGAGGACGCTCCTGCAGAGATGGGCAGCGCTGGCCACACTGCCCCAGGCTGTTCCTGCTGCTGGCCTTCCTTACCTGGGAGCCAGAGCAGCAGGAGCCCCAGCAGCTGAGTGGGGGCCCTCGTGTCCATGCTGGGTCCTGCCTGGCACTGCCTCCTGCATGGGGCGGGAGCAGCCTGCGCCTAAATGCCCAGAGAGGTGGGCGGTGCTCTGGGGACATGCAAATGAGCAGGGTTGGGTCAGGGCTGTACCCAGCTCATGGGCCCAGGGTAGTCAGAACTCAGCCCAGGGGCTGTATCTCCATCTGCCCCAGCTCAGACCAGGGATGCACAAGTTTCCCTGCAGTGAGGGTGCTTCTATCGGGAGACATTAAAATCACAAAGTCACTGAAGGACACTTGCAAAAACATTAGGTGAACTGAATGACCTGATGATGTAGTGTATTCATGGTTATGTCGGCATTCTGTAGGAGAAAGTCTTTTTTCTGGAGAGTTTGCTAACATCTTAGAATTAGCTACCTGCACTTACTCACCATTCGACTTAGGGCAACCCATCCTGCCTGCTTAGATGCAGTCAGATGGGAGAATTCTCTACAACCCCTCAGCACCTGCACACAGGTGCAATGTCCCCAGGTGTCCACATCAGACCCTGGTTTCACAGGTCGCCTACCAAGAATGTCTCTCTGGGGTCTCAGCAGAGAGAGGACCAGTGTGTGTAGAGGTCCACGCTCTCCTCACGGCTCAGACCAGCTTTGCTGCTGCTGCTCCACCTGTGACAGGGGCTGCAGGGCTTGCACAGCCCAGAACCTGGAGAAGCTGAGCAGCTCATCGGTGTGGTACTGATGGACGTCAATGAGGCCAAGGCTTCTATTTTCTCTTATTCCCTAATGGCCTGGTGTGACATAAAGGACAAATAAATAGAAAAAAAAGCAAGGGCTATCATTTATAAAAATGACTGTGCTTGGATCCTGCCACACACTGGGAGTCCTAAATGGAGTTCTGTGCTCTGGACTGCGGCCTAACCCAGCTTCAGCTGACAGGGTCATCCGGGAAACTACCAGCATGTGGAAGATTCTCTCTCTCTCTCTCTCTCTCTCTCTCTCTCTCTCTCCTTCTTTCTCTCTCTCCTCTCCCTCTCAGTCCCTCTGACTTTACCTTTCACCAATGCTTGGTCTTTCAAGTGAATAAATATATATTTTGAAAATAGAAATTATTGCATTTAAGAAAATTATCTTCACTAGACGTATGTATTAACCACAGTGAAAGACACCCTTCCAACACTGGGTTCCCCTTTTTTCTATCTAGTGTCTGGGCACTGAATCTTTTTTTTTTTTTAAGATTGAGTTATTGATTTGAAAAGTAGAGTAACACACAGAGAGAAGGAGAGGCAGAGAAGCAGAGAGAGAAGAAGCAGAGAGAGAGAGAGAGAGAGAGAGAGAGAGGTCTTCCATCTATTAGTTCAGTCCCCAATTGGCCCCAGCGGGCAGAGCTGAGCTGATCCGGAGCCAGGAGCCAGGAGCTTTCTCTGGGTCTCCCATGCAGGTTGTGGAGGCCCAAGGACCATCTTCTGCTGCTTCTGTAGTCCATAGCAGAGATCCAAATCTGAGGTAGCAACCAGGACTTGATCCTGCACCCATATGGGATGCCAGCAGTGCAGGCGGTGGCTTTAGCAGTGAGGCCACAGTGCCGGATCCCTGGGCAAAGTCTCTCACTGACCTGTGTTTTGGCTGGTTTCATTCCTCAGGAATTTCAGAAATTTAAAACCTTTTACATCTATCAAAGGACAATTCAGCCATCTGACCATTAGTGAGACTAAAATTAGTTATTTTTTCATGTAACACAAGTGTTGAATTGAACGATAAGATCCCTCTGCTCTGCCTCTGCCCCTGACACAGGAGGATGCACTACGTGGAGTGGACACCCACTGCCCGCTTGCTCTGAACAATGGCAGTGCCCCTGGGGAGGAATCTCGTGATCTCAGGTCTGGCAGTGACAGAGGGAATGGGAGGATGAGACTCAGCCTTGTCTAGACTCTAGAGGAACAGTAGTTTTCTGCCTACTCCTCAGTGAATTCTTTGTTTACTGGAAGGTTAAGCTGGTGGTAATGAATTGAACATATGTCCAAGTAAAACTTACAAGAAAAAGGTGGAGGAGGGAATGAGGAAGGAGGGAAGACATGGTGGGAAGAGGTACTATGCTCTCACAAATGTGGATATGATGGGCCAGCCTTGTGCAGTGGGTAAGGCAGTCAAAGGCAGCACAGGCATTCACATGGGCACCGGTGGGAGTCCTGGCTGCTCCACTTCCAATCCAGCTCCCTTCTTGGCCTGGGAAAGCACCTGTAGATGGCTCCAGTGTTGGAGTCCTGGCACCCATGTGGGAGACCTGAGAGAAGCTCCATCTCCAGGTCTTACCAGGGAACTGCCTCAGCCACTGCAGCCATTGGAGGAGAGACCAGCAGATGGAAGGGAACTCTCTCTATGAAACTGTGGGGGGGGGGGGGAGGGGCTGTGTCTTTGTGGGGGGGTATGTGTGAAAAACATAGACTTAAAATAAGCAAATATATATTTTTAAATATTTGTAGCTATGAAATTGGTTGCCTTCATAAAATATTATTATCACCTGTAATTAAAATTTTTCCATCCAATACTTACAGTGTTCTCTCTCTTTTGATCTATGAATCCCAAATGATGCTCTAGCTCAAATCCTCGAGAAGAATAATTGCTTTCCTTAAAACAGTAGGGACATGGTCATGTCTGTGCTGCTGCTGCCAAGGAGGAGGAAAGGAGGGAGCATCAGAGGAGTCACCCTGGCCCCTTCCACCCGACCCTGCAGGACCTTCAAGCCTGGCTGCTCTGAGAATCACTCTCAGCTGATGGGGCCCAGGAAGGGCAGCTGGGGCAGCCCAGCACCACACTTCTGCTTTCCTGGGGGGTTGTTGTTAGGGCTTGTAACACTGTGGTTTCAGTACTACTACTATATTCGCCTTGACAGTAGTAAGTGGCAGCATCGTCACACTGCACGCCGCTGATGGTGAGAGTGAACTGTGTCCCAGATCCACTGCCGCTGAACCGCGGTGGGACCCCAGATGCCAGTTTGGATGCTTCGTAGATCAGGAGCTTGGGAGGCTGTCCTGGTTTCTTCTGAAACCAGGATAAGTAGTTACTATAAACACTCGGACTGGACTGGCAATTGATGGTGACTTTGCCTCCCACAGCTACAGACACGGGGGATGGTGTCTGGATCAGCACGGCTGCAAATGTGGCACCTGAGGAGGGAAACAGAAACACAGAGACCACACTCATCCTCACGTTCTAAGAGGACGCTCCTGCAGAGACGGGCAGCCCTGGCCACACTGCCCGAGGCCGTACCTGCTGCTGGCCTTCCTTACCTGGGAGCCAGAGCAGCAGGAGCCCCAGCAGCTGAGTGGGGGCCCTCGTGTCCATGCTGGGTCCTGCCTGGCACTGCCTCCTGCATGGGGCGGGAGCAGCCTGCTCCTAAATGCCCAGAGAGGTGGGCAGTGCTCTGGGGACATGCAAATGAGCAGGGGCAGGGCAGGGCTGTGCCCAGCTGAAGGGCCCAGGGCATCTCAGAACTCAGCCCAGGGGCTGTATCTCCATCTGCCCCAGCTCAGACCAGGGCTGCACAAGTTTACCTGCAGTGAGCATGCTTCTACTGGGAGACCTCACCTCCCAAGTTTCTGCAGCCAGAGTTTTGTGTTAGGGGTACAAGAGGAAGAGATAAGTGGGAATTTTAAGGAGTGACCATAGGTGTGAGGAACATCAAGAAAATAACTTTACTCTCTCCTCTGCCCAGAAGTGTTCACACTTTTCTTAAGAAAATCTAGAGAGGTGGGTGGACTGGCATTGTGGCACAGTGGATAAAGCTGACACTTGCAATGCCAGCAGCCTACATCAGAGACTGGTTTGAATCCCCACTTTTTCACTTCTGATCCCTATTTCTGCTAATTCACACCCTGGGAGGCAACAGAAAATGGCCCAAGTTCTTGGATTCCTGCCCCACAGAGGAGACCAGGGGCAGTTCTGGCTCTGTGCTTCTGCTTGGCCAGGAAGTGTCTGTTACAGTCATTTGTGGAGAGACCAGCTTACAGAACTTCCCTTTCATACCCTTCTCTTCTCTTGCATTCTCTTCTCTCTCCCTCTCCATCTTTCTCTGTCTGTACCTCTCTCCCATGCTCAGGTTTCAAGAAAATAAATAAATATTTTGGAAAAGTAGAGAATGGTAACATGGAAGAAAATTAACATACTAGAAATAACTGTTAACACAATAAAAGACACTCTCTTCAAACTGGGCTCCACTTTTTGCTATCTCCAGTGTCAGAGCACTGACTCTTACCACTGACCTGTGTGTTGCCTGGTTCCATGCTACAGGAACATGAGAAATTTTAAACACTTTTTCCTCCATTAAAGGACAATTTGGCTTTCACCATTAATGAGACTCCAATTAGTTTGTTTTTCCAGGAACACAAATGTTGAACTGCCTAATGTATTCCCCCTGCCTCTGCCTCTGCCCCTGCCTAGGCTGAGACAGGGGGTTGCACTAAGTGGACTTGGATGCCCACTTCTCACTTGCCCCGAGCAATAGCATTGCTCCAAGGGAGGCGTCTCATCTGGAGCAGAGTGAGAGTGAAGCAGGCAGGCACACAGGTTAAATTTGATTAGGTTTGTGAGCTGGAAGACCACGCCTTCACCATGCCCCTGTGTGACCTCATGTCCCTACCTGGACACACCAGAGCACCCACCAGCCAACCAGGTGAATTAACCACTCCCCTTTGGAAGTGGATTAAAAACCTGGTTCATGGTGTATCTGGCCTTTTTCCCTCCCTTTCTTCCCTGGCTTCTTGCCAGTAGGGAGCTGGCTGCAGCCCTGCGCCTCCATGGCCTGTGGCCTTCGGGCCACTTGCCCCATGGCGCTGGTCCTAGATGCTCCTCCACATGGCTGGTTCCTGGTACTTGGTATGAACCCAGCTCTACCTCTCTCCTTTAGATGGGGCCCTCACTCTCCTATGCATCTTTCTCACTAAATAGAAGCTTAAAATGTACCATGCTACCTTGTTCATTTGTGCCAGTATTCAGAATTCGTCTCTAAATATAAGGCAAGAACCCACTTGGGCTAATTAATATGGGTAACTTATTAATCAGCATATGATGATATCATATGACACCCCAAATTATATTTTGGGGGGTTCAAATTCCAATATCAGGAGCAGAGGTAGAACATTATTGGTTTGAATATTATCAGCCCTGCCCAGTACAATGGAAGATCTGTGAGATAAAAGGCTCTGTTCAATTTTTCCACTTTAGTCTATGTCTACAAGAGATTGTGATACCATTAGTTCTGTGCCATTGCATGCAATCGATGAAACTACTATTGGTTCAATTCATTGAGAATTTTCTATTTGATCTCAGATTAAATGAAGAACTGCTCATCAGGGATTGAAAGTTGACATGATTCCACCTGTAACCCCCCCGGGGGGAGTCAGTGCACCTCAGGTCTGGTAGTGACAGTGGGATTGGGGGGATTGAGACTCACAGCCTTGTCTTTAGGATGAGGAACAGTGGTTTTCTGCTTACTCCGTGTTGAATTATTTATATAGGAAGGGCTGAGCTAGTGTTTATTAAGTACATTGAAAGTATCTCATTTCAAAAGTTAAAATAGGGGCTGGCGCTGTGGTGCAGTGGGTTAATGTCCTGGCCTGAAGTGCCAGCATCCTATGTGGACGATGGTTCCATTCCCGGCTGCTACACTTCTGATCCAGCTCCTGCTATGGCCTGGGAAAGCAGTAGAAGATGTCTCAAGTCCTTGGGCCCCTGCACCCAGGTGGGAGAAATGGAAGAAGCTCCTGGCTCCTGGTATCGGATTGGTGCAGCTCCGACCATTGTGGCCAATTGGAGAGTGAACCATCAGATGGAAGTCCTCTCTCTCTCTCTGCCTCTCCCCTCTCTGTGTAACTCTGACTTTCAAATAAATAAATAAATATTTTTTAAAAAATGAAATAAAAATTTAAAATAAAAGAGCACTGAGGGTGGGAGTGAGGCAGGATGGGGCATATGGTGAACTATCATGATGCTCTTAAAACATATACACGACAGGCCAGCATTGTGGTGCAGTGGGTAAAGCCACCCCTGCAATGCCAGCACCCACATGGGCACCGGTTGGAGTCATGGCTGCTCCACTTCAAATCCAGCTCCATACTAATGGCCTGGAACATCAGCTGAAGATGTCCCAAGTGACTGGGCCCCAGCACCCACATGGGAGACCTGGCCATTGCAGCTGTTTGTAGAGTGCAACAGCAGATGGAAGAAAACTCTCTCTCTCTCTCTCTCTCTCTCTCTCTCTTTCTCTCTCTCTCTTTCTCTCTCTCTCTGTGTGTGTGTGTGTGTGTGTCTGTGTCTGTCTGTCTGTCTGTCTGCATTTGTGTGTGTGTATTACTGATTTACATACAAGCAAATAAATCTTTTTCTAAAAAATGTTATATGGAAAGCATAAAATTGGCTTTTTTTGTTGTTTGAGAAATTTATTGGTAAAGACATTCATTGTAGTTATCTCTCTCCCATCTTGACCTAAAGTTAAGTTTTTCCATTTGGGTCAAGAAATGAGTATGTAAGAGAAGGATGTCATTTTAACAAGTTAAATGGACAAAAATTGGATACTTTGCATTAAATTAAGTTAAATTCATGTATCTTGGTATGATAAAACCATGGAAGAGCTAACAGTTCTATATGTATTTCCTTGTTTCACTGGGGCTTATTCTAGACTTAGAGGTAAGTGCAGGAAGCATTAGGAACACCCGCAGGCTGCTTCTCTGGAGCTGCCACCTAGAGAAGAGCTCAAGGAGTGGTGACCCCAGTCAGAGTCTGGAGCTGCCTCCACTTTGAACATCTCAGGAGTTTTCATGAAATCCTTACACTATTTTTTTTGGCTGAGACTTATGTTTTAAAAATGGGTTTAACTATCAATTAAAAAAGAGGTCCTATGCAATACACAAATACAAAACAACCGGCCTACTAAACACAAATCTAACAGAGTATATGTGGTGAGAACTCCATACAATATGTTGAAGATTTGTTTTCTTTATATATCAGTGCCTAAAATGTGCTTTGGAGAGACCTCTGGTCAATATGTATGCTCTTAAATTAAATCATATAATTGTGCTAAAAAGACAACCTGGAGGAGCCAGCGCTGTGGTATAGTAGGGAAAGCCGCCACCTGCAATGCCGGCATTCAATATGGGCACCGGTTCGACATGGCTACCCCGCTTCAAATCCAGCTCTCTACTATAGCCTGAGAAAGCAGTAGAAGATGGCCGAAGTCCTTGGGCCCCTGCACCCACCTAGGAAACCTGGAAGAAGCTCCTGGCTCATGGCTTCAGATTGGCGTGGATCCAGCCATTGTGGCCCATTGGAGAATAAACAAGCAGATGGAATACCTCTCTCTCTCTCTCTCTCTGCCTCTCCTCTCTGTGTACCTCTGACTTTGAAGTAAATAAATAAATATTTAAAAAATAATGTAATCTATAGTGAGTTTAATTCAAATATGATTCACAACTTAGTAACTTAAATGTGTAGACAAAGTTACAGACAGTACATTTTCCATCTTTATACATTGTTAATTTTTTTTGTTTATATCATTTGAAAAATTGAACAAATAGCCAAGTACTTCAGCAATATGTACAGATATATTTTTGTTGGTGGTTTCTATTTTAAAAGAATCAACTTCCTTCTGATTTGCCTCAAGTTCCAGTGGAACTGCCTACAAGAACTAGCTAATAAACAAAAACCAAGAGAAGCACATTGGAAATACGGATTCACTTTGGTAGCAAACAGTTGTCTTGGAAGACAAAGGAAGGCAGAAAAGACCCCTTAAGGGGAAATAGGTTATTTCCAATACTCCATAGTTGACCTAAAAAGTTATTTTTTAAGCGAGCTAAGCTGTGGTATCCCCTGACAGCAATGCAACACCGAGTTTATGGTGACTTCAAACAAAACAAATGTCCATGAAGAAAAAGGCTGTATTTGTGGGGAGCAACTGGGAGCAACTTGGACTAGACTAAGTTACTGGAATTAAGACTTATTCTATGCATCTGCTCTCTCACAATATGGCGCTGGGAGAGGAGGAAACAGCTTCTACACAGCTGCCTCCAGTTCAACCAATAAACTGTAAGACCTGCTCCTGATTGGAGGAGAGCAGCGTACTCGGCGTGTGGGTAGCAGAGTTGGGATTGGTGGAAGAGGACTATAAAGGAGGAGAGAGACAACATGCACCAGGAACATCTAAGAGGAACACCTGTGCAGCCTCTGAGAGAGCCGGCCGGCGGTGTGCCGCTCCCCCGCGGAAGTGGGGAAAGTGGCAGGGGGAACCGCCCTTCCACGGAGGTGGAAGGGACGGTAGCCAACCCGGGAAGAACCAGCAGCAAACCCGGGGAGGGCCAAGCAGACAAAAGAACAGTGCAGGGTCCTTTGTCGTTCCTCCACGAAGACGGGGAGCGACATAATGGTGCCGTGACTCGGATATGAAGCCTAGGCAGGGTTTAGTGTCATTCCTCCATGAAGAGGGGGAGCGACAGTATTTAATTTTATCTCAATTTAGTTTCAGTCAATGGTAACTTTTTTTCTTCGTACAATAACCCCTTCTACTTATAAAGCTGCTCTGGTTGGCTGTAGTCCAGGGAAGGAGGGAGTTAAGAGAGTTAACTACTCACAGCTTTAAATAGACAATAAAGTTATGCTTCCCTCTGGATGTGCTAATAGTAATGTCTAAAGATATGCAATTTTTAAGGGGTGTCATTCTCACTTCTATATTATCTCTAACCTTTGCAAACTGATCACACAAAGCTGCAAAATCAGCAAGTGTCTGAAAGCTGTTTATAGAACATAAATGACCTCAAATGTCAAGCTCTCATTTATTAGTGTGGCACTCAACCTTAAGAAAAAAGAAAAAAAGAAAAAAAGTGGCTCCAAAGACAGCCTTATATTGTGGAATCAGAATCACAATGGACTGAGTGTGGCTAAAAGCCTATTGCAGATCTCTTGCTTCTGTACACATTAGTTTTGCTTGCTAACGGCCAAGGGTGCATCTTGTGAAACCATGTGGGCCCAAATTCCAGGAACTAGGTTGACTGAAATGTGTCCCTCACTGTTATCTTACAACCATATCTTGGGTCTGTTCCTGAGTTTGTTATTGGTAGCTGTTATCTTACAACCATATTCTGGTTATCCTTTTTATTGTTCACTGCATGCCAGGGTTCCGATTTGAAATTGTGAGCCCTGGTGGACAGAATACTGTAAAAAGCTGTGTAAGCTGCTGTTGGGGGCCGCACTCTGGTGAGGAGTGTTGGTCCTGATCGGTGACTGGTCCCAATTGGTTTCCTTGCCTCTCATTTGTCTTTCAGTTGCTTCTCATTTTCAATAAAATTCATGCTACTGTTACTGGCTTTTGTAATACTCTCTTTTAGCTGAGGAGCAGGTACAACAATATCATTCTTTAAAAAGGGAAATTCTTCTTTTTAACTTGACATCCACCCCACACCCAAATCCAATGTCAAAACTCATTCAGTTGTCTTGGTCACGGCCATTTCCAGGATGAGGTTTGATATCTGGCTCCCAGGGCCTCTGCCCCTCAGAAAACCCGTGATTTCCCTCCTGCAGGGATGTGTCGGCTGATGCTGGAGAATCCTTCCAGTGCTCCTCATCCTCACCTTGGCTCCTGGAGGCCTCTGCTCTGGTTCCCCATCTTCATCTCCATTACAAGTGCTGCTACTGAGAGGGCGTTTGGAGCAAGAGTCAGAGCAGTCTTTTTTGACCTCCACTTCTTGTCCTTGGTGCATCGACGTTTGGCCCACCAGCACTTTGGGAACTGACTGGCAGCTGCCTGAACTTTTGTTACAGAGGCAGTCCCAAGTGCCTGACTGTTGGCTATGACACCATGGGCCTAAGGTGTTTTTGATGTGAAAAAAGCAACTGTAACTAGACACTGAGTTTGAATAAATTTCTCTCCTTGAATCTAGGAAGATCAGTACCTTTAAAAATATTGCTTTGTCACTTAGCTGAACTTATTTACAATTTATTTTAACAATTTTCTAGGTAATCAGTACTCAATGAAACAACAATGGGTGATTAGTACTTGTTTTAGATGAATACAATTTCAATTTTAAAGAGATATAATATAACATCAGCATCTTAAGTCATATAAGTGTAACTACTAATTTAAATTGGGTAAAGACAAATGAGAAAAATGTGTCCAAAAGTATACTTTGGTACTTAGCATGTTATATTCTTTTTTTTTTTTTTTTGACAGGCAGAGTGTACAGTGAGAGAGAGAGAGACAGAGAGAAGGGTCTTCCTTTGCCATTGGTTCACCCTCTAATGGATGCCGTGGCCAGCACACTGCAGCTGGTGCATCACGCTGATCCAAAGCCAGGAGCCAGGTGCTTCCCTGGTCTCCCATGGGGTGCAGGGCCCAAGCACTTGGGCCATCCTCCACTGCACTCCCTGGCCACAGCAGAGAGCTGGCCTGGAAGAGGAGCAACCGGGACAGAATCCGGCACCCCGACCCACCAGGACTAGAACCCAGTATGCTGGCGCCGCAAGGCAGAGGATTAGCTTATTGAGCCATGGCGCCGGCCAGCATGTTATATTCTATAGAAGAACTATTTGGGTTTGTTGAACCAATATGTTTTCATAAACTATCCATGAAAAATAGTTCAACACTGCTTAAAATAACTCAGGCTGAAATTTGTGTTACCTTATTCAAAATTGTTGCATTAATGTGGGGAATTTTAACAGGTTATTGCAAAATGTAAATCAAGAAAATTGGCAGATGGAAAACATCACAAGTATAGAAATGTGTGTTTGGTAAGGAAGGTTAAGAAGAAAAGAGTTCTTTTGAGTAAAGAAAGGACATGGTTTGTAAGAATGACTTCATCCTGATGGCTGGTTTATTCTAGACTGAAATGGAAATGATGGAATATTTCAAGTAAGTTGGAGAGGGTGTGTGGAAGTCACCGAAGGTTATGAAACAAAGACATTTGGGATACAAAAGCTATTCTGTTTCTCTTTGACATAGAATTAGAATCTGATTCTGAAAGAACAGGTCTTCAAAGATGGAGGTACCTTTCTCTGAAGGGAGGAGAGAACCTCCACTTTGACTATGACCTTGTCTAAACAAGATAAGAGTCGGAGAACTCAAGGGGCTTCCATAGCCTTGGAAACTCATGACTGGAGCATAGGGAGATTACTGATGCCATAGACAGGAGTGTCAATTGGTAAAGTCAACAACAGGAGTCACTGTGCACTTACTCCTCATGTAGGATCTCTGTCCTTAATGTGCTGTGCATTGAGATTTAATGCTATAACGAGTACTCAAATAATATATTTCACTTTGTGTTTCTATGGGGGTGCAAACTGTTGAAATCTTTACTTAATGCATACTAAACTGATCCTCTGTAAAAAAAAAAAAAAAAAAAAAAAAAAAAGAAAAGAAAAGAAAAGAAACTATCAACTCCCAACTTGACTCTCACTGGGATTAAACATGACAATAGGTCTGATCTGATTTCATCATCATTAAAAAAAATCATCTATTATTTTTCACTTTATGTTTCTGTGTGGGAGCAAACTGTTGAAATCCTTACTTAATGTATACTAAGCTGATCTTCTGTATATTAAGATAATCGAAAATGAATCTTGATGTGAATGGAAGGGGAGAGGGAGTGGGAAAGGGGAGGGTTGTGGGTGGGAGGGACGGTACGGGGGGGAAGCCATAGTAATCCATTATTCGTACTTTGGAAACGTATATTCATTAAATAAAAGTTAAAAAAAAAAAAGAATCTGATTCTCTGTGAAAGCAATGAGTTAAAGTAATCTGTTATGTTCTCTTGATACCTCTGTTAAATTCAAATTGTTTAGAAACAGCTGAGTGTTTTATTAAGAGCCATGGGTTATTTAAATATATGCTTATTCTAAAATATTTGAATAATATCCTTGTAACAATGATCAGATTTGGTCTATATTATGACCTGATGGTAAAGGATCTTATTTCAACCAGATACTTTAAGCCTGCTTGGCATCCTTGACAGGCATTCCAAAAAATCCAAAATCAAAGTTCCAAAGAATGTGGACTCTGAAATTTCCAGTAAAGTTGGACTTTGATTTTTCCAGTTTGGGCCCAACCAACTGGAAAAAGCAAAGGATATATGTCTCTCATCTTGTAGAGACACCAACCAATCAGGCTATTTGGATTATACTAGAAGTACTGTCAAGATATGAAGTGGTGCTAAATTTTAAGTTTTATAATAATATAAAATGCTACTGATATAAATGTCCTAAAGTTAAAAAGTCTAATGATCTTGTGTTATTAGACATGATGGTTATCTTAATGAGAAAGGCCCAAAGGCCTAAAAGGTTAAATGTTCTGTAAAACCCTACAGGTGCTTTCAAAACTACTGTGTGAAGTAAGCAATTGCCTTTTGTTGGTTCATGGTTTCTAACTTTAAACATGGCTATTTAAAGGCTTCTTTCATTCACAGTTTTGTATAGGTTCTGATGGACTTTTTCCAGCCACTTCTGCTGTATTCAGTACTTTGGGATGGCTCTGTAAATAGATGAAGCCAATAATGCACTACAGGTTCCACCTGGAAGAAAGTAGGCTTAATTCAGGTAACTAAGAGCAGGAAGTAATCCGAATCAAATGGTAACTTAAAAAAACAGTTAAAGAGATTTAAAAGCAATTATTAAAACTGTTTTCTTCTTCTTCTTCTTTTTCTTTTTTTTTTTTTTTTGGCAAGGCAGAGTTAGATAGTGAGAGAGAGAGAGAAACAGAGAGAGAGTTATAGACAGTGATAGAGAGACAGAGAGAAAGGTCTTCCCTCTGTTGGTTCGCTCCCCTAATGACCGCTATGGCCAGTGCTGTACCAGTCAGAAGCCAGGAGCTGGGTACTTCCTCCTGGTCTCCCATGCGGGTACAGGAACCCAAGCACTTGGGACATCCTCCACTACCCTCCCAGGCCACAGCAGAGAGCTGGCCTGGAAGAGGAGCAACCGGGACTAGTACACGGCACCCCAACCAGGACTAGAACTGGGGGTGCTGGTGCCACAGGCAGAGGATTAGCCAAGAGAGCCACATGCCGGCCATGTTTTATTGTTCTATCTTTAATGCTATATGTGCATACATATTGTATGTCTACATGGGAAAATGTATTAAGAACTTTGCTGTGATTGTCTTATAGATAAAAGAGCGCTCATAAATTTAAACTGCTAAAATTACTCAAAGGTACATTTTGATTCATGTGACCTGAACTTCTGTATCAGATATTTTAAGTTGGTGGGTAGAAAGAAACTAAAACTAAAAAGGTTTCTATATGTTTGTGCTTGAATTTGCTGGTTAAACAAGCTACACCATGTTAGATATTTAAGAGATGTTTCCAAATACATGTGTTCTTAAAGTTTATAGAAGGCATTGGATCTTCTGGTAAATGTTTCCTAAGTTGTCATTTAATGGTTGAAATCTTTGCTAAGTTTTCCTTTGATAGTGCTATTGTCAGTAAGCAATGTGGGACTTGCTCCCTCATTTCTCTATTCTAAGCCCAACTTGTCCTCTCATTTCTCTATTCCTTTCAAGGTAGGAAACTAACTCTATTCCGAAGGACTCTCCAAGATGCACAATTTGATTTATTAGACCTTATAAAAGGAATGGCTAACAGATTTCTGTAATAGCATAGCCAAAAGGAAAGCTTAAATTGTAATTTCACAGCTGGATTTACTTCGCCATGGGCACAATAAACAGGCAAAACGTCCCTTTCAGAGCAAACAGAGGGAGAGAAAGTTTGAAAGTGAGGACATAGCTTTCCTCATGGGCATTGTCTACCTCAGGGAAAACCACTATCAGAACATGCCTGTACTTTAGGCTTCTAGTTGAGGCCACCGAAGATTAGAGATGGGACATGAGCACCTCCTTGACTTGCATCCTCTGGTCTGCTTTGACAAAAACCAGGAGGAAAAGAAAGCTAGGCATCAGAAGCAATGTAAAGAGAGGGGGCAGCTCTGCACAGTGATCTGCCCTCAAGGAGACCCAACAGGCCAGTCCACTGCACTGACTTTCAGCGTGGTAAGCCTGGGTTCAGCAGAAGTCAGCTAGGAAGAGCCCTGGCAGCTCTGCCAGTCAAGAGTTGGATCTCTGGAAATGGACCTGCCCTGGAGTCGAAGGACGCCCAGGTCAGAGCCACAGATCTTGCTGGCTCCAAGCTGAAGGGCCCTTCACTCAGCCCAGTTTCCAAAGTGACCACCACTGCTGAGGGGACGGCCAAGTAGGGTCACAACATTGTGGGCAGAACTGTAAGTTTCCTGTTAGGGATGCCACCTGCCTTTACCCGGCCAGCTCTCCTCCCAGGCCAGCTAGGTAATGGAAGTCAACAGGGTGCATTCTCCAAGAGGTTCACACCTCCCTTAGGATGTACCCCATGTGAAGAGATAGATAGGTCTGGGCCTCATAACTGTCAGGGCCTTAAAGCCCACCTGATTATTATCAAGCCCCTTCTGTCAGTTTCTATTTGCCTCTCAATCAGAGAACTCAGCCATGGTTTAGACAGCAGCTCTCTTAGGTCCTCTCGTAATGACTCTATCCTTTGTTCTAGTAACTAGCACATCTGGGGCCTCAATCCTTATAATCATAGCCTCTACTCCAACATCAATGGCTCTGCTCCTGACCTGTGTGTATTGATGGGCCTCTCCCCCACCTGATGTTGTATGATTGTTCAGAATTTCCCTACAGACAAACCCCTCTACCTGCAAAAGTTGAGTGGCCTTTCTCCCAGTTGCTTGGGATCAGCTTTGAACCATGTCCATCAAAACGATCTCACAAGGGTCCAGAGCCCCCTCCCCATTTTCCTCTCCTCTGTGAAACCTCTCATTACCTGGTTAATGCCACTCTTAGGATCATTGGTTGCTATTCTTACACTGTCTTTTATACTACCGTGTCTGTTTAAGTCTTTACAGGAGTTGATAAGGAAACGAACCAAGAACTTCAGCAACCTGGCAGTCAACCGAATGCTGCTACAGGGATATACTCAGCTCCCCACCCAGGAGACAGCGGCTTGAGACATCGCCCCATGTCAGCAGAGAGCACCTCATCACCCCATGTCAGCAGGAAGTAGCTCTAAAGACAGATCATCAGCCCTCTACCCCTCCTGGACTTTTGCGACTAATGTAATCTGATACAACTCTTGCTTTCAGTCAGTCCCCCAAGGAGCACAGCTTCTCAGCAAACTCTGTGACCCAGGGGACTGCTATGCCCTAAGGGGAGGAAGCTTCACAGCCCAGGGCCATCGTGGGAAAATGATGAGCGACCTCACTGCTTGTGCACATAGGTAACATCAGGTGTGGGAATGCAGTGCACCTGCGTAATCCATGACCAAGATCTTAACTATTCTAGTATCCTGCTGGATTCTCGACGTGATTGACAACACCAAAATCCGTGCTGTTTAAACCTGACGAGTGCATGCACCCACCCTGTAAGAAACGTGTGAAACCTGGAAGGGGCAGTAGCTTGTGAGGCAGCCCATCCAGACTGCTCTGCGTTTGACTCCTGGTCTGAGGAGCTGGATAAACTTGAACTGGGATTCTCCAAGCTGAGGGAGGGGGGAGTATCCCCTGAGCAAGTGTCTGCAGGGAGATTACAGTCTCAGGCCTTTTTTATTTTGTTAAAGAAAGGATTTATTAATTTATTCATTTGAAATGTAGAGTTACAGAGATGAAGAGACAGAGGCAGAGAGAGGGAGGGATCACTCCCCAGATGGCCCACAATGGCCAGGGCTGGGCCAGGCCAAAGCCAGGAGCCAGGGAAGTTTAATGCAATATGTCCTGGGCTTCTGGCTTCAGCCTGGCCTTTGGGGGTGTAAACCAATGGACAGAAGATCTCTCTCTCTCTCTTTCTCTCTCTCTCCATCCCTGCCTCCCTCCCTCCTGCTTAAATAAAAATAAAAACATACAAAATTTTAAAAGACTCTTTCCAGGGCTGATTTCTTATTTGCAGATGCCCATCAGCCTCTTACAATCAGGAGGACAATATGAACACTAAAATCACACCAGAGGTAATTTTTTTTCTTTTTTTCAGATTTTGCTGTGATACTCAGTTAGTTTGTTGTTGTTGTTTAAAGAATAGCTTTAAATTTACAAATCAAAAAATTGTGAAGCAGTACACACAGTGCCTTTCCACTGCACACCCAGCTGACAGCTCACATGGATGCGTTCGTCACAATTTGTAAAGGACACCCGGCTTTAACATTTGCTGTTAGTGGATGGGAAAAAAGACAGTGGGCACCTGGTGGGAAACTGAAGATGGGCTTTCTTCTGAACCACGGGGTCCCCGCCCGCTGCTGTCCACTCGGATGCTCTGCAGCTCCCAGCAACACTGCTCCTCCACCTTTTCCACCCCCATAACAAAGAGCCTGACATCAAAAGGAACCTGGGAAGCCCTCTGTCCCTCCCACCTAGACACAGGGAACAGGAGGCCAGAGCACCAGGTCTTCTCCCACTCAGCAGCGCTGAGACTAAACCAGGCTCTTCAGCTCCTAATCTGAGCTCTTTTCCTCTTCTCACACCGATCTCTCCGTGCAAAGCCCAGCACAGCAGGCTGCACAGAATCTCTGTGTGACTTGACTGTTGTGAGCACTCCAGCTGCACTCCATTAGGAGGCTGTGATAGGGGCTCATTGTTCTCAAGTCCACAAAGGAAAGTTAATACATACCTTCTTCCTCTCCACTACTTTTTTTAAAAGATATATTTGTTTATCTGAAAGTCAGAGGTACAGAGAGAGAGAAGGAGAGGAAGAGAGAGAGAGAGAGAGAGAGAGAGAGAGAGAGAGAGAGAGAGAGAGAGAGAGAGAGAGAGTCTTCCATTTGTGGTTTACTCCCTGTCAACAATGGCCAGAGCTGTGCCAACCCGAAGCCGGGAGCCAGGAGCTTCTTCCAGGTATCCCACGTGGGTGCGGGAACACAAGTTCTTGGGCCATCTTCTACTGCTTTCCCAGGCCACAGCAGGGAGCTGGAACAAGTGTTTCAGCTCTCGAACTCATGTAGAGGCCTGAAAGAAGTTACAATTTGCCGCTCTTGCCAGGCACTGCCTCAGCATTGGAGGAGTGACCCAGCAGATGAAAGAGAACTCTCTTCACTTTGTGTGTTTGTGTGTGTGTCTGTTAAAGCATGGGATTTCATAAGCAAATAAATCTTTTAAAAGACTATACATATAAAAAAACAGAACATAGGAAATTAGTATCCTTTATAAAACTTTTAGAAACACCTGTATTTAAACTTATTCCCTTGTAATATCTACAATGTTTTCTTTTGCTCTATGAATCTAAAATGATGCTCTAGCTTCGATACTAAGAATAATTGCTTTCCTTTAAACAACTAGGAACATGGTCATGTCAGTGCTGCTGCCACCAAGGAGGAAAGGAGAGAACCTTAGAGGAGTCACCCTGGCCCCTTCCACCCGACCCTGCAGGGATCTTCCAGAGTGGCTGCATCTGAGAATCACTCTCAGCAGATGGGGCCCAGGAGGAGCAGCTGGGGCAGCCCAGCCTCACACTTCTGCTTTCCTGGGGGGTTTCTGTTAGGGCTTGTATCACTGTGGTACCAGTGCTACTATAATAACTGCCTAGAGAGTAGTGAGTGGCAGCAGCGTCACACTGCACGCCACTGATGGTGAGAGTGAACTGTGTCCCAGACCCACTGCCACTGAACCGCGATGGGACCCCAGATGCCAGTTTGGATGCATCATAGATCAGGAGCTTGGGAGGCTGCCCTAGTTTCTGCTGATACCAGGCTAAGTCGTTGTTATTAACACTCTGACTGGACTGGCAATTGATGGTGACTGTGCCTCCCACAGCTGCAGACACGGAGGATGGAGTCTGGGTCAGCACTTGAGCAAATGTGGCACCTGAGAAGGGAAACAAATACAGAGACCACACTCATCCTCACGTTCTAAGAGGACGCTCCTGCAGAGACAGGCAGCTCTGGCCACACTGCCTGAGGCCGTTCCTGCTGCTGGCCTTCCTTACCTGGGAGCCAGAGCAGCAGGAGCCCCAGCAGCTGAGTGGGGGCCCTCGTGTCCATGCTGGGTCCTGCCTGGCACTGCCTCCTGCATGGGGCGGGAGCAGCCTGCTCCTAAATCCCAGAGAGGTGGGCAGTGCTCTGGGGACATGCAAATGAGCAGGGGCGGGGCAGGGCTGTGCCCAGCTGAAGGGCCCAGGGCAGCTCAGAACTCAGCCCAGGGGCTGTGTCTCCAGCTGCCCCAGCTCAGACCAGAGCTGCGCAAGTGTGCCTGCAGTGCGATGTTTCTACCAGGCGGTATCACATCCCAAAGTAACTAGATAACATATTCTGTTCGTGATTACATTGGGGTTCTGGAGGAGAAAGTCGCTTTTCTAATGAATAGTCTACAACTTACGACTGAGGTCAATGTTTTACCTGCTTGTCCTCTGATGCCCTCACATTGTCCCCTCACAGCAGACCGCTGCACCAGGGAGATGGTCTCTGAGATGGTTAGACATCTGTCCCACATTCACCCCTGAAACTGATCAGAATAAACATCCTCAGAAAAAGTGGCTCCAGAGAGACCAGGACTTAGAAGGAGAATGCAGGTGCTTTGATGAGAGATCACACAGGTGCACTCTCCCACCTGCAGCCAGAGTTCTGAGTCAAGGATGCAGGAGAAAATGATTAGTGAAAGTGCAAGGCCTCATCATAGGTCTGAGGAACATCAAGATAAGTAACTTCCCTCTCTCCTCTGTCCAGAAACCCTCATGTTATTCTTAAGAAAATCTAGAGAGGAGGGTAGAGTGACATCATGGCACAGTAGACAAAGCTGCCGCTTGCAATGCCAGCAGCTTACATAAGAGACTGGTTTGAATCCCCATCACTCCACTTCTAATCCTATTTCTGCTAACGCACCCCCTGGGAGGCAGCAGAAAATGGCCCAAGTTCTTGGATTCCTGCCCCACAGGGGAGACCCAGGGGCAGTTCCGGCTCTGGGCTTCTGCTTGGCCTCCACTTTTTTTATATCCAGTGTCAGGGCACTGATTCTTGCCACTGACCTGTGTGTTGCCTGGTTTCATGCTACAGGAACAAGAGAAATTTTAACAACTTTGTCCTCAATCAAAGGACAATTGGGCTGTCTGACTGTCGCTCCCCCTCTTCGTGGAGGAGCAACACAGGACCCTGCGCTGTTCTTTCGTCTGCTCGGCCTTCCCCGGGTTTGCTGCTGGTTCTTCCCGGGTTGGCTACTATCCCTTCCACCTCCGTGGAAGGGCAGTTCCCCCTGGCCACATTCCCCACTTCCGCAGGGGAGCGGCACACCGCCGGCCGGTTCTCTCGGGGGCTGCACGGGTTCCCTTAGATGTTCCCCATAGATGTTCCTGATGCATGCCGTCTCTCTCCTCCTTTATAGTCCTCCTCCGCCAATCCCAACTCGGCTGCCCACACGCCGAGTACGCTGCTCTCCTCCAATCAGGAGCAAGTCCTACAGTTTATTAGTTGAACTGGAGGCAGCTGTGCGGAAGCTGTTTACTTCTCTCCCAGCGCCATATTGTGGGAGAGCAGATGCATAGAATAAGTCCTAATTCGAGTAACTTAGTCTAGTCCGGATTGCTCCCCACATCTGACCATTACTGAGCCCACACCTTAGTCTGTTTCTTCAGGAACCACAAGTGTTGAACTGACCAATTCATTCTCTCTGCCTCTGACCCTGGCCTGGCTAGGCTGAGACAGGACGATGCTCTAAGAGGACCTGGACAGCCACTGCCCCCTTGCCCAGAGCAGTGGCCTTGCTCCCAGGCAGCCTCTCCCATGGAGCAGAGTGGGAGCACATGGACAACATGATATGCGTGTTTATTATCTCCCTGACCACTAAAATGAGAGATCTATGAGACAGAGGGCTCTGCTCCTTTTTTCCATTTATTCTATGTCTACAAGAGATTGTGATCCTGTTAGCTGTGTACCATAGTGTGTGAACAATCAAACTGTATTATTGGTCATTTCGATGAGAAATTCTATTTGATTTGGATTAAATGAGGACCTTCTGACTCAAGGATTGAAAGCCAACACAGGCCGGCGCCGTGGCTCAATAGGCTAATCCTCTGCTTGCGGCACCGGCACACCGGGTTCCAGTCCTGGTCAGGGCTCCGGATTCTCTCCCGTTTGCTCCACTTCCAGTCCAGCTCTCTGCTGTGGCCCGGGAGTGCAGTGGAAGATGGCCCAAAGTCCTTGGGCCCTACACCCTGGCTCCTGCCTTTGGATCAGTGCGGTGCGCGGGCCGCAATGCACCAGCCGCAGCGGGAATTGAGGGGTGAACCAATGGAAATGGAAGACATTTCTCTCTGTCTCTCTCTCTCTCTCACTGTCCACTCTGCCTGCCAAAAAAAAAAAAATAGAAAGAAAGCCAACTCAATTACATGTGACCCCCTGGGGAAGCCAGTGCACTGGTAGCCCAAGGTAGTGACAGAGGAATCGGGAGGAGTGAGACTCCCAGCCTTGTATAGACTCCTGAGGAACAGTGGTTTTCTGCTCACTCCTCATTGAATTCTTTGTTTACTAAAAGGTTAAGCTGGTGATAATTGAACGTGTGTCCATGTGAAACTTAAGAAGAAAAGAGATGAGGGTGGAGGTGAGGAAGGAGGGAGGAATGGTGAGAAGTGGCATTATGCTCTCACAACTGTGGATATATGATGGGCCGGCCTTGTGTAGTGGGTAAGGCCACCAAAAGCTGTGCCAGCATCCCCCATGGGCACCTGTGGGAGTCCTGGCTGCTCCACTTCCAATCCAGCTCCCTGCTTGGCCTGGGAAAGCTCCTGTGGATGGCTCCAGTGTTGGAGTCCTGGCACCCATGTGGGAGACCTGAGAGAAGCTCCATCTCCAGGTCTTACCAGGGAAATGCCTCAGCCACTGCAGCCATTGGAGGAGAGACCAGCAGATGGAAGGGAACTCTCTCTATGAAACTCTGTGTGTGTGTGGGTCCGTGTGTGTGTATGTGTGTGTCTGTGTGTAAAACACAGACTTTCAATGAGCAAATAAATATTTTTAAATAACTGTAGATATGAACTTGGTTTCCTTCATAAAATTTTATAATCACCTCTTTTTACACGATTTTGGCTTGCAATATCTGTTTTCAATTTTGCGGAATGAATTCCAAATGATGCTCTGGTTTTCAATACTCAAGAAGAATAACTGTTTTCCTTTAGAACAGCAGGGACATGGTCATGTCTGTGCTGCTGCCACCAAGGAGGAGGAAAGGAGGGAGCCTCAGAGGAGTCACCCTGGCCCCTTCCACCCAACCCTGCAGGACCTTCAAGCCTGGCTGCTCTGAGAATCACTCTCAGCAGATGGGGCCCAGGAGGAGCAGCTGGGCAGCCCAGCCTCACACTTCTGCTTTCCTGGTGGTTTCCGTTCGGGCTTGTAACACTGTGGTATCAGTAGTACTACTATAACCGCCTGCACAGTAGTAAGTGGCAGCATCGTCACACTGCACACCGCTGATGGTGTGAGTGAACTGTTTCCCAGATCCACTGCCTTTGAACCGCGATGGGACCCCAGATGCCAGAGTGGATGCACCATAGATCAGGAGCTTGGGAGGCTGCCCTGGTTTCTGCTGGTACCAGGCTAAGCTACTACCAGTGCTCTGACTGGCCTGGCTGCAGGAAGTGGCTCTAAAGACACATCATCATCCCTCTACTGCTCCTGGATTTTGGGACTAATGTATCTGATACAAATCTTGCTTTATAAAAAATGAAAGGGAGGAACGTTAGTAAAATGGCACAGTCTTATCTATGGCACAATCTACACCCTGACATCATCTTAGGCTCTAGCTCTCACCCCCACCCCATTGCTGGCAGCCAGGTGGCCACATGGCCCAACCACTGGTGTCAGCCTCACCCCCATCCTAATGGGATTCACTGCTCCTACTTCCCTAACTGACCCCTGGCAAAGTTTAAAAGTACCTGTTCCTAACATGTCTCTCTCACTTTCTCTTGGTCTCCTGATCTCTGTCTCTGTCTGTCTGTCTGTCTGTCTCTCTCTCTGTCTCTTCACTCCCTTTTCCTTCTTCGCCACTTCCCTCTGGTCTGTCAGGTTTCCTCCAATAAACTCTTTCTCTTAATCAAAAAAAAAAAAAAAAAAAAAAGACTTATCTCCTAAGTCTTTTGCATGCAGTTTCTAAATTAGTCTACCAGGTTTAATTAAAATTCTTAATAATCTGTTCACAATCACCTGGATTCTGTGACAAGTCATCTCTTTTTTTAAAGAATTATTTATTTATGGCCGGCGCCACAGCTCAATAGGCTAATCCTCCGCCTAGCGGCACCAGCATACCAGGTTCTAGTCCCAGTCGGGGCACCAGATTCTGTCCCAGTCGCTCTTCCTCCTGTCCAGTTCTCTGCTGCGGCCTGGGAGTGCAAGGGAGGATGGCCCAAGTACTTGGGCCCTGCACCTCATGGGAGACCAGGAGAAGCACCTGGCTCCTGCCTTTGGATCAGCGCGATGCGCCAGCTGCAGCACGCCAGCCGCGGCGGCCATTGGAGGGTGAACCAATGGCAACAGGAAGACCTTTCTCTCTGTCTCTCTTCCTGTCACTATCCACTCTGCCTGTTAAAAAAATTATTTATTTATTTGAAAGTAAGAGCTGCACAGAGAGAGAAAGATTGGCAGAGAGAGAGAGAGAATCTTCCATCAGCTGGTTCACTCCCCAACTGGCCATAATGGCCAGACTTCTGCCAATGTTAAGCCAGGAGCCAAGAGCCTCCTCTGGGTCTTCCCAGGTGGGTGCAGGGGCCCAAGAACCTGGGCCATCCTCCACCGTCTTCCCAGGCCATAACGTAGAGCTGGATTAGAAGCGGACCAGCCGAGTCCCGAACCAGCACCCTCATGGGATGCCATCACAGCAGGCGGCAACCTCACCAGCAAATCCACAAGCATCGGCCCCTGACAAGTCAACTAGGTTTACAAATTGTAGCTGATTTGTAAGAGTGCAGTGAGGGGCAGGTGCTGTGCACAGTAGGTTAATCCTCCCCCTCCAGTGCAGCATCCCATATGGCCACTAGTTCATGTCCCAGCTGCTCTTCTTCCATTCCAATCATGAACCGGCACCCATATGGGATGCCCCCACTGCAGGTGGTGACTTTACCCACTATGCCACAGCTCCAGCCCCACCCTATCAGGTTTAATTCTGTCTCAGGGGAGACAGTAGCAGAGATGGTAAGAGTAAAAATAAGATGGTGGGGCGGTGTGTAGCACAGTGGGTTAATCCTCTGCCTGCGGCACTGGCATCCCATATGGGCACCGGTTCTCGTCCTGGCTGCTCCTCTTGCAGTCCAGTTCTCTGCCTGAGAAAGCAGTGGAATATGATCCAGGTCTTTGAGCCCCTGCACCCGCATGGGAGACCGGGAAGAGGCTCTGGCTCCTGGCTTCAAATTGGCGCAGCTCTGGGCTTGTGGCCATTAGGAGAGTGAGTCAATGGAGAGAGGACCTTCTCTGTGTCTCTCCCCCTCACTGTCTGTAACTCTACCTCTCAAATAAATTAATTAATCTTAAAAAAATAAAGAGTGTAAGATGGAATGCAAGTCCTCTCCAATACAAAAGTCCTCCATGTCCCACTCCCTGCTCACTAGGACTGTCATCTAAGGAGCTGGGCAGGGTGGCTGATTAAGGACTGAGATGGGAAGATGACATGGAAGGACCTGTGGGAGCGGTACAATCACAGTAGTCCTGAAGTCGGGAGGAGGGCCAGGGTTCAGGGGCTGTGACAGGCAGCAGGCTGTGGAGTGATGGGAGGAGGGGCCAAAGAGCAGGAGATGAGGCCATCCTGACACTGGAGAGACTGGGAACAGAATCCCATCCTCGGGAGCTTCCAAAACACCACAGCCCTGCTGCCTCCGGGGATTCTTCCAGGGAGACTTCAGACCTCCTGACCTCAACAATACACCTGGAGTTGTCTGGGCTTAAGAGAATGGAATACTTCATTACAGCAACAATTCACCAAGCAAACACCAAGGAAGATAATGCCTTTCACCTACCTCCTTGATCATGACCCAGGCTCACATCTCCAAGTTTCACTTTGTTCTCAGTGGGTGTCTATTTGGACAAGAGGCAAACAGCAGTTTATTGTAAGGGGAGTAAGCACAGCATTCCTCTTAGATACTAATCTGCTGGGTAAAACACTTCCATGATCTCCCTTCACCTCAGGTTGAGGGCTCAGCAAGGAAAGTCACCTGGGGTGTGAAATGCTTGTGAGAGAACTGTGTTTGGTGGCCAAACTGCAGAAGGAGCTGCATGACAGGTGTGGGTCAGCATGGACTGAAGCAGGGGTGCAGTGAACGGTGCATCTCACACCATCCTGGTTGTGCCTCTGGTCCTGATGCATAAGCCAGGGCCTTATCTATAGAGGGAACATTGCAACATGGAAGGTAAATACAGAAAGATGTACAGACCTGGGTTGGATCAAGCCAGCATATTCAGGCACCATTGCACTCTACACAAACCATCTGGGGCTCTGAGATTTGACCAAGAGACCATCAGAATTCCTACTTGTCAATCAGCTCATGCAGGCACAGCTGGAACAGAGGGGCGGGGGGAGAATCCCCTGTGAGTGCTACAGGCAGTGAGAGCACCAGTGCCCCCACCCCAGGGCTTCCTGGACAGGGCTGAGGACACGCGGGGCAGCACCTGTGCCTTCTACCCCAGAGGTGCTTGGCCTCTAGGAGAGATCTGAGAGTCTCTGTGTCTATGATCTCCTTCTCTAACGGCATTTTCCCAGGACATGGAGGCCATGGAATACTCCACTCACTTTGATTTAAACTATTTTTGAGAGAAGTACCTATAATATTTTCTCTTGTGCTATAAGAATCCCAAATGATACTATTCACTCAAAAACTCCAGTAGAATAATTGTTTACTTTAGAACAGTAGGGAAATGGTCATGTCTGTGCTGCTGCCACCAAGGAGGAGGAAAGGAGGGAGCCTCAGAGGAGTCAGCCTGGCCCCTTCCACCCGACCCTGCAGGACCTTCAAGCCTGGCTGCTCTGAGAATCACTCTCAGCAGGTGGGGCCCAGGAGGAGCAGCTGGGGCAGCCCAGCACCACACTTCTGCTTTCCTGGGGGGTTTGTTAGGGCTTGAAACACTGTGGTATCAGTGCCACTACCACTATAATAATACCCTGCACAGTAGTAAGTGGCAGCATCGTCACACTGCACGCCGCTGATGGTGAGAGTGAACTGTGTCCCAGATCCACTGCCGCTGAACCGCGATGGGACCCCAGATGCCAGAGTGGATGCCAGATAGATCAGGAGCTTGGGAGGCTGCCCTGGTTTCTGCTGAAACCAGGATAAGTAGTTGTTACTATAAACATTCTGACTGGACTGGCAGTTGATGGTGACTGTGCCTCCCACAGCCGCAGACGTGGAAGATGGAGTCTGGGTCATCACAGGGTCACATATGGCACCTGAGGAGGGAAGGAGAAACACAGAGACCACACATCCTCACGTTCTAAGAGGACGCTCCTGCAGAGACGGGCAGCCCTGGCACACTGCCCGAGGCCGTTTCTGCTGCTGGCCTTCCTTACCTGGGAGCCAGAGCAGCAGGAGCCCCAGCAGCTGAGTGGGGGCCCTCGTGTCCATGCTGGGTCCTGCCTGGCACTGCCTCCTGCATGGGGCGGGAGCAGCCTGCTCCTAAATGCCCATAGAGGTGGGCGGTGCACTGGGGACATGCAAATGAGCAGGGGCGGGGCAGGGCTGTGCCCAGCTGAAGGGCCCAGGGCAGCCCAGAACTCAGCCCAGGGGCTGTGTCTCCACTCCCCAACTCAGACCAGGGCTGCACAACTTTACCTGCAGTGCGCATGTTTCTGCCGGGAGACAATACCTCCCATAGTCACTGAGGGACATTTGTCAACACTTTAAGTGAACTGAATGACCTGATGGTATAATCTATTCATGGATAGGTGGGGATCTGTAGGAGAAAGTCCTTTCTCTAGAGAACACCTGGTCTCTCCTTGGAAGGTGAAGTCAGTGTCTTTTCCCTTTTTGAGTGAGTGGCTGGGCTCTGATATCCTCCCAATGGCTCTGTGTTCTCACGTGGGGTCCATTCTACAGCACACAGAGAACAGCTGACTGTAAGCTGAGCGAGCACACAGTGCCTCTGAGAGAGAATCTGTTGGGTAAGTATCTTGATGACCTCCTGTCAGTGTGGGTATGTGACAGCCGCAGGGTCAGCTATCAAAGACGGGAGTGGAGTAGGAGGCTTTGATAGGTTGATCTCTCTCTGCACAGATGGGAGAAATTGGCTTTGCAGAGAAATGAGAGGTAGGATGAGAGGAGGGATGAGAAGGGATGGAGGAGGAGAGGAAGGAGTCTGGGATGCAGAGGAGGCCCTGCCCCACACTGACATGCAGTCCCCTGGGGTTGAGGAGGCTCTGAGAGAATGGCAGTCGGGGGCACAGCTGCAGGAGGGACTGGGTGGAAGATGTGGGTTCCTGTGGAGGGAGGCAGAGACAGTGAGGAGCTGTGTGTGTCACCCCATCCTGGGATTGTCTCCTGTGTTATTTTAAACTCTGGCCTCAGCCGTGTGATGAGCTCAGCCATGTGGATGGAATGGGTTTGAAGTTATAGAGACCTGAGCTCAAATCCCTGCTCCCCGACCTGCGCACCGTGGGACTATGGGTAACCCTCCCTGCCTGCTCGGATGCAGTCAGATAGGAGAATTCTCTCCAATCCCTCAGTACCTGTACAGGTGCTACGTCCCCAGGTGTCCATTCAGACCCAGGCTGCCCAGAATTTCCTCAAAGAATGTCTCTCTGGGGTCTCAGCAGAGAGAGGACCAGTGTGTGTACAGTGTCCACGCTCTCCTCACGGCTCAGCCCAGCTTTGCTGCTGCTGCTCCACCTGTGACAGGGGCTGCAGGGCTTGCACAGCCCAGAACCTGGAGAAGCTGAGCAGCTCCTCAGTGTGGTTCTGGTGGACGTCACTGAGGCCAGGGCGGCTTCTGTTTTCTCTGTTTCCCTAATGGCCTTGGTGTGACATAAAAGAGCCATGAATCGAAACATGGCGAGGGCTATGATTTTTCTAGAAGTCGCTGTGCGTGGGTCCTGCCACACACTGGGAGTCATGTGGAGTTCTGTGCTCTTTTCTTTAGCCTTACTCAGCCTCAGCTGACAGGATCTCCTAGGAAGTAGCAGCACATGGAAGATTCTCTCTCTCTCTCTTTCTAGCTCTCGCTCTCGCTCCCCTCCCCCCACTCAGTCTTTCTCATTTTGTACCTCATCAATGCTCAGATTTTCAAGTAAATAAACAAACCTTATGGAAAATGGAAAGAGTGAACATTTAAGAGAATTATCTTCACTAGAAATAAAGATTAATTATAGGACAAGACACCCTTGCTAAACTGGGTTCCTCTTTTTTATCTCCAGTGTCTGGGCACTGATTCTTCCACTGGCCTGTGTGCTCCTGGTTTCAGGCTTCAGTGATTCAAGAAATTTAAAAGGCTTTTTCCTGAATCAAAGGACAATTTCCCCGTCTGGCCCTTACTGAGGCTACAGTTAATTTATTTTTCAGGAAACACAAGTTGAACTGCCCGATACGTTCCCTCTGCCTCTGCCCCTGAGACGGGAGGATGCACTAAGTGGACCTGGACACACACTGCCTACTTGTACCGAGCAATGGCAGTGCCCCAGGGAGGAATCTCACACACGGCACAGTGGGAGCAGGTGGAGAACCTTCTATGTGTGTGCATTATCTCCCTGCCCACTAAAATTGAAGCTCTATGAGATGAAGGGCTCTGTCCAAATTTTTACAGTAGTCCTACGCCTAGGAGATTGTGATACTGTTATTTGTGTGCCACTGTGTGCTAATGATGAAGCCACTATTGTTCAATTTGATGAGGATGTTCTAGTTGGTTTTGCATTGAATGAAGAACTGTTGGATCAGGAATTGAAAACTGAAGCAATTCCACCTGTGACCCCCAGGGGGCAGCAGTGAGCCTCAGGTCTTGTAGTGACTGAGGGATTGGGAGGAAGAGACATCTTGACTAGACTCTTGAGGAACAGTGGTTTTTCTGCTACTCCGGGTTGAATTCTTTGTCTAGTGGAGGGTGAAGCTGGTGATTATAGAGTGAAAGTACGTCAGTGTAGAACTTAAACAAAACAGAAGAGGAGTGGGGGTGATTTGAGAAAGGAGGGAGGACATGGTGGGAAGTGTTATTATATCCTCATAACAATGGACAGGATGGGCCGGCCTTGTTCTTTGGGTAAGGCTGTGCATGCAGCGCCAGCATCCCACATGGGCACCGGTGGAGTCCTGCTGCTGCACTTCCAAACGAACTCCCTGCTAATGGCCTGGGAAAGCACCCGTGGATAGAACAAGTGTTTCAGCCCTGGCACCATGTGGGAGACCTGAAAGAAGTTCCATGTCCCAGCTCTGCCAGGCACAGCCTCAGCAGTGCAGCCATGGAGGAGTGCACCAGCAGAGGGAAGAGAACGCTCTCTCTGTCCCTGTGTGTGTGTGTGTTTAAGCATGGGCTATCAATAAGAAAATAAATCTCTTTTAAAAACTACATATGTAACTGGTTTCCTTCATAAAATAATAATCACCAGAATTTAAACTAATTTTCTTTGTAATATCTATAATGTTTTCTCATTTACTCTATGAATCCCAAATGAGGCTTCAGCTTCGAATACTCAGAATAATTGCTTTCTTTAAAACAGTAGGGACAAGGTCTTGTAAGTGCTCCTGCCACCAAGGAGGAGGAAAGGAGGGAGCCTCAGTGGAGTCACCCTGGCCCCTTCCACCCGACCCTGCAGGACCTTCAAGCCTGTCTACTCTGAGAATCACTCTCAGCAGATGGGGTCCAGGAGGAGCAGCTGGGGCAGCCCAGCCTCACACTTCTGCTTTCCTGGTGGTTTTGTTAGGGCTTCTAACACTGTTGTACCAACCACTACTATACTAACTGCCTTGACAGTAGTAAGTGGCAGCATCGTCACACTGCACGCCGCTGATGGTGAGAGTGAACTGTGTCCCAGACCCACTGCCGCTGAACCGTAATGGGACCCCAGATGCCAGTTTGGATGCATCGTAGATCAAGAGCTTGGGAGGCTGCCCTGGTTTCTGCTGATACCAGGATAACCAGTTACTATAAACACTCTGACTGGACTGGGAATTGATGGTGACTGTGCCTCCCACAGCTGCAGACACGGGCGATGCAGTCTGGGTCAGCACTTGAGCAAATGTGGCACCTGAGAAGGGAAACAGAAATACAGAGACCAGACTCATCCTCACGTTCTAAGAGGACGCTCCTGCAGAGACCACACTGCCCTGGCCACACTGCCCGAGGCCGTTCCTGCTGCTGGCCTTCCTTACCTGGGAGCCAGAGCAGCAGGAGCCCCAGCAGCTGAGTGGGACCCTTGTGTCCATGCTGGGTCCTGCCTGGCACTGCCTCCTGCATGGGGGGGGGAGCAGCCTGCTCCTAAATGCCCAGAGAGGTGGGCGGTGCTCTGGGGACATGCAAATGAGCAGGGGCAGGGCAGGGCTGTGCCCAGCTGAAGGGTCCTGGGCAGCTCAGAACTCAGCCCAGGGGCTGTATCTGCAGCTGCCCCAGCTCAGACCAGGGCTGCCCAAGTGTACCTGCAGTGCGCATGTCTCTACCGGGAGAAGTCACATCCCAAAGTCACTGAGGGACCTTTGCCAAAATTTAAGTGAACTGAACAACCTGATGGTATAATGTATTCATGGTTAGGTGGGGATCTGTAGCAGAAAGTCCTTTTCTCTAGAGAACGGCTGGTCACACCTTGGGAGGCGCAGTCAGTGTCTTTTCCCTTTTTGAGTGAGTGGCTGGGCTCTGATATCCTCCCAATGTCACTGTGTTCTCACGTGGGGTCCATTCTACAGCACACAGAGAACAGCTGACTGTAAGCTGAGCGAGCACACAGTGAGTCTGAGAGAGAATCTGTTGGGTAAGTATCTTGATGACCTCCTGTCAGTGCAGGTATGTGACAGCCTCAGGATCAGCTAACAAAGGACGAGAGTGGACAAGGGGGCTTTGATTGGTTGATATGTGTCTGCAGGGAGGGGAGAAATTGGAGTTACAGGGAAATGAGAGGTAGGACTAGTGGAGGGATGAGAAGCTACCAAGTAGGTGAGGAAAGAGTTTGGAATGCAGATGTGACGCCTACATGCAGTCCCCTGGGGTTGAGGAGGCTCTGAGAGAATGGCAGTCGGGTGGTACAGCTGCAGGAGGGACTGGGTGGAAGATTTGTTCCACGTGGAGTGAGGCGGAGACAGTGAGGTGCTGTGTGTCACACCAAGCTGGGATTGTTTCTTCTGTTGTTTTAATCTCTGGCCTCAGCCATGGGATGAACATGGCCATGTGGAAGGAATATATTTAACATTATATAGACCTGAGTTGAAAACTAGCATCTGGGGGCCAGCGCTGTGGTGCAGTGGGTTAACGCCCTGGCCTGAAGCACCAGCATCACATATGGGCGCTGATCCAAGGCCCGGTTGCTACTCTTCCCATCTAGTTCTTTGCTATGGCCTGGGAAAGCAGTAGAAGATGGCTCAAGCCCTTGGGCCCCTGCACCCATGTGGGAGACCCACAAGAAGCTCCTGGCTCCTGGCCTTGGATCCGTGCAGCTCTGGCCGTTGTGGCCAACTGGGGAGTGAACCAAGAGATGGAAAACCTTTCTCTCTCTCTCTCTCTTTCTCTCTCTCTCTCCCTCTCCTCCCTCTGTGTAACTGTGACTTTCAAATAAAAGAAATAAATCTTGAAGAAAAGAAAAAACACCCCAGTTGCTCACCATGAGAGTTTGGGCAACCCATCTGCCCTCTGAGATTCACAAGTCACATATGAGAATTCTCTATACCCTTCAGCATCTAGGCAGACCCTAGACAGATAGGAGGAAGAAGAAGCCCCTCTGGGTGCTGCAGCCAGTAAGAGCATCAGCACCCTAAGCCCTGGGGTTCCTGCACAGGACGGAGGACCCCATGAGTGGCACCCATTCCTCCTGTGGCTGAGGTACATTGGCTCTGGGGGTAACCCAGAGAGTCCCCCATTTCTATGCCCTGTCATAGCCTAGACTATTTACTGGCTGTCGTTTAGACTCTAATCCCTTCTAGGAATAGCCGACTCCCTTCGCTGTGTCTGCGTGAGTCTGGGCAGATTCCTCAGGCAAAAGGCCCCGTGTCCATCATTCACTCAGGGAGACACTGTCAGTCCTGTCTTGGTCCCGGGGCTGGGGAGGACTCAGACAGGGAGGGTGCAGAGGAGCCTCCGAGGCCCCATCTCCCAAAGCCTTCCGAGGACCTGCGAATCCAGGCTGCCTCTGAGAAGCCCAGGGATGGAAGCCCGAGGGCAGCATCCGGGGTGCGCATTCTGCTGCCCTGGGCGGTTGATGTCTGGGTTGGTGACATTGGGGTTGGGGGGACACTGTGCAGCTCACAGCAGTGGCTGTAGCATCTTCAGGCTACAGCTGCTGATGGAGAGAGTGTACTCTGTCCCAGACCCTCAGCCACCGACCTCACGGGCCCCCAGATGGCAAACTGGATTCCAGCAGTGAGGAAGTTGAGGAGCTTCCCCTGGCTTCTGCTGATACCGAGCTCAGACACTGCTGATGTCCTCACTGCCTGACAAGTGATGGGGACTGTGTCTCCCACAGAAGCCGACAGGGAGGCTGGAGCCGGGGTCATCACCATGGCACATCTGGCCCTGAGATGGGAGACAGACACAGATGTGCACACTCGTCGTCGAGCTCTATGAGGGCTGCCCCGAGCAGCCAGGCAGCGCTGACCACGCGGACTGAGTATCTCTGCTGCTGTCCTTCCTCAGCTGGGAAACAGAGCACCAGCGCCCTAGGAGATGAGCAGAGGCCCTCGTGTCCATGCTGGGCCACCCTGTGACAAGGGCTGCAGGGCTTGCACAGCCCAGAACCTGGGAGAAGCTGAGCAGCTCCTCGGTGTGCTTCTGGTGGATGTCACTGGGGCCAGGGAGGCTTCCACTTTGCTCTTATTCTCTAATGGCCTTGGTGTGAGAAGGAGGTTCAATATACAGAACACCCTGGAGGGTATGATTTATAAGGAATGGCTGTGCTTGGTTCCTGCCACACTCCTGGGAGGCCGACATGAAGTTCTCTGCTCTGGCCATCTGGGGAGTGAATCCACCAATATAAGATCTCCATCCCTCCTTCCCTCTCTGTCACTATTTCTTTCAAATAAACAAATCTTTAAGAGAGAGAGAGAGAGAGAGAGAGAGAGAGACCAGTTTGCAATATGAGAATGCATATTAATGTCATGGATTTCATGATTCTGAGGTTTAATCAGACTTGAAAAACGCCAGTTACTAAGTAATTTTGGTTTGAGAAACCCATGACAGATAGGAGAGGAATGCAGAGAGGATGAATGAAGAATGAAACAAGGCTCCTTCCTCTTGCTCCTACCCTAGCAGCCCTCCTCCTAGTCCTATGGCTGCAAAGACAGACTCCCTTGATTTTGGTTGTCCGTATCTATTACCCAGTAGTACATTGCTTAATTTACTCAATCCTCAGGCCCAAGGTCAGAGAGAAATTTATCAATAAAACCCGTCAACCAACCACCCAACCAAAAGAACAACCCAAAACCACAGCAATCCCCAGGAAGCTCACCACCTGTGGGCTATTTGTATTTTGTCTTTCTTCCTATATTTTCCTGCTAATGTTTGCTTATCAGCATCTCCTGCATTTCCTTCCTATATTCCATATTGCAGCTATCTCAGCTGTAATACGTGAGAAAGATAAGCTGTGGTGCAGTCACTCTGCCCCCCTTTGCCACTACGGAAAGAAAATCTCACTGCTACATGGGGCTCTTTCATGGCCAATATTCCTCTTTCTAAACTTTGGGACAATCACTAGGGTTGCATAAATTGATGTTTATGACCCTTGAAAAAAATCAAAAAATTTCAAGAGTCCGAGTGAGAGATCGTGTCGAAGTCAGGGCTGGAGAGAAAAGATCAATACGGGAGTTTTTGTTTGTAGCTGCAAGAGAAGCTAAGGAAACATCAAATGTGTTCAGGAGAGAAACAAGGAGGTGGTAATATAGAAAGAGCTCAGAGGTCTCTGTCTCCGACCGAGTAGTCACATAGACAAGCTGGGCACACAGACACGTGTGTGTTTAGAGTAACGTGGGATGCTCCAGGGAAGGAGAAGCAGCCCTGGCAGTTGAACTTGCCTGAATGGCCTCCCCTGGGAGGTTTCTGCCTTAGCCCCAGTCCCCTGGGAGGGACAGCAAAGCCTACAGCATTTTCAGCTTCTACCCTGCAGAGGGTAATATCTGTCTCTCAGCCAAGTTGAATCACGAACCAGATGCAAACCAGAAAAAAGACAAGTTTGGGAGTATAGCCTGACCCTCACTGTCTCCTTCTCCACTAGATAAACAAGATGATTTCCTACAAAAATGACTTGTTTATAAATTCCCACATCAAGTCCATCTCCTCTTGCTTGATCCTGAGAATGGCCTGCCACAGCTTGGCACTCTGTTCCTGTTCGTAGAACTATGGGTTTTCAGATTTTTCTAGGTTCCAGTGTGTTTCTGAGTGAATAGTCCAGGCTCCTAAAGAGATATACAGCCTATGGACTCTGTCAAATGCTGTGACCAAGAGCAAGGAGACAGTCCAGGCAGGTGCTGATACCACAGTAGGGGATTCTTTGATCCGACCAGCAGGGAGCTGTGGTTGACTTCCTCTGGGAACACAATCTGTAATGGTTAAGTTCAAGCAAGATCAAAGTGCTCCTCCGACCTGCAGTCACAGACAGACTGAAACTGTAGGGTTGGGCAGTTGGTTTATAAAAAAGAAAGAAAGAAAGAAAGAAAGAAAGAAAGAAAGAAAGAAAGAAAGAAAGAAAGAAAGAAAGAAAGAAAGAAAGGAAGGAAGGAAGGAAGGAAGGAAGGAAGGAAGGAAGGAAGGAAGGAAGGAAAGATAGACAACAATAACTCATCTCCTCAATGCCAGAACTGTAGAATTCATTAATGCTGGGACGCTTATCCTGTGTCACATCTCAAAAGCACGAGACACAAGGCACACTGGAAGAACCATTCATTCTATTTCTGAAATTTGGCTCATTCGCCTCACCTGGCACACAGAACAACGGATGCCCAAACACCAGGACCAGTGACATTCCCTGGCCGCTCCTGCACTGCCCAATGGTGCTGAGCCCTAGATCTCTACAAGGTTGAGATAAAAATCCCTGAGTCTGAGGGCTGTGCCTGGGGACATGGGCAGAGCATGTGAGGCACCAGGAATGAGACAAGGGCAAATTGTGGGGGTAGGGATGCTGGCACAGCCTCATAACCTGATTCCTACTGGAGACACCTGCACTTCCGGGATTCTCTGCGCTCCTTTCTCTTAGAATATTTTGGAGTTTCTAAGGAGGGGCCCTGGGTGACAGGATTTTGCTGCCAGCCCAGGTTCCTGGACTCACTTGCAAATGGAAATTAACAAGAGGGCGACCTGCTGACAGAGGAGGTTTCCTGTGGTCTTGCGCAGGAGCACAGGGAGCCAGCACAGCAGGCAGGAGTCCCTCTGACTGGTTCCCCCTGGGAGCTAAGCTCCTGCTTCTATGGACTTGGGGAGACAGAACAGTTTTTCTAGGCACACAGCACCTAGATCTGCACCCAGCCTGTGGTTGCGGCTTATCCCCCCTCAACCCACAACAGTTCAGTGTGCACCCAGCTCTGCGCTGTGTGGGAGCTGTTAGCTATCTCACCCATGACACGCTCCAAGTGGTGGTGTTGCTCACCCCAGGAAGGTCACATGTTGGTCACGTTGCACTATTCTGAGCATGCACGCAGGTTGGGGAAGTCCTTAACTGCTAATGCACCTATGAAGCCTCATGTGTTGGACCAAGTACTACCGCCACCCACATAGGCGCAGATGGAGTTCCTGACGTCTGACATCAGCCAGACCCAGCTCAGACCAGGGCTGCACAAGTTTACCTGCAGTACGCATGCTTCTACCAGGAGATGTCACCTCCCAAAGTCACTGAGGGATATTTGTCATAATTTTAAATGAAGTGGAGGACAGATGGTATAATGTATTCATGGTTATGTTGGGGTTTCTAGCACAAAGTCCTTTTTTCTGGAGAGTATGTGCTAATCATTCAACTTTGGTTAACCCATCCTGCCCGCTGAGATGCACAGTCAGATAGGAGAATTCTCTACAACCCCTCAGCACCTGCACACAGGTGCCGTGTCCCTAGTTGTCCACAGCAGACCCAGGTTGCACAGGACTCCTACAGAGAATGTCTCTCTGGGGTCTCAGCAGAGAGAGGACCAGTGTGGGTAGAGGTCCACGCTCTCCTCATGCTCAGCCCAGCTTTGCTGCTACTGCTCCACCTGTGACAGGGGCTGCAGGGCTTGCACAGCCCAGAACCTGCAAGAAGCTGAGCAGCTCCTCGGTGTGGTTCTGGTGGACTTCACTCAGGCCAGGGCAGCTTCTGCTTTCTCTTATCCCCTAATGGCCTTGGTGTGACGTAAAAGAGCAATAAACAGAAAACATGGCGAGGGCTATGATTTTTCAAGAAATGGCTGTGCTTGGATCCTGCCACACACTGGGAGTCCTATATGGAGTTCTGTGCTCTGGACTGTGGCCTGACCCAGCCTCAGCTGACAGGTCATCCGGGAAACTACCAGCACGTGGAAGACTCTCTCTCTCTCTCTCTCTCCTTTCTCTCTCTCTGTCTCCCTCTCTCTCTCCCTCTCCTCTTGCTCTCAGTCTCACTTTGCCTTTCACCAAATCTCAGTCTTTCAAGTAAACAAATAAATGAATATTTTTGAAAAATTGTAAATATTACATTTAAGAATTATCTCCACTAGGCATATGTATTAACCCCAGTGAAGACACCCTTCCAAAACTGGGTTTCCCTTTTTTCTATCTAGTATCTGGGCACTGAATCTTTTTTATTAATATTTATTTATTGGAAAGGCAGGGTTACACACAGAGAGAAGGAGAGGCAGAGAGAGGAAGGACAGAGACATTGAAAGAGAGAGAGAGAAAGGTCTTCCTTCCATTGGTTCACTCCACAGTTGGCCACAACAGGCAGAGCTGTGATGATTTGAAGCCAGGAACAAGGAGCCAGGAGCCAGAAGCTTTCTTCAGCTCTCCAATGCAGGGTCAGGGAGCCAAGGACGTGGGCCATCTTCTACTGCTTTCCCAGGCCACAGCAGAGAGCCAGATCTGAGCGAGCAGCCAGGACTTAAACCAACACCCATATTCAATGCCAGCGCTGCAGGCATTTACTTGCAAGGTCACAGCGCAGGCACCCTGGGCACTGATTCTTCCACTGATCTGTGTATTGGCTGGTTTCATTCCTCAGCAATTTCAGTACTACTACTATAATAGCCTGCACAGTAGTAAGTGGCAGCATCGTCTCAATGCATGCCGCTGATGGTGAGAGTGAACTGTGTCCCAGATCCACTGCCACTGAACCGCGATGGGACCCCTGATTCCAGTTTTGATGCATCGTAGATCAGGAGCTTGGGAGGCTGCCCTGGTTTCTGCTGATACCAGGATAAGGCGTTGTTATTATAAACACTCTGAGTGGCCTGTCAATTGATGGTGACTGTGCCTCCCACAGCTGCAGACACAGGGGATGGAGTCTGGGTCAGCACTCGTGCAAATGTGACACTTTACAGAACTCTAAATGAACTGGAACACTGGGTGGTGTAATCTATTCATGGTTATGTTGGGATTCTGTAGGAGAAAGTCCTTTTTCTGAAGAGTATGTGCAACATCTTAGAATTAGCAACCTGCACTTGCTTACCATTCGACTTTTGGAAATCCATCCTGCCCACTGAGATGCACAGTCAGGTAGGAGAATTCTCTCCATCCATCAGCACCTGCACACAGGTGCCGTGTCTCCAAGTGTCCACTTCAGACCCAGGTTGCTCAGGTCTCCTACAGAGAATGTCTCTCTGGGGTCTCAGCAGAGAGAGGTCCAGTGTGGGTAGAGGTCCACGCTCTCCTCACGGCTCAGCCCAGCTTTGCTGCTACTGCTCCACCTGTGACAGGGGCTACAGGGCTTGCACAGCCCAGAACCTGAGAGAAGCTGAGCAGCTCCTCGGTGTGGTTCTGGTGGCCGTCACTGAGGCCAGGGCGGCTTGTCCTTTCTCTATTTCCCTAATGGTCTTTTTTTTTTTTGACAGGCAGAGTGGACAGTGTGAGAGAGAGACAGAGAGAAAGGTCTTCCTTTGCCATTGGTTCACCCTCCAATGGCCGCTGCGGTTGGCGTGCTGCAGTTGGCGCATCTCGCTGATCCAAAGCCAGGAGCCAGGTGCTTCTCCTGGTCTCCCATGGGGTGCACGGCCCAAGCACTTTGGCCATCCTCCACTGCACTCCCTGGCCACAGCAGAGAGCTGGCCTGGAAGAGGGGCAACTGGGACAGAATCTGGCACCCCGACCAGGACTAGAACCCGGTGTGCAGGAACCGCAGGCAGAGGATTATCCTATTGAACCCCGGCTCCGGCCAATCCCTAATGGTCTTGGTGTGACGTAAAAGAGCAACAAACAGAAAACATGGTGAGGACTATGATTTGTAAAAATGGCTGTGCATGGATCCTGCCACACACTGGGAGTCCTACATGGAGTTTTGTGCTCTGGACTCTGGCCTGACCCAGCCTCAGCTGACAGGGTCATCCGGGAAACTACCAGCACATGGAGGATTCTCTCTCTCTCTCTCTCTCTCTCTATCTCGCTCTCTCTCTCTTTCTGTCTCTCTTACTTTGCCTTTCACCAATGCTCAATCTTTCAAGTAAATAAATAAATATATATTTTGAGAAATGGGAAATATTGCATTTAAGAAAATAAATGGGGGTCACAGGAGCAATCGTGTCAGTTTTCAATCTCTGATGCAGTAGTTCTTCATTTAATCCAAAATCAGATAGAACATTCTCATCGAATTGCACCATAGCAGCTTCTTTGTTGGTATATAAAAGCACACAAGGAATAGTATCAAAATCTCTTAGGCATGGAATAATTGGAACAAGTCGAACAGAGCCCTGTATGTCATAGATCTTTCATTTTAGTGGACCGGGCAGATAAGAAACAAACCAATGACGTTCCGACTGTGCTCCCACTGTGTCCATGTGATGCACCTCCCATGGAGCAGGGCCAGTGCTCAGGACAATGGGGCTGTGGGTGGGCAGGTGCACGTGTGCATCCTTCTGTCTCCACCTAGACAGGGGCAGAGGCAGAGGCAGAGGAGAGGGAATGTATCGGGCAACTCCACATTTGTGTTTCCTGAAAAAAAAATTCTACTCTCAGTAATGGTCAGATAGCCAAACTGTCCCTGGCAAAAGATTATAACATTTCTCATGTCCCTGTAGAATAATGTCAGTCAGCACACAGGTCAGAGGGAAGAATCAGTGTCCAGACACTGGAGATAAAAAAAATGAGCCTAGCTTTAGTGTGCATTAGCAGGAAATGGGGTCAGAAGTGGAGCAGGAGGATTCAAACCAGTCTCTGATGTAGGCTGCTGGCATTGCAAGTGGCAGCTTAATCCACTGTGCCATGATGCCAGTCTACCCTCCTCCCTAGCTTTTCTTAGAAATACAGTGAAGGTTTCAGGAAGAGGAGAGAGGGAAGTTATTTCCTTTATGTCCTCAGACCTATGGTAACCTCTTGGAACTTTCACTCATTGTTTCCTCTTGCGTCCTTGACTCACAACTCAGGCTGCAGATGGGAGAGTGCACACGTGTGATCTCTCATCTAAGCACCTGCGTTCTCCTTCTGAGCCCTGGTCTCTGGCAGCCGCTTGTTCTGAGCATGTTTATTCTGAGTCAGTTTCAGAGGTGAGTGTGGACAGAAGTCTCGTCTCTCAGAGACCATCTCCCTGGTGCAGCGGTCTGCAGTGAGGGGACAATGTGAGGACATCAGAGGACAAGCAGGTAAAGACATTGACCTCAACTTCAAGGTGTAACTAAGTTTCCTAAGAAAAGGGACTTTCTCCTACAGAATCCCAACATAACCATGAATACATTACACCATCTTCTTGACCCATAAAATCAAAGTTTTTTTAATGTCCCTCAGGGACTTTGGGAGGTGAGGTTCCTGGCAGGAACATGCGCACTGCAGGTAAACTTGTGCAGCCCTGGTCTGAGCTGGGGCTCAGAAAGAAATTTTGACTCCATGCATAATTTTTTCTCACAGGTGTAAGATTAGCCTAGTGATCCGTGGTGCTGGCCAGAGGAATGTATTTAAAGGTAGAGACCTGGGCTGGCGCTGCGGCTCACTAGGCTAATCCTCCACCTTGCAGCGCCGGGACACCAGGTTCTAGTCCAGGTTGGGGCGCCAGATTCTGTCCCACTTACCCCTCTTCCAAGCCAGCTCTCTGCTGTGGCCAGGAGTGCAGTGGAGGATGGCCCAAGTGCTTGGGCCCTGCACCCCATGGGAGACCAGGAGAAGTACCTGGCTCCTGCCATCGGATCAGCGTGGTGCACAGGCCGCAGCCCAGCACAGCCCAGAACCTGCGAGAAGGTCCCTCTCCCACTCATTCTCTCTCTCTCTCTCTCTCTCTCTCTCTCTCTGCCTCTCTCTCCCTCTAGAGATCTGTGTTCACCGCACACTGATGCTCACTTTTTATGCATATAAATAAATAAATATGATGAAAATAGAAAACGGTGGGCCCGGCACTGTGGCACAACGTGTTAAAGCCCTTGCCTGAGGCGCTGGCATCCCATAAGGGTGCCAGTTCTAGTCCTGGGGAAGCAGTAGAAGATGGCCAAAGTCCTTGGGCCCCTGAACCCACGTTGGAGACGTGGAAGATGCTCCTGGCTTCGGATCCACACAGCTCCGGGGAATAAATTAGTGGATGGAAGACCTTTCTCTCTGTCTCTACCTCTCTAACACCATCTTTCAAATAAGTAAAATAAATATTTAAAAAAATGGAAAAGGGTAACATTTAAGAAAATTATCTTCACTAGAAATTAGTATTGGCCGGCGCCGCCGCTCACTAGGCTAATCCTCCGCCTAGAGGCGCCGGCACACCAGGTTCTAGTCCCGGTTGGGGCGCCGGATTCTGTCCCGGTTGCCCCTCTTCCAGGCCAGCTCTCTCCTGTGGCCAGGGAGTGCAATGGAAGATGGCCCAGGTGCTTGGGCCCTGCACCCCATGGGAGACCAGGAGAAGCACTTGGCTCCTGGCTCCTGCCATCGGATCAGCGTGGTGCACCGGCCGCAGCGCGCCGGCCGCGGCGGCCATTGGAGGGTGAACCAACGGCAAAAGGAAGACCTTTCTCTCTGTCTCTCTCTCCCACTGTCCACTCTGCCAGTCAAATAAAATAAAATAAAATAAAATAAAATAAAATAAAAAGAATTAGTATTAACCACAGTACATGACACCCTTACTAAACTGGGTTCCTCTTTTATAATTCCACTGTCCGGGCACTGATTCTCCCACTGACCTGTGTGTTGGCTGGTTTCATGTTGCAGCAATTTGAAAAATTTAAAAAAGCTTCTTCCCCAATCAAAGGAAAAAATTGCTGTCTGACCGTTACTGAGACTACAATTAGGTTACTTCTTCAGCAAACACAAAAGTTGAACTGCCTACTTCATTCCCTCTGCCTCTGCCCCAACACAGGAGGATTTACTCAGAAGACCAGGACACACACTGCCCACCTGTCCCGAGCAATGGCAGTGTCCAGGGGAGGCCTCTCCCATGGCCCAGAGTGGGAGCAGAGGTAGAATGTTACATGTTTGTTTCTTATCTCCCTTGCCAACTAAAATGAAGATCTATGAGATGAAGGGCTCTGTTTGATTTTTACACTTATTCTGTGCCTGGGAGATTGTGATACTGTTTGTTGTGAGCCGACAATGAAGCTCCTATTGTTTCAATTCGATGAGAATTTGCTATTTGATTTTGGAATGAATGAAGAACTGCTCAAGCAGGGATTGAGAGCAGACGCGATTCCACCTGTGACCCCCAGGGGGTGCCAGCCCACCTCAGGTCTGGTTGTGACAGAGGGATTGGGAGAAGAGACTCACAGCCTTGTCTGGACACGTGAGGAACAGTGGTTTTTGTGCTATTCCGTGTTGAATTCTTTGTTTAGTGGAGGGTGAAGCTGGTGATTATCAAGTAAATGCAAAGTATGTCATTGTAAAATTTAAAAGACAAAAAAAGAACAGTGGGGATGGTTTGAGAAAGGAGGGAGGACATGGTGGGAAATACCATTATGCTCTCACAATAGTGGAAAGGATGGGCCAGCCTTGTGCAGTGCATAAAGCCGCTGCATTGAGCACTAGCATCCACATGGGCACCGGTGTATTCCTGGCTGCTCCACTTCAAAAGAGCTCCCTGTTAATGGCCTAGGAAAGCACCAGCGATGGGTCAAGTGTTTCATCCCTGGCACGCACGTGGGAGACCTGAAAGAAGTTCCATCACACAGCTCTTTCCAGTCAGCCTCAGCAGGTGCAGCCATTGGAGGAGTGAACCAGCAGATGGGAGAGAACTCTCTCTCTCTGCGTAACTGTGTGTTTGTGTGTAAAGCATGTGCTTTCAATAAAAATAAATCCTTTAAAAAACTGTACACATAAAACTAAAAATTTTTGCATATGAAATTGGTACCTTTTATAAAATTTTAAAATCACCAATACTTAGAATATTTTTCCTTGTATTATCTATAATGTTTTCTCTTTTGATCTATGAATCTCAAAGGATACTATATCTTTGAAAGCTCAGCAAGAATAATTGTTTACTTTAGAACAGTAGGGACATGGTCACGTCTGTGCTGCTGCAACCAAGGAGGAGGAAAGGAGGGAGCCTCAGAGGAGTCAGCCTGGCCCCTTCCACCCGACCCTGCAGGACCTTCAAGCCTGGCTGCTCTGAGAATCACTCTCAGCAGATGGGGCCCAGGAGGAGCAGCTGGGGCAGCCCAGCCTCACACTTCTGCTTTCCTGGGGGTTTTAATTAGGGCTTGTATCACTGTGGTATCAGTACCACTACCACTATAATAATACCCTGCACAGTAGTAAGTGGCAGCATCGTCACACTGCACGCCGCTGATGGTGAGAGTGAACTGTGTCCCAGATCCACTGCCGCTGAACCGCGATGGGACCCCAGATGCCAGAGTGGATGCAGCATAGATCAGTTGCTTGGGAGGCTGCCCTGGTTTCTGCTGATACCAGGATAATTGGTTGTTATTATAAACACTTTAACTGGCCTGGCAATTGATGGTGACTGTGCCTCCCACAGCTGCAGACACGGGGGATGAAGTCTGGGTCATATCAATGGCAAATGTGGCACCTGAGAAGGGAAACAGAAACACAGAGACCACACTCATCCTCACGTTCTAAGAGGACGCTCCTGCAGAGACGGACATCCCTGGCCACACTGCCTGAGGCCGTTCCTGCTGCTGGCCTTCCTTACCTGGGAGCCAGAGCAGCAGGAGCCCCAGCAGCTGAGTGGGGGCCCTCATGTCCATGCTGGGTCCTGCCTGGCACTGCCTCCTGCATGGGGCGGGAACAGCCTGCTCCTAAATGCCCAGAGAGGTGGGCGGTGCTCTGGGGACATGCAAATGAGCAGGGTTGGGGCAGGGCTGTGCCCAGATGAAGGGCCCAGGGCAGCTCAGAACTCAGCCCAGGGGCTGTGTCTCAGCTGCCCCAGCTCAGACCAGGGCTGCACAAGTTTACCTGCAGTGCGCATGTTTCTACCGGGAGATGTCACCTCCCAAAGTTTCTGAGGGGCATTTGTCAACACTTTAGGTGAGTTGGAGCACAAGATGGTGTAATGTATTCATGGTTATGTTGGGATTCTGTAGGAAAAAATCCATTTTCTATGGAATACTTAGTTACACCTTAAAGCTAAGGTCCATGTCTTTACCTGTTTGTCCTCTGATGTCCTCACATTGTCCCCTCACTGCAGACCGCTGCACCAGGGAGATGGTCTCTGAGAGACGAGACTTCTGTCCACACTCACCTCTGTACTGACTCAGAATAAACATCCTCAGAACAAGCGGCTGCCAGAGACCAGGACTCAGAAGGAGAACGCAGGTGCTTAGATGAGAGATCACACGTGTGTGCTCTCCCATCTGCAGCCAGAGTTCTGAGTCAAGGATGCAGGAGGAAAACAGAAGTGAGTTTCAAGCAGTCACCGTAGCCCTGAGAACATCAAAAAAAATAACTTCCCTCTCTCCCCTGCCCAGAAATTTTCACACTTTTCTTAAGAAATCTAGAGAGGGGGCTGCAGATGTTTTACAACTGGTTAACGCCCTGGCCTGAAGCACTGGCATTTCATATGGGTTTACATTCCAGACCCAGCTCTCCACTTCCCATCCAGCTCTCTGCTATGGACTGGGAAAGCAGTGGAAGACGGCCCAATTCCTTGGGCCCCTGCACCAGCATAGGAGAACCAAAAGAAACTCCTGGCTTCTAGCTTCTATTCCGTGCAGCTCTGTCCACTGCATCCATCTGGGGTGTGAACCAGAGGATGGAAGACCTCTCTCTCTTCACTACTCTCACTGTAACTCTGTCTTTCAAATAAATTAAAAAAAAAAGAATAGAAATCCAGAGAGGATGGAAAGCTGACATCGTGGAACAGTGGATTAAGCTACCATTTGCAGTGCCAGCAGCCTATACCAGAGACTGGTTTGAATCCCCACTGCTCCACTTCTGATCCCATTTCCTGCTAATGCTCACCCTGGGAGGCAGCAGAAAATGGCCCAAGTTCTTGGATTCCTGCCCCACAGGGGAGACCAGGGGCAGTTCTGGCTCTGGGGTCTGCTTGGCCAAGTCCTCACTGTTACAGCCATTTGTGGAGAGCCCCAGCTTCAGAAACCCTCTTCTCTCTCTCTTTCTCTCTCTCTCTCTCTCTCTCTCTCTGTCTTTGCCTCTCTCCAATCTGTCTTACAAGTAAATAAGTAAATATTTTGAAAAATGGAAAATATTAACTCTTGTGAGAATAATATTTATTAGCAATAAGTATACACCACAATACAAGACACCCTGCTAAAACTGGGCTCTATTTTTTAAAAAAAATTATTTAATCTATTTGAAAGACAGAGTTACAGAGAGAGGTAGAAACAGAGACAGAGGTCTTCCATCCACTTGTTCACTCCCCAGATTTCTATAATGGCCGGAGCTGCGCCCATCTGAAGCCAGCAGCCAGGAGCTTCTACCGGGTCTCCCATGTGCGCACATGGGCATAATGACTTGGACCATGTCCTACTGCTTCCCCAGGCGATAACAGAGAGTTGGATTGAAAAAGGAGCAGCTGGGACTGGAACCAGCGCCCATATGGGATGCGGGAGCTTCAGCCAGGGCTTAACCGGCTGTTCCACAGCACCGGGGGCTCTAATATTTTTGCATCCAGTGTCTGGGCTTGGATTCTTCCACTGACCTGTATGTTGGCTGGTTTCATGCTACAGCAATTTGAGAAATTTAACAAGTTTTTCCTCAATCGAAGGAATATTTGGCTGTCAGACCGTTACTGAGACTACAATTAGTGTATCTTTTCAGGAAACACAGTGTTGAACTGCCCGATTTGTTCCCTCTGCCTCTGCCCAAGAAAGGAGGATGTACTAGGTGGACCTGGACACCCACTGCCCACGTGCCCCCAGCAATGGCAGTGTCCAGGGAGGATCTCACTTGAATTCATGGGAGCAGGTGTAAAACATATGTTTCTTATTTGCCCTAATCACTAAAAAAAATCTATGAGATCTTTATTCTAAGTCTACAAAAGATTGTGATACTGTCAGTCGTGCACCATTGTGTACAATGAAGCCACTATTGTTTCATTTCGATGAGAACTGTCTGTCTGATTTTGCACTGAATGAAAATTTGCCCTATCAGGATTGAAAGCTGATGTGATTCCATCATGGACCCTCTTGGGGCCCCAGTGCACCTCAGGTCTGGTAGTGACGGAGGGTTGGGAGGATTGAGACAGCCTTGTCTAGACTCTTGAGGAACAGTGGTTTTCTGCTCACTCCTTGTGAAATTCTTTGTTTACTGGAAGATTAAGCTGGTGGTAATAAATTGAACGTATGTCCAAGTAAAACTTAAAAGGAAAAGAGAGGAGGGTGGGAGTGAGGAAGGAGGGAGGATGTGGTGAGAAGTGGCATTATGCTCTCACATCGTGGATAGGATGGGCCGGACTTGTGCAGTGGGTAAGGCCACAGCATGCAGCGCCAGCATCCCACATGGGCACCTGTGGGAGTCCCGGCTGCTCCACTTCCAACGAGCTCCCTGCTAATGGCCTGGGAAAGCACCAGCAGATGGAACAAGTGCTTCAGCCCTGGTATTCATGTGGGAGACCCAAAAGAAGTTCCATCACCCAGCTCTTGCTGGTAACTGCATCATCCAATGCAGCCATTGAAGAATGACGCAGCAGAAAGAAGAGAACTCTCTCCCTGAAACTGTGTGTATGTGCGTTTGTGCTGTGTCTGTTTAAAAACACGGATGGTCAATAAGCAAATAATTTTTTTTAAAAACTGTACATATGAAATTGACATCTTTTATAAAATTTTCTAATCACCAAGATTAAAATATTTTCCTTGTAATATCATTAAACTTTTCTCTTTTGATCTATGAATCTCAAATGATGCTCTAGCTTCAAATACTCAGAAAGAATAATTACTTTCCTTTAAAAGAGTAGGAGCATGGTCATGTCAGTGCTGATGCAGCAAAGGAGAGGAAAGGAGGGAGCCTCAGAGAGTCACCCCGGCCCCTTCTACCCGACCCTGCAGGACCTTCAAGCCTGGCTGCTCTGAGAATCACTCTCAGCAGATGGGGCCCAGGAGGAGCAGCTGGGGCAGCCCAGCCTCACACTTCTGCTTTCCTGGGGGGTTTTTGTTAGGGCTTGGAACACTGTGGTATCATCATTACTATAACTTTTATAGCCTGCACAGTAGTAAGTGGCAGCATCATCACATTGCACGCTGCTGATGGTGAGAGTGAACTGTGTCCCAGATCCACTGCCGCTGAACCGTGATGGGACCCCAGTTTCCAGATTGGATGCCCTGTAGATCAGGAGCTTGGGAGGCTGCCCTGGTTTCTGCTGAAACCAGGATAAGCGGTTGTTACTATAAACACTCTGACTGGACTGGCAACTGATGGTGACTGTGCTTCCCACAGCTGCAGACACGGGGGATGGAGTCTGGGTCATCACAAGGGCACATCTGGCACCTGAGGAGGGAAACAGAAACACAGAGACCACACTCATCCTCACGTTCTAAGAGGACGCTCCTGCAGAGACGGGCAGCCCTGGCCACACTGCCTGAGGCCATTCCTGCTGCTGGCCTTCCTTACCTGGGAGCCAGAGCAGCAGGAGCCCCAGCAGCTGAGTGGGGGCCCTCGTGTCCATGCTGGGTCCTGCCTGGCACTGCCTCCTGCATGGGGTGGGAGCAGCCTGCTCCTAAATGCCCAGAGAGGTGGGTGGTGCTCTGGGGACATGCAAATGAGCAGGGGCAGGGCAGGGCTGTGCCCAGCTGAAGGGTCCAGGGCAGCTCAGAACAAAGCCCAGGGGCTGTGTCTCCAGCTGCCCCAGCTCAGACCAGGGATGCACAAGTATACCTGTACTGTGTATGCTTCTACCAGGATATGTCACCTCCGAAAGTCACTCAGGAACATTTCCAAAACATTGAATTTACGGGTTAAGACATACTAGAAGCAAGTATTATCCACAGTAAAGACACCCCTGCTAAAACTGGGCTCCATTTTTTTTATCTCCATCTGTCAGGGCACTGATATTGCCTCTGACCTGTGTGTTGGCTGACTTCATGCTAACGGGATAGGAGAATATTTAAAAGCTTTTGTCAGGGACAATTTGTCTATCCGACCATCATTGAGAGTACAATGAGTTTATTTTTCAGGTAACACAATGTGGAGTTGCCCGATACATTCCCTCTGCCTCTGCCTCTGCCCCTGTCTAGGTGGAGCAGACGGAGGCACATGTGCACCTGCACACCTGTGGAGAGCAGCTCGGACTAGACTAAGTTACTGGAATTAAGACTTATTCTATGCATCTGCTCTCCCACAATATGGCGCTGGGAGAGAAGAAAACAGCTTCTACACAGCTACCTCCAGTTCAGCCAATAAACTGTAGGACTTGCTCCTGATTGGAGAGCAGCGTACTCGGCGTGTGGGCAGCCGAGTTGGGATTGGCGGAGGAGGACTATAAAGGAGGAGAGAGACGGCATGCATCAGGAACATCTATGGGGAACATCTAAGGGAACCCGTGCAGCCCCCGAGAGAACCGGCCGGCGGTGTGCCGCTCCCCTGCGGAAGTGGGGAATGTGGCCAGGGGGAACTGCCCTTCCACGGAGGCTCCATTTTTTTTTACTTTTTCATTTATTTATTTTTTTTAATTTAATGAGCATAAATTTCCAAAGTACAGCTTATGGATTACAATAGCTTCCTCCCCCCCGTAACTTCCCTCCCACCCACAACGCTCCCCTCTCCCACTCCCTCTCTCCTTCCCCTTCACATCACGATTAATTTTCAATTATCTTTATATACAGAAGATCAATTTGGCGTATGTTAAGTAAAGATGTCCACATTTTGCTCCCACACAGAAACACAAAGTGTAAAATAACTATTTGAGTACTAGTTATAGCATTAGTTAAACACCTAAGAGTAATTGTGTATTAATTACAGAGTTCAACCAATAGTTTTAAGTAGAATATAAAATGCATCTTTTGTATTGTTGTGGCTTCCCCCCGACCTCCCTCCCTCCTGTGGCCCTCCCCTCACCCACTCCCTCTCCCATCCCACCCTTCATCACGTTTCATTTTCAATTACCTTCATATACTGAAGATCAACTTAGGATATACTAAGCAGGGATTTCAACAGGTTGCACTCACACAACCGAACCAGGTATAGGGTATTGTTCGACTAGTAGTGTTGTTTTTGAGTTTCATAGTTCAACATATTAAGGACAGAGATCCTGCATGGGGAGCGTGAACCCAGTGACTCCCGTTGTTGATTTAACAATTGGCACTCTTATTTATGATGTCAGCAATCACCCGAGACTCTAGCTATGAGCTGTCTAGGCTATGGAAGCCCCTTGAGTTCACCAACTCTGAATTTGTTTAGTCAAGGCCATATCACAGTGGAGGTTCCTTCCTCCCTTCAGAGAAAGGCGCCTCTCTCCTTGATGGCCTGATCCTTCTGTTGGGGTGTTGTTCACCAGGATCCTTCATTTAGATTGTTTTTTGCCACCGTGTCATGGCTTTCCATGCTTGCGAGACTCTCATGGACCTTTAGTCAGATCCGAATGTCCCAAGGGTTGATTCTGAGGCAGGAGTGCTGTTTTGGGCATTTGCCATTCTATGAGTCTGCTGTGTGTCCTGCTTCCCCCGCAGGATCATTCTCTCCCTTTTGATTCTATCTTTCATTATTTGCTTACACTGGTCTTATTTGTGTAATCTCTTCGACACTTACCCTATCTTTTTGATCAGTTGTGTATTTATATTTATCACTTTACCAAGTGTGCTGGCATTGGTACCTGCCTCTTGGTAAGGTTGAGTTGAAATCCCCTGGCACATTTCTAGTTCCACCATTGGAGGTAGGTCTGAGTGAGTATGTGCCGTCCTATATATCTCCTCCCTCTCTTATTCCCACTCCTATGTGTCACAGAGATCAATTTTCTGTTAATTTTTAAATGCTTAAGAATGGTTGTGCATTGATTGCAGAGTTCAACCAGTGGTCTTGTGTAGAGCAAACCGAGCAACAACAACAACAACAAAAATACTAAAGGAACAAAATAGTAAGTTGTTCCTCAACAGTCTAGACAAGGGCTGCTCATGTCATTGTTTCTCATAGTGTCCATTTCATTTCAATGGGTATCATTTTAGGTGCTCGTTTAGTTGCCATCGCCGGGCTACATTTTTTGTTAACTCCAGTGTCAGAGCACCGATTCTGGCCACTGACTTGTGTGTTGCCTGGTTTCATGCTACAGGAACAAGAGAAATTTTAAAACCTTTGTCCTCAATCAAAGGGCAATTTGGCTTTCTGCCCATTACTGAGACTACACCTTAGTCTGTTTCTTCAGGAACACAAGTGTTGAACTGACCAATTCATTCTCTCTGCCTCTGCCCCTGGCCTGGCTAGGCTGAGACAGGACGATGCTCTAAGAGGACCTGGACACCCACTGCCCCCTTGCTCGGAACAATGGCCTTGCTCCCGGGATGCCTCTGCCATGGAGCAGAGTGGGAGCACATGCACAACATGACATGAGTGTTTATTATCTCCCTGACCACTAAAGTGAGAGATCTATGAGAAAGAGGGCTCTGCTCCTTTTCCCATTTACTCTACATCCACAAAAGATTGTGATACTGTTAGCTATGTACCATAGTGTGTGGACAATGAAGCTACATAATTGTTTGATTTGGATTAAATGAAGACCTTCTGACTCAGGGATTGAAAGCAACATGATCACACCTGTGGCCCGCAGAGGGAGACACTGCACTGGTAGTCCAAAGTAGTGACAGAGGGAAGGGAAACAGAAGAGGGGTGGGCGAGTGAGGAAGGAGGGAGGACATGGTGGGAAGTGGCATTAGCTCTCATAACTGTGGATATATGATGGGCCGGCCTCGTGTAGTAGGTAGGCCACCAAAGGCAGCACCAGCATCCCACAGGGCAGCTGTGGGAGTCCTGGCTGCTCCACTGCCAATCCAGCTCCCTGTTTGGCCTGGGAAAGCTCCTGTAGATGGCTCCAGTGTTGGAGCCCTGGCACCCATGTGGGAGACCTGAAAGAAGCTCCATCTCCAGGTCTTGGCTGGCACAGTTTCAGCCACTGCAGCCATTGCAGGAGAGACCAGCTGATGGAAGATAACTCTCTCACTCTGAAACTGTGTGTGTGTGTGTGCCTGTGTATAAAACACGGACTTTCAATAAGGAAATAAATATTTTAAATAACTGTAGATATGAAATTACTTTCCTTCATAAAATTTTATAATCACTGGTATTTAAAATATTTTTTTTTGACAGGCAGAGTGGACAGTGAGAGAGAGAGACAGAGAGAGAAAGGTCTTCCTTTGCCGTTGGTTCACCCTCCAATGGCTGCCGCTGCAGCCGGCGCACCGCACTGATCTGATGGCAGGAGCCAGGATCCAGGTGCTTTTCCTGGTCTCCCATGGGGTGCAGGGCCCAAGCACCTGGGCCATCCTCCACTGCACTCCCTGGCCATAGCAGAGAGCTGGCCTGGAAGAGGGGCAACCGGGACAGAATCCGGCGCCCCGACCGGGACTAGAACCCGGTGTGCCGGCGCCGCAAGGTGGAGGATTAGCCTATTGAACCACGGCGCCGGCCGTAAATATTTTTTCTTGTAATAGCTATAATGTCTCTCTTTTCCTATATGAATCACAAATAATGCTGTAGCTCCAATACTCAGAAAGAATAATTGCCTTTCTAAACAGTAGGGTCATGGTCATGTCTGTGCTGGTGCCGCCAGGAGGAAGAAGAGGGAAGTCTCAGAGGAGTGACCCTGGCCCCTTCCACCCGACCCAGCAGGGACCTCAAGCATGGCTGCTATGAGAATCACTCTCAGCAGATGGGGCCCAGGAGGAGCAGCTGGGGCAGCCCAGCCTCACACTTCTGCTTTCCTGGGGGGTTTTTGTTAGGGCTTGGAACACTGTGGTATCAACATTACTATAACTATAAGTCTGCTGACAGTAGTAAGTGGCAGCATCGTCACACTGCAGGTCGCTGATGGTGAGAATGAACTGTGTCCCAGATCCACTGCCTTTGAACCACGATGGGACCCCAGATGCCAGTTTGGATGCAAAATAGATCAGGAGCTTAGGAGAGTGCCCTGGTTTCTGCTGATACCGGGCCAAAAAGCTGTAAATGTTCTCGCTGGCCTGGCAATTGATGGTGACTGAACCTCCCACAGCTGCAGACACGGAGGCTGGAGTCTGGGTCATATCGATGGCACATCTGGCACCTGAGAAGGGAAACAGAAACACAGAGACCACACTCATCCTCACGTTCTAAGAGGACGCTCCTGCAGAGACGGGCAGCCCTGGCCACACTGCCCGAGGCCGTTCCTGCTGCTGGCCTTCCTTACCTGGGAGCCAGAGCAGCAGGAGCCCCAGCAGCTGAGTGGGGGCCCTCGTGTCCATGCTGGGTCCTGCCTGGCACTGCCTCCTGCATGGGGCGGGAGCAGCCTGCTCCTAAATGCCCAGAGAGGTGGGTGGTGCTCTGGGGACATGCAAATGAGCATGGGTGGGGCAGGGCTGTGCCCAGCTGAAGGGCCCAGGGCAGCTCAGAACTTAGCCCATGGGCTGTGTCTCCAGCTGCCCCAGCTCAGACCAGGACTGCCCAAGTTCACCTACAGTGCGCATGCTTCTACCGGGAGACTTCACCTCCCAAAGTCACTGATGGACATTTGCCAAAATTTAAGTAAACTGTACGAACTGATGGTGTAATGTATTCATGGTTAGGTTGGGATCTGTAGCAGAAAGTCCTATTCTCTAGAGAATAGCTGGTCACACCTTGGAAGTTGAAGTCAGTGTCTTTTCCCTTTTGAGTGAGTGGCTGGGCTCTGATATCCTCCCAGTGTCACTGTGTTCTCACGTGGGGTCCATTCTACAGCACACAGAGAACAGCTGACTGTAAGCTGAGGGAGCACACAGTGCCTCTGAGAGAGAATCTGTTGGGTATCTTCGTGACCTCCTGTCAGTGCAGGTATGTGACAGTTGCAGGGTCAGCTATCAAAGAAATAGAGTAGAGAAGACTTCGATTGTTTGATCTGTGTCCCCATGGAGGGGGGAAATTTTCTTTGCAGGGACATGAGAGGTAGGATGAGTGTAGGGATGAGAAGGGACGGAGGAGGAGAGGAAAGAGTCTGGGATGCAGAGGAGGCCCTGCCCCACACTGACATGCAGTCCCCTGGGGTTGAGGAGGCTCTGAGAGAATGGCAGTCGGGAGCAGAGCTGCCTCCCAGGAGGGACTGATGGCAGATTTGTGTCCTCGTGGAGTGAGGCAGAGACAGTGAGGAGCTGTGCATGTCACCCTATCCTGGTCTTGTCTTCTGTGTTATTTTGAACTCTGGCTTCAGCCGTTGGATGAACTTGGCCATGTGAAGGAATGGATTTAAATTTAGAGACCTGAGCTCAAATCCCAGCACCCATACTTGCTCATCATGGGACTCTGTGTAAACTACCCTGCCTGCTGAGATGCACTCAGATAGGAGAATTCTCTCCAACACCTCAGTGTCCACAAGTGTCCCATAAGACCCAGGTTGCACAGGTCTCCTACAGAGAATGTCTCTCTGGGGGTCTCAGCAGAGAGAGGACCAGTGTGGGTAGAGGTCCACGCTCTCCTCATGGCTCAGCCCAGCTTTGCTGTGGCTGCTCCACCTGTGACAGGGGCTGCAGGGCTTGCACCGCCCAGAACCTCTGAGAAGCTGTGCAGCTCCTCAGTGTGGTTCTGGTGGACGTCACTAAGGCCAGGGAGGCTTCTGCTTTCTCTCATTCCCTAATGGCTTTGGTGTGATGTAAATGAGCAATAAATAGAACAATCTTGGAGGGGAAGGGCTGTACATGGATCCCTGCTACACACAGGGAGTACAAGGTGGAGTTCTCTGCTCTGGACTTGGCTTGTTACAGCCCCAGATGTAAGGGTCAGTTGGGGAAAGACCAGCACGTGGAAGATCTTCTTCTCCCTCTCCCTCTCCCTCTCCCTCTCCCTCTCCCTCTCCCTCTCCCTCTCCCTCTCCCTCTCCCTCTCCCTCTCTCTCTTCCTCTCTCCCTCCCTCACCCTCTCTCACTCTTCCTCTCTCCCTCCCTCACCCTCTCTCTCTCTTCCTCTCTCTCCCTCTCTCTTGCTCTCTCTCCCTCTCCCTGTCCCTCCATCTCTCTTTCTCTCCCTCTAGATCTCTGCACTCGCCTCTCACTGATGCTGACTTTTTAAGTAAATATATATATATATTTATAAAATGGAAAAGGGTAACATTTAAGAAAATTATCTTCACTAGAAATGAGTATTAATCACAGTATAAGACACCCTTGCTAAACTGGGTTCATCTTTTATATCTCCAGTGTCTGGGCACTGATTCTTCCACTGACTTCTGTGTTGGCTGGTTTCATGCTACAGCAATTTGAGAAACTTAAAAAATTTTTTCCTCAATCAAAGGAAAAGTTTCCGTCTGGCCATTACTGAGACTACAATTAGTTTACTTCTTCAGTAAACACCAAAGTTGAACTGCCTGATTCATTCCCTCTGTTTCTGCCCCAAGACAGGAGGATGCACTAAGTGGACTTGGACACACACTGCCCACCTGCCTTAGCAATGGCAGTGTCCAGGGGAGGCCTCTCACATGGACCAGAGTGGGAGCAGGTATAGAAGGTTATATGTTTGTTTCTTATCTGCCCTGCCCACTAAAACGAGAGATCAATGAGATGAAGGGCTCTTTTTGATTTTTACACTTATTCTATGCCTAGGAGATTGTGATACTGTTCACTGTGAACCGACAATGAAGCTGCTATTGGTTCAATTCGACGAGAATTTGCTATTTCACTTCGAATTGAATGAAGACCTGCTCAAGCAGGGATTGAAAGCAGACGCGATTCCACCTCTCACCACAGGAGGCGCCAGTGCACCTCAGGTCTGGTAGTGACAGAGGGATTGGGAGAAGAGACTCATACCTTGACTAGACTCTTGAGGAACAGTGGTTTTGCTGCTACTCCGTGTTGCATTCTTTGTTTAGTAGATGGTGAAGCTGGTGATTATAAAGTAAATGGAAAGTATGTCATTGTAAAATTTAAAAGACAAATGGAGAAAGAAGAGTTGGGGGTGGAGTGAGGAAGGAGGGAGGACATGGTGGGAAGTGGCATTATGCTCTCACATCTGTGGACAGGGTGGGCCGGCCTTGTGCAGTGGGTGAAGCCGCCACATGCAGCGCCAGCTTTCCAAATGGGCACCGGTGGGAGTCCTGGCTGCTCCACTTGCAAACGAGATACCTGCTAATGTCCTGGGAAAGCACCCGTGGATGCAACAAATGTTTCAGCCCTGGCACCCATGTGGGAGACCTGAAAGAAGTTCCATGTCCCAGCTCTTGCCAGGCACAGCCTCAGCAGTGCAGCCATTGGAGGAGAGAACCAGCAGATGGAAGAGAACTCTCTCTCTCTCAGTGTGTGTATGTGTGTGCAGCTGCTTCCAAGGAGGAGAAAAGAAGGGAACCTCAGAGGAGTCAGCCTGGCCCCTTCCACCCGACCCTGCAGGACCTTCAAGCCTGGCTGCTCTGAGAATCACTCTCAGCAGATGGGGCCCAGAAGGGGCAGCTAGGGCAGCCCAGCCTCACACTTCTGCTTCCTGGGTGGTTTTCGTTAGGGCTTCTAACATTGTAGTTCCAGCACTACTACTGTAATAACCACCTTGACAGTAGTAAGTGGCAGCATCGTCACACTGCACGCCACTGATGGTGAGAGTGAACTGTGTCCCAGATCCACTGCCGCTGAACCGCAATGGGACCCCAGAATCTAGAGTCGATGCAGAATAGATCAGGCCTTTGGGAGGCTGCCCTGGTTTCTGCTGATACCAGGATAAGTAGTTGTTCTTATAAACACTCTCACTGGACTGGCAACTGATGGTGACTGTGCCTCCCACAGCTGCAGACACGGAGGCTGGAGTCTGGGTCAGCACTTGGGCAAATGTGGCACCTGAGAAGGGAAAGAGAAACACAGAGACCACACTCATCCTCACGTTCTAAGAGGACGCTCCTGCAGAGACGGGCAGCCCTGGCCACACTGCCCGAGGCCGTTCCTGCTGCTGGCCTTCCTTACCTGGGAGCCAGAGCAGCAGGAGCCCCAGCAGCTGAGTGGGGGCCCTCGTGTCCATGCTGGGTCCTGCCTGGCACTGCCTCCTGCATGGGGCGGGAGCAGCCTGCTCCTAAATGCCCAGAGAGGTGGGCGGTGCTCTGGGGACATGCAAATGAGCAGGGGTGGGGCAGGGCTGTGCCAGCTGAAGGGCCCAGGGCAGCTCAGAGCTCAGCCCAGGGGCTGTGTCTCCAGCTGCCCCAGCTCAGACCGGGGCTGCACAAGTTGGCTGCATTGCACATGCTTCTAGCAGGAGATGTCACATCCCGAAGTTACTGAGGGACATTTGTGAACACTTATGTAATCTGGACAACCTGATGGTATAATCTATTCATGATTACTTTGGGGTTCTGGAGGAGAAAGTCGCTTTTCTAATGAGTTGTTTACAACTTAAGGCTGAGGTCATTGTCTTTACCTGTTTGTCCTCTGATGCCCTCACATTGTCACCTCAAGGCAGATCACTGCACCAGGGAGATGGTCTCTGAGAGACGAGACTTCTGTCCCACACTCACCTCTGTACTGACTCAGAATAAACATCCTCAGAACAAGCTGTTGCCAGAAAGAGACCAGGACTCAGAAGGAGAACGCAGGTGCTTAGAGGAGAGATCACATGTGAACGCTCTCCCATCAGCAGTCAGAATTCTGAGTCAAGGATACAGGAGGAAAACAGAAGTGTGAGTTTCTAGGAGTCACTATAGGTCTGAGAAACATCAAGAAAAATAACTTCCCTCCTTTCCTTGTCCAGAAATGTTCACACTTTTCTTAAGAAATACACAGAGGGGGCAGCGATGTGGCTAAGAGCATTAAAGCACTGGCCTGAAGTGCCAACATCCCATATGGGCACTGGTTCTAGCCCGCCTGCTACTCTTCTGATCCAACGCTCCTCTATGGCATGGAAAGTGGTAGAAGATGGCCCAAGTCCTTGGGTCCCTGGACCCATGTGGGAGAGCAGAAAGACGCTCCTGGCTCCTTTCTTTGGATCAGCACAGCTCCGAAGATTGCAGCCATCTGGAGAGTGAACCAGAGGATGGAAGACCTCTCTCTCTCTCTCTCTCTCTCTCTCTCTCTCTGCCTCTCACTGTAAATCTGACTTTCAAATAAAATTAAAAAGAACAAAATCCGGAGAGGAGCGATGGCTGGCATCATGGCACAGTGGATAAGGCTACCACTTGCAATGCCAGCAGCCTATACCAGAGGTTGGTTTGAATCCCCACTGCTCCACTTCTGATCCCATTTCCTGCTAATGCACACCCTGGGAGGCAGCAGAAAATGGGCCATGTTCTTGGATAATTGCTCCACAGGGGAGACCAGGGGCAGTTCTGGCTCTGGGCTTCTATTTGTCCCAGAACTCACTGTTCCAGCCATCTGTGGAGAGACCAGGTTAAAGAACCCCTCCTCCCCTGGCTTTTCCTCTATCCCAATGCTCAGTCCTACAAGTAAATAAATAAATATTTTGAAACATGGAAAATGTTCACATTTATGAAAATTATCTAAATTATATTTATTAGAAATAAATATTCACCACAGTACAAAACACCCTGCTAAAACTGGGATCTATTATTTTTTTAATATTTATTTCATTTATTTGAAAGTGTGACAGAGAGAGGTAGAGACAGACAGAGAGGTCTTCCATCTGCTGGTTCATTCCCCAAATGGCTGCAATGGCCAGAGCTTCACGGATCCGAATCCAGGAGCCAGGAGCTTTTTCCGGGTCTCCCACCTGGGTTCAGGGACCCAGAGACTCGGGTCATCTTCTACTGCTTTCCTAGGCCATAGCAGTGAGCTTAATCACAAGAGGAGCAAATGAGACTTGAGTCAACAACATATGGAATGCCGGCACTTCAGGACAGGGCTTTAACCCACTGTGCCACAACACCTAGGGCTCCATTATTTTAACATCCAGTGTCTGGGCACTGATTTTTCCACTGACCTCTGTGTTGTTTGGTTTCATGCTACAGCCATTTGAGAAATTTAAAAAGCTTTTTCCTCAATCGAAGGATGATTTGGCCATGTGACCATTACTGAGACTACAATTAGTGTATCTTTTCAGGAAACACAGTGTGGAACTGCCCGACTCATTCCCTCTGCCTGTGCCCGAGACAGGAGAATGCACTAGGTGGACCTGGACACCCACTGCCCACGTGCCCCCAGCAATGGCAGTGTCCAAGGAGGATCTCATTGAAGCACATGGGAGAAGGTGTAAAATATATGTTTGCTTATTTGCCATGGTCACTAATAAAATGATCTATGAGATAAGGAGCTCTGTTCGACATTTTTCCATTTATTCTGCGTCTACAAAAAATTGTGATACTGTCAGTTATGTACCTTTGTGTAAAAACAATGAAGCCACTATTGTTTCATGAATTTCAATGAGAATTGTCTATCTGATTTTGCATTGAATGAAAAACTGCCCAGGGTTATCAGGGATTGAAAGCTGTTGCAATTCCATCATTGAACCTCCGGGGGCGCCAGTGCACCTCAGGTCTGGTAGTGGCAGAGGGCTTGGGAGGACTGAGACTGACAGCCTTCTCTAGACTCTTGAGGAACAGTGGTTTTTCTGCTACTCCATGCTGAATTTTCTATACAGTGGAGGGCTGAGCTAGTTTTTATAAAGTGCATTGAATATATGTCAGTGTGGGGCTGTCACTGTAGCGTTGGGGGTAAAACCGCAGCCTGCATTGCTGGCATCCATAGGAGAGCCAGTTTGAGACCCGGCTGCTCCACTTCCCATCCAGCTCTCTGTTATGGCCTGGGAAAACAGTAGAAGATGGCCCAAGTCCTTGGGCCCCTGCACGCGGATGGGAGCCATAGAAGAAGCTCCTGGCTCCTGGCTTCAGATCGGTGCAGCTCTGGCCATTGCAGACATCTGGGGAGTGAACCAACAGAAGGAAGACCTCTCTCTGTGTCTCTCCTTCTCTGTGTAACTCTGACTCTCAAACAAATCAATAAATATTTAAAAAATAAAATGTTTATGCTTGGAATATCTATAATGTTATCTCTTTTGCTCTATGAATCCCAAATGATGCACTAGCTTTGAATACTCAGAGAATAATTTCTTTCCTTTAAAACAGTAGGGACATGGTCATGTCTGTGTTGCTGCCGCCAAGGAGAGGAAAGGAGGGAGCCTCAGAGGAGTCAGCCTGGCCCCTTCCACCCGACCCTGCAGGACCTTCAAGCCTGGCTGCTCTGAGAATCACTCTCAGCAGATGGGGCCCCGAAGGAGCAGCTGGGGCAGCTCAGCCTCACACTTCTGCTTTCCTGGGGGGTTTTTGTTAGGGCTTGTATCACTGTGGTATCACTACTAATACTATAACCGCCTTGACAGTAGTAAGTGGCAGCATCGTCACACTGCACGCCGCTGATGGTGAGAGTGAACTGTGTCCCAGATCCACTGCCTTTGAACCGCGATGGGACCCCAGATGCCAGAGTGGATGCAGCATAGATCAGTTGCTTGAGAGGCTGCCCTGGTTTCTGCTGAAACCAGGATAATTGGTTGTTATTATAAACACTTTGACTGGCCTGGCAATTGATGGTGACTGTGCCTCCCACAGCTGCAGACACGGAGGATGGAGTCTGGGTCAGCACAGGGTCACATATGGCACCTGAGGAGGGAAACAGAAACACAGAGACCACACACATCCTCACGTTCTAAGAGGACGCTCCTGCAGAGACGGGCAGCCCTGGCCACACTGCCTGAGGCTGTTCCTGCTGCTGGCCTTCCTTACCTGGGAGCCAGAGCAGCAGGAGCCCCAGCAGCTGAGTGGGGGCCCTCATGTCCATGCTGGGTCCTGCCTGGCACTGCCTCCTGCATGGGGCGGGAGCAGCCTGCTCCTAAATGCCCAGAGAGGTGGGCGGTGCTCTAGGCACATGCAAATGAGCAGGGGTGGGGCAGGGCTGTGCCCAGATGAAGGGCCCAGGGCAGCTCAGAACTCAGCCCAGGGGCTGTGTCTCCAGCTGCCCCAGCTCAGACCAGGGATACACAAGTTTACCTGTAGTGCCCATGTTTCTACCGGGAGATGTCACCTCCCAAAGGTTCTGAGGGGCATTTGTCAACACTTTAGGTGAGTTGGAGCACAAGATGGTGTAATGTATTCATGGTTATGTTGGGATTCTGTAGGAAAAAATCCATTTTCTGTGGAATACTTAGTTACACCTTAAAGCTAAGGTCCATGTCTTTACCTGTTTGTCCTCTGATGTCCTCACATTGTCCCCTCACTGCAGACCGCTGCACCAGGGAGATGGTCTCTGAGAGACGAGACTTCTGTCCACACTCACCTCTGTACTGACTCAGAATAAACATCCTCAGAACAAGCGGCTGCCAGAGACCAGGACTCAGAAGGAGAACGCAGGTGCTTAGATGAGAGATCACACGTGTGTGCTCTCCCATCTGCAGCCAGAGTTCTGAGTCAAGGATGCAGGAGGAAAACAGAAGTGAGTTTCAAGCAGTCACCGTAGCCCTGAGAACATCAAAAAAAATAACTTCCCTCTCTCCCCTGCCCAGAAATTTTCACACTTTTCTTAAGAAATCTAGAGAGGGGGCTGCAGATGTTTTACAACTGGTTAACGCCCTGGCCTGAAGCACTGGCATTTCATATGGGTTTACATTCCAGACCCAGCTCTCCACTTCCCATCCAGCTCTCTGCTATGGACTGGGAAAGCAGTGGAAGACGGCCCAATTCCTTGGGCCCCTGCACCAGCATAGGAGAACCAAAAGAAACTACTGGCTTCTAGCTTCTATTCCGTGCAGCTCTGTCCACTGCATCCATCTGGGGTGTGAACCAGAGGATGGAAGACCTCTCTCTCTTCACTACTCTCACTGTAACTCTGTCTTTCAAATAAATTAAAAAAAAAAAAAGAATAGAAATCCAGAGAGGATGGAAAGCTGACATCGTGGAACAGTGGATTAAGCTACCATTTGCAGTGCCAGCAGCCTATACCAGAGACTGGTTTGAATCCCCACTGCTCCACTTCTGATCCCATTTCCTGCTAATGCTCACCCTGGGAGGCAGCAGAAAATGGCCCAAGTTCTTGGATTCCTGCCCCCCAGGGGAGACCAGGGGCAGTTCTGGCTCTGGGGTCTGCTTGGCCAAGTCCTCACTGTTACAGCCATTTGTGGAGAGCCCCAGCTTCAGAAACCCTCTTCTCTCTCTCTTTCTCTCTCTCTCTCTCTCTCTCTCTCTCTCTCTCTCTCTCTGTCTTTGCCTCTCTCCAATCTGTCTTACAAGTAAATAAGTAAATATTTTGAAAAATGGAAAATATTAACTCTTGTGAGAATAATATTTATTAGCAATAAGTATACACCACAATACAAGACACCCTGCTAAAACTGGGCTCTATTTTTTAAAAAATTTATTTAATCTATTTGAAAGACAGAGTTACAGAGAGAGGTAGAAACAGAGACAGAGGTCTTCCATCCACTTGTTCACTCCCCAGATTTCTATAATGGCTGGAGCTGCGCCCATCTGAAGCCAGCAGCCAGGAGCTTCTACCAGGTCTCCCATGTGCGCACATGGGCATAATGACTTGGACCATGTCCTACTGCTTCCCCAGGCCATAACAGAGAGTTGGATTGAAAAAGGAGCAGCTGGGACTGGAACCAGCGCCCATATGGGATGCGGGAGCTTCAGCCAGGGCTTAACCGGCTGTTCCACAGCACCGTGGGCTCTAATATTTTTGCATCCAGTGTCTGGGCTTGGATTCTTCCACTGACCTGTATGTTGGCTGGTTTCATGCTACAGCAATTTGAGAAATTTAACAAGTTTTTCCTCAATCGAAGGACTATTTGGCCGTCAGACCGTTACTGAGACTACAATTAGTGTATCTTTTCAGGAAACACAGTGTTGAACTGCCCGATTTGTTCCCTCTGCCTCTGCCCAAGAAAGGAGGATGCACTAGGTGGACCTGGACACCCACTGCCCACGTGCCCCAGCAATGGCAGTGTCCAGGGAGGATCTCACTTGAATTCATGGGAGCAGGTGTAAAACATATGTTTCTTATTTGCCCTGATCACTAAAAAAAAATCTATGAGATCTTTATTCTAAGTCTACAAAAGATTGTGATACTTTCAGTCGTGCACCATTGTGTACAATGAAGCCACTATTGTTTCATTTCAATGAGAACTGTCTGTCTGATTTTGCACTGAATGAAAATTTGCCCTATCAGGATTGAAAGCTGATGCGATTCCATCATGGACCCTCTTGGGGCCCCAGTGCACCTCAGGTCTGGTAGTGACAGAGGAATCGGGAGGATTGAGACAGCCTTGTGTAGACTCTGGGGGAACAGTGGTTTTCTGCTCATTCCTTGTGGAATTCTTAGTTTACTGGAAGATTAAGCTGGTGGTAATAAATTGAACGTATGTCCAAGTAAAACTTAAAAGGAAAAGAGAGGAGGGTGGGAGTGAGGAAGGAGGGAGGATGTGGTGAGAAGTGGCATTATGCTCTCACATCGTGGATAGGATGGGCCGGACTTGTGCAGTGGGTAAGGCCACAGCATGCAGCGCCAGCATCCCACATGGGCACCGGTGGGAGTCCCGGCTGCTCCACTTCCAACGAGCTCCCTGCTAATGGCCTGGGAAAGCACCAGCAGATGGAACAAGTGCTTCAGCCCTGGCAATCATGTGGGAGACCCAAAAGAAGTTCCATCACCCAGCTCTTGCTGGACACTGCATCAGCCAGTGCAGCCATTGAGGAGTGACCCAGCAGAAAGAAGAGAACTCTCTCCCTGAAACTGTGTGTACGTGCGTTTGTGGCTGTAAGTGTCTGTTTAAAACACGGATGGTCAATAAGCAAATATTTTTTTTAAAAAAACTGTACATATGAAATTGGCATCTTTTATAAAATTTTCTAATCACCAATATTAAAATATTTTTCCTTGTAATATCATTAAACTTTTCTCTTTTGATCTATGAATCTCAAATAATGCTCTAGCTTCAAATACTCAGAAAGAATAATTACTTTCCTTTCAAAGAGTAGGAACATGGTCATGTCAGTGCTGCTGCCACCAAGGAGGAAAGGAGAGAACCTCAGGGGAGTCACCCTGGCCCCTTCCACCCGACCCTGCAGGACCTTCAAGCCTGCTTGCTCTGAGAATCACTCTCAGCAGATGGGGCCCAGGAGGAGCAGCTGGGGCAGCCCAGCACCACACTTGTGCTTTCCTGGGGGGTTTTTGTTAGGGCTTGGAACACTGTGGTATCATCATTACTATAACTTTTATAGCCTGCACAGTAGTAAGTGGCAGCATCGTCACACTGCACGCCGCTGATGGTGAGAGTGAACTGTGTCCCAGATCCACTGCCTTTGAACCACGATGGGACCCCAGTTTCCAGATTGGATGCCCTGTAGATCAGGAGCTTGGGAGGCTGACCTGGTTTCTGCTGAAACCAGGATAAGTAGTTACTATAAACACTCTCACTGGACTGGCAACTGATGGTGACTGTGCTTCCCACAGCTGCAGACACGGGTGATGGAGTCTGGGTCATCACAAGGGCACATCTGGCACCTGAGAAGGGAAACAGAAACACAGAGACCACACACATCCTCACGTTCTAAGAGGACGCTCCTGCAGAGACAGGCAGCCCTGCCACACTGCCCGAGGCCATTCCTGCTGCTGGCCTTCCTTACCTGGGAGCCAGAGCAGCAGGAGCCCCAGCAGCTGAGTGGGGGCCCTCATGTCCATGCTGGCTCCTGCCTGGCACTGCCTCCTGCATGGGGTGGGAGCAGCCTGCTCCTAAATGCCCAGAGAGGTGGGTGGTACTCTGGGGACATGCAAATGAGCAGGGATGGGGTAGGGCTGTGCCCAGCTGAAGGGCCCAGGGCAGCTCAGAACTCAGCCCAGGGGCTGTGTCTCCAGCTGTCCCAGCTCAGACCAGGGCTGCACAAGTTTACCTATAGTGTGTACGCTTCTACCAGGAGATGTCACCTCCGAAAGTCACTCAGGGACATTTCCAAAACATTGAATTTACGGGCTAAGACATACTAGAAGCAAGTATTATCCACAGTAAAGACACCCCTGCTAAAACTGGGCTCCATTTTTTTATCTCCATCCGTCAGAGCACTGATATTGCCTCTGACCTGTGTGTTGGCTGACTTCATACTAAAAGGATAGGAGAATATTTACAAGCTTTTGTCAGGGACAATTTGTCTATCCGACCATCATCGAGAGTACAATGAGTTTATTTTTCAGGTAACACAATGTGGAGTTGCCCGATACATTCCCTCTGCCTCTGCCTCTGCCATGCCTAGGTGGAGACAGAAGAAGGCACACGTGCACCTGCACACCCACATCCTCATTGTCCTGAGCACTGGCCCTGCTCCATGGAAGGCATATCACACAGCACAGTTTGAACATCATTGGTTTGTTTCTCCTCTGCCCGGCCCACTAAAATGAAAGATCTATGACATAAAGGGCTCTGTTCAATTCGTTCCGATTTTTCCATGCCTAAGAGACTGTGATACTATTCCTTGCATGCCTTTATATACCAACAATGAAGCTGTTCTTGGTGCAAATCCATGAGAATGTTCTATTTGATTTTGCAAGCTCACACGATTCCACATGTGACCCTCAGGGGGAGCCAGCGCACCTCAGGTCTGGTAGTGACAGAGGGCTTGGGAGGATTCAGACTCACAGCCTTGTCTAGACTCTTGAGGGACAGTGGTTTTCTGCTACTCCGTGTTGGATTCCTCATAGAGTGGAGGGCTGACCTAGTGTTTATAGAGTACATTGACAATATTTCAGTGTGTGGCCGGCGTTGTGGGTAGCTAATGAAGACACCACCCTCAAATCCAGCATCACATCTGGGTGCCAGATCGAGACCTGGCTACTCCACGTCTGATCCAGCTCTCTGCTATGGTCTGGGAAAGCAGTGGAAGATGACCCAAGTCCTTGGGCCCCTACACCCATATGGGAGTCCAGGAAGAATCTCCTGGCTCCTGGCTTTGCATGGGGTAGTTACCCAAGTTGTAGCCATCTAGGGAGTGAACCAGCAGATGGACAACCTCTCTCTGCCTCTGCCTCTCTGTAACTTTTACCTTTCAAATGAATAAATATTTTAAAAATGGACAAAAAATGGATACTTTGCTTACGTTAAAGTAAGATAAATTCATGTATCTTGGTATGAAAAAACCATGGAAGAGCTAACAGTTCTATATGCATTTCCATGTCTCACTGGGGCTTATTCTAGACTTAGAGGTAAGTGCACGAAGCATTAGGAACACCCGCAGGCTGCTTCTCTGGAGCTGTCACCTAGAGAAGAGCTCAAGGAGTGGTGACCCCAGTCAGAGTCTGGAGCTGCCTCCACATTCAACATCTCAGGAGTTTTCAAGGAAGTCCTTATACTATTTTTTTGTCTGAGACTTATGTTTTAAAGGTGGGTTTCACAGTCATATTAAAAAGAGGTCATATGCAATACACAACTAGAAAACAAACACCCTACAAAACACAAATCCAACAGGGTATACGTCGTGAGAACTCCATACAATATGTTTGCAGATGCATTTTCTCTATATCAGTTCCTAAAATGTGCTGGGAGAGGTTTTGGTCAATAGGTATGCTCTTAAATTATGATATAATTGTGCTGATAAGATAACCTAGAGGAGGCCAATACTGTGGTGTAGCGGGAAAGCCGCCAACTGCAGTGCCGGCATCCAAAATGGGCACCAGTTCAACATGGCTGCTCCACTTCCCATCCAGCTGTCTGCTATGGCCTGGGAAAGCAGTAGAAGATGGCCCAAGTCCTTGGGCCTCTGTACTGCTATAGGAGATCTGAAAGAAGCTCCTTGTTCCTGGCTTCGGATCAGCGCAATCCAGCCGTTGTGGCCTACTGGGGAGTAAACCAGCAGATGGAAGACCTCTCTCTCTCTCTCTCTCTCTCTCTCTCTCTCTTTCTCTCTGTCTCTCCTTCTCTTTGTGTGTGTAACTCTGATTTTCAAGTAAAACAAATAATAAACAAAAGAAAAAATTATATATGGTGTCAAAATTTCTTGCAGTAAAACAATCTGATCTCCTAATTCTTTTCCGTATACTCTCTGAAGTAGTCCCGGAGGTTTCATTAAATTTCTAAATTATCTGCTCACAACCTCTTGGCTTCTATGACAAGTCATCTAGGTTTACACATTGTAGCTGATTTGTAAGAGTATAGTGAGAGGCCAGCACTGTGCACACTAGGTTAATCCTCCACCTGAAGTGTGGCATCCCATATGGGCACCGATTCGTATCCCAGCTCTTCTTCTTCCATTGTAGACATGAACTGGCACCCACATGGGATACCTCCACTGCAGGTGATGGCTTTACCGGGCTAGGGCACAGCACCGGCCTCACCCTATCAGGTCTAATTCTGTCTCAGGGAGACATAGAGGAGATGGTAAGAGTGTAACATGGGACACAAAACTTCTCCAACACAAAAGCCATCCACAGCCTACTGCCTGCTCACTAGGACTGTCATCTAAGGAGCTGGGCAGGGTGGCTGATTAAGGACTGTGATGGGGAGATGACGTGGAAGGACCTGGGGGAGCGATACAATCCCAATGGTCCTGAAGTCGGGAGGAGGGCCAGGGTCCAGGGGCTGTGACAGGGCAGCAGGCTGTGGAGTGATGGGGGGAGGGGCCACAGAGCAGGAAATGTAGCCATCCTGACACTGGAGAAACCGGGAACGGAATCCCATGCACGGGATAAAGAGGAAGAGGTAGGTGTGAGTCAAGGAGTCACCAGAGGTCTGAGGAACATCAGGAAAACAACTTCCTCTCTCCTCTGTCCAGAACTGTTCACAATTTTCTTAAGAAAACCTGGAGCAGAGGGAAGACCAGCATCATGGCACAGTATGTAAAGCTGCTACTTGCAATGCCAGCAGCCTACATCAGAGACTGGTTTGAATCCCCTCTGCTCCCCTTCTGATCCTATTTCCTGCTAAAGCACACCCTGGAAGGCACCAGAAAATGGCCCAAGTTCTTTGATTCCTGCTCCACAGGGGAGACCCAGGGCCAGTTCTGGATCTGGGCTTCTGCTTGCTAAGTCCTCACTGTTAACCATTTGTGGACGCACCAGTTTACCAAAAATATTCGGGCTACCTTTTTTGTTATCTCCAGTGTCAGGGCACTGACTCTTGCCATGGACTTGTGTGTTGCCTGGTTTCATGCTACAGGAACAAGAGAAATTTTAAAACCTTTGGCCTCAATCAAAGGACAATTTGGCTATCTGCCCATTACTGAGACTGCACCTTAGTCTGTTTCTTCAGGAACACAAGTGTTGAACTGACCAATTCATTCTCTCTGCCTCTGCCCCTGGCCTGGCTAGGCTGAGACAGGACGATGCTCTAAGAGGACCTGGACACCCACTGCCCCCTTGCCCAGAGCAATGGCCTTGATCCTAGGCGGCTTCTCCAATGGAGCAGAGTGGGAGCACATGGACAACATGACATGTGTGCTTATTATCTCCCTGACCACTAAAGTGAGAGATCTATGAGACAGAGGGCTCTGCTCCTTTTCCCATTTACTCTACATCTACAAGAGATTGTGATACTGTTAGCTATGTACCATAGTGTGTGGACAATGAAGCTACATAATTGTTTGATTTGGATTAAATGAAGACTTTCTGACTCAGGGATTGAAAGCAACACGATCACACCTGTGACCCGCAGAGGGAGACACTGCACTGGTAGTCCAATGTAGTGACAGAGGGAAGGGAAACAGAAGAGGGGTGGGTGAGTGTGGAAGGAGGGAGGACATGGTGGGAAGTGGCATTAGCTCTCGTAACTGTGGATATATGATGGGCCGGCCTCATGTAGTAGGTAGGCCACCAAAGGCAGCACCAGCATCCCACAGGGCAGCTGTGGGAGTCCTGGCTGCTCCACTGCCAATCCAGCTCCCTGCTTGGCCTGGGAAGGCTCCTGTAGATGGCTCCAGTGTTGGAGCCCTGGCACCCATGTGGGAGACCTGAGAGAAGCTCCATCTCCAGGTCTTGGCTGGCACAGTTTCAGCCACTGCAGCCATTGCAGGAGAGACCAGCTGATGGAAGAGAACTCTGTCTCTGAAACTGTGTGTGTGTGCCTGTGTATAAAACACGGACTTTCAATAACGAAATAAATATTTTAAATAACTGTAGATATGAAAATACTTTCCTTCATAAAATTTTATAATCACTGGTATTTAAAATATTTTTTCTTGTAATAGCTATAATGTCTCTCTTTTCCTCTATGAATTGCAAATGATGCTGTAGCTCCAATACTCAGAAAGAATAATTGCCTTTCTAAACAGTAGGGTCATGGTCATGTTTGTGCTGGTGCCGCCAGGAGGAAGAAGAGGGAAGCCTCAGAGGAGTGACCCTGGCCCCTTCCACCCAACCCGGCAGGGACCTCAAGCCTGGCTGCTATGAGAATCACTCTCAGCAGATGGGGGCCAGGAGGAGCAGCTGGGGTAGCCCAGCCTCACACTTCTGCTTTCCTGAGGGGTTTTTGTTAGGGCTTGGAACACTGTGGTATCAGCATTACTGTAACTATAAGTCTGCTGACAGTAGTAAGTGGCAGCATCGTCACACTGCACGCCGCTGATGGTGAGAGTGAACTGTGTCCCAGATCCACTGCCTTTGAACCGCGATGGGACCCCAGATGCCAGTTTGGATGCAAAATAGATCAGGAGCTTAGGAGAGCGCCCTGGTTTCTGCTGATACCAGGACAAAAAGCTGTAAATGCTCTGACTGGACTGGCAATTGATGGTGACTGTACCTCCCACAGCTGCAGACACGGGAGATGGAGTCTGGGTCATATCAATGGCAAATGTGGCACCTGAGGAGGGAAACAGAAACACAGAGACCACACTCATGCTCATGTTCTAAGAGGACACTCCGCAGAGACAGGCAGCCCTGGCCACACTGCCCGAGGCCGTTCCTGCTGCTGGCCTTCCTTACCTGGGAGCCAGAGCAGCAGGAGCCCCAGCAGCTGAGTGGGGGCCCTCGTGTCCATGCTGGGTCCTGCCTGGCACTGCCTCCTGCATGGGGTGGGAGCAGCCTGATCCTAAATGCCCAGAGAGGTGGGCGGTGCTCTGGGGACATGCAAACCAGCAGGGGCGGGGCAGGGCTGTGCCCAGCTGAAGGGCCCAAGCAGCTCAGAACTCAGCCCAGGGACTGTGTCTCCAGCTGCCCCAGCTCAGACCAGGACTGCACAAGTTTACCTACAGTGCCCATGCTTCTACCGGGAGACTTCACCTCCCAAAGTCACTGAGGGACCTTTGCCAAAATTTAAGTGAACTGAACGACCTGATGGTATAATGTATTCATGGTTAGGTGGGGATCTGTAGCAGAAAGTCCTTTTCTCTAGAGAACACCTGGTCACACCTTGGGAGGTGCAGTCAGTATCTTTTCCCTTTTTGAGTGAGTGGCTGGACTCTGATATCCTCCCAATGTCACTGTGTTCTCACATGGGGTCCATTCTACAGCACACAGAGAACAGCTGACTGTAAGCTGAGGGAGCACACAGTGCCTCTGAGAGAGAATCTGTTGGGTAAGTATCTTGATGACCTCCTGTCAGTGCAGGTATGTGACAGCCACAGGGTCAGCTATCAAAGAAATAGAGTGGAGGAGGAGGCTTTGATAGGTTGATCTGTGTCTGCATGGAGGGGAGAAATTGGCTTTGCAGGGATATGAGAGGTAGGATGAGTGGAGGGATGAGAAGGGACGGAGGAGGAGAGGAAAGAGTCTGGGATGCAGAGGAGGCCCTGCCCCACACTGACATGCGTCTCCTGGGGTTGAGGAAGCTCTGAGAGAATGGCAGTCAGGGGCACAGCTGCCACCCAGGAGGAACTGGGTGCAGATTTGTGTCCCCATGGAGTGAGGCAGAGACAGTGAGGAGCTGTGTGTTCTACTCCATCCTGGGCTGGTACCTGTATTATTTTAAATTCTGGCCTCGGCTATAGGATTAATCTGGCCTTGTGGAGGGAATAGATTCCAAGGTATAGAGACCTGAGCTCAAATCCCAGCACCCACACCTGCTCACCATGGGACTTTGGGGAACCCTCCCTGTTACTGGGATGCAGTCAGATGGGAGAATACTCTCCAGTCTCTCAGCACCTGCACAGGTACAGTCTCCCCAGGTGTCCACATCAGACCCAGGTTGCACAAGTTTCCTACAGAGAATGTCTCTCTGGGGGTCTCAGCAGAGAGAGGACCAATGTGGGTAGAGGTCCACGCTCTCCTCACAGCTCAGCCCAGTTTTTCTGCTACAGCTACACCAGTACAGGGGCTGCAGGGCTTGCACAGCCCAGAACTTGCAAGAACGTCCCTCCCCCTCTCTCTCTTCCTCTCTCTCTGTCTTTCTCTTTCTCTCTCTCTTTCTCCCTCTCCCTCTAGAGCCTGTGTTCACCTCTCACTGATGCTCACTTTTTATGACTATATACTTGAGGAACAGTGCTTTTTCTGCTACTCCGTGTTGAATTCTTTGTCTAGTGGAGGGTTAAGCAGTGATGATAGAGTAAATGGAAAGTATGTCATTGTAAAATTTAAAAGACAAATAAAAAAAGTGTGGGAATGGTTTGAGAAAGGAGGGAGGACATGGTGGGAAGTGGCATTATGCTCACACAACTGTGGATAGGATGGCCCAGCCTTGTACAGTGGGTAAAGCCGCCGCATGCAGTGCCAGCATCCCACATGGGCATGGATGGAGTCCTGACTGTTCCACTTCAAACAAGCCGCCTGCTAATGGCCTGGGAAAGCACCAGTGGATGGAACTAATGTTTCATCCGGGAGACCTGAAAGAAGTTCCATGTCCCAGGTCTTGCCAGGCACAGCCTCAGCAGGTGCAGCCATTGGTGGAGTGAACCAGCAGATGGGAGAGAACTCTCTCTCTCTCAGTGTGTGTATGTGTGTGCAGCTGCTGCCAAGGAGGAGGAAAGGAGGGAGCCTCAGAGGAGTCAGCCTGGCCCCTTCCACCCAACCCTGCAGGACCTTCAAGCCTGGCTGCTCTGAGGATCACTCTCAGCAGATGGGGCCCAGGACGAGCAGCTGGGGCAGCCCAGCCTCACACTTCTGCTTTCCTGGGGGGTTTTTGTTAGGGCTTGTATCACTGTGGTACAATCAGCACTACTACAATCATAACTGCCTAGACAGTAGTAAGTGGCAGCATCGTCACACTGCACGTCGCTGATGGTGAGAGTGAACTGTGTCCCAGATCCACTGCCTTTGAACCGCGATGAGACCCCAGATGCCAGAGTGGATGCAGAATAGATCAGGCGCTTGGGAGGCTGCCCTGGTTTCTGCTGAAACCAGGCTAAGTTGTTGTTATTATAAACACTCTGACTGGCCTGGCAATTGATGGTGACTGTGCTTCCCACAGCTGCAGACACGGGCGATGCAGTCTGGGTCAGCACTTGGGCAAATGTGGCACCTGAGAAGGGAAAGAGAAACACAGAGACCACACTCATCCTCACGTTCTAAGAGGACGCTCCTGCAGAGACATGCAGCCCTGGCCATACTGCCCAAGGCTGTTCCTACTGCTGGCCTTCCTTACCTGGGAGCCAGAGCAGCAGGAGCCCCAGCAGCTGAGTGGGGGCCCTCGTGTCCATGCTGGGTCCTGCCTGGCACTGCCTCCTGCATGGGGCGGGAGCAGCCTGCTCCTAAATGCCCAGAGAGGTGGGCGGTGCTCTGGGGACATGCAAATGAGCAGGGGTGGGGCAGGGCTGTGCCCAGCTGAAGGGCCCAGGGCAGCTCAGAACTCAGCCCAGGGTCTGTGTGTCCAGCTGTCCCAGCTCAGACCAGGGCTGCACAAGTTTACCTGCTGTGCACATGCTTCTACCGTTAGAAGTCACCTTCCAAAGTCACTGAAGGACATTGCCAGCACTTTAAATGAACTGAAGACCTGGTAGTGTAATCTTTTCATGGTTAGGTGGGGATCTGTAGCAGAAAGTCCTTTTCTCTAGAGAACACCTGGTCACACCTTGGAAGGTGAAGTCAGTGTCTTTTCCCTTTTGGGTGAGTGGCTGGGCTCTGATATCCTCCCAGTGTCACTGTGTTCTCACGTGGGGTCCATTCTACAGCACACAGAGAACAGCTGACTGTAAGCTGAGCAAGCACACAGTGCCTCTGAGAGAGAATCTGTTGGGTAAATATCTTGATGACCTCCTGTCAGTGCAGGTATGTGACAGCCACAGGGTTAGCTATCAAAGCAGGAGAGTGGAGGAGGAGGCTTTGATAGGTTGATCTGTGTCTGCATGGAGGGGAGAAATTGGCTTTGCAGGGACATGAGAGGTAGGATGAATGGAGGGATGAGAAGGGATGGAGGAGGAGAGGAAAGAGTCTGGGATGCAGAGGATGCCCTGCCCCACACTGACATGCAGTCCCCTGGGGTTGAGGAGGCTCTGAGAGAATGGCAGTTGGGGGCACAGCTGCAGGAGGGACTGGGTAGAAGATGTGGGTCCACATGGAGTGAGGCAGAGACAGTGAGGAACCGTGTGTGTCACCCATCCTGGGCTTGTCTCCTGTGTTATTTTAAATTCTGGCCTCAGCTATGGGATTAACACGGCCATGTGGAGGGAATAGATTCCAAGGTATAGAGACCTGAGCTAAATCCCAGCACCCACACCTGCTCACCATGGGACTTTGGGTAACCCTCCCTGTTACTGGGATGCAGTCAGATAGGGGAATTCTCTCCAGTGTCTCAGCACCTGCACACAGATGCCATGGCCCCAGGTATCCACATCATTCCTGGGTTGCACAGGTTTCCTACAGAGAATGTCTTTCTGGGGGTCTCAGCAGAGAGAGGACCAATGTGGGTAGAGTGCCCATGCTTTCCTCTTGGCTCAGCCCAGCTTTGCTGCTGCAGCTACACTGGTGACAGGGACTGCAGGGCTTGCATAGCCCAGAACTTGCAAGAACGTCCCTCTCCCTCTCTCTCTTCCTCTCTCTCTGTCTCTCTTTCTCTCTCTTCCTCTCTCTCCCTCTAGAGCTCTGTATTCACCTCTCACTGATGCTCACTTTTTATGTCTATAAATATTAAATATATCAAAAATGGAAAACTGTGGGGCCGGCGCTGTGGCACAGTGTGCTAAAGCCCTGGCCTGAAGTGCCAGCATCCCATAAGGACATGGGTTCTAGTCCTGGGAAAGCAGTAGAAGATGGCCCAAGTCCTTGGGCCCCTGAACCCACATGGGAGACCTGGAAGACGCTCCTGGCTTCGGATCAACACAGCTCCGGTCGTTGCAGCCATCTAGAGAGAGAACCTGCGCATGGGAGACTTTCTCTCTGTCTCTACCTCTCTAACTCCGTATTTCAAATAAAAATAAATAAATCTTTAAAAAATGGAAAATGGTAACATTTAAGAAAATTATCTTCACTAGAAATAAATATTAACAACAGTACAAGACGCCCTTACTAAACTGGGTTCCTCTTTTATGTCTCCAGTGTTGGGGCACTGATTCTTCCACTGACCTGTGTGTTGGCTGGTTTCATGCCTCAGCAATTTAAAAAATTTAAAACGCTTCTTCCTCCATCAAAGGACAAAGTTTCTGTTACTGAGACTTCTGTTAGTTTACTTTTTCAGGAAGCACAAATGTTGAACTTCCTGATTCATTCCCTCTGCTTCTGCCCTAAGACAGGAGGATGCACTAAGTGGACCTGGACACACACTGCCCACCTGTCCCAAGCAATGGCAGTGTCCAGGGGAGGCCTCTCACATGGCCCAGAGTGGGAGCAGGTATTGAACTGCATATGTTTGTTTCTTATCTGCCCTGCCCACTGAAATGAGAGATCTAGGAGATAAAGGGCTCTCTTCGACTTTTACACTTATTCTATGCCTAGGAGATTGTAATACTGTTCGTTGTGAGCCATTGTGTGCAAACAATGAAGCTGCTATTGGTTCAATTCGATGAGCATTTGCTATTTGATTTTGAATTGAATGAAGGACTGCTCAAGCAGGGATTCAAAGCAGACGAGATTCCACTAGTGATGCCCAGGGGGCGCCAGCGCACCTCAGGTCTGGTAGTGACAGAGGGATTGGGAGAAGACACAGCCTTGTCTAGACACGTGAGGAACAGTGGTTTTTGTGCTATTCCGTGTTGAATTCTTTGTTTAGTGGAGGGTGAAGCTGGTGATTGTGATTATCAAGTAAATGGAAAGTATGTCATTGTAAAATTTAAAAGACAAATGAAAAAAGAACAGTGGGGATGGTTTGAGAAAGGAGGGAGGACATGGTGGGAAGTGCCATTATGCTCTCACAGCTGTGGATACTGTGGGCCAGCCTTGTGCAGTGGGTAAAGCTACCACATGCAATGCCAGCATCATACAGGGTCATGGGTGAGAGTCATGACTGCTCCACTTCCAAACGAGCTCTTTGCTAATGGCCTGGGAAAGCACCAGTGGACTGAACAAGTATTAAAGCCCTGGCACCCATGTAGGAGACCTGAAAGAAGTTCTATATTCCAGCTCTTGCAAGGAATAGACTCAGCCAGTGTAGCCATTGGAGGAGTGACCCAGCAGATGGAAGAGAACTCTCTCTCTGTGTCACTGTGTGTGTGTGTTTCTGTCTGTGTGTGTAAAGCATGTGCTTTCAATAATAAATAAATCATTTAAACAACTGTACATATAAAAAAGCTAAAAACTTTACATATGAAATTGGCATCCTTTATAAAATTTTCTAATCACAAGTTTTTAAAATATTTTTCCTTGTAATATCTCTTTTGCTCTATGAATCCCAAATGATGTTCTAGCTATAAATACTCAGAAAATTATTGTTTTCCTTTAAAACAGTAGAGAGATGGTCATGTCTGTGCTGCAGCCGCCAAGGAGGAGGAAAGAAGGGAGCCTCAGAGGAGTCAGCCTGGCCCCTTCCACCCGACCCCGCAGGACCTTCAAGCCTGGCTGCTCTGAGAATCACTCTCAGCAGATGGGAGCCCAGCAGGAGCAGCTGGGACAGCCCAGCACCACACTTCTGCTTTCCTGGGGGGTTTTTGTTAGGGCTTAGAACACTGTGGTAAATATTACCACTATAACGGGCTGCACAGTAGTAAGTGGCAGCATCGTCACACTGCACGCCACTGATGGTGAGAGTGAACTCTGTCCCAGATCCACTGCCGCTGAACCGCAATGGGACCCCAGAATCTAGAGTCGATGCAGAATAGATCAGGCCTTTGGGAGGCTGCCCTGGTTTCTGCTGATACCAGGATAAGTAGTTGTTCTTATAAACACTCTGACTGGCCTGGCAATTGATGGTGACTGTGCCTCCCACAGCTGCAGACACGGAGGATGGAGTCTGGGTCAGCACTTGAGCAAATGTGGCACCTGAGAAGGGAAACAGAAATACAGAGTCCACACTCATCCTCACGTTCTAAGAGGACACTCCTGCAGAGACGGGCAGCCCTGGCCACACTGCCCGAGGCCGTTCCTGCTGCTGGCCTTCCTTTCCTGGGAGCCAGAGCAGCAGGAGCCCCAGCAGCTGAGTGGGGCCCTCGTGTCCATGCTGGGTCCTGCCTGGCACTGCCTCCTGCATGGGGCGGGAGCAGCCTGCTCCTAAATGCCCAGAGAGGTGGGCGGTGCTCTGGGGACATGCAAATGAGCAGGGTTGGGGCAGGGCTGTGCCCAGCTGAAGGACCCAGGGCAGCTCAGAACTCAGCCCAGGCACTGTGTCTCCAGCTGCCCCAGCTCAGACCAGGGCTATATAGTTTACATGTAGTGCACATGTTTCTACCGGGAGATGTCATATCCCAAAGTCACTGAGGGACACTTGCATAAAATTTAAGTGTTCTTGACAAGTTGTTTTAATTGATTCATGGTTATGTTGGGATTCTGTAGGAGAAAGTCCATTTTCTAGGGAATACTTAGTTACACTTTAAAGCTGATATCAATGATTTTACTTGCTTGTCCTCTGATGTCCTCACATTGTCCCCTCACGGCAGACCACTGCACCAGGGAGATGGTCTCTGAGAGACGAGACTTTTGTCCCACACTCACCTCTGTACTGACTCAGAATAAACATCCCCAGAACAAGCGGCTGCCAGAGAGAGACCAGGACTCAGAAGGAGAACGCAGGTGCTTAGATGAGAGATCACATGTGTGCGCTCTCCCATCTGCAGCCAGAGTTCTGAGTCAAGGATGCAGGAGGAACCCAGAAGTGCGAGTTTCAAGGACTCACCAGAGGTCTGAGGAACATCAGGGAAGAGGCCAAGGCCACTCTGGCTGTCTGCAAGGTCTCAGCGGGAGTCTGTCTCTGTGGGTGTGAGAACCACAAGCTGCAGTCCTCTTGCTGGTTTTAGGTTTTTGATACAAAAAAGCCAGAGTTTCCTGGTGATCTCGCTGATGATCCTACATTCTGGGAAATCTCTGAGAATCAGCCTCTGCTCCAAATGACCTCAGTGACATCTGAGCTGTTGATGGACTGGATCCTCCTAGAGTCAATCAACCCTCTCCAATGCTTCAGTTACCTGCAGTAAAAGCCTGGAGGGAACTCAAACTGCAGGGCATGTGGTACACAGTTAGAGCTGATTTATGGATGAGAGGGTCCTTGGGGAAGGTCTTCAGTCTCTGCTATAATCCACTTGAGAGTCTGTCTCATCATAGACTAATGACTGGTAAATGAGAGTTAACAATTTAAGTGGCTGAGAGAAATACAAACAGTGCTAAGTGCCTGAATTTGTGTGGCCTGGTGGAAAGAACAAAAACTAATTACCAAAATCAGGGAGCGAGTCTTGAATGAGTTACTAAAACTAATAGTAGTGAAGGTTTATGGAAGGACGTGTCTAATGAACGGGTTTGTTTGAGCAGGGTGTTAATGATTAATAACTAGTAGAGTTAAACTAAAAGGTAAATGTTCCAATGTTCGTAATCAATTGTTATAAGTAGACGTTCGATTCTTTGCAAAATAACCACTATGCTTTTTGTAATCCATTATTATATAATTTAGCACCTCTTTGAGTCTCTGTTCTATTGTATCTCAAATATCAAGTCAATCTTTGAAATCAGAGCAATTGTTACATGGCTATGGAAATCGGGATGAGGGAGTGGTTACACATAATACAAGGTCAATAGTTTAAAGTGGATGCGAAATAGGCTGTGTTATCGTAAAGAAGAATTATTAACTCTGTAAGGATCACTAATGAGTGGACATTACAGAATTTATGAGAACAGTAAAATATGTGTAAAATGAACAGCTTTGCTGTGAGCATGCCTCTCATTCCTCCCTACTCAGATGCCTCCCACACCACCAGGAAGCCCTGGATCTGCTGGAGCTGGCCTCCAGCACATCAGAAAAACTAACTTCCCTTTCTCATCTGTCCAGAAACCTTCACATTTTTCTTAAGAAAACCCGGAGAGAAGTTAAGGTTGGTTCGTGACACAGTAGATGAGGCTGCCACTTGCAAAGCCAGCAGCCTACATCAGAGACTGGGTTGAATCCCCACTGCTCCACTTCTGACCCATTTCCTGCTAATGCACACTCTGGGAGGCACCAGAAAATGGCCCAAGTTCTTGGATTCTTGCACCACAGGGGAGACCAGGGGTAGTTCAATATGGGAACCGGTACAACATGGCTGCTCCACTTCAAATCCAGCTGTCTGCTATAGCCTGGGAAAACAGTAGAAGATGGCCCGAGTCCTTGGGCACCTGCACCCAGGAAGAGACCTGGAAGAAGCCTCTGGCTCATGGCTTCAGATTGGCACAGCTCCATCCATTGTGGCCCATTGGAGAATAAACTAGCAGATGGAAGACCTCTCTCTCTCTCTCTCTCTCTGCCTCGCTGTGTACCTCTGACTTTCAAGTGAATAAATAAATGTTAAAAATATAAGAAAATCTATAATGAGTTTAATTCAAATATGATTTACAACTTAGTAACTTATATGTGTAGACAAAGTTACAGACACTGCATTTTCCATCTTTATACATTGTTAATTTTTTTGTTGTTTATATCATTTGAAAAATTAAAAAAATAGCCAAGTACTTTAGCAATATGTACAGATATATTTTTGTTGGTGGTTTCTGTTTTAAAAGAATCAACTTCCTTCTGATTTGCCTCAAGTTCCAGTGGAAATGCCTACAAGAACTAGCTAATAAATAAAAACCAAGAGAAGTACATTGGAAATACTGATTCACTTTGGTAGCAAACGGTTGTCTTGGAAGACAAATGAAGGCAGACAAGAACACTTAAGGGGAAGTAGGCTATTTCAAATACTCCATAGTTGACCTAAAATTTATTTTTTAAAAAGAGCTACGCTATGGTATCCACTGATACCAATGTCCACCGAGTTTATGGTGACTTCAAACAAAACAAATGTCCTTGAAGAAAAAGGCTGTGTTTAATTTTATCTCAATTTAGTTTCAGTCAATGGTAACTTTTTCTCAATACAATACCCCCTTCTCTGTATAAGGCTGCTCTGATTGACTGTAAGTCCAGGGAAGGAGGAAGATAACAGAGTTAACTACCCACAGCTATAAGTAGACAATAAAGTTATGCTTCCCTCTGGTTGTGCTAATAGTAATGTCTAAAGATATGCAAATTTTAAGGGGTGCCATTCTCACTTCTTTATTATCTGTAACCTTTGGAAACTGATCAAACAAAGCTACGAAATCAGCACAAGTCTGAAAGCTGTGTATAAAACATAAATGACCTCGAATTTCAAGCTCTCATGTATTAGTGTGTCAGTCAATCTTAATAAAAAAAGAAAAAAGAAAAAAGTGGCTCCTAAGACAGCCTTATATTGTAGAATCAGAATCCAAATGGAGTGAGCGTGGCTAAAAGCTAATTGCAGATCTCTTGCTTCTGCACATATTCGCTTTGCTTGCTAACGGCCAAGGGCACATCTTGTGAAACTATGTGGGCCCAAATTCCAGGAACTAGGTTGACTGAAATGTGTCCCTCACTGTTATCTTACAACCATATCTTGGGTCTGTTCCTGGGTTTGTTATTGGTAGCTGTTATCTTTCAACCATATTTTGGTTTTCCTTTTTATTGTTCGCTGCATGCCAGGGTTCCAGTTTGAAGTTGTGAGCCCTGGTGGACAGAATACTATAAAAAGCTGTGTCAGCCACTGTTGGGGGCCGCACTCTGGTGAGGCATGCTGGTCCTGATCGGTGGCCAGTTCCTAACTGTTACCTTGCCTCTCATTTGTGTCTCAGTTGCTTCTCATTTTCAGTAAAATTCTTATATTGTAATACTCTATTTTAGCTGACGAGTGGGTGCAACAATATCATTCTTTAAAAAGGGAAATTGTTCTTTTTAACTTGACACCCATCCCACACCCTGGTCTCCCACGGGGTGCAGGGCCCAAGCACTTGGGCCATCCTCCACTGCACACCCTGGCCACAGCAGAGAGCTGGCCTGGAAGAGGAGCAACCGGGACAGAATCCGGCACCCCGACCCACCAGGACTAGAACCCAGTGTGCTGGCGCCGCAAGGCGGAGGATTAGCTTATTGAGCCATGGCGCCGGCCAGCATGTTATATTCTATAGAAGAACTATTTGGGTTTGTTGAACCAATATGTTTTCATAAACTATCCATGAAAAATAGTTCAACACTGCTTAAAATAACTCAGGCTGAAATTTGTGTTACCTTATTCAAAATTGTTGCGTTAATGTGGAGATTTTTAACAGGTTATTGCAAAATGTAAATCAAGAAAATTGGCAGATGGAAAACATCACAAGTACAGAAATGTGTGTTTGGTAAGGAAGGTTAAGAAGGAACGAGTTCTTTTGAGTAAAGAAAGGACATGGTTTGTAAGAATGACTTCATCCTGATGGCTGGTTTATTCTAGACTGAAATGGAAATGATGGAATATTTCAAGTAAGTTGGAGAGGGTGTGTGGAAGTCACCGAAGGTTATGCAAGGAAGACATTTTGGATACAAAAGCTATTCTATTTCTCTTTGACATAGAAGAAAGCAATGAGTTATAGTAATCTGTTATGTTCTCTTGATACCTCTGTTAAATTCAAATTGTTTAGAAACAGCTGAGTGTTTTATTAAGAGCCATGGGTTATTTAAATATATGCTTATTCTAAAATATTTGAATAATATCCTTGTAACAATGATCAGATTTGGTCTATATTATGTCCTGATGGTGAAGGATCTTATTTCAACCAGATACTTTAAGCCTTCCTGGCATCCTTGACAGGCATTCCAAAAAATCCAAAATCAAAGTTCCAAAGAATTTGGACTCTGAAATTTCCAGTAAAATTGGACTTTGATTTTTGCCTCCTAATACTCAATACTCAAATAATGGTGTGGGAAGCAGGACACTGCTCTCCCACCAGGGGAACAAAGGGAGAAAGGTGTCATCCCCCTCAGGGTGAACAAGATGGTGCTGGCAGGGAAAGGAACTACTAAAGAAGTAAAAAACAAAATGGCGACGAGGTGCATGGCTCCCATGTGATCTCGTAGCTGATTGGATAGAAGACGCATGCCCTTCACATGATCAGCTCACGGATTGGACTGCTGTGTGCATGGCCTCCCATGTGATCCCGTAGCTGATTGGATAGGAGACACATGCCTTTCACATGATCAGCTCGCGGATTGGACTGCTGTGTGCACAGACTCTATAGTGCTTTTGATTGGTCGCTGCGGGTATATAAATCGTGTGGCTTTGTGCTTGGGGGCGCTCTCTGGACTCCCGAGTTCAGGAAGCCTGTCTGCACAGACGCCAAATAAATCCTCGTGCTTTTGCATCAGCTGGTCTGGAGTCTGAGTCTTTGGGGTGTGCCTCTCGACGTGTTAGCAACCTCACTCCGAGGATCTAACACCCTCTGTTGGTTCACTCCCCTAATGACCGTTATGGCCAGCACTGCACCAGTCCGAATCCAGGAGCTGGGTACTTCCTCCTGGTCTCCCATGTGGGTACAGGGACCCAAGCACTTGGGCCATCCTCCACTGCCCTCCCGGGCCACAGCAGAGAGCTGGACTGAAAGAGGAGCCACCGGGACTAGTACGCAGTGCCTCAACCAGGCCTAGAACCCGGGGTGCTGGTGCCGCAGAAAGAGGATTAGCCAAGAGAGCCACGTGCCAGTCATATTTTATTGTTCTATCTTTAATGCTATATGTGCATACATATTGTATGTCTACATGGGAAAACGTATTAAGAACTTTGCTGTGATTGTCTTATAGATAAAAGAGTGCTCATAAATTTAAACTGCTAAAATTAATCAAAGGTACATTTTGATTCATGTGACCTGAACCTCTGTATCAGATGTTTTCACTTGGTTGGTAGAAAGAAACTACAACTAAAGAGGTTTCTGCATGTTTGCGCTTGAATTTGCTGGTTAAACAAGCTACACCATGTTAGCTATTTAAGAGATGTTTCCAAATACATGTATTCTTAAAATTTATAGAAGGCATTGAGCCTTCTGGTAAATGTTGTCCTAAGTTGTCATTTAATGGTTGAAATCTTTGCTAAGTTTTCATTTGATAGTGCTATTGTCAGTAAGCAATCTGGGACTTGCTCCCTCATCTCTCTATTCTAAGCCCAACTTGACCTCTCATTTCTCTATTCTCTTCAAGGTAGGAAACTAATTCTATTCCAAAGGACTCTCCAAGATGCACAATTTGATTTTTAGACCTTAAAAAAGGATGGCTAACAAATTTCTGTAATAGCATAGCCAAAAGGAAAGCTTAAATTGTAATATCACAGCTAGATTTACTTCGCCATGGGCACAATAAACAGGCAAAACATCCCTTTCAGAGCAAACAGAGGGAGAGAAAGTTTGAAAGTGAGGACATAGCTTTCCTCATGGACATGGTCTACCTCAGGGAAAACCACTATCAGAACATGCCTGTACTTTAGGCTTCTAGTTGAGGCCACCGAAGATTAGAGATGGGACATGAGCACCTCCTTCACCTGCATCCTCTGGTCTGCTTTGACAAAAACCAGGAGGAAAAGGAAGCTAGGCATCAGAAGCAATGTAAAGAGAGGTGGCAGGCCTATTAAAGGCAGCTCTGCACAGTGATCTGCCCTCAAGGAGACCCAACAGGCCAGTCCACTGCACTGACTTTCAGTGTGGTAAGCCTGGGTTCAGCAGAAGTCAGCTAGGAAGAGCCCTGTCAGCTCTGCCAGCCAAGAGTTGGATCTCTGGAAATGGACCTGCCCTGGAGTCGAAGGACGCCCAAGTCAGAGCCACAGATCTTGCTGGCTCCAAGCTGAAGGGCCCTTCACTCAGCCCAGTTTCCAAAGTGACCACCACTGCTGAGGGGACGGCCAAGTAGGGTCACAACATTGCGGGCGGAACTGTAAGTTTCCTGTTAGGGATGCCACCTGCCTTTATCCAGCCAGCTCTCCTCCCAGGCCAGCTAGGTAATGGAAGTCAACAGGGTGCATTCCCCAAGAGGTTCACACCTCCCTTAGGATGTGCCCCATGTGAAGAGAGAAATAAATCTGGGCCTCATAACTGTCAGGGCCTTAAAGCCCACCAGATTATTATCAAGCCCCTTCTGTCAGTTTCTATTTGCCTCTCAATCAGAGAACTCAGTCCTGGTTTAGACAGCAGCTCTCTTGGGTCCTCTAGTAATGACTCTATCCTTTGTTCTAGACCCTAACTAGCACATCTGGGGCCTCAATCCTTATAATCATAGCCTCTACTCCAACATCAATGGCTCTGCTCCTGACCTGTGTGTATTGATGGGCCTCTCCCCCCTGATGTTGTATGATTGTTCAGAATTTCCCTACAGACAAACCCTCTACCTGCAAAAGTTGAGTGGCCTTTCTCCCAGCTGCTTGGGATCAGCTTTGAACCACATCCATCAAACAGGTCTCACAAGGGTCCAGAGCCCCCTCCCCCATTTCCTCTCCTCTCTGAAAACTCTCATTACCTGGTTAATCCCACTCTTAGGATCATTGGTTCCTATTCTCACTCTGTCTTTTATACTACCATGTCTGTTTAAGTCTTTACAGGAGTTGATAAGGGAACGAACCAAGAACTTCAGCAACCTGGCGGTCAACCAAATGCTGCTACAGGGATATACTCAGCTCTCCACCCAGGAGACAGCAGCTTGAGACATCGCCCCATGCCAGCAGAGAGCACCTCATCACCCCATGTCAGCAGGAAGTAGCTCTAAAGACAGATCATCAGCCCTCTACCCCTCCTGGACTTTTGGGACTAATGTAATCTGATACACTCTTGCTTTCAGTCAGTCCCCCAAGGAGCACAGCTTCTCAGCAAACTCTGTGACCTGGGAGACTGCTGCGCCCTAAGGGGAGGAAGCTTCACAGCCCAGGGCCATCGTGGGAAAATGATGCACGACCTCACTGCTTGTGCACATAGGTAACATCAAGTGTGGGAACGCAGTGCACCTGCGTAATCCCTGACCAAGACCTTAACTATTCTAGTATCCTGCTGGATTCTCGACGTGATTGACAACACCGAAATCCGTGCTGTTTAAACCTGACGAGTGCACGCACCCACCCTGTAAGAAACGTGTGAAACCTGGAAGGGGCAGTAGCTTGTGAGGCAGCCCATCCAGACTGCTCTGCATTTGACTCCTGGTCTGACGAGCTGGATAAACTTGAACTGGGATTCTCCAAGCGGAGGGAGGGGGGAGTATCCCCTGAGCAAGTGGCTGCAGGGAGATTGCAGCCTCAGGCCTTTTTTATTTTGTTAAAGAAAGGATTTATTAATTTATTGATTTGAAATGTAGAGTTACAGAGACGGAGAGACAGAGGCAGAGAGAGGGAGGGATCACTCCCCAGATGGCCCACAATGGCCAGGGCTGGGCCAGGCCAAAGCCAGGAGCCAGGGAAGTTTAATGCAATATGTCCTGGGCTACTGGCTTCAGCCTGGCCTTTGGGGGTGTAAACCAATGGACAGAAGATCTCTCTCTCTCTCTCTCTCTCTCCCTCCCTCCCTCCCTCCTGCTTAAATAAAAATAAAAACATACAAAATTTTAAAAGACTCTTTCCAGGGCTGATTTCTTATTTGCAGATGCCCATCAGCCTCTTACAATCAGGAGGACAATATGAACACTAAAATCACACCAGAGGTAAATTTTTTTCTCTTTTCACATTTTTCTGTGATACTCAGTTAGTTTGTTGTTGTTGTTGTTGTTTAAAGAATAGCTTTAAATTTACAAATCAAAAAATTGTGAAGCAGTACACACAGTGTCTTTCCACTACACATCCAGCTGACAGCTCACATCGATGCGTTCGTCACAATCGGTAAACTACACCCAGCTTTCCTGTTGTGAACATTTGCTGTTAGTGGATGGGAAAAAAGCCAGTGGGCACCTGGTGGGAAACTGAAGATGGGCTTTCTTCTGAACCACGGGGTCCCCGCCCGCTGCTGTCCACTCGGATGCTCTGCAGCTCCCAGCAACACTGCTCCTCCACCTTTTCCACCCCCATAACAAAGAGCCTGACATCAAAAGGAACCTGGGAAGCCCTCTGTCCCTCCCACCTAGACACAGGGAACAGGAGGCCAGAGCACCAGGTCTTCTCCCACTCAGCAGCGCTGAGACTAAACCAGGCTCTTCAGCTCCTAATCTGAGCTCTTTTCCTCTTCTCACACCGCTCTCTCCGTGCAAAGCCCAGCACAGCAGGCTGCACAGAATCTCTGTGTGACTTGACTGTTGTGAGCACTCCAGCTGCACTCCATTAGGAGGCTGTGATAGGGGCTCATTGTTCTCAAGTCCACAAAGGAAAGTTAATACATACCTTCTTCCTCTCCACTACTTTTTTTAAAAGATATATTTGTTTATCTGAAAGTCAGAGGTACAGAGAGAGAGAAGGAGAGGAAGAGAGAGAGAGAGAGAGAGAGAGAGAGAGAGAGAGAGAGAGAGTGTCTTCCATTTGTGGTTAACTCCCTGTCAACAATGGCCAGAGCTGTGCCAACCCGAAGCCGGGAGCCAGGAGCTTCTTCCAGGTCTCCCACGTGGGTGCGGGAACACAAGTTCTTGGGCCATCTTCTACTGCTTTCCCAGGCCACAGCAGGGAGCTGGAACAAGTGTTTCAGCTCTCGAACTCATGTAGAGGCCTGAAAGAAGTTACAATTTGCCGCTCTTGCCAGGCACTGCCTCAGCATTGGAGGAGTGACCCAGCAGATGAAAGAGAACTCTCTCTTCACTTTGTGTGTTTGTGTGTGTGTCTGTTAAAGCATGGGATTTCATAAGCAAATAAATCTTTTAAAAGACTATACATATAAAAAACAGTACATATGAAATTAGTATCCTTTATAAAACTTTTAGAAACACCTGTATTTAAACTTATTCCCTTGTAATATCTACAATGTTTTCTTTTGCTCTATGAATCTAAAATGATGCTCTAGCTTCGATACTAAGAATAATTGCTTTCCTTTAAACAACTAGGAACATGGTCATGTCAGTGCTGCTGCCACCAAGGAGGAAAGGAGAGAACCTCAGAGGAGTCACCCTGGCCCCTTCCACCCGACCCTGCAGGGATCTTCCAGAGTGGCTGCATCTGAGAACCACTCTCAGCAGATGGGGCTCAGGAGGAGCAGCTGGGGCAGCCCAGCCTCACACTTCTGCTTTCCTGGGGGGTTTCTGTTAGGGCTTGTAACACTGTGGTACCAGTGCTACTATAATAACTGCCTAGAGAGTAGTAAGTGGCAGCATTGTCACACTGCACGCCACTGATGGTGAGAGTGAACTGTGTCCCAGATCCACTGCCACTGAACCGCGATGGGACCCCAGATGCCAGTTTGGATGCCTGGTAGATCAGGAGCTTGGGAGGCTGCCCTGGTTTCTGCTGATACCAGGCTAAGTCGTTGTTATTAACACTCTGACTGGACTGGCAATTGATGGTGACTGTGCCTCCCACAGCTGCAGACACGGAGGATGGAGTCTGGGTCAGCACTTGAGCAAATGTGGCACCTGAGAAGGGAAACAGAAATACAGAGTCCACACTCATCCTCACGTTCTAAGAGGACACTCCTGCAGAGACGGGCAGCCCTGGCCACACTGCCCGAGGCCGTTCCTGCTGCTGGCCTTCCTTTCCTGGGAGCCAGAGCAGCAGGAGCCCCAGCAGCTGAGTGGGGCCCTCGTGTCCATGCTGGGTCCTGCCTGGCACTGCCTCCTGCATGGGGCGGGAGCAGCCTGCTCCTAAATCCCCAGAGAGGTGGACGGTGCACTGGGGACATGCAAATGAGCAGGGGCGGGGCAGGGCTGTGCCAAGCTGAAGGGCCCAGGGCAGCTTAGAACTCAGCCCAGGGGCTGTGTCTCCAGCTGCCCCAGCTCAGATCAGGGCTTCACAAGTGTGCCTGCAATGCGAATGTTTCTACCAGGTGGTATCACATCCCAAAGTAACTAGATAACATATTCTGTTCGTGATTACATTGGGATTCTACAGGAGAAAGTCGCTTTTCTAATGAATAGTTTACAACTTACGACTGAGGTCAATGTTTTACCTGCTTGTCCTCTGATGCCCTCACATTGTCCCCTCACGGCAGATCGCTGCACCAGGGAGATGGTCTCTGAGATGGTTAGACATCTGTCCCACATTCACCCCTGAAACTGATCAGAATAAACATCCTCAGAAAAAGTGGCTCCAGAGAGACCAGGACTCAGAAGGAGAATGCAGGTGCTTAGATGAAAGATCACACAGGTGCACTCTCCCATCTGCAGCCAGAGTTCTGAGTCAAGGATACAGGAGAAAACGATTAGTGAAAGTGCAAGGCCTCATCATAGGTCTGAGGAACATCAACATAAGTAACTTCCCTCTCTCCTCTGTCCAGAAACCCTCATGTTATTCTTAAGAAAATCTAGGAGGAGGGTAGAGTGACATCATGGCACAGTAGACAAAGCTGCCGCTTGCAATGCCAGCAGCTTACATAAGAGTCTGGTTTGAATCCCCATCACTCCACTTCTAATCCTATTTCTGCTAATGCACACCCTGGGAAGCAGCAGAAAATGGCCCAAGTTCTTGGATTCCTGCCCCACAGGGGAGACCAGGGGCAATTCCGGCTCTGGGCTTCTGCTTGGCCTCCACTTTTTGTTATATCCAGTGTCAGGGCACTGATTCTTGCCACTGACCTGTGTGTTGCCTGGTTTCATGCTACTGGAACAAGAGAAATTTTAACAACTTTGTCCTCAATCAAAGGACAATTGGGCTGTCTGCCCATTACCGAGCCTACACCTTAGTCTGTTTCTTCAGGAACCACAAGTGTTGAATATAACCGTGATGGGACCCCAAATGCCAGAGTGGATGCAGCATAGATCAGGAGCTTGGGAGGCTGCCCTGGTTTCTGCTGGTACCAGGCTAAGCGGTTGTTACTATAAACATTCTGACTGGACTGGCAGTTGATGGTGACTGTGCCTCCCACAGCCGCAGACACGGAGGATGGAGTCTGGGTCAGCACAGGGTCACATATGGCACCTGAGGAGGGAAGGAGAAACACAGAGACCACACTCATCCTCACATTCAAGAGGACGCTCCTGCAGAGACGGGCAGCCCTGGCACGCTGCCCGAGGCCGTTCCTGCTGCTGGCCTTCCTTACCTGGGAGCCAGAGCAGCAGGAGCCCCAGCAGCTGAGTGGGGGCCCTCGTGTCCATGCTGGGTCCTGCCTGGCGCTGCCTCCTGCATGGGGTGGGAGCAGCCTGCTCCTAAATGCCCAGAGAGGTGGGCGGTGCTCTGGGGACATGCAAATGAGCAGGGGTGGGGCAGGGCTGTGCCCAGCTGAAGGGTCCTGGGCAGCTCAGAACTCAGCCCAGGGGCTGTGTCTCCAGCTGCCCCAGCTCAGACCAGGGCTGCACAACTTTACCTGCAGTGCCCATGTTTCTACCGGGAGACAATACCTCCCATAGTCACTGAGGGACATTTGTCAAAACTTTAAGTGAACTGAATGACCTGATGGTATAATCTATTCATGGTTAGGTTGGGATCTGTAGGAGAAATTCCTTTCTCTAGAGAACACCTGGTGTCTCCTTGGAAGGTGAAGTCAGTGTCTTTTGTCATTTGAGTGAGTGGCTGGGCTCTGACATCCTCCCAGTGTCACTGTGTTCTCACGTGGGGTCCATTCTACAGCACACAGAGAACAGCTGACTGTAAGCTGAGCGAGCACACAGTGCCTCTGAGAGAGAATCTGTTGGGTAAGTATCTTGATGACCTCCTGACAGTGTGGGTATGTGACAGCCGCAGGGTCAGCTATCAAAGACAGGAGTGGAGGAGGATTCTTTGAAAGGTTGATCTCTATCTGCACGGAAGGGAGAAATTGGCTTTGCAGAGAAATGTGAGGTAGGATGAGAGGAGGGATGAGAAGGGACGGAGGAGAGGAAGGAGTCTGGGATGCAGAGGAGGCCCTGCCCCACACTGACATGCAGTCCCCTGGGGTTGAGGAGGCTCAGAGAATGGCAGTCGGGGGCACAGCTGCAGGAGGGACTGGGTGGAAGATATGGGTTCCCGTGGAGGGAGGCAGAGACAGTGAGGAGCTGTGTGTGTCACCCCATCCTGGGATTTTCTCCTGTGTTATTTTAAACTCTGGGCTCAGTTTTGCGATGAACTCAGCCATGCAGATGGAATGGGTTTAAAGTTATAGAGACCTGAGCTCAAATCCCTGCTCCCCGACCTGCTCACCGTGGGACTATGGGTAACCCTCCCTGCCTGCTCAGATGCAGTCAGATAGGAGAATTCTCTCCAATCCCTCAGTACCTGTACAGGTGCTACGTCCCCAGGTGTCCATTCAGACCCAGGCTGCCCAGAATTTTCTCAGAGAATGTCTCTCTGGGGTCTCAGCAGAGAGAGGACCAGTGTGGGTAGAGGTCCACGCTCTCCTCACAGCTCAGTCCAGCTTTGCTGCTGCTGCTCCACCTGTGACAGGGGCTGCAGGGCTTGCACAGCCCAGAACCTGGAGAAGCTGAGCAGCTCCTCAGTGTGGTTCTGGTGGACGTCACTGAGGCCAGGGCGGCTTCTGTTTTCTCTATTTCCCTAATGGCCTTGGTGTGACATAAAAGAGCCATGAATCAAAAGATGGCGATGTGGGGAGCAATCCGGACTAGACTGTTACTCGAATTAAGACTTATTCTATGCATCTGCTCTCCCACAATATGGCGTTGGGAGAGAAGTAAACAGCTTCTGCACAGCTGCCTCGAGTTCAACTAATGAGCTGTAGGACTTGCTCCTGATTGGAGGAGAGCAGCGTACTCGGCGTGTGGGCAGCCGAGTTGGGATTGGCGGAGGAGGACTATAAAGGAGGAGAGAGACGGCATGCACGAGGAACATCTATGGGGAACATCTAAGGGAACACGTGCAGCCCCCGAGAAAGCCGGCCGGCGGTGTGCCGCTCCCCTGCGGAAGTGGGGAATGTGGCCAGGGGGAACTGCCCTTCCACGGAGGTGGAAGGGATAGTAGCCAACCCGGGAAGAACCAGCAGCAAACCCGGGGAGGGCCGAGCAGACAAAAGAACAGCGCAGGGTCCTGTGTCGTTCCTCCACGAAGAGGGGGAGCGACATGGCGAGGGCTATGATTTTTCTAGAAGTCGCTGTGCGTGGGTCCTGCCACACACTGGGAGTCATCTGGAGTTCTGTGCTCTTTTCTTTAGCCTTACTCAGCCTCAGCTGACAGGATCTCCTAGGAAGTAGCAGCACATGGAAGATTCTCTCTCTCTCTCTTTCTAGCTCTCGCTCTCGCTCCCCTCCCCCCACTCAGTCTTTCTCATTTTGTACTTTATCAATGCTCAGATTTTCAAGTAAATAAACAAACCTTATGGAAAATGGAAAGAGTAAACATTTAAGAGAATTATCTTCACTAGAAATAAAGATTAATTATAGGACAAGACACCCTTGCTAAACTGGGTTCCTCTTTTTTATCTCCAGTGTCTGGGCACTGATTCTTCCACTGGCCTGTGTACTCCTGGTTTCAGGCTTCAGTGATTCAAGAAATTTAAAAAGCTTTTTCCTGAATCAAAGGATAATTTCCCTGTCTGGCCCTTACTGAGGCTACAGTTAATTTATTTTTCAGGAAACACAAGTTGAACTGCCCGATACGTTCCCTCTGCCTCTGCCCCTGAGACGGGAGGATGCACTAAGTGGACCTGGACACACACTGCCCACTTGTACCGAGCAATGGCAGTGCTCCAGGGAGGAATCTCACACACAGCACAGTGGGAGCAGGTGGAGAACCTTCTGTGTGTGTGCATTGTCTCCCTGCCCACTAAAATTGAAGCTCTATGAGATGAAGGGCTCTGTCCAAATTTTTACAGTAATCCTACGTCTAGGAGATTGTGATACTGTTATTTGTGTGCCACTGTGTGCTAATGATGAAGCCACTATTGTTCAATTTGATGAGAATGTTCTAGTTGGTTTTGCATTGAATGAAGAACTGTTGGATCAGGAATTGAAAACTGAAGCGATTCCACCTATGACCCCCAGGGGGCGGCAGTGCTCCTGAGGTCGGGTAGTGACAGAGGGATTGGGAGGAAGAGACTCACACCTTGACTAGACTCTTGAGGAACAGTGGTTTTTGTGCTACTCCGTGTTGAATTCTTTGTCTAGTGGAGGGTGAAGCTGGTGATTATAGAGTGAAAGTATGTCAGTGTAGAACTTAAACAAAACAGAAGAGGAGTGGGGGTGATTTGAGAAAGGAGGGAGGACATGGTGGGAAGTGTTATTATATCCTCATAACAATGGACAGGATGGGCCGGCCTTGTTCTTTGGGTAAGGCTGTGCATGCAGCGCCAGCATCCCACATGGGCACCGGTGGAGTCCTGCTGCTGCACTTCCAAACGAACGCCCTGCTAATTGCCTGGGAAAGCACCCGTGGATGGAACAAGTGTTTCAGCCCTGGCACCCACGTGGGAGACCTGAAAGAAGTTCCATGTCCCAGCTCTGCCAGGCACAGCCTCAGCAGTGCAGCCATTGAGGAGTGAACCAGCAGAGGGAAGAGAACGCTCTCTCTGTCCCTGTGTGTGTGTGTGTTTAAGCATGGGCTATCAATAAGAAAATAAATCTCTTTTAAAAACTACATATGTATCTGGTTTCCTTCATAAAATATTATAATCACCAGAATTTAAACTAATTTTCTTTGTAATATCTATAATGTTTTCTCATTTACTCTATGAATCCCAAATGAGGCTTCAGCTTCGAATACTCAGAATAATTGCTTTCTTTAAAACAGTAGGGACAAGGTCTTGTAAGTGCTGCTGCCACCAAGGAGGAGGAAAGGAGGGAGCCTCAGAGGAGTCAGCCTGGCCCCTTCCACCCGACCCTGCAGGACCTTCAAGCCTGGCTGCTCTGAGAATCACTCTCAGCAGATGGGGCCCAGGAGGAGCAGCTGGGGCAGCACAGCCTCACACTTCTGCTTTCCTGGTGGTTTTGTTAGGGCTTCTAACACTGTGGTACCAACCACTACTATAATAACTGCCTTGACAGTAGTAAGTGGCAGCATCTTCACACTGCACGCCGCTGATGGTGAGAGTGAACTGTGTCCCAGATCCACTGCCACTGAACCGTGATGGGACCCCAGATGCCAGAGTGGATGCAGCATATTCAGAAGCTTGGGAGGCTGCCCTGGTTTCTGCTGAAACCAGGATAACCAGTTACTATAAACACTCTGACTGGACTGGCACTTGATGGTAACTGTGCCTCCCACAGCTGCAGACACGGGCGATGCAGTCTGGGTCAGCACTTGAGCAAATGTGGCACCTGAGAAGGGAAACAGAAACAGAGACCACACTCATCCTCACGTTCTAAGAGGACGCTCCTGCAGAGACAGGCAGCCCTGGCCCCACTGCCCGAGGCCATTCCTGCTGCTGGCCTTCCTTACCTGGGAGCCAGAGCAGCAGGAGCCCCAGCTGCTGAGTGGGACCCTCGTGTCCATGCTGGGTCCTGCCTGGCACTGCCTCCTGCATGGGGTGGGAGCAGCCTGCTCCTAAATGCCCAGAGAGGTGGGCGGTGCTCTGGGGACATGCAAATGAGCAGGGTTGGGGCAGGGCTGTGCCCAGCTGAAGGGTCCTGGGCAGCTCAGAACTCAGGCAGGGGCTGTGTCTGCAGCTGCCCCAGCTCAGACCAGGGCTGCCCCAGTGTACCTGCAGTGCGCATGTCTCTACCGGGAGAAGTCACATCCCAAAGTCACTGAGGGACTTCTGCCAACACTTTAAGCGAACTGAATGACCTGATGGTGTAATCTATTCGTAGTTCGGTTGGGATCTGTAGGAGAAAGTCCTTTTCTCTAGAGAACACCTGGTCACACCTTGGAAGGTGAAGTCAGTGTCTTTTCCCTTTTGAGTGAGTGGCTGGGCTCTGATATCCTCCCAATGTCGCTGTGTTCTCACGTGGGGTCCATTCTACAGCACACAGAGAACAGCTGACTGTAAGCTGAGCGAGCACACAGTGAGTCTGAGAGAGAATCTGTTGGGTAAGTATCTTGATGACCTCCTGACAGTGTGGGTATGTGACAGCCTCAGGGTCAGCTAACAAAGGACGAGAGTGGACAAGGGGGCTTTGATTGGTTGATATGTGTCTGCACAGAGGGGAAAAATTGGAGTTACAGGGACATGAGAGGTAGGACTAGTGGAGGGATGAGAAGCTACCAAGTAGGTGAGGAAAGAGTTTGGAATGCAGATGTGACACCTACATGCAGTCCCCTGGGGTTGAGGAGGCTCTCAGAGAATGGCAGTCGGGTGGTACAGCTGCAGGAGGGACTGGGTGGAAGATTTGTTCCACGTGGAGTGAGGTGGAGACAGTGAGGTGCTGTGTGTGTCACACCAAGCTGGGATTGTTTCTTCTGCTGTTTTAATCTCTGGCCTCAGCCATGGGATGAACATGGCCATGTGGAAGGAATATATTTAACATTATATAGACCTGAGTTGAAAACTAGCACCTGGGGGCCAGCGCTGTGGTGCAGTGGGTTAACGCCCTGGCCTGAAGCACCAGCATCACATATGGGTGCCGATCCAAGGCCCGGTTGCTACTCTTCCCATCTAGTTCTTTGCTATGGCCTGGGAAAGCAGTAGAAGTTGGCTCAAGTCCTTCGGCCCCTGCACCCATGTGGGAGACCCACAAGAAGCTCCTGGCTCCTGGCCTTGGATCCGCGCAGCTCTGGCCGTTGTGGCCAACTGGGGAGTGAACCAAGAGATGGAAAACCTTTCTGTCTCTCTCTCTCTCTCTCTCTCTCTCTCTCTCTCTCTCTGCCTCTCCTCCCTCTGTGTAACTCTGACTCTCAAATAAAAGAAATAAATCTTGAAGAAAAGAAAAAACACCCCAGTTGCTCACCATGGGAGTTTGGGCAACCCATCTGCCCTCTGAGATTCACAAGTCACATATGAGAATTCTCTATACCCTTCAGCATCTAGGCAGACCCTAGACAGATGGGAGGAAGAAGAAGCCCCTCTGGGTGCTGTGGGCAGTAAGAGCATCAGCACCCTAAGTCCTGGGGTTCCTGCACAGGACGGAGGACCCCATGAGTGGCACCCATTCCTCCTGTGCCTGAGCTATGTTGGCTCTGGGGGTAACCCAGAGAGTCCCCCGTTTCTATGCCCTGTCATAGCCTAGACTATTTACTGGCTGTCGTTTAGACTCTAATCCCTACTAGGAATAGCCGACTCCCTTCGCTGTGTCTGCGTGAGTCTGGGCAGACTCCTCAGGCAAAAGGCCATCATTCACTCAGGGAGACACTGTCAGTCCTGTCTTGGTCCCGGGGCTGTGGAGGACTCAGACAGGGAGGGTGCAGAGGAGCCTCCGAGGCCCCATCTCCCAAAGCCTTCCGAGGACCTGCGAATCCTGGCTGCCTCTGAGAAGCCCAGGGATGGAAGCCCGAGGGCAGCATCCGGGGTGCGCATTCTGCTGCCCTGGGTGGTTGATGTCTGGGTTGGTGACATTGCTGGGGTGGGGGACACTGTGCAGCTCACAGCAGTGGCTGTAGCATCTTCAGGCTACAGCTGCTGATGGAGAGAGCGAACTCTGTCCCAGACCCTCAGCCACCGACCTCACGGGCCCCCAGATGGCAAACTGGATTCCAGCAGTGAGGAAGTTGAGGAGCTTCCCCTGGCTTCTGCTGATACCGAGCTCAGACACTGCTGATGTCCTCACTGCCTGACAAGTGATGGGGACTGTGTCTCCCACAGAAGCCGACAGGGAGGCTGGAGCCGGGGTCATCACCATGGCACATCTGGCCCTGAGATGGGAGACAGACACAGATGTGCACACTCGTCCTCGAGCTCTATGAGGGCTGCCCCGAGCAGCCAGGCAGCGCTGACCACGCGGACTGAGTATCTCTGCTGCTGTCCTTCCTCAGCTGGGAAACAGAGCACCAGAGCCCTAGGAGATGAGCAGAGGCCCTCGTGTCCACGCTGGGCCACCCTGTGACAAGGGCTGCAGGGCTTGCACAGCCCAGAACCTGGGAGAAGCTGAGCAGCTCCTCGGTGTGCTTCTGGTGGACGTCACTGGGGCCAGGGAGGCTTCTGCTTTGCTCTTATTCTCTAATGGCCTTGGTGTGAGAAGGAGGTTCAATAAATAGAACACACTGGAGGGGTATGATTTATAAGGAATGGCTGTGCTTGGTTCCTGCCACACTCCTGGGAGGCCGACATGAAGTTCTCTGCTCTGGCCATCTGGAGAGTGAATCCACCAATATAAGATCTCCATCCCTCCCTCCCTCTCTGTCACTATGTCTTTCAAATAAACAAATCTTTGAGAGAGAGAGAGAGAGAGAGAGAGAAAGAGAGAGAGAGAGAGAGAGAGAGAGAGAGACCAGTTTGCAATATGAGAATGCATATTAATGTCATGGCTCTCATGATTCTGAGGTTTAATCAGACTTGAAAAACGCCAGTTACTAAGTAATTTTGGTTTGAGAAACCCATGACAGAATGGAGAGGAATGCAGAGAGGATGAATGAAGAATGAAACAAGGCTCCTTCCTCTTGCTCCTACCCTAGCAGCCCTCCTCCTAGTCCTATGGCTGCAAAGACAGACTCCCTTGATTTTGGTTGTCCGTATCTATTACCCAGTAGGACATTGCTTAATTTAGTCAATCCTCAGGCCCAAGGTCAGAGAGACATTTACCAATAAAACCCGTCAACCAACCACCCAACCAAAAGAACAACCCAAAACACAGCAATCCCCAGGAAGCTCACCACTTGTAGGCTATTCATATTTTGTCTTTCTTCCTATATTTTCCTGCTAATGTTTGCTTATCAGCATCTCCTGCATTTCCTTCCTATATTCCATATTGCAGCTATCTCAGCTGTAATACGTGAGAAAGATAAGCTGTGGTGCAGTCACTCTGCCCCCCTTTGCCAGTACGGAAAGAAATTCTAACTGCTTCTTGGGGCTATTTCATGGCAAATATTCCTCTTTCTAAACTTTGGGACAATCATTAGGGTTGCATAAATTGATGTTTATGACCCTTGAAAAAAATCACAAAAATTTCAAGAGTCCGAGTGAGAGATCGTGTGGAAGTCAGGGCTGGAGAGAAAAGATCAATACGGGAGTTTTTGTTTGTAGCTGCAAGAGAAGCTAAGGAAACGTCAAATGTGTTCAGGACAGAAACAAGGAGGTGGTGATATAGAAAGAGCTCCTAGGTGTCTGTCTCCGACCGAGTAGTCACATAGACAAGCTGGGCACACAGTCATGTGTGTGTTTTGAGTTCACGTGGGAGCTCCAGGGAAGGAGAAGCAGCCCTGGCAGTTGAACTTGCCTGAAAGGCCTCCCGTGGGAGGTTTCTGCCTTAGCCCCAGTCCCCCTGGGAGGGACAGCAAAGCCTACAGCATTTTCAGCTTCTACCCTGCAGAGGGTAATATCTGTCTCTCAGCCAAGATGAATCATGAACCAGATGCAAACCAGAAAAAAAGACAAGTTTGGGAGTTCAGCCTAACCCTCACTGTCTCCTTCTCCACTAGATAAACAAGATGATTTCCTACAAAAATGACTTGTTTATAAATTCCCACATCAAGTCCATCTCCTCTTGCTTGATCCTGAGAATGGCCTGCCACAGCTTGGCACTCTGTTCCTCTTCTTAGACCTAAAGGATTCAGATTTTTCTAGGTTCCAGTGTGTTTCTGAGTGAATAGTCCAGGCTCCTAAAGAGATATACAGCCTATGGACTCTGTCAAATGCTGATTCCAGTTTTGATGCATCGTAGATCAAGAGCTTGGGAGGCTGCCCTGGTTTCTGCTGATACCAGGCTAGGTAGTTGTTACTAAAAACACTCTGACTGGCCTGGCAATTGATGGTGACTGTGCCTCCCACAGCTGCAGACACAGGGGATGGAGTCTGGGTCAGCACTCGTGCAAATGTGACATTTGACAACACTCTAAATGAACTGGAACACTGGGTGGTGTAATCTATTCATGGTTATGTTGGGATTCTGAAGGAGAAAGTCCTTTTTCTGAAGAGTATGTGCAAACATCCTGGGATTAGCAACCTGCACTTGCTCACCATTTGACTTTTGGAAATCCATCCTGCCCACTGAGATGCACAGTCAGATAGGAGAATTCTCTCCATCCATCAGCACCTGCACACAGGTGCCGTGTCTCCAAGTGCCCACTTCAGACCCAGGTTGCTCAGGTCTCCTACAGAGAATGTCTCTCTGGGGGTCTCAGCAGAGAGAGGTCCAGTGTGGGTAGAGGTCCACGCCCTCCTCATGGCTCAGCCCAGCATTGCTGCTACTGCTCCACCTGAGACAGGGGCTACAGGGCTTGCACAGCTCAGAAACTTTGAGAAGCTGAGCAGCTCCTCAGTGTGGTTCTGGTGGCCGTCACTGAGGCCAGGGCAGCTTCTCCGTTCTCTATTTCCTTAATGGTCTTTTTTTTTTTTTTTTTGACAGGCAGAGTGGAAAGTGTGAGAGAGAGACAGAGAGAAAGGTCTTCCATTGCCGTTGGTTCACCCTCCAATGGCCGCTGCGGTTGGTGTGCTGCAGTTGGCGCATCTCACTGATCCGAAGCTAGGAGCCAGGTGCTTCTCCTGGTCTCCCATGGGGTGCAGGGCCCAAGCACTTGGGCCATCCTCCACTGCACTCCCTGGCCACAGCAGAGAGCTGGCCTGGAAGAGGAGCAACCGGGACAGAATCTGGCGCCCCGACCAGGACTAGAAACCGGTGTGTAGGAACCGCAGGCGGAGGATAAGCCTGTTGAACCGCGGCGCCGGCCAATCCCTAATGGTCTTGGTGTGACGTAAAAGAGCAATAAACAGAAAACATGGTGAGGACTATGATTTGTAAAAATAGTTGTGCTTGGATCCTGCCACACACTGGGAGTCCTACATGGAGTTCTGTGCTCTGGACTCTGGCCTGACCCAGCCTCAGCTGACAGGGTCATCCGGTAACTACCAGCTCATGGAGGATTCTCTCTCTCTCTCTATCTCGCTCTCTCTCTCTCTTTCTGTCTCTCTTACTTTGCCTTTCACCAATGCTCAATCTTTCAAGTAAATAAATAAATATATATTTTGAGAAATGGGAAATATTGCATTTAAGAAAATAAATGGGGGTCACAGGAGCAATCGTGTCAGTTTTCAATCTCTGATGCAGTAGTTCTTCATTTAATCCAAAATCAGATAGAACATTCTCATCGAATTGCACCATAGCAGCTTCTTTGTTGGTATATAAAAGCACACAAGGAATAGTATCACAATCTCTTAGGCATGGAATAATTGGAACAAATTGAACAGAGCCCTGTATGTCATAAATCTTTCATTTTAGTGGACTGGGCAGATAAGAAACAAACCAATGACGTTCCGACTGTGCCCCCACTGTGTCCATGTGATGCACCTCCCATGGAGCAGGGCCAGTGCTCAGGACAATGGGGTTGTGGGTGGGCAGGTGCACGTGTGCATCCTTCTGTCTCCACCTAGACAGGGGCAGAGGCAGAGGCAGAGGAGAGGGAATGTATCGGGCAACTCCACATTTGTGTTTCCTGAAAAAAAAATTCTACTCTCAGTAATGGTCAAATAGCCAAATTGTCCCTGGCAAAAGATTATAACATTTCTCATGTCCCTGTAGAATAATGTCAGTTAGCACACAGGTCAGAGGGAAGAATCAGTGTGCAGACACTGGAGATAAAAAAAAAATGAGCCCAGCTTTAGTGTGCATTAGCAGGAAATGGGGTCAGAAGTGGAGCAGTAGGATTCAAACCAGTCTCTGATGTAGGCTGCTGGCATTGCAAGTGGCAGCTTAATCCACTGTGCCATGATGCCAGTCTACCCTCCTCCCTAGCTTTTCTTAGAAATACAGTGAAGGTTTCAGGAAGAGGGGAGAGGGAAGTTCTTTCCTTTATGTCCTCAGACCTATGGTGACCTCTTGAAACTTTCACTCATTGTTTCCTCTTCCGTCCTTGACTCAGAAATCTGACTGCGGATGGGAGAGAGCTCTTGTGTGAGCTCCTCTAAGCACCTGCGTTCTCCTTCTGAGTCCTGGTCTCTGGCAGCTGCTTGTTCTGAGCATGTTTATTCTGAGTCAGTACAGAGGTGAGTGTGGGACAGAAGTCTCATCTCTCAGAGACCATCTCCCTGGTGCAGCGGTCCGCCATGAGGGGACAATGTGAGGACATCAGAGGACAAGCAGGTAAAGACATTGACCTCAACTTCAAGGTGTAACTAAGTTTCCTAAGAAAAGGGACTTTCTCCTACAGAATCCCAACATAACCATGAATACATTACACCATCTTCTTGACCCATAAACTCAAAGTTTTTTTAATGTCCCTCAGGGACTTTGGGAGGTGATGTTCCTGGCAGGAACATGGGCACTGCAGGTAAACTTGTGCAGCCCTGGTCTGAGCTGGGGCTCAGAAAGAAATTTTGACTCCATGCATAATTTTTTCTCACAGGGGTAAGATTACCTAGTGATCCGCGGTGCTGGCCAGAGGAATGTATTTAAAGGTAGAGACCTGGGCTGGCGCTGCGGCTCACTAGGCTAATCCTCCGCCTAGCGGCGCCGGCACACCAGGTTCTAGTCCCGGTTGGGGCTCCGGATTCTGTCCCGCTTACCCCTCTTCCAGGCCAGCTCTCTATGGCCCGGGAAGGCAGTGGAGGATGGCCCAAGTGCTTGGGCCCTGCACCCCATGGGAGACCAGGAGAAGTACCTGGCTCCTGCCATCGGATCAGCGTGGTGCACAGGCCGCAGCCCAGCACAGCCCAGAACCTGCGAGAAGGTCCTCTCCCACTCATTCTCCCTCGCTCTCTCTCTCTCTCTCTCTGCCTCTCTCTCCCTCTAGAGATCTGTGTTCACCTCACACTGATGCTCACTTCTTATGTATATAAATAAATAAATAAATATGATGAAAATAGAAAACGATGGGCCCGGCACTATTGCACAACGTGTTAAAGCCCTTGCCTGAGGTGCCGGCATCCCATAAGGGTGCCAGTTTTTGTCCTGGGGAAGCAGTAGAAGATGGCCAAAGTCCTTGGGCCCCTGAACCCACGTTGGAGACGTGGAAGATGCTCCTGGCTTCGGATCCACACAGCTCCGGGGAGTAAATTAGTGGATGGAAGACCTTTCTCTCTGTCTCTACCTCTCTAACTCCATCTTTCAAATAAGTAAAATAAATATTTAAAAAAATGGAAAAGGGTAACATTTAAGAAAATTATCTTCACTAGAAATGAGTATTAACCACAGTACATGACACCCTTACTAAACTGGGTTCCTCTTTTATAATTCCACTGTCCGGGCACTGATTCTTCCACTGACCTGTGTGTAGGCTGGTTTCATGCTGCAGCAATTTGAAAAAATTTAAAAATCTTCCCCAAACAAAGGACAAAATTGCCGTGTGACCGTTACTGAGACTACAATTAGGTTACTTCTTCAGCAATCACAAAAGTTGGACTGCCTACTTCATTCCCTCTGCCTCTGCCCCAACACAGGAGGATGCACTCAGTGGACCAGGACACACACTGCCCACCTGTCCCGAGCAATGGCAGTGTCCAGGGGAGGCCTCTCACATGGCCCAGAGTGGGAGCAGAGGCAGAATGTTATATGTTTGTTTCGTATCTCCCTTGCCAACTAAAATGAAGATCTATGAGATGAAGGGCTCTGTTTGATTTTTACACTTATTCTGTGCCTGGGAGATTGTGATACTGTTCGTTGTGAGCCGACAATGAAGCTCCTATTGTTTCAATTCGATGAGAATTTGCTATTTGATTTTGGAATGAATGAAGAACTGCTCAAGCAGGGATTGAGAGCAGACGCGATTCCACCTGTGACCCCCAGGGGGTGCCAGCTCACCTCAGGTCTGGTAGTGACAGAGGGATTGGGAGAAGAGACTCACAGCCTTGTCTGGACACGTGAGGAACAGTGGTTTTTGTGCTATTCCGTGTTGAATTCTTTGTTTAGTGGAGGGTGAAGCTGGTGATTATCAAGTAAATGCAAAGTATGTCATTGTAAAATTTAAAAGACAAAAAAAGAACAGTGGGGATGGTTTGAGAAAGGAGGGAGGACATGGTGGGAAATACCATTATGCTCTCACAATAGTGGATAGGATGGGCCAGCCTTGTGCAGTGCATAAAGCCGCCGCATTGAGCACTAGCATCCACATGGGCACCGGTGTAGTCCTGCTGCTCCACTTCAAAAGAGCTCCCTGTTAATGGCCTGGAAAAGCACCAGCGATGGGTCAAGTGTTTCATCCCTGGCACCCACGTGGGAGACCTGAAAGAAGTTCCATCACACAGCTCTTTCCAGTCAGCCTCAGCAGGTGCAGCCATTGGAGGAGTGAACCAGCAGATGGGAGAGAACTCTCTCTCTCTGCGTAACTGTGTGTTTGTGTGTAAAGCATGTGCTTTCAATAAAAATAAATCCTTTAAAAAACTGTACACATAAAACTAAAAATTTTTGCATATGAAATTGGTACCTTTTATAAAATTTTAAAATCACCAGTACTTAGAATATTTTTCCTTGTATTACCTATAATGTTTTCTCTTTTGATCTATGAATCTCAAAGGATACTATATCTTTGAAAGCTCAGTAAGAATAATTGTTTACTTTAGAACAGTAGGGACATGGTCACGTCTGTGCTGCTGCCACCAAGGAGGAGGAAAGGAGGAAGCCTCAGAGGAGTCAGCCTGGCCCCTTCCACCCGACCCTGCAGGACCTTCAAGCCTGGCTGCTCTGAGAATCACTCTCAGCAGATGGGGCCCAGGAGGAGCAGCTGGGGCAGCCCAGCCTCACACTTCTGCTTTCCTGGGGTTTTTGTTAACGCTTGTTTCACTGTGGTAAGTAGCACCACTATATGCTCCTTGACAGTAGTAAGTGGCAGCATCGTTACACTGCACGCCGCTGATGGTGAGAGTGAACTGTGTCCCAGATCCACTGCCGCTGAACCGCGATGGGACCCCAGATGCCAGACTGGATGCAGAATAGATCAGTTGCTTGGGAGGCTGCCCTGGTTTCTGCTGAAACCAGGATAAGCGGTTGTTATTATAAACACTCTGACTGGACTGGCAATTGATGGTGACTGTGCCTCCAACAGCCGCAGACACGGGGGATGCAGTCTGGGTCAGCACTTGGGCAAATGTGGCACCTGAGAAGGGAAACAGAAACACAGAGACCACACTCATCCTCACGTTCTAAGAGGACGCTCCTGCAGAGACGGACATCCCTGGCCACACTGCCTGAGGCCGTTCCTGCTGCTGGCCTTCCTTACCTGGGAGCCAGAGCAGCAGGAGCCCCAGCAGCTGAGTGGGGGCCCTCGTGTCCATGCTGGGTCCTGCCTGGCACTGCCTCCTGCATGGGGTGGGAGCAGCCTGCTCCTAAATGCCCAGAGAGGTGGGCGGTGCTCTGGGGACATGCAAATGAGCAGGGTTGGGGCAGGGCTGTGCCCAGCTGAAGGGCCCAGTGCAGCTCAGAACTCAGCCCAGGGGCTGTGTCTCCAGCTGCCCCAGCTCAGACCAGGGATGCACAAGTTTACCTGCAGTGCCCATGTTTCTACCGGGAGATGTCACCTCCCAAAGTTTCTGAGGGGCATTTGTCAACACTTTAGGTGAGTTGGAGCACAAGATGGTGTAATGTATTCATGGTTATGTTGGGATTCTGTAGGAAAAAATCCATTTTCTATGGAATACTTAGTTACACCTTAAAGCTAAGGTCCATGTCTTTACCTGTTTGTCCTCTGATGTCCTCACATTGTCCCCTCACTGCAGACCGCTGCACCAGGGAGATGGTCTCAGAGAGACGAGACTTCTGTCCACACTTACCTCTGTACTGACTCAGAATAAACATCCTCAGAACAAGCGGCTGCCAGAGACCAGGACTCAGAAGGAGAACGCAGGTGCTTAGATGAGAGATCACACGTTGTGCTCTCCCATCTGCAGCCAGAGTTCTGAGTCAAGGATGCAGGAGGAATACAGAAGTGAGTTTCAAGCAGTCACCGTAGGTCTGAGAACATCAAGAAAAATAACTTCCCTCTCTCCCCTGCCCTGAAATTTTCACACTTTTCTTAAGAAAGCTAGAGAGGGGGCTGCAGATGTTTATAGCTGGTTAACGCCCTGGCCTGAAGCACTGGCATTTCATATGGGTTTACATTCCAGACCCAGCTCTCCACTTCCCATCCAGCTCTCTGCTATGGACTGGGAAAGCAGTAGAAGATGGCCCAATTCCTTGGGCCCCTGCACCAGCATAGGAGAACCAAAAGAAACTCCTGGCTTCTAGCTTCTATTCCGTGCAGCTCTGTCCACTGCATCCATCTGGGGTGTGAACCAGAGGATGGAAGACCTCTCTCTCTTCACTACTTTCACTGTAACTCTGTCTTTCAAATAAATTAAAAAAAAAGAATAGAAATCCAGAGAGGATGGAAAGCTGACATCGTGGAACAGTGGATTAAGCTACCATTTGCAATGCCAGCAGCCTATACCAGAGACTGGTTTGAATCCCCACTGCTCACTTCTGATCCCATTTCCTGCTAATGCTCACCCTGGGAGCCAGCAGACAATGGCCCAAGTTCTTGGATTCCTGCCCCCCAGGGGAGACCAGGGGCAGTTCTGGCTCTGGGGTCTGCTTGGCCAGGAACTCACTGTTACAGCCATTTGTGGAGAGACCCAGCTTCAGAAACCCTCTTCTCTCTCTCTCTCTCTCTCTCTCTCTCTCTCTCTGTCTTTGCCTCTCTCCAATCTGTCTTACAAGTAAATAAGTAAATATTTTGAAAAATGGAAAATATTAACTCTTGTGAGAATAATATTTATTAGCAATAAGTATACACCACAATACAAGACACCCTGCTAAAACTGGGCTCTATTTTTTAAAAAATTTATTTAATCTATTTGAAAGACAGAGTTACAGAGAGAGGTAGAAACAGAGACAGAGGTCTTCCATCCACTTGTTCACTCCCCAGATTTTTATAATGGCCGGAGCTGCGCCCATCTGAAGCCAGCAGCCAGGAGCTTCTGCCGGGTCTCCCATGTGCACACATGGGAATAATGACTTGGACCCTGTCCTACTGCTTCCCCAGGCCATACCAGAGAGTTGGATTGAAAGAGGAGCAACTGGGACTGGAACCAGCACCCATATGGGATGCGGGAGCTTCAGCCAGGGCTTAACCGGCTGTTCCACAGCAACTTGGGCTCTAATATTTTTGCATCCAGTGTCTGGGCTTGGATTCTTCCACAGACCTGTATGTTGGCTGGTTTCATGCTACAGCAATTTGAGAAATTTAACAAGTTTTTCCTCAATCGAAGGAATATTTGGCCGTCAGACCGTTACTGAGACTACAATTAGTGTATCTTTTCAGGAAACACAGTGTTGAACTGCCCGATTTGTTCCCTCTGCCTCTGCCCAAGAAAGGAGGATGCACTAGGTGGACCTGGACACCCACTGCCCACGTGCCCCAGCAATGGCAGTGTCCAGGGAGGATCTCACTTGAATTCATGGGAGCAGGTGTAAAACATATGTTTCTTATTTGCCCTGATCACTAAAAAAAAATCTATGAGATCTTTATTCTAAGTCTACAAAAGATTGTAATACTGAGTGGTATACCATTGTGTACAATGAAGCCACTATTGTTTCATTTCGATGAGAACTGTCTGTCTGATTTTGCACTGAATGAAAATTTGCCCTATCAGGATTGAAAGCTGATGCGATTCCATCATGGACCCTCCGTGGGCCCCAGTGCACCTCAGCTGTGTTAGTGACAGAGGGTTGGGAGGATTGAGACAGCCTTGTGTAGACTCTGGAGGAAGTGGTTTTCTGCTCACTTCTTGTGGAATTCTTTGTTTACTGGAAAGTTAAGCTGGTGGTAATAAATTGAACGTATGTCCAAGTAAAACTTAAAAGGAAAAGAGAGGAGGGTGGGAGTGAGGAAGGAGGGAGGATGTTGTGAGAAGTGGCATTATGCTCTCACATCGTGGATAGGATGGGCCAGACTTGTGCAGTGGGTAAGGCCACAGCATGCAGCGCCAGCATCCTACGTGGGCACCGGTGGGAGTCCCGGCTGCTCCACTTCCAACGAGCTCCCTGCTAATGGCCTGGGAAAGCACCAGCAGATGGAACAAGTGCTTCAGCCCTGGAAATCATGTGGGAGACCCAAAAGAAGTTCCATCACCCAGCTCTTGCTGTAACTGCATCAGCCAGTGCAGCCATTGAGGAGTGACCCAGCAGAAAGAAGAGAACTCTCTCCCTGAAACTGTGTGTATGTGCGTTTGTGCTGTGAGTGTCTGTTTAAAACACAGATGGTCAATAAGCAAATAATTTTTTAAAAAACTGTACATATGAAATTGGCATCTTTTATAAAATTTTCTAATCACCAATATTAAAATATTTTTCCTTGTAATATCATTAAACTTTTCTCTTTTGATCTATGAATCTCAAATGATGCTTTAGCTTCAAATACTCAGAAAGAATAATTACTTTCCTTTAAAAGAGTAGGGACATGGTCATGTCAGTGCTGATGCAGCAAAGGAGAGGAAAGGAGGGAGCCTCAGAGAGTCACCCTGGCCCCTTCCACCCGACCCTGCAGGACCTTCAAGCCTGGTTGCTCTGAGAACCACTCTCAGCAGATGGGGCCCAGGAGGAGCAGCTGGGGCAGCCCAGCCTCACACTTCTGCTTTCCTGGGGGGTTTTTGTTAGGGCTTGTATCACTGTGGTATCATCATTACTATAACTTTTATAGCCTGCACAGTAGTAAGTGGCAGCATCGTCACACTCCACGCCACTGATGGTGAGAGTGAACTGTGTCCCAGATCCACTGCCTTTGAACCGCGATGGGACCCCAGATGCCAGACTGGATGCAGTATAGATCAGGAGCTTGGGAGGCTGCCCTGGTTTCTGCTGAAACCAGGATAAGCGGTTGTTACTATAAACGCTCTCACTGGACTGGCAACTGATGGTGACTGTGCCTCCCACAGCTGCAGACACAGGGGATGGAGTCTGGGTCATCACAAGCGCACATCTGGCATCTGAGAAGGGAAAGAGAAACACAGAGACCACACTCATCCTCACGTTCTAAGAGGACGCTCCTGCAGAGACGGGCAGCCCTGGCCACACTGCCCGAGGCCGTTCCTGCTGCTGGCCTTCCTTACCTGGGAGCCAGAGCAGCAGGAGCCCCAGCAGCTGAGTGGGGGCCCTCGTGTCCATGCTGGGTCCTGCCTGGTACTGCCTCCTGCATGGGGTGGGAGCAGCCTGCTCCTAAATGCCCAGAGAGGTGGGCGGTGCTCTGGGGACATGCAAATGAGCAGGGGTGGGGCAGGGCTGTGCCCAGCTCAAGGGCCCAGGGCAGCTCAGAACTCAGCCCAGGGGCTGTGTCTCCAGCTGCCCCAGCTCAGACCAGGGCTGCACAAATTTACCTGTAGTGTGTACACTTTTACCAGGAGATGTCACCTCCAAAAGTCACTCAGGGACATTTCCAAAACATTGAATTTACGGGATAAGAAATACTAGAAGCAAGTATTATCCACAGTAAAGACACCCCTGCTAAAACTGGGCTCCATTTTTTTTATCTCCATCCGTCAGGGCACTGATATTTCCTCTGACCTGTGTGTTGGCTGACTTCATGCTGATGGGATAGGAGAATATTTAAAAGCTTTTGTCAGGGACAATTTGTCCATCTGACCATCATCGAGAGTACAATGAGCTTATTTTTCAGGTAACACAATGTGGAGTTGCCCGATACATTCCCTCTCCTCTGCCTCTGCCTCTGCCCCTGTCTAGGTGGAGACAGACGGAGGCACACGTGCACCTGCACACCCACATCCTCATTGTCCTGAGCACTGGCCCTGCTCCATGGGAGGTGCATCACAGAGCACAGTTTGAACATCATTGGTTTGTTTCTCATCTGCCCGGCCCACTAAAATGAAAGATGTATGACATAAAGGGCTCTGTTCAATTCGTTCCGATTTTTCCATGCCTAAGAGATTGTGATACTATTCCTTGCATGCCTTTATATACCAACAATGAAGCTCCTATTAGTGCAAATCCATGAGAATGTTCTATTTGATTTTGCAAGCTCACACGATTCCACATGTGACCCTCAGGGGGAGCCAGCGCACCTCAGGTCTGGTAGTGACAGAGGGCTTGGGAGGATTCAGACTCACAGCCTTGTCTAGACTCTTGAGGGACAGTGGTTTTCTGCTACTCTGTGTTGGATTCCTCATAGAGTGGAGGGCTGACCTAGTGTTTATAGAGTACATTGACAATATTTCAGTGTGTGGCCGACGTTGTGGGTAGCTAATGAAGACACCACCCTCAGATCCAGCATCACATCTGGGTGCCAGATCGAGACCTGGCTACTCCACGTCTGATCCAGCTCTCTGCTATGGCCTGGGAAAGCAGTGGAAGATGACCCAAGTCCTTGGGCCCCTACACCCATATGGGAGTCCAGGAAGAATCTCTGGCTCTTGGCTTTGCATGGGGTAGTTACCCAAGTTGTAGCCATCTAGGGAGTGAACCAGCAGATGGACGACCTCTCTCTGCCTCTGCCTCTCTGTAACTTTTACCTTTCAAATGAATACATATTTTAAAAATGGACAAAAAATGGATACTTTGCTTACGTTAAAGTAAGTTAAATTCATGTATCTTGGTATGATAAAACCATGGAAGAGCTAACAGTTCTATATGCATTTCCATGTTTCACTGGGGCTTACTCTAGACTTAGAGGTCAGTGCACGACGCGTTAGGAACACCCGCAGGCTGCTTCTCTGGAGCTGTCACCTAGAGAAGAGCTCAAGGAGTGGTGACCCCAGTCAGAGTCTGGAGCTGTCTCCACATTCAACATCTCAGGAGTTTTCAAGGAAGTCCTTATACTATTTTTTTTGTCTGAGACTTATGTTTTAAAGGTGGGTTTCACAGTCATATTAAAAAGAGGTCATATGCAATACACAACTAGAAAACAAACACCCTACAAAACACAAATCCAACAGGGTATATGTCGTGAGAACTCCATACAATATGTTTGCAGATGCATTTTCTCTATATCAGTTCCTAAAATGTGCTGGGAGAGGTTTTGGTCAATAGGTATGCTCTTAAATTATGATATAATTGTGCTGATAAGATAACCTAGAGGAGCCCAATACTGTGGTGTAGCGGGAAAGCCGCCAACTGCAGTGCCGGCATCCAAAATGGGCACCAGTTCAACATGGCTGCTCCACTTCCCATCCAGCTGTCTGCTATGGCCTGGGAAAGCAGTAGAAGACGGCCCAAGTCTTTGGGCCTCTGTACCCCTATAGGAGATCTGAAAGAAGCTCCTGGCTCCTGGCTTCGGATCAGTGCAATCCAGCTGTTGTCTCCTACTGGGGAGTAAACCAGCAGATGCAAGACCTCTCTCTCTCTCTCTCTCTCTCTCTCTCTCTCTCTCTGTCTCTCCTTCTCTTTGTGTGTGTAACTCTGATTTTCAAGTAAAACAAATAATAAACAAAAAGAAAAAAGTATATATGGTGTCAAAATTTCTTGCAGTAAAACAATCTGATCTCCTAATTCTTTTCCGTATACTCTCTGAAGTAGTCCCGGAGGTTTCATTAAATTTCTAAATTATCTGCTCAAACCTCTTGGCTTCTATGACAAGTCATCTAGGTTTACACATTGTAGCTGATTTGTAAGGGTGCAGTGAGGGGCCAGCACTGTGCACACTAGGTTAATCCTCCACCTGCAGTGCCGGCATCCCATATGGGCACCGATTCGTGTCCCAGCTCTTCTTCTTCCATTGTAGACATGAACTGGCACCCACATGGGATACCTCCACTGCAGGTGATGGCTTTACCGGGCTAGGGCACAGCACCGGCCTCACCCTATCAGGTCTAATTCTGTCTCAGGGAGACATAGCAGAGATGGTAAGAGTGTAAGATGGGACATAAAACTTCTCCAACACAAAAGTCATCCACAGCCTACTGCCTGCTCACTAGGACTGTCATCTAAGGAGCTGGGCAGGTTGACTGATTAAGGACTGTGATGGGGAGATGATGTGGAAGGACCTGGGGGAGCTATACAATCCCAATGGTCCTGAAGTCGGGAGGAGGGCCAGGGTCCAGGGGCTGTGACAGGGCAGCAGGCTGTGGAGTGATGGGGGGAGGGGCCACAGAGCAGGAAATGTAGCCATCCTGACACTGGAGAAACCGGGAACGGAATCCCATGCACAGGATAAAGAGGAAGAGGTAAGTGTGAGTTTTGAGGAGTCACCAGAGGTCTGAGGAACATCAGGAAAACAACTTCCTCTCTCCTCTGTCCAGAACTGTTCAGAATTTTCTAGACAAAACCTGGAGCAGAGGGAAGACCAGCATCATGGCACAGTAGGTAAAGCTTCTACTTGCAATGCCAGCAGCCTACATCAGAGACTGGTTTGAATCCCCTCTGCTCCCCTTCCGATCCTGTTTCCTGCTAATGCACACCCTGGAAGGCACCAGAAAATGGCCCAAGTTCTTTGATTCCTGCCCCACAGGGGAGACCCAGGGCCAGTTCTGGCTCTGGGCTTCTGCTTGCTAAGTCCTCACTGTTAACCATTTGTGGATGCACCAGTTTACCGAAAATATCAGGGCTCCATTTTTTTTTACTTTTTCATTTATTTATTTTTTTTAATTTATTGAGCATAAATTTCCAAAGTACAGCTTATGGATTACAATAGCTTCCTCCCCCCCGTAACTTCCCTCCCACCCACAACGCTCCCCTCTCCCACTCCCTCTCCCCTTCCCCTTCACATCACGATTAATTTTCAATTATCTTTATATACAGAAGATCAATTTGGCGTATGTTAAGTAAAGATTTCCACATTTTGCTCCCACACAGAAACACAAAGTGTAAAATACTATTTGAGTACTAGTTATAGCATTAATTAAACACCTAAGAGTAATTGTGTATTAATTACAGAGTTCAACCAATAGTTTTAAGTAGAATATAAAATGCATCTTTTGTATTGTTGTGGCTTCCCCCCCGACCTCCCTCCCTCCCGTGGCCCTCCCCTCACCCACTCCCTCTCCCATCCCGCCCTTCATCACGTGTCATTTTCAATTACCTTCATATACTGAAGATCAACTTAGTATATACTAAGCAGGGATTTCAACAGGTTGTACTCGCACAACTGAACCAGGTATAGGGTATTGTTCGACTAGTAGTGTTGTTTTTGAGTTTCATAGTTCAACATATTAAGGACAGAGATCCTGCGTGGGGAGCATGAACCCAGTGACTCCCGTTGTTGATTTAACAATTGTCACTCTTATTTATGATGTCAGCAATCACCCGAGACTCTTGCTATGAGCTGTCTAGGCTATGGAAGCCCCTTGAGTTCACCAACTCTGAACTTGTTTAGTCAAGGCCATATCAGAGTGGAGGTTCCTTCCTCCCTTCAGAGAAAGGCGCCTCTCTCCTTGATGGCCTGATCCTTCTGTTGCGGTGTTGTTCACCAGGATCCTTCATTTAGATTGTTTTTTGCCACCGTGTCATGGCTTTCCATGCCTGCGAGACTCTCCTGGACCTTTAGTCAGATCCTAATATCCCAAGGGCTGATTCTGAGGCAGGAGTGCTGTTTTGGGCATTTGCCATTCTATGAGTCTGCTGTGTGTCCTGCTTCCCCCGCAGGATCATTCTCTCCCTTTTGATTCTATCTTTCATTATTTGCTTACACTGGTCTTATTTGTGTAATCTCTTCGACACTTACCCTATCTTTTTGATCAGTTGTGTATTTATATTTATCACTTTACCAAGTGTGCTGGCATTGGTACCTGCCTCCTTGGTAAGGTTGAGTTGAAATCCCCTGGCACATTTCTAGTTCCACCATTGGAGGTAGGTCTGAGTGAGTATGTGCCGTCCTATATATCTCCTGCTCTCTTATTCCCACTCCTATGTGTCACAGAGATCAATTTTCTGTTAATTTTTAAATGCTTAAGAATGGTTGTGCATTGATTGCAGAGTTCAACCAGTGGTCTTGTGTAGAGCAAACCAGCAACAACAACAACAACAAAAATACTAAAGGAACAAAATAGTAAGTTGTTCCTCAACAGTCTAGACAAGGGCTGCTCATGTCATTGTTTCTCATAGTGTCCATTTCATTTCAATGGGTATCATTTTAGGTGCTCGTTTAGTTGCCATCGCCGGGCTACATTTTTTGTTAACTCCAGTGTCAGGGCACTGACTCTTGCCATGGACTTGTGTGTTGCCTGGTTTCATGCTACAGGAACAAGAGAAATTTTAAAACCTTTGTCCTCAATCAAAGGACAATTTGGCTATCTGCCCATTACTGAGACTACACCTTAGTCTGTTTCTTCAGGAACACAAGTGTTGAACTGACCAATTCATTCTCTCTGCCTCTGCCCCTGGCCTGGCTAGGCTGAGACAGGACGATGCTCTAAGAGGACCTGGACACCCACTGGCCCCTTGCTCGGAACAATGGCCTTGCTCCCGGGATGTCTCTGCCATGGAGCAGAGTGGGAGCACATGCACAACATGACATGAGTGTTTATTATCTCCCTGACCACTAAAGTGAGAGATCTATGAGACAGAGGGCTCTGCACCTTTTCCCATTTACTCTACATCCACAAAACATTGTGATACTGTTAGCTATGTACCATAGTGTATGGACAATGAAGCTACATAATTGTTTGATTTGGATTAAATGAAGACCTTCTGACTCAGGGATTGAAAGCAACATGATCACACCTGTGACCCGCAGAGGGAGACACTGCACTGGTAGTCCAATGTAGTGACAGAGGGAAGGGAAACAGAAGAGGGGTGGGTGAGTGTGGAAGGAGGGAGGACATGGTGGGAAGTGGCATTAGCTCTCATAACTGTGGATATATGATGGGCCGGCCTCGTGTAGTAGGTAGGCCACCAAAGGCAGCACCAGCATCCCACAGGGCAGCTGTGGGAGTCCTGGCTGCTCCACTGCCAATCCAGCTCCCTGCTTGGCCTGGGAAAGCTCCTGTAGATGGCTCCAGTGTTGGAGCCCTGGCACCCATGTGGGAGACCTGAGAGAAGCTCCATCTCCAGGTCTTGGCTGGCACATTTTCAGCCACTGCAGCCATTGCAGGAGAGACCAGCTGATGGAAGAGAACTCTGTCTCTGAAACTGTGTGTGTGTGTCTGTGTATAAAACACGGACTTTCAATAAGGAAATAAATATTTTAAATAACTGTAGATATGAAATTACTTTCCTTCATAAAATTTTATAATCACTGGTATTTAACATATTTTTTCTTATAATAGCTATAATGTCTCTCTTTTCCTATATGAATCACAAATAATGCTGTAGCTCCAATACTCAGAAAGAATAATTGCCTTTCTAAACAGTAGGGTCATGGTCATGACTGTGCTGGTGCCGCCAGGAGGAAGAAGAGGGAAGCCTCAGAGGACTCACCCTGGCCCCTTCCACCCAACCCGGCAGGGACCTCAAGCCTGGCTGCTATGAGAATCACTCTCAGCAGATGGGGGCCAGGAGGAGCAGCTGGGGTAGCCCAGCCTCACACTTCTGCTTTCCTGAGGGGTTTTTGTTAGGGCTTGTAACACTGTGGTATCAGCATTACTGTAACTATAAGTCTGCTGACAGTAGTAAGTGGCAGCATCGTCACACTGCACGCCGCTGATGGTGAGAGTGAACTGTGTCCCAGATCCACTGCCTTTGAACCGCGATGAGACCCCAGATGCCAGTTTGGATGCAAAATAGATCAGGAGCTTAGGAGAGTGCCCTGGTTTCTGCTGATACCAGGCCAAAAAGCTGTAAATGTTCTCACTGGCCTGGCAATTGATGGTGACTGTATCTCCCACAGCTGCAGACACGGAGGATGGAGTCTGGGTCATATCAATGGCAAATGTGGCACCTGAGGAGGGAAACAGAAACACAGAGACCACACTCATCCTCACGTTCTAAGAGGACACTCCGGCAGAGACAGGCAGCCCTGGCCACACTGCCCAAGGCCGTTCCTGCTGCTGGCCTTCCTTACCTGGGAGCCAGAGCAGCAGGAGCCCCAGCAGCTGAGTGGCGGCCCTCGTGTCCATGCTGGGTCCTGCCCGGCACTGCCTCCTGCATGGGGCGGGAGCAGCCTGCTCCTAAATGCCCAGAGAGGTGGGCGGTGCTCTGGGGACATGCAAATGAGCAGGGGCGGGGCAGGGCTGTGCCCAGCTGAAGGGCCCAAGCAGCTCAGAACTCAGCCCAGGGACTGTGTCTCCAGCTGCCCCAGCTCAGACCAGGACTGCACAAGTTTACCTACAGTGCCCATGCTTCTACCGGGAGACTTCACCTCCCAAAGTCACTGAGGTACCTTTGCCAAAATTTAAGTGAACTGAACAACCTGATGGTTTAATGTATTCATGGTTAGGTGGGGATCTGTAGCAGAAAGTCCTTTTCTCTAGAGAACACCTGGTCACACCTTGGGAGGTGCAGTCAGTGTCTTTTCCCTTTTTAGTGAGTGGCTGGGCTCTGACATCCTCCCAATGGCACTGTGTTCTCACGTGGGGTCCATTCTACAGCACACAGAGAACAGCTGACTGTAAGCTGAGCGAGCACACAGTGCCTCTGAGAGAGAATCTGTTGGGTAAGTATCTGATGACCTCCTGTCAGTGTAGGTATGTGACAGCCGCAGGGTCAGCTATCAAAGAAATATAGTGGAGGAGGAGGCTTTGATAGGTTGATCTGTGTCTGCATGGAGGGCAGAAATTGGCTTTGCAGGGATATGAGAGGTAGGACTGAGTGGGGGCATGAGAAGGGACGGAGGAGGAGAGGAAAGAGTCTGGGATGCAGAGGAGGCCCTGCCCCTCACTGACATGCAGTCCCCTGGGGTTGAGGAGGCTCTGAGAGAATGGCAGTCAGGGGCACAGCTGCAGGAGGGACTGGGTGCAGATTTGTGTCCCCATGGAGTGAGGCAGAGACAGTGAGGAGCTGTGTGTTCTACCCCATCCTGGGCTGGTACCTGTATTATTTTAAATTCTGGCCTCGGCTATGGGATTAACACGGCCATGTGGAGGGAATAGATTCCAAGCTATAGAGACCTGAGCTCAAATCCCAGCACCCACACCTGCTCACCATGGGACTTTGGGTAACCCTCCCTGTTACTGGGATGGAGTCAGATAGGAGAATTCACTCCAGTCTCTCCGCACCTGCACACAGTTACAATCTCCCCAGGTGTCCACATCAGACCCAGGTTGCACAAGTTTCCTACAGAGAATGTGTCTCTGGGGGTCTCAGCAGAGAGAGGACCAATGTGGGTAGAGGTCCACGCTCTCCTCACAGCTCAGCCCAGTTTTTCTGCTACAGCTACACCAGTACAGGGGCTGCAGGGCCTGCACAGCCCAGAACTTGCAAGAACGTCCCTCCCCCTCTCTCTCTTCCTCTCTCTCTGTCTTTCTCTTTCTCGCTCTCTTTCTCCCTCTCCCTCTAGAGCCTGTGTTCACCTCTCACTGATGCTCACTTTTTATGACTATATACTTCAGGAACAGTGCTTTTTCTGCTACTCCGTGTTGAATTCTTTGTCTAGTGGAGGGTTAAGCAGTGATGATAGAGTAAATGGAAAGTATGTCATTGTAAAATTTAAAAGACAAATAAAAAAAAAGTGTGGGAATGGTTTGAGAAAGGAGGGAGGACATGGTGGGAAGAGGCATTACACTCGCACAACTGTGGATAGGATGGCCCAGCCTTGTACAGTGGGTAAAGCCACCGCATGTAGTGCCAGCATCCCATATGGGCACGGATGGAGTCCTGACTGTTCCACTTCAAACAAGCCGCCTGCTAATGGCCTGGGAAAGCACCAGTGGATGGAACTAATGTTTCATCCGGGAAACCTGAAAGAAGTTCCATGTCCCAGCTCTTGCCAGGCACAGCCTCAGCAGGTGCAGCCATTGGAGGAGTGAACCAGCAAATGGGAGAGAACTCTCTCGCTCTCAGTGTGTGTATGTGTGTGCAGCTGCTTCCAAGGAGGAGGAAAGGAGGGAGCCTCAGAGGAGTCAGCCTGGCCCCTGCCACCCGACCCTGCAGGACCTTCAAGCCTGGCTGCTCTGAGAATCACTCTCAGCAGATGGGGCCCAGGAGGAGCAGCTGGGGCAGCCCAGCCTCACACTTCTGCTTTCCTGGAGGGTTTTTGTTAGGGCTTGTATCACTGTGGTACAATCAGCACTACTACAACTAAATTCGCCTTGACAGTAGTAAGTGGCAGCATCGTCACACTGCACGCCGCTGATGGTGAGAGTGAACTGTGTCCCAGATCCACTGCCTTTGAACCGCGATGAGACCCCAGATGCCAGAGTGGATGCATAATAGATCAGGAGCTTGGGAGGCTGCCCTGGTTTCTGCTGATACCAGGCTAAATTTTTGTTATTATAAAGACTCTGACTGGCCTGGCAGTTGATGGTGACTGTGCCTCCCACAGCTGCAGACACGGAGGATGGAGTCTGGGTCAGCACTTGGGCAAATGTGGCACCTGAGAAGGGAAAGAGAAACACAGAGACCACACTCATCCTCACGTTCTAAGAGGACGCTCCTGCAGAGACAGGCAGCCCTGGCCACACTGCCTGAGGCCGTTCCTGCTGCTGGCCTTCCTTACCTGGGAGCCAGAGCAGCAGGAGCCCCAGCAGCTGAGTGGGGGCCCTCGTGTCCATGCTGGGTCCTGCCTGGCACTGCCTCCTGCATGGGGCAGGAGCAGCCTGCTCCTAAATGCCCAGAGAGGTGGGCGGTGCTCTGGGGACATGCAAATGAGCATGGGCGGGGCAGGGCTGTGCCCAGCTCAAGGGCCCAGGGCAGCTCAGAACTCAGTCTCCAGCTGCCCCAGCTCAGGCCAGGGCTGCACAAGTTTACCTGCAGTGCACATGCTTCTACCATGAGACATCACCTCCCAAAATCACTGAGGGATACTTTTAAAAACTTTAAATGAACTGGAGACAATATAGCATAATCTATTTTTGATTTCATTGGGATTCTGGAAGAGAAAGTCCCTTTTCCTAGGAAATATTTAGTAACACTTTAAGGCTGATTTCATTGTGTTTACCTGCTTGTCCTCTGATGCCCTCACATTGTCCCCTTACAGCAGACCGCCGCACCAGGGAGATGGTCTCTGAGAGATGAGACTTCTGCCCCACACTCACCTCTGAAACTGATCAGAATAAACATCCTCAGAACAAACATCCTGCCAGAGACCAGGACTCAGAAGGAGACGAAGGTGCTTAGAGGAGAGATCACATAGGTGTGCTCTCCCATCTGCAGCCAGAGTTCTGAGTCAAGGATACAGGAGGAAAATAGAAGTGGGAGTTTCAAGGAATCTCCATACTTCTGAGGAACCTCAAGAAAAATAACTTCTCTTCTACCCTTTCCAGAAATGTGCACGCTTTTCTTAAGAAATCCAGAGAGGGGCCAGTCCTGTGGCTCAGAGCGTTAAAGCACTGGCCTGAAGCACCGGCATCCCAGATGGGCACTGGTTCTATTCCGTCAGCTCCTCTTCCGATCAAGCGCTCCTCTATTGCCTGGGATAGCGGTAGAAGATGGCCCAAGTCCTTGGGCCCCTGGACCCATGTGGGAGACCCAAAAGAAGCTCCTGGCTCCTGTCTTTGGATCGGCACAGTCCAGCGATTGCAGCCATCTGGAGAGTAAACCCGAGGATGGTTCACTACCTCTCCCTCTGCCTCTCACTGTAAATTGACTTTCAAATAAAATAAAAAAGAAAGAAATCCAGAGAGGAGGGATGGCTGGCATCATGGCACAGTGCATGAAGCTGCCACTTGCAATGCCAGCAGCCTACATCAGAGACTGGGTTGAATCCCACTGCTCCACTTCTCACCCCATTTCCTGCTAATGCACACACTGGGAGCCAGCAGACAATGGCCCAAGTTCTTGGATTCCTGCCCCACAAGGGGAGGCCAGGGGCAGTTCTGGCGCTGGGCTTCTATTTGGCCAAGTAACTGTTAACAGCCATTTGTCGAGAGACCAGATAACAGAACCCTCCCTGTCCCGGCTTTGCCTCTCTTTAATGCTCAGTCTTACAAGTAAATAAATAAATACTTTGAAAACTGGAAAATATTAACATTTATGAAAATTATCTAAATTCTATTTATTAGAAATAAGTATGCACCACAGTACAAAACCCTGCTAAAACTGGAATCTATTTTTTAAAAATTTATCTAATTTATTTGAAAGACAGAGTTACAGAGAGAAGTAGAGACAGAGAGACAGGTCTTCCATCCGCTGGTTCACTCCTCAGATGTCCGTAACAGCCAGAGCTGCACCGATCCGAAGCCAAAAGCCAGGAGCTTTGTCCAGGTCTCTCACATGGGTACAGGGGCCCAGAGACTTTGGCCATCTTCTAAGGCTATCCCAGGCCATAGCAGAGAGCTGGATCAAAAGAGGAGCAGCTGAGACTTGAGTCCCCGCCATACGGAATGCCGGCGCTCAGGACAGGGCTTTAACCCACTGCACCACAGCGCTGTGGGCTCTATTACTTTTACATCCAGTGTCTGGGCTTTGATTTTTTTTTTTTTTTGACTTAGTGAATAGTGAGAGAGAGAGACAGAGAAAGGTATTCCTTTGCCGTTGATTCACCCTCCAATGGCCGCCACAGCTGGCACACTGCGCCCGGTGCACCGCGCTGATCCGAAGGCAGGAGCCAGGTGCTTCTCCTGGTCTCCCATGGGGTGCAGGGCCCAAGCACTTGGGCCATCCTCCACTGTCTTCACGGGCCACAGCAGAGAGCTGGCCTGGAAGAGGGGCAACCGGGACAGAATCCGGCGCCCCAACCGGGACTAGAACCCGGTGTGCTGGCGCCGCTAGGTGGAGGATTAGCCTTTGAGCCGCGGCGCCAGCCTGGGGTTTGATTCTTCCACTGACCTGTGTGTTGGCTGGTTTCATGCTACAGCAATTGGAGATGGAAGGACTATTTGGCCATCTGAGCATTACTGAGACTACAATTAGTGTATTTTTTCAGGAAACACAGTGTGGAACTGCCCGATTTGTTCCCTCTGCCTCTCCCTCTGCCTCTGCCCAAGAAAGGAGGATGCACTAGGTGGACCTGGACACCCACTGCCCACATGTCCCCAGCAATGGCAGTGTCCAGGGAGGATCTCACTTGAAGCACATGGGAGCAGGGGTAAAACATGTTTCTTATTTGCCCTGATCACTAAAAAAAGATCTAGGATATCTTTATTCTACGTCTACAAAAGATTGTGATACTGCCATCATGTACCATTGTGTACAATGAAGCCACTATTGTTTCATTTCGATGAGAATTGTCGATCTGATTTTGCATTGAATGAAAAAATGCCCTACCAGGGATTGAAAGCTGACGCGATTCTCTCATGGACCCCCAGGGGGCGCCAGTGCCACCTCAGGTCTGGTAGTGACAGAGACTGGCAGGATAAGGACACAGCCTTGTCCAGACTCTTGAGGAACAGTAGTTTTTCTGCTCGCTCCTTGTGGAATTTTTTGTTTCCTGGAAGGTTAAGCTGGTGGGAATAAATTAAATGCATGTCCAAGTAAAGCTTAAAAGTAAAAGAGAGGAGGGTGGGAGTGAGGAAGGATGGAGGACATGATGAGAAGTGGCATTATGCGCTCACAACTGTGGATAGGTTGTTCCAGCCTTGTGCAGTGGGTAAAGCCACCATGTGCAGGGCCAGCATCCCACATGGGCACCGGTGGGAGTCCTGGCTGCTCCTCTTCCAAACAAGCCGCCTGCTAATGGCCTGGGAAAGCACCATCAGATGGAACAAGTGTTTCAGCCCAGGCACCCAGACCTGAAAGAAGTTCCATGTCCCAGCTCTTGCCAGGCACAGCCTCAGCAGTGCAGCCATTGGAGGAGTGACCCAGCAGATGGAAGAGGACTCTCTCCCTGAAACTGTGTGTGTCTGTGTGTAAAACACAGACTTTCAATAAGCAAATAAATTATTTTCAAAAACTGTATATAAAAAACTGTACAAATGAAATTGCATCCTTTATAAAATTTTCTAATCACCAGTATTTAAAATATTTTTCCTTGTAATATCTATAATGTTTTCTCTTTACACTATGAATCTCAAATGATGTTCTAGCTTCAAATATTCAGAGAGAATAATTGCTCTCCTTAAAACAGTAGGGACATGGTCATGTCAGTGCTACAATTGCCAAGGAGGAGAAAGGAGGGAGCCTCAGAGGAGTCACCCTGGCCCCTTCCACCCGACCCTGCAGGACCTTCAAGCCTGGCTGCTCTGAGAATCACTCTCAGCAGATGGGGCCCAGGAGGGGCAGCTGGGGCAGCCCAGCCTCACACTTCTGCTTTCCTGGGTAATTTGTTAGGGCTTGAAACACTGTGGTAAGTAGCACTACTACTGTAATAACCGCCTAGACAGTAGTAAGTGGCAGCATCGTCACACTGCACGTCGCTGATGGTGAGAGTGAACTGTGTCCCAGATCCACTGCCTTTGAACCGCGATGGGACCCCAGATGCCAGTTTGGATGCATCGTAGATCAGGAGCTTGGGAGGCTGCCCTGGTTTCTGCTGATACCAGGCTAAGTCGCTACCAATGCTCTGACTGGCCTGGCAATTGATGGTGACTGTGCCTTCCACAGCTGCAGACACGGAGGGTGGAGTCTGGGTCATCGTGGCTTGGGCAAATGTGGCACCTGAGGAGGGAAACAGAAACACAGAGACCACACTCATCCTCACGTTCTAAGAGGACGCTCCTGCAGAGACGGGCAGCCCTGGCCACACTGCCCGAGCCCGTTCCTGCTGCTGGCCTTCCTTACCTGGGAGCCAGAGCAGCAGGAGCCCCAGCAGCTGAGTGGGGGCCCTCGTGTCCATGCTGGGTCCTGCCTGGCACTGCCTGCTGCATGGGGCGGGAGCAGCCTGGGCCTAAATGCCCAGAGAGGTGGGCAGTGCTCTGAGACATGCAAATGAGCATGGGCAGGGCAGGGCTGTGCCCAGCTGAAGGGCCCAGGGCAGCTCAGAACTCAGGCAGGGGCTGTGTCTCCACTGTCCCAGCTCAAGCCAGGGCTGCCCAAGTTTACCTGCAGTGCCCATGTTTGTACCAGGAGACCTCACCTCTTAAAGTCACTGAGGGACATTGCCAGCACTTTAACTGAACAGAAAGACCTGATGGTGTAATGTATTCATGGTTAGGTGGGGATCTGTAGCAGAAAGTCCTTTTCTATAGAGAACACCTGGTCACACCTTGGAAGGTGAAGTCAGTATCTTTTCCCTTTTGAGTGAGTGGCTGGGCTCTGATATCCTCCCAATGGCACTGTGTTCTCACGTGGGGTCCATTCTACATACAGCACACAGAGAACAGCTGACTGTAAGCTGAGCGAGCACACAGTGCCTCTGAGAGAGAATCTGTTGGGTAAGTATCTTGATGACCTCCTGTCAGTGTAGGTATGTGACAGCGCAAGGTCAGCTATCAAAGCACGAGAGTGGAGGAGGAGGCTTCAATTGGTTGATCTGTGTCCCTATGGACGGGAGAAATTGGCGTTGCAGAGAAATGAAAGGTAGGACTGAGTGGAGGGATGAGGAGGGACGGAGGAGGAGAGGAAAGAGGCTGGGATGCAGAGGAGGCCCTCCCCACACTGACACACAGTCCTCCGGGGTTGAGGAAGTCTCTGGTCCAGCCCCAGGTGTAAGGGTCATCTGGGGAAAGAGCAGCACATGGAAGATCTCTCTCTCTCTCTCTCTCTCTCTCTGTGTGTGTGTGTGTGTGTGTCTATATCTTCTCTGTCTACGCCTCTCACTGATGCTCAGTTTTTTAAGTAAATAAATGAAAAATATTCAAAATGGAAAAGGTTAACATTTGAGAAATAGCTTACTAGAAATAAGTATTCATCACAGTACAAGACACCCTTGTTATACTATGTTCCTCTTTTTTATCTCATCTGTCCCGGCACTGATTCTTCCACTGACCCATGTGTGGGCTGGTTTCATGCCTCAGCAATTTGAAAAGTTTAAAAAGGGCCGGCGCCGCGGCTCACTAGGCTAATCCTCCTCCTGTGGCGCCGGCACACCGGGTTCTAGTCCCGGTTGGGGCGCCGGATTCTGTCCCGGTTGCCCCTCTTCCAGGCCAGCTCTCTGCTGTGGCCAGGGAGTGCAGTGGAGGATGGCCCAGGTGCTTGGGCCCTGCACCCCATGGGAGACCAGGAAAAGCACCTGGCTCCTGGCTCCTGCCATCGGATCAGCGCGGTGCGCCGGCCGCAGCGCGCCGGCCGCGGCGGCCATTGGAGGGTGAACCAACGGCAAAGGAATACCTTTCTCTCTGTCTCTCTCTCTCACTGTCCACTCTGCCTATCAAAAAAATACTAAAAAAAAAATAAAAAAAAAGAAAAGTTTAAAAAGCTTTTTCCTCAGTCAAAAGATCAAGTTTCCTTCTGACCATTCTGAGACTACAATTAGCTTAGTTTTTCAGGAAACACAAAAGTTGAACTGCCGGATCCATTCCCTCTGCTTCTGCCCCAAGACAGGGGGATGCACTAGGTGGACCTGGACACACACTGCCCACCTGCCCCGAGCAATGGCAGTGTCCAGGGGAGGCCTCTCGCATGGCCCATAGTGGCAGCAGGTGTAGAAGCTTATATGTTTGGTATTATCTGTGCTGCTCACTAAAATGAGAGATCTGTGAGATGAAGGGCTCTGTTAGATTTTACAATTATTCTGTGCCTAGGAGATTGCGATACTGTTTGTTGTGAGGCACTGTGTGCAATCAATGAAGCTCCTATTGGTTCAATTCGATGAGAGTTTGCTATTTGATTTTGAATTGAATGAAGAACTGCTCAAACAGGGATTGAAAGCAGACGGGATTCCACCTCTCACCACAAGGGGCGCCAGTGCACCTCAGGTCTGGTAGTGACAGAGGGATTTGGAGGACTGAGACTCACACCTTGTCTAGACTCTTGAGGAACAGTGGTTTTTGTGCTACTCCGTGTTGAATTCTTTGTTTAATGGAGGGTGAAGCTGGTGATTACAAACTGAAAGTATGTCAGAGTAGAACTTAAAGGAAAACAGAAGAGGAGTGGGGGGGAGTGAGGAAGGAGGGAGGACAGGTGGGAAGTGGCATTATGCTCTCACATATGTGGATAGGGTGGGCCGGCCTTGTGCACTGGGTAAAGCCACCGTATGCAGCGCCGGCATCCCCATGGGCACCGTTGGGAGTCCTGGCTGCTCTACTTCCCAACGACCTCCCTGCTAATGGCCTAGGAAAGCACCAGCAGATGGAACAAGTGTTTCAGCCCTGACACCCACGAGGGAGACCTGAAAGAAGCTCCATGTCCCAGCTCTGCCAGGCACAGCCTCAGCAGTGCAGCCATTGAGGAGTGAACCAGCAGATGGACGAGAACTCTCTCACTGTCACTGAGTGTGTGTAAAGCATGGGCTTTATAAGCAAATAAATCTTTTTTAAAAAACTGTACATATAAAAAAACTAAAAACTTGACATATAAAATTGGTATCCTTTATAAAATTTTATAATCACCATAATTAAAATATTTTTTGTAATATCTATAATGTATTCTATTTTGCTCTATGAATCTCAAATGATGCTCTAGCTTCCATACTCAGGAATAATAGTTGATTTCCTTTAGCACAGTAGGGACATGGTCATGTCTGTGAAGCTGCCACCAAGGAGGAGGAAAGGAGGGAGCCTCAGAGGAGTCAGCCTGGCCCCTTCCACCCGACCCTGCAGGACCTTCAAGCCTGGCTGCTCTGAGAATCACTCTCAGCAGATGGGGCCCAGGAGGAGCAGCTGGGGCAGCCCAGCCTCACACTTCTGCTTTCCTGGGGGGTTTTTGTTAGGGCTTGTATCACTGTGGTACCATCACCACTACTATAACTGTATTCGCCTAGGCAGTAGTAAGTGGCAGCATCGTCACACTGCACGCCGCTGATGGTGAGAGTGAACTGTGTCCCAGATCCACTGCCTTTGAACCGCGATGGGACCCCAGATGCCAGAGTGGATGCATAATAGATCAGGAGCTTGGGAGGCTGCCCTGGTTTCTGCTGATACCAGGCTAACCTAGTACCAATGCTCTGACTGGCCTGGCATTTGATGTTGACTGTGCCTCCCACAGGTTCAGACGCAGAGGATGGAGTCTGGGTCATCACAATGGCAAATGTGGCACCTGAGAAGGGAAACACAAACACAGAGACCACACTCATCCTCACGTTCTAAGAGGACACTCTTGCAGAGACAGGCAGCCCTGGCTACACTGCCCGAGGCCGTTCCTGCTGCTGGCCTTCCTTACCTGGGAGCCAGAGCAGCAGGAGCCCCAGCAGCTGAGTGGGGCCCTCGTGTCCATGCTGGGTCCTGCCTGGCACTGCCTCCTGCATGGGGTGGGAGCAGCCTGCTCCTAAATGCCCAGAGAGGTGGGCGGTGCTCTGGGGACATGCAAATGAGCAGGGGTGGGGCAGGGCTGTGCCCAGCTGAAGGGCCCAGGGCAGCTCAGAACTCAGCCCAGGGGCTGTGTCTCCAGCTGCCCCAGCTCAGACCAGGGCTGCATAAGTTTACCAGCAGTGCGCATGTTTCTTTGGGAGACATCACATCCCGAAATCACTGAGGGACACTTGGAAAAACTTTAAATGAACTGGAGACAAGATAGCATAATCTATTCATGATTGCATTGGAATTCTGTAGTAAAAAGTCACTTTTCTAATGAATAGTTTACACCTTAAGACTGAGGTCATTGTCTTTACCTGTTTGTCCTCTGATGTCCTCACATTGTCCCCTCACGGCAGACCGCTGCACCAGGGAGATGGTCTCTGAGAGACGAGACTTCTGTCCCACACTCACCTCTGTACTGACTCAGAATAAACATCCTCAGAACAAGCGGCTGCCAGAGAGAGACCAGGACTCAGAAGGAGAACGCAGGTGCCAGAGTTCTGAGTCAAGGAAGAAATGATAAGTTGAAGTTCAAGGCCTCACCATAGGTCTGAAGACATCAAGAAAATAACTTTCCTCTCTCCTCTGTTCTCAAGCCTTCATGTTTTTTCTAAAAAATCATCAGACGAGGGAAGGCTGGCATTGTGGCACAGTGGAATAGGCTGCCATTTGCAAAGCCAGGAGCCTACATCAGAGAATGGTTTGAATCCCCACTGCTCTACTTCTGATCCCATTTCCTGCTAATGTACACCCTGGGAGGCAGCAGAAAGTGGCCCAAGTTCTTTTTTTATTATTATTTGACAGATAGAGTTAGTGAGAGCGAGATAGAAACAGAAAGGTCTTCCTTCTGTTGGTTCACCTCCCAAATGGCCACTACGGCTGGCGCTGTGCCAATCCAAAGCCAGGGGCCAGGTGCTTCTTCCTGGTATCCCTTGCGGGTGCAGGAACCAAGCACTTGGGCCATCCTCCACTGCCTTCCTGGGCCACAGCAGAGAGCTGGACTGGAAGAGGAGCAGCCGGGACTAGAACCCGCCGCCCATATGAAATGCCGGCACCACAGGCGGATGATTAACCTAGTGAATCACGGTGCCGCCCCCCCAAGTTTTTGGATTCCTGTCCCACATGGGAAACCCAGGGGCAGTTCTGGCTCTGGGCTTCTGCTTGGCCAGGAACTCACTGCTACAGCTATTTGTGGAGAGACCAGATTATAGAACTTCCCTTCCCTTTCCTTCTTCCCTCTTCCTCTCCTCTTCCCTCCCCCTTCCCCTCCCCTCCCCTCCCCTCCCTTTCCCTTCCCTTCCCTTCTCTCTCCCTCTCAATCTTTCTCTGTCTTTACCTCTCTCCAATGCTCAGGTTTTAAATAAAGAAAAAATATTTTTGAAAAGTAGAGAATGGTAACATTAAAGAAAAATAGCATTTTAGAAATAACTGTTGACATGATAAAAGACACTCTCTTAAAACTGGGCTCCACTTTTTGTTATCTCCAGTGTCAGGGCACTAACTCTTACCACTGACCTGTGTGTTGCCTGGTTTCATGCTACAGGAACATGAGAAATTTTAAACACTTTGTCCTCCATTAAAGGACAATTTGGCTTTCACCATTAATGAGACTCCAATTAGTTTGTTTTCCAGGAACACAAAGGTTGAACTGCCTGCTATATTCCCTCTGCCCTGCCTCTGCCCCTGCCTAGGCTGAGACTGGGGGTTGCACTAAGTGGACTTGGATGCACACTGTTCACTTGCCCCGAGCAATATCATTGCTCCAGGGGAGGCCTCTCACATGGAGCAGAGTGGGAGTGAAGGAAGCAGGCACTCAGGTTAAAACTGATTAGGTTTGTGAGCTGGAAGACCACCCCTTCACCACGCCCCTGTGTGACCTCATGCCCCTACCTGGCCACACCTGAGTGCCCACCAGCCAATCAGGTGAATTAACCACTCCCCTTTGGAAGTGGATTAAAAACCTGAGACAAGGTATGTCTGCCCTTTTTCCCTCCCTTCCTTCCCTGACTTCTTGCCAGTAGGGGGCTGGCTGCAGCCCTGCACCTCCATGGCCTGTGGCCTTTGGGCCACCTGCCCCACGCTACCTGGCCTAGATGCTCCTCCACGTGGCTGGTTCCTTTTACTGGTGTGAACCCACATCTACCTCTCTCCTTTAGACAGAGACCTCACTCTCCTATGCATCTTTCTCACTGAATAAAAGCTTAAAATGTACCATGCTGCCTTGTTCATTTATGCTGGTATTCAGAATTCTTCTCTGAATATTAGGCAAGAACCCACATGGGCTTATTAACATGGGGGACTTATTAATAAGCATTAGGTGATATCGTATGGCACCCCAAATTATATTTTGGGGGGATCAAATTCCAACATCAGGAGCAGAGGTAGAGCATTATTGGTTTGAGTATTATCAGCCCTGCCCACTAAAATGGAAGATCTATGAGATAAAGGGCTCTGTTCGAGTTTTCCATTTAATCTACGTCTACAAAGATTGTGAATCTATTAGTTGTGTGCCATTGCATGTTAACAATGAAGTTACTATTGGTTCAATTCGATGAGAATTTTCTATTTGATTTTGGATTAATGAAGAACTGCTCTATCAGGGCTTGAAAGCTGACACGATTCCACCTATGACCCCCAGGGGGAGCCAGTGCACCTCAGGTCTGGAAGTGACAGAGGGATTGGAGGGATTGAGGCTCACAGCCTTGCCTTTAGGATGAGGAACAGTGGTTTTCTGCTTACTTCATGTTGAATTCTGTATATATGGAAGGCTGAGCTAGTGTTTATAAAGTACATTGAAAGTATGTCATTTCAAAAGTTAAAATAGGGGCCAGCGCTGTGGCGCAGCAGGTTAAAGCTCTGGACTGAAGCACCGGCATCCCATGTGGGTGATGGTTCGAGTCCCGGCTGCTCCACTTCCAATCCAGCTGCGTCTATGCTCTGGGAGAGCAGTAGAAGATGGCCCAAGTCCTTGGGCCCCTGCACCTGGGTGGGAGACTCAGAAGAACCCCCTGGCTCCTGGTATCAGATTGGTGCAGCTCCATCCATTGTGGCCAACTGGGGAGTGAACCTCTCTCTCTCTCTCTCTCTCTCTCTCTCTCTGCCTCTCCTCCCATGTGTAACCCTGACTTTCAAATAAATAAATAAATCCTTTTTAAAAATAAAATAAATTAGGCCGGCACCGCAGCTCACTTGGCTAATCCTCCACCTGCGGCACCAGCACCTCGAGTTCTAGTCCCGGTTGGGGCACCGGATTCTGTCCCAGTTGCTCCTCTTCCAGTCCAGCTCTCTGCTGTGGCCCAGTAGGGCAGTGGAGGATGGCAGGTCCTTGGGCCCTGCACCCAGATGGGAGACCAGGAGCAAGCATCTAGCTTCTGGCTTCAGATCAGCGCAGTGCGCCAGCCATAGCATGCCAGCCATAGCAGCCATTTGGGGGGTGAACCAACAGAAAAGGAAGACCTTTCCCTCTGTCTGTCTCTCTCTCTCTCACTGTCTAACTCTGTCTGTCAAAAAAAATTTTTTAAATAAAATAAAATTAAAAATTAAAAAAAGAAGAGGGTGGGAGTGAGGCAGGATGGGGCATGTGGTGAACTATCATGGTGCTCTTAAAACATATACACAACAGGCCAGCTCTGTGGTGCAGTGGATAAAGCCACCCCTGCAAGCCAGCATCCCACATGGGCACCGGTTGGAGTCCTGGCTGCTCCACTTCGAATCCTCTTCCAATATATGAATGTCCCGGAAAATCAGCTGAAGATGTCCCAATTGATTGGGCTCCGAAACCCACATGGGAAACCTGGCCATTGCAGCCATTTGTGAGTGTAACAAGCAGATGGAAGAAAACTCTCTGCATTTGTGTGTGTGTGTGTGTGTGTGTATCACTGATTTACATATAAGCAAATAAATCTTTTGTAAACAAAATGTAGATATGGAAAGCATGAAATTGTCCTTTTTGTAGCTTGAGAAATTTATTAGTATTTTAGTAAAGACATTTATTGTAGTCATCTCTCTCCCATCTTGACCTAAGGTTAAGTATTTCCATTGGGTCAAGAAATTAGTGTTAGGAGAGGGATGTTAGTTTAACAAGTTAAATGGACAAAAATTGGATACTTTGTCTGCATTAAATTAAGTTAAATTCATGTATCTTGGTATAATAAAACCATGGAAGAGCTAACAGTTCTATATGCATTTGCAGTGTTTCACTGGGGCTTACTCTAGACTTAGAGGTAAGTGCACGAAGCGTTAGGAACACCCGCAGGCTGCTTCTCTGGAGCTGTCACCTAGAGAAGAGCTCAAGGAGTGGTGACCCCAGTCAGAGTCTGGAGCTGCCTCCACATTCAACATCTCAGGAGTTTTCGCGAAATCCTTACACTATTTTTTTTGTCTGGGACAGAATCCGGCTCCCCAACAGGGACTAGAACCCAGGGTACCAGTGTCACATGTGGTTTAGCCTAGTGAGCCGCGGTGCCAGCCATCACTTGTTTTTGCAATATTCTCATTTAGCTGACAAGTGGATGAAACAGTATCAGTCTTTAAAAAGGCAAATTCTTCCTTTTAACTTAACACCCACCCACACCCAACCCCAATCTCAAAACGTGTCATTCAGTTGTCTTGGTCATGGCCATTTCCAGGATGAGGTTTGATATCTGGCTCCCAGAGCCTCTGCTCCTCAGAAAACCCGTGCTTTCCCTCCTGCAGCGATGTGTTGGCTGATGCTGGCAAATCCCTTCCAGTGCTCCTCATCCTCACTTTGGCTCCTGGAGGCCTCTGCTCCAGTTCCCCATCTTCATCTCCATTACAAGCCCTGCTACTGAGAGGGCATTTGCAGCAAGAGGTGGGGCCTCGTTCTCCAAGATGGGTTTGTGCAGAGAAACCACAGAGGGCAGCTGTGGATGACCCAAGGCTGCTCCACTAGTCCCAGAAGAACGGAGTCCACACAGAGATGAGAGACTCTGAGAGACAGTGGTGTGCACGCACTGTCCTTATTCTACCCAGCAGCACTCACAATTTCTGTGAACTGATGCCACATTAACAAGCAGTCTTCAAAAGATAGGGAAAATCCGTATTATGAAAAAATTATGCATGGTTTCAAAATTTCTTGCAGAAAAACAAACTCTCGTTCTCTCCGTCTGCTGATCTCTGTCTCTGTTTCTCTCTCTCTCTCTTTGTCTTTTCTCCCCCTTTTCCTTCTTTGCTCCTTCCCTCCAGTCTGTTGGTTTCCCCCAATAAACTCTTTCCCTTACTCTGGTGTGTGGTGTGTTTTGGGGAGGCCTTGCATTGGTACCGTGACTCAGATCCAGGCTCCCCAGTGACTTTGCTCTCCCTTCAGGGAGCTCTGAGCTGCTCTGGGGTCCTGGATCCCTGGCAGCCAGAAAACACACCCTCAGAACTCCTTCCACACCACCAGATACTCTGTGATCTGCATCCACACAGTGGTCTCCCAAATTCTGAGACACAGAATGGGGAATTATCATGGCAAATTCTACTATGGATTATGGTTCTGCTTTTGTCTACCATCGTCTGAAGTCCTAGTACTAGGCACCAACCATAACTCCCAAAGGCTTTTAGTCTCTATGGACACTGTGTCCGGGCAACCGTGGGTGTAGGTGAGGACTCAACCTCCTGTTTCCCTTCTACAGGCCAGGAACCAGGAGCCAGAAGCCTCCTCTGGGTCTCCCACGTGGGTGCAGGGGCCCAAAAACCTGGGCCATCCTCCACCATGCTCCCAGGTCACAACAGAGAGCTGTATCAGAAATGAAACAGCTGAGTCCCATACCGGTGCCCACATGGGATGCCAGCACTGCAGGCGGCTGCCTCACCAGCTAAGCCACAGCATCTGCCTCTGACAAGTCAACTAGGTTTACAAATTGTAGCTGATTTGTAGGGGTGCAGTGAGGGGCTGGGGCTGTGGCACAGTAAGTTAATCCTCCACCTGCAGTGTGGCATCTCATATGGGCACTAGTTCGTGTCCCAGCTACTCTTCTTCCATTATAGTCATAAACTGGCTCCCATATGGGATGCGGGCAGTGACTTTACCCACAATGTCACAAAGCCAGCCCCTCCCTATCAGGTTTAATTCTGTCTCAGGGGAGACCGTAGCAGAGATGGTAAGAGTGTAGGACAGTTGGGGCGGCGCTGTGGTACAGTGGGTTAATCCTCTGCCTGTAGTGCTGGCATGGGCACCAATTCTGGTCCGGGCTGCTCCTCTCCCAAACCAGCTCTCTGCCTGGGAAGGCAGCGGAACGTGGTCCAGGTGTTTGAGCCCCTGCACCCACATGGCAGACTGGGAAGAGGCTCCTGGCTCCTGGCTTCAGATCAGCACAGCTCCAGCCTTTGCTGCCATTTGGGGAGTGAGTCAACAGAGGGAGGACTTTTCTGTCTATGCATCTCCCTGTCTGTAACACTACCTCTAAAATGAATAAATGAAATCATTAAAAATTTTTAAAAAAGAGTGTAAGACGGGCCACAAATTGTCTCCAACACAAAAGTTATCCATGTCCTACTATCTGCACACTAGAACTGTCATCTAAGGAGCTGGGCAGGTTGGCTGATTAAGGACTATGATGGGGAGATGACATGGAGGGAGCTGGTGGAAGCGATACAATCACAGTGGTCCTGAAGTAAGGAGGAGGGCCAGGGTCCAGGGGCTGTGACAGGGCAGCAGGCTATGGAATGAATAGAGAAGGGGCCACAATCAGGAAATGTGGCCATCCTGATGCTGGAGAAACCGGGAATGGAATCCCATTCTTGGGAGCTTCCAGACACCACAGCCCTGCTGTGTCCGGGGTTGCTTCCAGGGAGACCTCAGACCTCCTGACCACACAATATACCTGGAGAAAAATGGCTGAGCCAAAGAGAATGGATTAATTCATTACAGCAACAATTCATCAAGCAAACACAAAGAAGATAACGCCTTTCACCTCCCTCCCTGGTCCTGCTCTGACATCCCAAAGTTTCACTTTGTTTCCATTGCCTGTCTTGACAAGAGGCAAACAGCAGTTTATTGTGAGGGGAGTTGGCACAGCATTCCTCTTAGATACAACTCTGCTGGGTGAAACACTTGGATGATCTCTCTTCAGTCTCGGTATGTGACGGCAGGGGGCTCCCAAGCAGGAACCGGAGTGGAAGAAGAGCTTAGGATCTGTGTATCTGTTTCCATACCGGGGGCAGGGATTAGAACACGGTGACCGTGAAGGGCAGCACTGACCCAGGATGAGAAGGGACAGAGGAGATGAGGAAGGGGAGGAAACACGACTTCTCTTACTTTCCCAGAATCTGAAACAACGCCACCTGGGGTGTGAACTGCTTGTGAGAGAACTGTGTTTGGTGGCCAAACTGCAGAAGGAGCCACATGACAGGTGTGGGTCAACATGGACTGAAGCAGGGGTGCAGTGAACGGTGCATCTCACACCATCCTGGTTGTGCCTCTGGTCCTGCTGTGTAAGCCAGGGCCTCCTCTATAGAGGGAACATTGCAACATGGAAGGAAAATACAGAAAGATGTACAGGCCTGAATTTGTTCAGGACCACACTTCAGGCACTGCTGTGCTCTACACCCACCATCGAGGGCAGTGAGATTTGACCAGGAGACAAGCAGAGTCAATCAGCTCCTGCAGGCAGAGCCAGGAATAGTGGGGCGGGGGAGAATCACCTGTGAGTGCGGCAGGCAGTGAGAGCACCAGCGCCCCCATCTCAGGGCTTCCTGGACAGGGCTGAGGACACGCGGGGCAGCACCTGTGCCTTCTAGGAGAGATCTGAGAGTCTCTGTGTCTACGATCTCCTTCTCTGACGGCCGTTCTCCCAGGACATGAAGGGCATGGAAAATCCACTCAACTGCATTTAAACTATTTTTGCATGCCATACTTATATTGTCTCTTTAGCTGTATGAATCCCAAATGATACTAGACACTCAAAGACTCCAGTAGAATAATTGCTCTCCTTAAAATAGTATTTCATGACCGTGTCTGCGCTGATGCTGCCAAAGAAAGAGGAAGGAGGGAGCCTCAGAGGAGTCAGCCTGGCCCCTTCCACCCGACCCTGCAGGACCTTCAAGCCTGGCTGCTCTGTGAATCACTCTCAGCAGATGGGGCCCAGGAGGAGCAGCTGGGGAGGCCAGCCTCACACTTCTGCTTTCCTGGGGGGTTTTTGTAAGGGCTTGTATCACTGTGGTACCATCATCACTACTATAACCATAAACACCTAGACAGTAGTAAGTTGCAGCATCGTCACACTGCACGCCGCTGATGGTGAGAGTGTACTGTATCCCAGATCTGCTGCCACTGAACCGCTTTGGGACCCAAGATGCCAGTTTGGATGCAGCATAGATCAGGAGCTTGGGAGGCTGACCTGGTTTCTGCTGATACCAGGATAAGTAGCTACCAATACTCTGACTAGCCTGGCATTTGATGGTGACTGTGCCTCCCACTGGTTCAGACGTGGAGGATGGAGTCTGGGTCATCACCAGGGCAAATGTGGCACCTGAGGAGGGAAACAGAAACACAGAGACCACACTCATCCTCACGTTCTAAGAGGACGCTCCTGCAGAGATGGGCAGCCCTGGCCACACTGCCCAAGGCCGTTCCTGCTGCTGGCCTTCCTTACCTGGGAGCCAGAGCAGCAGGAGCCCCAGCAGCTGAGTGGGGGCCCTCGTGTCCATGCTGGGTCTTGCCTGGCACTGCCTCCTGCATGGGGTGGGAGCAACCTGGGCCTAAATGCCCAGAGAGGTGGGCGGTACTCTGGGACATGCAAATTAGCAGGGGCAGGGCAGGGCTGTGCCCAGCTGAAGGGCCCAGGGCAGCTCAGAACTCAGCCCAGGGGCTGTGTCTCCAGCTGCCCCAGCTCAGACCAGGGCTGCACACGTTTACCTGCAGTGTGCATGCTTCTACCAGAAGATGTCACATGCCAAAGTCACTGAGGAACATTTGCCAAAACTTAGAGTTTATCTGACAAGAAAATGGTGTAATCTATTCATGGTTATTATTGATCTGTCTGAGAAAGTCCCTTTTCTTGAAATTAGATAGTTAACGCCTTAAGGCTGAGGTGAATGTCTTTCCCTGTTGCTCCTCTGATGCCCTCACATCGTCCCCTCACGGCAGACCGCTGCACCAGGGAGATGGTCTCTGAGAGATGAGACTTCTGTCCCACACTCACCTCTTAGATTGAGTCAGAATAAACATCCTCAGATCAAGCTGCTCCTGAGACAGACCAGGACTCACAACCATAAAGCAGATGCTTTGATGAGAGATCGCACATGTGTGCCCTCCCCTCTGCAGCCAGAGTTCTGAGTCAAGGATGCAAGAGGAAACGATAAGTGAGTTCAAGGCCTCACCATAGGTCTGAGGAACATCAAGAAAAATAACTTGTCTCTCTCCTCTGTCCTGAAACCTTCACGTTATTTTTAAGAAAATCTAGATAGTAGGGTAGACTGGCATTGTAACACAATGGATAAGGCTGCCACTTGCAATGCTGGCATCTATACTACAGACTGGTTTGAATCCCAACTCCTCCACTTCTGCTCCCATTTCCTGCTAATGCACACCCTGGGAGGCAGCAGAAAATGGCCCAAGTTCTTGGATTCCTGCCCCACAGGGGAGACCAGGGGCAGTTCTGGCTCTGGGCTTCTGCTTGGCCAGGAACTCACTGTTACAGCCATTTTTGGAGAGCACAGGTTACAGAACATCTCTCTCTCTCTCTCTCTCTCTCTCACCTCTCACCTCTCACCTCTCACCTCTCACTCTAAATCTCTCTGTTTTTGCCTCTCTCCAATGCTCAATCTTTCTTTATATATATATTATTTATTTATTTAATAAATGTAAATATATAAAGTACAACTTTTGCATTGTTGTGGCTTTTTCCCCCATAACCTCCCTCCCACCCGCAGCATCCCCTCTCCCATTGCCTCTCCCATCCCACTCTTCATCAAGATTCATTTTCAATTATCTTTATATACAGAAGATCAACTTAGTATATACTAGGAAAGATTTCAGCAGACTGCACCCACACAACCGCACAAGATATAGAGTACTGTTCAACTAGTAGTTTTACTGTTAATTCTCATAGTGCAACACATTAAGGACAGAGATCCTATGTGGGGAGCAGGTGCACAGTGACTCCCGTTGTTGATTTAACAATTGACACTCTTATTTATGACATCAGTAATCACCCAAGGCTCTTGCCATGAGCTGTCAAGGCCATGGAAGCCTCTTGAGTTCACCAATTCTGAACTTATTTAGTCAAGGCCATATCATATTGGGGGTTCCTTCCTCCCTTCAGAGAAAGATGCCTCCTTCTTTGATGGCCTGTTCTTTCTGCTGGGATCTCATTCACCGAGATCTTTCATTCAGGTCATTTTTGCCACAGTGTCTTGGCTTTCCATGCCTGTGAGACTCTCATACACCTTTTAGCCAGATCCGAATTCCCCAAGGGTTGATTCTGAGGCCAGAGTGCTGTTTAGGGCATTAGCCATTCTATGAGTCTGCTGTGTATTCTACTTCCCCTGTAGGATCATTCTCCCCCTTTTAATTCCATCCTTCATTATTTGCAGACACTGGTCTTATTTGTGAAATCTCTTCGACACTTAACCTATCTTTTTGATCAATTATGTACTTAAACTTACCACTTTAACAAGTTCAGATGGCATTGGTACATGCCTCCTTGATAATTTTGAATTGGAATCCCCTGGCACATTTCTAGCTCTACCATTGGGGGTAAGTCCGAGTGAGCATGTGCCGACCTGTATATCTCCTTCCCCTCTTATTCCCACTCTTATGTTTAACAAAGATCACTTTTCCATTAATTTTAAATGCCTAAGAATAACTGTGTATTAATTACAGAGTTCAGCCAATGGTGTTAAGTAGAACAAAAACAAAACAAAACAAAATGCTAAAAGGAATAAAAGAGTAAGTTGTTCCTCAACAGTCAAGACAAGGGCTGATCTAGTCATTGTTTCTCATAGTGTCCATTTCACTTCAACGGGTTTCCTTTTAGGTGCTTGGTTAGTTATCATCAATCAGGGAGAACATATGATATTTGTCCCTTTTGGACTGGCTTATTTCACTCAGCATGGTATTTTCCAGATTCCTCCATTTTGTTGCAAATGACCAAATTTCATTGTTTTTTACTGCTGTATAGTATTCTATAGAGTACATATTCCATAATTTCTTTATCCAGTCATCTGTTGATGGGCATTTAGGTTGATTCCATGTCTTAGCTATTATGAATTGAGCTGCAGTAAACATTGAGGTGCAGACAGCCCTTTTTTTCTAGTTTAATTCCCTTTGGGTAAATTCCAAGGAGTGGGATGGCTGGGTCATGTGGTAGGGCTGTATTCAGGTTTCTGAGGACTCTCCATACTGTCTTCCATAGTGGCTTTACCAGTTTGCATAATCCACAAGAGTGGATTAGTGTCCCTTTTCCCCCATATCCTGGCCAGCATCTGTTGTTAGTTGATTTCTGTATGTGAGCCATTCTAACCGGGGTGAGGTGAAACCTCATTGTGGTTTTGATTTGCATTTCCCTTATGGCTAGAGATCCTGAGCATTTTTTCATGTGTCTGTTGGCCATTTGGCTTTCCTCTTTTGAAAAATGTCTGTTAAGGTCCTTGGCCCATCTCTTAAGTGGGTTGTTTGTTTTGTTACTGTGGAGTTTCTTGATCATTTTATAGATTCTAGTTGTTAATCCTTTATCAGTTGTGTAGTTTGCAAATAATGTCTCCCATTCTGTTGGCTGCCTCTTCACTTTCCTGACTGTTTCTTTCACTGCAAAGAAACTTTCCAGTTTGAGGTAATCCCATTTGTTTATTTTAGCTTTGACTACCCGTGCCTCTGGGGTCTTCTCCAGGAATTCTTAACCTGTTCCAATGTCTTGAAGGGTTTCCCCTATGCTCTCAATTAATTCCACGGTGTCATGATGTATATCTAGTTCTTTGATCCACGTTGAGTGGATTTTTGTATAAGGTGTAAGGTAGGGGTCTTGCTTCATACTTCAACATGTGGACATCCAATTTTCCCAGCACCATTTGTTGAAGAGGCTGTCCTTGTTCCAGGGGTTGGTTTTAGGTCCTTTGTCGAATATGAGTTGGTTATAGATGTTTGGATTGATTTCTGGTGTTTCTATTCTGTTCCATTGGTCTATCCATCTGTTTTTGTACCAGGACCCAACTGTTTTGATTATAACTGCCCTGTAGTATGTCTCGAAGTCTGGAATTGTGATGCCTCCAGCTTTGTTTTTATTGTAAAGAATTGCTTTAGCTATTCAAGGTCTCCTGTGCCTCCACATGAATTTCAGCATCATTTTTCCTAGGTCTGTGAAGAATGACTTTGGTATTTTGATTGGTATTGCATTGAACTTGCAAATTGCTTTTGGGAGAATGGACATTTTAATGATATTGATTCTTCCAATCCATGAACATGCCAGATTTTTCCATTTTTTGGTGTCTTCTTCTATTTCTTTCTTTAATGTTTTGTAATTTTCATCATAGAGGTCTTTGACATCCTTGGTTAAATTTATCCCAAGGTACTTGATTGTTTTTGTGGCTATCGTGAATGGGATTGATCTTAGAAGTTATTCCTCGGCCACGGCATTGTCTGTGTATACAAAGGCTGTTGATTTCTGAGCATTGACTTTGTATCCTGCTACTTTACCAAACTCTTCTATGAGTTCCAATAGTCTATTATAGGAATTTACTGGATCCCCTATATATAGGATCATGTCATCTGCAAATAGGGATAGTTTGACTTCCTCCTTTCCCATTTGTATCCCTTTAATTTCTTTTTCTTGCCTGATGGCTCTGGCAAAAACTTCTAGGACGATATTGACTAGCAATGGTGAGAGTGGGCACCCCTGTCTGGTGCCAGTTTTCAATGGAAATGCCTCCAACTTTTCCCCATTCAGTATGATGCTGGCCATTGGTTTATCATAGACTGCCTTAATTGTGTTGAGGAATGTTCCTTCTAACCCCAATTTTCTTAGAGTTTTCATCATGAAAGGGTGTTGTATTTTGTCAAATGCTTTCTCTGCATTTATTGAGATGATTATATATGATATATAGATGATATATATAGATGATATATAGAAGATTATATATACATATATATATATGATTTTTGTTTCTCAATTTATTAATGTGATGCATCACATGGATTGATTTTCGAATACTGAACCATCCCTGCATACCAGGGATAAATCCCACTTGGTCTGGGTTAATGACCCTTCTGATGTGTAGTTGGATTTGGTTTGCCAGAATTTTGTTGAGTATTTTTGCATCTATGTTCATCAGGGAGATAGGTCTGTAGTTTTCTTTCTGTGTTGTGTCTTTTCCAGGCTTAGGAATTAAGTTGATATTGGCTTCATAGAAAGAATTTGGGAAGATTCCCTCCCTTTCAACTGTTTTGAATAATTTGACAAGAACTGGGGTTAGTTGTTCTTTAAATGTCTGGTCGAATTCAGTGGTGAAGCCATTCGATCCTGGGCTCTTCTTTTTCGGTAGTGTGTTTATTACTGATTCAATTTCTTTCACAGTTATGGGTCTACTTAGGTTTTCTATATCTTCATGGCTCAGTTTAGGAAGGTTGTATGTGTCCAGAAATCTATCCATTTTTTTCCAGGTTCCCCAATTTGTTAGCATACATCTCTTTGTAGTAGTTTCTGATGATTCTTTTTATTTCTGTTGTGTCTGTTGTTACATTACCATTACCATCTTTAATTTTACAGATTTGGGTCTTCTCTCTCCTTTTTTTTGGTTAGCTGGGCCAATGGTGTGTCTATTTTGTTTATTTTTTCAAAGAACCAGCTCTTGGTCTTGTTCATCTTTTGTATTTTTTTGGTTTCAATTCTGTTTATTTCTTCTCTAATCTTTAGAATTTCTTTCCTTCTGCTGGGTTTGGGCTTGATTTGCTGCTGTTTTTCTAAATCCTTGAGGTGCATGGAGAGGTCATTTTTTTGGTTCCTTTGCAGTTTCTTGATATAGATGCCAATTGCTACAAACTTTCCTCCTAGCACTGCTTTTGCTGTATCCCACAAGTTTTGATAGGTTGTGTTGTCATTTTCATTTGTTTCTAGAAATCTTTTGATTTCTCTTTTGGTTTCTTCTATGACTCACTGTTCATTCAGAATCATGTTGTCTATTCTTCATCTGTTTGCATATGGTGCAGAGATTTTTGGGTTGTTTTTTTTTCTTTTTTTTTTTTTTACAGGCAGAGTGGACAGTGAGAGAGAGAGACAGAGAGAGAAAGGTCTTCCTTTGCCGTTGGTTCACCCTTCAATGGCCGCCGCGGCCGGCGCGCTGTGGCAGGCTCACTGCGCTGATCCGATGGCAGGAGCCAGGAGCCAGGAGCCAGGAGCCAGGTGCTTTTCCTGGTCTCCCATGGGGTGCAGGGCCCAAGCACTTGGGCCATCCTCCACTGCACTCCCTGGCCACAGCAGAGAGCTGGCCTGGAAGATTTCAAGTTTCACTGAGCTATGGTCTGAGAAGATGCATAGTATAGTTTCAATTTTTTTGAATTTGTTGAGGCTCCCTTTATGGCCTAGCATATGGTCAATCCTAGAGTACGTTCATGTACTGGGGAGAAATATGTGAATTTCGTAGCTGTGGGGTGGAAGGCTCTGAAGATATTTACTAGGTCTATTTGGCCTATAGCGTCAATAAGCTCTGTTGTTTCCTTGTTGATTTTCTGTCTGGTTGATCTGTCCATTGGTGAGAGTAGGGTGTCGAAGTCCACTGTTACTATTGCATTTGAGTCTATATCTCTCTTTAAGTCCTTTAGTAATTCTTTCAAGTAGCCAGGTGTGGGGAGCAACCCGGACTGGACTGAGTTACTGGAATTAAGACTTATTCTATGCATCTGCTCTCCCACAATATGGCGCTGGGAGAGGAGAAAACAGCTTCTACGCAGCTGCCTCTTGCCAACTTGAGTGCTGACCTCCAGGAGCTGATCCTGCTCCTGGTTGGAGGAGAGCAGCGTACTCGGCGTGTGGGCAGCCGAGTTGGGATTGGCAGAGGAGGACTATAAAGGAGGAGAGAGACGGCATGCACCAGGAACATCTAAGGGGAACATCTACCTGAAGGAACACCTGTGCAGCCCCCGAGAGAGCCGGCCGGCGGTGTGCCGCTCCCCCGCGGAAGTGGGGAATGTGGCGGGGGAACCGCCCCTCCACGGAGTTGGAGGGATGGTAGCCAACCCGGGAAGAACCAGCAGCAAACCCGGGGAGGGCCGAGCAGACGAAAGAACAACGCAGGGTCCTGTGTCGTTCCTCCGTGAAGAGGGGTAGCGACAGCCAGGCACCCTGTAATTAGGTGCACATACATTTATAATAGTAATGTCTTCATGTTGGATTGATCCTTTAATCATTATATAATGCCCTTCTATGTCTCTTTTAATACTTTTTGTGTTAAAGTCTATTTTGTCTGATATTAGGATGGCCACACCAGCTCTTTTTTGGTTTCTGTTAGATTGGAGTATCTTTTTCCATCCTTTCACTTCCAGTCTCCGTGCACGTTTGCTGATAAGTTGTGTTTCCTGAAAGCAGCATATAGATTCTCTTTTTTGATCCAATCAGCTAGACTGTGTCTCTTGGTAGTAGAGTTCAGGCCATTTATATTCAGTGTGACTATTGTTAAGCACTGTCTTTTTCCAGTCATGTTTCCTTAAATGTCCAATGCTCAATCTTTCAATAAATAAATAGATAAATTTTTTGAAAAATGAAAAATGCTACCATTTGTGAAAATTATCTTCACAGAAATAAGTATTATCCACAGTAAAAGACACCCCCGCTAAAACTGGGCTCCATTTTTTTTTATCTCCAGCCGTCAGCGCACTGATTGCCTCTGACCTGTGTGTTGGCTGACTTCATGCTACAGGGACAGGAGAATATTTACAAGCTTTTGTCAGGACAGTTTGTCTACCCGACCATCACCGAGAGTACAATGAGTTTATTTTTCAGGAAACACAGATGTGGAGTTGCCTGATACATTCCCTCTCCTCTGCCTCTGCCTCTGCCCCTGTCTAGGTGAAGACAGAAGGAGGCACACATGCACCTGCACACCCACAACCCCATTGTCCTGAGCACTGGCCCTGCTCCATGGGAGGCACATCACATGGACACAGTGGGAGCGCAGTCATTGGTTTGTTTCTTAACTGCCTGGCCCACTAAAATGAAAGATCTATGACATACAGGGCTCTGTTTGATTTGTTCCAATTTTTCCATGCCTAAGAGATTGTGATATTCTTCATTGTGTGCCATTATGTACCAACGATGAAGCTCTATTGGTGCAATTTGATGAGAATGTTCTATTTGATGTTGAAAACTCACATGATTCCACCATCCATGGACTTGTGTGTTGCCTGGTTTCATGATACAGGAACAAGAGAAATTTTAAAACCTTTGTCCTCAATCAAAGGACAATTTGGCTGTCTGACCATTACTGAGACTACATCTTAGTCTGTTTCTTCAGGAACCACAAGTGTTGAACTGACCAATTCATTCTCTCTGCCTCTGACCCTGCCCTGGCTAGGTTGAGACAGGACGATGCTCTAAGAGGACCTGGACACCCACTGCCCCCTTGCCCAGAGCAATGGCCTTGCTTCCGGGCAGCCTCTCACATGGAGCAGAGTGGGAGCACATGTACAGCATGATATGTGTGTTTATTATCTCCCAGCCCACTAAAGTGAGAGATCTATGAGATAGAGGGCTCTGCTCTTTTTTCCATTTATTCTCCGTCTACAAGAGATTATGATACTGTTAGCTGTGTACCATAGTGTGCAAACACTGAAGGTATGTTATTGCTCAATTTGATGAGAATTTTCTGTTTGATTTGGATTAAATGAAGACCTTCTGACTCAGGAATTGAAAGACAACATGATCACACCTGTGGCCCTAGGGGGCGCCAGTGCACTGGTAGCACAATGTAGTGACAGACGCATTGGGAGGATTGAGACTCACTGCCTTGTCTAGACTCCCGAGGAACAGTGGTTTTTCTGCTCACTCCTTGTGGAATTCTTTGTTTCCTGGGAGGTTAAGCTGGTGGTAATAAATCGAACATGTGTCCTTGTGAAATTCAAAAGAAAAAGAAGAGGAGTGAGGGTGGGAGTGATGAAGGAGGGAGGACATGGTAGGAAGTGGCATTAGCTCTCACACTGTGGATATATTATGGTCCGGCCTTGTGTAGTGGTAAAGGCCGCCAAAGCAGAGCCAGCATCCCACATGGCACTGGTGGGAGTCCTGGCTGCTCCACTCCCAATCCAGCTCCCTGCTTGGCCTGGGAAAGCTCCTGTAGATGGCTCCAGTGTTGGATCCCTGACACCCATGTGAGAGACCTGAAAGAAGTTCCATCTCCAGGTCTTGCCAGGAACAGCATCAGCCATTGCAGCCATTGGAAGAGAGACCAGCAGGTGGAAGGGAACTCTCTCCCTGAAACTGTGTGTGTGAGTGTGTGTGTGTGTGTGTGCAAAACTCAGAATTTCAACAAGCAAATAAATATTTTAAAATAACAATGGATATGAAATTGGCTTGGAACACTGAGTGTTCCAAGTGGTATCAACACTACTACTATAATAACCGCCTTGACGGTAGTAAGTGGCAGCATCGTCACACTGCGCACCGCTGATGGTGAGAGTGAACTGTGTCCCAGATCCACTGCCGCTGAACCGCGATGGGACCCCAGATGCCAGTTTGGATGCCTGGTAGATCAGGAGCTTGGGAGGTTGCCCTGGTTTCTGCTGATACCAGGCTCATGCATTGCTAATGCTCTGACTGGCCTGGCAACTGATGGTGACTGAGCCTCCCAGAGCTGCAGACACGGAAGATGGAGTCTGGGTCATATCGATGGAAAATGTGGCACCTGAGAAGGGAAACAGAAACACAGAGACCACACTCATCATCACATTCTAAGAGGATGCTCCTGCAGAGATGGGCAGCCCTGGCTACACTGCCCGAGGCCGTTCCTGCTGCTGGCCTTCCTTACCTGGGAGCCAGAGCAGCAGGAGCCCCAGCAGCTGAGTGGGGGCCCTCGTGTCCATGCTGGGTCCTGCCTGGCACTGCCTCCTGCATGGGGTGGGAGCAGCCTGCTCCTAAATGCCCAGAGAGGTGGGCGGTGCTCTGGGGACATGCAAATGAGCAGGGGCAGGCCAGGGCTGTGCCCAGCTCAGAACTCAGCCCAGGGGCTGTGTATCCAGCTGCCCTAACTCAGACCAGGGCTGCACAAGTGTACCTGCGGTGTGAATGCTTCTACTGGGAGATGTCACTTTCCAAAAGTCATTTATGGGTCATTTGCCAAAACTTAAATGAAGTGGTAGAAGAGATAGCGTAAACTATTCATGATTACATTGGGATTCTGTAGGAGAAAGTCCCTTTTCCTAGGGAATACTTAGTTACTCCTTAAAGCTGTGATCAATGATCTTACCTGCTTGTCCTCTGATGCCCTCACATTGCCCCCTCACGGCAGACCGCTGCAGCCAGTGAGATGGTCTCTGAGAGACGAGACTTCTGTCCCACACTCACCTCTGTACTGACTCAGAATAAACATCCTCAGAACAAGGGGCTCCAGAGACCAGGACTCAGAAGGAGAACGCAGGTGCTTAGAGGAGAGATCACACGTGTGCGCTCTCCCATCTGCAGCCAGAGTTCTGAGTCAAGGATGCAGGAGGAAAACAGAAGTGCGAGTTTCAAGGAATCTCCATAGGTCTGAGAAACATTGAGAAAAATAACTTCCCTCCCTCCCCTGTCCAGAAATGTTCACACTTTTCTTAAGAAATCCAGATAGGGGGCTGGCACTGTTGTGTAGCGGGTAAACGCCCTAGCCTGAAGCACCCGCATTTCATATGAGTGCCAGTTCCAGACCCAGCTGCTCTACTTCTGATACAGCTCTCTGCTATAGCCTGGGAAAGCAGTAGAAGATGGCCCAAGTCCTTGGGCCCCTAGACCCATGTGGGAGACCCAAAAGAAGCTCCTGGCTCCTAGCTTCAGATCAGCTTAGCTACAGCCATTGCAGCCATCTGGGGAGTGAACCAGTGGATGGAAGACCTCTCTCTGTATCTCTACTCTCACTGTAACTCTGTCTTTCAAAAAAAAAAAAAAAAGAAAGAAAGAAATCCAGAGAGGATGGAAAGCTGACATCATGGCACAAGGATAAGGCTGCCACTTGCAATGCCAGCAGCCTGCATCAGAGACTGGTTTGGATCCCCTCTGCTCCACTTCTGATCCCATTTCCTACTAATGCACACCCTGGGAGGCAGCAGACAAAGGCCCAAGTTCTTGGATTCCTGCCTCACATGGGAGACCCAGAGGAAGTTCTGGATCTGGGTTTCTGCTTGGCAAAGAACTCACTGATACAGCCATTTGTGGAGAGCACCAGCTTACAGAATCTCTTTCTCTCCCCGCCCCACCCCGTCTTTGCATCATATAGATGAGAATTGTCTATTTGATCTTGCATTGAATGAAAAACTGCCCTGGGGCCTTCGCTGTGATGCAGTGGGTTAACACCCTGGCCTGTAGCACCAGCATCCCATATGGGCGCTAGTTCGAGTCCTGCTGCTCCTCTTCTGATCTAGCTCTCTTCTGTGGCCTGGGATAGCACTGGAAGACAGCCCAAGTCCTTGGGCCCCAGCAACCGCATGAGAGACCCAGAAGAAGCTCCTGGATCCTACGTTCAGATCAGCACAGCTCCAGCCTTTGTGGCCATCTGGCTTTGAACCAGCAGATGGAAGACTTTTCTCTCTGTCTCTACCTCTCTCTGTAACTCTGTCTTTCAAATAAATAAAGTAAATCTTTAAAAGAAAAAAAAAAGATAACTGATGACTCCAAAAGCTGATATCATTAGAAAATTCTGAGTTGTTCCTAGGTATTAGGGACCTAGTCAATGATTAAACAATCTCCAGAATTTAAAAAAAAAAAAAAAGAATAGAAAAACTGCCCTATCGGGGTTGAAAGCTGATGCGATTCCATCATGGACCCCTGGGGCGCCAGTGCACCTCAGGTCTGGTAGTGACAGAGGGACTGGGAGGACTGAGACTCCCAGCCTTGTCCAGACTCTTGAGGAACAGTGGTTTTTCTGCTACTCCGTGTTGAATTTTCTATATAGTAGAGGGCTGAGCTAGTATTTAAAAGTAGATGGAAAATATGTCAGTGTGGGGCTGGCAATGTGGTGTTGCAGATAAAGCCACCGCCTGCAATTCCAGCATCCATATGAGAGCCAGTTTGAGACCCGGCTATTACACTTCCCATCTAGCTCTCTACAATGGCCTGGCAAAAAAATTGAAGATGGACAAGTCCAAGGGCCCCAGCACACTGATGCGAGACATGGAAGAACCTCCTGGCTCCTGGCTTCGGACTGCTTTAGCTCTTGCCATTGTGGCCAGTTGGGGAGTTTACCAGACAATGGAAGATCTCCCTCTCTCTCTGCCTCTCCTTCTCTGTGTAACTCTGACTCTCAAATAAATAAAGATTTAAAAAATAAAATCTTTTTGCTTGGAATATCTGTAATATTATCTCTTTTGCCCTATGAATCCCAAAATCTTCTGATTATTCAGAAAGAGTAATTGCTTTCCTGTAAAACAGTAGGGACATGGTCACGTCTGAACTGCTGGTGACAAGGAGGAGGAAAGGAGGGAGCCTCAGAGGAGTCAGCCTGGCCCCTTCCACCCGACCCTGCAGGACCTTCAAGCCTGGCTGCTCTGAGAATCACTCTCAGCAGATGGGGCCCAGGAGGAGCAGCTGGGGCAGCCCAGCCTCACACTTCTGCTTTCCTGGGGGGGTTTTCTTAGGGCTTGTATCACTGTGGTATCAACATTACTACTATAATAACCGCCTTGACAGTAGTAAGTGGCAGCATCGTCACACTCCAGGTCGCTGATGGTGAGAGTGAACTGTGTCCCAGATCCACTGCCTTTGAACCGCGATGGGACCCCAGATGCCAGACTGGATGCAGTATAGATCAGGAGCTTGGGAGGCTGCCCTGGTTTCTGCTGATACCAGGCTAAGTTGTTGTTATAAACACTCTGACTGGACTGGAAATTGATGGTGACTGTGCCTCCCACAGCTGCAGACACGGAGGCTGGAGTCTGGGTCATCACAATTTGGGCAAATGTGGCACCTGAGGAGGGAAACAGAAACACAGAGACCACACTCATCCTCACGTTCTAAGAGGACGCTCCTGCAGAGACGGGCAGCCCTGGCCACACTACCCGAGGCTGCTCCTGCTGCTGGCCTTCCTTACCTGGGAGCCAGAGCAGCAGGAGCCCCAGCAGCTGAGTGGGGGCCCTCGTGTCCATGCTGGGTCCTGCCTGGCACTGCCTCCTGCAATGGGGCAGGAGCAGCCTGCTCCTAAATGCCCAGAGAGGTGGGCTGTGCTCTGGGGACATGCAAACCAGCAGGGGCAGGGCAGGGCTGTGCCAGCTGAAGGGCCCAGGGCAGCTCAGAACTCAGCCCAGGGGCTGTGTCTCCACTGTCCCAGCTCAGACCAGGGCTGCACAAGTTTGCCTGGAGTGCGCATGTTTCTACCTGGAGACGTCACCTCCCAAAGTCACTGATGGACATTTGTCAAAACTTTAAGTGAACCGAATGACCTGATGGTGTAATCTATTCAAGGTTAGGTTAGGATCTGTAGGAGAAAGTCCTTTTCTCTAGAGAACACCTGGTCACACCTTGGAAGGTGAAGTCAGTGTCTTTTCCCTTTTGAGTGAGTTGCTGGGCTCTGATATCCTCCCAATGTCACTGTGTTCTCACGTGGGGTCCATTCTACAGCACACAGAGAACAGCTGACTGTAAGCTGAGCGAGCACACAGTGCCTCTGAGAGAGAATCTGTTGGGTAAGTATCTTGATGACCTCCTGTCAGTGCAGGTATGTGACAGCCGCAGGGTCAGTTATCAAAGAATTAGAGTGGAGGAGGGGGCTTCGATTGGTTGATCTGTGTTCCCATAGAGGGGAGAAATTGGCATAACCGGGACATGAGAAGTAGGACTGAGAGGAGGGATGAGGAGGGACGGAGGAGGCGAGGAAAGAGTCTGGGATGCAGAGGAGGCCCTGCCCCACACTGACATGCAGTCCCCTGGGGTTGATGAGGCTCTGAGAGAATGGCAGTCGGGGGCACAGCTGCAGGAGGGACTGATGGCAGATTTGGGTCCTCGTGGAATGAGGGAGAGACAGTTAGGAGCTGTGTGTGTCACCCCATCCTGGGATTTTCTCCTGTGTTATTTTAATCTGGTCTCAGCCATGTAGATGGAATAGATTTAATGTTATAGAGACCTGAGCTCAAATCCGAACACACTCACCTGCTCACCATGGGACTATGGCTAAACTTCTCTGCCTGCTGAGATGCAGTCAGATGGGAGAATTCTCTCCAATCCCTCAGCACCTGCACAGGTGCAGTGCCACCAGGTGTCCACATCAGACCCAGGTTGCACAGGTTTCCTACAGAGAATGTCTCTCTGGGGTCTCAGCAGAGAGAGGTCCAGTGTGGGTAGAGGTCCACGCTCTCCTCATGGCTCAGACCAGCTTTGCTGCTACTGCTCCACCTGTGACAGGGGCTGCAGGGCTTGCACAGCCCAGAACCTGGAGAAGCTGAGCAGCTCCTCAGTGTGGATCTGGTGGACGTCACTGAGGCCAGGGTGGCTTCCTCTTTCTGTTTTTCCCTAATTGCCTTGGAGTATGATAAAGGTGCAATGAATAGAACACACTGGAGGGGTATGATTTATAAGGAACGCCTGTGCATGGATCCCTGCCACACTCCTGGGAGTCCTACCTGGAGTTCTCTGCTCTGGCCATCTGGGGAGTGAATCCACCAATATAAGATCTCCATCCCTCTTCCTTCTCTCTGTCACTACATCTTCCAAATCAACAAATCTTTAAAAGAGAGAGAGAGAGACCAGTTTGCAATATGAGAATACATATTAATGTCATGGCTTTCATGATTATGAGGTTTAATCACACTTGAAAAACGACAGTTACTGAGTAATTTTGGTTTGAGAAACCCATGACAGATACAGGAGAGGAATGCAGAGAGGAGGAATGAAGAATGAAACAAGGCTCCTTCCTCCTGTTCCTCAGCCTAGCAGCCCTCCTCCTAGTACAATGACTGTGAAGAGACTGTCTTGATTTTCGTTGTCATATCCATTACCCAGTAGGACATTGCTTAATTTAGTCAATCCTCAGGCCCAAGATCAGAGAGAAATTTACCAATAAAACCCGTCAACCAACCACCCAACCACGAAGAACAACCCAAACCACAGCAATCCCCAGGAAGCTCACCACTTGTAGGCTATTCATATTTTGTCTTTCTTCCTATATTTTCCTACTAATGTTTGTTTTTAGCATCTCCTGCATTTCCTTCCTATATTCCATATTGCAGCTATCTCAGCTCTAATATGTGAGAAAAAATAAGCTGTGGTGCAGTTACTCTGCCCCGCTTTGCCACTACAGAAAGGAAATCTAAACTGCTACTTTGAGCTCTTTCATGGCCACACAAGACATATTGGAAGAACCATTCATTCTATTTCTGTAATTTGGCTCATTCGCCTCACCTGGCACACAGAACAACGGATGCCCAAGCACCTGGACCAGTGACATTCCCTGGCCGCTCCTGGACTGCCCAATGGTGCTGAGCCCTAGACCTCTACAAGGTTGAGTTAAAAGTCCCAAGTCGGAGGGCTGTGCCTGGGGATGTGGGCGGAGCATGTGAGGCACCAGGAAGGAGCGAAGGGCAAATTGTGGGGGTAAGGATGCCAGCACAGCCTCATGACCTGATTCCTACTGGAGACGCCTGCACTTCAGGTATTCTCTGCACTCCTTTCTCTTATTAGAATATTTTGGAGTTTCTAAGGAGGGGCCCTGGGTGATAGGGTTTTGCCGCCAGCCCAGGTTCCTGGACTCACTTGCAAATAGAAATTACCAAGAGGGCAACCTGCAGTGCAGAAGAGGTTTCCTGGGTCTTGTGCAGGTGCACGGGGGAGCGAGCACAGCAGGCAGGAGTCCCTCTGACTGGTCCCCCCATGGGAGCTAAGCCCCTGCTTCTATGGACTTGGGGAGACAGAGCAGTTTCTCTAGGCACACAGCACCTAGATCAGCACCCAGCCTGTGGTTGCGACTCATCCCCCTCAACCCACAATAGTTCAGTGTGCACCCAGCTCTGCGCTGTGTGGGAGCTGTTAGCTATCTCGCCCATGACACGCTCCAAGTGGTGGTGTTGCTCGCCCCAGGAAGGTCACATGTTGGTCACGTTGCGCTATTCTGAGCATGCACGCAGGTTGGGGAAGTCCTTAACAGGGCACTGGGCTCTTTTGTGGTTAGGAGGCTCCTCGCTCCTGACTGGTTTGGATCAGGATTTGGATACAGAGGTCAGCAGATGGACACGATCAGGTCAGGAGGGGCTCATTTAGTGAGCCCTGTCCCTGTTCTCTCTGTTTGATGACAGGGTAATCAAACTGAATGCTTCTGGGTAAACAGATGGGGAATGGCCAGAGTGACTGTGGGGAGAAGGAGGATGCACCATGGTCCCCCTGTGGGGGTGCTGAGGAATGGCATTGTGACCACAGAGGCCTAGGTCAGCCAGGACACTGTCCATGTTGGGAAGACACTGTGCAGTCAGTCCCCCAAGGAGCACAGCTTCTCAGCAAACTCTGTGACCCGGGGGACTGCTGTGCCCTAAGGGGAGGAAGCTTCACAGCCCAGGGCCATCGTGGGAAAATGATGCACGACCTCACTGTTTGTGCACATAGGTAACATCAAGTGTGGGAACGCAGTGCACCTGCGTAATCCCTGACCAAGATCTTAACTATTATAGTATCCTGCTGGATTCTTGACGTGATTGACAACACTGAAATCCGTGCTGTTTAAACCTGACTAGTGCATGCACCCACCCCGTAGGAAACGTGTGAAACCTGGAAGCAGGCAGGGTGTTAGTGCACCTCAGGTCTGGCAGTGACAGAGGGCTTGGGAGGACTGAGACTCACAGCCTTGTCTAGACTCTTGAAGACAGTGGTTTTCTGCTCACTCCTCATTGAATTCTTTGTTTACTGGAAGGTTAAGGTGGTGGCAATAAATTGAACGTATGTCCAAGTAAAACTTAAAAGGAAAAGGGAGGAGGGTGGGAGTGAGGAAGTGGGAGGATGTGGTGGGAAGTGCCATTATGCTCACACAACTGTGGATAGGATGGGCCGGCCTTGTGCAGTGGGTAAGGCCACAGCATGCAGTGCCAGCATCCACATGGGCACCGTTGGGAGTCCTGGCTGCTCCACTTCCAAACGAGCTCCCTGCTAATGGCCTGGGAAAGCACCAGCAGATGGAACAAGTGTTTCAGCCCTGGCACCCAGACCTGAAAGAAGTTCCATCAAACAGCTCTTGCCAGGCACAGCCTCAGCAGTGCAGCCATTGAGGAGTGAACCAGCAGATGGAAGAGAACTCTCTCCCTGAAACTGTGTGTGTGTGCATGTTTGCATGTGTCTGCGTAAAACACAGAATTTCAATAAGTAAATAAATTTTTTAAAAAAGTTGTACATATAAAAAGACTATACATATGAAATTTGCATCCTTTATAAAATTTTCTAATCACCAGTATTTAAAATATTTTTCTTATAATATCATTAAACTTTTCTCTTTTGCTCTATGAATCCCAAATGATGCTCTAGATTCGAATACTCAGAAAGAATAATGGCTTTCAGTCTACATCAGAGGCTGGTTTGAATCCCCGCTGCTCCATTTCTGATCCCATTTGCTGCTAATGCACACCTGGGAGGCAGCAGAAAATAGCCGAAATTCTTGGATTCCTGCTCCACATGGGAGACACAGGGACAGCTCTGGCTCAGGGCTTTTTGCTTGCCAAATCCTCACTTTTGAAAAATGGAGAATATTGCATTTAAGAAAATTATCTTCACTAGATGTATGCATTAACTACACTGAAAGACACCCTTCCAAAACTGGGTTCCTCTTTTTTCTATCTAGTAACTGGGAACTGATTTTTTATTTAAGGTTTATTTATTTATTTGAAAGGCAGAGTTACACACAGAGAGAAGGAGAGGCAGAGAGGGAGACAGAGAAAAGGCAGAGAGAAATAGAGAGACAGAGAGAGAGAGAGAGAGAGAGAGAGAGAGAGAAAGGTCTTCCATCCATTGGTTCAGTCTCCAATTGGCTGCAACGGGCAGAGCTGTGCTGATCTGAAGCCAGGAGAAAGTAGCAAGGAGCCAAGAGCTTTCTCCAGGTCTGCCATGCAGGTGCAGGAGCCTGAGCACATGGGGCGTCTTCTACTGCTTCCCCAGTCCATAGCAGAGAGCCAGATCTGAGAGAGCAGTCAGGACTTGAACCCACACCCATATGGGATGCTGGCACTGCAGGCGGTGGCTTTACCAGCTAGGCCACAGCGCCAGCCCCCTGGGCACTGATTCTTCCACTGAACTGTGTGCTGGCTGGTTTCATTCCTCAGCAATTTCAGAAATTCAAAGCCTTTTTCCTCAATCAAAGGACAATTCGGCCAACTGACCATTACTAAGACTACAATTAGTTTATTTTTTCATGGAACACAAGAGTTGAACTACACAATAAGATGCCTCTGCCTCTGCCTCTGCCCCCGACACAGGAGGATGCACTACGTGGACCTGGACACCCACTGCCCGCTTGCCCCGAGCAATGGCAGTGCCCCTGGGGAGGAATCTCTCGTGGAGCAGAGTGGGAGCAGGTGTAGAACGTTATATGTTTGTTTCTTATCTGCCCTGCCCACAAAATGAGAGATCTATGAGATGAAGGGCTCTGCTCAACTTTCTACAATTATTCTATGCCCGGGAGACTGTGATACTGTCAGTCATGTGCAGTTCTGAGAAACAATGAAGCTACTATTGATTCAAATCGATGAGAATTTTCTATTTGATTTTGGACTGCATGAAGAACTGCTCAATCAGGGATTGAAAGCTGTCGTGATTCCACCGGTGACCCCCAGGGGGAGGCAGCGCACCTCAGGTCTGGTAGAGACAGAGGGATTAGGGGGACTGAGACTCTCAGACTTTTCTAGACTCTTGAGGAACAATGGTTTTCTGTTCAATCCTTTGGAATTCTTTGTTTATTGGAAGGTTAAGCTGGTGGTAATAAATTAAACGTGTGTCCAAGTAAAGCTTAAAAGTGAAAGAGAGGAGAGTGGGAGTGAGGAAGGAGGGAGGACATGGTGGGAAGAGGCATTATACTCTCACAACTGTGGACAGGATGGGCCAGCCTTGTGCAGTGGGCAAAGCAGCCAAAGGCAGCACCAGCATCCACATGGGCACCTGTGGGAGTCCTGGCTGCTCCACTCCCAATCCAGCTCCCTGCTTGGCCTGGGAAAGCTCCTGTAGATGGCTCCAGTGTTGGAGCCCTGCACCCGTGTGGGAGACCTGAGAGAAGTTCCATTTCCAGGTCTTGCCAGACACTGTCTCAGCCACTGCAGCCATTGGAGGAGAGACCAGCAGATGGAAGGGAACTCGCTCTATGAAACTGTGTGTCTGTGTGTGTGTGTGTTTTGTGTGTTAAAAACACAAACGTTCAATAAGCAAATAAATATTTTAAATAACTATAGATATGTAATTGGTTTCTTTCATAAAATTTTATATTCACATGTATTTAAAATATTTTTCCTTGTAATAACTATAGTGTTCTCTCTGTTGCTCTATGAAACCCAAATGATGCTCTAGCTTTGAATACTCAGAAGAGTAACCGTTTTCCTTTAGCACAGTAGGGACATGGTCATGTCTGTGCTGCTTCCGCCAAGGAGGAGGAAAGGAGGGAGCCTCAGAGGAGTCACTCTGGCCCCTTCCACCCGACCCTGCAGGACCTTCAAGCCTGGCTGCTCTGAGAATCACTCTCAGCAGATGGGGCCCAGGAGCAGCAGCTGGGGCAGCCCAGCCTCACACTTCTCCTTTCTGGGGGGTTTTTGTTAGGGCTGGTATCACTGAGGTATCAGTACTACTACTATAATAATTGCCTTGACAGTAGTAAGTGGCAGCATCGTCACACTGCACGCTGCTGATGGTGAGAGTGTACTCTGTCCCAGATCCACTGCCTTTGAACCGCGATGGGACCCCAGATGCCAGAGTGGAAGCCTTGTAGATCAGGAGCTTGGGAGGTTGCCCTGGTTTCTGCTGATACCAGGATAATTCGTTGTTACCATAAACACTCTGACTGGCCTGGCAGTTGATGGTGACTGTGCCTCCCACAGCTGCAGACACCGAGGCTGGAGTCTGGGTCATCACAAGGGCACATCTGGCACCTGAGGAGGGAAACAGAAACACAGAGACCACACTCATCCTCACGTTCTAAGAGGACGCTCCTGCAGAGACAGGCAGCCCTGGCCACACTGCCCAAGGCCGTTTCTGCTGCTGGCCTTCCTTACCTGGAGCTAGAGCAGCAGGAGCCCCAGCAGCTGAGTGGGGGCCCTCATGTCCATGCTGGGTCCTGCCTGGCACTGCCTCCTGCATGGGGTGGGAGCAGCCTGCTCCTAAATGCCCAGAGAGGTGGGCGGTGCTCTGGGGACATGCAAATGAGCATGGGCGGGGCAGGGCTGTGCCCAGCTGAAGGGCCCAGGGCAGCTCAGAACTCAGCCCAGGGGCTGTGTCTCCAGCTGCCCCAGCTCAGACCAGGGCTGCACAAGTTTACCTTCAGTGCGCATGCTTCTGCTGGGAGATGTCACAACCAAAAGTCACTGAGGGACATTGGCCAAAACTTTAAGTGAACTGAATGACCTGATAGTGTATGCTACTCATGGTTAGGTTGGTATCTGTAGGAGAACGTCCTTTTTTCTGGAGAGTATATGCTAACATCTTAGAATTAGCAACCTGCACTTGCTCACCATTCGACTCTTGGTATCCATCATATCGGCCCAGATTCACAGTCAGATAGGAGAATTCTCTCCAATCCCTCAGCACCTGCACACAGGGTCAGTGTCCCCAGGTGTCCACATCAGACCCAGGTTGCACAGGTCTCCTACAGAGAATGTGTCTCTGGGGTCTCAGCAGAGAGAGGACCAGTGTGGGTAGAGGTCCACGCTCTCCTCACGGCTCAGCCCAGCTTTGCTGCTGCTGCTCCACCTGTGACAGGGGCTGCAGGGCTTGCACAGCCCAGAACCTGGAGAAGCTGAGCAGCTGCCCAGTGTGGTTCTGGTGGACGTCACTGAGGCCAGGGCGGCTTCTGCTTTCTCTATTTCCCTAACGGCCTTTGTGTGATGTAAATAAGCAATGAATCAAAAATATGGCGAGGGCTGTGATTTGTAAAACTGGCTGTGCTTGGATCCTGCCACACACTGGGAGTCCTACATGGAGTTCTGGGCTCTGGACTATGGCCTGACCCAGCCTCAGGTGGCAGGGTCATCTGGGAAACTACCAGCACGTGGAAGATCACTCTCTCTCTCTTTCTCTCTCTCTCTCTCTCTCCCTCTTTCTCTCCTTACTCTCTCCCTCACTCTCAGTCTCTCTCAGTCTGCTTTTCACCAATGCTCAGTCTTTCATGTATATAAATAATTATATATTTTGAGAAATGGGAAATATTGCCTTTAAGAAAATTATCTTCATTAGAATATGTATTAACCACAGTGAAAGACACCCTTCCAACACTGGGTTCCTCCTTTTGCTATCTAGTGTCTGGGCACTGAATCTTTTTTTTACCATTTATTTCTTTAAACTTTATTTATATATTTGAAAGGCAGAGTTACAAACAGAGAGAAGGAGAGGCAGAGAGAGAGAGAGAGAGAGAGAGAGAAAGGTCTTCCATCCGTTGGTTCAGTCCCCAATTTGGTCGCAACGGGCAGAGTTGTGCTGATCCGAAGCCAGGAGAAAGTAGCAAGGAGCCAAGAGCTTTCTCCAGGTCTCCCATGCAGGTGCAGGGCCCCAAGGACTTGGGCCATCTTCTATTGCTTCCCCAGTCCATAGCAGAGAGCCAGATCTGAGGGAGCAGCCAGGACTTGAACCCGCACCCATATGGGATGCCGACAGTGAAGGCGTTGGCTTTACCAGCTAGGTCACAGTGCCGGCACCCTGGGTACTGATTCTTCCACTGACCTGTGTGTTGGCTGGTTTCATTCCTCAGCAATTTCAGAAATTTAAAACCTTTTCCTCAATCAAAGGACAATTCGGCCAACTGACCATTACTGAGGCTACGATTAGTTTATTTTTTCATGAAACACAAGAGTTGAACTGCACGATAAGATCCCTCTGCCTCTGCCTCTGCCTCTGCCCCTGACACAGGAGGATGCACTACGTGGACCTGGACACCCACTGCCCGCTTGCCCCGAGCAATGGCAGTGCCCCTGGGGAGGAATCTCATGAGGAGCAGAGTGGGAGCAGGTGTAGAACGTTATATGTTTGTTTCTTATCTGCCCTGCCCACAAAATGAGAGATCTATGAGATGAAGGGCTCTGCTCAACTTTGTACAGTTATTCTGTGCATGGGAGATTGTGATACTGTTAGTTGTGTGCAGTTCTGAGAAACAATGAAGCTACTATTGATTCAAATCGATGAGAATGTTCTATTTGATTTTGGATTGCATGAAGAACTGCTCATTCAGGGACTGAAAACTGTCACGATTCCACCTGTGACCCCCAGGGGGAGGCAGCGCACCTCAGGTCTGGTAGTGACAGAGGGATTAGGGGGACTGAGACTCTCAGACTTGTCTAGACTCTTGAGGAACAGTGGTTTCTCCGCTCACTCCTCGTTGAATTCTTTGTTTATTGGAAGGTTAAGCTGGAGGTAATAAATTGAATGTGTGTCCCAGTAAAACTTAAAACAAAAAAAGGAAGGGGGGGGGGTCAGGAAGGAGGGCAGACTTGTGGGAAGTGGCATTACGCTCTCACAACTGTGGATAGGATGGGTCAGCATTGTGCGGTGTGTAAAGCCACCAAAGGCAGCACCAGCATCCCACATGGGCACCGATGGGAGTCCTGGCTGCTCCACTCCCAATCCAGCTCCCTGCTTGGCCTGGGAAAGCTCCTGTAGATGGCTCCAGTGTTGGACCCTGGCACCCGTGTGGGAGACCTGAGAGAAGCTCCATCTCCAGGTCTTGCCAGGCACAGCCTCAGCCATTGGAGCCATTGGAGGAGAGACCAGCAGATGGAAGGGAACTCTCTCTATGAAACTCTGTGTGTGTGTGGGTCCATGTGTGTGTGTGTGTGTGTGTGAGTGTGTGTGTGTGTGTGTGTAAAACACAGACTTTCCAAATGCAAATAAATATTTTTAAATAACTATAGATATGTAATTGGTTTCTTCCATACAAAATTATAATCACCTGTATTTAAAGTATTTTTCCTTGTAATAACTATAGTGTTCTCTCTTTTGCTCCATGAATCTCAAATGATGCTCTAGCTTTGAATAATCAAAAGTGTAACTGTTTTCCTTTAGAACAGTAAGGACATGGTCATGTCTGTGCTGCTGCCGCCAAGGAGGAGGAAAGGAGGGAGCCTCAGAGGAGTCAGCCTGGCCCCTTCCACCCGACCCTGCAGGACCTTCAAGCCTGGCTGCTCTGAGAATCACTCTCAGCAGATGGGGCCCAGGAGGAGCAGCTGGGGCAGCCCAGCCTCACACTTCTGCTTTCTGGGGGTGGGGGGTGGTTTCTTAGGGCTTGTATCACTGTGGAACCAGTACTACTACTATAATAATAGCGTTGACAGTAGTAAGTGGCAGCATCGTCACACTGCACGCCGCTGATGGTGAGAGTGAACTGTGTCCCAGATCCACTGCCTTTGAACCGCGATGGGACCCCAGATGCCAGAGTGGATGCATCATAGATCAGTTGCTTGGGAGGCTGCCCTGGTTTCTGCTGAAACCAGGATAAGTAGTTGTTACTATAAACACTCTGACTGGCCTGGCAGTTGATGGTGACTGTGCCTCCCACAGCTGCAGACACCGAGGCTGGAGTCTGGGTCAGCACAATGTCAGCACATCTGGCACCTGAGGAGGGAAAGAGAAACACAGAGACCACACTCATCCTCACGTTCTAAGAGGACGCTCCTGCAGAGACGGGCAGCCCTGGACACACTGCCCAAGGCCGTTCCTGCTGCTGGCCTTCCTTACCTGGGAGCCAGAGCAGCAGGAGCCCCAGAAGCTGAGTGGGGGCCCTCGTGTCCATGCTGGGTCCTGCCTGGCACTGCCTCCTGCATGGGGCGGGAGCAGCCTGCTCCTAAATGCCCAGAGAGGTGGGCGGTGCTCTGGGGACATGCAAATGAGCATGGGCGGGGCAAGGCTGTGCCCAGCTGAAGGGCCCAGTGCAGCTCAGAACTCATCCCAGGGGCTGTGTCTCCACTGTCCCAGCTCAGACCAGGGCTGCACAAGTTTGCCTGGAGTGCTCATGTTTCTACTGGGAGATGCCACCTCCCAAAGTTTCTGAGGGGCATTTGCCAACACTTTAGGTGAATTGGAGGACAAGGTGGTGTAATGTATTCATGGTTATGTTGGGATTCTGTAGGAGAAAATCCATTTTCTATTGAATACTTAGTTTCAGCTTAAAGCTAAGGTCCATGTCTTTACCTGCTGCTACTCTGATGCCCTCACATTGTCACGTCACGGCAAACCGCTGCACCAGGGAGATGTCCTCTGAGAGATGAGACTTCTGTCCCACACCCACCTCTGTACTGATCAGAATAAACATCCTTAGAACAAGCGGCTGCCAGAGAGAGAGCAGGACTCAGAAGGAGAACGCAGGTGCTTAGATGAGAGATCACACAGGTGCGCTCTCCCATCTGCAGCCAGAGTTCTGAGTCAAGGATGCAGGAGGAAACCAGAAGTGCGAGTTTCAAGGACTCACCAGAGGTCTGAGGAACATCAGAAGAGGCCAAGGCCACTCTGGCTGTCTGCAAGGTCTCAGCAGGAGTCTGTCTCCGTGGGGTGTGAGAACCACAAGCTGCGGTCCTCTTGCTGGTTTTAGAATTATTGATACAAAAAAGCCAGAGTTTCCTGGTGATCTCGCTGATGATCCTACATTCTGGGAAATCTCTGAGAATCAGCCTCTGCTCCAAAGGACCTCACTGACGGCTGAGCTGTTGATGGACTGGGTCCTCCTAGAGGAATTCAACCCTCTCCGATGCTTCAGTTACCTGCAGTAAAAGCCTAGAACTCAAACTGTAGGGCATGTGGTACACAGGTAGACCTGATTTAGGGATGAGAGGGTCCCTGGGGAAGGTCTTCACTCTCTGCTATAAGCCACTTGAGAGTCTGTCTCATCATAGACTAATGACTGGTAAATGAGAGTTAACAATTTAAGTGGCTGAGAGAAACACAAACAGTGCTAAGTGCCTGAATTTGTGTGGCCTCGTGGAAAGAACATAAACTAATTTTCAAAATCAGTGAGCGAGTCTTGAATGAGTTACTAAAACTAATATTAGTGAAGGGTTATGGAAAGGACGTGTATAATGAACAGGTTTTTTTGAACAGGGTGTTAAAGATTAAGAACTAGTAGTGTTAAACTAAAAGGTAGATGTTCCAATCTTCATAATCAATTGTTATAAGTAGATGTTCCAATTCTTTGCAAAATAACCACTATGTTTTTTGTAATCAATTATTATATAATTTAGCATCGCTTTGAGTCTCTGTTCTATTGTATCTCAAATATCAAGTAAATCTTTGAAATCAATGAAATTGTTACATGGCTATGGAAATCGGGATGAAGGAGGGGTTACACATAGTACAAGGTGAATGGTTTAAAGTGGATGGGAAATAGGCTGTGTTATCGTAAAGAAGAATCATTAACTCTGTAAGGATCACTAATGAGTGGACATTACAGAATTTATGAGAACAGTAAAATATGTGTAAAATGAACAGCTTTGCTGTGAGCATGTCTCTCATTCATCGCTATGCAGATGCTTCCCACACCATCGGGAAGCCCTGGATCTGCTGGAGCTGGCCTCTGGCACATCAGAAAAACTAACTTCCCTCTCTCCTCTGTCCAAAACCCATCACATTTTTCTTAAGAAAACCCGGAGAGGAGTTAAGGCTGGCTTCGTATCACAGTGGATAAGGCTGCCACTTGCAAAGCCAATAGCCTACATCAGAGACTGGTTTGAATCCCCACTGCTCCACTTCTGATCCCATTTCCTGCTAATGCACACCCTGGGAGGCAGCAGAAAATGGCCCAAGTTCTTGGATTCCTGCCCCACAGGGGAGACCCAGGGGCAGATCTGGCTCTGGGCTTCTGCTTGGCCAGGAACTCTCTGCCATTTGTGGAGAGCACCAGCTTTCACAAATTTCTCTTTCTCTCTCTCTCTCTCTCTCTGTCTCTCTCTGTCTTTGCCTCTCATCAATTTTCAGTCTTACAGGTAAATATATAAATATTTTGAAAGATTGAAAATGTTAACATTTAAGAAAATTATCTTTATTAGAAATAAGTATTCACCACAGTACAAGACACCCTGGTAAAACTGGGCTCCATTATTTTTACATCCAGTGACTGGACACTGATTCTTCCACTGACCTCTTTGTTGGCTGCTTTCTTGCTACAGCAATTTGAGAAATTTAAAAAGCTTTTTCTTCAATGAAAAGACTATTTGGCCATTTGACCATTACTGAGATACAATTAGTTTATTTTTTCAAGAGATAAAGTGTTGAACTGCCCAGTTCATCCCCTCTGCCTCTCTACCTCTGCCTCTGCTCGAGACAGGAGGATGCACTAGGTGGAACTGGACACCGTCTGTCCAAGTGTCCCCAGCAATTGCAGTGTCCAGGGAGGGTCTCACTTGACGCACATGGGAGCAGGTGTAAAACAAGTTTGCTTATTTGCCTGATCACTAAAATGAAAGATTCATGAGATAAAGAGCTCCGTTCGATTTTTTACAATTGTTCGATGCCTAGGAGACTGTGATGCTGTTAGACCTGTGCAGTTCTGTAGAATCGTTGGAGATACTATTGGTTCAATAAGATGAGAATTTGCTATTTGATTTTGAATTGAATGAAGACTGCTCTCTCAGGGACTGAAAGCAGATGCGATTCCATCTGTGACCCCCAGGGGCGCCAGTGCACCTCAGGTCTGGAAGTGACAGAGGGATTAGGAGACTGAGACTCCCAGCCCTGTCTAGACTCTTGAGGAACAGTGGTTTTTCTGCTCACTCCTCGTTGAATTCTTTGTTTAGTGGATTGTGAAGCTGGTGATTATAGAATGAAAGTATGTCAGTGTAAAACTTAGAAGGTAAAAGAAGAAACAGAAGAGGAGAGGGTGGGAGTGAGGAAGGAGGGAGGACAGGTGGGAAGTGACATTATGCCCTCACAACTGTGAATACCATGGACCGGCCTTGTGCAGTGGGTATAGCTACCACATGCAGCACCAGCATCCACATGGGCACCGGTGGGTGTCCTGGCTGCTCCACTTCCAAACGAGCTCCCTGCTAATGGCCCGGGAAAGCACCAGTGGATGGGACAAGTGTTTCAGCCCTGGCACCTGTGTAGTAGACTTGAAAGAAGTTCCATGTCCCAGCTCTCACCAGGCAAAGCCTCCCAAGCTCCTGATCTATGGTGCATCCACTCTGGCATCTGGGGTCCCATCACAGTTCAAAGGCAGTGGATCTGGGACACAGTTCACTCTTACCATCAGTGCGTGCAATGTGACGATGCTGCCACTTACTACTGTCAATGCACTTATAGTAGTAGTACTGGTTCCACACTGATACAAGCCCTAACAAAAACCCCCCAGGAAAGCAGAAGTGTGAAGCTGGGCTGCCCCAGCTGCTCCTCCTGACCCCATCTGCTGCCAGTGCAGCATTGGAGGAGTGAACCAGCAGATGGAAAACTCTCTCTGTGTCATTGTGTGTCACTGTGTGTGTGTGTGTGTCTTTCAGAAGCAAATAAATATATTTTAAAAACTATACAGAAGCCCACGCTGTGGCTCAGTGGGTTAACACCCTGGCCTGAAGCGCCGGTATCCCATATAGGCGCCGGTTGGAGACCCGGCTGCTCCACTTCCCATCCAGCTCTCTGCTGTGGCCTGGGAAAGCAGTAGAAGATGGCTCAAGTCTTTGGGCCCCTGCACCCACGTGGGAGACCTGGAAGAAGCTCCTGGCTCCTGGCTTTAGATTGGCAGAATTACAGCCGTTGCAGCCATTTAGGGAGTGAAGCATCGGATGAAAGTCCTCTCTCTCTCTATCTCTCTGCCTCTCCTCTCTCTGTGTAACTTTGACTTTCAAATAAATAAATAAATATTCAAAAAATTGTACACATAAACACAATAAACTGTACATATGAAATTGGTATTCTTTATAAAATTTTATAATCACCAATATTAAAAATATTTTTCCTAGTAATATCAATAATGTTTTATCTTTTGCTGTATGAATCCCAAATGATGCTCTAGCTTCGAATACTCAGAAATAATAATTGCTTTCCTTTAAAACAGTAGGGACATGGTCATGTCTGTGCTGCTGCTGCCAAGGAGGGTGAAAGGAGGGAGCCTCAGAGGAGTCAGCCTGGCCCCTTCCACCCGACCCTGCAGGACCTTCAAGCCTGGCTGCTCTGAGAATCACTCTCAGCAGATGGGGCCCAGGAGGAGCAGCTGGGGCAGCCCAGCCTCACACTTCTGCTTTCCTGGGGGGGTTTTGTTAGGGCTTGTATCACTGTGGAACCAGTACTACTACTATAAGTGCATTGACAGTAGTAAGTGGCAGCATCGTCACACTGCACGCCGCTGATGGTGAGAGTAAACTGTGTCCCAGATCCACTGCCGCTGAACCGCGATGGGACCCCAGTTGCCAGTTTGGATGCAGAATAGATCAGGAGCTTGGGAGGCTGCCCTGGTTTCTGCTGATACCAGGATAAGTCGCTACCAATGCTCTGACTGGCCTGGCAATTGATGGTGACTGTGCCTCCCACAGCTGCAGACACGGGGGATGGAGTCTGGGTCATCACGACATCGGCACATCTGGCACCTGAGAAGGGAAACAGAAACACAGAGACCACACTCATCCTCACGTTCTAAGAGGACGCTCCTGCAGAGACGGGCAGCCCTGGCCACACTACCCCAGGCTGTTCCGCTGCTGGCCTTCCTTACCTGGGAGCCAGAGCAGCAGGAGCCCCAGCAGCTGAGTGGGGGCCCTCGTGTCCATGCTGGGTCCTGCCTGGCACTGCCTCCTGCATGGGGCGGGAGCAGCCTGCTCCTAAATGCCCAGAGAGGTGGGCGGTGCTCTGGGGACATGCAAATGAGCAGGGGTGGGGCAGGGCTGTGCCCAGCTGAAGGGCCCAGTGCAGCTCAGAACTCAGCCCAGGGGCTGTGTCTCCATGGCCCCAGCTCAGACCAGGGCTGCACAAGTTTGCCTGGAGTGCGCATGCCTCTACCAGGAGACGTCACATCTAAAGTCACTGAGGGACATTGGCCAACACTTTAAGTGTATTGGAAGACAAGTTGTTTTAATTGATTCAACGTTAAGTTGGGATTCTGTAGGAGAAAGTCTATTTTCCAAGAAAATGCTTAGTTACATCATAAACGTGAGGTTAATGTCTATCTTTTTGAGAGAGTTGCTGGACTCTGATATCCTCCCAATGGCACTGTGTTCTCACGTGGGGTCCATTCTACAGCACACAGAGAACAGCTGACTGTAAGCTGAGCGAGCACACAGTGCCTCTCAGAGAGAATCTGTTGGGTAAGTATCTGATGACCTCCTGTCAGAGTAGGTATGTGACAGCGCAGGGTCAGCTATCAAAGGACAAGGGTGGAGGAGGAGGCTACGATTGGTTGATCTGTGTCTGCACAGAGTGGAGAAATTGGCATTGCAGGGACATGAGAGGTAGGACTGAGTGGAGGGATGAGGAGTGATGGAGGAGGAGAGGAAGGAGTCTGGGATGCAGAGGAGGCCCTGCCCCACACTGACATGCAGTCCCCGTGGGTTGAGGAGGCTCTGAGAGAATGTCAGTCGGGGGCACAGCTGCAGGAGGGACTGATGGCAGATTTGTGCCCTCATGGAGTGAGCAGAGACAGTGAGGAGCTGTGGGTTTCACCCCAACCCGCGATTTCTCCTGTGTTATATTAAACTCAGGCCTCAGCTGTGGGATTAACACGGCCATGTGGAGGGAATGGATTTAAAGTTATTGAGACCAGAGTTCAAATCCCAGCACTGCACCTGCTCACCGTGGGACTATGGGTAACCTTCCCTGCCTGCTGAGATGCAGTCAGATGGGAGAATTCTCTTCAATCCCTCAGTACCTGCACACAGGGGCAGTGTCCCCAGGGGTCCACATCAGACCCAGGTTGCACAGGTTTCCTACAGAGAATGTCTCTCTGGGGTCTCAGCAGAGAGAGGACCAGTGTGGGTAGAGGTCCACGCTCTCCTTACGGCTCAGCCCAGCTTTGCTGCTGCTGCTCCACCTGTGACAGGGGCTGCAGGGCTTGCACAGCCCAGAACCTGTGAGAAGCTGAGCAGCTCCTCGGTGTGGTTCTGGTGGACGTCACTGAGGCCAGGGCGGCTTCTGCTTTCTCTATTTCCCTAATGGCCTTGGTGTGATGTAAGCAAAAAATAGAAAACATGGCGAGGGCTATGATTTTTCAAGAAATGGCTGCACTTGGGTCCCTGGCACACACTGGGAGTCCTGCATGGAGCTCTGTGCTCTTTTCCTCAGCCTCACTCAGCCTCGGCTGATGGGATCTCCTAGGAAGTAGCAGCACATAGAGATTCTCTCTCTCTCTCGCACTCAGTCTCTCTCACTTTGCACTTCATCAATGTTCAGATTTTCAAGTAAATAAACAAATGTTATGGAAAATGGAAAGGGTGAACATTTAAGAAAATTATCTTCGCTAGAAATAAATATCAATCACAGTACAAGACACCCTTGCTACACTGGCTTCCCCTTTTTTATCTCCAGTGTCTGGGCACTGATTCTTCCACTGACCTGTGTGTTCTCTGGTTTCATGCTTTAGCGATTTAAGAAATTTAAAAAGCTTTTTCCTGAATTAAAATTCAGTTTTCCTGTCTGACCCTTACTGAGACTACAGTTATTTAATTTTACAGGAAACACAAATGTTGAACTGCCTGATACGTTCCCTCTGCCTCTGCCCCTGAGACGGGAGGATGCACTAAGTGGACCTGGACACACACTGCCCATTTATCCGGAGCAATGGCAGTGCTCCAGGGAGGAATCTCACACACAGCACAGTGGGAGCAGGTGGAGATCCTTCTATGTGTGTGCATTATCTCCCTGCCCACTAACATGTAAGCTCTATGAGATGAAGGGCTCTGTCCAAATTTTTACAGTAATTCTATGCCTAGGAGGTTGTGATACTGTTAGTCATGTGCCACTGTGTACAAAGGATTAAGGCACTGTTGTGTCCTGGACTGCCCAGATAGAATGAAGCAGTGAGTGGCCTGCGCCATAGCTCAATAGGCTAATCCTCCACTTTGCAGCGCCAGAACACCGGGTTCTAGTCCCGGTCGGGGCGCCGGATTCTGTCCCGGTTGCCCCTCTTCCAGGCCAGCTCTCTGCTGTGGCCAGGGAGTGCAGTGGAGGATGGCCCAAGTTCTTGGGCCCTGCACCCCATGGGAGACCAGGAGAAGCACCTGGCTCCTGGCTTTGGATCAGCGCGATGCGCCGGCCGCGGCAGCCATTGGAGGGTGAACCAACGGCAAAAGGAAGACCTTTCTCTCTCTCTCTCTCACTGTCCACTCTGCCTGTCAAACATTTAAAAAAAAAAGAAAAAAAAGAATGAACCAGTGAGACTCACCGTAATGCAAACAAAGGGACTTTATTACAGGTCCAGCATGCTGGGGCCTGGCCTCCCTGCAAGGCAGTGCTGGGAGACCAAGACCCCCTTTCTTTGTTCCCGGGGTTTCTATAGTTCCCAAACAAGTATTACGTCCGTATTCCTTCTTTCCCCATATGGCCATACACGGAGCCCACCCACCTCATTGGTTGCCCCCCCTGGCCCTGTGGGACCAAGGACAGCCCAGTGTCAGGTTTCGTCTTCCCACAACAGGCACATCCCACATCCCGGGCCTAGCAGTTCCTTTGTCTTGTGAGAAGCCTGTCCTGGCGTGGCTCTGGCCTCTCACATTGCCCGCTCTGACAGGTAACTTAAACAGAGGAATCTGCCTCTGGACTGGGCGAAAAGGATTCATACTGTTGCCTTAGAACCATGAGGTGGACCATGTTTACTCTTGCCTTTACGAAGTTTACAAGCTTATTACGAATGCACGGGCCTATGGTCAAAGCTACCACAGGCATCACAAGGGGCCCGAGAAGGGTGGATATAAGGGTGGTCAGCCAAGGGGGTCGATTAAACCAGGCCTCAAACCATCCCTCCTGTGACATCCGCTCTCTTTCTCGTCTGGCTAAACCTTCCCGCACCTTTGCCATGTTTTCTCAGACTACCCCTGTATAATCAGCATAAAAGCAACATTCCTCCCCCAGTGCTGCGCAAACCCCACCCTCCCTTGTTGCAGGAAGACTAAGTCTAACCCCCTTCTGTTTTGCCGTACTACTTCTGACAAAGAGCTTAAGGACTTTTCTAAATGGGCGATGGAGTCTTCTATTCTCTTCATGTCTGAGTCAACAGCCGCCCTCAGAGCTGTCAGTCTCTGGCCTTGGGTAGACAGGGCAGCAATTCCTGTCCCAGCCCCCGCTAACCCTAGACCTAAGAGTGTTGCCAGTGTTATTGCAGTTACTGGCTCCCGATGGACCCTGTACCTTAAATGCCCTTCCCAGTGGGCATATATTTCTTCTCCCATGTGATATAACACCCTTGACAAAATAACTATCATTGCACAGAACTCCTTGGAGGCATTGAAAACCCTACTGTGAATACACGGGGTGAGTCCTGTTTTTGAGCATATCCACCACCCCTCTCTCCCTGGAATGACCCATTTAGACTTTCCAGTATTGTTAAAACTAATGGCACAAAAGTCCTGCCTGGCCTTTGGGACCGCCACACACAGGAACCCATCCCCAGAGACTTCCTGTAGAGTTATCCCAGGTTTCTCCTGAGGGTTGCAATTACAGAATTGGCTGGTGTTGGCTTCGACAGGGGTTGCATTCAGTCCCACTGCCTCATAACAAGGTGGTCTGACACCGTAACACAGCCAACAGGCTTTGGTTACCTCAGGGGTAGAGTGATTTAGCACACTCGCATAACACCCCACAGCAGACCCCCATGCAGAGTGTTCCCTTCCTCAGGGTCATGAGTATTGTGGGTTTTTTTCCCAGCCCAGGAGTGGGGGTTGCGAGACCAACAGGGGAAGGTTTTGGACCTGTCAGTCAGCCCCTATTTTTCTTTTTATACTTTGATTACTTTATTTGGCCCTAGCATTACTGGGGGCGAGATTACACTTGTCTTAGCCTAACTGTAAACAACACTCCAGGGTCCTTCCTGGGGCCTTTTTGCCTTCCTCTGTGAAGGTAAGAACAACCTGATTACAGGCCTTAGGAGATGACACTTCTCACCGCAGAGTTTCCTACTCCTGTCATTGGAAGATAAAGATTGCTGCGTCCACAACACAGAGTACTGCCCAGGAGTAGAGAAAGCAAGTTTGCAGGGGCATGTGCTGGACCGGTTTCGTTTTGTCTGATGTAATCACCTAAGCTATCACTAATCCAATACCCTGACCCGGTGGCCTCGTAACCCCAGCTCTTACAGAAATAGTTTTCTGGCCCCCCACACTTCCAAATATTGCTTTTATGTCCAGGGCATACGTAAAACTCGAGTTTCTTCAGCCAAGCGATGCCGACAATGCTGTCGCTCGGCACAGTGTATAGGACATAACTTGGACACCAACATCCCATGTCGGAGTGGGTTTGATTTCTGGCTTCCTCTCCAATTTCCAGCTCCCTGCTAACGCACATAATGCTGATGCTGGGAGGCAGCAGGTGATGGCTCATGTACTTGGGTTTCTACGACCCTTGTGGGAGACCCTGATGGGATTCTGGACTCCTGGCTTCTGCCTGGGCCAGTCATGGCTGCTGCTGCTGCTGCTGCTGCTGCAGCTGGCATTTGGGGAGTAAAGAAAACAAAACGGTCCCTCTGTCTGCCTTTTAAATAAATTTTTAAAAATTGACAAATTTTAAAGAATATACCACAATTTGTTTGTCCAACTATTTTTGGACAGTGTGTTAGTCCCAGTTTTTGCTATTGCAAACAATGTTACTATGAACATTCTTAAATCTTTCTCTTAATCCACATGCCCAAGAATGTTTATAGGATGGATATATAAAAGTGGAATGGTTGGGTTTTAAGGCATATGTATGGCCAAATTTTCGAGGTGACATCAGCAGTGTATAAAAGTTCCCCTTGCCCTACATCTTGGGGAGCACTTGTTTTCTTTGTGAGTGTGAAACAATTTCTCATAGTGGCTGTATTTGTCTCCCCCTAATTACCAGTAAAATTGAATTTCCTCTGAGTCATGGGCTGCCTGTTGTCCCCAGGCACATGCTTTCGGGCCTCATTCAGAATCCCTTCCCGCTCCTACATAGTAAATAGGACCTCGAGGAGTTGCTGGCAATTGTCTGAAGTAGGGTTATGGGTAAATAAAATAGAATCTAAAAGGCCAATAAGATCCTGTGGTTTTTCTGAGAAAGGGGCATGTTGAGCCTTTCAATTATAGAGGTCACAAGTGGAAAATGGCCAATATTGCTACACACGCTCCCCGTTCGCCCCTGGAGGCCCTATGACCCACAATGGAAATGGATGCACCATAGAGGATGAAACCAAACCTTCCTCCTGTAGGCGGTGATGATTACGGGTGCCATAAGCAGTCCCACATTGAGAGTGGAGGTGGGGAGGTAGAGTGCTCGCCCCCTCAGCTCCCGAGGAAAGCTGAGCTACTTGAGGGGGTGGCGGTACATATGGTGGAGGTACCTGCATCTCCCCAACCTCTAAATCTAAGAGACTAGGGTAATATCTGAGTGAGACAGAACTTGGGTTTTTCTGCCCCCCTTGTTGAGGCAAATCCTTGCATGCCTCTGCCTTCTCCCTAGGTCATTTTGCCACTAGAATCCTCCGCCCCTCCACTTCAGGGGGCACAAAGTCAAAATGTTTCAGCCAAGGCAGGGGGTTCACCATCATATCCTGCCACATTAGGATGCAGTATAACTGGTCTGGGTGTCCCTGGTGCTCCGGTCTCTGTATCTTCTCTTTGACCCTGCTTATTCTTGCTTGGTCAAATGTCCTCACTGGGGGCCAGCCTACCTCAAATGCGGGCCACTCAGTTGAACAAACAGTTACCAATTTACCTTTTTTCACTTCCACAGAGAGGGCATGAACCCTGCATGGAAATCCAGGAAGTGTGAAGTGATCAATGACAGTGGCTGGCCCATGGTTCCTTACCACTCTCTGAGTTAAAGCCGTGGAGAGAAACAAGAAAACAGAGACACACAAAGACAAGACAATAGCACGTTCTGGACTGTAGAAAAGGAGACAAATTCTCACTGACAGCCGTAAACTATGCCATATATGTGTGTGTGTGTGTGTGTGTGTGTGTGTGTATACATGTATATACATATATACGTGCCTTCCACCACATATATACACATATATATGTATATACGTGTGTGTATATATATATGTGTATATATATATATATATATTGCTCTGTGGGAGCGACCCACTTTGTCTTAGTCCAAATTATTCAATCCTAACAGTGCACACACCCTTACCTTGAGGTTCTTGGCCAGCAGGGACGTCTCCCTGCTGCCAGATGGAGGCCCCCAGCACGTCCACTTATGGCCACATGCCGTTCTCCCTCTAGTTCTCCATTAGATTACCCCTTACATCTACCAGACTCCTCCGCTGGTACTTCAGAGTCTGTAGCCCTCTTATGAAAAGACTGGATCTTGATGTTGCCCTACAAATAAAATCCCACTATGGTGAGGGGCCACTTCCCATGGGACTCTCCAAAAGGCAGATCCCAGATGAGCCCCCAGATGTTGCGTCCCAGATCTCTCAGATGGAAAGAACCAGCAAGACCCACCATAATGCAAAGAACAAAGGGACTTTATTACAGGTCCAGCATGCTGGGGCCTGGCCTCCCATGCAATGCAGTGCAGGGAGATCAAGACCCTCTTTCTTTGTTCCTAGGTTTTTTATACTTCCCAGGTCAACAAGTATTATATCCACATTCCTTCTTTCCCCATATGGCCATACATTGAGCCCACCCAGCTCATTGGTGGCCCCCACCTGGCCCTGCTGGACTAAGGACAGCCCACCTCATTGGTTGCCCCCATCTGGCCCTGCTGGACCAAGGACTGCCCAGTGTCAGGTTTCATCTTCCCGCAACAGGGGCATCCTGGGCCTAGCTGGTTCCTTTGTCTTGTGAGAAGCCTGTCATGGCATGGCGCTGGCCTCTCACACTACTATTGGTTCCATTTGAGGAGAATGTTCCAGTTGGTTTTGCATTGAATGAAGAACTGCTCAATCAGGGATTGAAAACTGATGTGATTCCACCTATGACCCCCAGGGGGCGGCAGTGCACCTTAGGTCTGGTAGTGAAGAGGCATCGGGAAGATGGGGACTCACAACCTTGTCTAGACTCTAGAGGAACAGTGGTTTCTCTGATAACCCTTGGTTGAATTTTGTTTAGTGGAAGGTTAAGCTGGTGATAATAAGTCAAAAGTATGTCAGTGTAAACTTAAAGAAAAAGAAGGGGGGGGGGAGTGAGGAAAGAGAGAGGACATGGTGGGAAGTGGCATGATGCTGTCACAACTGTGGATATATGATAGGCTGGGTTGTGTAGTGGTTGCAGGCACCAAAGGCAGTGCCAGTATCCCACATGTGTGCCAGTTGGAGTCCAGGCTTCTTATCTTCCAATCCAGCTCCCTGCTTGGCCTGAGAAAGCACCTGCAGCTGGCCCTCATGTTTGAGCTCCAGCACCCATGTGAGGGAATGAAGGAAGTTCTCTCTCCTAGCTCTTACAGGCACTGCTTGGCCATTGCAGCCATTGGGGAGTGAACAAGAGAATGGTAGAGAACTCTCTATATTTCTCCCTCAAAGTCTCATTCTCTCTCTCTCTCTCTCTCTCTCTCTCTCTCTCCCAGTGTGTGTGTGTGTGTCAGTGTAGCAGAGACTTTCAATAAGCAAAGAAATCCTTTTAAAAAACTGTAGCTATGAAATTGATACCGTTTATAGAATTTATATAATCACTTGTATTTGAACTCATTTTGCTTGGAATACATATAATGATTTCTCTTTTACTCGATGAATCCAAAATGATGCTCAAGCTTTGAATACTCAGACAGAATAATTCATTTCCTTTAGAACAGCAGGGACATGGTCATGTCGGTGCTGTTGCTTTCCTGGGTGGTTTTTATTAGGGCTTGTAACACTGTGGTACCAGCACTACTACTATAAATGCTTTGACAGTAGTAAGTGGCAGCATCGTCACACTGCACGCCACTGATGGTGAGAGTGAACTGTGTCCCAGATCCACTGCCTTTGAACCGCGATGGGACCCCAGATGCCAGAGTGGATGCCCAGTAGATCAGGAGCTTGGGAGGCTGCCCTGGTTTCTGCTGATACCAGGATAGTTGGTTGCTAATGCTCTGACTGGCCTGGCAATTGATGGTGACTGTGCCTCCCACAGCGGCAGACACGGAGGATGGAGTCTGGGTCATATCATAGGCACATCTGGCACCTGAGGAGGGAAACAGAAACACAGAGACCACACTCATCCTCATGTTCTAAGAGGACGCTCCTGCAGAGACGGGCAGCCCTGGACACACTGCCCGAGGCCGTTCCTGCTGCTGGCCTTCCTTACCTGGGAGCCAGAGCAGCAGGAGCCCCAGCAGCTGAGGGGGGCCCTCGTGTCCATGCTGGGTCCTGCCTGGCACTGCCTCCTGCATGGGGCGGGAGCAGCCTGCTCCTAAATGCCCAGAGAGGTGGGCGGTGCTCTGGGGACATGCAAATGAGCAGGGGCAGGGCAGGGCTGTGCCCAGCTGAAGGGCCCAGGGCAGCTCAGAACTCAGCCCAGGGGCTGTGTCTCCAGCTGCCCCAGCTCAGACCAGGGCTGCACAAGGTTACCTGAGGTGCGCATGCTTCTACCGGGTGATGTCACCTCCCAGAGTCACTGAGGGAAATTTCCAACACTTTAAGCGAACTGGCAGACAGTTGTTGTCATGCATTCATGGTTATGTGGGGATTCTGGAGGAAAACGTCTCTTTTCTAGAGAATAGTTAACACCTTCTAGCCTAGGGCCATGTCTTTTCTTGAGTGTTCTGATGCCCTCACATTGAAAGTTCACGGAGACCGCTGCACCAGGGAGATGGTCTCTGAGAGACGAGACTTCTGTCCACACTCACCTCTGTACTGACTCAGAATAAACATTCTCAGAACAAGCAGCTGCCAGAGACCAGGACTCAGAAGGAGAACGCAGGTGCTTAGAGGAGAGATCACACGTGTGCACTCTCCATCGGCAGCCAGAGTTCTGAGTCAGGACACAAGAAGAAACAACGGGTGAAAGTTTCAAGAGGTCACCATAGGTCTGAGGAATATCAAGAAAATAACTTCCCTCTCCCCTCTGTCCTGAAACTTTCAGGTTTTTCTTAACATCCGGAAAGGAGAGAAGTCCAGCATCGTGGCACAGTGGATATGCCTGCCACTTGCATGCCAGCAGCATATACCGGAGACTGGTTTGAATCCCCACTGCTCCACTTTTGATCCCATTTCCTGCTAATACGCACCCAGGGAGGCAACAGAAAATGGCCCAAGTTCTTGGATTCCTGCCCCACAGGGGAGACCAGGGGCAGTTCTGGCTCTGGGCTTCTGCTTGGCCAGGAACTCACTGTTACAGCCATTTGTAGAGTAAACCAGGTTATGGAATATATCTCTATCTCTCTCTCTCTCTGTCTTGCTCTCTCACTCTCTTCTCTCTCTCTCTCTCTCTCTCTCTCTCTCTCTTCTCTCTTCCTCTCAATTGCTCTCTGTCTTTGCCTCTCTCCAATTGTCAGGTTTCAGGTAAATAAATATTTTGAAAAATAGAAAATGGTACCATGGAAGAAAGTTAACATCACTAGAAACACACCCTCTTAAAACTGGGCTCCATTTGTGGTTATCTCCAGTGTCAGGACACTGATTCTTGCCACTGACCTCAGTGTTGCCTGGTTTCCTGCCACAGAAACGTGAGACACTCAAAACTTTTGCAGCAATCATAGGATGCTTTGGCTCTGTGACCATTACTGAGACCACACCTTAGCTTTTTCCTGGAAACACAAGTGTAGAACTGACTGATACGTTTCTCTGCCTCAGTCCCTGTCTAGGCTGAGACTGAGGATGCACAAATGCACCTGGACACCCACAGGCCCCTTGTCCTGAGCAATCGTGCTGCCCAGGGGAGGCCTCTACCATGGAGCTGAGAGGGAGCAGAGGTAGAACGTCATTGGTTTATTATCTGCCCTGCCTGACTTGTGCCAATTCTTCTATGCCTAAGGTTGTACTACTGTTATTTGTGTACAGATGGGTACAAACAATGAGGCTGCTATTGGTGCAATTCGATGAGAATTTTTACTGGTTTTGGATTCCATGAAGAACTGCTCTATCAGGAATTGAAAGCTGACGCATTTCCACCTCGTCTTGCTGGAAGATCCCTTCTTCCACCCGCACGGGCCTTGAAAAGGCACCCGGCCATGCTGGAGTCTGTCCCAACATCTGCGCACACCTGACATTTCCAGCCCAATCAGCACAAGGCCGTCGGTTCTGCTGCCACCCGAGGGGGCTCACACCCGGCAGCTTCCCCAGGGCATCTTCCGGAAGCGAGTGCAGCCCAGCTGACACCTGAGCTGTGGTTCTGTGGGCTGCGAGACGGGGAGCGTCTCCTGCATTTCCTTCCTATATTCCATATTGCAGCTATCTCAGCTCTAATACGTGAGAAAGCAGTCACTCTGCCCCCCTTTGCCACTACGGAAAGAAAATCTAACTGCTACTTGGGGCTCTTTCATGGCCAATACTCCTCTTTCTAAACTTTAGGACAGGACGACACCACGGCTCACTAGGCTAATCCTCCGCCTTGCGGCGCCGGCACACCGGGTTCTAGTCAGGGTTGGGGCGCCGGATTCTGTCCTGGTTGCCCCTCTTCCAGGCCAGCTCTCTGCTGTGGCCAGGCAGTGCAGTGGAAGATGGCCCAGGTCCTTGGGCCCTGCACCCCAGGGGAGACCAGGAGAAGCACCTGGCTCCTGCCATCGGATCAAGCGCTTTGCGCCGGCCACAGCGCGCCGGCCGCGGCGGCCATTGGAGGGTGAACCAACTGTAAAGGAAGACCTTTCTCTCTGTCTCTCTCACTGTCTCTCTCACTGTCCACTCTGCCTGTCAAAAAATAAAAAAAAAAGAAACAATGAAGCTACTATTGATTCAAATCGATGAGAATTTTCTATTTGATTTTGGACTGCATGAAGAACTGCTCAATCAGGGATTGAAAGCTGTCATGATTCCACCAGTGACCCCCAGGGGGAGCCAGTGAACCTCAGGTCTGGTAGTGACAGAGGGCTTGGGAGGACTGAGGCTCACAGCCTTGTCTAGAATCTGGAGGAACAGTGGTTTTTCTGCTCACTCCTCATTGAATTCTTTGTTTACTGGAAGGTTAACCTGGTGGTAATAAATTGAACGTGTGACCATGTAAAACTTAAAAGAAAAAGAGAGAAGTGGGTGGGAGTGGGGAAGGAGGGAGGGCATGGTGGGAAGAGGCATTATGTTCTCACAACTGTGGACAGGATGGGCCAGCCTTGTACAGTGGGCAAAGCAGCCAAAGGCAGCACCAGCATCCACATGGGCACCGGTGGGAGTCCTGGCTGCTCCACTTCCACTCCAGCTCCCTGTTTAGCCTGGGAAAGCTCCTGTAGATGGCTCCAGTGTTGGAGCCCTGGCACCCATGTGGGAGACCTGAGAGAAGCTCCATCTCCAGCTCTTGCCAGGCACTGCCTCAGCCACTGCAGCCATTGGAGGAGAGACCAGCAGATGGAAGGGAACTCTATGCAACTGTGTGTGTCTGTCTGTCTGTCTGTGTGTAAAACACGACTTTCAAAAAGCAAACGAAATTTATTAAATTACTGTAGATATGAAATTGGTTTCTTACATAAAATTTTATAATCACCAGTATTTAAAATATTTTTCCTTGTAATAATTGTAGTGTTCTCTGTTTTGTTCTATGAATCTACACTGATGTCCAGCTTTGAAATCTCAGAAAGAATAATTGACTTCCTTTAGAACAGTAGGGACATGGTCATGTCTGTGCTGCAACCGCCAAGGAGGAGGAAATGAGGGAGCCTCAGAGGAGTCAGCCTGGCCCCTTCCACCCGACCCTGCAGGACCTTCAAGCCTGGCTGCTCTGAGAATCACTCTCAGCAGATGGGGCCCAGGAGGAGCAGCTGGGGCAGCCCAGCCTCACACTCCTGCTTTCCTGGGGGGTTTTTGTTAGGGCTTGGAACACCGTGGTATCAACATTATTGTAATTATAATCCTGTTGACAGTAGTAAGTGGCAGCATCGGCACACTGCACGCCACTGATGGTGAGAGTGAACTGTGTCCCAGATCCACTGCCGCTGAACCGTGATGGGACCCCAGATGCCAGAGTGGATGCCCTGTAGATCAGGAGCTTGGGAGGCTGCCCTGGTTTCTGCTGATACCAGGCTAACCAACTGCTAATGCTCTCACTGGCCTGGCACTTGATGGTGACTGTGCCTCCCACAGCTGCAGACACGGAGGCTGGAGTCTGGGTCATCACAATTTGGGCAAATGTGGCACCTGAGAAGGGAAAGAGAAACACCGAGACCACACTCATCCTCACGTTCTAAGAGGACGCTCCTGCAGAGACGGGCAGCCCTGGCCACACTGCCTGAGGCCGTTCCTGCTGCTGGCCTTCCTTACCTGGGAGCCAGAGCAGCAGGAGCCCCAGCAGCTGAGTGGGGGCCCTCGTGTCCATGCTGGGTCCTGCCTGGCACTGCCTCCTGCATGGGGCGGGAGCAGCCTGCTCCTAAATGCCCAGAGAGGTGGGCGGTGCTCTGGGGACATGCAAATGAGCAGGGGCGGGGCAGGGCTGTGCCCAGCTGAAGGGCCCAGGGAAGCTCAGAACTCAGCCCAGGGGCTGTGTCTCCACTGCCCCAGCTCAGACCAGGGCTGCACACGTTTACATGCAGTGCACATGTTTATACCAGGATATGTCACATCCCAAAGTCACTGAGGGACACTTACAAAAATTTAGCTGAACTGATGACCTGATCCTATAATCTATTCATGGTTATTTGATTCTATAGAAGAAAGTCCATTTTCTAGGAAATACTTAGTTACACCTTAAAACTGAGGTCATTGTCTTTTCTTGTTTTTCCTCTGATGCCCTCACATTGTCCCCTCACGGCAGACCACTGTACCAGGGAGATGGTCTCTGAGAGATGAGACTTCTGTCCCACACTCACCTCTGTACTGACTCAGAATAAACATCCTCAGAATAAGCGGCTGCCATAGAGAGACCAGGACTCAGAAGGAGAACGCAAGTGCTTAGATGAGAGATCACACACCGATTTGACTCTCGGCTCACCATGGGAGCTTTCTCTTACCATGTTCCATCAGATTAGCCTCCTAGATAATATGGTCCCTCTCAAATTGGCTCTAGCCCTCAAACGTCAACACCTCACCTTTCTGTGTAATCGAGCATAGCCCATGTATGACCTTTACAGTCAATCAAAGTGGTACCCTCCATGGTATGTTTAACCCTGATATCATTCAAGACCTTTATCACTTCCGTGAGAGTTTGGGAAAATGGAAGGAGATCCCATAGGCTCAAGCTTTTCTGTCTTCAATCTAAACCTTCTATGCCTACTTCCTGCTCTCTGGCCCAGGTCCTATTGGCTTCCTAAGTTCCCACTAGAGGCCAAGGGCCTGAGCCGAAATGTCTGCCTTCTATGTTTGGGGCCCCAACTCTTCACTGTCTCGGCTCCCTGTACCTCCCCCTCCCACCCGGGAGTTCTGACTTTATCTTAGCACCAGGCCTGGTCCAAAGTCTCCTCTCCCAGTCTTACCAATGATCTTCTGGCAAGTTTGGGGATGGCTGTCTCCATGCTGTCACTCTCCAAACCTTGTCCTCCAACTGGTCTTTTGCCCCTCCCTCTCTCCCCTCTCTCCTTCCAGTTTTACCATAAGAAAAGCGAGGGAGTGGTAATTCCATCCTAAGCTCCCTGCTTACAGAGAAACAAATTAGGTATCCCACACTTCTGATGGCTATTTGTTTTATCTTGAGCAAGCCAGACAGGAAAATCAGGTCTCTTGATCTCCACTTCTTGTCCTTGGTGCTTCGACCTTTGGCCCACAGGCACTTTGGGAACTGACTGGCAGCTGCCTGTACTTTTGCTTCAGAGGCAGTCCCAAGTGGCTGACTGTTGGCTATAACATCATGGGCCTAAGGTGTTTCTGGTGTAAAAAAAAAAAAAAGCAACTGTAACTAGACACTGAGTTTGAAGAAATTTCTCTCTTTGAATCTAGGAAGATCAGTACCTTTAAAAATATTGCTTTGTCACTTGCTGAACTTATTTTGCAATTTATTTTAACAGGTTTCTAGGCAATCAGTACTCAATGAAACAGCAATGGGTGATTAGTACTTGTTTTAGATGAATGCAATTTTAATTTTCATTGCATTCAGATAGAGATATAATATAATATCAGCATCTTAAGTCATTGAGGTGTAAGTGCTAATTTAAATTGGGTAAAGACAAATGAGAAAATGTGTCCAAAAGTAAACTTTGGTACTCAGCATGTTATATTCTATAGAAGAACTAATTGGGTTTGTTAAACAAATATGTTTTCACAAACTATCCATGAAAAATAGTTCAACACTGCTTAAAATAACTCAGGCTGAAATTCATGTTTCCTTATTCAAAATTCTTGTCTTAATGTGGAGATTTTTTTAACAGGTAAATCAAGAACATTGGCAGATGGGGGACCAGTGCTGTGGCTCACTTGGTTAATCCTCCACCTGTGGCACCAGCATCCCATATGGGCAACGAAGAGCAGAAAGTAATCTGAATCAATTGGTAACCTAAAAAACAAGAGTTTAAAAAGAATTGTCAAAATTGTTTTATTGTTCTATCACTTATGTTATATGTGTATACATATTGTATGTCTACATGGGAAAATTCATTAAGAACTTTATTTTTTGGCTTATAGATAAAAAATCGTCCATAAATTTAAACTGCTAAAATTAATCAAAGATACCTTTGATTCATGTGACCTGAATCTCTATATCAGATATTTTAACTTAGTTGGTAGAAAGAAACTATGAAGGTTTCTCTATGTTTGTGCTTGAATTTGCTGGTTAAACAAGCTACACCATGTTAGATATTTAAGAGATGTTTCCAAATACATGTGTTCTTAACATATATGGAAGGCATTGGACCTTCTGGTAAATGTGTCCTAAGTTGTCATTTAATGGTTGAAATTATTTGCTAAGTTTTCATTTGATAATGCTATGGTCAGTAAGCAATCTGGGACTTGCTCCCTCATCTCTCTATTCTAAGCCCAACTTGTCCTCTCATTTCTCTATTCTCTTCAAGGTAGGAAACTAACTCTATTCCGACAGACTCTCCAAGATACACAATTTGATTTTTAGACCTTAAAAAGGGGATGGCTAACAGATTTCTGTAATAGCATAGCTAAAAGGAAAGCTTAAATTATAATTTCACAGCTAGATTTACTTCGCCATGGGCACAGTAAACAGGCAAAACGTCCCTTTCATACAAAAACAGGGAGAGAAAGTTTGAAAGTGAGGACATAGCTTTCCTCATGTGCATTGTCTACCTCAGGGAAAACCACGATCAGAACATGCCTGTGACTATAAACTTCTAGTTTAAGTCACCAAATCCCAGCTTCAGGAGCTTCCAGACACCACAGCCCTGCTACCTCCAGGGTTTCTTCCAGGGAGACCTCAGAGCTCCTAACCTCAACAATAGTACCTGGATTTGAGCCAAAGAGAATGGAATAATTCATTACAGCAACAATTCACCAGGCAAACACAAAGGAAGTAAACGCCTTTCACCTCCCTCCATGATCCTGCTTTGACATCCCAAAGCTTTATTTGTTCTCATTGGGTGTCTTTACAAGAGGCAAATGGCAGTTTATTGTGAGGGGAGTTAGCACAGCATTCTCTCAGATACAGATCTGCTGGGTGAAACACTTGGATGATCTCTCTTCAGTCTAGGCAGAGGGATCAGCAAGCAAAGTCACTTGCAGTGTGAAATGCTTATAAGAGAACTGTATTTGGTGGACAAATTGCAGAAGGAACTGCATGACAGGTGTGAGCCAACATGGACTGAAGCAGGGGTGCAGTGAACGGTGCATCTCACACCATCCTGGTTGTGCCTCTGGTCCTGCTGTGTAAGACAGGGCCTCCTCTATAGAGGGAACATTGCCATGTGGAATGAAAATACAGAGAGATTTGCAGACCTGGGTTGGATCTAGCCTGCGTGTTCAGTCACCATTGTATTCTAGACAAACGATCCATGGCTCTGAGATTTGACCATGAGACAAGCAGAATTCTGGTCTATCAATCAGCTCCTGTAGGCAGTGCCCTAAACAGAGGGGTGTGGGAAAACCACCAGTGAGTGCTGCAGGCAGTGAGAGCACCAGCGCCCCCACCCCAGGGCTTCCAGGACAGGGCTGAGGACAGGAGGGGCAGCACCTGTGCCTTCTTCCCCAGAGGTGCTTGGCCTCTAGGAGAGATCTGAGAGTCTCTGTGTCCACGATCTCCTTCTCTGATAGCCGTTCTCCCAGGAAATTAAAGGCTATCATAAGACTCCCTCACTTCATTTAAACTATTTCTTCTTGCCATACCTATAATATTTTCTATTTGCTGTATGAATACAAAATGATACAAAACAGTCAAATACTCCAGTAGAATAATTGCTGTCCTTAAAATAGTAGGGACATAACCAAGTCTGTGCTGCTGCCACCAAGGAAGAAATGAGGTAGCCTCTAGGAGTCACCCTGGCCCCTTCCACCTGCCCCAGTAGGGACCTTCAAGCCTGGCTGCTCTGAGAATCACTCTCAGCAGATGGGGCCCAGGAGCAGCAGCTGGGGCAGCCCAGCCTCACACTTCTGCTTTCCTCGGGGGGGAGGGAGTTGTTAGGGCTTGGAACACTGTGGTACCAACCACTATTATAATAACCGCCTTGACAGTAGTAAGTGGCAGCATCGTCACACTGCACGCCGCTGATGGTGAGAGTGAACTGTGTCCCAGATCCACTGCCACTGAACCGGGATGGGACCCCAGATGCCAGTTTGGATGCTTCGTAGATCAGGAGCTTGGGAGGCTGCCCTGGTTTCTGCTGATACCAGGCTAACCAACTGCTAATGCTCTCACTGGCTTGGCAATTGATGGTGATTGTGCCTCCCACAGCTGCCTCCACGGAGGCTGGAGTCTGGGTCATATCGATGGCACATCTGGCACCTGAGAAGGGAAACAGAAACACAGAGACCACACTCATCCTCACGTTCTAAGAGGACGTTCCTGCAGAGATGGGCAGCCCTGGACACACTGCCCGAGGCCGTTCCTGCTGCTGGCCTTCCTTACCTGGGAGCCAGAGCAGCAGGAGCCCCAGCAGCTGAGTGGGGGCCTTGTGTCCATGCTGGGTCCTGCCTGGCACTGCCTCCTGCATAGGGCGGGAGCAGCCTGCTCCTAAATGCCCAGAGAGGTGGGCGGTGCTCTGGGGGCATGCAAATGAGCAGGGGCGGGGCAGGGCTGTGCCCAGCTGAAGGGCCCAGGAAAGCTCAGAACTCAGCCCAGGGGCTGTGTCTCAGTTGACCCAGCTCAAACCAGGGCTGCGCAAGTGTACCTGTAGTGCACATGTTTCTACCACAAGATGTGACATCCCAAAATCTCTGAAGGACTTTTACCAACACTTTAACTGAGCTGGAAGACAAGTTGTTGTCATTTATTCTTGGTTATGTTGGGATTCTGTAGGAGAAAGTCACTTTTCTAGAGAATAGTTAACACCTAGGGCCATGTCTTTTCTTGTGTATCCTGATGCCCTCACGTTGTCCCCTCACGGCAGACCGCTGCACCAGGGAGATGGTCTCTGAGAGACGAGACTTCTGTCCACACTCACCTCTGTACTGACTCAGAATAAACATCCTCAGACCAAGCGGCTGCCAGAGAGAGACCAGGACTCAGAAGGAGAACGCAGGTGCTTGAGATGAGAAAGTGTTAGGTAGGAAGTCAGAAATGAGCTTATGAGTGTGTGACAAAGGCCTAAGGAAGTGACATATAGGTCCAGCATCCGCATCTCAAAGTCATCCTGATAACTTTCAGGTGCAGCCCCATATCTGCCTTTCAAAGTCCTGCCCGATCCTGATGACCTTCCAGGGTCCTGCCCCTTCTACCCGATCACCTTCCAGGTGCAGCCCAGTACCTGCACTTCAAACATCCTGCCCGAATCCTATGACCTTCCAGGGGGTCCTGCACATTCTACCTGATAACCATCCTTCCTCTAAGGCGGGGTGACACCAGCCAGGCTTCCCCTGTCTGATAACTTCAGGAGGAAAACTCAGAAAGGAATTTTTTGTATTTACATCCAGCAAGTCCCTTGTCCCAGGAGGAGAAGAAGGAGAAGGAGAGGGAAGGCAAGACCCATTCCCTTAAAAACCCTAGCCAAAATGTGAACTACCACACTCTCTCTCAGGTCCTGTCTGGAGAGGTGCCCATCCATCCTTAGGGATGTCCCTACTCTAATAAACCTTGCTATTTTGCATTCCACTACTCTCTGTCTCATGCCTGAATTCTTTCTGGCGTGAAAACTAGGATCCTTTGCTTCTCCAGCAACATTTCTGGCGACCAGGAAGGGATTTTAAGAAAACATCCAGGCCGGCGCCGTGGCTCAATCCTCCATCTGCAGCGCCGGCACACTGGGTTCTAGTCCCGGCCGGGGCACCAGATTCTGTCCCGGTTGCCCCTCTTCCAGGCCAGCTCTCTGCTGTGGCCCAGGAGTGCAGTAGAGGATGGCCCAAGTGCTTGGGCCCTGCACCCATATGGGAGACCAGGACAAGCACCTGGCTCCTGGCTTTGGATCAGCGCAGTGCGCTGGCCACAGTGCACTGGCCGCAGCGGCCATTGGAGGCTGAACCAATGGTAAAGAAAGACCTTTCTCTCTCTCTCTCTCTCTCTCTCTCTCTCTCTCTCTCTCTCACACTGTCCACTCTGCCTGTCAAAAAAAGAATAAAAAAAGACATCCCTTCCCTCTAGTGGGACTGGATCTGTGGGAGTGACCATTGATCATCCGGAACCCCACAGCTCTCTGAGAACATGGAGAGCCCCTGGTAACGGCTTAGCTACAGCTGAAACTGCAGAGAGATTGTAAGGAATGGGAGGGCAACTAGGAAGGGCAGTTGGCAGAGAGCCAGGAGACCCCCTGAGCTTGCTTTGGCTTCCTAGTAGCCGGACTGCGACCCGAGGACTTGGCCTCTCTCTTGGAGGGATGTTTGGTCATGCTGCCTACTGCTACATGAGCAGGGCTTAGCTTCCATGGAGGCTAATATTGGCTCTCCAGGTAAACTCAGACAGCTAGGTAGTGGGCAATCATGAGCGATAGGAGATTCTGAACACCCACTAGCCCCCAGACATCAGGGCCTTTCGCTGTGCTCTCCTCCAGTTGAGATGCCTCACAGGCACAGCTGAGATTTCTGATGAAGATGAGGGCACTGGATCACATCTTTTCCTCTGTCACTTTTCCCCCTTCCTCCTCCCTCTCTGTCTCCTCCCCTCTCTTTGTTTCTCCTCATCTCCATTCCTATGCTGCTGGCCACCAGGAGGGGAGAGGGAAATTCCACAGGTCTCTCCACCCAAGGAAGGAAAAAACCTTGATCTGATAGATAACTTGCTCCAACCTGGCAAATAGGTTTTCCATCTTTGCAGCTTATGGCAGTTTTCGTGTGCCTTGAAAAGTTTTTTTGTGCATTTTTTCTTGTTGTTGCTAAGCTTTGATTGCCTGAGAACTGAATCTAAGAAGGAGCTAAAGTTAACTGTTTTTAATTGACTGAGTGATTGCAGTAGCCTTGAATGGATCTGGCTTTGGTTGAAATATTCCAGTTGAATGGATTAAGGTCTCACCCCTATTTTCTTTCAATTGGGAAACCAGCTCTCCTTACCACCACGTGACTCACCACTAGGATGCATTCTCAGAAACTGATCTCAGTTCAACCCCAGGGTCTTAAAGAAGGAATTGCTAGTTTCCCTCTGTAACAACGTTTGGTCACAATATAAACCAGGTGATCAGAGAGTGTGGCCAGGAAGTGGGACTTTAGATTCTAATACCACTTCTCATTGATATCTATACTGCCGTGAGCATGGTAAATGGACAGAAATCCCTTATGTACAGGTCTTTTGGCACTCAGGAAAAATCATGAGCTCTGTCAAAGTTGCAAACTGGACTCAGCAATGCTAACTTCATTTGATCTACTATCAGGAGTGCACTGTAAAGCTAAGCCAAAAGAGCTGCCACCACAAGATAGTGCTCTCATAGATGCCTGGAAGCCAGCACGCCCTCAGCCTCCTGTAAAGCCAACAGCCCTTCCTTGCTCAGAGTGTCAACCCCCGAGCCCGAGCGTGAGCCCGAGCGTGAGCGTGAGCCTGGGCATGAGCATGGAGGGTGCAGGAATGTTTCCCCTACAGGAAGTGGTAGGACCCAATAGCCCCACAAAAATACAGGTCCCCTTTAAAATGCAGGATTTAAATGAGATGAAAACAGAAATGGGAAGCTTCACTGAGGACCCCAACAGGTGGTGAGAGGGATGGTATAACTGGTATGTTTGAGCTTACATGGAAGGACATAGCATTCCTTCTAAACACTATCCTAACTCATGGGGAAAAGCAGATGGTGTCGCAGCATGTCAATGATTATGCAAACGCCTTGCATAGGCAAGATGAGGGACACCCAATGGCGGAGGTAGCGATCTTAATTAAGGAAGCTTCATGGAACTATAACACTCCTGAGGGAAGGAAAGGTAGAGACCACATGCTGACTTGTCTTCTAGCAGGACTAAGGGCAGCCAGTAAGGCAAGACCAAAGAACTTTAATAAACTATCAATGATAGAACAGGGGCCGCAGGAAAATCCAGCTGCCTTTCTAGAAAGGTCAAAGAGGGTCTTGATAAGTATACTGATTTAGATCCTGACTCTGCTGTAGGAAATGCTATACTAGGGGACAGATTCCTAACTCAAGCCACCCCTGATATTAGAAGAAAGCTTCAGAAATTAGGGATGGGACCAAGCACCCCCTTGGCTGACATTATCAAGGCTGCTTCTACCATTTATTTTAACAGAGACCAGGAGGAGGAGGATGAGACAAACAAAAGGAAGAGTGTAAGGATAGGAGCGAGACAAACAAAAGGAAGAGTGTAAGGATAGGCAGCAGGCCCAGTTGATAGCTGCTTTACATGATAATTACCATCAAAGGGACCCAGCAAGGCCAGCCCACCTCCAAGTGGTAACTGCTTTTGCTGCAGGAAGCCAGGGCACTGGGCAAGAGGCTGTCGTAGCAGCAGCCGGCTTCCAAAGGAGCCCTGTCCACTCTGCAAAAAGCCTGGCCACTGGAAGCGAAACTGTCCCGAGAGTCAAAGGACCCCTGGTTCAAGAGTGCAAAACCTATTGGCCCTAAACTGAAGGAGCCCTTTGCTCTGTCAGGTTCCCAAAGCAACCATCACCATCGAGGGGGCAGAGCCTAGAGTCGCAGTTGATGTGGCAGGTAGGACCGTAAATTTTGTCTTAGACACGGGAGCTGCCTATTCTGTACTCGTTTCCTATTCTGGCCAACACTCCTCACAGTCCAGCCAAGTAATGGAAGTCAACAGGGTCACAGGGTCCCCTCCCTAAGGAGGTGCACACCCCCTTTATGTTGCCTTTGGGGGAAGGCCATATTTTCCCATCAGTTCCTAGTAATGGCTGAGTGTCCCACACCCCTATTGGGAAGGGACCTTCTAAGTAAGTTGGGGACTCGAGTGACTTTCTCTGCACATGATGATGGCCAAACTCCTACTATTGCCATATGCCTCACCTGTCTCCTGACATACCATGTAAAGAGATAGAGCTACAAGTTAACCCACAGGCTTGGGCCTCAGACATTCCTTGCTGGGCCTTGAAGGCCCGCCCAATCATTATTAACTTAAGGATCCTAATAATTTCCCAAATTGGAAACAATATCCTACAAAGCCAGAAGCTAGAGAAGGTCTACAGCCACTAATGGACAAGTTCCTAAAGCATGGGTTGTTAACACCCTGCAATTCCCCTTGCAATATGCCAATCTGGGCCAGTGCCGTGGTTCACTTGGCTAATCCTCCACCTGTTGGGCCGGTACCCCAGGTTCTAGTCACAGTTGGGGCACTGGATTCTGTCCTGGTTGCTCCTCTTCCAGTCCAGCTCTCTGCTGTGGCCTGGAAAGGCAGTGCAGGATGGCCCAGGTGCTTGGGCCTTGCACCTGCATGGGTGACCAGAAGGAAGCACATGGCTCCTGGCTCCAGATCGGTGCAGAGCACCGGGTGTAGAGCCATTTGGGGGGGTGAACCAATGGAAGGAAGACTTTTCCCTCTGTCTCTCTCTCTCTCTCACTGTCTAACTCTGCCTGTAAAAAAAAAAAAAAAAAAAAAAAAAAAAGCAATGTGCCAATCTGCAAGTTAAAAAGAAACATGGAGAATACAGATTAGTTCAAGACTTAGGGGTCATTAATGAGGCAGTAATACCCATTCACCCTATTGTGCCCAATCCCTGTACCTCCAGGGACTAAATGGTTTTCAGTCTCAGACCTTAAGGAGGCTTTTTCCTGTATTCCTATAGACCCCTCCTGTCAGTTTTTATTTGCTTTCGAATGGGTCAATAGAAGGAACTTAAAGCAACAGCTAACCTGGACTGTATTACTACAGGGCTTCTGGGATGCACCACACCTAGTTGGGCAGGCCCTTCCAGAGGACCTCAAGGACCTATCTCTTGAGGGGGTGGGACAATACTCCAGTACATAGACGACTTGCTTATCTGTTCCCCACTCGAGACTCTGGCCTTCAGCATTTAATCAAAACCCTTAACTTCCTGGCAGAACGTGGCTACCGAGTATCCAAGAAGAAGGCACAGCTGGTCCGCCAGGAAGTTAACTATTTAGGGCTCATCCTCACTCCTGGGGAGAGGAGACTAGCCCCAGAGAGAATACAGGCCATACAGCAAATCCCCACATCTACCACTTTAAGGCAACTCTGAGCATTCCTCGGACTGACTGGGTATTGTAGGTTATGGATTCCAAAATATGGAGAAGTAGCAAGGCCTCTCTACCAGGCCCTAAAAGACAGCCCAGAACAAGGCCCCCTCCTCAGGGAGAAAGAGCAAATTACAGACTTTGCTCAGCTAAAGGATGCTATGACTAAAGCCCCTGTGCTAGGACTGCCAAACCCAGAGAAACCCTACCAGCTGTATGTCACTGAGAGGCAGGGAGTTGTCTTAGGAGTGTTATCTCAGGATCTGGGACCTGTTAAGTGACCTGTGAGCTACTTTTATGAAACCTTAGACATGGTTGCATAAGGATGGCCTCACTGCCTAAGGATGATAGCAGCAGCTGCCTTGCTGACAGAGGAGGCTTCTAAAATTACATGAAGACAAAATATTGCCCTTTATACCTCACATCAAATAAATTCTCTATTAGAGCAAAAGGACTCTCACTGGCTCACAGATAGTAGAATACTAAAATATCAGGTCCTCCTTCTAGAAAACTCTCAGGTAAAAATAATGCATTGCTCCACTTTGAATCCAGCTACCTTAATGCCAGTTCCAGGGGAAAGTGGTGGTAAAGCCATACTGCCCTGAAGACCAGCAGGATCCTGAACCTAAAGATACCTGGTCAATGGAGCCTCTGGAAGATTTGCGCTTCCTCTTTAAAAGGAGCCCAGATAAATAAAGATGCCGTGCCCACACCTTCCTTTTTTCTTTCTACTGGCATGCTTCCCACCCGTACTCCTAACTGATGCCTCACCCTTTATTAGGCCACTGCAGGCTGCACTTTATTGGCCAACACGTCCTATGGCCACTCCTGCTGGATTTGCCTGGAGACACGGGGCTCATCTGGGGAAGCATGGCCAACCTCTCTAAGGGAATAGGCTCAGACAGAAGGATATATATACTACTCAACTTCTACTGGGCCTCAGGGTGTTCACACATCAATTAAAAAAGATGACCTCTCATATCCTGTTATAGGACCTATCTATACTAAGGTCACACTAAGGGCAAAAGCCCCCCTGTGCCTCAGCTTTAATGGCCGATTCTCATTGGGGCAACATAGGAATAGATAATTGCTCCCTCATTCATGAGGATGGCAAGTTGGCCCGGACTTTCATCGACACCTCTAGATGGGTAATGTTCTGGGAAGATCAGATGAGCAGTACTTCCCACAACAACACCCCACATTTTAGTCCACTAACTGCAGCTTCCTTTGTTGCCACCTACTTCTTCAAAGGCACCACTACTGAAAATTCCCAACTTAGTATATACCACCTCTCTGGATGCCTCCCTCCCACAGGGGGGATATACTTTGTCTGCGGGACTCTTGCTTACCAATGCTTACCTTCTAACTGGACAGGGCTCTGTACCATGGCCTATGTCCTGTCTACTATATCTGTTGCTAATGCTTCAGCCCCTACACCGATTCCCTTACACACTACTTCTCAACTCTCCAAGAGGATTTCCCCTCTAATCCCTGTCCTGGTAGGGATTAGCATGGTGGCTGGAGTGACACGAGTTGCTACAGGCACAACAGGGGCAGTATCAGCAAACAATATGTCTACTAGCCTCTCCTCCAAACTGGCTGGTCTTAACACCCAAATAGCAGCTTCTCTCTTCACCCTCCAAACAGATCAACTCTTTGGCTGCTGTTGTTCTCCAAAACAGACAAGCACTGGACATGCTAACTGCGGCTCAGGAAGGTGTCTGTGCCATGCTCCGGGAAGAAGGTTGCTTCTGGGTCAATCAGACTGGACAGGTACAAACCCAAATTCGTACTTTCCTGGACAAAGCCAAACAGCTCCAGGACCAGGCTAAGAAGGGCTGGGATTTCTGGCCTGACATCTGGTCATGGAAATCCTGGCTATTGCCTATCCTTGGCCCTGTAACTTCTGTAATCTTGCTGCTTCTCTTTGGACTGTGCATTTTTAATTCCTTCGTTCATTTCGTCTCTAACGGAATAAAAGCTGTCGAACTTGAAATGTTCATCAGACAAGGCTTCCAGCCCATGCATTTGGACAACCTGAGCAGCCCTCTGGACAGAGCAGGAGAGTCTTTCCAAGGCTACTGTCACATACCATAGGACAGAGAGCAAGAGGAAATACCTATATCCATCTCTATGCCCGTATGTCATCTTGGAAGTAGCTACAGAAAACGGAACTCAATCCATTTATCCCAAAAAGAATTATGGGTATCTCTCTCTTGAGGGGGGAATATTAGGTAGGAAGTCAGAAATGAGCTTATGTGTGTGTGACAAAGACCTAAAGAATTGACATTTTCAGTGCTCCAGCCCGCATCTCAAATCATCCCAATAACCTTCCAGGTGCAGCCCAGTATCTGCTTTTCAAAAGTCCTGCCAGGATCCTGATGACCTTCCACAAGGTCCTGCCCCTTCTCCCTGGCCTGATAAACATCCTTCCTCTAAGGTGGGGCTAGGCCAGCCAGGCTTCCCCTGTCTGATAACTTCAGGGGGAAAAACTCAGAAAGGAATTTTTTGTATTTACATCTAACAAGTCCTTTGTCCCAGAAGGAGAAGGAGAGGGGGAGGGATGGCAAGATCCATTCCCTTAAAAACCCCAGCCTAAATGTGCACTATGCACTCTCTCAGGTCCTGTCTGGAGAGGAGCCCATCCGTTCTTACGATGTCCCTACTCTAATAAACCTTGCTATTTTGCTTTTCACTACTCTCTGTCTCATGCCTGAATTCTTTCTTGTGCGAAGACAAGGACCCTTTGCTTCTGTGGTAACATGTGTACCTCTGACTTTCAGTGTGGTTCTGCTGGACGTCACTGCGGCAGGGCAGCTTCTGCTTTCTCTATTTCCCTAATGGCCTTGGTGTGATGTAAAAGAGCAATAGATATAACACACTTCGAGGGGAATGGCTGTACATGGATCCGTGCCACACACTGGGAGCCCAACACGGAGTTCTCGGCCCTGATCTTGGCCTGGTCCAGCCCCAGCTGTAAGGGTCATCTGGGGAAAGACGAGTGTATGGAAGATTCACTTTCTCTCTCTGTCTCTCTCTGTCTCTGCCTTCCTCCCACTCAGTCACTCACATTTTGCAGCTCATCAATGCTCACTCTTTCAAGTAAATAAAAAAATATTTTGAAAAATGGAAAGGGTGAACATTTCAGAAAATTATCTTCACAAGAAATAAATATTAACAACAGTACAAGACACCCTTACTAAATTGGGTTCCTCTTTATATATCCAGTGTCTGGGCACTGATTTTTTTTTTTTTTTTTTTTTTTTTTGCCAGGCAGAGTAAGACACTGTGAGAGAAAGAGACAGAAAGAAAGGTCTTCCTTCCACTGATTCACTCCCCTAATGGCTGCCATTAGGCTGGAGTTGCGCCGATCCCAAGCCAGGAGCTGGGTACTTCCTCCCAGTCTCCCATGCAAGTGCAGGAACCCAGGCACTTGGGCCATCCTTCTCTGCCCTCCCAGGCCACAGTAGAGAGCTGGACTGGAAGAGAAGCAACCAGGACTAATACCCACGCCCCAACCGGGACTAGAACCCAGGGTGCCGGAGCCACAGGTGGAGGATTAGCCAAGTGAGCCACAGTGCCAGCCAAGGGCACTGATTTTTCCACTGACCTGTGTGTTCACTGGTTTCATGCCTCAGCAATTTGAGAAATTTAAAAAGCTTCTTCCTCAACCAAAGGACAACGTTTCAATCTGACGTTACTGAGACTACAATTAATTAACTTTTTCAGGAAGCACAAAAGTTGAACTGCCTGATGCGTTCCCTCTGCTTCTGCCCCAACACAGGAGGATGCACTAAGTGGACCTGGACACACACTGCCCACCTGTCCCAATATATAGCAGTGCTTCGGGGAGGCCTCTCACATGGACCAGAGTGGGAGCAGTTGTAGACCGTTGTATGTTATTACCTGCCCTGCTCACTAAAATGAAAGATCTATGGGATGAAGGGCTCTGTTCAATTTTACAATTCTTCTATGCCTAGGAGATTGTGATACTGTTCACTGTGAGCCACTGTGTGCAAACAATGAAGCTACTATTGGTTCAATTCAATGAGAATTTGCTATTTGATTTTGAATTGAATGAAGAACTGCTCAAGCAGGGATTGAAAGCAGACGGGATTCCACCTCTCACCACAGAGGGCGCCAGTGCACCTCAGGTCTGGTAGTGACAGAGGGACTGGGAGGAAGAGACTCATACCTTGACTAGACTCTTGAGGAATTGTGTTTTTTCTGCTACTCCGTGTTGAATTTTGTTTAGTGGAGAGTTAAGCTGGTGATTATAGAGTGAAAGTATGTCAGTGTAAAATTTAAACAAAACAGAAGAGAAGTTGGGGTGGTTTGAGAATGGGAGGACATGGTGGGAAGTGCCATTATGCTCTCACAACTCTGGATAGGGTGGGCCAGCCTTGTGCAGTGGGTAAAGCCGCCCTATGCAGCGCCAGCATCCCACAGGGGCACCGGTGGAGTCCTGGCTGCTCCAATTCCAAACGAGCTCCCTGCTAATGGCCTGGGAAAGCACCAGTGCATGGAACAAGTGTTTCAGCCCTGACACCCATGTGGGAGATGTGAAAGAAGTTCCATGCCCCAGCTCTTGCCAGGCACAGCCTCAGCCAGTGCAGCCATTGGAGGAGTGAATCAGCAGATAGAAGTGAATTCTCTCTCTGTCACTGTGTGTGTATGTCTCTGTGTGAGTGTAAAGCATGTTTAAATAAGCAAACAAAACTTTTTTTAAAAACTGTACATATAAAAAAACTGTAGATATGAAATTGGTATCCTTTATAAATTTTTCTAATTTACAGTATTTAATATATCTTTCCTTGTAATATCTATAATGTTTTCTCATTTGCTCTATGAATCTCAAATAATGCACTAGTTTCAAATACTCAGAAAGAATAATTGTTTTCCTTTAAAACAGTAGGGACATGGTCATGTCTGTGCTACTGCCACCAAGGAGGAGGAAGGAAGGAGCCTCAGAGTGAAAGGAGCCAAGAGCCACCATAAAAAAAATGGGGCTCCTGAGACAAACCGTTCCAGAGACGGCCTTGGGAAATGGGGAGTAAACCGGTTCACAGAGAAAGCAGTCAGCTACTAACCAGAGATACACAGAACACCTGCCTTGTAGATAAGCCCCTTCCCTACGCTTGCTCAAGGTTAACTAAAAAAAGCTACAAGGCACGTAGCAACCTATTCCTCTCTCCTAGAAACCCCCTCCCCTAATGTATCCCTTTGACCTAGTACTTTTCCACCGACATTACCACTTTTAGACTGCCATACAAGGCCCGCTACTGAAAATTATCCAATGAACTTACGCCAGCCTATAATATGTTAATTTTGTGGTTTTGCCCTTTAAAAGCTGTGTGAGATAGCTGCTCGGGGCTCCTCTCGCTTGCTTGCTGCTTGCAGCAGTAGAGGGCCCATTTGTACAAATGAAATAAATTACCTCCTGTTCTATTGCATCGTCTGGTCCGGAGTCTGTGTTTCTGGGGTCGTCACAAGAGGACACCGCTTTTGGGGTCCTACATCTGGGGGCTCGTCTGGGATTTGGGGGACCCCAGACTCCCACACTCCATCGGCCAGACGGAGGTAAGTTTGCTTACTTGTGTATCATTGTAACTGTGGTTTGTACTGTTTGTCCTTGTCTGCCAGGACGACGTGGAATCCGTCCTGGGGCGCCTGTACAGGCTCAGTACTGACTGGACCAAAGGGGAGACAGACGTGTCGTGAGGCCCCTGGTCCAACCCTGGAGGACGCTCCAGTGGTGGTCTGGGAAGGAGGGAAAGAGAGTGATTCCCTTCTTCAAAGGGAGAGCCTGGCCAAACGGCCGCTCCCTTCTGAGATTTTGGTTTTGGTTTTGTCTCGGTCTGTTGCTGCGCGGCTTGTGATTTCAGACGTGTCCTGAGACCCCTGGTTCAACCCTGGAGAACGCTCCGGTGGTGGTCTGGGAAGGAGGGAAAGAGGGAATTTCCTTTCTTCCAGGGGAGAGCCTGGCTAGACTGCCACTCCCTTCTGATAGTTTCGGTTTTGTCTCGGTCTGTTGCCGCACGGCTTGTGATTTGTGTTCTGTGTGTCACTGTTTTTGTTGTCCTTTATCTCTTACTGTCTCCCCCATCTGTTTTTATTGTTGTGTTTGATTGCTAGATGTATACTTGTATGAAAAATGTGGATTGTATTCTTATAATGTGTTAATTATGTCTACCTCTCAATGCAACTCTAGGGCCAAATGTAAGGACAAATTTTTGGGCTGGAGAGGCTTGTACCTAGATTTGGCTCTGGTAACCAAGAAACTTTGCTGCCGAATGACCTTCTCCTGCGCCTTGGGAGCCTGGCCAGTTCCCGGGGAGGAGGATAAAGGAATGTTTTCTGATAAACAGGTGGGCATGCTTCATGTCTCGGCTCTCTGGCCAAGACCCGAGATGGGACGCACTGCTTGCCTAAAATCTTGGCAATGAGCCACCCTTGTCCTTGGAGGCTTTAGGGGGGAGCCGGAGCAAGCCTCTGTTGCTGCTGTTTCATCCTGGGGGAACACGCAGTCAAGCTGAATGTTAAATATGCCTGTAATGATTACATGATCAATTGGCTACTGTGATTGAGGTGTTCTGTGACAGTCCCTTTAATGAAAAATTAACAAAATGGATTAATAACAGGACATTCAGGACCTGACGCTCTGCTTGGTATGTCATTACAAAAATCATCAAGGAGGGCTATGCCTGATAAATGAGGGTGCTATAAATGTGGGCAACAGGGACATGTACAAAAATTGTCCAGAAGTCAAAAATCAAAATAAGGCTCTTCCTGGGATTTGCTTCCAGTGCTAAAGGGGAAGACATTGGGCCAATAAATGTCACTCCAAAACTGATAAAGAAGGTAATTCATTAAAAAACAGAGTTCAGGAAACTGGAAGCGGGGCCAGCCTCAGGCCCTCCCTACAGGGATCAGTGGACCATCTTGCTATAGTATCATTAAAGCAATGGAGCCATGTTTATTGCAACATTCTGTTAATCTATGCTCCTTTACCATCTTTCCTCTAAATAATTTTAGTGTGCACTACAAGGCTTGCAGCGTATTTCTTGCAGATTAAAAGTAACTAAGTCTGTGCACAGCAGACAGCTAAAAAGTAATTTACTGTCACAAATTGGCGTAGTTGGCAGGATCTGCAAGTATGCAAAGCAATGCCTTTCTTTAAAAGAAAAACTGAAGTTGCATGTGTAACCTGTGATGTTCCTGGCTGAAAAGACCTTCAGTTCGCCTCTTTGGTGAAGGAATGGGCTCTCTGCTCAGAATCGAGTGAGAATTGGGATGGCAAGTTACAGAGTGCACAGCCTCCACAAGTTATTGAGGTTTTGCTATCAGTGCTGGTGGAAAAGGGGGATGAACTATAGGCTTTGGGGAGGTGAGAATGGATTTTGTTATCTGCATACTGATGCATGTGTAAGCAATTAAAAAAATAAGTACAGGATAAATGTAAATTGGAAAAAAAAAATGCTGCCCTTTTGGAGTCAAACTGCTAGGTAGTGGTAAAAAAATTATATCAAGCTCCTGTACTGCTGCCAGGGCCAACTAAGGTTATTCAGTGTAAACAATACAGAATTCCAGGTGGATATGAGGAAATATCTAAAACAGTAAAAAAATTATCTTAGTGCTGGAGTGATGATTCCCATAATCACTAAAAGGAATTATCTAATTTGGCATGTTAAGAAATCAAATAAAACCTGAAAAATGACTGTGGAGTACAGGGAATTAAACAAAGTTACTCTCCCATTGACTGCTACAGTCCCAGATACCGTCATTTTGATGTAAAAGGTCACAAACATAAAAGCGTGTTCTTGATAAGGAAAGTTAAAAGGAAAAGATATTTTTAAATAAAAGAAGGACATGGTTTGTAAAAATTGTTTATCTTAATGGCTGGTTTATACTGGAATGAAAAAAAAGGGGGGGGGGAGAAGAGAAAGGTTTGAGCAAGTTACAGAAGGTGTGAGAAAGTCACAAAATGTTATGGGAAGAAGAAATCTTTGGTTATTTTCTTTGACATAAAATCAAAATCTGATCCTCTGTTAAAGCAATGAGTTAAAGTAATCTATTATGTTCTCTTGATGTCTCTGTTAAATCCTAACTGCTTAAAAACAGCTGTAAAAAGAGCAATGGTGAAATGGAGGGATCCTATCACCAATCAATGGAATGGACCTGATCCAGTACTGGTATGGGACAAGGGCTCCTAAGGGATGGGTTTTTCCATGTAACCAACATGCCTTTCTGCAATTGCTCCCTGGGCCGTGTGGCCCTGATGCTAACATCTGTATTTACAGCAGCGGATAGAGCACGTCAGTGGCGTGCTTTACCTGAAGACTACAATAACAATGTCATCCTAATAGGAGAGGACACTGCCCTTGCCATGGCTGCATCAGTAGTAAGTGTTCCTGGACTGGCTTTTGGAAATAATCGTGGACTATGAAGGCTTACATGTTTGGTGACCAAAGCAATCAATCTTACTGCTACTGTGCTATCCAATATAGCCAAAGAATTGGATCAAGTTCACTCAGGAGTGCTTTTAAGCCATGCAGCTAACAATTACTTGCTATTAAAAAAAATCATATAAATTATAAATCTGTACCTGGGGGATGTTATTTTAACATTACTAACAATGTGCCATATATAGAGTCTGTTATTGATAAACTTAAGAGTAAAATGCAACATATGTTTATTACTAACCCACTATTCATTTGAAGGGTTTCAATGGATTCATTGGTTATTAATGTTGGCTGGACTGCTACTGCTTTTCCCACTTTGTATGGGATGTCTTCCGTGTGTTCTGCATTTTATGCTGACTTCCCTATAGTATGAATGGACTGAGATTCATCATTTAAAACTTCGTACCAAGCCTCCTTTGTAATCAAAATAATTGATATTTGGCTGTATGTTTCATCTCTCACCTAATGTTGGGCTGGAATGGTACTCAAAGACGGGTAAGACGCTCAGCATCCTGTACCAACCTAAGACAGGGCTCTAGGCCAAGCTGCCAGAGTTACCGATGACGGGTAAGGACAGAGATGACTGAGGGCAACCTAAGACAGAGGCCATTCTCAATTTAATAAAAAAAGAAAAAAATATGGGGACCCATGGCTGGCCATGGGCCCACATGCTAAGGCCTGGCTTGCTAATCATTGGCATTAGTCCTCACGCAACAGTATCAAGCCCTGGCCACCAGTGACCGTATTGAAACCCCTCATTAACGGCACACAATTTTAGGATTAAAATTAGTTCAAAGAGAAAATGGGGGAATGAAAGGAGCCAAGAGCCACCATAAAAAAAATGGGGCTCCTGAGACAAACCGTTCCAGAGACGGCCTTGGGAAATGGGGAGTAAACCGGTTCACAGAGAAAGCAGTCAGCTACTAACCAGAGATACACAGAACACCTGCCTTGTAGATAAGCCCCTTCCCTACGCTTGCTCAAGGTTAACTAAAAAAAGCTACAAGGCACGTAGCAACCTATTCCTCTCTCCTAGAAACCCCCTCCCCTAATGTATCCCTTTGACCTAGTACTTTTCCACCGACATTACCACTTTTAGACTGCCATACAAGGCCCGCTACTGAAAATTATCCAATGAACTTACGCCAGCCTATAATATGTTAATTTTGTGGTTTTGCCCTTTAAAAGCTGTGTGAGATAGCTGCTCGGGGCTCCTCTCGCTTGCTTGCTGCTTGCAGCAGCAGAGGGCCCATTTGTACAAATGAAATAAATTACCTCCTGTTCTATTGCATCGTCTGGTCCGGAGTCTGTGTTTCTGGGGTCGTCACAAGAGGACACCGCTTTTGGGGTCCTACAAGAGGAGTCACCCTGGCCCCTTCCACCTGACCCTACAGGACCTTCAAGCCTGGCTGCTCTGAGAATCACTCTCAGCAGATGGGGCCCAGGAGGGGCAGCTGGGGCAGCCCAGCCTCACACTTCTGCTTTCCTGGGGGGTTTCTGTTAGGGCTTGTATCACCGTGGTATCAGCACTACTACTACTATAATAACCGTATAGACAGTAGTAAGTGGCAGCATCGTCACACTGCACGCCACTGATGGTGAGAGTGAACTGTGTCCCAGATCCACTGCCTTTGAACCGCGATGGGACCCCAGATGCCAGAGTGGAAGCCTTGTAGATCAGGAGCTTGGGAGGCTGCCCTGGTTTCTGCTGATACCAGGATAAGTAGCTACTACTAATACTCTGACTGGCCTGGCAATTGATGGTGACTGTGCCTCCCACAGCCGCAGACACGGGCGATGCAGTCTGGGTCATCACGACGGCACATCTGGCACCTGAGAAGGGAAACAGAAACAGAGAGACCATACTCATCCTCACGTCCTAAGAGGACGCTCCTGCAGAGACAGGCAGCCCTGGCCACACTGCCCGAGGCCGTTCCTGCTGCTGGCCTTCCTTACCTGGGAGCCAGAGCAGCAGGAGCCCCAGCAGCTGAGTGGGGGCCCTCGTGTCCATGCTGGGTCCTGCCTGGCACTGCCTCCTGCATGGGGCGGGAGCAGCCTGCTCCTAAATGCCCAGAGAGGTGGGCGGTGCTCTGGGGACATGCAAATGAGCAGGGGCAGGGCAGGGCTGTGCCCAGTTGAAGGGCCCAGGGCAGCTCAGAACTCAGCCCAGGGGCTGTGTCTCCAGCTGCCCCAGCTCAGACCAGGGCTGCACAAGTTTACTTGCAGTGCACATGCTTCTACTCGGAGAGTTCACATCCCAAAGTCACTGAGGGACACTTTAAAAACTTCAAATGAACTGGAAGATAGCGTAATCTATTCATGATTACATTGGGATTATGTAGGAGAAAGTCGCTTTTCTATTGAATAGTTTATAATTTAAGGCTGAGGTCATTGTCTTTACCTGTTTTTCCTCTGATGCCCTGACATTGTCCCCTCACAGCAGACCACTGCACCAGGGAGATGGTCTCTAAGAGACGAGACTTCTGTCCACACTCACCTCTGAATCTTATCAGAATAAACATCCTCAGAACAAGTTGCTCCTGAGAGAGACCAAGACTCAGAAGGAGATGCAGGTGCTTTGAGGAGAGATCACACACGTGCGCTCTCCCTTATGCAGCCAGAGTTCTGAGTCAAGGATACAGGAGGAATCAATAAGTGTAATTTCAAGGTGTCACGATAGCTCTGAGGAACATCAAGAAAAGTAACTGCCCTCTCTCCTCTATCCTGAAATCTCACGTTATTCTTAAGATAATCTAGAGAGCCCACTAAACACAAATCTAACAGAGTATATGTGGTGAGAACTCCATACAATATGATTGAAGATGTGTTTTATCTATATTTCAGTGCCTAAAATGTGCTTTGGAGAGGCCACTGATCAATCTGTATGCTCTTAAATTAAATGATATAATTGCACTAATAAAGGACCTGGAGGCGGCCGGTGCTGTGGTGTAGTGTGTAAAGCCGCCACCTGCAGTGCCAGCATTCTGTATGGGCACAGGTTCTACATGGCTGCTCCATTTCCCATCCAGCTCTCTGCTATAGCCTGAGAATGCAGTAGAAGATGGCCCAGTCCTTGGGACCTGCATCCCCATGGGAGACCTAGGAGAAGCTCCTGGCTCCTGGCCTCAGATTGGCACATCCAGCTGTTGAGGCCCATAGGGGAGTACACCTGGATAGAAGACCTCTCTCTCTCTCTCTCCTCTCTCTCTCTCTCTCTCACTCTGCCTTTCCTTCTCTCTCTGTAACTCTGACTTTGAAGTAAATAAATAAATCTAGAAAAAAAAAATAAGATGATGTAGTGAATTTAATCCAAATTTGATTTACAACTTAGTAACTTAAATGTGCAAAGTTACAGACAGTGCATCTTTCCATTTTCCATCTTACACATTGTTCATTTTTTTGGTGTTTATATCATTTAAAAATGTTTTAAATAGCCAAATATTTTCAGCAATATACACATATACATTTTTGGTGAGGGTTTCTATGTTAAAAGAATCAACTTCCTTCTGATTTGCCTCAAGTTCCAGTGGAACTGCCTACAAGAACTAGCTAATAATCAAAGACCAAGAGAAGCACATTGGAAATACGGATTCACTTTGGTAGCAAACAGTTGTCTTGGAGGACAAAGGAAGGCAGACAAGACCCCTTAAGGGAAGTAGGCTATTTCAAATACTCCATAGTTGACCTAAAAAGTTATTTTTTTTAAAGAGCTAAGCTGTGGTATCCACTGACAGCAATGCAACACTGAGTTTATGGTGACTTCAAACAAAACAAATGCCCATGAAGAAAAAGGCTGTATTTAACTTTATCTCAGTTTAGTTTCAGGTAGAGGTAACTTTTTTTCTCAGTACAATACCCCCTTCTCTGTAGAAAGCTACTCTGGTTTGCTGTCAGTTCAGGGAAGGAGGGAGTTCAGAGAGTTAACTACTCACAGCTTTAAGTAGACAATAAAGTTGTGCTTCCCTCTGGATGTGCTAATAGTAATGTCTAAAGATCTGCAATTCTTTAACAGGTGCCATTCTGACTTCTTTATTATCTATCACCTTTGGAAACTGATCACACAAAGCTACAAAATCAGCAAATGTCTGAAAGCTGTGTATAAAACATAAATGACCTCGAATTTCAAGCTCTCATTTATTAGTGTGCCACTCAATCTTAGGAAAAAATGAAAAAAAAAAAAAGTGGCTCCAAAGACAGCCTTATATTGTAGAATCAGAATCCAAATGCAGTGAGTGTGGCTAATAGCTAACTGCAGATCTCTTGCTTCTGTACATATTAGCTTTGCTTGCTAACAGCCAAGGGTGCATCTTGTGAAACTATGTGGGCCCAAATTCCCAGGAACTAGGTTGACTGAAATGTGTCCCTCACTGTTATCTTACAACCATATCTTGGGTGTGTTCCTGGGTTTGTTATTGATAACTGTTATTTTACAACCCTATTCTGGTTATCCTTTTTATTGTTCACTGCATTCCAGGGGTCCGGTTTGAAGTTGTTTACCCTAGTGGACAGAATACTATAAAAAGCTGTGTAAGCCGCTGGTGGGGGCCGCACTCTGGTGAGACGTGCTGGTCCCAATTAGTGGCCGGTCCTGATCGGTTACCTTGCCTCTCGTGTGTCTCTCAGTTGCTTCTCATTTTCAATAAAATCCTGTGTGACTGTCACTGGTATTGTAATACTCTATTTCAGCTGACGAGCAGGTACACAATACCATTCTTTCAAAAGGGAAATTGTTACTTTCAACTTGACGCCCACCCCACACCCAACCCCAATTACTAAATGCGTCATTCAGTTGTCTTGGTCATGGCCATTTCCAGGATGAGGTTTGATATCTGGTTCCCAGAGCCTCTGCTCTCAGAAAACCCGTGCTTTCCCTCCTGCAGGGATGTGTTGGCTGATGCTGGCGAATCCTTCCAGGGCTCCTCATCCTCACCTTGGCTCCTGGAGGCCTCTGCTCCGGTTCCCCATCTTCATCTCCATTACAAGCCCTGCTCCTGAGAGGGCGTTTGCAGCCAGAGGTGGAGCAGTCTCTGCAGGCTTATTGACCCAGCTGGCGCATGTGGCTGACGCTGTCTTGGACATCTGCCCACCTGTGGCCAATGCAGACCTGCAGATCTCTGTAGGTTTTGTTGGGAGGGCTCAGCTTCCTCTCGGCTGATGGCTTCCCAGCACTGCACCTGCAACATTCCCCTCCGTTACCCTGGGGCTCCAGCTCGCTTCAGCTTTTCAGACTTCTCCTCTCCTGCCTTCCGGTCCACTGTTTTCCCCACCATGGGCTCCAGATTAGTTGTCGCATAAACAGCTTTAAAAGCAATTTGAATATTTTTAAGCACAAAGAGACAGCCCTACAGAATGGTAACAAGAGGGACTGACCTGTGGGTGGGGCCTCGTGCTCCGAGATGAGTTTGTGCAGAGAAACCACAGAGGGCAGCTGTGGATGTCCCGAGGCTGCTTCGCTTGTCCCAGAGGAGTGGGGTCCACACAGAGATCAGAGACTCCGAGAGACAGCGGTGTGCACCTGCTGTCCTTGTTCTACCCAGCAGCACTCATACCTTCCGTGTACTCATGCCACAATAACAAGCAATCTTCAAAAGACAGGGAAAATCCATATAATGAAAAAATAATGCACGGTTTTGAAATTTCTTGCAGAAAAACAAGCTTATCTCCTCATTTCTCCTCATTCTTTTCATGTACTTTCAGACGTTGTCCAGGAGGTTTAATTAAAATTCTAAATTTTCTGTTCACAATCACCTGGATTCTGTGACAAGTCATCTAGGTTTACAAATTGTAGCTGATGTGTAAGGGTGCAGTTGAGGGGCCCACGCTCTGGCAAAGTAGGTTAATCCTCACCTGCAGTGCCAGCATCCCATCTGGGCACTGGTTCATATCCTGAATGCTCCACTTCCCATCCAGCTCTCTGCTATGGCCTGGGAAAGCAGTGGAAGAGGGCCCAAGTGCTTGGGTCCCTGCACCTGCATGGGAGACACAGAAGAAACTCCTGGCTCCTGGCTTTGGATCAGTCAGGCCCTGGGCATTGGGAACATTTGGGAGCTGAACCAGCAGATGGAAGACCTTGCACTTTGTCTATCCCTTACTCTGTCTGTAACTCTGCCTGGCTCCTGGCTTTGGATCTACACAGCCCAGGCCGTTGGGGCCAATAGGGGAGTGAACCACGGATGGAAGACCTCTATCTCACTCTCTCTCTCTCTCTCTCTCTCTATCTCTCTTTGCTTCTTTTCCCTTTGTCTAATTCTCTTTCAAATAAATGTATAAATCTGAAAAACAGACCCCAACTGAGCATCATCCAACTGGCTTACAACAGGCATGAGCCTGGGGAACAACCACTCTTTCCTTGGGCGCTCATCAGATTCTGAGTTCTAAAACCACACTGCATTTATCAAACTCTGCCAAGCAGCTGGGCTCCACTAAGTCCCCATTAGAGGCAGCATTAAAATTCCCCGTCCCCTCCAACACACATGTCACAGCACCTGGGTCTAGATCTCCTCCAACTCTGTTGCTCCGAGATCTGCCCTATCAGCTCTAATTCTGTCTCGGGGAGACAGTGGCAGAGATGGTAAGAGTGTAAGACAGACACAAATTGTCTCCAACACAGAAGCCATCCGCAGCCTACTCCCGTCTCGCCAGGTCTGCCATCTAAGGGGCTGGGCAGGGTGGCTGATTAAGGACTGTGATGGGGAGATGACGCAGAAGGACCTGGTGGGAGCGGTACAATCACAATGGTCCTGAAGTCGGGAGGAGGGCCAGGGGCTGTGACAGGGCAGCAAGCTGTGGAGTGATGGAGGGGAGGCCACAGAGCAGGAAATCTGGCCATCCAGACACTGCACAAACCTAGAACAGAATCCCATCCTCGAGAGATACAAGAACACCACAGCCCTGCTGTCTCCCGGGTTTCTTCCAGGAGAGCGCTGAGCTCCTGACCACAGCAATAGAACATGCAATATTGTGACTGAAGAGAATGGAATAATTCATTACAGCAACAATGCACCAAGCAAACACCAAGGAAGAGAACGCCTTTCACCTCCTCCCTGATCCTGCTCTGACATCCCAAAGTGTTCTCTTTGCTCCCATTGGGTGTCTTGACAAGAGGCAAACAGCAGTTTATTGTGAGGGGAGTTGGCACAGCATTCCTCTTAGATACAACTTTGCTGGGTGAAACACTTGGATGATCTCTCTTCAGTCTCGGTATGTGACGGCAGGGGGCTCCCAAGCAGGAACCTGAGTAGAAGAAGAGCTTAGGATCTGTGTATCTGTTTCCATACCGGGGGCAGGGATTAGGACACGGTGACCGTGAGAGGGCAGCACTGACCCAGGATGAGAAGGGACAGAGGAGATGAGGAAGGTTAGGAAATGCGACTTCATTCACTTTCCCAGAATCTGAAACAACGTCACCTGGGGTGTGAAATGCGTGTGAGAGAACTGTATTTGGTGGCCAAACTGCAGAAGGAGCTGCATGAAAAATGTGAGCCAACATGGACTGAAGCAGGGGTGCAGTGAACGGTGCATTTCACACCGTCCTGGTTGTGCCTCGGGTCCTGCTGTGCAAGCCAGGGGCCTCCTCTGTAGAGGGAACATTGCAACGTGCAAGGAAAATACAGAAAGATGCACAGACCTGGGTTGGAACAAGCCAACATATTTGGTCACCATTGCATTCTGGACCAACCATCCATGGCTCTGAGATTTGACCAGGAAACAAGCAGAATTCTCCTCTGTCAATACCTCCTGAGGTTAAGCTGGGAACAGAGGGGCAGGGGAGAATCACCAGTGAGTGCTGCAGGCAGACAGCACCAGCACCCCCACCCCAGAGCTTCCTGGACAGGGCTGAGGACACGCGGGGCAGCACCTGTGCCTTCTGCCCCAGAGGTGCTTGGCCTCTAGGAGATCTGAGAGTCTCTGTGTCTACGATCTCCTTCTCTGACGGCCGTTCTCCCAGGATATTAAAAGCTATAGTAAGATTGCACTCATCAGGATTTAAACTATTTTTCCTTGCCATATCTATAATAATTTATCTTTTCTGTATGAATTCAAAATGATACAATACACTCAAATACTCCAGTAGAATAATTGCTCTCCTTAAAACAGTAGGAACATGGTCATGTCTGTGCTGATGCTTCCAAGGAGAGGAAAAGAGGGAGCCTCAGAGGAGTCACCCTGGCCCCTTCCACCCGACCCTGCAGGACCTTCAAGCCTGGCTGCTCTGAGAATCACTCTCAGCAGATGGGGCCCAGGAGGAGCAGCTGGGCAGCCCAGCCTCACACTTCTGCTTTCCTCGGGGGTTTTTGTTAGGGCTTGGAACACTGTGGTATCACCACTACTATAAGTATCACCATGCTGACAGTAGTAAGTGGCAGCATCGTCACACTGCACGCCGCTGATGGTGAGAGTGTACTCTGTCCCAGATCCACTGCCTTTGAACCGCGATGGGACCCCAGATGCCAGAGTGGATGCATAATAGATCAGGAGTTTGGGAGGCTGCCCTGGTTTCTGCTGATACCAGTTTAAGTAGCTACTAATGCTCTGACTGGCCTGGCAATTGATGGTGACTGTGCCTCCCACAGCTGCAGACACGGAGGCTGGAGTCTGGGTCAGCACTTGGGCAAAAGTGGCACCTGAGGAGGGAAACAGAAACACAGAGACCACACTCATCCTCACATTCTAAGAGGACACTCCTGCAGAGACGGGCAGTCCTGGTCACACTGCCCGAGGCCGTTCCTGCTGCTGGCCTTCCTTACCTGGGAGCCAGAGCAGCAGGAGCCCCAGCAGCTGAGTGGGGGCCCTCGTGTCCATGCTGGGTCCTGCCTGGCACTGCCTCCTGCATGGGGCGGGAGCAGCCTGCTCCTAAATGCCCAGAGAGGTGGGCGGTGCTCTAGGGACATGCAAATGACCATGGGCGGGGCAGGGCTGTGCCCAGCTGAAGGGCCCAGGGCAGCTCAGAACTCAGCCCAGGGGCTGTGTCTCCAGCTGCCCCTGCTCAAACCAGGGCTGCACAAGTTTACCCGTAGTGCGCATGATTCTACCGGGATATGTCACATCCCGAATTCACTGAGGGACAATTGCCATCACTTTCAGTGAACTGGATGGTAAGTTGTTTTAATTGATTCAATGTTATGTTTGGATTCTGTAGACTAAAGTCCCTTTTCCAAGAAAATATTAGTTACATATTAAAACTTGAAGTTAATGTCTTTTCCCTTTTGAGTGAGTGGCGGGGCTCTGATATCCTCCCAATGTCACTGTGTTCTCACGTGGGGTCCATTCTACAGCACACAGAGAACAGCTGACTGTAAGCTGAGCGAGCACACAGTGCCTGAGAGAGAATCTGTTGGGTAAGTATCTGCTGACCTCCTGTCAGTGCAGGTATGTGACAGACACAGGGTCAGCTATCAAAGGACGAGGGTGGAGGAGGAGGCTTTGATTGGTTGATCTGTGTCTGCACAGAGGTGAGAAAATGTCGTTGCAGAGAAATGAGAGGTAGGATGAGAGGAGGGATGAGAAGGGTGGAGGAGGAGAGGAAGGAGTCTGGGATGCAGAGAGGCCCTGCCCCACACTGACATGCAGTCCCCTGGGGTTGAGGAGGTTCTGGAGAATGGCAGTCGGGGGCACAGCTGCAGGAGGGATGGGTGGAAGATGTGGGTCCAGATTTTGAGTAGGCAGAGACAGGTAGGAGCTGTTTGTTCCACCCCATCCTGTGCTTGATCCTGTGTTATTTTCAACTCTGGCCTCAGCCATGACATGAATACAGCCTTGTAGAAGGAATGTATTTTAGAGACCTGAGTTCAAATCCCAGCACCGCACCTACTCACCATGGGACTTAGAGCAGCCCATCCTGCCCTCTGAGATATGCGGTCACATAGGAGAATTCTCTCCAACACCACAGCACCTGCACATGTGTTGTGACACCAGGTGTCCACATCATAACAGGTTACACAGGTCTCCTACAGAGAATGTCTCTCTGGGGTCTCAGCAGAGAGAGGACCAGTGTGGGTAGAGGTCCACGCTCTCCTCACGGCTCAGCCCAGCTTTGCTGCTGCTGCTCCACCTGTGACAGGGGCTGCAGGGCTCGCACAGCCCAGAACCTGGAGAAGCTGAGCAGCTCCTCAGTGTGGTTCTGGTGGACGTCACTGGGGCCAGAGAGGCTTCTGCTTTCTCTCATTCCATAATGGCCTTGGTGTGATATAAAAGAGCAATAGTTAGAACACACTTCGAGGGGAACGGCTGTACTCGGAACCCTGCTATACACTGGCAGTCCACGGTGGAGGTCTCGGCTCTGCACTTGGCCTGGTCCAGCCCCAGGTGTTGTAAGGGTCATCTGGGAAAGACCAGCACATGGAAGATCTCGCTCTCTCGCTCTCTCTTTCTCTCTCCAACTCTGTGTTCACCTCTCACTGATCCTCACTTTTTATGTATATAAATAAATAAATATATCAAAAGCAGATAAGGGTGAGGCCGGCACAGTGGCGCAGTGTGTTAACGCCCTGGCTTGAAGCGCCCCCATCCCATAAGGGCGCCGGTTCTAGTCCCGCTACTCAACTTCCGATCTAGCTCTATGCTATGGCCTGGGATACTAGTTGAAGATGGCCCAAGTCCCTGGGCCCCTGCACCCACGATGGAAACCCGGAAGAAGCTCCTGTCTTCAGATCGACAGAGCTACGGCCATGGTACATATCTGGGGAGTGAACCAACTGATGGAAGATCGCTCTCTCTCTGTAACTCCATATTTCAAATAAATAAAATAAATCTTAAAAATAATGGAAAAGGGTAATATTTAAGAAAATTATCTTCACTAGAAATAAGTATTAACCACAGGACAAGACACCCTTGCTAAACTGGGTTTCACTGTTTATAGCCAGTGTCCAGGCACTGATTCTTCCACTGACCTGTGTGTTGGCTGGTTTCATGACTCAGCAATTTGAGAAGCTTAAAAAGCTTCTTTTTCAAACAAAGGACAAAGTTTCCTCTACCATTACTGAGACCACTATTAGTTTTTCTGTTCAGCAAACACTAAATTGAACTGCCGATTCATTCCCTCTGCTTCTGCCTCAAGACAGGAGGATGCACTAAGTGGACCAGGACACACACTGCCCACCTGCCCCGAGCAGTGGTAGTGCTCCAGGGGAGGCCTCTCACAGGGCCCAGAGTGGGAGCTGGTGATGTTTGTTTATTATCTGCCCTGCCCACTAAAATGAAAGATCTAGGATATGAAGGGCTCTGTTCGATTTTTACAATTCTTCTATGCCTAGGAGATTGTGATACTGTTCACTGTGAGCCACTGTGTGCAAACAATGAAGCTACTATTGGTTCAATTCGATGAGAATTTGCTATTTGATTTTGAATTGAATGAAGAACTGCTCAAGCAGGGATTCAAAGCAGACGCGATTCCACCTGTGACCCCCAGGGGGCGCCAGTGCACCTCAGGTCTGGTAGTGACAGAGGGACTGGGAGGAAGAGACTCACACCTTGACTAGACTCTTGAGGAACAGTGGTTTTTCTGCTACTCCGGGTTGAATTCTTTGTTTACTGGAGGGTGAAGCTGGTGATTATCAAGTAAATGAAAAGTATGTCATTGTAAAATAGAGAAGACAAATAAAAAAAGGAGAGTGGTGGTGGGAGTGAGAAAGGAGGGACGACATGGTGGGAAGTGGCATTAAGCTCTCACAACCGTGCATAGGATAAGCAGGCCTTGTGCAGTGGGTTAAGCTGCCATATGCCACACCAGCATCCCACATGCGCACCAGTGGAGTCCTGCTACTCCACTTCCAAACGAGCTCCCTGCTAATGGCCTGGGAAACACCAGTGCATGGAACAAGTGTTTCAGCCCTGACACCCACGTGGGAGACCTGAAAGAAGTTCCACGTCCCAGCTCTTGCCAGGCACAGCCTCAGCAGGTGCAGTCACTGGAGAAGAGAATCAGCAGATGGAAGAGAACTCTCTCTGTTAACTCTGTATGTGTGTGGGTGTGTGTAAACCATGTGCTTTCAATAACAAATAAATCATTTTAAAAAACTGTAACTATAAAAAACTAAAAACTTTAAATATGAAATTGGTATCCTTTATAAAATTTTCTAAACACAGTATTTAAAATATTTCCTTGTAATATCTATAATGTTTTCTCTCTTGCTCTATGAATCTCAAATGATACTACAACTTCAATTACTCAGAAAGAATAATCAAATTCTTGAAAACAGTAGGGACGTGGTCATGTCTGTGCTGCTGCCACCAAGGAGGAGGAAAGGAGGGAGCCTCAGAGGAGTCAGCCTGGCCCCTTCCACCCGACCCTGCAGGACCTTCAAGCCTGGCTGCTCTGAGAATCACTCTCAGCAGATGGGGCCCAGGAGGAGCAGCTGGGGCAGCCCAGCCTCACACTTCTGCTTTCCTGGGGGGGGGGGGGTTTGTTAGGGCTTGTAACACTGTGGTAAGTAGCACTACCACGATAATAACTGCTTAGACAGTAGTAAGTGGCAGCATCGTCACACTGCACGCCGCTGATGGTGAGACTGTACTCTGTCCCAGATCCACTGCCTTTGAACCGCGATGGGACCCCAGTTTCCAGATTGGATGCATCATAGATCAGGAGCTTGGGAGGCTGCCCTGGTTTCTGCTGATACCAGGCCAAACCACTATAAATGTTCTCACTGGCCTGGCAATTGATGGTGACTGTGCCTCCCACAGCTGCAGACACGGAGGCTGGAGTCTGGGTCATCGCTACTTCGGCACATCTGGCACCTGAGAAGGGAAACAGAAACACAGAGACCACACTCATCCTCACGTTCTAAGAGGACGCTCCTGCAGAGACAGGCAGCCCTGGCCACAGGCCTCCACTGGAAGGTTTCTGCCTTAGCCCCAGTCCCTGTGGGAGGGATAGCAAAGCCTACAACATTTTCAGCTTCTACCCTGCAGAGGGTAATATCTGTTTCTCAGCCAAGTTGAATCACGAACCAGATGCAAACCAGAAAAAAGACAAGTTTGGGAGTTCAGCCTGACCCTCACTGTCTCCTTCTCCACTAGATAAACATGATGATTTCTTACTAAAATGACTTGTTTATAAATCCCCACATCAAGTCCATCTCCTCTTGCTTGATCCTGAGAATGGCCTGCCACAGCTTGGCACTCTGTTCCTGTTCGTAGAACTAAGGGTTTCAGATTTTTCTAGGTTCCAGTGTGTTTCTGAGTGAATAGTCCAGGCTCCTAAAGAGATAGGCAGCCTATGGACTCTGTCAAATGCTGTGACCAAGAGCAAGGAGACAGTCCAGGCAGGTGCTGATACCACTGTAGGGGTTTTGCATCCGACCAGCTGGGACCTGTTGTTGACTTCCTCTGGGAACACAATCTGTAATGGTAAAGGTCAAGCAAGATAAATGTGCTCCTAGGACCTGCACTCACAGACAGACTGAACCTGTAGGGTGAGGAAGTTGGTTTATTAAAAAAAGAAAAGAAAGAAAGAAAAACAACAACAATAACTCACCTCCTCAATGCCAGAACTGTAGAATTCATCAATGCTGGGACGCTTATCCTGTGTCACATCTCAAAAGCACGAGACACAAGTCACACTGGAAGAACCATTCATTCTATTTCTGAAATTTGGCTCATTCGCCTCACCTGGCACACAGAACAACGGATGCCCAAACACCAGGACCAGTGACATTCCAGGGCCGCTCCTGCACTGCCCAATGGTGCTGAGCCCTAGATCTCTACAAGGTTGAGTTAAAAGTCCCAAGTCGGAGGGCTGTGCCTGGGGACATGGGCAGAGCATGTGAGGCACCAGGAATGAGTGAAGGGCAAATTGTGGGGATCCGTCTGCGGGCACAGCCTCATAACCTGATTCCAACTGGAGACGACAGCACGTCAGGGATTCTCTGCACTCCTTTCTCTTATCAGAATATTTTGGAGTTTCTAAGGAGGGGCCATGGGTGATAAGGTTTTGTTGCCAGCCCAGGTTCCTGGACTCACTTGCAAATAGAATTTACCAAGAGGGTGACCTGCAGTGCAGACCAGGTTTCCTGTGGTCTTGTGCAGGAGCACGGGGAGGGAGCACAGCAGGCAGGAGTCCTCCGACTGGTCCCCCGATGGGAGCTAAGCCCCTGCTTCTATGGACTTGGAGAGACACAGCAGTTTCTCTAGGCACACGACACCTAGATCAGCACCCAGCCTGTGGTTGCAGCTCGTCCCCCTTGACCCACAACAGTTCAGTGTGCACCCAGCTCTGCGCTGTGTGGGAGCTGTTAGCTATCTCGCCCATGACACGCTCCAAGTGGTGGTGTTGCTTGCCCCTGAGCCAGGTGCTTCTCCTGGTCTCCCATGTGGGTGCGGGGCCCAAGCACTTGGGCCATCCCCAACTGCACTGCCTGGCCACAGCAGAGAGCTGGACTGGAAGAGGAACAACCGGGATAGAATCCGGCACCCCAACCGGGACTAGAACCCGGTGTGCTGGGGCCACAGGAGGAAGATTAGCCTAGTGAGCCACGCATATCTGCCCTGCCCACAAAATGAGAGATTTATGAGATGAAGGGCTCTGCTCAGCTTTTTACAAATAGTCTATGCCTAGGAGATTTGATATTGTGAGTCATATGCAGTCTGTAGAAACAATGAAGCTACTATTGATTCAAATCGATGAGAATTTTCTATTTGATTTTGGACTGCATGAAGAACTGCTCAATCAGGGATTAAAAGCTGATGTAATTCCACCTGTGACCCCCAGGGGGAGGCAGTGCACCTCAGGTCTGGCAGTGACAGAGGGATTGGGAGGATTGAGACACACAGCCTTGTCTAGACTCTGAGGAACAGTGGTTTTCTGCTCACTCCTCATCGAATTCTTTGTTTACTGGAAGGTTAACCTGGTGGTAATAAATTGAACGTGTGTCCATGTAAAACTTAAAAGTAAAAGAGAGGAGGGAAGGAGTGAGGAAGGAGGGAGGGCATGGTGGGAAGAGGCATTATTTCTCACAAGAGTGGACAGGATGGGCCGGCCTTGTGCAGTGGGTAAAGCAGCCAAAGGCAGCACCAGCATCCACATGGGCACCGGTGGGAGTCCTGGCTGCTCCACTCCCAATCCAGCTCTCTGCTTGGCCTGGGAAAGCTCCTGTAGATGGCTCCAGTGTTGGAGTCCTGGCACCCGTGTGGGAGACCTGAGAGAAGCTCCATCTCCAGGTCTTGCCTGGCACTGCCTCAGCCACTGCAGCCACTGGAGGAGAGACCAGCAGATGGAAGAGAACTCTCTCTATGAAACTCTGTGTGTGTCTGTGTGTGTGTGTGTGTGTGTGTAAAACACGGACTTTTAAAAAGCAAATGAAATTTATTAAATTACTGTAGATATGAAATTGGTTTCTTGCATAAAATTTTATATTCACCAGTATTTAAAATAGTTTTCCTTATAATAATTGTAGTGTTCTCTCTTTTGTTCTATGAATCTACACTGATGTCCAGCTTGGAATACTCAGAGAGAACAGTTGATTTCCTTTAGCACAGTAGGGACATGGTCATGTCTGTGTTGCAGCCGCCAAGGAGGAGGAAAGGAGGGAGCCTCAGAGGAGTCAGCCTGGCACCTTCCAGCCGACCCTGCAGGACCTTCAAGCCTGGCTGCTCTGAGAATCACTCTCAGCAGATGGGGCCCAGGAGGAGCAGCTGGGGCAGCCCAGCCTCACACTTCTGCTTTCCTCGGGGGTTTTTGTTAGGGCTTGTATCACTGTGGTACCATCAGCACTAATATAAGTATAAACGCCTAGACAGTAGTAAGTGGCAGCATCGTCACACTGCAAGCCGCTGATGGTGAGAGTGAACTCTGTCCCAGATCCACTGCCGCTGAACCGCGATGGGACCCCAGATGCCAGAGTGGATGCCCTGTAGATCAGGAGCTTGGGAGGCTGCCCTGGTTTCTGCTGAAACCAGGCCAAATTGCTATAAATGTCCTCACTGGCCTGGCAATTGATGGTGACTGTGCCTCCCACAGCGGCAGACACGGGGGATGGAGTCTGGGTCATCACAAGGGCACATCTGGCGCCTGAAAAGGGAAACAGAAACACAGAGACCACACTCATCCTCACGTTCTAAGAGGACGCTCCTGCAGAGACAGGCAGCCCTGGCCACACTCCCTGAGGCCATTCCTGCTGCTGGCCTTCCTTACCTGGGAGCCAGAGCAGCAGGAGCCCCAGCAGCTGAGTGGGGGCCCTCATGTCCATGCTGGGTCCTGCCTGGCACTGCCTCCTGCATGGGGCAGGAGCAGCCTGGGCCTAAATGCCCAGAGAGGTGGGCGGTGCTCTGGGGACATGCAAATGAGCAGGGGCGGGGCAGGGCTATGCCCAGCTGAAGGGCCCAGGGCAGCTCAGAACTCAGCCCAGGGGCTGTGTCTCCACTGCCCCAGCTCAGACCAGGGCTACACAAGTTTACCTGCAGTGCGCATGCTTCTACTCGGAGAGTTCACATCCCAAAGTCACTGAGGGACACTTGTAATGACCTTAAATGAACTGGAAGATAGCATAATCTATTCATGATTACATTGGGATTATGTAGGAGAAAGTCGCTTTTCTATTGAATAGTTTATAATTTAAGGCTGAGGTCATTTTCTTTACCTGTTTTTCCTCTGATGCCCTGACAATGTCCCCTCACGGCAAACCGCTACACCAGGGAGATGGTCTCTAAGAGACGAGACTTCTGTCCACACTCACCTCTGAATCTTATCAGAATAAACATCCTCAGAACAAGCGGCTGCCAGAGAGAGACCAGGACTCAGAAGGAGAACGCAGGTGCTTAGAGGAGAGATCACACACGTGCGCCCTCCCTTCTTGCAGCCAGAGTTCTGAGTCCAGGATGCAAGAGGAATCAATAAGTTAAGTTCAAGGTGTCACCATAGCTCTGAGGAACATCAAGAAAAGTAACTGCCCTCTCTCCTCTATCCTGAAATCTCACATTATTCTTAAGATAATCTAGAGAGCCCACTAAACACAAATCTAACAGAGTATTATGTGGTGAGAACTCCATACAATATGATTGAAGATGTGTTTTATCTCTATTTCAGTGCCTAAAATGTGCTTTGGAGAGGCCACTGATCAATCTGTATGCTCTTAAATTAAATGATATAATTGCACTAATAAAGGACCTGGAGGCGGCCGGTGCTGTGGTGTAGTGGGTAAAGCCGCCACCTGCAGTGCCGGCATTCTGTATGGGCACAGGTTCTACATGGCTGCTCCATTTCCCATCCAGCTCTCTGCTATAGCCTGAGAATGCAGTAGAAGATGGCCCAGTCCTTGGGACCTGCATCCCCATGGGAGACCTAGGAGAAGCTCCTGGCTCCTGGCCTCAGATTGGCGCAGATCCAGCTGTTGTGGCCCATAGGGGAGTACACCTGGATAGAAGACCTCTCTCTCTCTCCTCTCTCTCTCTCTCTCTCTCTCTCTCTCACTCTGCCTTTCCTTCTCTCTCTGTACCACTGACTTTGAAGTAAATAAATAAATCTAGAAAAAAAATAAGACGATGTAGTGAGTTTTTCCAAATTTGATTCACAACTTAGTAACTTAAATGTGCAAAGTTACAGACAGTGCATCTTTCCATTTTCCATCTTACACATTGTTCATTTTTTTGGTGTTTATATCATTTAAAAAATGTTTTAAATAGCCAAATATTTTCAGCAATATACACATATACATTTCTGACTTCTTTATTATCTATAACCTTTGGAAACTGATCACACAAAGCTACAAAATCAGCAAATATCTGAAAGCTGTGTATAGAACATAAATAACCTCGAATTTCAAGCTCTTAGTTATTAATGTGCCACTCAATCTTAGGAAAAAATGAAAAAAAGTGGCTCCAAAGACAGCCATCTATTGTAGAATCAGAATCAAAATGGAGTGAGTGTGGCTAAAAGCCTATTGCAGATCTCTTGCTTCTGTACATATTAGCTTTTCTTGCTAATGGCTAAGGGTGCATCTTGTGAAACTATGTGGGCCCAAATTCCCAGGAACTAGGTTGACTGAAATGTGTCCCTCACAGTTTTCTTACAACCATATCTTGGGCATGTTCCTGGGTTTGTTATTGATAACTGTTATCTTACAACCATATTCTGGTTATCCTTTTTATTGTTCACTGCATTCCAGTAGTCCAGTTTGAAATTGCTTGCCCTAGTGGACAGAATACCATAAAAAGCTGTGTAAGCTGCTGGTGGGGGCCGCACTCTGGTAAGGAGTGTTGGTCCCAGTCGGTGGCCGGTCCTGATCGGTTACCTTGCCTCTCATGTGTCTCTCAGTTGCTTCTCATTTTCAATAAAATTCCTGTGTGACTGTCACTGGTATTGTAATACTCTATTTCAGCTGACGAGCTGGTACAACAATACCATTCCTTCAAAAGGGAAATTGTTCCCTTTTGACACCCTTTAAAAAATATGAAAAAGAAGAAAACAAAGCAGCTTCAGAGACTGTCTTATACCATTCTTCAAAAAGGGAACCTGTTCCTTTCAACTTGACGCCCACCCCACACCCAACCCCAATTACTAAACGCGTCATTCAGTTGTCTTGGTCAAGGCCATTTCCAGGATGAGGTTTGATATCTGGCTCCCAGAGCCTCTGCTCCTCAGAAAACCCGTGCTTTCCCTCCTGCAGGGATGTGTTGGCTGATGCTGGCGAATCCTTCCAGGGCTCCTCATCCTCACCTTGGCTCCTGGAGGCCTCTGCTCAGGTTCCCCATCTTCATCTCCATTACAAGCCCTGCTCCTGAGAGGGCGTTTGCAGCCAGAGGTGGAGCAGTCTCTGCAGGCTTATTGACCCAGCTGGCGCATGTGGCTGATGCTGTCTTGGACATCTGCCCACCTGTGGCCAATGCAGACCTGCAGATCTCTGTAGGTTTTGTTGGGAGGGCTCAGCTTCTTCTCAGCTGATGGCTTCCCAGCACTGCACCTGCAACATTCCCCTCCGTTACCCTGGGGCTCCAGATTGCTTCAGCTTTTCAGAAGTCTCCTCTCCTGCCTTCCGGTCCACTGTTTTCCCCACCATGGGCTCCAGATTAGTTGTCGCATAAACAGCTTTAAAAGCAATTTGAATATTTTTAAGCACAAAGAGACAGCCCTACAGAATTGTGACAAGAGGGACTGACCTGTGTGCGGGGCCTCGTGCTCCGAGATGGGTTTGTGCAGAGAAACCACAGAGGGCAGCTGTGGATGACCCGAGGCTGCTTCGCTTGTCCCAGAGGAGCGGGGTCCACACAGAGATCAGAGACTCCGAGAGACAGCGGTGTGCACCTGCTGTCCTTGTTCTACCCAGCAGCACTCACACCTTCCATGAACGAATGCCACAATAACAAGCAATCTTCAAAAGACAGGGAAAATCCATATAATGAAAAAATAATGCACAGTTTTGAAATTTCTTGCAGAAAAACAAGCTTATCTCCTCATTTCTCCTCATTCTTTTCATGTACTTTCAGACGTTGTCCAGGAGGTTTAATTAAAATTCTAAATTTTCTGTTCACAATCACCTGGATTCTGTGACAAGTCATCTAGGTTTACAAATTGTAGCTGATGTGTAAGGGTGCAGTTGAGGGGCCCACGCTCTGGCAAAGTAGGTTAATCCTCACCTGCAGTGCCAGCATCCCATCTGGGCACTGGTTCATATCCTGAATGCTCCACTTCCCATCCAGCTCTCTGCTATGGCCTGGGAAAGCAGTGGAAGAGGGCCCAAGTGCTTGGGTCCCTGCACCTGCATGGGAGACACAGAAGAAACTCCTGGCTCCTGGTTTTGGATCAGTCAGGCCCTGGGCATTGGGAACATTTGGGAGCTGAACCAGCAGATGGAAGACCTTGCACTTTGTCTATCCCTTACTCTGTCTGTAACTCTGCCTGGCTCCTGGCTTTGGATCTGCACAGCCCAGGCCGTTGGGGCCTAAAGGGGAGTGAACCACGGATGGAAGACTTCTCTCTCTCTCTCTCTCTCTCTCTCTCTCTCTCTCTCTGCTTCTTTTCCCTTTGTCTAACTCTCTTTCAAATAAATATGTAAATCTGAAAAACAGACCCTAACTGAGCATCATCCAACTGGCTTACAGCAGGCATGAACCTGGGGAACAACCACTCTTTCCTTGGGCGCTCATCAGATTCTGAGTTCTAAAACCACACTGCATTTATCAAACTCTGCCAGGCAGCTGTGCTCCATGAAGTCCCCATTAGAGGCAGCATTAAAATTCCCCGTCCCTTCCAACACACATGTCACAGCACCTCGGTCTAGATCTCCTCCAACTCTGCTGCTCCGAGATCTGCCCTATCAGCTCTAATTCTGTCTCAGGGGAGACAGTGGCAGAGATGGTAAGAGTGTAAGCAGACACAAATCGTCTCCAACACAGAAGCCATCCGCAGCCTACTCCCTTCTCGCCAGGTCTGTCATCTAAGGGGCTGGGCAGGGTGGCTGATTAAGGACTGTGATGGGGAGATGACGCAGAAGGACCTGGTGGGAGCGGTACAATCACAATGGTCCTGAAGTCGGGAGGAGGGCCAGGGGCTGTGACAGGGCAGCAAGCTGTGGAGTGATGGAGGCGGGGCCACAGAGCAGGAAATCTGCCATCCTGACACTGGACAAACCTAGAATAGAATCCCATCCTCGAGAGATACAAGAACACCACAGCCCTGCTGTCTCCCGGGTTTCTTCCAGGGAGAGCGCTGAGCTCCTGACCACAGCAATAGAACATGCAATATTGTGACTGAAGAGAATGGAATAATTCATTACAGCAACAATGCACCAAGCAAACACCAAGGAAGAGAACGCCTTTCACCTCCTCCCTGATCCTGCTCTGACATCCCAAAGTGTTCACTTTGCTCCCATTGGGTGTCTTGACAAGAGGCAAACAGCAGTTTATTGTGAGGGGAGTTGGCACAGCATTCCTCTTAGATACAAATCTGCTGGGTGAAACACTTGGATGATCTCTCTTCAGTCTCGGTATGTCATGGCAGAGGGCTCCCAAGCAGGAACCTGAGTGGAAGAAGAGCTTAGGATCTGTGTATCTGTTTCCATACCGGGGGCAGGGATTAGAACACGGTGACCGTGAGAGGGCAACACTGACCCAGGATGAGAAGGGACAGAGGAGATGAGGAAGGTTAGGAAACGCGACTTCATTCACTTTCCCAGAATCTGAAACAACGTCACCTGGGGTGTGAAATGCGTGTGAGAGAACTGTATTTGGTGGCCAAACTGCAGAAGGAGCTGCATGAAAGATGTGAGCCAACATGAAGCAGGGGTGCAGTGAACGGTACATCTCACACCATCCTGGTTGTGCCTCGGGTCCTGCTGTGCAAGCCAGGGCCTCCTCTATAGAGGGAACATTGCTACGTGCAAGGAAAGTACAGAAAGATGCACAGACCTGGATTGGAACAAGCCAACATATTTGGTCACCATTGCATTCTGGACCAACCATCCATGGCTCTGAGATTTGACCAGGAAACAAGCAGAATTCTCCTCTGTCAATACCTCCTGAGGTTAAGCTGGGAACAGAGGGGCAGGGGAGAGTCACCAGTGAGTGCTGCAGGCAGAGAGCACCAGGGCCCCCACCCCAGAGCTTCCTGGACAGGGCTGAGGACACGCGGGGCAGCACCTGTGCCTTCTGCCCCAGAGGTGCTTGGCCTCTAGGAGATCTGAGAGTCTCTGTGTCTACGATCTCCTTCTCTGACGTCCGTTCCCCCAGGATATTAAAAGCTATAGTAAGATTGCACTCATCAGGATTTAAACTGTTTTTCCTTGCCATATCTATAATAATTTATCTTTTCTGTATGAATTCAAAATGATACAATACACTCAAATACTCCAGTAGAATAATTGCTCTCCTTAAAACAGTAGGAACATGGTCATGTCTGTGCTGATGGTTCCAAGGAGAGGAAAAGAGGGAGCCTCAGAGGAATCAAACTGGCCGCTGCCACCCGACCCTGCAGGACCTTCAAGCCTGGCTGCTCTGAGAATCACTCTCAGCAGATGGGGCCCAGGAGGAGCAGCTAGGCAGCCCAGCCTCACACTTCTGCTCTCCTGGGGGGGTTTTGTTAGGGCTTGTATCACTGTGGTATCACCACTACTATAAATATAACCATGCTGACAGTAGTAAGTGGCAGCATCGTCACACTGCACGCCGCTGATGGTGAGAGTGTACTCTGTCCCAGATCCACTGCCTTTGAACCGCGATGGGACCCCAGATGCCAGAGTGGATGCATAATAGATCAGGAGCTTGGGAGGCTGCCCTCGTTTCTGCTGATACCAGTTTAAGTAGCTACTAATGCTCTGACTGGCCTGGCAATTGATGGTGACTGTGCCTCCCACAGCTGCAGACACGGAGGATGGAGTCTGGGTCAGCACTTGGGCAAAAGTGGCACCTGACGAGGGAAAAGAAACACAGAGACCACACTCATCCTCACGTTCTAAGAGGACGCTCCTGCAGAGACGGGCAGCCCTGGCCACACTGTCCGAGGCCGTTCCTGCTGCTGGCCTTCCTTACCTGGGAGCCAGAGCAGCAGGAGCCCCAGCAGCTGAGTGGGGGCCCTCGTGTCCATGCTGGGTCCTGCCTGGCACTGCCTCCTGCATGGGGCAGGAGCAGCCTGGGCCTAAATGCCCAGAGAGGTGGGCGGTGCTCTGGGGACATGCAAATGAGCAGGGGCGGGGCAGGGCTGTGCCAGCTGAAGGGCCCAGGGCAGCTCAGAACTCAGCCTAGGGGCTGTGTCTCCAGCTGCGCCAGCTCAGACCAGGGCTGCACAAGTTTACCTGCAGTGCGCATGCTTCTACCGGGATATGTCACATCCCAAATTCACTGAGGGACAATTGCCATCACTTTCAGTGAACTGGATGGTAAGTTGTTTTAATTGATTCAATGTTATGTTTGGATTCTGTAGACTAAAGTCCCTTTTCCAAGAAAATATTAGTTACATATTAAAACTTGAAGTTAATGTCTTTTCCCTTTTGAGTGAGTTGCTGGGCTCTGATATATTCCCCATGTCACTGTGCTCTCACGTGGGGTCCATTCTACAGCACACAGAGAACAGCTGACTGTAAGCTGAGCGAGCACACAGTGCCTCTGAGAGAGAATCTGTTGGGTAAGTATCTTGATGACCTCCTGTCAGTGTAGGTATGTGACAGCCACAGGGTCAGCTATCAAAGGACGAGGGTGGAGGAGGAGGCTTTGATTGGTTGATCTGTGTCTGCACAGAGGTGAGAAAACGGCGTTGCAGAGAAATGAGAGGTAGGATGAGAGGAGGGATGATAAGGGTGGAGGAGGAGAGGAAGGAGTCTGGGATGCACAGAGGCCCTGCCCCACACTGACATGCAGTCCCCTGGGGTTGAGGAGGCTCTGAGAGAATGGCAGTCGGGGGCACAGCTGCAGGAGGGACTGGGTGGAAGATGTGGGTCCAGATTCTGAGTAGGCAGAGACAGGTAGGAGCTGTTTGTTCCACCCCATCCTGTGCTTGATCCTGTGTTATTTTCAACTCTGGCCTCAGCCATGACATGAATACAGCCTTGTAGAAGGAATGTATTTTAGAGACCTGAGTTCAAATCCCAGCACCGCACCTACTCACCATGGGACTTAGAGCAGCCCATCCTGCCCTCTGAGATACGCGGTCACATAGGAGAATTCTCTCCAACACCTCAGCACCTGCACACGTGTTGTGACACCAGGTGTCCACATCATAACAGGTTACACAGGTCTCCTACAGAGAATGTCTCTCTGGGGTCTCAGCAGAGAGAGGACCAGTGTGGGTAGAGGTCCACGCTCTCCTCACGGCTCAGCCCAGCTTTGCTGCTGCTGCTCCACCTGTGACAGGGGCTGCAGGGCTCGCACAGCCCAGAACCTGGAGAAGCTGAGCAGCTCCTCGGTGTGGATCTGGTGGACGTCACTGGGGCCAGAGAGGCTTCTGCTTTCTCTCATTCCCTAATGGCCTTGGTGTGATATAAAAGAGCAATAGTTAGAACACACTTCGAGGGGAACAGCTGTACTCGGATCCCTGCTATACACTGGCAGTCCACGGTGGAGGTCTCGGCTCTGCACTTGGCCTGGTCCAGCCCAGGTGTAAGGGTCATCTGGGAAAGACCAGCACATGGAAGATCTTTCTTGCGCGCTCTCTCTTTCTCTCTCCAACTCTGTGTTCAGCTCTCATAAATATATCAAAAGCGGATAAGGGTGAGGCCGGCACGGTGGCGCAGTGTGTTAACGCCCTGGCTTGAAGCGCCCCTATCCCATAAGGGCGCCGGTTCTAGTCCCTCTGCTCAACCTCCGATCTAGCTCTCTGCTGTGGCCTGGGATACTAGTTGAAGATGGCCCAAGTCCCTGGGCCCCTGCACCCACGATGGAGACCCGGAAGAAGCTCCTGTCTTCAGATCGACAGAGCTACGGCCATGGCACATATCTGGGGAGTGAACCAACTGATGGAAGATCGCTCTCTCTCTCTGTAACTCCATATTTCAAATAAATAAAATAAATCTTAAAAATAATGGAAAAGGGTAACATTTAAGAAAATTATCTTCACTAGAAATAAGTATTAACCACAGGACAAGACACCCTTGCTAAACTGGGTTTCTCTGTTTATAGCCACTGTCCAGGCACTGATTCTTCCACTGACCTGTGTGTTGGCTGGTTTCATGACTCAGCAATTTGAGAAGCTTAAAAAGCTTCTTTTTCAAACAAAGGACAAAGTTTCCTCTACCATTACTGAGACCACTATTAGTTTTTCTGTTCAGCAAACACTAAATTGAACTGCCGGATTCATTCCCTCTGCTTCTGCCTCAAGACAGGAGGATGCACTAAGTGGACCAGGACACACACTGCCCACCTGCCCCGAGCAGTGGTAGTGCTCCAGGGGAGGCCTCTCACAGGGCCCAGAGTGGGAGCAGGTGATGTTTGTTTACTATCTACCCTGCCCACTGAAATGAGATATCTAGGAGATTAAGGGCTCTGTTCGATTTTTAAAATTCTTCTATGCCTAGGAGATTGTGATACTGTTCATTGTGAGCCACTGTGTGCAAACAATGAAGCTACTATTGGTTCAATTCGATGAGAATTTGCTATTTGATTTTGAATTGAATGAAGAACTTCTCAAGCAGGGATTCAAAGCAGACGCGATTTCACCTGTGACCCCCAGGGGGTGCCAGTGCACCTCAGGTCTGGTAGTGACAGAGGGACTGGGAGGAAGAGACTCACACCTTGACTAGACTCTTGAGGAACAGTGGTTTTTCTGCTACTCCGGGTTGAATTCTTTGTTTAGTGGAGGGTGAAGCTGGTGATTATAAGTAAATGAAAAGTATGTCATTGTAAAATAGAGAAGACAAATAAAAAAAGGAGAGTTGTGGTGGGAGTGAGAAAGGAGGGACGACATGGTGGGAAGTGGCATTAAGCTCTCACAACCGTGCATAGGATAAGCAGGCCTTGTGCAGTGGGTTAAGCTGCCATATGCCACACCAGCATCCCATATGCGCACCAGTGGAGTCCTGCTACTCCACTTCCAAACAAGCTCCCTGCTAATGGCCTGGGAAACACCAGTGCATGGAACAAGTGTTTCAGACCTGACACCCACGTGGGAGACCTGAAAGAAGTTCCACGTCCCAGCTCTTGCCAAGCACAGCCTCAGCAGGTGCAGTCACTGGAGAAGAGAACCAGCAGATGGAAGAGAACTCTCTCTGTTAACTCTGTGTGTTTGTGTGGGTGTGGGTGTGGGTGTGGGTGTGTGTAACCATGTGCTTTCAATAACAAATAAATCATTTTAAAAAACTGTAACTATAAAAAACTAAAAATTTTAAATATGAAATTGGTATCCTTTATAAAATTTTCTAAACACCAGTATTTAAAATATTTCCTTGTAATATCTATAATGTTTTCTCTCTTGCTCTGTGAATCTCAAATGATACTACAACTTCAATTACTCACAAAGAATAATCAAATTCTTGAAAACAGTAGGGACCTGGTCATGTCAGTGCTGATGCTTCCAAGGAGGAGGAAAGGAGGGAGCCTCAGAGGAGTCAGCCTGGCCCCTTCCACCCGACCCTGCAGGACCTTCAAGCTTGGCTGCTCTGAGAATCACTCTCAGCAGGTGGGGCCCAGGACAAGCAGCCGGGGCAGCCCAGCCTCACACTTCTGCTTTCCTGGGGGGTTTTTGTTAGGGCTTGGAACACTGTGGTAAGTAGCACTACTACTATAATAATAGCTTTGACAGTAGTAAATGGCAGCATCGGTACACTGCACGCCGCTGATGGTGAGACTGTACTCTGTCCCAGATCCACTGCCTTTGAACCGCGATGGGACCCCAGTTTCCAGATTGGATGCATAATAGATCAGGAGCTTGGGAGGCTGCCCTGGTTTCTGCTGATACCAGGCCAAACCACTATAAATGCTCTCACTGGCCTGGCAATTGATGGTGACTGTGCCTCCCACAGCGGCAGACACGGAGGCTGGAGTCTGGGTCAGCACGACTTGGGCACATCTGGCACCTGAGAAGGGAAAGAGAAACACCAAGACAACACTCATCCTCACGTTCTAAGAGGACACTCCTGCAGAGACGGGCAGCCCTGGACACACTGCCCGAGGCCATTCCTGCTGCTGGCCTTCCTTACCTGGGAGCCAGAGCAGCAGGAGCCCCAGCAGCTGAGTGGGGGCCTTGTGTCCATGCTGGGTCCTGCCTGGCACCGTGTTTCCACTGGGAGATGTCACTTCCCAAACTCACCGAGGGACATTTCCAGCAATTTAAGTGAACTGAACGACCTGGTAGTGTAACGTATTCATGGTTAGGTGGGGATCTGTAGGAGAAAGTCCTTTCTCTAGAGAACACCTGGTCACACCTTGGAAGGTGAAGTCAGTGTCTTTTCCCTTTTGAGTGAGTGGCTGGGCTCTGATATATTCCCCATGTCACTGTGTTCTCACGTGGGGTCCATTCTATAGCACACAGAAAACAGCTGACTGTAAGCTGAGCGAGCACACAGTGCCTCTGAGAGAGAATCTGTTGGGTAAGTATCTGATGACCTCCTGTCAGTGCAGGTATGTGACAGCCACAGGGTCAGCTATCAAAGGACGAGAGTGGAGGAGGAGGAGGAGGCTTTGATTGGTTGATCTGTGTCTGCATGGAGGGGAGTAATTGGAAGTACAGGGACATGAGAGGTAGGACTGAGTGGAGGGATGAGGAGGGACGGAGGAGGAGAGGTAAGAGTCTGGGATGCAGAGGAGGCCTTGCCCCCCACTGACATGCAGTCCCCTGGGGTTGAGGAGGCTCAGAGAATGGCAGTCGGGGGCACAGCTGCAGGAGGGACTGGGTGGAAGATGTGGGTCCCCGTGGAGTGAGGTGGAGACAGCGAGGAGCGTGTGTGTCCCCCCAATCCTGGGCTTGTCTCCTGTGTTATTTTAAACTCTGGTCTCAGACATAGGATGACCTCAGCCATGTGGATGGAATGGATTTAATGTTATATAGACCTGAGCTCAAATCCCAGCACACGCACCTGCTCACCATGGGACTATGGGTAACCCTCCCTGCCTGCAGAGATGCAGACAATAGGAGAATTCTCTCCAATCCCTCAGCACCTGCACACAGGGTCAGTGTCCCCAGGTGTCCACATCAGACCCAGGTTGCACAGGTTTCCTACAGAGAATGTCTCTCTGGGGTCTCAGCAGAGAGAGGACCAGTGTGGGTAGAGGTCCACGCTCTCCTCACGGCTCAGCCCAGCTTTGCTGCTACTGCTCCACCTGTGACAGGGGCTGCAGGGCTTGCACAGCCCAGAACCTGGAGAAGCTGAGCAGCTCCTCGGTGTGGTACTGGTGGACGTCACTGAGGCCAGGACGGCTTCTGTTTTCTGTTTTTCCCTAATTGCCTTTGTGTATGATAAAGGTGCAATGAATAGAACACACTGGAGGGGTATGATTTATAAGGAACGCCTGTGCATGGATCCCTGCCACACTCCTGGGAGTCCTACCTGGAGTTCTCTGCTCTGGCCATCTGGGGAGTGAATCCACCAATATAAGATCTCCATCCCTCCTCCTTCTCTCTGTCACTACATCTTCCAAATCAACAAATCTTTAAAAGAGAGAGAGAGAGACCAGCTTGCAATATGAGAATACATATTAATGTCATGCCTCGCCGGCGCCGCGTCTCACTAGGCTAATCCTCCTCCTGTGGCGTCGGCACACCGGGTTCCAGTCCCGATTGGGGCGCCGGATTCTGTCCCGGTTGCCCCTCTTCCAGGCCAGCTCTCTGCTGTGACCAGGGAGTGCAGTGGAGGATGGCCCAGGTGCTTGGGCCCTGCACCCCATGTGAGACCAGGAGAAGCACCTGGCTCCTGCCATCGGATCAGCGCGGTGCGCCGGCCGCAGCGCGCTGGCCATGGCGGCCATTGGAGGGTGAACCAATGGCAAAGGAAGACCTTTCTCTCTATCTCTCTCTCTCACTGTCCACTCTGCCTGTCAAAAAAAAAAAAAAATGTCATGGCTCTCATGATTATGAGTTTTAATCAGACTTGAAAAACGCCAGTTACTAAGTAATTTTGGTTTGAGAAACCCATGACAGATACAGGAGAGGAATGCAGAGAGGAGGAATGAAGAATGAAACAAGGCTCCTTCCTCCTGCTCCTACCCTAGCAGCCCTCCTCCTAGTCCTCTGGCTGCGAAGACAGACTCCCTTGATTTTGGTTGTCCGTATCCATTACCCATTAGGACATTGCTTAATTTAGTCAATCCTGAGGCCCAAGATCAGAGAGAAATTTACCAATAAAACCGTCAACCAACCACCCAACCACAAAGAACATCCCCAAACCACAGCAATCCCCAGGAAGCTCACCACCTGTGGGCTATTCGCATTTTGTCTTTCTTCCTATATTTTCCTGCTAATGTTTGCTTATCAGCATCTCCTGCATTTCCTTCCTATATTCCATATTGCAGCTATCTCAGCTGTAATACGTGAGAAAGATAAGCTGTGGTGCAGTCACTCTGTCCCCCTTTGTCACTACGGAAAGAAAATCTCACTGCTACATGGGGCTCTTTCATGGCCAATATTCCTCTTTTTAAACTTTGGGACAATCATTAGTGTTGCATAAATTGATGTTTATGACCCTTAAAAAAAAATCACAAAAATTTCAAGAGTCCGAGTGAGAGATCCTGTGGGAGTCAGGGCTGGAGAGAAAAGATCAATACGGGAGTTTTTGTTTGTAGCTGCAGGAGAAGCTAAGGAAACGTCAAATGTGTTCAGGAGAGAAACAAGGAGGTGGTAATATAGAAAGAGCTCCAAGGTCTCAGTCTCCGACCGAGTAGTCACATAGACAAGCTGGGCACACAGACACGTGTGTGTTTAGAGTAACGTGGGAGCTCCAGGGAAGGAGAAGCAGCCCTGGCAGTTGAACTTGCCTGAACGGCCTCTCCTGGGAGGTTTCTGCCTTAGCCCCAGTCCCCTGGGAGGGACAGCAAAGCCTACAGCATTTTCAGCTTCTACCCTGCAGAGGGGAATATCTGTCTCTCAGCCAACTTGAATCAAGAACCAGATACAAACCAGAAAAAAGACAACTTGGGGAGCTCAACCTGAACCTCTCTGTCTCCTTCTCCACTAGATAAACATGATGATTTCCTACAAAAATGATTTGTTTATAAATTCCCACATCAAGTCCATCTCCTCTTGCTTGATCCTGAGAATGGCCTGCCACAGCTTGGCACTCTGTTCCTGTTCGTAGAACTAAGGGTTTCAGATTTTTCTAGGTTCCAGTGTGTTTCTGAGTGAATGTTCCAGGCTCCTAAAGAGATAGGCAGCCTATGGACTCTGTCAAATGCTGTGACCAAGAGCAAGGAGACAGTCCAGGCAGGTGCTGATACCACAGTAGGGGTTTTGCATCCGACCAGCTGGGAGCTGTTGTTGACTTCCTCTGGGAACACAATCTGTAATGGGTAAGTTCAAGCAAGATCAATGTGCTCCTCGGACCTGCACTCACAGACAGACTGAACCTGTAGGGTGAGGAAGTTGGTTTATGAAAGAAAGAAAGAAAGAAAGAAAGGAAGGAAGGAAGGAAGGAAGGAAGGAAGGAAGGAAGGAAGGAAGGAAGGAAGGAAGAAAGAAAGAAAGAAAGAAAGAAAGAAAGAAAGAAAGAAAGAAAGAAAGAAAGAAAGAAAGAAAGAAAGAAAGAAAGAAAGAAAGAAAAACAACAACACTAACTCATCTCCTCAATGCCAGAACTGTAGAATTCATCAATGCTGGGACGCTTATCCTGTGTCACATCTCAAAAGCACGAGACACAAGCCACACTGGAAGAACCAGAAATTTGGCTCATTCGCCTCACCTGGCACACAGAACAATGGATGCGCAAGCACCAGGACCAGTGACATTCCCTGGCCGCTCCTGCACTGCCCAATGGTGCTGAGCCCTAGATCTCTACAGGGTTGAGTTAAAAGTCCCAAGTCTGAGGGCTGTGCCTGGGGGTGTGGGAGGAGCATGTGAGGCACCTGGAATGAGTGAAGGGCAAATTGCGGGGTCCGTCTGCTGGCACAGCCTCATAACCTGATTCCAAATGGAGACGACAGCACGTCAGGGATTCTCTGCACTCCTTTCTCTTATCAGAATATTTTGGAGTTTCTTAGGAGGGGCCCTGGGTGATAAGGTTTTGCCACCAGCCCCAGGTTCCTGGACTCACTTGCAAATAGAAATTACCAAGAGGGTGACCTGCAGTGCAGACCAGGTTTCCTGTGGTCTTGTGCAGGAGCACGGGGAGCGAGCACAGCAGGCAGGAGTCCTCCGACTGGTCCCCCCACGGGAGCTAAGCCCCTGCTTCTACGGACTTGGAGACACAGCAGTTTCTCTAGGCACACGGCACCTAGATCAGGACCCAGCCTGTGGTTGCGGCTCGTCCCCCTTGACCCACAACAGTTCAGTGTGCACCCAGCTCTCCGCTGTGTGGGAGCTGTTAGCTATCTCGCCCATGACACGCTCCAAGTGGTGGTGTTGCTGACCCCAGGAAGGTCACATATTGGTCACGTTGCGCTATTCTGAGCATGCACGCAGGTTGAGGAAGTCGTTAACAGGGCCCTGGGCTCTTTTGTGGTCAGGAGGCTACTGCCCCCCACATAGGCCCAGATGGAGTCCCTGACCCCTGGCATCAGCCTGGCTCTTGGGTTGCTCACATCCCACACTGAGTGCCTGGTCTAATCCCAGTCTGCTCCTGATGCCAGCTTCCTGCTCATGTGCACCCTGAGAGTGAGGACTCATGTGCCTGGGTCCCTGCCATCTACATGGGAGGCCTGGGTGGAGTCCTGGGCTACTGGCTTCAGCCTGGCCTTTGGGGGAGTAAACCAATGGACAGAATCTCTCTCTCTCTCTCTCTCTCTCTCTCTCTCTCTCTCTGTCTCTCTCTCATCTCCCTCTCTCATCTCCCTCTCAGTCTCTCTCACTTTGTTTTCCACCAATGCTGTCTTTCAAGTGAATATATATTTTGAAAGGCAGAGTTACACACAGAGAGAAGGAGAGGCAGAGAGGCAGAGAGGGAGAGAGAGAGAGAGAAAGGTCTTCCATCCATTTGTTCAGTCCCCAATTGGTTGCAATGGGCAAAGCTGTGCCAATCTGAAGCCAGGAGCAAGGAATCAGGAGCCAGGAGCTTTCTCCAGATCTCCTATGCAGGTGCAGGGGCCCAAGGACTTGGGCCATCCTCTACTGCTTCCCCAGTCCACAGCACAGAGCTGGATCTGAGGGAGCAGCCAGGACTTGAACCAGCCCCATAGATGATGCTGGCACTGCAGGTGTAGCATACCTGATAGGCCATAGCTCGGGCCCCCTTCCACTGACCTGTGTGTTGGCTGGTTTCATTCCTCAGCGATTACAGAAATTTAAAACCTTTTTCCTCAATCCAATAACAACTTGGCCATCTGACCATTACTGTTAGTTAGTTTATTTTTTCATGAAGCGCAAATGTTGAACTGCACGGTAAGATCCCTCTGCCTCTGCCTCTGCCTCTGTCCCCGAGAGAGGAGAATGAACTGTGAGGACCTGGACACCCACTGCCCACTTGCCCAAGCAATGGCAGTGCCCCTGGGGAGGAATCTCATGTGGGGCAGAGTGGGAGCAGGTGTAGAAACCTTATATGTTTGTTTCTTTTTCTTTCTTTTTTTTTTTCCACAGGCAGATTTAGACAGTGAGAGAGAGAGAGAGAAACAGAGAGAAAGGTCTTCCTTCCGTTGGTTCAACCCACAAATGGCCACTACGACCGGCGCGCTGAAGCCAGGAGCCAGGTGCTTCTCTTGGTCTCCCATGTGGGTGCAGGGCGCAAGAACTTGGGCCATCCCCAACTGCACTGCCTGGACACAGCAGAGAGCTGGACTGGAAGAGGAACAACCGGGATAGAATCCGGCGCCCCAACCGGGACTAGAACCCGGTGTGCTGGGGCCACAGGAGGAGGATTAGCCTAGTGAGCCACGCATATCTGCCCTGCCCACAAAATGAGAGATTTATGAGATGAAGGGCTCTGCTCAGCTTTTTACAAACAGTCTATGCCTAGGAGATTTGATATTGTGAGTCATATGCAGTCTGTAGAAACAATGAAGCTACTATTGATTCAAATCGTTGAGAATTTTCTATTTGATTTTGGATTGCGTGAAGAACTGCTCAATCAGGGATTAAAAGCTGATGTAATTCCACCTGTGACCCCCAGGGGAAGGCAGTGCACCTAGGTCTGGTAGTGACAGAGGGATTGGGAGGACTGAGACTCACAGCCTTGTCTAGACTCTGAGGAACAGTGGTTTTCTGCTCACTCCTCGTTGAATTCTTTGTTTACTGGAAGGTTAACCTGGTGGTAATAAATTGAACGTGTGTCCATGTAAAACTTAAAAGAAAAAGAGAGGAGTGGGTGGGAGTGAGGAAGAAGGGAGGGCATGGTGGGAAGAGGCATTATTTCTCACAAGAGTGGACAGGATGGGCCAGCCTTGTGCAGTGGGCAAAGCCGCCAAAGGCAGCACCAGCATCCACATGGGCACCTGTGGGAGTCCTGGATGCTCCACTCCCACTCCAGCTCCCTGCTTAGCCTGGGAAAGCTCCTGTAGATGGCTCCAGTGTTGGAGCCCTGGCACCCGTGTGGGAGACCTGAGAGAAGCTCCATCTCCAGCTCATGCCAGGCACTGCCTCAGCCACTGCAGCCACTGGAGGAGAGACCAGCAGATGGAAGGGACTTTTTCTCTCTATGAAACTCTGTGTATGTGTGTGTGTGTGTGTGTGTGTAAAACACGGACTTTCAAAAAGCAAATGAAATTCATTAAATTACTGTAGATATGAAATTGGTTTCCTTTATAAAATTTTATAATCACCAGTATTTAAAATAGTTTTCCTTGTAATAATTGTAGTGTTCTCTCTTTGGTTCTATGAATTTCAACTGATGTCCAGCTTTGAATACTCAGAAAGAATAGTTGCTTTCCTTTAAAACAGTAGAGACGTGGTCATGGCTGTGCTGCTGCCACCAAGGAGGAGGAAAGGAGGGAGCCTCAGAGGAGTCAGCCTGGCCCCTTCCACCCGACCCTGCAGGACCTTCAAGCCTGGCTGCTCTGAGAATCACTCTCAGCAGATGGGGCCCAGGAGGAGCAGCTGGGGCAGCCCAGCCTCACACTTCTGCTTTCCTGGGGGGTTTTTGTTAGGGCTTGTATCACTGTGGTATCAGCACTACTACTATAATAAGCACTTTGACAGTAGTAAGTGGCAGCATCGTCACACTGCACGCCGCTGATGGTGAGAGTGTACTCTGTCCCAGATCCACTGCCTTTGAACCGCGATGGGACCCCAGATGCCAGATCGGATGCATCATAGATCAGGAGCTTGGGAGGCTGCCCTGGTTTCTGCTGATACCAGGCTAAATAGCTTTCAATGTCCTCACTGGCCCGGCAATTGATGGTGACTGTGCCTCCCACAGCTGCAGACACGGAGGATGGAGTCTGGGTCATTTTGATGGCAAATGTGGCACCTGAGAAGGGAAACAGAAACACAGAGACCACACTCATCCTCACGTACTAAGAGGACGCTCCTGCAGAGACAGGCAGCCCTGGCCACACTGCCCGAGGCCGTTCCTGCTGCTGGCCTTCCTTACCTGGGAGCCAGAGCAGCAGGAGCCCCAGCAGCTGAGTGGGGGCCCTCATGTCCATGCTGGGTCCTGCCTGGCACTGCCTCCTGCATGGGGTGGGAGCAGCCTGCTCCTAAATCCCCAGAGAGGTGGGCGGTGCTCTGGGGACATGCAAATGAGCATGGGCGGGGCAGGGCTATGCCCAGCTGAAGGGCCCAGGGCAGCACAGAACTCATCCCAGGGGCTGTGTCTCCAGCTGCCCCAGCTCAGACCAGGGCTGCACAAGTTTGCCTACAGTTCGCATGTTTCTACCGGGAGACGTCACCTCCCAAAGTCACTGAGGGACACTTGTAACAACCTTAAATGAACTGGAAGACAAGATAGCATTATCTATGCATGATTACATTGGGATTCTGGAGGAGAAAGTTGCTTTTCTAATGAATAGTGAACACTTTAAGCCTGAGGTCCATGTCTATACCTGCTTGTCCTCTGATGCCCTCACACTGTCCCCTCACGGCAGACCACTGCACCAGGGAGATGGTCTCTGAGAGACGAGACTTCTGTCCCACACTCACCTCTGTACTGACTCAGAATAAGTGGCTGACAGACAGAGACCAGGACTCAGAAGGCAACGCAGGTGCTTAGAGGAGAGATCTCACAGGTGCGCTCTCCCTTCTGCAGCTGAGTTCTGAGTCAGGGATACAGGAGGAAAAGATAAGTGAAAGTTTCAAGGAGTCACCAATGGTTTGAGGAACATCGTGAAAAATAACTTCCTTCTCTCCCCTTTCTGGAACACTTCAGGTTTTTCTTAAGAAATCCGGAGAGGAGGGAAGGCTGGCATCAGGGCACAGTGGGTAAGGCTGCCACTTGCAATGCCAGCAGCCCTCATCAGAGACTGGTTTGAATCCCCACTGCTCCACTTTTGATCCCATTTCCTGCTAATGCCCACCCTGGGAGGCAGCAGCAAATGGCCCAAGTTCTTGGATTCCTGCCCCACAGGGGAGACCAGGGGCAGTTCTGGCTCTGGCCTTCTGCTTGGCCAGGAACCCACTGTTACAGCCATTTGTAGAGTGCACCAGGTTAAAGAACATATTTATCTCTATCTCTCTTGCCTTCTCACTGTCTTCTCTCTCTCTCTCTCTCTCTCTCTCTCTCTCTCTCTCTCTCTTTCTCTCTCCTTTCTTCTCTGTTCCTCTCAATCTCTCTTGGTCTTTGTTTCTCTCCAATGCTTGGGTTTTAGGTAAATAAATATTTCGAAAAATAGAAAATGGTACCATGGAAGAAAGTTAACATCACTTAAATAACTGTTAACCACAGTGGAAGACGCCCTCTCAAAACTGGGATCCAGTTGTTTTTAGCTCCAGTGTCAGGGCACTGCTTCTTGCCACAGACCTGTGTGTTGCCTGGTTTCATGCTACAGGAATGTGAACATTTAAAAACTTTTTCAGCAATCATAGGATGCTTTGGCTCTGTGAACATTACTGAGACCACACCTTAGCTTTTTCCTGGAAACACAAGTGTAGAACTGACTGATATGTTTCTCTGCCTCAGTCCCTGTCTAGGCTGAGACTGCGGATGCACAAATGCACCTGGACACCCACAGGCCCCTTGTCCTGAGCAATCGTGCTGCCCAGGGGAGGCCTCTACCATGGAGCCGAGAGGGAGCAGAGGTAGAACGTCATTGGTTTATTATCTGCCCTGCCTGACTTGCCCCAATTATTCTATGCCTAAAGTTGTGCTACTGTTATTTTTGTGCAGATGGATACAAACAATGAGGCTGCTATTGGTGCAATTCGATGAGAATTTTCTATTGATTTTGTATTGAGCGAAGAACTGCTCTATCAGGGATGGAAAGCTGACGTGATTTCACCTGTTACCCACTGGGGGAGCCGGTGGGCCTCAGGTCTGGTAGTGACAGAGGGACTGGGAGGAAGAGACTCACAGCCTTGTCTATAGGATGAGGAACAGTGGTTTCTCTGCTCACTCCTCATTGAATTCTTTGTTTAGTGGAAGGCTGAGATAGTGTTTATAAAGTACATTGAAAGTATGTCGTAAAACTTAATTGAAAATATTAAAAAAAAGAAGAGCAGTAGGGTGGGAGTGAGGAAGGAAGGAGAATATGGCTCAAAGTATCATGAATTCTCAAAATGTGTATATGACAGCCAGCGCTATGGTGTAGTGGATAAAGCCACATCCCATGTGTGCACCTGTTGGAGTCCTGGCTTCTCCACTTCCAATCCAGCTCCATACTAATAGCCTGAGAAATCAGCTGAAGATGTCCCAAGTGTTTGGGCCCTGGCACCCGTGGGTGACCTGAAAGAAGTTCTGGCTCTTAGCCTTGGCCTAACATAGTCTTGGCCATTTCAGCCATTTGCAGAGTGTAACAGCTGATGGAAGATCTCTCTCTTCTCTCTCTCTCTCCTCTGTGTGTGTGTGTGTGTGTGTGTGTGCATGTATGTGTTACACTGACTTTCAAATAAGCAAATAAATATATTTAAAAAAATGAAGCTGGGGCCAGCACTGTGGTGTGGTGGGGTAAGCCACTTATGCAGTCTAATCCCAAATGGGTGCCGGTTCTAGTCTCAGCTGCTCCTCTTCTGATTCAGCTCTCTGCTAAAGCCTGGGAAAGCAGTGGAAGTTGGCCCAAGTGTTTGGGCCCCTACACCCATATGGGAGACCAGGAAGAATCTCCTGGATCCTGGCTTTGGATGGGGCAGATCTCCCAGTTGCAGCCATCCAGGGAGTGAACCAGTGGATGGAAGACCTCTCTCTCTCTGTCTCTCTCTATCTCTGCCTGTCTACCTCTGCCTCTCTGTGACTCTTAACTTTCAGCTAAATAAATAAATCTGTTTAAAAATAGACAAAGAATGGATACTTTGCCTGCATTAAAATAAGTTGAATTCATGCAACTTGATTAATAAAATTGTGGAAGAACTAACAGTTCTGTATGCATTTCCAGTGTTTCACTGGGGCTTATTCTAGACTTAGAGGCAAGTGCACAAAGCATTAGGAATGCCCGCAGGCTGCTTCTCTGGAGCTATCACCTATACTGCTGGTTCATTCCCCATTTGGCCACAACAGCCAGATCTGTGCCAATCCAAAGCGAGAAGCTAGGAGCTTATTCCAGGTCTCCCATGCAGGTGCAGGGGCCCAAAGACTTGAGCCATCTTCCTCTGCTTTCTCAAGTCATATTAGGGAGCTGGATTAGAAGTTGAGCAGCCAGGTCTCAAACCAGCACCCATATGAGATGCCAGCACTGTGGCTGCCGCCAAGCCACAGTGCCAGCACCAGCACAGGAGTTTTCAAGGTGTCGTGAGCACCTACTGTCATGCCGCTCGACAGGGCTTAAGGGCGAAGTGTCGGAGTACCGGGAAGAAGGAACATGTGGACACAAGACTGTCTTTCCAATGAAAGGTTTTTATTGTTCACACCAATTCACACTAGGGCTTCACCACTCTGCATACCAATCTATATAGTTATATTCATTAATCCACAGATCCTAACACACATCATAAAGGCAGTTTCTAAGGCAATCCAACTATAGGGATGTAAGTACAGCAAAGCATATGGCATTATTCTTAATCATGCAGTCGAGGCACATTCCTTCATATTCCACGTGGCTAATATCATTATAAATGTCGCATTCTCAAGGTTTGTATCAGGGTCACGAAGTCAAAGTCCGAAGTCTCAGTTAGCACTCAGAGAGACAGATCTCAGAACAGTCACAGGCAGGAAGTCGTGGGATGACTGTCTCTCTGGGCAGTAGGCTCCAAGTTCCCAGGCAGCCGGCAAGGCGAGGAGTTGGAGAGGTCCCCTGCTGAGAGGTCTGGTCCAGCTCTGCTGTCCGGTCCAGCAGCAGGCTGATGAGAGGTGTCGAGGTGTCGGCTCCGATGGAGGTTGGTCCCATAGTCGCCATGTGCCGCTACAGAGTAGTGAGCTGGCTTTTCAGCTCCACATACTAGGAGATCCAGAGGTTCCCACGTACTGGGCCATGATCCCTGAGGGGGTGGGGAGCAGTGAAAAGAGCTCTCCTTTTATCCTTGCCACTCCAGGGGGAAAGGCCCCTGGTGGGGGTCTGGGAGTCAATCAGTCACGTTCTGGAATTTCCCGGGACACCGCCGATCTGCTGTGTAAGACAGGGAGGATCAGCTGTGTCCGGTGCTGTGAGTCACCATGCTATTGTTGGGGGACTTCAGGTTACCGTCTTAGCACACACATTGTCAGACTGTCCGGGGCGTCTGTTCAGTCTGATGAGGAGAGGCTTTTCTTGGCAGACACTAAACTTAGCACACGTGGTGTCATCAGCTCCTAGCTTGGCATCAGTAACTCCATTCTTGTTTTAGTTGATTTGTGGTTAGCGGTGCTGTGTGACTCATTTGGGACTACCATGAATTTCTCCAGGGTCTACCTCCTATTAGTTGTTGGGTAAGCGGTGATCCATGACTTGTCTTTGGGACTCCTGTGGGATTCCCCACACAAGGAAAACCTTACACTATTTTTTTTAATCTGAGACTTATGTTTTAAAGATGGGTGTCGGGGTCTCAAGCCCGATGCTAGCCCTGACCAGCAGGGGCAGTGCAGGCACTCCCCAAAAGGCGAACGGGAGAGGTGAGGTCGACAGGTGATGAACACACCACAAGCACCCGTGAGTCCTGTCGAAGCAGGAACCGCCTTATTGAAGAAGAATGCAGGCTTATAAAGCTTACAAAAGACATGTGCGGTAGGGGAGCCAATCAGCAGAAAGGTCATGCAGGCGCGTGGAGCACCCACAGCAAACCTTAAGCAAAGTATAGGGATCACACACTGTCCACGTGTCCTGAACTAAAGCTGACCTATCCCTGCTGGTGGTCTGATCTTAGGTAGCTTAACCCTGGCAGCCAGACACTCCCCTGGAACTTCCCCCAGGTGCCGCATCATAATGGAGATTTTAGGCAATGGACTGTGGTGGGGAGATGTCCCAGAAGGACCTGGTGGGATCCATACTATCACAATGGTCCTGAAGTCGGGAGGAGGGCTAGGGTCCAGGGGCTGTGACAGGGCAGCAGGCTGTGGAGTGAGGGAGGAGGGGCCACAGAGCAGGAAATGTGGCCATCCTGACGCTGGACAAACCTGGAATGCAATCCCATGCTCGGGAGCATCCGGAACACCACAGCCCTGCTGCCCCCGGAGTTTCTTACAGCGGCAGCACTAAGCTCCTGACCACAACAACAATACGTGCAGTTGTCTGAGCCAAAGAGAATGGAATAATTCATTACAGCAACAATGCACCAAGCAAACACCAAGGAAGAGAACGCCTTTCACCTCCTCCCTGATCCTGCTCTGACATCCCAAAGTGTTCTCTTTGCTCCCATTGGGTGTCTTGACAAGAGACAAACAGCAGTTTATTGTGAGGGGAGTTAGCACAGCATTCCTCTTAGATACAACTCTGCTGGGTGAAATACTTGGATGATCTCTCTTCGGTCTCGGTATGTGATGGCAGGGGGCTCGCAAGCAGGAACCTCAGTGGAAGAAGAGCTTTGTATCCGTGTATCAGTTTCCATACCGGGGGCAGGGATTAGAACACGGTGACCATGAGGGGCAGCACTGACCCAGGATGAGAAGGGACAGAGGAGATGAGGAAGGTTAGGAAACACAACTTCTCTTACTTTCCCAGAATCTGAAACAACGTCACCTGGGGTGTGAAATGCTTGTGAGAGAACTGTGTTTGGTGACCAAACTGCAGAAGGGGCTGCATGGCAGTTTGAGCCAACATGGACTGAAGCAGGGGTGCAGTGAACGGTGCATCTCACACCATCCTGGTTGTGCCTCGGGTCCTGCTGTGCAAGCCAGGGCCTCCTCTATAGAGGAAACACTGCTGCGTGGAAGGAAAATACAGAAAGATGTACAGACCTGGGTAGAATCACGCCTGCATATTCAGACACCATTGCACACTACACACACGCCATCCATGGCACTGAGATTTGACCATGAGACAAGCAGAATTCTCCTCTGTCAATCAGCTCCTGCAGGCAAACTGGGAACAGAGGGGCGGGGGAGAATCACGTGTGAGTGCTGCAGGCAGTGAGAGCACCAGCGCCCCCACCCCAGGGCTTCCTGGACAGGGCTGAGGACACGCGGGGCAGCACCTGTGCCTTCTGCCCCAGAGGTGCTTGGCCTCTAGGAGAGATCTGAGAGTCTCTGTGTCTACGATCTCCCTCTCAGACGGCCGTTCTCCCAGGACGTTGAGGGCATGTGAAGACTCCACTCACCTAGATTTAAAACATTTTTCTTGCCATTTCTATAATATTTTTCTCTTCTGCTCTATGAATCCAAAATGATAGTATATACCAAATACTCCAGTAGAATATTTTCTTTCCTTTAAATAGTTGGACATGACCTGGTCTGTATAGCAGCCACCAAGGTCTCAGAGGAGTCACCCTGGCCCTTCCACCCGACCCTGCAGGACCTTCAAGCCTGGCTGCTCTGAGAATCACTCTCAGCAGATGGGGCCCAGGAGGAGCAGCTGGGGCAGCCCAGCCTCACACTTCTGCTTTCCTGGGGGGGGGGGGGGTTTGTTAGGGCTTGTATCACTGTGGTATCAGCACTACTACTATAATAACCGCCTTGACAGTAGTAAGTGGCAGCATCGGCACACTGCACGCCGCTGATGGTGAGAGTGAACTGTGTCCCAGATCCACTGCCACTGAACCGCGATGGGACCCCAGATGCCAGATCGGATGCATCATAGATCAGGAGCTTGGGAGGCTGCCCTGGTTTCTGCTGATACCAGGCTAAATAGCTTTCAATGTCCTCACTGGCCTGGCAATTGATGGTGACTGTGCCTCCCACAGCTGCAGACACGGAGGATGGAGTCTGGGTCATTTTGATGGCAAATGTGGCACCTGAGAAGGGAAAGAGAAACACAGAGACCACACTCATCCTCACGTTCTAAGAGGACGCTCCTGCAGAGACGGGCAGCCCTGGCCACACTGCCCGAGGCCGTTCCTGCTGCTGGCCTTCCTTACCTGGGAGCCAGAGCAGCAGGAGCCCCAACAGCTGAGTGGGGGCCCTCATGTCCATGCTGGGTCCTGCCTGGTACTGCCTCCTGCATGGGGTGGGAGCAGCCTGCTCCTAAATGCCCAGAGAGGTGGGCGGTGCTCTGGGGACATGCAAATGAGCAGGGGCGGGGCAGGGCTGTGCCCAGCTGAAGGGCCCAGGGCAGCTCAGAACTCAACCCAGGGGCTGTGTCTCCACTCCCCAGCTCAGACCTTAGTTGCACAAGTGTACCTGCAGTGAGTGTGCTTCTACTGGAAGATAACACATCCCAAAGACACTGAGGGACATTTGCCAACACTTTAAGTGGACTGAACGACTGATGGTATAATCTATTCACAGTTAGATTGGGATCTGTAGGAGAAAGTCCTTTCTCTAGAGAATACCTGGTCACACCTTGGAAGGTGAAGTCAGTGTCTTTTCCCTTTTTGAGTGAGTGGCTGGGCTCTGATATCCTCCCAATGGCACTGTGTTCTCACGTGGGGTCCATTCTACAGCACACAGAGAACAGCTGACTGTAAGCTGAGCGAGCACACAGTGCCTCTGAGAGAGAATCTGTTGGGTAAGTATCTTGATGACCTCCTGTCAGTGTAGGTATGTGACAGCCGCAGGGTCACCTATCAAAAGACAAGAGTGGAGGAGGAGGCTTTGATTGGTTGATCTCTGTCTGCACGGAGGTGAGAAATTGTTGTTGCAGAGAAATGAGAGGTAGGATGAGAGAAGGGATGAGAAGGGACGGAGGAGGAGAGGAAAGAGTCTGGGATGCAGAGGAGGCCCTGCCCCATACTGACATGCAGTCTCCTGGGGTTGAGGAGACTCTGAGAGAATGGCAGTCGGGGGCACAGCTGCAGGAGGGATGGGTGGAAGATGTGGGTCCCCGTGGAGTGAGGCAGAGACAGTGAGGAGCTGTGTTTTCTACCCCATCCTGGGCTGGTATCATGTGTTACTTTAAACTCTGGCCTCAACCATGGGATGAACTCGGCCATGTGTTAGGAATGGATTTAAGGTTATAGAGACCTGAGCTCAAATCCCAGCACCCGCACCGGATCGCCGTGGGACTTTGGGCAACCAACCCTCCCTGCTGAGATGCACAATCAGATAGGAGAATTCTCTCCAATCCCTCAGCACCTGCACACAGGTGCAGTGCCACCAGGTGTCCAATCAGACCCAGGCTGCCCAGAATTTCCTCAGAGAATGTCTCTCTGGGGTCTCAGCAGAGAGAGGACCAGTGTGGGTAGAGGTCCACACTCTCCTCACGGCTCAGCCCAGCTTTGCTGCTGCTGCTCCACCTGTGACAGGGGCTGCAGGGCTTGCACAGCCCAGAACCTTCGAGAAGCTGAGCAGCTCCTCAGTGTGGTTCTGGTGGACGTCACTGAGGCCAGGGCAGCTTCTGCTTTCTCTTATCCCCTAATGGCCTTCGTTTGTCATAATAGAGCAATGAATAGAAAACATGGCGATGGCCATGATTTATAAAACTGGCTGTGCTTGGATCCTGCCACACACTGGGAGTCCTACATGGAGTTCTGTGCTCTTTTCCTCAGCCTCACTCAGCCTCGGCTGATGGGATCTCCTAGGAAATAGCAGCACCTAGAGATTCTCTCTCTCTCTCTCTCTCTCTCTCTCTCACTCAGTCTCTCTCACTTTGCAGCTCTTCAATGCTCAGTCTTTCTAGTAAATAAAGGAATGTTATGGAAAATGGAAAGTGTTAACACATAAGAAAATGATCTTCACTAGAAATAAATATTAATCACTGTATAAGACACCCTTGCTAAACTGGGTTCCTCTTTTTTATCTCCAGTGTCTGGGCACTGATTCTTCCACTGACCTGTGTGTGCTCTTGGTTTCAGGTTTCAGTGATTTAAGAAATTTAAAAAACTATTTCCTGAATCAAAGGACAATTTCCCTGTCTGGCCCTTACTGAGACTACAGTTATTTTATTTTTCAGGAAACACAAATGTTGAACCACCCGATACGTTCCCTCTGCCTCTGCTCCTGAGACGAGGATGCACTAAGTGGACCTGGACACACACTGCCCGCTTGCCCTGAGCAACGGCAGTGCCCCAGGGAGGCCTCTCACATGCAGAAGAGGGGGAGCAGGTGGAGAACCTTCTATGTGTGTGTATTATCTCCCTGACCACTAAAATGAAAGATCTATGACATGAAGGGCTCTGTCCAAGTGTTTATAGTAATTCTATGCCTAGGAGTTTGTGATACTGTTAGTCATGTGCCACTGTGTAGGAATGATGAAGCCACTGTTGTGTCCCGGACACCCAGATAGAAAGAACCAGCGAGACTCACCATAAATGCAAAGAACAAAGGGGCTTTATTACAGGTCCAGAATGCTGGGGCCTGGCCTCCCATGCAGTGTAGGGCTGGGAGACCAAGACCCACTTACTTTGTTCCCGGGGTTTTTATAGTTACCAGACAAACAAGCATTATATCTGTATTCCTTCTTTCCCCATATGACCATACATCAAGCCCACCTACTTCATTGGTTGCCCCCACCTGGCTCTGCTGGGCCAAGGACAGCCCACCTCATTGGTTTCCCCCACCTGACCCTGCCGGACCAAGGACTGCCCAGTGTCAGGTTTCATCTTCTCGCAACAGGTGCATCCTAGGCCTAGCTGGTTCCTTTGTCTTGTGAGAAGCCTGTAATGGCATGGCGCTGGCCTCTCACACCACTATTGGTTTGATTTGATGAGAATGTTCCAGTTGGTTTTGCATTGAATGAAGAACTGCTCAATCAGGGATTGAAAACTGATGTGATTCCACCTATGACCCCCAGGGGGCGGCAGTGCACCTTTGGTCTGGTAGTGACAGAGGCATCGGGAGGATGGGGACTCACAACCTTGTCTAGACTCTAGAGGAACAGTGATTTCTCTGTTTACTCCTTGTTGAATTTTGTTCAGTGGAAGGTTAAGCTGGTGATTGTAAGTCAAAAGTATGTCAGTGTAAACTTAAAGGAAAAAGAAGAGGAGTGGGAGTGGGAGTGAGGAATGAGGGAGGACATGGTGGGAAGTGGCATTATGCTCTCACAACTTTGGATAGATTGGGTCGAACCTCTGTAGTGGGAGAAGAACCTCATGCAGCGCCAGCATCCCACATGGGCCCCGGTGGGAGTCCAGGCTTCTCATCTTCCAATCCAGCTCCCTGCTTGTCCTGGAAAGCACCTGCAGCTGGCCCACGTGTTTGAGCTCCGGCACCATGTGGGAGAATGAAAGGAGTTCTATCCTAGTTCTGCCAGGTGCTGCTCGGCCACTGCAGCCATTTGGGGAGTGAACCAGAGGACGGAAGAAAACTTTCCAGCTCAAAGTCTCATTCCCTCTCTCCCTCTCTCTCTCTTTCTGTCTCTCACTCTCTCTATCTTTCTCTCTCTCTCTTCTCAGTATGTGTGTGTGTGTGTGTGTTTAGGAGAGACTTTCATAAACAAATAAACTTTGTAAAAACTGTAGCTATGAAATTGATACCCTTTATAGAATTTATATAATAACTTGTATTTAAACTCATTTTGATTGGAATACATATAATGTTTTCTCTTTTGCTCTATGAATCTCAAATGATGCTCCAACATTGAATACTCAGCAAGAATAATTGCTTTCCTTTAGAACAGTAGGGATATGGTCATGTCTGTGCTGCTGCCGCCAAGGAGAGGAAAGGAGGGAGCCTCAGAGGAGTCACCCTGGCCCCTTCCACCCGACCCTGCAGGACCTTCAAGCCTGGCTGCTCTGAGAATCACTCTCAGCAGATGGGGCCCAGGAGCAGCAGCTGGGGCAGCCCAGCCTCACACTTCTGCTTTCCTGGGGGGTTTCCGTTAGGGCTTGTATCACTGTGGTATCAGTACTACTACTATAATAACCATGTTGACAGTAGTAAGTGGCAGCATCGTCACACTGCACACCGCTGATGGTGAGAGTGAACTCTGTCCCAGATCCACTGCCTTTGAACCGCGATGGGACCCCAGATGCCAGTTTCGATGCATCGTAGATCAGGAGCTTGGGACGCTGCCCTGGTTTCTGCTGATACCAGGCTAATGCAGTGCTAATGCTCTGACTGGCCTGGCAATTGATGGTGACTGTGCCTCCCACAGCTGCAGACACGGAGGCTGGAGTCTGGGTCAGCACGACGGCACATCTGGCACCTGAGAAGGGAAACAGAAACACAGAGACCACACTCATCCTCACGTTCTAAGAGGACGCTCCTGCAGAGACGGGCAGCCCTGGCCACACTGCCCGAGCCCGTTCCTGCTGCTGGCCTTCCTTACCTGGGAGCCAGAGCAGCAGGAGCCCCAGCAGCTGAGTGGGGGCCCTCGTGTCCATGCTGGGTCCTGCCTGGCACTGCCTCCTGCATGGGGTGGGAGCAGCCTGCTCCTAAATGCCCAGAGAGGTGGGCGGTGTTCTGGGGACATGCAAATCAGTAGGGGTGGGGCAGGGCTGTGCCCAGCTGAAGGGCCCAGGGCAGCTCAGAACTCAGCCCAGGGACTGTGTCTCCAGCTGCCCCAGCTCAGATCAGGGCTGCACAATTTTACCTGCAGTGCACATGCTTCTTTCTATCGGGAGACGTCACCTTCCAAATTCCTTGAGGAACACTTGCCAACGCTTTAACTGAACTGGTGGACAAGAGGGTGTAATCCAGTCATGGTTATGTTGGAATTCTGTTAGAGAAAGTCCATTTTCTAGGGAATAGTTACACCTTAAAGTTGAGGTCCATGTATTTACCTGCTTGTCCTCTGATTCCCTCACATTGTCCCCTCACGGCAGACCGCTGCACCAGGGAGATGGTCTCTGAGAGATGAGACTTCTGTCCACACTCACCTCTGTACTGACTCAGAATAAACATCCTCAGAACAAGCGGCTGCCAGAGACCAGGACTCAGAACGAGAAGGCAGGTGCTTAGAGGAGAGATCACACATGTGCGCTCTCCCATCTGCAGCCAGAGTTCTGAGTCAAGGATACAGGAGGAAAACAGAACTGTGAGTTTCAAGGAGTCAACATAGGTCTGAGGAACATCAAGAAAAATAACTTCCCTCTTCCCTTGTGCAGAAATTTTCACACTTGTCCTAAGATATCCAAAGAGGGTCCAGTTCTGTGGTGCAATCAGTAAATACCCTGGCCTGAGTGCTGGCATTTCATATGGGTTCCGGTTCCAGACCCAGCTACTCCACTTCTGATCCAGCTCTCTGCTATGGCCTGGGTTGGCAGTAGAAGATGCCCCAAGTCCTTGGGCCCCTGCTCCACGTAGGAGACCTGGAATAAGCTCTTGGCTCCTAACTTCTGATCGCCGCAGCTCCAGGCATTGCAGCCATCTGGGGAATGAAACAGCGGAAGGAAGAGCTCTTTCTCTCTGTCTCTACTTCTCACTGTAACTCTGTCTTAAAAATAAATTTAAAAAGAAAGAAATCTGATGAGGACAGAAAGCTGGCATCATGGCACAGTGAATTAAGCTGCCACTTGCAATGCTAGCACTCTATACCAGAGACTGGTTTGAATCCACACTGCTCCACTTCTGATCCCATTTCCTGCTAATGCACACCCTGGGAGGCAGCAGAAAATGGCCCAAGTCCTTGGATTCCTGCCCCACAGGGGAGACCCAGGGGCAGTTCTGGCTCTGGGCCTCTGCTTGGCCAAGAACTCACTGCTACAGCCATTTGTGGAGAGCACCAGCTTACAGGAACCCCCCACCCCCTCTGTCTTTGCCTCTCTTCAATGCTCAGACTTACAAGTGAATAAATAAATATTTTGAAAAATGGAAAATGTTAACATTTATGAAAATTATCTTTCTTAGCAGTAAGTATTCATCATAGTACAAGACACCCTGCTCAAACTAGGCTCTATTTTTTAAAAATTTATCTAATTTATTTGAAAGACAGAGTTACAGAGAGAGGTAGAGATAGAGAGAGAGGTCTTCCATCCACTGGTTCACTCCACAGATGTCCGTAACAGCCAGAGCTGCATCAATCCGAAGCCAAAAGCCAGGAGCTTCTTCTGGGTCTCACACACGGGTGCAGGGGCCCAAGGACTTGCGACATCTTCTACTGCTTTCCCAGGCAGAGCAGAGAGCTGGGTCAAAAGAGGGGTAGCTGGGACTAGAACCGGCACCCTATGGGATGCTGATGCTTTGGTTAGGGATTTAACCCACTGTGCCATAGCACCATGGGATCTATTATTTTAACATCCAGTGTCTGGGCACTGACCTGTGTGTTGGCTGGTTTCATGCTACAGCAATTGGAGAAATTTAAAAAACTTTTTCCTCAGTGGAAGGACTATTTGGCCATCTGAGCATTACTGAGACTACAATTAGTATATCTTTTCAGGAGACACAGTGTGGAACTGCCCGATTTGTTCCCTCTGCCTCTCCCTCTGCCTCTGCCCCTGACACAGGAGGATGCACTAGGTGGACCTGGACACCCACTGCCCACGTGCCCCCAGCAATGGCAGAGTCCAGGGAGAATCTCACTTGAAGCACATGGGAGCAGGTGTAAAACATGTTTGCTTGTTTGCCCTGATCACTAAAAATGATCTATGAGATAAGGAGCTCTGTTAGATTTTTTTTCCATTTATTCTACAGCTACAAAAGATTGTGATACTGTCAGTCATGCACCATTGTGTACAAAAAATGAAGCCACTATTGTTTCATTTCCATGAGAACTGTCTATCTGATTTTGCAATGAATGAAAAACTGCCCTATCAGGGATTGAAAGCTGATGCAACTCCATCATGGAACCACCAGGGGCGCCAGTACACCTAGGTCTGGTAGTGACAGAGGGTTGGGAGGATTGAGACTCACAGCCTTGTCTAGACTCTGGAGGAACAGTGGTTTTTCTGCTCACTCCTCGTTGAATTCTTTGTTTAGTGGAAGGCTGAGCTAGTGTTTATAAAGTACATTGAAAGTATGTCGTAAAACTTAATAGAAAAAATTTAAAAAAAGAAGAAGAGTAGTAGGGTGAGAGTAAGGAAGGAAGGAGAGTATGGCTCAAAGTATCATGAATTCTCAAAATGTGTATATGACAGGCAGCGCTGTGGTGTAGTGGATAAAGCCACCCCTGCACTGCCAGCATCCCACATATGCACCCGTTGGGGTCCTGGAGTCTCCACTTCCAATCCAGCTCCATACTAACGGCCTGGGAAATCAGCTGAAGATGTCCCAAGTGTTTGGGCCCTGGCACCCGTGGGAGACCTGAAAGAAGTTCTGGCTCTTAGCCTGGCCTGACATAGTCTTGACCATTGCAGGCATTTGCAGAGTGTAACAGCTGATGGAAGATATCTCCTCTCACTCACCAGTGTGTGTGTGTGTGTGTGTGTGTTTGTGCATGTGTGTAACACTGACTTTCAAATAAGCAAATAAATCTCAAAAAAATGAAGATATGGACTGGCACTGTGGTGTGGTGGGTTAAGCCATTGCCTGAATTGCCGGCATCCCATATGTGTGCAGGTTCTAGTCCCTGCTGCTCCTCTTCTGATTCAGCTCTCTGCTATGGCCTGGGAAAGCAGAGGAAGATGGCCCAAGTCCTTGGGGCCCTGCACCCTCATGAGAGACCAGGAAGAAGCTCCTGGATTCTGGCTTTGGATGGGACTGATCCCCCAGTTGCAGCTGCCCCTGCCCACGGGGTAATCAACTAGGACATGAGGAGGGCAGACCTGAATGGAGAGACAAACCAGACACGAGAAGGGAGACCAAGACATGACTCTGATGAAGGTCTCACTTTATTGGAGGAGGTAGCTTATATACTACAAGGCAAGGATTGTAACCGTCGAGGGCAAGCAGGGGTCATCTTACAACATAGTTCAAAGGAATAGTTTTATAGGAATCTTAAATCAGCATCAATTTGACAAAGGGAGTTACCACAGGGTCTTACAGCTACCAGACATGCTTATCAAGGTACAAGAATTCATGAGGTCAGGAGAGCACTGAAGCCAGAGGGCCAAGCGCCAACCATATCAGTGATCTGTACTAATGGATTTTTCTAGTGATTCCTCCTTACGGGAACACAGCTAAAGGTTAATCTAAACAGAGGCCTATACTCAAAACAGGGAAATCAGCACAGTGGCTCCCAACAGCAGCCATCTGTGGAGTGAACCAGCGGATGGAAGACCTCTCTCATTCTCTCTCTACCTCTGCCTCTCTGTCACTCTTAACTTTCAAATAAATAAATATTTTTAAAAATGGACAACAAATGTATACTTTGCTTACATTAAATTAAGTAAATTCATGTATCGTGGTATGATAAAACCATGTCTCACTGGGGCTTACTCTAGACTTAGAGGTCAGTGCAGGAAGCGTTAGGAACACCCGCAGGCTGCTTCTCTGGAGCTGTCTCCTAGAGAAGAGCTCAAGGAGTGGTGACCCCAGTCAGAGTCTGGAGCTGCCTCCACATTCAACATCTCAGGAGTCTTCATGAAATCCTTACACTATTTTTTTTGTCTGAGACTTCTGTTTTAAAGGTTATTCCTCCATTGCAGATTAGAGAAGAGGCAATGCACAAATTTACAGACAGACCAAATTTATTCAGAGAAAATAAATCCGCAGAGGTGGGTGACCAACTGCCTGCGTATACAAGATGAAGCATGTGGCAGAAGGCCTTGACTCCCAGATGCCAGGCCAGGAGGGCCTGGGCTGGGGTGGAGGTAGGAGGCAGCAGGGAGGGGAATTCCAGGAACTGGAGGCGGGGAAGGGTCTTGGGAACCTGGAAAGAATGCAGGGTGGGCTATGATGGCAATAGGGTGTAAGACCCAATTGAGTTTCAAGGGCAAGGAATACATCCCAAAGTTTATCTCCATTGGGCAGTGAGGGAGAATGGATGAGGCTTATGTCCTTGTTCCACCAAAAGTAATCTATTATGTTCTCTCGATGCCTCTGTTAAATTTTAATTGTTTAGAAAACAGCTGAGTTTTTGATTAAGAGCTGTGGGTTATTTAAATACATGCTTATTCTAAAATATTTGAATAATCGCCTTGTATCAATAATCAAATTTGGTCTACATTATGTCCTGATGGTGAAGGATCTTATTTCAACCAGATACTTTAAGCCTTCTTGGCATCCTTGACAGGCATTCCAAAAATCCAAAATCAAAGTTCCAAAGAATGTGGACTCTGAAATTTTCAGTAAAGTTGGACTTCGATTTTTCCAGTTTGGGCCCAACCAACTGGAAAAATCAAAGGATATGTGTCTCTCATCTTGTAGAGAGACCAACTAATCGGGCTATTTGGATTATACTAGAAGTACTGTCAACATGTGAAGTGGTGCTAAATTTTAAGTTTTATCATATAAAATGCTACTGATATAAATGTCCTAATAAATGTCCTAGTAAGTCCAATGATCTTGTGTTACTAAACATGATGGCTATCTTAATGAGAAAGGCCCAGAGGCCTAAAAGCTTAAATGTTCTGTAAAACCATACAGGTGCTTTCAAAACTACTGTGTGAAGGATGCAACTGCCTTTTGTTGGTTCATGGTTTCTAATTTTAAACGTGGCTATGTAAAGTCCTGTGTCATTCACAGTTTTGTATAGGTTCTGATGGACTTTTCCCAGCCACTTCTACTGTATTCAGTACTTTGGGATGGCTCTGTAAACAGTTGAAGCCAATAATGCACTACAGGTTCCACCTGGAAGAAAGCAGGGCTAATTCAGGCAACTAAGAGCAGAAAGTAATCTGAATCAATTGGTAACCTAAAAAACAGTTGAAGAGTTTAAAAAGAATTGTCAAAATTGTTTTATTGTTCTATCTCTTATGTTATATGTGTATACATATTGTATGTCTACATGGGAAAATTCATTAAGAACTTTATTTTTTGGCTTATAGATAAAAAATCGTCCATAAATTTAAACTGATAAAATTAATCAAAGATACCTTTTGATTCATGTGACCTGAATCTCTGTATCAGATATTTTAACTTAGTTGGTAGAAAGAAACTAAGAAGGTTTCTACATGTTTGTGCTTGAATTTGCTGGTTAAACAAGCTACACCATGTTAGATATTTAAGAGATGTTTCCAAATACATGTGTTCTTAAAATTTATAGAAGGCATTGGACCTTCTGGTAAATGTTTCCTAAGTTGTCATTTAATGGTTGAAATTCTTGGCTAAGTTTTCATTTGATAATGCTATTGTCAGTACGCAATGTGGGACTTGCTCCCTCATCTCTCTATTCTAAGCCCAACTTGTCCTCTCATTTCTCTATTCTCTTCAAGGTAGGAAACTAACTCTATTCCGACAGACTCTCCTAGATGCACAATTTGATTTTTAAACCTTATAAAAGGGATGGCTAACAAATTTCCATAATAGCATAGCCAAAAGGAAAGCTTAAATTATAATTTCACAGCTAGATTTACTTTGCTATGGGCACAGTAAACAGGCAAAACGTCCCTTTCAAACCAAACAGAGGGAGAGAAAGTTTGAAAGTGAGGACATAGCTTTCCTCATGTGCATTGTCTACCTCAGGGAAAACCACTATCAAAACATGCCTGTGACCATAGACTTCCAGTTTAGGCCTCCAAAGATTAGAGTTGGGACATGAGCACCTCCTTGACTTGCATCCTCTGGTCTGCTGTAACAAAAACCAGGAGGAAAAGAAAGCTAGGCATCAGAAGCAATGCAAAGAGAGGTGGCAGCTCTGCACAGTGATCTGCCCTCAAGGAGACCCAACAGGCCAGTGCGCTGAGTGGCTTTCAGTGTGGTAAGCCTGGGCTCAGCAGAAGTCAGCTAGGAAGAGCCCTGGCAGCTCTGCCAGCCAAGAGTTGGATCTCTGGAAATGGAAATACCCTGGAGTCGAAGGACGCCCAGGTCAGAGCCACAGATCTTGCTGGCTCCAAGCTGAAGAGCCCTTCACTCAGCCCACCTTCCAAAGTGACCACCACTGCTGAGGGGACAGCCAAGTAAGGTCAGCAACATTGCAGGCAGAACTGTAAGTTTCCTGTTAGGGATGCCACCTGCCTTTACCCAGCCAGCTCTCCTCCTAGGCCAGCTAGGTAATGGAAGTCAACAGGGTGCATTCCCCAAGAGGTTCACACCTCCCTTAGGATGTACCCCATGTGAAGAGATAGATAAATCTGGGCCTCATAACTGACAAGACCTTAAAGCCCACCTGATTATTTTCAAGCCCCTTCTGTCAGTTTCTATTTGCCTCTCAATCAGAAACTCAGTCATGGTTTAGACAGCAGCTCTCTTGGGTCCTCTAGTAATGACTCTGTCCTTTGTTCTAGACCCTATCTAGCCCACTTGGGGCCTCATTCCTTTATAATCATAGTCTCTGCTCTAACATCAATGCCTCTGCTCCTGACCTGTGTGTATTGATGGGCCTCTCCCCCACCTGATGTTGTATGATTGTTCAGAATTTCCCTACAGGAAAACCCCTCTACCTGCAAAAGTTGAGTGGCCTTTCTCCCGGTTGCTTGGGATCAGCTTTGAACCACTTCCATCAAACAGGTCTCACAAGGGTCCAGAGCCCCCTCCCCCATTGCCTCTCCTCTGTGAAACCTCTCATCACCTGGTTAATCCCACTCTTAGGATCTTTGGTTCCTATTCTCACTCTGTCTTTTATACTACCGTGTCTGTTTAAGTCTTTACAGGAGTTGATAATGGAACGAACCAAGGCCTTCAGCAACCAGGTAGTCAACATAATGCTGCTACAGGGATATACTCAGCTCTCCACCCAGGAGACAGCAGCTTGAGACATCGCCCCATGCCAGCAGAGAGCACCTCATCACCCTATATCAGCAGGAAGTAGCTCTAAAGACAGATCATCATCCCTCTACCTCTCCTGGACTTTTGGGACTAATGTAATCTGATACACTCTTGCTTTCAGTCAGTCCCCCAAGGAGCACAGCTTCTCAGCAAACTCTGTGACCCAGGGGACTGCTGCGCCCTAAGGGGAGGAAGCTTCACAGCCCAGGGCCATCGTGGGAAAATGATGCACGACCTCACTGTTTGTGCACATAGGTAACATCAAGTGTTGGAACGCAGTGCACCTGCGTAATCCCTGACCAAGACCGTAACTATTCTAGTAGCCTGCTGGATTCTCAACGTGATTGACAACACTGAAATCCATGCTGTTTAAACCTGACGAGTGCACGCACCCACCCTGTAAGAAACGTGTGAAATCTGGAAGCGGGCAGTCGCTTGTGAGGCAGCCCATCCAGACTGCTCTGTGTTTGACTCCTGGTCTGAGGAGCTGGATAAACTTGAACTGGGATTCTGCAACCGGGGCGGGGGGGGGGGGGGGGGTGTGGGGATATCCTCTGAGCAAGTGAATGCAGGGAAACTGCATCCTCAGACCTTTTTTTCATTCAAGGATTTGTTTATTTATTTGAAAGGTAGAGTTACAGAGAGGGAGTGACGGAGGCAGAGAGAGGGAGAAATCACTCCCCAAATGGCCTACAATGGCCAGGGCTGGGCCAGGCCAAAGCCAGGTGCCAGGGAAGTTTAATGCAATCTGTACTCACATCCAAAAAAAAACCAGAAAGACATCAAATTAAAAATGTAACAGTGCATCTCAAGAACACTGAAAGGAAATAAATAATAGAAATTAGGCAGAGTGGATGCTGTGGCAGAGTCTTCAGCTGCCACTTGGAACACCCACAGCCCACATTTGAGTGCCTGGGATTGAGTCTCAGCTCCGCTTCTGATGCCTCTTCCTGCTCATGCACCTGGGAAGTGGCAGATGGTGGCCCAAGTACTTTGGCTGCTGCCACCCACATACGCCCAGATGGAGTCCCTGACCCCTGGCATCAGCCTGGCCCTTGGGTTGCTCCCATCCCACACTGAGTGCCTGGTCTAATCCCAGTCTGCTCCTGATGCCAGCTTCCTGCTCATGTGCACCCTGAGAATGAGGACTCAGGGCCTGGGTCCCTGCCATCTACGTGGGAGGCCTGGGCAGAGTCCTGGGCTACTGGCTTCAGCCTGGCCTTTGGGGGAGTAAACCAATGGACAGAAGATCTCTCTCCCTCTCTCTCTCCCACTCAAATAAAAATAAATACATACACAATTTTAAAAGACTCTTTCCAGGGCTGATTTCTGATTTGCAGATGCCCATCAGCCTCTGGCAGACAATCAGCAGGACAATATGAACACTAAAGTCATGCCATGGGGAAATTTTTTTTCTTTTTCACTGTTTGCTGTGGTACTCAGTTAGTTTGTGGTTGTTGTGTTGTTGTGTAAAGAAACTTTCCATTTCAGAATAACTTATAATTTACAAATCAAAAAATTGTGAAGCAGTACACACAGTGCCTTTCCACTGCACACCCAGCTGACAGCTCACATCCATGCGTTCGTCACAATCGGTAAACGACACCCAGCTTTCCTGTTGTGAACATTTGCTGTTAGTGGATGGGGAAAAAAGCCAGTGGGCACCTGGTGGGAAACTGAAGATGGGCTTTCTTCTGAACCACGGGGTCCCCGCCCGCTGCTGTCCACTCGGATGCTCTGCAGCTCCCAGCAACACTGCTCCTCCACCTTTTCCACCCCCATAACAAAGAGCCTGACAGCAAAAGGAACCTGGGAAGCCCTCTGTCCCTCCCACCTAGACACAGGGAACAGGAGGCCAGAGCACCAGGTCTTCTCCCAGCTCAGCAGCGCTGAGACTACACCAGGCTCTTCAGCTCCTAATCTGAGTTCTTTTCCTCTTCTCACACCACTCTCTCCGTGCAAAGCCCAGCACAGCGGCTGCACAGAATCTCTGTGTGACTTGACTGTTGTGAGCACTCCAGCTGCACTCCATTAGGAGGCTGTGATAGGGGCTCATTGTTCTCAAGCCCACAAAGGAAAGTAAATAAATACCTTCTTCTTCCCTGCACCTTTAAAAAAAAAGATTTATTTATGTATTTGAAAGTCAGAGTTACACAGAGAGTGATGGAGAGGCAGAGAGAGAGAGAGAGAGAGAGAGAGAGAGGTCTTCCATCCGCTGGTTCACTCCCCAACTGTCCACAATTTCCAGAACTACGCCAATCCAAAGCCAGGAGCCAGGAGCTTCTTCCAGTTCTCCCATGTGGGTGCAGGGGACCAACCACATGGGCCATCTTCTACTGCTTTCCCAGGCCAAAGCAGGCAGCTGGAACATGTGTTTCAGTCTTGGCACCCACATAGGAGACCTGAAAGACTTTCCATCTCCCGGGCCCGGCACTGTGGCGCTGAGGGTTAAAGCCCTGGCCTGTAGCGCCAGCATCCCATATGGGTGCCGGTTCTAGTCCCAGCTGCTCTTCCTCTGATCCAGCTCTCTGCTATGGCCTGGTATAGCAGTGGAAAATGGCCCAAATGTTTGGGCCCCTGCACCAGCATGTGAGGCCCAGAAGAAGCTCCTGGCTCCTGGCTCCTGGCTCCTGGCTTCAGATCAGCACAGCTTGGCTATTGCAGCCATCTGGGGAGTGAACCAGCAGATAGAAGACATCTTTCTCTGCACATCTCTCTGTAACTCTGTCTTTGAAATCAATAAAATAAATCTTTAAAAAAAAGAAGAAATTCCATCGCCCAGCTTTAGACAGGCAGAGCCTCAGCCTGGGTAGCCTTTGGAGGAGAGAACCAGCAGATGAAAGAGAACTCTCTCTCCACTGTGTGTGTGTGTGTCTGTTAAACCACGGGTTTTAATAAGCAAATAAATATTTTAAAAAACTCTACACATACAAAAACTGTACATATGAAATTTATATACTTTATAAAAATGTAATAATCACCTGTATTTAAAATATTTATCCTTGTAATATCTATAATGTTTCTCTCTTGCTCTATGAATCCCGAATGATGCTCTAGCTTCCATATTCAGAAAGAATAACTGTTTTCCTTTAGAACAGTAGGGTCATGGTCATGTCTGTGCTGCTGCCACCAAGGAGGAGGAAAGGAGGGAGCCTCAGAGGAGTCATCATGGCCCCTTCCACCCGACCCTGCAGGACCTTCAAGCCTGGCTGCTCTGAGAATCACTCTCAGCTGATGGGGCCCAGGAGGAGCAGCTGGGGCAGCCCAGCCTCACACTTCTGCTTTCCTGGGGGGGGGGGGTTTGTTAGGGCTTGTATCACTGTGGTATCAGCACTACTACTATAATAACCGCCTTGACAGTAGTAAGTGGCAGCATCGTCACACTGCACGCCGCTGATGGTGAGAGTGAACTCTGTCCCAGATCCACTGCCTTTGAACCGCGATGGGACCCCAGATGCCAGAGTGGATGCAGAATAGATCAGGAGCTTGGGACGCTGCCCTGGTTTCTGTTGATACCAGGCTAAATTACTACCAATGCTCTGACTGGCCTGGCACTTGATGGTGACTGTGCCTTCCACAGGTTCAGACACGGAGGCTGGAGTCTGGGTCATCACGACGTCGGCACATCTGGCACCTGAGAAGGGAAAGAGAAACACAGAGACCACACTCATCCTCATGTTCTAAGAGGACGCTCCTGCAGAGACAGCAGCCCTGGCCACACTGCCCGAGCCCGTTCCTGCTGCTGGCCTTCCTTACCTGGGAGCCAGAGCAGCAGGAGCCCCAGCAGCTGAGTGGGGGCCCTCGTGTCCATGCTGGGTCCTGCCTGGCACTGCCTCCTGCATGGGGTGGGAACAGCCTGCTGCTAAATGCCCAGAGAGGTGGGCGGTGCTCTGGGGACATGCAAATGAGCAGGGGCGGGGCAGGGCTGTGCCCAGCTGAAGGGCCCAGTGCAGCTCAGAACTCAGCCCAGGGGCTGTGTCTCCGCTGCCCCAGCTCAGACCAGGGCTGCACAAGTTTACCTACAGTGCGCATGTTTCTACCAGGAGACGCCACATCCTAAAGTCACTGAGAGATAATTTCAAAAACTTTTGGTGAACTGAACGACCTGCTGGTGTAATGTATTCATGCTTATGTTGGGATTCTTTAGGAGAAAGTCCATTTTCTAGGGAATACTTAGTTACATCTTAAAACTGAGGTCATTGTCTTTTCTTGTTTTTCCTCTGATGCCCTCACATTGTCCCCTCACGGCAGACCGCTGCACCAGGGAGATGGTCTCTGAGAGACGAGACTTCTGTCCACACTCACCTCTGTACTGACTCAGAATAAACATCCTCAGAACAAGTGGCTGCCAGAGACTGGACTCAGAAGGAGAACGCAGGTGCTTAGAGGAGAGATCACACGTGTGCGCTCTCCCATCTGCAGCCAGAGTTCTGAGTCAAGGATGCAGGAGGAACCAGAAGTGCGAGTTTCAAGGAGTCACCAGAGATCTGAGAAACACTTCCTCCCTCCCCTGTCCAGAAATGTCCACACTTTCTTAAGAAATCCAGAGAGGGGGGCTGTGCTATGGCAGAGTGTTAATGCACTTGCCTGATGCGCTGGCTTCCCATATAGGCACTGTTTCTAGTCCCGCCTGCTCCTCTTCTGATCCAGCACTCCTCTATGGCCGATGATAGCAGTAGAAGATGGCCCAAGACCTTGGGCACTACACCCATTGGGAGATTCAGAAAAGCTCCTGGCTCCTGGCTTCGGATCAGCGCAGCTCTGAGGATTGCAGCCACTTGGAGAGTGAACCAGAGGATGGGAGACCTTTCTCTTTCTCTGCCTCTCACTGTAAATTTGTCTAAAAAGAAAGAAAGAAAGAAAGAAAGAAATCCGGAGAGGAGGGATGGCTGGCATCATGGCACAGTGGGTAAGGCTGCCACTTGCAATGCCAGCAGCCTACATCAGAGACTGGTTTGAATCCTACTGCTCCACTTCTGATCACATTTCCTGCTAATGCACACCCTGGGAGGCAGCAGGAAATGGACCAAGTTCTTGGATTCCTGCCCCACAGGGGAGACCAGGGGCAGTTCTGGCTCTGGGCTTCTACTTGGCCAGGAACTCACTGTTACAGTCATTTGTGGAGAGACCACTTACAGACACCCCGCCCGGTCTTTGCCTCTCTCCAATGCTCAGACTTACAAGTGAATAAATAAATATTTATAAACATGGAAAATGTTAACATTTATGAAAATTATATAAATTACATTTATTAGAAATAAGTATTCACCGCAGTACAAAACACCCTGCTAAAACTGGGCTCCTTTTTTTAAAGATTTATTTCATTTATTTGAAAGAGTTACAGAGAAAGGTAGAGACAGAGAGAGGTCTTCCATCTGCTGGTTCACTCCCTAAATGGCCGCAACAGCGGTGCTGCGTGGATCCGAAACCAAGAGCCAGGAGATTTTCTGGGTCTCACACTTGGTGCAGGGGCCCAGAGACTTGGCCATCTTCTATTGCTACCCTAGGCCATAGCAGAACGGCATCAAAAGAGGAGCAGCTGAGACTTGAACCTGCACCCTATGGGATGCCAGAGCTTCAGGCCATGGCTTTAACCTGCTGTGCCACAGTGCCGTGGGCTCCATTATTTTCACATCCAGTGTCTGGGCACTGATTCTTCCACTGACCTCTGTATTGGCTGGTTTCATGCCTCACCAATTTGAGAAATTTAAGAAACTTTTCCCTCAATCGAAGAACTATTTGGCCATCTGACCATTACTGAGACTACAATTAGTGTATCTTTTCAGGAAACACAGTGTGGAACTGCCCGATTCGTCCCCTCTGCCTCTCCCTCTGCCTGTGCCCGAGACAGGAGAATGCACTAGGTGCACCTGGACACCCACTGACCACGTGCCCCCAGCAATGGCAGTGTCCAGGGAGGATCTCACTTGAAGCATAGTGGAAGAAGGTATAAAATATATGTTTGCTTATTTGCCCTGATCACTATAAAAAGATCTATGGGTTAAAGAGCTCTGTTGGATTTCTTGTCCTTTTTTCTAAATCTAGAAAAGATTGTGATACTGTCAGTTTTGTAACATTGTGTACAAACAATGAAGCCACTATTGTTTCATTTCCATGAGAACTGTCTATCTGATTTTGCATTGAATGAAGCTGATGCGATTCCATCATGGACCCCCGGGGGCACCAGTGCACCTCAGGTCTGGTAGTGACAGAGGGATTGGGAGGACTGAGACTCTCAGCCTTGTCTAGACTCTGGAGGAACAGTGGTTTTTCTGCTCACTCCTCGCTGAATTCTTTGTTTAGTGGAAGGCTTAGCTAGTATTTAAAAAGTACATTGAAAGTATGTCATCAAACTAAATTGAAAATATTAAAAAACAAAAAAAGAAGAGCAGTAGGGTGGGAGTGAGGAAGGAAGGAGAGTATGGCTCAAAGTATCATGAATTCTCAAAATGTGTATATGACAGGCAGCACTGTGGTGTAGTGGATAAAGCCACCCCTGCACTGCCAGCATCCCATATGTGCACCCGTTGGGGTCCTGGAGTCTCCACTTCCAATCCAGCTCCATACTAACGGCCTGGGAAATCAGCTGAAGATGTCCCAAGTGTTTGGGCCCTGACACCCATGGGAGACCTGAAAGTAGTTCTGGTTCTTAGCCTGGCCTGACATAGTCTTGGCCGTTGCAGCCATTTACAGAGTGTAACAGCAGATGGAAGATTCTCCCACCCCGTGTGTATGTGTTTTTGTGTTTGTGTGTTTGCATGTGTGTGTAACACTGACCTTAAAATAAACAAATAAATCTCTTAAAAAATGAAGATATGGACTGGCACTGTGGTGTGGTGGGTTAAGGCGTTGCCTGCATTGCTGGCATCCCATATGGGTTCTGGTTCTAGACCCAGCTGCTCCTCTTCCAATTGATCTCTCTCTATGGCCTGGGAAAGCAGTGGAAGATGGCACAAGTCCTTGGGGCCCTGCACCCTTGTGGGAGACCAGGAAGAAGCTCCTGGATTCAGGCTTTGGATGGGGCAGATCCCCCAGTCACAGCCATCGGGGAGTGAACCGGCAGATGGAAGACTACTCTCACGCTTTCTCTACCTCTGCCTCTCTGGGACTCTTAACTTTCAAATAAATAAATGAATCTTTTAAATTAAAGGGACAAATAATGGATACTTTGCCTTTGTTAAAGTAAGTAAACTCATGTAACTTGATTAATAAATCCATGGAAGAGCTAACAGTTCTATATGCATTTCCATGTCTCACTGGGGCTTACTCTAGACTTAGAGGTCAGTGCACGAAGCGTTAGGAACACCCGCAGGCTGCTTCTCTGGAGCTGTCACCTAGAGAAGAGCTCAAGGAGTGGTGACCCCAGTCAGAGTCTGGAGCTGCCTCCACATTCAACATCTCAGGAGTCTTCAAGGACTTATACTTTTTTTTTTTCTGTCTGTGACTTGTTTTCAAAGATGGGTTTAGCTGTCAAAAAAAAAAAAAGAGGTCATATGCAATACACAAATACAAAGAAACAGCCTACATTATGCAAATCTAACAGAGTCTATGTGATGTTTCTCATCCATACAGTATTTTTGGAGATACTCTCTGCATCTCTGTGCCTAAAATGTGCTTGGAAGAGGCCTCTGGAAACATGTGTGCTATTAGACTAAATTAAATAATTGAGCTAAAAAAATGGTCTGTGGTGAGTTGAATTCAAATAAGACTTCACAACTGGGTAACTTAAATGGGAAGACAAAGTTACAGCAAGCATATTTTCTCCTTTTCCATCCTTATGTAACGCTGGTTTTTTTGTGTTTATACCTTTTAAAAGGGGGATAAATGGAATCACATGCTCAGAGCTTCCAGAACACCACAGCCCTGCTGCCTCCAGGGTTAACTCCAGGGAGACCTGAGCTCCTGACCACACAACATACCTGGAGATGTCTGAGCCGAAGAGAATGGAATAATTCATTACAGCAACAATGCACCAAGCAAACACCAAGGAAGAGAACACCTTTCACCTCCTCCCTAAACTGCTCTGACATCTCAAAGTGTTCTCTTTGCTCCCATTGGGTGTCTTGACAAGAGACAAACAGCAGTTTATTGTGAGGGGAGTTGGCACAGCATTCCTCTTAGATACAAATCTGCTGGGTGAAACACTTGGATGATCTCTCTTCAGTCTCGGTATGTGACGGCAGGGGGCTCCCAAGCAGGAACCTGAGTGGAAGAAGAGCTTAGGATCTGTATATCTGTTTCCATACCGGGGGCAGGGATTAGAACACGGTGACCTTGAGAGGGCAGCACTGACCCAGGATGAGAAGGGACAGAGGAGATGAGGAAGGTTAGGAAACACGACTTCTCTTACTTTCCCAGAATCTGAAACAACGCCACCAGCGGTGTGAAATGCTTGTGAGAGAACTGTGTTTGGTGACCAAACTGCAGAAGGAGCTGCATGACAGGTGTGAGCCAACATGGACTGAAGCACGGGTGCAGTGAACGGGGCATCTCACACCATCCTGGTTGTGCCTCTGGTCCTGCTGTGCAAGCCAGGGCCTCCTCTATAGAGGAAGGAAGCTTTGCTCTGGGCTTCTGCTTTGCCAGAACTCACTGTAACAGCCATTTGTAGAGTGCACAGGTTACAGAAGATGTAGGAGACCTGAAAGAAGTTGCATGCCCCAGTGCAGCCATTGGAGGAGTGTACCAGCAGATGGAAGAGAACTCTCTCTCTCCCTGTCACTGTGTGTGTGTGGGGGGGGGGGTGGCGGGTGTGTGTGTGTGTGTGTGTGTGTGTAAAGCTTGTGCTTTCAATAAGCAAATAAATCTTTTTAAAAGACTGTATACATGAAATTTGTAAATTGGTATCCTTTATAAAATTTTATAATCACCTGTATTTAAAATATTTTTCCTTGTAATATCTATAATATTTTCGCATTTGCTCTATGAATCTCAATGATGCTCTAGCTTTGAATACTCAGAAAGAATAAGGCTTTCCTTTAGCACAGCAGGGACATGGTCATGTCTGTGCTGCTGCCGCCAAGGAGGAGGAAAGGAGGGAGCCTCAGAGGAGTCACCCTGGCCCCTTCCACCCGACCCTGCAGGACCTTCAAGCCTGGCTGCTCTGAGAATCACTCTCAGCAGATGGGGCCCAGGAGGAGCAGCTGGGGCAGCCCAGCCTCACACTTCTGCTTTCCTGGGGGGATTTTGTTAGGTCTTGGAACACTGTGGCACCAGCACTACTACTACCATAATTGCTTTGACAGTAGTAAGTGGCAGCATCGTCACACTCCAGGTCGCTGATGGTGAGAGTGAACTGTGTCCCAGATCCACTGCCTTTGAACCGCGATGGGACCCCAGATGCCAGTTTGGATGCCTGGTAAATCAGGAGCTTGGGAGGCTGCCCTGGTTTCTGCTGATACCAGGATAACCAACTATTAATGCTCTGACTGGCCTGGCAATTGATGGTGACTGTGCCTCCCACAGCTGCAGACACGGAGGCTGGAGGCTGGGTCATCGCAATTTGGGCAAATGTGGCACCTGAGGAGGGAAACAGAAACACAGAGACCACACTCATCCTCACGTTCTAAGAGGATGCTCCTGCAGAGACAGCAGCCCTGGCCACACTGCCCGAGGCCATTCCTGCTGCTGGCCTTCCTTACCTGGGAGCCAGAGCAGCAGGAGCCCCAGCAGCTGAGTGGGGGCCCTCGTGTCCATGCTGGGTCCTGCCTGGCACTGCCTCCTGCATGGGGCGGGAGCAGCCTGCTCCTAAATCTGGAGCAGAATCTGGAGGAGAAAGTCCTTTATTCTGGGGAGTATGTGCTAACTTCTTAGAATATGCAACCAGCACCTGCTCACCATTCGAGTTTGGGTAAACCATCCTGCTTGCTGAGATGCACAAATCAGTTAGCAGAATTCTCTACAACCCCTCAGCACCTGCACACAGGTGCAGTGTCCCCAGGTGTCCACAGCAGACCCAGGTTGCACAGGTTTCCTACAGAGAATGTCTCTCTGGGGTCTCAGCAGAGAGAGGACCAGTGTGGGTAGAGGTCCACGCTCTCCTCACGGCTCAGCCCAGCTTTGCTGCTGCTGCTCCACCTGTGACAGGGGCTGCAGGGCTTGCACAGCCCAGAACCTGGAGAAGCTGAGCAGCTCCTCAGTGTGGTTCTGGTGGACGTCACTGAGGCCAGGGCAGCTTCTGTTTTCTCTATTTCCCTAATGGCCTTGGTGTGACGTAAAAGAGCCATGAATCGAAACATGGCGAGGGCTATGATTTTTCAAGAAGTGGCTGTGCGTGGGTCCTGCCACACACTGGGAGTCTTCTGGAGTTCTGTGCTCTTTTCTTCAGCCTGACTCAGCCTCAGCTGACAGGATCTCCTAGGAAGTAGCAGCACATGGAAGATTCTCTCTGTCTCTCTCTTTCTAGCTCTCGCTCTCGCTCCCCTCCCCCCACTCAGTCTTTCTCATTTTGTACCTCATCAATGCTCAGATTTTCAAGTAAATAAACAAACCTTATGGAAAATGGAAAGAGTGAACATTTAAGAGAATTATCTTCACTAGAAATAAAGATTAATTATAGGACAAGACACCCTTGCTAAACTGGGTTCCTCTTTTTTATCTCCAGTGTCTGGGCACTGATTCTTCCACTGGCCTGTGTGCTCCTGGTTTCAGGCTTCAGTGATTTAAGAAATTTAAAAAGCTTTTTCCTGAATCAAAGGACAATTTCCCTGTCTGACCCTTACTGAGGCTACAGTTAATTTATTTTTCAGGAAACACAAATGTTGAACTGCCCGATACGTTCCCTCTGCCTCTGCCCATGAGACGGGAGGATGCACTAAGAGGACCTGGACACACACTGCCTACTTGTACCGAGCAATGGCAGTGCCCCAGGGAGGAATCTCACACACAGCACAGTGGGAGCAGGTGGAGAACCTTCTATGTGTGTGCATTATCTCCCTGCCCACTAAAATTTAAGCTCTATGAGATGAAGGGCTCTGTCCAAATTTTTACAGTAGTCCTATGACTAGGAGATTGTGATTTGGTTATTTGTGTGCCACTGTGTGCTAATGATGAAGCCACTACTGTTCAATTTGATGAGGATGTTCTAGTTGGTTTTGCATTGAATGAAAAACCATTCCATCAGGAATTGAAAACTGAAGCGATTCCACCTATGACCCCCAGGGGGCGGCAGTGCTCCTCAGGTCTGCTAGTGACAGAGGGATTGGGAGGATTGAGACTCACATCTTGACTAGACTCTTGAGGAACAGTGGTTTTTCTGCTCACTCCTCGTTGAATTCTTTGTTTACTGGAAGGATAAACTGGTGGTAATAAATTGAACGTGTGTCCATGTAAAACCTAAAAGAAAAAGAGAGGAGGGGGGAGTGAGGAAGGAGGGAGGATGTGGTGGGAAGTGGAATTATGTTCCCACAACTGTGGATAGGTTGGGCCTGGTCTTGTGCAGTGGTTTAAGGTGCCAAAGGAGCACCGGCATCCCACATGGCAGCGGTGGGATCCAGCTCCCTGCTTGGCCTGGGAAGGCTCCTGTAGATGGCTCCAGTGTTGGAGCCCTGGCACCCATATGGAAGACCTGAGAGAAGCTCCATCTCCAGGTCTTGGCTGGCACAGCCTCAGCCACTGCAGCCATTGGAGGAGAGACCAGCAGATGGAAGAGAACTCTCTCTATGAAACTGTGGGGGGGGGGGGGGTATGTGTTTGTGTGTGTGTATAACACGGACTTTAAACAGCAAATACATTTTTAAAATAACTATAGATATGAAATTGGTTTCTTTCATAAAATTTTATAATCACCTGTATTTACAGTATTTTTCCTTGTAATAACCATAGTGTTCTCTCTGTTGTTCTATGAATGCCTAATGATGCTCCAGCTTTGAATACTCAGAAGAATAACTGTTTTACTTTAGAACAGTAGGGTCATGGTCATGTCTGTGCTGCCGCCACTAAGGAGGAGGAAAGGAGGGAGCCTCAGAGGAGTCACCCTGGCCCCTTCCACCCGACCCTGCAGGACCTTCAAGCCTGGCTGCTCTGAGAATCACTCTCAGCAGATGGGGCCCAGGAGCAGCTGGGGCAGCCCAGCCTCACACTTCTGCTTTCCTGGGGGGTTTTTGTTAGGGCTTGTATCACTGTGGTATCACTACTACTACTATAACCGCCTGCACAGTAGTAAGTGGCAGCATCGTCACACTGCACGTCGCTGATGGTGAGAGTGAACTGTGTCCCAGATCCACTGCCTTTGAACCGCGATGGGACCCCAGATGCCAGAGTGGATGCACCATAGATCAGGAGCTTGGGAGGCTGCCCTGGTTTCTGCTGAAACCAGGATAACCAGTTGTTATTATAAACACTCTTACTGGACTGGCAACTGATGCTGACTGTGCCTCCCACAGCTGCAGACACGGGAGATGGAGTCTGGGTCAGCACGGCGGCAAATGTGGCACCTGAGAAGGAAAACAGAATCACAGAGACCACACTCATCCTCACGTTCTAAGAGGACGTTCCTGCATATACAGGCAGCCCTGGCCACAATGCCCGAGGCCGTTCCTGCTGCTGGCCTTCCTTACCTGGGAGCCAGAGCAGCAGGAGCCCCAGCAGCTGAGTGGGGGCCCTCATGTCCATGCTGGGTCCTGCCTGGTACTGCCTCCTGCATGGGGCAAGAGCAGCCTGCTCCTAAATGCCCAGAGAGGTGGGCGGTGCTCTGGGGACATGCAAATGAGCAGGGGCGGGGCAGGGCTGTGCCCAGCTGAAGGGCCAGGGGAAGCTCAGAACTCAGCCCAGGGGCTGTGTCTCCAGCTGCCCCACCTCAGGCCAGGGCTGGGCAAGTTTACCTGCAATGAGCATGCTTCTACCAGGAGACATCACCTCCCAAAGTCACTGAGGGACACTTGCCAAAATTTTAAATGAACTTGAGGACAAGTTGTTTTAATTGATTCAGGGTTATGTTGGGATTCTGTAGGAGAAAGTCCATTTTCTAGGGAATACTTAGTTACACTTTGAATCTATGATTTTACCTGCTTGTCCTCTGAGGTTCGCACATTGTCCCCTCACGGCCGACCGCTGCACCAGGGAGATGGTCTCTGAGAGATGAGACTTCTGTCCCACACTCACCTCTGTACTGACTCAGAATAAACATCCTCGGAACAAATGGCTGCCAGAGACCAGGACTCAGAAGGAGAACGCAGGTGTGCTTAGAGAAGAGATCACACGTGTGTGCTCTCCCATCTGCAGCCAGAGTTCTCAGTCAAGGATGCAGGAGGAACCAGAAGTGCGAGTTTCAAGGACTCACCAGAGGTCTGAGGAACATCAGAAGAGGCCAAGGCCACTCTGGCTGTCTGCAAGTTCTCAGCAGGAGTCTGTCTCCGTGGGTGTGAGAACCACAAGCTGCAGTCCTCTTGCTGGTTTTAGGCTTATTTTACAAAAAAGCCAGAGTTTCCTGGTGATCTCGCTGATGATCCTACATTCTGGGAAATCTCTGAGAATCGGCCTCTGCTCCAAATGACCTCACTGACGGCTGAGCTGTTGATGGACTGGATCCTCCTAGAGTCAATCAACCCTCTCCGATGCTTCAGTTACCTGCAGTTAAAGCCTAGAGGGAACTCAAACTGTAGGGCATATGGTATGCAGTTAGACCTGTTTAGGGATGAGAGGGTCCTTGGGGAAGGCCTTCAGTCTCCTGCTATAATCCACTTGAGAGTCTTTCTCATCATAGACTAATGACTGGTAAATGAGAGTTAACAATTTAAGTGGCTGAGAGAAACAAAAACAGTGGTAAGGGCGTGAGTTTGTGTGGCCTGGTGGGAAGGACATAAAGTAATTACCAAAATCAGTGAGCGGTCTTGAATGAGTTACTAAAACTAATAGTAGTGAAGGGATATGGAAAGGATGTGTATAATGAACAGGTTTGCTTAAGCAGGGTTTAATGACTAATAAGTAGTAGAGTTAAACTAAAAGGTAGATGTTCCAATCGTCGTAGTCAATTGTTATAAGTAATAATGAATTATTATCTAATTTAGCATCACTTTGAGTCTCTGTTCTATTGTATCTCAAATATCAAGTCAATCTTTGAAATCAAAGAACTTGTTACATGGCTATGGAAATCGGGATGAGGGAGGGGTTACACATAAGACAAGGTGAATGGTTTAAAGTGGATGGGAAACAGACTTTGTTATCCTAAGGAAGAATCATTAACTCTGTAAGGATCACTGATGAGTGGACATTCCAGAATTCATGAGAACAGTGAAGAATGTGTAAATCGAACAGCCTTGCTGTGAGCCTGTCTCTCATTCATCACTATGCAGATGCCTCCCACACCATCGGGAAGCCCTGGATCTGCTGGAGCTGGCCTCTGGCATGTCAGAAAAACTAACTTCCCTCTCTCCTCTGTCCAGAATCCTTCCCATTTTTCTTAAGCAATCCTGGAGAGGAGTTAAGGCTGGCATCGTGGCACAATGGATAAGGCTGCCACTTGCAAAGCCAGCAGCCTATGTCAGAGACTGGTTTGAATCCCCGCTGCTCCACTTGTGATCCCATTTCCTGCTATGCACACCATGAGAGGCAGCAGAAAATGGCCCAAGTTCTTGGATTCCTGCCCCACAGGGGAGACCAGGGGCAGATCTGGCTCTGGGCTTCTGCTTGGCCAGGAACTCACTGTTACAGCCATTTGTGGGAGCAACTCTTGCACAACATTTTCTGTGTGTGTGTGTGTGTCTGTATATGTCTGTCTGTCTCTGTCTTTGCCTCTCACCAATGTTCAGTTTACAAGTAATTACATCAATATTGAGAAAAATGGAAAATGTTAACATTTAAGAAATTAATCTTTATCAGAAATAAGTATTCACCACAGTACAAGACACCCTGGTAAAACTGGGCTCCATTATTTTTACATCCAGTGTCTGAGCACTGATTCTTCAACTGACCTCTGTGTTTCCTGCTCTCATGCTGCAGCAATTTGAGAAATTTAAAAAGCTTTTTCTTAGTCGAAGGACTATTTGGCCATCTGACCATTACTGAGAATACAATTAGTTTATTTTTTCAGGAGACACAGTGTTGAACTGCCCGATTCTTCCCTCTGCCTCTGCCTCTACCTCTGCCTCTACCTCTGCCTCCGCCTCTGCCTCTGCCCGAGACAGGAGGATGCACCAGGTAGAACTGGACTGCCACTGTTCACGTGCCCCCAGCAATGGTGGTGTCCAGGGAGGATCTCAGTTGAAGCACATGGGAGCAGGTGTAAAACATGTTTGCTTATTTGCCCTACTCACTAAAGTGAAAGGTCTGTGAGAGAAAGAGCTCTGTTCAATTTTGTACAACTGTTCTATGCCTAGGAGATTGTGATACTGTTGGTTGTGTGCAGTTCTGTAGAAACGTTGGAGATACTATTGGTTCAATTCGATGAGAATTTGCTATTTGATTTTGAATTGAATGAAGAACTGCTCTCTCAGGGACTGAAAGCAGATGCGATTCCACCTGTGACCCCTAGGTGGAGCGAGTGCACCTCAGGTCTGGAAGTGACAGAGGGATTGAGGGGAAGAGATAAACAGCCTTGACTATATGCTTGAGGAACAGTGGTTTTTCTGCTACCCCGTGTTGAATTCTTTGTTTAGTGGAGGGTGAAGCTGGTGATTATGGAGTGAAAGTATGTCAGTGTAGAACTTAAAGGAAAAGGAAAAATGGAAGTGGGGTGGGGTGTGGTGGGGTGGGGTGAGGAAGTAGAGAGGACATGTTGGGCAGTGGCATTATGCCCTCACAACTGTGGACCTTAGGATGGCCCAGCCTTGGGTAATGGGTAAAGCCACCCTTTGCAGCGGCAACATCCCACATGGGCCCCGGTGGGAGTCCAGGCTTCTCATCTTCCAATCCAGCTCCCTGCTTGGCCTGGGAAAGCACCTGGAGCTGGCCCACGTGTTTGAGCTCTGGCACCATGTGGGAGAATGAAAGGAGTTCTCTCTCCTAGCTCTGCCAGGCGCTGCTCCGCCTTTGCAGTCATTTGGAGAGTGAACCAGCGGACGGAAGATAACTCTATCTCTCCCTCAAAGTCTCATTCTCTTTCTCCCCCTCTCTCAATGTGTGTGTGTATCTGTGGGGGAGGGGAGTGTGGAATGTGTAGTACAGACTTTCAATAAGGAAATAAATCTTTTTAAAAAACTATATCTATGAAAATTATACCCTTTATGGAATTAATATAATCACTTGTATTAAACTCATTTTGTTTGGAATAACTATAAAGTTTTCTCATTTGCTCTATGAATCTCAAAAGATGCTCTAGCTTTGAATATTCAGAAAGAATAGTATATCTCCTTTAGAACAGTACAGACATGTTCATGTCTGTGCTTACGCTGCCAAGGAAGAAATGAGGAAGCCACAGAGAGTCACCCTGGCCCCTTCCACCCGACCCTGCAGGACCTTCAAGCCTGGCTGCTCTGAGAATCTCTCTCAGCAGATGGGGCCCAGGAGGAACAGCTGGGGCAGCCCAGCCTCACACTTCTGCTTTCCTGAGGGATTTTTGTTAGGGCTTGGAACACTGTGGTACCAGTGCTACTACCATAAGTGCATTGACAACAGTAAGAGGCAGCATCATCACACTGCACACCGCTGATGGTGAGAGTGAACTGTGTCCCAGATCCACTGCCACTGAACCGCAATGGGACCCCAGATGCCAGAGTGGATGCCTTGTAGATCAGGAGCTTGGGAGGCTGCCCTGGTTTCTGCTGAAACCAGGCTAACCAACTGTTAATGCTCTGACTGGCCTAGCAATTGATGGTGACTGTGCCTCCCACAGGTGCAGATACGGAGGATGTAGTCTGGGTAGCACTTGGGCAAAAGTGGCACCTGGGAAGGGCTTATAACTGTGGTATGGTACCAGCACTACTATAACTATAATAGTCTGCACAGTAGTAAGTGGCAGTATCATCCACTGTGCGAGCTGATGGTGAGAGTGAACTGTGTCCCAGATCCACTGCCACTGAACCGCGATGGGTCCCCAGATGCCAGAGTGAATGCATAATAGATCAGGAGCTTGGGAGGCTGCCCTGGTTTCTGCTGATACCAGGATAAGGCATTGTTATTATAAACACTCTGACTGGCCTGGCAACTGATGGTGACTGTGCCTCCCACAGGTGTAGACACGGGGGATGCAGTCTGGGTGGGTCAGCACAGCGGCACATCAGGTAAACAAGTTTACCTGCAGTGCGAATGCTTGTACCGGGAGACGATACCTCCCACAGTCACTGAGGGACATTTGCCAAAACTTTAAGTGAACTGAATGACCTGATGGTATAATCTATTCATGGTTAGGTGGGATCTGTAGGAGAAAGTCCTTTCTCTAGAGAACACCTGGTCACACCTTGGAAGGTGCAGACAGTGTCTTTTCCCTTTTTGAGTGAGTGGCTGGACTCTGATATCCTCCCAATGTCACTGTGTTCTCACGTGGGGTCCATTCTACAGCACACAGAGAACAGCTGACTGTAAGCTGAGCGAGCACACAGTGCCTCTGAGAGAGAATCTGTTGGGTAAGTATCTTGATGACCTCCTGTCAGTGTAGGTATGTGACAGTACAGGGTCAGCTATCAAACACAAGAGTGGAGGAGGAGGCTTTGATAGGTTGATCTGTGTCCGCAGCGAGGGGAGAAATTGATGTTGCAGGGAAATGAGAGGTAGGACTGAGTGGAGGGATGAGAACGGACGGAGGAGGAGAGGAAAGAGTCTGGGATGCAGAGGAGCCCTGCCCCACACTGACATGCAGCCCCCTGGGGTTGAGGAGGCTCTGAGAGAATGGCAGTCGTGGGCACAGCTGCAGGAAGGACTGATGGCAGATTTGTGTCCCCGTGGAGTGAGGCAGAGACAGTGAGGAGCTGTGTGTCCTACCCCATCCTGTGCTGTCTCCTGTGTTATTTTAAACTCTGGCCTCAGCCATGGGATGAACTCGGCCATGTGGAAGGAATGGATTCAAAGTTATAGAGACCTGAGCTCAAATCCCAGCACCTGCACCTGCTCATCATGAGGTTATGAGTAACCATCCCTGCTTGCTGAGATGCATAGTCAGGAGAATTCTCTCCAATCCCTCAGTACCTGTACACAGGTGCCATGTCCCCAGGTCTCCAATCAGACCCAGGTTGCACAGGTTTCCTACAGAGAATGTCTCTCTGGGGTCTCAGCAGAGAGAGGACCAGTGTGGATAGAGTGTCCACGCTCTCCTCACGGCTCAGCCCAGCTTTGCTGCTACTGCTCCACCTGTGACAGGGGCTGCAGGGCTTGCACAGCCCAGAACCTGGAGAAGCTGAGCAGCTCCTCGGTGTGGTTCTGGTGGACGTCACTGAGGCCAGGTTGGCTTCTAATTTCTCTTATTCCCTAATGGCCTGCAGTGATATAAAGACAAATAAATAGAAAAAAAAGCAAGGGCTATGATTTATAAAAATGACTGTGCTTGGATCCTGTCACACTCTGTGTGTCCTGCATGGAGTTCTGGGCTCTGGACTGTGCCCTGACCCAGCCTCAGCTGACAGGGTCATCCGGGAAACCAGCAGCACGTGGAAGATTCTCTCTCTCTCTCTCCCCCTCCCTCTCCCCCTCTCTCTCTCTCTCCTCTCCCTGTGTCTCTCTGACTTTGCCTTTCACCAATGCTCGGTCTTTCAAGTAAATAAATATATATTTTGAAAATAGAAATTATTGCATTTAAGAAAATTATCTTCACTAGATGTATGTATTAACCACAGTGAAAGACACCCTTCCAACCCTGGGTTCCTCTGTTTTCTATCTAGTGTCTGGGCACTGAATCTTTTTTTTTTAAAGATTGAGTTATTGATTTGAAAGGTAGAGTAACACAGAGAGAATGAGAGGCAGACAGGCAGAGAGAGAAGTATCAGAGAGAGAGAGAGAGAGAGAGAGAGAGAGAGAGGTCTTCCATCCATTGGTTCAGTCCCCAATTGGCCCCAACGGGCAGAGCTGTGCTGATCCGAAGCCAGGAGCCAGGAGCTTTCTCTGGGTCTCCCATGCAGGTTGTGGAGGCCCAAGGACCATCTTCTGCTGCTTCTGCAGTCCATAGCAGAGATCCAAATCTGAGGTAGCAGCCAGAACTTGATCCTGCACCTGTATGGGATGCCAGCAGTGCAGGCGGTGGCTTTAGCAGCGAGGCCACAGTGCCGGACCCCTGGGCAAAGTCTCTCACTGACCTGTGTTTTGGCTGGTTTCATTCCTCAGGAATTTCAGAAATTTAAAACCTTTTACATCTATCAAAGGACAATTCAGCCATCTGACCATTAGTGAGACTAAAATTAGTTATTTTTTCATGTAACACAAGTGTTGAATTGAACGATAAGATCCCTCTGCTCTGCCTCTGCCCCTGACACAGGAGGATGCACTACGTGGAGTGGACACCCACTGCCCGCTTGCCCTGAGCAACGGCAGTGCCCCTGGGGAGGAATCTCGTGGTCTCAGGTCTGGCAGTGACAGAGGGAATGGGAGGATGAGACTCAGCCTTGTCTAGACTCTAGAGGAACAGTAGTTTTCTGCCTACTCCTCAGTGAATTATTTGTTTACTGCAAGGTTAAGCTGGTGGTAATGAATAGAACATATGTCCAAGTAAAACTTACAAGAAAAAGGTGGAGGAGGGAGTGAGGAAGGAGGGAAGACATGGTGGGAAGAGGTACTATGCTCTCACAAATGTGGATATGATGGGCCAGCCTTGTGCAGTGGGTAAAGCAGCCAAAGGCAGCACCAGCATCCCACATGGCACCGGTGGGAGTCCTGGCTGCTCCACTTCCAATCCAGCTCCCTGCTTGGCCTGGGAAAGCTCCTGTAGATGGCTCCAGTGTTGGAGTCCTGGCACCCATATGGAAGACCTGAGAGAAGCTCCATCTCCAGGTCTTGCTAGGGAACTGCCTCAGCCACTGCAGCCACTGGAGGAGAGACCAGCAGATGGAAGGGAATTCTCTATCTCTGAAACTCTGTGTGTGTGGGGCTGTGTGTGTGTGTGTGGGTATGTGTGAAAAACATAGACTTAAAATAAGCAAATATATATTTTTAAATATTTGTAGCTATGAAATTGGTTGCCTTCATAAAATATTATTATCACCTGTAATTAAAATATTTTCCATCCAATACTTATAGTGTTCTCTCTTTTGCTCTATGAATCCCAAATGATGCTCTAGCTCAAATACTCAGAAAGAATAATTGCTCCCCTTAAAACAGAAGGTACGTGGTCATGTCTGTGCTACTGCTGCCAAGAAGAGGAAAGGAGGGAGCCTCAGAGGAGTCACCCTGGCCCCTTCCACCCGACCCTGCAGGACCTTCAAGCCTGGCTGCTCTGAGGATCACTCTCAGCAGATGGGAGCCCAGGAGGAGCAGCTGGGGCAGCCCAGCCTCACACTTCTGCATTCCTGGGGGTTTTTGTTAGGGCTTGTATCACTGTGGTTTCAGTACTACTACCATATTCGCCTAGACAGTAGTAAGTGGCAGCATCATCACATTGCACGCCGCTGATGGTGAGAGTGAACTGTGTCCCAGATCCACTGCCGCTGAACCGCGATGGGACCCCAGATTCCAGTTTGGATGTTTCGTAGATCAGGAGCTTGGGAGGCTGCCCTGGTTTCTGCTGAAACCAGGATAAGTAGTTACTATAAACACTCGGACTGGACTGGCAATTGATGGTGACTGTGCCTCCCACAGCTGCAGACACGGAGGATGGAGTCTGGGTCAGCACTTGGGCAAATGTGGCACCTGAGGAGGGAAACAGAAACACAGAGACCACACTCATCCTCACGTTCTAAGAGGACGCTCCTGCAGAGATGGGCAGCCCTGGCCACACTGCCCGAGGCCGTTCCTGCTGCTGGCCTTCCTTACCTGGGAGCCAGAGCAGCAGGAGCCCCAGCAGCTGAGTGGGGGCCCTCGTGTCCATGCTGGGTCCTGCCTGGCACTGCCTCCTGCATGGGGAAGGAGCAGCCTGCTCCTAAATGCCCAGAGAGGAGGGCGGTGCTCTGGGGACATGCAAATCAGCAGGGGCAGGGCAGGGCTGTGCCCAGCTGAAGGGCCAGGGCAGCTCAGAACTCAGTCCAGGGGCTGTGTCTCCAGCTGCCCCAGCTCAGACCAGGGATGCACAAGTTTACCTGCAGTGCCCATGCTTCTACTGGGAGACTTCACCTCCCAAGGTTCTGCAGCCAGAGTTCTGTGTCAGAGGTACAAGAGGAAGAGATAAGTGCGAATTTCAAGGAGTGACCATAGGTGTGAGGAACATCAAGAAAATAACTTCACTCTCTCCTCTGTCCAGAAGTGTTCACACTTTTCCTAAGAAAATCTATAGAGGCGGGTGGACTGGCATTGTGGCACAGTGGATAAAGCTGACACTTGCAATGCCAGCAGTCTACATTAGACACTGGTTTGAATCCCCACTGCTCCACTTCTGATCCCTATTTCTGCTGATGCACACCCTGGGAGGCAGCAGAAAATGGCCCAAGTTGGTGGATTCCTGCCCCACAGGGGAGACCAGGGGTAGTTCTGGCTCTGGGCCTTTGCTTGGCCAGGAAGTCACTGTTACAGTCATTTGTGGAGAGACCAGCTTACAGAACTTCCCTTTCATACCCTTCCCTTCTCTTGCATTCTCTTCTCTCTCCCTCTCCATCTTTCTCTGTCTGTACCTCTCTCCCATGCTCAGGTTTTAAGGAAATAAATAAATATTTTGGAAAAGTAGAGAATGGTAACATGGAAGAAAATTAACATACTAGAAATAACTCTTAACACAATAAAAGACACTCTCTTAAAACTGGGCTCCACTTTTTGTTATCTCCCGTGTCAGGGCACTGACTCTTACCACTGACCTGTGGGTTGCCTGGTTCCATGCTACAGGAACATAAGAAATTTTAAACACTTTTTCCTCCATTAAAGGACATTTTGGCTTTCACCATTAATGAGACTCCAATTAGTTTGTTTTTTCAGGAACACAAATGTTGAACTGCCTAATGTATTCCCCCTGCCTCTGCCTCTGCCCCTGCCTAGGCTGAGACAGGGGGTTGCACTAAGTGGACTTGGATGCCCACTTCTCCCTTGCCCCAAGCAATAGCATTGCTCCAAGGGAGGCGTCTCATCTGGAGCAGAGTGAGAGTGAAGCAGGCAGGCACACAGGTTAAAATTGATTAGGTTTGTGAGCTGGAAGACCACGCCTTCACCATGCCCCTGTGTGACCTCATGCCCCTACCTGGACACACCAGAGAGCCCACCAGCCAACCAGGTGAATTAACCACTCCCCTTTGGAAGTGGATTAAAAACCTGGTTCATGGTGTATCTGGCCTTTTTCCCTCCCTTCCTTCCCTGACTTCTTGCCAGTAGGGAGCTGGCTGCAGCCCTGCGCCTCCATGGCCTGTGGCCTTCGGGCCACTTGCCCCATGGCTCTGGTCCTAGATGCTCCTCCACATGGCTGGTTCCTGGTACTTGGTATTAACCCAGCTCTACCTCTCTCCTTTAGATGGGGCCCTCACTCTCCTATGCATCTTTCTCACTAAATAGAATCTTAAAATGTACCATGCTGCCTTGTTCATTTGTGCCAGTATTCAGAATTCTTCTCTAAATATAAGGCAAGAACCCACTTGGGCTAATTAATATGGGTAACTTATTAATCAGCATATGATGATATCATATGACGCCCCAAATTATATTTTGGGGGGTTCAAATTCCAATATCAGGAGCAGAGGTAGAACATTATTGGTTTGAATATTATCAGCCCTGCCCACTACAATGGAAGATCTGTGAGATAAAAGGCTCTGTTCAATTTTTCCACTTTAGTCTATGTCTACAAGAGATTGTGATACCATTAGTTGTGTGCCATTGCATGCAATCGATGAAACTACTATTGGTTCAATTCGTTGAGAATTTTCTATTTGATCTCAGATTAAATGAAGAACTGCTCATCAGGGATTGAAAGCTGACATGATTCCACCTGTAACCCCCCTGGGGGGAGTCAGTGCACCTCAGGTCTGGTAGTGACAGTGGGATTGGGGGGATTGAGACTCACAGCCTTGTCTTTAGGATGAGGAACAGTGGTTTTCTGCTTACTCCGTGTTGAATTATTTATATATGAAGGGCTGAGCTAGTGTTTATTAAGTACATTGAAAGTATCTCATTTCAAAAGTTAAAATAGGGGCTGGCGCTGTGGTGCAGTGGGTTAATGTCCTGGCCTGAAGTGCCAGCATCCTATGTGGATGATGGTTCCATTCCCGGCTACTACACTTCTGATCCAGCTCCTGCTATGGCCTGGGAAAGCAGTAGAAGATGTCTCAAGTCCTTGGGCCCCTGCACCCAGGTGGGAGAAATGGAAGAAGCTCCTGGCTCCTGGTATCGGATTGGTGCAGCTCCGACCATTGTGGCCAACTGGAGAGTGAACATCAGATGGAAGTCCTCTCTCTCTCTCTCCCCTCTCTGTGTAACTCTGACTTTCAAATAAATAAATAAATATTTTTTAAAAAATGAAATAAAAATTTAAAATAAAAGAGCACTGAGGGTGGGAGTGAGGCAGGATGGGGCATGTGGTGAACTATCATGATGCTCTTAAAGCATACACATGACAGGGCAGCTCTGTGGTGCAGTGGATAAAGCCACCCCTGCAATGCCAGCACCCACATGGGCACCGGTTGGAGTCCTGGCTGCTCCACTTCAAATCCAGCTCCATACTAATGGCCTGGAACATCAGCTGAAGATGTCCCAAGTGATTGGACCCCAGCACCCACATGGGAGACCTGGCCCTTGCAGCTGTTTGTAGAGTACAACAGCAGATGGAAGAAAACTCTCTCTCTCTCTCTCTCTCTCTGTGTGTGTGTGTGTGTGTGTCTGTGTCTGTCTGTCTGCATTTGTGTGTGTGTGTGTATTACTGATTTACATACAAGCAAATAAATCTTTTTCTAAAAAATGTTATATGGAAAGCATAAAATTGTCTTTTTTTGTTGTTTGAGAAATTTATTGGTAAAGACATTCATTGTAGTCATCTCTCTCCCATCTTGACCTAAAGTTGAGTTTTTCCATTTGGGTCAAGAAATGAGTGTGTAAGAGAGGGATGTTATTTTAACAAGTTAAATGGACAAAAATTGGATACTTTGCATTAAATTAAGTTAAATTCATGTATCTTGGTATGATAAAACCATGGAAGAGCTAACAGTTCTATATGCATTTCCATGTCTCACTGGGGCTTACTCTAGACTTAGAGGTAAGTGCATGAAGCGTTAGGAACACCCGCAGGCTGCTTCTCTGGAACTGTCACCTAGAGAAGAGCTCAAGGAGTGGTGACCCCAGTCAGAGTCTGGAGCTGCCTCCACATTCAACATCTCAGGAGGTTTCAAGGAAGTCCTTATACTATTTTTTTGTCTGAGACTTATGTTTTAAAGGTGGGTTTCACAGTCATATTAAAAAGAGGTCATATGCAATAAACAAATACAAAACAAACAGCCTACAAAACACAAATCCAACAGGGTATATGTCGTGAGAACTCCATACAATATGTTTGCAGATGCATTTTCTCTATATCAGTTCCTAAAATGTGCTGGGAGAGGTTTGGTCAATAGGTATGCTCTTAAATTATGATATAATTGTGCTGATAAGATAACCTAGAGGAGGCCAGTACTGTGGTGTAGCGGGAAAGCCGCCAACTGCAGTGCCAGCATCCAAAATGGGCACCAGTTCAACATGGCTGCTCCACTTCCCATCCAGCTGTCTGCTATGGCCTGGGAAAGCAGTAGAAGATGGCCCAAGTCCTTAGGCCTCTGTACCCCTATAGGAGATCTGAAAGAAGCTCCTTGTTCCTGGCTTCGGATCAGCGCAATCCAGCCGTTGTGGCCTACTTGGGAGTAAACCAGCAGATGGAAGACCTCTCTCTCTCTCTCTCTCTCTCTCTCTCTCTGTCTGTCTCTCCTTCTCTTTGTGTGTGTAACTCTGATTTTCAAGTAAAATAAATAATAAACAAAAATAAAACAATTATGTATGGTGTCAAAATTTCTTGCAGTAAAACAATCTGATCTCCTAATTCTTTTCCGTATACTCTCTGAAGTAGTCCCGGAGGTTTCATTAAATTTCTAAATTATCTGCTCACAACCTCTTGGCTTCTATGACAAGTCATCTAGGTTTACACATTGTAGCTGATTTGTAAGAGTATAGTGAGAGGCCAGCACTGTGCACACTAGGTTAATCCTCCACCTGCAGTGCGGCATCCCATATGGGCACCGATTCGTGTCCCACCTCTTCTTCTTCCATTGTAGACATGAACTGGCACCCACATGGGATACCTCCACTGCAGGTGATGGCTTTACCGGGCTAGAGCACAGCACCGGCCTCACCCTATCAGGTCTAATTCTGTCTCAGGGAGACATAGCAGAGATGGTAAGAGTGTAACATGGGACACAAAACTTCTCCAACACAAAAGCCATCCACAGCCTACTGCATGCTCACTAGGACTGTCATCTAAGGAGCTGGGCAGGTTGGCTGATTAAGGACTGTGATGGGGAGATGATGTGGAAGGACCTGGGGGAGCGATACAATCCCAATGGTCCTGAAGTCGGGAGGGCCAGGGTCCAGGGGCTGTGACAGGGCAGCAGGCTGTGGAGTGGTGGGGGGAGGGGCCGCAGAGCAGGAAAGGTAGCCAACCTGATGCTGGAGAAACCAGGAACCGTATCCCATGCTCGGGATAAAGAGGAAGAGATAACTGTGAGTTTCAAGGAGTCACCATAAGTCTGAGGAACATCAGGAAAACAACTTCCTCTCTCCTCTGTCCAGAATTGTTCACAATTTTCTTAAGAAAATCTGGAGCAGAGGGAAGACCAGCATCATGGCACAGTAGATAAAGCTGCTACTTGCAATGCCAGCAGCCTACATCAGAGACTGGTTTGAATCCCCTCTGCACCCTTCTGATCCCATTTCCTGCTAATGCACACCCTGGAAGGCACCAGAAAATGGCCCAAGGTCTTGGATTCCTGCCCCATATAGGAGAACAGGGCCAGTTCTAGCTCTGGGCTTCTGCTTGCTAAATCCTCACTGTTACAACCATTTGTGGATTCACCAGCTTGCAGAAAATATCCGGGCTCCACTTTTTGTTATCTCCAGTGTCAGGGCACTGATTCTGCCCACTGAACTGTGTGTTGCCTGGTTTCATGCTACAGGAACAAGAGAAATTTTAAAACCTTTGTCCTCAATCAAAGGACAATTTGGCTTTCTGCCCATTACTGAGACTACATCTTAGTCTGTTTCTTCAGGAACCACAAGTGTTGAACTGACCAATTCATTCTCTCTGCCTCTGCCCCTGGCCTGGCTAGGCTGACACAGGACGATGCTCTAAGAGGACCTGGACACCCACTGCCCCCTTGCCCAGAGCAATGGCCTTTCTCCCAGGCGGCCTCTCCCATGGAGCAGAGTGGGAGCACATGCACAACATGATATGTGTGTTTATTATCTCCCTGACCACTAAAGTGAGAGATCTATGAGACAGAGGGCTCTGCTCCTTTTCCCATTTACTCTACATCTACAAGAGATTGTGATCCTGTTAGCTATGTACCATAGTGTGTGGACAATGAAGCTACATAATTGTTTGATTTGGATTAAATGAAGACCTTCTGACTCAGGGATTGAAAGCAACACCATCACAACTGTGACTCGCAGAGGGAGACACTGCACTGGTAGTCCAAGGTAGTGACAGAGGGAAGGGAAACAGAAGACGGGTGGGCGAGTGAGGAAGGAGGGAGGAATGGTGGGAAGTGGCATGAGCTCTCACAACTGTGGATATATGATGGGCCGGCCTCGTGTAGTGGGTAGGCCACCAAAGGCAGCACTAGCATCCCACAGGGCAGCTGTGGGAGCTCTGCCTGCTCCATTTCCAATCCAGCTCCCTGTTTGGCCTGGGAAAGCTCCTGTAGATGGCTCCATTGTTGGAGCCCTGGCACCCATGTGGGAGACCTGAGAGAAGCTCCATCTCCAGGTCTTACCAGGCACAGCCTCAGCCACTGCAGCCATTGGAGGAGAGACCAGCAGATGGAAGGGAACTCTCTCTATGCAACTGTGTGTGTCTGTCTGTCTGTCTGTGTGTAAAACACGACTTTCAAAAAGCAAACGAAATTTATTAAATTACTGTAGATATGAAATTGGTTTCTTACATAAAATTTTATAATCACCAGTATTTAAAATATTTTTCCTTGTAATAATTGTAGTGTTCTCTGTTTTGTTCTATGAATCTACACTGATGTCCAGCTTTGAAATCTCAGAAAGAATAATTGACTTCCTTTAGAACAGTAGGGACATGGTCATGTCTGTGCTGCAACCGCCAAGGAGGAGGAAATGAGGGAGCCTCAGAGGAGTCAGCCTGGCCCCTTCCACCCGACCCTGCAGGACCTTCAAGCCTGGCTGCTCTGAGAATCACTCTCAGCAGATGGGGCCCAGGAGGAGCAGCTGGGGCAGCCCAGCCTCACACTCCTGCTTTCCTGGGGGGTTTTTGTTAGGGCTTGGAACACCGTGGTATCAACATTATTGTAATTATAATCCTGTTGACAGTAGTAAGTGGCAGCATCGGCACACTGCACGCCACTGATGGTGAGAGTGAACTGTGTCCCAGATCCACTGCCGCTGAACCGTGATGGGACCCCAGATGCCAGAGTGGATGCCCTGTAGATCAGGAGCTTGGGAGGCTGCCCTGGTTTCTGCTGATACCAGGCTAACCAACTGCTAATGCTCTCACTGGCCTGGCACTTGATGGTGACTGTGCCTCCCACAGCTGCAGACACGGAGGCTGGAGTCTGGGTCATCACAATTTGGGCAAATGTGGCACCTGAGAAGGGAAAGAGAAACACCGAGACCACACTCATCCTCACGTTCTAAGAGGACGCTCCTGCAGAGACGGGCAGCCCTGGCCACACTGCCTGAGGCCGTTCCTGCTGCTGGCCTTCCTTACCTGGGAGCCAGAGCAGCAGGAGCCCCAGCAGCTGAGTGGGGGCCCTCGTGTCCATGCTGGGTCCTGCCTGGCACTGCCTCCTGCATGGGGCGGGAGCAGCCTGCTCCTAAATGCCCAGAGAGGTGGGCGGTGCTCTGGGGACATGCAAATGAGCAGGGGCGGGGCAGGGCTGTGCCCAGCTGAAGGGCCCAGGGAAGCTCAGAACTCAGCCCAGGGGCTGTGTCTCCACTGCCCCAGCTCAGACCAGGGCTGCACACGTTTACATGCAGTGCACATGTTTATACCAGGATATGTCACATCCCAAAGTCACTGAGGGACACTTACAAAAATTTAGCTGAACTGATGACCTGATCCTATAATCTATTCATGGTTATTTGATTCTATAGAAGAAAGTCCATTTTCTAGGAAATACTTAGTTACACCTTAAAACTGAGGTCATTGTCTTTTCTTGTTTTTCCTCTGATGCCCTCACATTGTCCCCTCACGGCAGACCACTGTACCAGGGAGATGGTCTCTGAGAGATGAGACTTCTGTCCCACACTCACCTCTGTACTGACTCAGAATAAACATCCTCAGAATAAGCGGCTGCCATAGAGAGACCAGGACTCAGAAGGAGAACGCAAGTGCTTAGATGAGAGATCACACACCGATTTGACTCTCGGCTCACCATGGGAGCTTTCTCTTACCATGTTCCATCAGATTAGCCTCCTAGATAATATGGTCCCTCTCAAATTGGCTCTAGCCCTCAAACGTCAACACCTCACCTTTCTGTGTAATCGAGCATAGCCCATGTATGACCTTTACAGTCAATCAAAGTGGTACCCTCCATGGTATGTTTAACCCTGATATCATTCAAGACCTTTATCACTTCCGTGAGAGTTTGGGAAAATGGAAGGAGATCCCATAGGCTCAAGCTTTTCTGTCTTCAATCTAAACCTTCTATGCCTACTTCCTGCTCTCTGGCCCAGGTCCTATTGGCTTCCTAAGTTCCCACTAGAGGCCAAGGGCCTGAGCCGAAATGTCTGCCTTCTATGTTTGGGGCCCCAACTCTTCACTGTCTCGGCTCCCTGTACCTCCCCCTCCCACCCGGGAGTTCTGACTTTATCTTAGCACCAGGCCTGGTCCAAAGTCTCCTCTCCCAGTCTTACCAATGATCTTCTGGCAAGTTTGGGGATGGCTGTCTCCATGCTGTCACTCTCCAAACCTTGTCCTCCAACTGGTCTTTTGCCCCTCCCTCTCTCCCCTCTCTCCTTCCAGTTTTACCATAAGAAAAGCGAGGGAGTGGTAATTCCATCCTAAGCTCCCTGCTTACAGAGAAACAAATTAGGTATCCCACACTTCTGATGGCTATTTGTTTTATCTTGAGCAAGCCAGACAGGAAAATCAGGTCTCTTGATCTCCACTTCTTGTCCTTGGTGCTTCGACCTTTGGCCCACAGGCACTTTGGGAACTGACTGGCAGCTGCCTGTACTTTTGCTTCAGAGGCAGTCCCAAGTGGCTGACTGTTGGCTATAACATCATGGGCCTAAGGTGTTTCTGGTGTAAAAAAAAAAAAAGCAACTGTAACTAGACACTGAGTTTGAAGAAATTTCTCTCTTTGAATCTAGGAAGATCAGTACCTTTAAAAATATTGCTTTGTCACTTGCTGAACTTATTTTGCAATTTATTTTAACAGGTTTCTAGGCAATCAGTACTCAATGAAACAGCAATGGGTGATTAGTACTTGTTTTAGATGAATGCAATTTTAATTTTCATTGCATTCAGATAGAGATATAATATAATATCAGCATCTTAAGTCATTGAGGTGTAAGTGCTAATTTAAATTGGGTAAAGACAAATGAGAAAATGTGTCCAAAAGTAAACTTTGGTACTCAGCATGTTATATTCTATAGAAGAACTAATTGGGTTTGTTAAACAAATATGTTTTCACAAACTATCCATGAAAAATAGTTCAACACTGCTTAAAATAACTCAGGCTGAAATTCATGTTTCCTTATTCAAAATTCTTGTCTTAATGTGGAGATTTTTTTAACAGGTAAATCAAGAACATTGGCAGATGGGGGACCAGTGCTGTGGCTCACTTGGTTAATCCTCCACCTGTGGCACCAGCATCCCATATGGGCAACGAAGAGCAGAAAGTAATCTGAATCAATTGGTAACCTAAAAAACAAGAGTTTAAAAAGAATTGTCAAAATTGTTTTATTGTTCTATCACTTATGTTATATGTGTATACATATTGTATGTCTACATGGGAAAATTCATTAAGAACTTTATTTTTTTGGCTTATAGATAAAAAATCGTCCATAAATTTAAACTGCTAAAATTAATCAAAGATACCTTTGATTCATGTGACCTGAATCTCTATATCAGATATTTTAACTTAGTTGGTAGAAAGAAACTATGAAGGTTTCTCTATGTTTGTGCTTGAATTTGCTGGTTAAACAAGCTACACCATGTTAGATATTTAAGAGATGTTTCCAAATACATGTGTTCTTAACATATATGGAAGGCATTGGACCTTCTGGTAAATGTGTCCTAAGTTGTCATTTAATGGTTGAAATTATTTGCTAAGTTTTCATTTGATAATGCTATGGTCAGTAAGCAATCTGGGACTTGCTCCCTCATCTCTCTATTCTAAGCCCAACTTGTCCTCTCATTTCTCTATTCTCTTCAAGGTAGGAAACTAACTCTATTCCGACAGACTCTCCAAGATACACAATTTGATTTTTAGACCTTAAAAAGGGGATGGCTAACAGATTTCTGTAATAGCATAGCTAAAAGGAAAGCTTAAATTATAATTTCACAGCTAGATTTACTTCGCCATGGGCACAGTAAACAGGCAAAACGTCCCTTTCATACAAAAACAGGGAGAGAAAGTTTGAAAGTGAGGACATAGCTTTCCTCATGTGCATTGTCTACCTCAGGGAAAACCACGATCAGAACATGCCTGTGACTATAAACTTCTAGTTTAAGTCACCAAATCCCAGCTTCAGGAGCTTCCAGACACCACAGCCCTGCTACCTCCAGGGTTTCTTCCAGGGAGACCTCAGAGCTCCTAACCTCAACAATAGTACCTGGATTTGAGCCAAAGAGAATGGAATAATTCATTACAGCAACAATTCACCAGGCAAACACAAAGGAAGTAAACGCCTTTCACCTCCCTCCATGATCCTGCTTTGACATCCCAAAGCTTTATTTGTTCTCATTGGGTGTCTTCACAAGAGGCAAATGGCAGTTTATTGTGAGGGGAGTTAGCACAGCATTCTCTCAGATACAGATCTGCTGGGTGAAACACTTGGATGATCTCTCTTCAGTCTAGGCAGAGGGATCAGCAAGCAAAGTCACTTGCAGTGTGAAATGCTTATAAGAGAACTGTATTTGGTGGACAATTTGCAGAAGGAACTGCATGACAGGTGTGAGCCAACATGGACTGAAGCAGGGGTGCAGTGAACGGTGCATCTCACACCATCCTGGTTGTGCCTCTGGTCCTGCTGTGTAAGACAGGGCCTCCTCTATAGAGGGAACATTGCCATGTGGAATGAAAATACAGAGAGATTTGCAGACCTGGGTTGGATCTAGCCTGCGTGTTCAGTCACCATTGTATTCTAGACAAACGATCCATGGCTCTGAGATTTGACCATGAGACAAGCAGAATTCTGGTCTATCAATCAGCTCCTGTAGGCAGTGCCCTAAACAGAGGGGTGTGGGAAAACCACCAGTGAGTGCTGCAGGCAGTGAGAGCACCAGCGCCCCCACCCCAGGGCTTCCAGGACAGGGCTGAGGACAGGAGGGGCAGCACCTGTGCCTTCTTCCCCAGAGGTGCTTGGCCTCTAGGAGAGATCTGAGAGTCTCTGTGTCCACGATCTCCTTCTCTGATAGCCGTTCTCCCAGGAAATTAAAGGCTATCATAAGACTCCCTCACTTCATTTAAACTATTTCTTCTTGCCATACCTATAATATTTTCTATTTGCTGTATGAATACAAAATGATACAAAACAGTCAAATACTCCAGTAGAATAATTGCTGTCCTTAAAATAGTAGGGACATAACCAAGTCTGTGCTGCTGCCACCAAGGAAGAAATGAGGTAGCCTCTAGGAGTCACCCTGGCCCCTTCCACCTGCCCCAGTAGGGACCTTCAAGCCTGGCTGCTCTGAGAATCACTCTCAGCAGATGGGGCCCAGGAGCAGCAGCTGGGGCAGCCCAGCCTCACACTTCTGCTTTCCTCGGGGGGGAGGGAGTTGTTAGGGCTTGGAACACTGTGGTACCAACCACTATTATAATAACCGCCTTGACAGTAGTAAGTGGCAGCATCGTCACACTGCACGCCGCTGATGGTGAGAGTGAACTGTGTCCCAGATCCACTGCCACTGAACCGCGATGGGACCCCAGATGCCAGTTTGGATGCTTCGTAGATCAGGAGCTTGGGAGGCTGCCCTGGTTTCTGCTGATACCAGGCTAACCAACTGCTAATGCTCTCACTGGCTTGGCAATTGATGGTGATTGTGCCTCCCACAGCTGCCTCCACGGAGGCTGGAGTCTGGGTCATATCGATGGCACATCTGGCACCTGAGAAGGGAAACAGAAACACAGAGACCACACTCATCCTCACGTTCTAAGAGGACGTTCCTGCAGAGATGGGCAGCCCTGGCCACACTGCCCGAGGCCGTTCCTGCTGCTGGCCTTCCTTACCTGGGAGCCAGAGCAGCAGGAGCCCCAGCAGCTGAGTGGGGGCCTTGTGTCCATGCTGGGTCCTGCCTGGCACTGCCTCCTGCATAGGGCGGGAGCAGCCTGCTCCTAAATGCCCAGAGAGGTGGGCGGTGCTCTGGGGGCATGCAAATGAGCAGGGGTGGGGCAGGGCTGTGCCCAGCTGAAGGGCCCAGGAAAGCTCAGAACTCAGCCCAGGGGCTGTGTCTCAGTTGACCCAGCTCAAACCAGGGCTGCGCAAGTGTACCTGTAGTGCACATGTTTCTACCACAAGATGTGACATCCCAAAATCTCTGAAGGACTTTTACCAACACTTTAACTGAGCTGGAAGACAAGTTGTTGTCATTTATTCTTGGTTATGTTGGGATTCTGTAGGAGAAAGTCACTTTTCTAGAGAATAGTTAACACCTAGGGCCATGTCTTTTCTTGTGTATCCTGATGCCCTCACGTTGTCCCCTCACGGCAGACCGCTGCACCAGGGAGATGGTCTCTGAGAGACGAGACTTCTGTCCACACTCACCTCTGTACTGACTCAGAATAAACATCCTCAGACCAAGCGGCTGCCAGAGAGAGACCAGGACTCAGAAGGAGAACGCAGGTGCTTGAGATGAGAAAGTGTTAGGTAGGAAGTCAGAAATGAGCTTATGAGTGTGTGACAAAGGCCTAAGGAAGTGACATATAGGTCCAGCATCCGCATCTCAAAGTCATCCTGATAACCTTCAGGTGCAGCCCCATATCTGCCTTTCAAAGTCCTGCCCGATCCTGATGACCTTCCAGGGTCCTGCCCCTTCTACCCGATCACCTTCCAGGTGCAGCCCAGTACCTGCACTTCAAACATCCTGCCCGAATCCTATGACCTTCCAGGGGGTCCTGCACATTCTACCTGATAACCATCCTTCCTCTAAGGCGGGGTGACACCAGCCAGGCTTCCCCTGTCTGATAACTTCAGGAGGAAAACTCAGAAAGGAATTTTTTGTATTTACATCCAGCAAGTCCCTTGTCCCAGGAGGAGAAGAAGGAGAAGGAGAGGGAAGGCAAGACCCATTCCCTTAAAAACCCTAGCCAAAATGTGAACTACCACACTCTCTCTCAGGTCCTGTCTGGAGAGGTGCCCATCCATCCTTAGGGATGTCCCTACTCTAATAAACCTTGCTATTTTGCATTCCACTACTCTCTGTCTCATGCCTGAATTCTTTCTGGCGTGAAAACTAGGATCCTTTGCTTCTCCAGCAACATTTCTGGCGACCAGGAAGGGATTTTAAGAAAACATCCAGGCCGGCGCCGTGGCTCAATCCTCCATCTGCAGCGCCGGCACACTGGGTTCTAGTCCCGGCCGGGGCACCAGATTCTGTCCCGGTTGCCCCTCTTCCAGGCCAGCTCTCTGCTGTGGCCCAGGAGTGCAGTAGAGGATGGCCCAAGTGCTTGGGCCCTGCACCCATATGGGAGACCAGGACAAGCACCTGGCTCCTGGCTTTGGATCAGCGCAGTGCGCTGGCCACAGTGCACTGGCCGCAGCGGCCATTGGAGGCTGAACCAATGGTAAAGAAAGACCTTTCTCTCTCTCTCTCTCTCTCTCTCTCTCTCTCACACTGTCCACTCTGCCTGTCAAAAAAAGAATAAAAAAAGACATCCCTTCCCTCTAGTGGGACTGGATCTGTGGGAGTGACCATTGATCATCCGGAACCCCACAGCTCTCTGAGAACATGGAGAGCCCCTGGTAACGGCTTAGCTACAGCTGAAACTGCAGAGAGATTGTAAGGAATGGGAGGGCAACTAGGAAGGGCAGTTGGCAGAGAGCCAGGAGAGCCCCTGAGCTTGCTTTGGCTTCCTAGTAGCCGGACTGCGACCCGAGGACTTGGCCTCTCTCTTGGAGGGATGTTTGGTCATGCTGCCTACTGCTACATGAGCAGGGCTTAGCTTCCATGGAGGCTAATATTGGCTCTCCAGGTAAACTCAGACAGCTAGGTAGTGGGCAATCATGAGCGATAGGAGATTCTGAACACCCACTAGCCCCCAGACATCAGGGCCTTTCGCTGTGCTCTCCTCCAGTTGAGATGCCTCACAGGCACAGCTGAGATTTCTGATGATGAGGGCACTGGATCACATCTTTTCCTCTGTCACTTTTCCCCCTTCCTCCTCCCTCTCTGTCTCCTCCCCTCTCTTTGTTTCTCCTCATCTCCATTCCTATGCTGCTGGCCACCAGGAGGGGAGAGGGAAATTCCACAGGTCTCTCCACCCAAGGAAGGAAAAAACCTTGATCTGATAGATAACTTGCTCCAACCTGGCAAATAGGTTTTCCATCTTTGCAGCTTATGGCAGTTTTCGTGTGCCTTGAAAAGTTTTTTTGTGCATTTTTTCTTGTTGTTGCTAAGCTTTGATTGCCTGAGAACTGAATCTAAGAAGGAGCTAAAGTTAACTGTTTTTAATTGACTGAGTGATTGCAGTAGCCTTGAATGGATCTGGCTTTGGTTGAAATATTCCAGTTGAATGGATTAAGGTCTCACCCCTATTTTCTTTCAATTGGGAAACCAGCTCTCCTTACCACCACGTGACTCACCACTAGGATGCATTCTCAGAAACTGATCTCAGTTCAACCCCAGGGTCTTAAAGAAGGAATTGCTAGTTTCCCTCTGTAACAACGTTTGGTCACAATATAAACCAGGTGATCAGAGAGTGTGGCCAGGAAGTGGGACTTTAGATTCTAATACCACTTCTCATTGATATCTATACTGCCGTGAGCATGGTAAATGGACAGAAATCCCTTATGTACAGGTCTTTTGGCACTCAGGAAAAATCATGAGCTCTGTCAAAGTTGCAAACTGGACTCAGCAATGCTAACTTCATTTGATCTACTATCAGGAGTGCACTGTAAAGCTAAGCCAAAAGAGCTGCCACCACAAGATAGTGCTCTCATAGATGCCTGGAAGCCAGCACGCCCTCAGCCTCCTGTAAAGCCAACAGCCCTTCCTTGCTCAGAGTGTCAACCCCCGAGCCCGAGCGTGAGCCCGAGCGTGAGCGTGAGCCTGGGCATGAGCATGGAGGGTGCAGGAATGTTTCCCCTACAGGAAGTGGTAGGACCCAATAGCCCCACAAAAATACAGGTCCCCTTTAAAATGCAGGATTTAAATGAGATGAAAACAGAAATGGGAAGCTTCACTGAGGACCCCAACAGGTGGTGAGAGGGATGGTATAACTGGTATGTTTGAGCTTACATGGAAGGACATAGCATTCCTTCTAAACACTATCCTAACTCATGGGGAAAAGCAGATGGTGTCGCAGCATGTCAATGATTATGCAAACGCCTTGCATAGGCAAGATGAGGGACACCCAATGGCGGAGGTAGCGATCTTAATTAAGGAAGCTTCATGGAACTATAACACTCCTGAGGGAAGGAAAGGTAGAGACCACATGCTGACTTGTCTTCTAGCAGGACTAAGGGCAGCCAGTAAGGCAAGACCAAAGAACTTTAATAAACTATCAATGATAGAACAGGGGCCGCAGGAAAATCCAGCTGCCTTTCTAGAAAGGTCAAAGAGGGTCTTGATAAGTATACTGATTTAGATCCTGACTCTGCTGTAGGAAATGCTATACTAGGGGACAGATTCCTAACTCAAGCCACCCCTGATATTAGAAGAAAGCTTCAGAAATTAGGGATGGGACCAAGCACCCCCTTGGCTGACATTATCAAGGCTGCTTCTACCATTTATTTTAACAGAGACCAGGAGGAGGAGGATGAGACAAACAAAAGGAAGAGTGTAAGGATAGGCAGCAGGCCCAGTTGATAGCTGCTTTACATGATAATTACCATCAAAGGGACCCAGCAAGGCCAGCCCACCTCCAAGTGGTAACTGCTTTTGCTGCAGGAAGCCAGGGCACTGGGCAAGAGGCTGTCGTAGCAGCAGCCGGCTTCCAAAGGAGCCCTGTCCACTCTGCAAAAAGCCTGGCCACTGGAAGCGAAACTGTCCCGAGAGTCAAAGGACCCCTGGTTCAAGAGTGCAAAACCTATTGGCCCTAAACTGAAGGAGCCCTTTGCTCTGTCAGGTTCCCAAAGCAACCATCACCATCGAGGGGGCAGAGCCTAGAGTCGCAGTTGATGTGGCAGGTAGGACCGTAAATTTTGTCTTAGACACGGGAGCTGCCTATTCTGTACTCGTTTCCTATTCTGGCCAACACTCCTCACAGTCCAGCCAAGTAATGGAAGTCAACAGGGTCACAGGGTCCCCTCCCTAAGGAGGTGCACACCCCCTTTATGTTGCCTTTGGGGGAAGGCCATATTTTCCCATCAGTTCCTAGTAATGGCTGAGTGTCCCACACCCCTATTGGGAAGGGACCTTCTAAGTAAGTTGGGGACTCGAGTGACTTTCTCTGCACATGATGATGGCCAAACTCCTACTATTGCCATATGCCTCACCTGTCTCCTGACATACCATGTAAAGAGATAGAGCTACAAGTTAACCCACAGGCTTGGGCCTCAGACATTCCTTGCTGGGCCTTGAAGGCCCGCCCAATCATTATTAACTTAAGGATCCTAATAATTTCCCAAATTGGAAACAATATCCTACAAAGCCAGAAGCTAGAGAAGGTCTACAGCCACTAATGGACAAGTTCCTAAAGCATGGGTTGTTAACACCCTGCAATTCCCCTTGCAATATGCCAATCTGGGCCAGTGCCGTGGTTCACTTGGCTAATCCTCCACCTGTTGGGCCGGTACCCCAGGTTCTAGTCACAGTTGGGGCACTGGATTCTGTCCTGGTTGCTCCTCTTCCAGTCCAGCTCTCTGCTGTGGCCTGGAAAGGCAGTGCAGGATGGCCCAGGTGCTTGGGCCTTGCACCTGCATGGGTGACCAGAAGGAAGCACATGGCTCCTGGCTCCAGATCGGTGCAGAGCACCGGGTGTAGAGCCATTTGGGGGGTGAACCAATGGAAGGAAGACTTTTCCCTCTGTCTCTCTCTCTCTCTCACTGTCTAACTCTGCCTGTAAAAAAAAAAAAAAAAAAAAAAAAAAAAAAAAAAAAAAAAGCAATGTGCCAATCTGCAAGTTAAAAAGAAACATGGAGAATACAGATTAGTTCAAGACTTAGGGGTCATTAATGAGGCAGTAATACCCATTCACCCTATTGTGCCCAATCCCTGTACCTCCAGGGACTAAATGGTTTTCAGTCTCAGACCTTAAGGAGGCTTTTTCCTGTATTCCTATAGACCCCTCCTGTCAGTTTTTATTTGCTTTCGAATGGGTCAATAGAAGGAACTTAAAGCAACAGCTAACCTGGACTGTATTACTACAGGGCTTCTGGGATGCACCACACCTAGTTGGGCAGGCCCTTCCAGAGGACCTCAAGGACCTATCTCTTGAGGGGGTGGGACAATACTCCAGTACATAGACGACTTGCTTATCTGTTCCCCACTCGAGACTCTGGCCTTCAGCATTTAATCAAAACCCTTAACTTCCTGGCAGAACGTGGCTACCGAGTATCCAAGAAGAAGGCACAGCTGGTCCGCCAGGAAGTTAACTATTTAGGGCTCATCCTCACTCCTGGGGAGAGGAGACTAGCCCCAGAGAGAATACAGGCCATACAGCAAATCCCCACATCTACCACTTTAAGGCAACTCTGAGCATTCCTCGGACTGACTGGGTATTGTAGGTTATGGATTCCAAAATATGGAGAAGTAGCAAGGCCTCTCTACCAGGCCCTAAAAGACAGCCCAGAACAAGGCCCCCTCCTCAGGGAGAAAGAGCAAATTACAGACTTTGCTCAGCTAAAGGATGCTATGACTAAAGCCCCTGTGCTAGGACTGCCAAACCCAGAGAAACCCTACCAGCTGTATGTCACTGAGAGGCAGGGAGTTGTCTTAGGAGTGTTATCTCAGGATCTGGGACCTGTTAAGTGACCTGTGAGCTACTTTTATGAAACCTTAGACATGGTTGCATAAGGATGGCCTCACTGCCTAAGGATGATAGCAGCAGCTGCCTTGCTGACAGAGGAGGCTTCTAAAATTACATGAAGACAAAATATTGCCCTTTATACCTCACATCAAATAAATTCTCTATTAGAGCAAAAGGACTCTCACTGGCTCACAGATAGTAGAATACTAAAATATCAGGTCCTCCTTCTAGAAAACTCTCAGGTAAAAATAATGCATTGCTCCACTTTGAATCCAGCTACCTTAATGCCAGTTCCAGGGGAAAGTGGTGGTAAAGCCATACTGCCCTGAAGACCAGCAGGATCCTGAACCTAAAGATACCTGGTCAATGGAGCCTCTGGAAGATTTGCGCTTCCTCTTTAAAACGAGCCCAGATAAATAAAGATGCCGTGCCCACACCTTCCTTTTTTCTTTCTACTGGCATGCTTCCCACCCGTACTCCTAACTGATGCCTCACCCTTTATTAGGCCACTGCAGGCTGCACTTTATTGGCCAACACGTCCTATGGCCACTCCTGCTGGATTTGCCTGGAGACACGGGGCTCATCTGGGGAAGCATGGCCAACCTCTCTAAGGGAATAGGCTCAGACAGAAGGATATATATACTACTCAACTTCTACTGGGCCTCAGGGTGTTCACACATCAATTAAAAAAGATGACCTCTCATATCCTGTTATAGGACCTATCTATACTAAGGTCACACTAAGGGCAAAAGCCCCCCTGTGCCTCAGCTTTAATGGCCGATTCTCATTGGGGCAACATAGGAATAGATAATTGCTCCCTCATTCATGAGGATGGCAAGTTGGCCCGGACTTTCATCGACACCTCTAGATGGGTAATGTTCTGGGAAGATCAGATGAGCAGTACTTCCCACAACAACACCCCACATTTTAGTCCACTAACTGCAGCTTCCTTTGTTGCCACCTACTTCTTCAAAGGCACCACTACTGAAAATTCCCAACTTAGTATATACCACCTCTCTGGATGCCTCCCTCCCACAGGGGGGATATACTTTGTCTGCGGGACTCTTGCTTACCAATGCTTACCTTCTAACTGGACAGGGCTCTGTACCATGGCCTATGTCCTGTCTACTATATCTGTTGCTAATGCTTCAGCCCCTACACCGATTCCCTTACACACTACTTCTCAACTCTCCAAGAGGATTTCCCCTCTAATCCCTGTCCTGGTAGGGATCAGCATGGTGGCTGGAGTGACACGAGTTGCTACAGGCACAACAGGGGCAGTATCAGCAAACAATATGTCTACTAGCCTCTCCTCCAAACTGGCTGGTCTTAACACCCAAATAGCAGCTTCTCTCTTCACCCTCCAAACAGATCAACTCTTTGGCTGCTGTTGTTCTCCAAAACAGACAAGCACTGGACATGCTAACTGCGGCTCAGGAAGGTGTCTGTGCCATGCTCCGGGAAGAAGGTTGCTTCTGGGTCAATCAGACTGGACAGGTACAAACCCAAATTCGTACTTTCCTGGACAAAGCCAAACAGCTCCAGGACCAGGCTAAGAAGGGCTGGGATTTCTGGCCTGACATCTGGTCATGGAAATCCTGGCTATTGCCTATCCTTGGCCCTGTAACTTCTGTAATCTTGCTGCTTCTCTTTGGACTGTGCATTTTTAATTCCTTCGTTCATTTCGTCTCTAACGGAATAAAAGCTGTCGAACTTGAAATGTTCATCAGACAAGGCTTCCAGCCCATGCACTTGGACAACCTGAGCAGCCCTCTGGACAGAGCAGGAGAGTCTTTCCAAGGCTACTGTCACATACCATAGGACAGAGAGCAAGAGGAAATACCTATATCCATCTCTATGCCCGTATGTCATCTTGGAAGTAGCTACAGAAAACGGAACTCAATCCATTTATCCCAAAAAGAATTATGGGTATCTCTCTCTTGAGGGGGGAATATTAGGTAGGAAGTCAGAAATGAGCTTATGTGTGTGTGACAAAGACCTAAAGAATTGACATTTTCAGTGCTCCAGCCCGCATCTCAAATCATCCCAATAACCTTCCAGGTGCAGCCCAGTATCTGCTTTTCAAAAGTCCTGCCAGGATCCTGATGACCTTCCACAAGGTCCTGCCCCTTCTCCCTGGCCTGATAAACATCCTTCCTCTAAGGTGGGGCTAGGCCAGCCAGGCTTCCCCTGTCTGATAACTTCAGGGGGAAAAACTCAGAAAGGAATTTTTTGTATTTACATCTAACAAGTCCTTTGTCCCAGAAGGAGACGGAGAGGGGGAGGGATGGCAAGATCCATTCCCTTAAAAACCCCAGCCTAAATGTGCACTATGCACTCTCTCTCAGGTCCTGTCTGGAGAGGAGCCCATCCGTTCTTACGATGTCCCTACTCTAATAAACCTTGCTATTTTGCTTTCCACTACTCTCTGTCTCATGCCTGAATTCTTTCTTGTGCGAAGACAAGGACCCTTTGCTTCTGTGGTAACATGTGTACCTCTGACTTTCAGTGTGGTTCTGCTGGACGTCACTGCGGCAGGGCAGCTTCTGCTTTCTCTATTTCCCTAATGGCCTTGGTGTGATGTAAAAGAGCAATAGATATAACACACTTCGAGGGGAATGGCTGTACATGGATCCGTGCCACACACTGGGAGCCCAACACGGAGTTCTCGGCCCTGATCTTGGCCTGGTCCAGCCCCAGCTGTAAGGGTCATCTGGGGAAAGACGAGTGTATGGAAGATTCACTTTCTCTCTCTGTCTCTCTCTGTCTCTGCCTTCCTCCCACTCAGTCACTCACATTTTGCAGCTCATCAATGCTCACTCTTTCAAGTAAATAAAAAAATATTTTGAAAAATGGAAAGGGTGAACATTTCAGAAAATTATCTTCACAAGAAATAAATATTAACAACAGTACAAGACACCCTTACTAAATTGGGTTCCTCTTTATATATCCAGTGTCTGGGCACTGATTTTTTTTTTTTTTTTTTTTTTTTGCCAGGCAGAGTAAGACACTGTGAGAGAAAGAGACAGAAAGAAAGGTCTTCCTTCCACTGATTCACTCCCCTAATGGCTGCCATTAGGCTGGAGTTGCGCCGATCCCAAGCCAGGAGCTGGGTACTTCCTCCCAGTCTCCCATGCAAGTGCAGGAACCCAGGCACTTGGGCCATCCTTCTCTGCCCTCCCAGGCCACAGTAGAGAGCTGGACTGGAAGAGAAGCAACCGGGACTAATACCCACGCCCCAACCGGGACTAGAACCCAGGGTGCCGGAGCCACAGGTGGAGGATTAGCCAAGTGAGCCACAGTGCCAGCCAAGGGCACTGATTTTTCCACTGACCTGTGTGTTCACTGGTTTCATGCCTCAGCAATTTGAGAAATTTAAAAAGCTTCTTCCTCAACCAAAGGACAACGTTTCAATCTGACGTTACTGAGACTACAATTAATTAACTTTTTCAGGAAGCACAAAAGTTGAACTGCCTGATGCGTTCCCTCTGCTTCTGCCCCAACACAGGAGGATGCACTAAGTGGACCTGGACACACACTGCCCACCTGTCCCAATATATAGCAGTGCATCAGGGGAGGCCTCTCACATGGACCAGAGTGGGAGCAGTTGTAGACCGTTGTATGTTATTACCTGCCCTGCTCACTAAAATGAAAGATCTATGGGATGAAGGGCTCTGTTCAATTTTACAATTCTTCTATGCCTAGGAGATTGTGATACTGTTCACTGTGAGCCACTGTGTACAATGAAGCTACTATTGGTTCAATTCAATGAGAATTTGCTATTTGATTTTGAATTGAATGAAGAACTGCTCAAGCAGGGATTGAAAGCAGACGGGATTCCACCTCTCACCACAGAGGGCGCCAGTGCACCTCAGGTCTGGTAGTGACAGAGGGACTGGGAGGAAGAGACTCATACCTTGACTAGACTCTTGAGGAATTGTGTTTTTTCTGCTACTCCGTGTTGAATTTTGTTTAGTGGAGAGTTAAGCTGGTGATTATAGAGTGAAAGTATGTCAGTGTAAAATTTAAACAAAACAGAAGAGAAGTTGGGGTGGTTTGAGAATGGGAGGACATGGTGGGAAGTGCCATTATGCTCTCACAACTCTGGATAGGGTGGGCCAGCCTTGTGCAGTGGGTAAAGCCGCCCTATGCAGCGCCAGCATCCCACAGGGGCACCGGTGGAGTCCTGGCTGCTCCAATTCCAAACGAGCTCCCTGCTAATGGCCTGGGAAAGCACCAGTGCATGGAACAAGTGTTTCAGCCCTGACACCCATGTGGGAGATGTGAAAGAAGTTCCATGTCCCAGCTCTTGCCAGGCACAGCCTCAGCCAGTGCAGCCATTGGAGGAGTGAATCAGCAGATAGAAGTGAATTCTCTCTCTGTCACTGTGTGTGTATGTCTCTGTGTGAGTGTAAAGCATGTTTAAATAAGCAAACAAAACTTTTTTTAAAAACTGTACATATAAAAAAACTGTAGATATGAAATTGGTATCCTTTATAAATTTTTCTAATTTACAGTATTTAATATATCTTTCCTTGTAATATCTATAATGTTTTCTCATTTGCTCTATGAATCTCAAATAATGCACTAGTTTCAAATACTCAGAAAGAATAATTGTTTTCCTTTAAAACAGTAGAGACATGGTCATGTCTGTGCTACTGCCACCAAGGAGGAGGAAGGAAGGAGCCTCAGAGGAGTCACCCTGGCCCCTTCCACCTGACCCTACAGGACCTTCAAGCCTGGCTGCTCTGAGAATCACTCTCAGCAGATGGGGCCCAGGAGGGGCAGCTGGGGCAGCCCAGCCTCACACTTCTGCTTTCCTGGGGGGTTTCTGTTAGGGCTTGTATCACCGTGGTATCAGCACTACTACTACTATAATAACCGTATAGACAGTAGTAAGTGGCAGCATCGTCACACTGCACGCCACTGATGGTGAGAGTGAACTGTGTCCCAGATCCACTGCCTTTGAACCGCGATGGGACCCCAGATGCCAGAGTGGAAGCCTTGTAGATCAGGAGCTTGGGAGGCTGCCCTGGTTTCTGCTGATACCAGGATAAGTAGCTACTACTAATACTCTGACTGGCCTGGCAATTGATGGTGACTGTGCCTCCCACAGCTGCAGACACGGGGGATGCAGTCTGGGTCATCACGACGGCACATCTGGCACCTGAGAAGGGAAAGAGAGACAGAGAGACCATACTCATCCTCACGTTCTAAGAGGACGCTCCTGCAGAGACAGGCAGCCCTGGCCACACTGCCTGAGGCCGTTCCTGCTGCTGGCCTTCCTTACCTGGGAGCCAGAGCAGCAGGAGCCCCAGCAGCTGAGTGGGGGCCCTCGTGTCCATGCTGGGTCCTGCCTGGCACTGCCTCCTGCATGGGGCGGGAGCAGCCTGCTCCTAAATGCCCAGAGAGGTGGGCGGTGCTCTGGGGACATGCAAATGAGCAGGGGCAGGGCAGGGCTGTGCCCAGTTGAAGGGCCCAGGGCAGCTCAGAACTCAGCCCAGGGGCTGTGTCTCCAGCTGCCCCAGCTCAGACCAGGGCTGCACAAGTTTACTTGCAGTGCACATGCTTCTACTCGGAGAGTTCACATCCCAAAGTCACTGAGGGACACTTTAAAAACTTCAAATGAACTGGAAGATAGCGTAATCTATTCATGATTACATTGGGATTATGTAGGAGAAAGTCGCTTTTCTATTGAATAGTTTATAATTTAAGGCTGAGGTCATTGTCTTTACCTGTTTTTCCTCTGATGCCCTGACATTGTCCCCTCACAGCAGACCACTGCACCAGGGAGATGGTCTCTAAGAGACGAGACTTCTGTCCACACTCACCTCTGAATCTTATCAGAATAAACATCCTCAGAACAAGTTGCTCCTGAGAGAGACCAAGACTCAGAAGGAGATGCAGGTGCTTTGAGGAGAGATCACACACGTGCGCTCTCCCTTATGCAGCCAGAGTTCTGAGTCAAGGATACAGGAGGAATCAATAAGTGTAATTTCAAGGTGTCACGATAGCTCTGAGGAACATCAAGAAAAGTAACTGCCCTCTCTCCTCTATCCTGAAATCTCACGTTATTCTTAAGATAATCTAGAGAGCCCACTAAACACAAATCTAAAAGAGTATATGTGGTGAGAACTCCATACAATATGATTGAAGATGTGTTTTATCTATATTTCAGTGCCTAAAATGTGCTTTGGAGAGGCCACTGATCAATCTGTATGCTCTTAAATTAAATGATATAATTGCACTAATAAAGGACCTGGAGGCGGCCGGTGCTGTGGTGTAGTGGGTAAAGCCGCCACCTGCAGTGCCGGCATTCTGTATGGGCACAGGTTCTACATGGCTGCTCCATTTCCCATCCAGCTCTCTGCTATAGCCTGAGAATGCAGTAGAAGATGGCCCAGTCCTTGGGACCTGCATCCCCATGGGAGACCTAGGAGAAGCTCCTGGCTCCTGGCCTCAGATTGGCACATCCAGCTGTTGAGGCCCATAGGGGAGTACACCTGGATAGAAGACCTCTCTCTCTCTCTCTCCTCTCTCTCTCTCTCTCTCTCTCTCTCTCACTCTGCCTTTCCTTCTCTCTCTGTACCTCTGACTTTGAAGTAAATAAATAAATCTAGAAAAAAAAATAAGATGATGTAGTGAATTTAATCCAAATTTGATTTACAACTTAGTAACTTAAATGTGCAAAGTTACAGACAGTGCATCTTTTCATTTTCCATCTTACACATTGTTCATTTTTTTGGTGTTTATATCATTTAAAAATGTTTTAAATAGCCAAATATTTTCAGCAATATACACATATACATTTTTGGTGAGGGTTTCTATGTTAAAAGAATCAACTTCCTTTTGATTTGCCTCAAGTTCCAGTGGAACTGCCTACAAGAACTAGCTAATAATCAAAGACCAAGAGAAGCACATTGGAAATACGGATTCACTTTGGTAGCAAACAGTTGTCTTGGAGGACAAAGGAAGGCAGACAAGACCCCTTAAGGGAAGTAGGCTATTTCAAATACTCCATAGTTGACCTAAAAAGTTATTTTTTTTAAAGAGCTAAGCTGTGGTATCCACTGACAGCAATGCAACACTGAGTTTATGGTGACTTCAAACAAAACAAATGCCCATGAAGAAAAAGGCTGTATTTAACTTTATCTCAGTTTAGTTTCAGGTAGAGGTAACTTTTTTTCTCAGTACAATACCCCCTTCTCTGTAGAAAGCTACTCTGGTTTGCTGTCAGTTCAGGGAAGGAGGGAGTTCAGAGAGTTAACTACTCACAGCTTTAAGTAGAAAATAAAGTTGTGCTTCCCTCTGGATGTGCTAATAGTAATGTCTAAAGATCTGCAATTCTTTAACAGGTGCCATTCTGACTTCTTTATTATCTATCACCTTTGGAAACTGATCACACAAAGCTACAAAATCAGCAAATGTCTGAAAGCTGTGTATAAAACATAAATGACCTCGAATTTCATGCTCTCATTTATTAGTGTGCCACTCAATCTTAGGAAAAAATGAAAAAAAAAAAAAGTGGCTCCAAAGACAGCCTTATATTGTAGAATCAGAATCCAAATGCAGTGAGTGTGGCTAATAGCTAACTGCAGATCTCTTGCTTCTGTACATATTAGCTTTGCTTGCTAACAGCCAAGGGTGCATCTTGTGAAACTATGTGGGCCCAAATTCCCAGGAACTAGGTTGACTGAAATGTGTCCCTCACTGTTATCTTACAACCATATCTTGGGTGTGTTCCTGGGTTTGTTATTGATAACTGTTATTTTACAACCCTATTCTGGTTATCCTTTTTATTGTTCACTGCATTCCAGGGGTCCGGTTTGAAGTTGTTTACCCTAGTGGACAGAATACTATAAAAAGCAGTGTAAGCCGCTGGTGGGGGCCGCACTCTGGTGAGACGTGCTGGTCCCAATTAGTGGCCGGTCCTGATCGGTTACCTTGCCTCTCGTGTGTCTCTCAGTTGCTTCTCATTTTCAATAAAATCCTGTGTGACTGTCACTGGTATTGTAATACTCTATTTCAGCTGACGAGCAGGTACACAATACCATTCTTTCAAAAGGGAAATTGTTCCTTTCAACTTGACGCCCACCCCACACCCAACCCCAATTACTAAATGCGTCATTCAGTTGTCTTGGTCATGGCCATTTCCAGGATGAGGTTTGATATCTGTTTCCCAGAGCCTCTGCTCTCAGAAAACCCGTGCTTTCCCTCCTGCAGGGATGTGTCAGCTGATGCTGGCGAATCCTTCCAGTGCTCCTCATCCTCACCTTGGCTCCTGGAGGCCTCTGCTCCAGTTCCCCATCTTCATCTCCATTACAAGCCCTGCTCCTGAGAGGGCGTTTGCAGCCAGAGGTGGAGCAGTCTCTGCAGGCTTATTGACCCAGCTGGCGCATGTGGCTGACGCTGTCTTGGACATCTGCCCACCTGTGGCCAATGCAGACCTGCAGATCTCTGTAGGTTTTGTTGGGAGGGCTCAGCTTCCTCTCGGCTGATGGCTTCCCAGCACTGCACCTGCAACATTCCCCTCCGTTACCCTGGGGCTCCAGCTTGCTTCAGCTTTTCAGACTTCTCCTCTCCTGCCTTCCGGTCCACTGTTTTCCCCACCACGGGCTCCAGATTAGTTGTAGCATAAACAGCTTTAAAAGCAATTTGAATATTTTTAAGCACAAAGAGACAGCCCTACAGAATGGTAACAAGAGGGACTGACCTGTGTGCGGGGCCTCGTGCTCCGAGATGAGTTTGTGCAGAGAAACCACAGAGGGCAGCTGTGGATGTCCCGAGGCTGCTTCGCTTGTCCCAGAGGAGTGGGGTCCACACAGAGATCAGAGACTCCGAGAGACAGCGGTGTGCACCTGCTGTCCTTGTTCTACCCAGCAGCACTCATACCTTCCGTGTACTCATGCCACATTCACAAGCAATCTTCAAAAGACAGGGAAAATCCATATAATGAAAAAATAATGCACGGTTTTGAAATTTCTTGCAGAAAAACAAGCTTATCTCCTCATTTCTCCTCATTCTTTTCATGTACTTTCAGAAGTTGTCCAGGAGGTTTAATTAAAATTCTAAATTTTCTGTTCACAATCACCTGGATTCTGTGACAAGTCATCTAGGTTTACAAATTGTAGCTGATGTGTAAGGGTGCAGTTGAGGGGCCCACGCTCTGGCAAAGTAGGTTAATCCTCACCTGCAGTGCCAGCATCCCATCTGGGCACTGGTTCATATCCTGAATGCTCCACTTCCCATCCAGCTCTCTGCTATGGCCTGGGAAAGCAGTGGAAGAGGGCCCAAGTGCTTGGGTCCCTGCACCTGCATGGGAGACACAGAAGAAACTCCTGGCTCCTGGCTTTGGATCAGTCAGGCCCTGGGCATTGGGAACATTTGGGAGCTGAACCAGCAGATGGAAACCTTGCACTTTGTCTATCCCTTACTCTGTCTGTAACTCTGCCTGGCTCCTGGCTTTGGATCTACACAGCCCAGGCCGTTGGGGCCAATAGGGGAGAGAACCACGGATGGAAGACCTCTATCTCACTCTCTCTCTCTCTCTCTCTATCTATCTCTCTTTGCTTCTTTTCCCTTTGTCTAATTCTCTTTCAAATAAATGTATAAATCTGAAAAAAAGACCCCAACTGAGCATCATCCAACTGGCTTACAACAGGCATGAGCCTGGGGAACAACCACTCTTTCCTTGGGCGCTCATCAGATTCTGAGTTCTAAAACCACACTGCATTTATCAAACTCTGCCAAGCAGCTGGGCTCCACTAAGTCCCCATTAGAGGCAGCATTAAAATTCCGCGCCCCCTCCAACACACATGTCACAGCACCTCGGTCTAGATCTCCTCCAACTCTGTTGCTCCGAGATCTGCCCTATCAGCTCTAATTCTGTCTCGGGGAGACAGTGGCAGAGATGGTAAGAGTGTAAGACAGACACAAATTGTCTCCAACACAGAAGCCATCCGCAGCCTACTCCCTTCTCGCCAGGTCTGTCATCTAAGGGGCTGGGCAGGGTGGCTGATTAAGGACTGTGATGGGGAGATGACGCGGAAGGACCTGGTGGGAGCGGTACAATCACAATGGTCCTGAAGTCGGGATGAGGGCCAGGGGCTGTGACAGGGCAGCAGGCTGTGGAGTGATGGAGGCGGGGCCACAGAGCAGGAAATCTGGCCATCCTGACACTGCACAAACCTAGAACAGAATCCCATCCTCGAGAGATACAAGAACACCACAGCCCTGCTGTCTCCCGGGTTTCTTCCAGGAGAGCGCTGAGCTCCTGACCACAGCAATAGAACATGCAATATTGTGACTGAAGAGAATGGAATAATTCATTACAGCAACAATGCACCAAGCAAACACCAAGGAAGAGAACGCCTTTCACCTCCTCCCTGATCCTGCTCTGACATCCCAAAGTGTTCTCTTTGCTCCCATTGGTTGTCTTGACAAGAGGCAAACAGCAGTTTATTGTGAGGGGAGTTGGCACAGCATTCCTCTTAGATACAACTCTGCTGGGTGAAACACTTGGATGATCTCTCTTCAGTCTCGGTATGTGACGGCAGGGGGCTCCCAAGCAGGAACCTGAGTAGAAGAAGAGCTTAGGATCTGTGTATCTGTTTCCATACCGGGGGCAGGGATTAGGACACGGTGACCGTGAGAGGGCAGCACTGACCCAGGATGAGAAGGGACAGAGGAGATGAGGAAGGTTAGGAAATGCGACTTCATTCACTTTCCCAGAATCTGAAACAACGTCACCTGGGGTGTGAAATGCGTGTGAGAGAACTGTATTTGGTGGCCAAACTGCAGAAGGAGCTGCATGAAAAATGTGAGCCAACATGGACTGAAGCAGGGGTGCAGTGAACGGTGCATTTCACACCGTCCTGGTTGTGCCTCGGGTCCTGCTGTGCAAGCCAGGGGCCTCCTCTGTAGAGGGAACATTGCAATGTGCAAGGAAAATACAGAAAGATGCACAGACCTGGGTTGGAACAAGCCAACATATTTGGTCACCATTGCATTCTGGACCAACCATCCATGGCTCTGAGATTTGACCAGGAAACAAGCAGAATTCTCCTCTGTCAATACCTCCTGAGGTTAAGCTGGGAACAGAGGGGCAGGGGAGAATCACCAGTGAGTGCTGCAGGCAGACAGCACCAGCACCCCCACCCCAGAGCTTCCTGGACAGGGCTTAGGACACGCGGGGCAGCACCTGTGCCTTCTGACCCAGAGGTGCTTGGCCTCTAGGAGATCTGAGAGTCTCTGTGTCTACGATCTCCTTCTCTGACGGCCGTTCTCCCAGGATATTAAAAGCTATAGTAAGATTGCACTCATCAGGATTTAAACTATTTTTCCTTGCCATATCTATAATAATTTATCTTTTCTGTATGAATTCAAAATGATACAATACACTCAAATACTCCAGTAGAATAATTGCTCTCCTTAAAACAGTAGGAACATGGTCATGTCTGTGCTGATGGTTCCAAGGAGAGGAAAAGAGGGAGCCTCAGAGGAGTCAAACTGGCCCCTTCCACCCGACCCTGCAGGACCTTCAAGCCTGGCTGCTCTGAGAATCACTCTCAGCAGATGGGGCCCAAGGAGGAGCAGCTGGGCAGCCCAGCCTCACACTTCTGCTTTCCTGGGGGGTTTTTGTTAGGGCTTGGAACACTGTGGTATCACCACTACTATAAATATAACCATGCTGACAGTAGTAAGTGGCAGCATCGTCACACTGCACACCGCTGATGGTAAGAGTGTACTCTGTCCCAGATCCACTGCCTTTGAACCGCGATGGGACCCCAGATGCCAGAGTGGATGCATAATAGATCAGGAGTTTGGGAGGCTGCCCTAGTTTCTGCTGATACCAGTTTAAGTAGCTACTAATGCTCTCACTGGCCTGGCAATTGATGGTGACTGTGCCTCCCACAGCTGCAGACACGGAGGCTGGAGTCTGGGTCAGCACTTGGGCAAAAGTGGCACCTGACGAGGGAAACAGAAACACAGAGACCACACTCATCCTCACATTCTAAGAGGACACTCCTGCAGAGACGGGCAGCCCTGGACACACTGCCCGAGGCCGTTCCTGCTGCTGGCCTTCCTTACCTGGGAGCCAGAGCAGCAGGAGCCCCAGCAGCTGAGTGGGGGCCCTCGTGTCCATGCTGGGTCCTGCCTGGCACTGCCTCCTGCATGGGGCGGGAGCAGCCTGGGCCTAAATGCCCAGAGAGGTGGGCGGTGCTCTAGGGACATGCAAATGAGCAGGGGCGGGGCAGGGCTGTGCCCAGCTGAAGGGCCCAGGGCAGCTCAGAACTCACCCCAGGGGCTGTGTCTCCAGCTGCCCCTGCTCAAACCAGGGCTGCACAAGTTTACCCGTAGTGCGCATGATTCTACCGGGATATGTCACATCCCAAATTCACTGAGGGACAATTGCCATCACTTTCAGTGAACTGGATGGTAAGTTGTTTTAATTGATTCAATGTTATGTTTGGATTCTGTAGACTAAAGTCCCTTTTCCAAGAAAATATTAGTTACATATTAAAACTTGAAGTTAATGTCTTTTCCCTTTTGAGTGAGTGGCGGGGCTCTGATATCCTCCCAATGTCACTGTGTTCTCACGTGGGGTCCATTCTACAGCACACAGAGAATAGCTGACTGTAAGCTGAGCGAGCACACAGTGCCTCTGAGAGAGAATCTGTTGGGTAAGTATCTGATGACCTCCTGTCAGTGCAGGTATGTGACAGCCACAGGGTCAGCTATCAAAGGACGAGGGTGGAGGAGGAGGCTTTGATTGGTTGATCTGTGTCTGCACAGAGGTGAGAAAATGTCGTTGCAGAGAAATGAGAGGTAGGATGAGAGGAGGGATGAGAAGGGTGGAGGAGGAGAGGAAGGAGTCTGGGATGCAGAGAGGCCCTGCCCCACACTGACATGCAGTCCCCTGGGGTTGAGGAGGTTCTGCAGAATGGCAGTCGGGGGCACAGCTGCAGGAGGGACTGGGTGGAAGATGTGGGTCCAGATTTTGAGTAGGCAGAGACAGGTAGGAGCTGTTTGTTCCACCCCATCCTGTGCTTGATCCTGTGTTATTTTCAACTCTGGCCTCAGCCATGACATGAATACAGCCTTGTAGAAGGAATGTATTTTAGAGACCTGAGTTCAAATCCCAGCACCGCACCTACTCACCATGGGACTTAGAGCAGCCCATCCTGCCCTCTGAGATATGCGGTCACATAGGAGAATTCTCTCCAACACCACAGCACCTGCACATGTGTTGTGACACCAGGTGTCCACATCATAACAGGTTACACAGGTCTCCTACAGAGAATGTCTCTCTGGGGTCTCAGCAGAGAGAGGTCCAGTGTGGGTAGAGGTCCACGCTCTCCTCACGGCTCAGACCAGCTTTGCTGCTACTGCTCCACCTGTGACAGGGGCTGCAGGACTCGCACAGCCCAGAACCTGGAGAAGCTGAGCAGCTCCTCAGTGTGGTTCTGGTGGACGTCACTGGGGCCAGAGAGGCTTCTGCTTTCTCTCATTCCATAATGGCCTTGGTGTGATATAAAAGAGCAATAGTTAGAACACACTTCGAGGGGAACGGCTGTACTCGGAACCCTGCTATACACTGGCAGTCCACGGTGGAGGTCTCGGCTCTGCACTTGGCCTGGTCCAGCCCCAGGTGTTGTAAGGGTCATCTGGGAAAGACCAGCACATGGAAGATCTCGCTCTCTCGCTCTCTCTTTCTCTCTCCAACTCTGTGTTCACCTCTCACTGATCCTCACTTTTTATGTATATAAATAAATAAATATATCAAAAGCAGATAAGGGTGAGGCCGGCACAGTGGCGCAGTGTGTTAACGCCCTGGCTTGAAGCGCCCCCATCCCATAAGGGCGCCGGTTCTAGTCCCGCTACTCAACTTCCGATCTAGCTCTATGCTATGGCCTGGGATACTAGTTGAAGATGGCCCAAGTCCCTGGGCCCCTGCACCCACGATGGAAACCCGGAAGAAGCTCCTGTCTTCAGATCGACAGAGCTACGGCCATGGTACATATCTGGGGAGTGAACCAACTGATGGAAGATCGCTCTCTCTCTGTAACTCCATATTTCAAATAAATAAAATAAATCTTAAAAATAATGGAAAAGGGTAACATTTAAGAAAATTATCTTCACTAGAAATAAGTATTAACCACAGGACAAGACACCCTTGCTAAACTGGGTTTCTCTGTTTATAGCCAGTGTCCAGGCACTGATTCTTCCACTGACCTGTGTGTTGGCTGGTTTCATGACTCAGCAATTTGAGAAGCTTAAAAAGCTTCTTTTTCAAACAAAGGACAAAGTTTCCTCTACCATTACTGAGACCACTATTAGTTTTTCTGTTCAGCAAACACTAAATTGAACTGCCGATTCATTCCCTCTGCTTCTGCCTCAAGACAGGAGGATGCACTAAGTGGACCAGGACACACACTGCCCACCTGCCCCGAGCAATGGTAGTGCTCCAGGGGAGGCCTCTCACAGGGCCCAGAGTGGGAGCTGGTGATGTTTGTTTATTATCTGCCCTGCCCACTAAAATGAGATATCTAGGAGATTAAGGGCTCTGTTCGATTTTTACAATTCTTCTATGCCTAGGAGATTGTGATACTGTTCACTGTGAGCCACTGTGTGCAAACAATGAAGCTACTATTGGTTCAATTCGATGAGAATTTGCTATTTGATTTTGAATTGAATGAAGAACTGCTCAAGCAGGGATTCAAAGCAGACGCGATTCCACCTGTGACCCCCAGGGGGCGCCAGTGCACCTCAGGTCTGGTAGTGACAGAGGGACTGGGAGGAAGAGACTCACACCTTGACTAGACTCTTGAGGAACAGTGGTTTTTCTGCTACTCCGGGTTGAATTCTTTGTTTAGTGGAGGGTGAAGCTGGTGATTATAAGCAAATGAAAAGTATGTCATTGTAAAATAGAGAAGACAAATAAAAAAAGGAGAGTGGTGGTGGGAGTGAGAAAGGAGGGACGACATGGTGGGAAGTGGCATTAAGCTCTCACAACCGTGCATAGGATAAGCAGGCCTTGTGCAGTGGGTTAAGCTGCCATATGCCACACCAGCATCCCACATGCGCACCAGTGGAGTCCTGCTACTCCACTTCCAAACAAGCTCCCTGCTAATGGCCTGGGAAACACCAGTGGATGGAACAAGTGTTTCAGCCCTGACACCCACGTGGGAGACCTGAAAGAAGTTCCACGTCCCAGCTCTTGCCAGGCACAGCCTCAGCAGGTGCAGTCACTGGAGAAGAGAATCAGCAGATGGAAGAGAACTCTCTCTGTTAACTCTGTATGTGTGTGGGTGTGTGTAAACCATGTGCTTTCAATAACAAATAAATCATTTTAAAAAACTGTAACTATAAAAAACTAAAAACTTTAAATATGAAATTGGTATCCTTTATAAAATTTTCTAAACACCAGTATTTAAAATATTTCCTTGTAATATCTATAATGTTTTCTCTCTTGCTCTGTGAATCTCAAATGATACTACAACTTCAATTACTCAGAAAGAATAATCAAATTCTTGAAAACAGTAGGGACATGGTCATGTCTGTGCTACTGCCACCAAGGAGGAGGAAAGGAGGGAGCCTCAGAGGAGTCAGCCTGGCCCCTTCCACCCGACCCTGCAGGACCTTCAAGCCTGGCTGCTCTGAGAATCACTCTCAGCAGATGGGGCCCAGGACGAGCAGCTGGGGCAGCCCAGCCTCACACTTCTGCTTTCCTGGGGGGTTTTTGTTAGGGCTTGGAACACTGTGGTAAGTAGCACTACTACTATAATAACCGCCTAGACAGTAGTAAGTGGCAGCATCGTCACACTGCACGCCGCTGATGGTGAGAGTGTACTCTGTCCCAGATCCACTGCCTTTGAACCGCGATGGGACCCCAGATGCCAGAGTGGATGCACCATAGATCAGGAGCTTGGGAGGCTGCCCTGGTTTCTGCTGATACCAGGCCAAACCACTATAAATGCTCTCACTGGCCTGGCAATTGATGGTGACTGTGCCTCCCACAGCTGCAGACACGGAGGCTGGAGTCTGGGTCATATCATAGGCACATCTGGCACCTGAGGAGGGATACAGAAATACAGAGACCACACTCATCCTCACGTTCTAAGAGGACGCTCCTGCAGAGACGGGCAGCCCTGGCCACACTGCCCGAGCCCGTTCCTGCTGCTGGCCTTCCTTACCTGTGAGCCAGAGCAGCAGGAGCCCCAGCAGCTGAGTGGGGGCCTTGTGTCCATGCTGGGTCCTGCCTGGCACCGTGTTTCTACTGGGAGATGTCACTTCCCAAACTCACCGAGGGACATTTCCAGCAATTTAAGTGAACTGAACGACCTGGTAGTGTAACGTATTCATGGTTAGGTGGGGATCTGTAGGAGAAAGTCCTTTCTCTAGAGAACACCTGGTCACACCTTGCAAGGTGAAGTCAGTGTCTTTTCCCTTTTGGGTGAGTGGCTGGGCTCTGATATCCTCCCAATGTGACTATGTTCTCACGTGGGGTCCATTCTACAGCACACAGAGAACAGCTGACTGTAAGCTGAGCGAGCACACAGTGAGTCTGAGAGAGAATCTGTTGGGTAAGTATCTTGCTGACCTCCTGTCAGTGCAGGTATGTGACAGACACAGGGTCAGCTATCAAAGGACGAGGGTGGAGGAGGAGGAGGAGGCTTTGATTGGTTGATCTGTGTCTGCATGGAGGGGAGTTATTGGAAGTACAGGGACATGAGAGGTAGGACTGAGTGGAGGGATGAGGAGGGACGGAGGAGGAGAGGAAAGAGTCTGGGATGCAGAGGAGGCCCTGCCCCACACTGACATGCAGTCCCCTGGGGTTGAGGAGGCTCTGAGAGAATGGCAGTCGGGGGCACAGCTGCAGGAGGGACTGGGTGGAAGATGTAGGTCCCCGTGGAGTGAGGTGGAGACAGCGAGGAGCGTGTGTGTCCCCCCAATCCTGGGCTTGTCTCCTGTGTTATTTTAAACTCTGGTCTCAGACATAGGATGACCTCAGCCATGTGGATGGAATGGATTTAATGTTATATAGACCTGAGCTCAAATCCCAGCACACGCACCTGCTCACCATGGGACTATGGGTAACCCTCCCTGCCTGCAGAGATGCAGACAATAGGAGAATTCTCTCCAATCCCTCAGCACCTGCACAGGTACAGTGTCCCCAGGTGTCCACATCAGACCCAGGTTGCACAGGTTTCCTACAGAGAATGTCTCTCTGGGGGTCTCAGCAGAGAGAGGACCAGTGTGGGTAGAGGTCCACACTCTCCTCACGGCTCAGCCCAGCTTTGCTGCTGCTGCTCCACCTGTGACAGGGGCTGCAGGGCTTGCACAGCCCAGAACCTGGAGAAGCTGAGCAGCTCCTCGGTGTGGTACTGGTGGACGTCACTGAGGCCAGGACGGCTTCTGCTTTCTGTTTTTCCCTAATTGCCTTGGAGTATGATAAAGGTGCAATGAATAGAACACACTGGAGGGGTATGATTTATAAGGAACGCCTGTGCATGGATCCCTGCCACACTCCTGGGAGTCCTACATGGAGTTCTCTGCTCTGGCCATCTGGGGAGTGAATCCACCAATATAAGATCTCCATCCCTCCTCCTTCTCTCTGTCACTACATCTTCCAAATCAACAAATCTTTAAAAGAGAGAGAGAGAGACCAGCTTGCAATATGAGAATACATATTAATGTCATGCCTCGCCGGCGCCACGGCTCACTAGGCTAATCCTCCGCCTAGCGGCGCTGGCACACCGGGTTCTAGTCCCGATTGGGGCGCCGGATTCTGTCCCGGTTGCCCCTCTTCCAGGCCAGCTCTCTGCTGTGGCCAGGGAGTGCAGTGGAGGATGGCCCAAGTGCTTGGGCCCTGCACCCCATGGGAGACCAGGAAAAGCACCTGGCTCCTGCCATCGGATCAGCGCGGTGCGCCGGCCGCAGCGCGCCAGCTGCGGCGGCCATTGGAGGGTGAACCAACGGCAAAGGAAGACCTTTCTCTCTGTCTCTCTCTCTCACTGTCCATTCTGCCTGTCAAAAAAAAAAATGTCATGGCTCTCATGATTATGAGTTTTAATCAGACTTGAAAAACGCCAGTTACTAAGTAATTTTGGTTTGAGAAACCCATGACAGATAGGAGAGGAATGCAGAGAGGAGGAATGAAGAATGAAACAAGGCTACTTCCTCCTGCTCCTCAGCCTAGCAGCCCTCCTCCTAGTCCTCTGGCTGCGAAGACAGACTCCCTTGATTTTGGTTGTCCGTATCCATTACCCAGTAGGACATTGCTTAATTTAGTCAATCCTGAGACCCAAGATCAGAGAGAAATTTACCAATAAAACCCGTCAACCAACCACCCAACCATGAAGAACATCCCCAAACCACAACAATCCCCAAGAAGCTCACCACCTGTGGGCTATTCGCATTTTGTCTTTCTTCCTATATTTTCCTGCTAACGTTTGTTTTTCAGCATCTCCTGCATTTCCTTCCTGTATTCCATATTGCAGCTATCTCAGCTGTAATACGTGAGAAAGATAAGCTGTGGTGCAGTCACTCTGCCCCCCTTTGCCACTACGGAAAGAAAATCTAACTGCTTCTTGGGGCTATTTCATGGCAAATATTCCTCTTTCTAAACTTTGGGACAATCACTAAGGTTGCATAAATTGATGTTTATGACCCTTGAAAAAAATCACAAAAATTTCAAGAGTCCGAGTGAGAGATCGTGTGGAAGTCAGGGCTGGAGAGAAAAGATCAATACGAGAGTGTTTGTTTGTAGCTGCAGAAGCGAAGGAAACGTCAAATGTGTTCAGGACAGAAACAAGGAGGTGGTAATATAGAAAGAGCTCGGAGGTCTCTGTCTCCGACCGAGTAGTCACATAGACAAGCTGGGCACACAGACACGTGTGTGTTTAGAGTAACGTGGGAGCTCCAGGGAAGGAGAAGCAGCCCTGGCAGTTGAACTTGCCTGAAAGGCCTCCCCTGGGAGGTTTCTGCCTTAGCCCCAGTCCCCCTGGGAGGGACAGCAAAGCCTACAGCATTTTCAGCTTCTACCCTGCAGAGGGTAATATCTGTCTCTCAGCCAAGTTGAATCACGAACCAGATGCAAACCAGAAAAAAGACAAGTTTGGGAGTATAGCCTGACCCTCTCTGTCTCCTTCTCCACTAGATAAACAGGGTGATTTCTTACGAAAATGACTTGTTTATAAATTCCCACATCAAGTCCATCTCCTCTTGCTTGATCCTGAGAATGGCCTGCCACAGCTTGGCACTCTGTTCCTCTTCTTAGAACTAAGGGTTTCAGATTTTTCTAGGTTCCAGTGTGTTTCTGAGTGAATAGTCCAGGCTTCTAAAGAGATAGGCAGCCTATGGACTCTGTCAAATGCTGTGACCAAGAGCAAGGAGACAGTCCAGGCAGGTGCTGATAGCACAGTAGGGGATTCTTTGATCCGACCAGCAGGGAGCTGTTGTTGACTTCCTCTGGGAACACAATCTGTAATGGTAAAGTTCAAGCAAGATAAATGTGCTCCTCGGACCTGCATTCACAGACAGACTGAACCTGTAGGGTTGGGCAGTTGGTTTATGAAAGAAAGAAAGAAAGAAAGAAAGAAAGAAAGAAAGAAAGAAAGAAAGAAAGAAAGAAAGAAAGAAAGAAAGAAAGAAAGAAAGAAAGAAAGAAGGAAGGAAGGAAGGAAGGAAGGAAGGAAGGAAGGAAGGAAGGAAGGAAGGAAGGAAGGAAGGAAGGAAGGAAGGAAGGAAGGGAGAGAGAGAGAAAGAAAGAGAGAGAGAGAGAAAGAAAGAAAGAAAGAAAGAAAGAAAGAAAGAAAGAAAGAAAGAAAGAAAGAAAGAAAGAAAGAAAGAACAACAACAATAACTCACCTCCTCAATGCCAGAACTGCAGAAATCAGCAATGCTGGGACGCTTATCCTGTGTCACATCTCAAAAGCACGAGACACAAGTCACACTGGAAGAACCATTCATTCTATTTCTGAAATTTGGCTCATTCGCCTCACCTGGCACACAGAACAACGGATGCCCAAACACCAGGACCAGTGACATTCCAGGGCCGCTCCTGCACTGCCCAATGGTGCTGAGCCCTAGATCTCTACAAGGTTGAGTTAAAAGTCCCAAGTCGGAGGGCTGTGCGTGGGGACATGGGCAGAGCATGTGAGGCACCAGGAATGAGACAAGGGCAAATTGCAGGGGTCCGTCTGCTGGCAGAGCCTCATAACCTGATTCCAACTGGAGACGACAGCACGTCAGGGATTCTCTGCACTCCTTTCTCTTATCAGAATATTTTGGAGTTTCTAAGGAGGGGCCATGGGTGATAAGGTTTTGTTGCCAGCCCAGGTTCCTGGACTCACTTGCAAATAGAATTTACCAAGAGGGTGACCTGCAGTGCAGACCAGGTTTCCTGTGGTCTTGCGCAGGAGCACGGGGAGGGAGCACAGCAGGCACGAGTCCTCCAACTGGTCCCCCGACGGGAGCTAAGCCCCTGCTTCTATGGACTTGGGGACACAGCAGTTTCTCTAGGCACACAGCACCTAGATCAGCACCCAGCCTGTGGTTGCGGCTCTTCCCCCTTGACCCACAACAGTTCAGTGTGCACCCAGCTCTGCGCTGTGTGGGAGCTGTTAGCTATCTCGCCCATGACACGCTCCAAGTGGCAGTGTTGCTGACCCCAGGAAGGTCACATATTGGTCACGTTGCGCTATTCTGAGCATGCACACAGGTTGAGGAAGTCGTTAACAGGGCCCTGGGCTCTTTTGTGGTCAGGAGGCTACTGCCCCCCACATAGGCCCAGATGGAGTCCCTGACCCCTGGCATCAGCCTGGCCCTTGGGTTGCTCACATCCCACACTGAGTGCCTGGTCTAATCCCAGTCTGCTCCTGATGCCAGCTTCCTGCTCATGTGCACCCTGAGAGTGAGGACTCAGGGCCTGGGTCCCTGCCATCTACGTGGGAGGCCTGGGTGGAGTCCTGGGCTACTGGCTTCAGCCTGGCCTTTGGGGGAGTAAACCAATGAACAGAATCTCTCTCTCTCTCTCTCTCTCTCCCCCTCTCATCTCCCTCTCAGTCTCTCTTACTTTGTTTTCCACCAATGCTGTCTTTCAAGTAAATATATATATATATATATATATATATATATATATATATATTTTGAAAGGCAGAGTTACACACAGAGAGAAGGAGAGGCAGAGAGGCAGAGAGGGAGAGAGAGAGAGAGAAAGGTCTTCCATCCATTTGTTCAGTCCCCAATTGGCTGCAGTGGGCAGAACTGTGCCAATCCGAAGCCAGGAGCAAGGAATCAGGAGCCAGGAGCTTTCTCCAGATCTCCTATGCAGGTGCAGGGGCCCAAGGACTTGGGCCATCTCCTACTGCTTCCCCAGTCCACAGCACAGAGCCGGATCTGAGGGAGCAGCCAGGACTTGAACCAGCCCCATAGATGATGCTGGCACTGCAGGTGTAGCATACCTGATAGGCCATAACTCAGGCCAACTGGGCACTGATTCTTCCACTGACCTGTGTGTTAGCTGGTTTCATTCCTCAGCGATTTCAGAAATTTAAAACCTTTTTCCTCAATCCAATGACAACTTGGCCATCTGACCATTACTGTTAGTTAGTTTATTTTTTCATGAAGCGCAAATGTTGAACTGCATGGTAAGATCCCCCTCCCTCTGCCTCTGCCTCTACCTCTGTCCCCAAGAGAGGAGAATGTACTATGAGGACCTGGACACCCACTGCCCACTTGCCCAAGCAATGAAAGTGCCCCTGGGGAGGAATCTCCTGTGGGGCAGAGTGGGAGCAGGTATAGAAACATTATATGTTTCTTTCTTTTTCTTTCTTTTTTTTTTTTCACAAGCAGATTTAGACAGTGAGAGAGAGAGAGAGAAACAGAGAGAAAGGTCTTCCTTCTGTTGGTTCAACCCACAAATGGCCACTACGACCGGCGCACTGAAGCCAGGAGCCAGGTGCTTCTCCTGGTCTCCCATGTGGGTGCAGGGCCCAAGCTTGGGCCATCCCCAACTGCACTCCCAGGCCACAGCAGAGAGCTGGCCTGGAAGAGGAACAACCGGGATAGAATCCGGCGCCCCAACCGGGACTAGAACCCTGTGTGCCGATGCCACAGGAGGAGGATTAGCCTAGTGAGCCATGCATATCTGCCCTGCCCACAAAATAAGAGATTTATGAGATGAAGGGCTCTGCTCAGCTTTTTACAAATAGTCTATGCCTAGGAGATTTGATATTGTGAGTCATATGCAGTATGTAGAAACAATGAAGCTACTATTGATTCAAATCGATGAGAATTTTCTATTTGATTTTGGATTGCATGAAGAACTGCTCAATCTGGGATTAAAAGCTGATGTAATTCCACCTGTGACCCCCAGGGGGAGGCAGTGCACCTCAGGTCTGACAGTGACAGAGGAATTGGGAGGACTGAGACTCACAGCCTTGTCTAGACTCTTGAGGAACAGTGGTTTTCTGCTCACTCCTCATTGAATTCTTTGTTTACTGGAAGGTTAACCTGGTGGTAATAAATTGAACGTGTGTCCATGTAAAACTTAAAAGAAAAAGAGAGGAGGGTGGGAGTGAGGAAGGAGGGAGGGCATGGTGGGAAGAGGCATTATTTCTCACAACTGTGGACAGGATGGGCCAGCCTTGTGCGGTGGGCAAAGCAGCCAAAGGCAGCACCAGCATCCACATGGGCACCTGTGGGAGTCCTGGCTGCTCCACTTCTACTCCAGCTCCCTGCTTAGCCTGGGAAGGCTCCTGTAGATGGCTCCAGTGTTGGAGCCCTGGCACCCATGTGGGAGATCTGAGAGAAGCTCCATCTCCAGGTCTTGCCAGGCACTGCCTCAGCCACTGCAGCCATTGGAGGAGAGACCAGAGATGGAAGGGACCTCTCTCTCTATGAAACTCTGTGTGTGTGGGTGTGTGTGTGTGGGGGGGTGGTGTGTGTAAAACATGGCCTTTCAAAAAGCAAATGAAATTTATTAAATTGCTGTAGATATGAAATTGGTTTCTTACATAAAATTTTATAATCACCAGTATTTAAAATAGTTTTCCTTGTAATAATTGTAGTGTTCTCTCTTTTGTTCTATGAATCTCAACTGATGTCCAGCTTTGAATACTCAGAAAGAACAGTTGATTTCATTAGAACAGTAGGGTCATGGTCATGTCTGTGCTGCAGCCACCAAAAGGAGGAAAGGAGGGAGCCTCAGAGGAGTCAGCCTGGCCCCTTCCACCCGACCCTGCAGGACCTTCAAGCCTGGCTGCTCTGAGAATCACTCTCAGCAGATGGGGCCAGGAGGACCAGCTGAGGCACCCTAGCCTCACACTTCTGCTTTCCTCGGGGGTTTTTGTTAGGGCTTGTATCACTGTGGCACCATAACTACTACTATAATAAGTACATTGACAGTAGTAAGTGGCAGCATCGTCACACTGCACGCCGCTGATGGTGAGAGTGTACTCTGTCCCAGATCCACTGCCTTTGAACCGCGATGGGACCCCAGATGCTAGATAGGATGCAGAATAGATCAGGAGCTTGGGAGGCTGCCCTGGTTTCTGCTGATACCAGGCCAATAAGCTATAAATGTCCTCACTGGCCTGGCAATTGATGGTGACTGTGCCTCCCACAGCGGCAGACACGGGGGATGGAGTCTGGGTCATTTCAATGGCAAATGTGGCACCTGAGGAGAGAAAGAGAAACACAGAGACCACACTCATCCTCCCGTTCTAAGAGAACGCTCCTGCAGAGACGGGCAGCCCTGGCCACACTGCCCGAGGCCGTTCCTGCTGCTGGCCTTCCTTACCTGGGAGCCAGAGCAGCAGGAGCCCCAGCTGCTGAGTGGGGGCCCTCATGTCCATGCTGGGTCCTGCCTGGCACTGCCTCCTGCATGGGGTGGGAGCAGCCTGCTCCTAAATGCCCAGAGAGGTGGGCGGTGCTCTGGGGACATGCAAATCAGCAGGGGCGGGGCAGGGCTATGGCCAGCTGAAAGGCCCAGGGCAGCTCAGAACTCAGACCAGGGGCTGTGTCTCCAGCTGCCCCAGCTCAGATCAGGGCTGCACACGTTTAGATGCAGTGTGCATGTTTCCTTTGGAAGACATCACCTCCCAAAGTCACTGAAGGACACTTGTAACAACCTTAAATGAACTGGAAGACAAGATAGCATTATCTATTCATGATTACATTGGGATTCTGGAGGAGAAAGTTGCTTTTCTAATGAATAGTGAACACTTTAAGGCTGAGGTCCATGTCTATACCTGTTTGTCCTCTTATGCTCTCACACTGTCCCCTCACGGCAGACCGCTGCACCAGGGAGATGGTCTCTGAGAGACGAGACTCTTGTCCCACACTCTCCTCTGTACTGACTCAGAATAAGTGGCTGACAGACAGAGACCAGGACTCAGAAGGAGAACGCAGGTGCTTAGAGGAGACATCACACAGGTGCGCTCTCCCTTCTGCAGCTGAGTTCTGAGTCAGGGATACAGGAGGAAAAGATAAGTGAAAGTTTCAAGGAGTCACCAATGGTTTGAGGAACATCATGAAAAATAACTTCCTCTCTCCCCTTTCTGGAACACTTCAGGTGTTTCTTAAGAAATCCGGAGAGGAGGGAAGGCTGGCATCATGGCACAGTGGGTAAGGCTGCCACTTGCAATGCCAGCAGCCTACATCAGAGACTGGTTTGAATCCCCACTGCTCCACTTTTGATCCCATTTCCTGCTAATGCCCACCCTGGATGGCAGCAGAAAATGGCCCAAGTTCTTGGATTCTTGCACCACTCGGGGCAGATCTGGCTCCGGGCTTCTGCTTGGCCAGGAACCCACTGTTACAGCCATTTGTAGAGTGCACCAGGTTAAAGAACATATTTATCTCTATCTCTCTTTCTCTCTCTCTCTCTCTCCCTCTCTCTCTCTCTCTCTCCTTTCTTCTCTGTTCCTCTCAATCTCTCTTGGTCTTTGTTTCTCTACAATGATTGGGTTTTAGGTAAATAAATGTATTGAAAAATAGAAAATGGTACCATGGAAGAAAGTTAACATCACTAGAAATAACTGTTAACCACAGTGGAAGACGCCCTCTCCAAACTGGGCTCCAGTTGTTGTTAGCTCCAGTGTCAGGGCACTGCTTCTTGCCACCGACCTGTGTGTTGCCTGGTTTCATGCTACAGGAATGTGAACATTGAAAAACTTTTTCCGCAATCATAGGATGCTTTGGCTCTGTGAACATTACTGAGACCACACCTTAGATTTTTCCTGGAAACACAAGTGTAGAACTGACTGATACGTTTCTCTGCCTCAGCCCCTGTCTAGGCTGAGACTGAGGATGCACAAATGCACCTGGACACCCACAGGCCCCTTGTCCTGAGCAATCGTGCTGCCCAGGGGAGGCCTCTACCATGGAGCCGAGAGGGAGCAGAGGTAGAACGTCATTGGTTTATTATCTGCCCTGCCTGACTTGCCCCAATTATTCTATGCCTAAAGTTGTGCTACTGTTATTTTTGTGCAGATGGATACAAACAATGAGGCTGCTATTGGTGCAATTCGATGAGAATTTTCTATTGATTTTGTGTTGAGCGAAGAACTGCTCCATCTGCTGTGGCCAAGGAGTACAGTGGAGGATGGCCCAGGTGCTTGGGCCCTGCACCCCATGGGAGACCAGGAAAAGCACCTGGCTCCTGGCTCCTGCCATCGGATCAGCGTGGTGCGCCGGCCGCGGAGGCCATTGTAGGGTGAACCAACGGCAAAGGAAGACCCTTCTCTCTGTCTCTCTCTCTCACTGTCCACTCCGCCTGTCAAAAAATTAAAAAAAAATAAAAAAAAAGAAAGTATGTCGTAAAACTTAATTGAAAATATTAAAAAAAAAAAAAGAAGAGCAGTAGGGTGGGAGTGAGGAAGGAAGGAGTATATGGCTCAAAGTATCATGAATTCTCAAAATGTGTATATGACAGCCAGCGCTATGGTGTAGTGGATAAAGCCACATCCCATATGTGCACCTGTTGGAGTCCTGGCTTCTCCACTTCCAATCCAGCTCCATACTAATAGCCTGAGAAATCAGCTGAAGATATCCCAAGTGTTTGGGCCCTGGCACTCGTGGGAGACCTGAAAGAAGTTCTGGCTCTTAGCCTTGGCCTAACATAGTCTTGCCCATTTCAGCCATTTGTAGAGTGTAACAGCAGATGGAAGATCTCTCTCTTCTCTCTCTCTCTCTCTCTCTCTCTCTCTCTCTGTGTGTGTGTGTGTGTTTGTGCATGTATGTGTAACACTGACTTTCAAATAAGCAAATAAATATATTTAAAAAAATGAAACTAGGGGCCAGCACTGTGGTGTGGTGGGGTAAGCCGCTGCCTGCAGTCTGGAATCCCAAATGGGTGCCGGTTCTAGTCTCAGCTGCCCCTCTTCTGATTCAGCTCTCTTCTAAAGCCTGGGAAAGCAGTGGAAGATGGCACAAGTGTTTGGGCCCCTACACCCATATGGGAGACCAGGAAGAATCTCCTGGCTCCTGGCTTTGGATGGGGCAGATCCCCCAGTTGCAGCCATCCAGGGAGTGAACCAGTGGATGGAAGACCTCTCTCTCTCTGTCTCTCTCTCTCTATCTCTGCCTGTCTACCTCAGCCTCTCTGTGACTCTTAACTTTCAGCTAAATAAATAAATCTGTTTAAAAATAGACAAAGAATGGATACTTTGCCTGCATTAAAATAAGTTAAATTCATGTAACTTGATTAATAAAATTGTGGAAGAACTAACAGTTCTGTATGCATTTCCAGTGTTTCACTGGGGCTTATTCTAGACTTAGAGGCAAGTGCACAAAGCATCAGGAATGCCCGCAGGCTGCTTCTCTGGAGCTATCACCTATACTGCTGGTTCATTCCCCATTTGGCCACAACAGCCAGATCTGTGCCAATCCAAAGTGAGGAGCTAGGAGCTTATTCCAGGTCTCCCATGCAGGTGCAGGGGCCCAAGGACTTGAGCCATCTTCTTCTGCTTTCTCAAGTCATATTAGGGAGCCGGATTAGAAGTTGAGCAGCCAGGTCTCAAACCAGCACCCATATGAGATGCCAGCACGGTGGCTGCCGCCAAGCCACAGTGCCAGCACCAGCACAGGAGTTTTCAAGGTGTCGTGAGCACCTACTGTCATGCCGCTCGACAGGGCTTAAGGGCGAAGTGTCGGAGTACCGGGAAGAAGGAACATGTGGACACAAGACTGTCTTTCCAATGAAAGGTTTTTATTGTTCACACCAATTCACACTAGGGCTTCACCACTCTGCATACCAATCTATATAGTTATATTCATTAATCCACAGATCCTAACACACATCATAAAGGCAGTCTCTAAGGCAATCCAACTATAGGGATGTAAGTACAGCAAAGCATATGGCAGTATTCTTAATCATGTGGTCGAGGCACATTCCTTCATATTCCACGTGGTTAATATCATTATAAATATTGCATTCTCAAGGTTTGTATCACAGTCACGAAGTCAAAGTCCGAAGTCTCAGTTAGCACTCAGAGAGACAGATCTCAGAACAGTCACAGGCAGGAAGTCGTGGGATGACTGTCTCTCTGGGCAGTAGGCTCCAAGTTCCCAGGCAGCCGGCAAGGCGAGGAGTTGGAGAGGTCCCCTGCTGAGAGTTCTGGTCCAGCTCTGCTGTCCGGTCCAGCAGCAGGCTGATGAGAGGTGGCGAGGTGTCAGCTCCGATGGAGGTTGGTCCCATAGTCGCCTTGTGCCGCTACAGAGTAGTGAGCTGGCTTTTCAGCTCCACATACTAGGAGATCCAGAGGTTCCCACGTACTGGGCCATGATCCCTGAGGGGGTGGGGAGCAGTGAAAAGAGCTCTCCTTTTATCCTTGCCACTCCAGGGGGGAAGGCCCCTGGTGGGGGTCCGGGTGTCAATCAGTCACGTTCTGGAATTTCCCGGGGCACCGCTGATCTGCTGTGTAAGACAGGGAGGATCAGCTGTGTCCGGTGCTGTGAGTCACCATGCTATTGTTGGGGGACTTCAGGTTACCGTCTTAGCACACACATTGTCAGACTGTCCAGGGCGTCTGTTCAGTCTGATGAGGAGAGGCTTTTCTTGGCAGACACTAAACTTAGCACACGTGGTGTCGTCAGCTCCATGCTTGGCATCCTTAACTCCATTCTTGTTTTAGTTGATTTGTGGTTAGCGGTGCTGTGTGACTCATTTGGGACTACCATGAATTTCTCCACAGTCTACCTCCAATTAGTTGTTGGGTAAGCGGTGATCCATGACTCGTCTTTGGGACTCCTGTGGCATTCCCCACACAAGGAAATCCTTACATTAGTTTTTTTATCTGAGACTTATGTTATAAAGATGGGTTTAACTGTCACATTAACAAAAGAGGTCACATGCAATACACAAATACAACATAAACGACCAACAAAACACAAATCTAACAGAGTATATGTGGTGAGAACTCCATAGAGTATGGTTGAAGATGCGTTTTCTCTGTATTTCAGTGCCTAAAATGTTCTTTGGGGAGACCACTGGTCAACAGGTGTGCTCTAAAACTAAATGATAAAACTGTGCCAATAAGACGGTCTGTGGTGAGTTGAATTCAGATATGACTTCACAACGTGGTAACTTAAATGCATAGACAAAATTAAGAAAGCACATCTTCTCCTTTTCCATCCTTCTGTAACACTGAATTTTTTGGGTTTATACCTTTTAAACAGTAAAAAAAAAAATCAGGCAAATACTTGAGCACTAGGTATATTTACATTCTTGGTGATTTGTATTTTAAAAGAAACAGCTTCCTTCTGATTTGCTTCAGTCTGGGGGAAATGCGTACAGGAATAGCTAATAATCTTATACCAAGAGAAGCACATTCGAAATATTGATTCACTTTGGTAGCAAATGGTTGGCCTTGGACAACTAATGAAGGCAGACAAGACGCCTTAAGGGAAAGCAGGCTATTTCAAATATTCGATAGTTTACATTTAAAGTTGATTTTTTTCTTTTATTTTTCTCTTTTGACAGGCAGAGTTAGACAGAGAGAGAGAGAGAGAGAGAGAGAGAGGTCTTCCTTTTTCCATTGGTTCACCCCCCAGGTGGCCACTATGTCTAGTAGGATGCAGCTGGTGCGCTGCACCAATCCGAAGCCAGGAGCCAGGTGCTTCCTCCTGGTCTCCCATGCGGGTGCAGGGCCCATGGACCCGGGCCATCCTCTACTGCACTCCCGGGCCACAGCAGAGAGCTGGAATGGAAGAGGAGCAACTGGGACTGAATCCGGCGCCCCATCGGGGACTATAACCTGGGGTGCCAGTGCCGCAGAGGTAGGATTAGCCAAGTGAGCCGCAGCACTGGCCAAAGTTAATTATTTTTAAAGAGCTAAGCTGTGGTATCCACTGACAGCAATGCAACACTGAGTTTATGGTGACTTTAAACCAAACAAATGCCCAGGAAGAAAAAGGCTGTGCTTTAGTTTATCCCAATTTACTCTCAGTCAATAGTCAGTCCCCTTTTCTCAGTACAATACCCCTTCTCTGTATAAGGCTGCTCCTGGGAGGCTGCCAGTTCAGGGAAGGAGAGAGTTCAGAGAGTTAACACAGTAAAGTTGTGCTTCCCTTTTGATGTGCTAATAATTGTGTCTAAAGATATGCAATTCTATGGCCTGGTGCTGTGACTGTAGGTTAATGCCCTGGCCTGTAGCACCAATATCCCACGTGGGCTCGGGTTAGGGTCCCAGCTGCTCCACTTCCAATCCAGCTCTCCTCTGTGTCCTGGGAAAGCAGGAAAAGATGGCCCAAGTCCTTGGGCTCCTGCACCCATGTGAGAGACCCGGAAGAAGCTCCCAGCTCCTGGCTTCAGATTGGCACAGCTCTGGCCATTGTGGCTAATTGGGGAGTGAAACATCGGATGGAAGACCTCTCTCTCTCGCTCTGCCTCTCCTCTCTCTGTGTAACTCTGACTTTCAAATAAATAAATATTAAAAAAAAAAAGATATGCAATTCTTTAACAGGTGCCATTCTGACTTCTTTATTATCTGTAATCTTTGAAACCGATCACACAAAGCTTTAAAATTAACAAAACTCTGAAATCTGTGTATACAGATAAATGACGACAAATTTCAAATTCCCTAAGAGTGTACCGCTCAATCGTGAAAAAAAAAAAAAAAGAAAATAAAAAAGTGGCTCCAAAGACAGCCTTATATCATTCTTTAAAAAGGGAACCTGTTCTGGGGCACAGCAGGTTAATGCCCTAGCCTGAGGCGCCAGCATCCCATGTGGGCACCACTTAGAGACCCAGCTGCTCCACTTCCCATCCAGCTCTCTGCTGTGGCCTGGGAAAGCAGTAGAAGATGGCCCAAGTCCTTGAGCCCTGCATCTGTGTGGGAGACCCAGAGGAGGCTCCTGGCTCCTGGCTTTGGATAGTCACAGCTCTGGACATTGAGGCAAATTGAGAAGTGGGTCAGTGGATAGAGGACCACTCGCTCGCTCGCTCGCTCTTGCTCTCACTCTCTGCCTCTCCTCTTTCTAACACTGTCTTTCAAATGAATAAATAAATCTTTAAAAAAAAAAGAGAGGGAGAGAGAGATCATGCAGATACAAACAACAAAAGCTACGAATTACTTAAAAAAAAGAAGGGAACCTGTTCCTTTTAACTTGACACCCATCCCACACCCAACCCCAATCTCAAAACGCATCATTCAGTTGTCTTGGTCAAGGCCATTTCCAGCATGAGGTTTGATATCTGGCTCCCAGAGCCTCTGCTCCTCAGAAAACCCGTGCTTTCCCTCCTGCAGGGATGTGTCTGGCTGATGCTGGCGAATCCTTCCAGTGCTCCTCATCCTCACCTTGGCTCCTGGAGGCCTCTGCTCCAGTTCCCCATCTTCATCTTCATTACAAGCCCTGCTACTGAGAGGGCGTTTGCAGCCAGAGGTGGAGCAGTCTCTGCAGGCTTATTGACCCAGCTGGCACATGTGGCTGATGCTGTCTTGGACGTCTGCCTACCTGTGGCCAATGCAGACCTGCAGATCTCTGTAGGTTTTGCTGGGAGGGCTCAGTTTCCTCTCAGCTGATGGCTTCTCAGCTCAGCACTGCATCAGCTTTTCAGACTTCTCCTCTCCCGCCTTCCCTCCGCGGTTTTCCCCACCACGGGCTCCAAATTAGTTTTCTCATATACAGTTTTAAAAGCAATTTGAATGTTTTGAAAACAAAGAGACAGCCCTACAGAATTGTGACAAGAGGGACTGACCTGTGTGCGGGGCCTCGTGCTCCGAGATGGGTTTGTGCAGAGAAACCACAGAGGGCAGCTGTGGATGACCCGAGGCTGCTTCGCTTGTCCCAGAGGAGCAGAGTCCACACCAAGATCAGAGACTCCGAGAGACAGCGGTGTGCACCTGCTGTCCTTGTTCTACCCAGTAGCACTCATACCTTCTGTGTATTGATGCCACATTCACAAGCAGTCTTCAAAAAATGGGGAAAATCCGTATTATGAAAGAATTATGCATGGTTTCAACATTTCTTATAGAAAAACAAGCTTATCACCTAACTCTTTTCCACACACTTTCTGCAGTATCCAGGAGGTTTAATTAAGTTTTAAATTATGGGCTCACAATCACCTGGATTCTGTGACAAGTCATCCAGGGTTACAAATTGTAGCAGATTCATAAGGCTGCAGTTGAGGGACTGGTACTCTGGCGCAGAGGTTAATCCTCAGCCTGCAGTGCCGGCATCCCATCTGTGCACAGGTGAGTATCCCCACTGCCCTTCTTCCATTCCAGCTCTCTGCTATGGCCTGGGAAAGCACTAGAAGATGGCCAAAGTCCTTGGGCCTCTGCACCCATGTGGGAGACCTGAAAGAAGCTCCTGGCTCCTCACTTCAGCTTGGCACAGTCCAGGGAATTGTGGGCAATTGTGAGTGAACCATTGGAAGGAAGACCTCTCTCTATCTCTCTCTCTCCCTTTGCCTCACTTCTCTTTCGGTAACTGTCTTTCAAATAAATAAATAATTCTTAAAAAAAAAAAAAACACACACCACTGAGCATCATCCAACTGGCTTACAACAGACATGAGCCTGGGGAACAACCACTCTTTCCTTGGGCGCTCATCAGATTCTGAGTTCTAAAACCACACTGCATTTATCAAACTCTGCCAAGCAGCTGGGCTCCACTAAGTCCCCATTAGAGGCAGCATTAAAATTCCCCACCCCCTCCAACACACATGTCACAGCACCTGGGTCTAGATCTCCTCCAACTCTGTGCGCCAAGATCTACCCCATCAGCTCTAATTCTGTCTCAGGGGAGACAGTGGCAGAGATGGTAAGAGTGTAAGATGGGACGCAAATCGTCTCCAACACAAAAGCCATCTGCAGCCTACTGCCTGCTTGCTAGGACTGTCATCTAAGGAGCTGGCAGGGTGGCTGATTAAGGACTGTGATGAGGAGATTGTTGAGTCTGAATTTCCCAATCAATGCACAAGGCACAGTCCCTGATGCAAAAGCAGAGGCTTAGTTGTTACCAGCCTGCTGGGACCCCCTACCTGCACACAGTCCTTTAGCAGCTCACAGGCAAAAGGCCTCCTCATTTGCATATGAGAAGTTTTTATAGCCTCATGCTTACAAGGGTGCAGGTCATCTCATCATCTCCTGCATAGGTTACCTTCTTATTCTCTATATGGCAAGGAATTAGGACCTAGCGTGTTTATTGGTTCATTTAAAGGTAAAGAGTATATTTATGTGGTGGGAACGCCACACAAAGGAGATGGCTCAGGGAGGAACTGGCAGGAAGCATTGGGCCATGAACTCCAGGGGAGCAGGCAGGGAGCAAAAGGCCATAAACTCTAGGAGAACTGGCTTTATTTGTTCTCAAGGACCAGGCTGCTTCCTTCCTGGACCAGGATGAGGCCTGTCATGGCGGTACAGCCGGCAAGCAAGCAAGTCAGTACAGAAGCAAAACTGGCATTTAGCAAGCTAGGAACTCCAATTCCCACAGATGACACAGAAGGACCTGGTGGGAGCGATACAATCACAGTGGTCCTGAAGTCAGGAGGAGAGCCAGAGTCCAGGGGCTGTGACAGGGCAGCAGGCTGTGGAGGGACGGGAGGAGGGGCCACAGAGCAGGAAATCTGGCCATCCTGACTCTGGAGAAACTGGGAACAAAATCCCATACTTGGGAGCTTCCAGAACACCACAGCCCTGCTGCCTCCAGGGTTTCTTCAAGGGAAACACAGAGCTCCTGACCACAACAATAGTATGTGGAGTTTTGTGAGCTGAGGAGAGTGTAATAATTCAGAATCAACCCTTGGGGCATTCGGATCTGACTAAAAGGTCCATGAGAGTCTCGCAGGCATGGAAAGCCATGACACGGTGGCAAAAAACAATCTAAATGAAGGATCCTGGTGAACAACACCCCAGCAGAAGGATCAGGCCATCAAGGAGAGAGGCGCCTTTCTCTGAAGGGAGGAAGGAACCTCCACTGTGATATGGCCTTGACTAAACAAATTCAGAGTTGGTGAACTCAAGGGGCTTCCATAGCCTAGACAGCTCATAGCAAGAGTCTCGGGTGATTGCTGACGTCATAAATAAGAGTGACAATTGTTAAATCAACAGCGGGAGTCACTGGGTTCATGCTCCCCACGCAGGATCTCTGTCCTTAATATGTTTATCTATGAAACTCAAAAACAACACTACTAGTCGAACAATACCCTATACCTGGTTCGGTTGTGCGAGTGCAACCTGTTGAAATCCCTGCTTAGTATATACTAAGTTGATCTTCAGTATATGAAGGTAATTGAAAATGAAACGTGATGAAGGGCGGGATGGGAGAGGAAGTGGGTGAGGGGAGGGCCACGGGAGGGAAGGAGGTCGGGGGGAAGCCACAACAATACAAAAGATGCATTTTATATTCTACTTAAAACTATTGGTTGAACTCTGTAATTAATACACAATTACTCTTAGGTGTTTAATCAATGCTATAACTAGTACTCAGATAGTATTTTACACTTTGTGTTTCTGTGTGGGAGCAAAATGTGGAAATCTTTACTTAACATATGCTAAATTGATCTTCTGTATATAAAGATAATTGAAAATTAATCGTGATGTGAAGGGGAAGGGGAGAGGGAGTGGGAGAGGGGAGCATTGTGGATGGGAGGGAAGACACGGGGGGGGGGAGGCTATTGTGGTCCATAAGCTGTACTTTGGAAATTTATGCTCATTAAATAAATAAAAAAAAATTCAGTACAGTAACAATTCATCAAGCAAACACCAAGGAAGATAACGCCTTTCACCTCCTCCCTGATCCTGCTCTGACATCCCAAAGTGTTCACTTTGCTCCCATTGGGTGTCTTAACAAGAGGCAAACAGCAGTTTATTGTGAGGGGAGTTGGCACAGCATTCCTCTTAGATACAACTCTGCTGGGTGAAACACTTGGATGATCTCTTTTCGGTCTCGGTATGTGACGGCAGGGGGCTCCCAAGCAGAACCTGAGTGGAAGAAGAGCTTAGGATCTGTGTATCTGTTTCCATACCGGGGGCAGGGATTAGAACACGGTGACCCTAAGGGGGCAGCAGTGACCTCAGAATGAGAAGGGACAGAGGAGATGAGGAAGGGGAGGAAACACGACTTCTCTTACTTTCCCAGAATCTGAAACAACGTCACCTGCAGTGTGAAATGCTTGTGAGAGAACTGTGTTTGGTGGCCAAACTGCAGAAGGAGCCACATGACAGGTGTGGGTCAACATGGACTGAAGCAGGGGTGCAGTGAACGGTGCATTTCACACCAACCTGGTTGCGCCTCTGGTCCTGCTGTGCAAGCCAGGGCCTCCTCTATAGAGGGAACGTTGTTACGTGGAGAGAAAATAGAGAAAGTGTACAGACCTGGGTTGGATGAAGCCCACAATTTCGGTCACCATTGCATTCTAGACAAACCATCTATGGCTCTGAGATTTGACCATGAGACAAGCAGAATTCTCCTCTGTCAGTCAGCTCCTGCAGGCAGGGCTGAGAACAGTGGGGCGGGGGAGAATCCCCTGTGAGTGCTGCAGGCAGTGAGAGCACCAGTGCCCCCACCCCAGGGCTTCCTGGACAGGGCTGAGGACATGAGGGGCAGCACCTGTGCCTTCTGCCCCAGAGGTGCTTGGCCTCAAGGAGAGATCTGAGAGTCTCTGTGTTTACGATCTCCTTCTCTGACAGCCGTTCTCCCAGGCCACCAAGGCTACGGTAGGACTGCACAAAGCTGGATTTTACTGTTTTTGCTTGCCATGTCTAAAATAATTCTCTTTAGCTGTATAAATCCCAAATGATACTAGACACTCAAAGACTCCAGGAGAATAATTGCTTTCCTTACATGAATAGGGAAATGCAATATCTGTGCTGCCGCCAAGGAGGAGGAAAGGAGGGAGCCTCAGAGGAGTCACCCTGGCCCCTTCCACCCGACCCTGCAGGACCTTCAAGCCTGGCTGCTCTGAGAATCACTCTCAGCAGATGGGGCCAAGGAGGGGCAGCTGGGGCAGCCCAGCCTCACACTTCTGCTTTCTGGGTGGTTTTTGTTAGGGCTTGTATCACTGTGTTATCAACATTACTACTACTATAACCCTGTTGACAGTAGTAAGTGGCAGCATCGGCACACTCCACGCCGCTGATGGTGAGAGTGAACTGTGTCCCAGATCCACTGCCTTTGAACCGCGATGAGACCCCAGATGCCAGAGTGGATGCCCTGTAGATCAGGAGCTTGGGACGCTGCCCTGGTTTCTGCTGATACCAGGATAAGTAGCTACTAATGCTCTGACTGGCCTGGCACTTGATGGTGACTGTGCCTCCCACAGCTACCTCCACAGAGGCTGGAGTCTGGGTCATATCATAGGCACATCTGGCACCTGAGGAGGGAAACAGAAACACAGAGACCTCACTCATCCTCACATCCTAAGAGGACGCTCCTGCAGAGACGGGCAGCCCTGGCCACACTGCCCGAGGCCGTTCCTGCTGCTGCCCTTCCTTACCTGGGAGCCAGAGCAGCAGGAGCCCCAGCAGCTGAGTGGGGGCCCTCGTGTCCATGCTGGGTCCTGCCTGGCACTGCCTCCTGCATGGGGCGGGAGCAGCCTGCTCCTAAATGCCCAGAGAGGTGGGTGGTGCTCTGGGGACATGCAAATCAGCAGGGGCGGGGCAGGGCTATGCCCAGCTGAAGGGCCCAGGGCAGCTCAGAACTCAGCTCAGGGGCTGTGTCTCCACTGCCCCAGCTCAGACCAGGGCTGCACAAGTGTACCTGCAGTGCGCATGCTTCTACCAGGATATGTCACATCCCAAAGTCACTGAGGGACACTTACAAAAACTTTAGCTGAGCTGATGACCTGATCCTATAATCTATTCATGGTTATTTGAATTCTGTAGAAGAAAGTCCATTTGCTAGGGAATACTTAGTTACACCCTAAAACTGAGGTCATTGTCTTTTCTTGTTTTTCCTCTGATGCCCTCACATTGTCCCCTCACGGCAGACCACTGCACCAGGGAGATTGTCTCTGAGAGACGAGACTTCTGTCCCAAACTCACCTCTGTACTAACTCAGAATAAACATCCTCAGAACAAGCGGCTGCCAGAGAGAGACCAGGACTCAGAAGGAGAACGCAGGTGCTTAGAGGAGAGATCACACGTGTGTGCTCTCCCTTCTGCAGCCTGAGTTCTGAGTCAAGGATGCAGGGGGAAAACAGAAGTGCGAGTTTCAAGGAGTTCCAGAGGTCTGAGAAACATCAAGAAAAATAACTTCCCTCTCTCCCATGTCCAGAAATTTCACACTTTTCTTAATAAATCTGGAGAGGGGGCCGGCTTTTGGTACAGCATGTTAATGCTTTGGCATGACCCGCCTGCATTTCATATGGGTGCCAGTTCCAGACCCAGCTGCTGCACTTCCAAATCAGCTCTCTGCTATGACCTGGGAAAGCAGTAAAAGATGGCCCAAGTCCTTGGGCCCCTGCATCCATGTGGGAGACCCAGAAGAAGCTCCTGGCTGCTAGCTTCAGATTGGTGCAGCTCCAGGTGTTGCGGCCATGGCGTGGGGGGTGAACCAGTGGATGGAAGACCTCTCTCTCTGTCTCTACTCTCACTGTAACTCTGTCTTTCAAATAAAATAAAATAAAAAAAGAAATCCAGAGAGGATGGAAAGCTGGTATCGTAGCACAGTGGATAAGGCTGCCACTTGCAATGCCAGCAGCCTACATCAGAGACTGGTTTGAATCCCCACTGCTCCACTTCTGATCCCGTTTCTTGCTAATGCACACCCTGGGAGGCAGCAGGAAATGACCCAAGTTCTTGGATTCCTGCCCCACAGGGGAGACTAGGGGCAGTTCTGGCTCTGGGGTCTGCTTGGCCAAGTCCTCACTGTTACAGCCATTTGTGGAGAGCACCAGCTTCAGAAACCCTCTTCTCTCTCTCTCTCTCTCTCTCTCTCTCTCTCTCTCTGTCTTTGCCTCTCTCCAATCTGTCTTACAAGTAAATAAGTAATTATTTTGAAAAATGGAAAATGTTAACATTCATGAAAATAATATTTATTAGCAATAAGTATTCACCACAACATAAGACACCCTGCTAAAACTGGGCTCTATTTTTTTAAAAATTTACTTAATTTATTTGAAAGACAGAGTTACAGAGAAAGGTAGAGACAGAGACAGAGGTCTTCCATCCACTCGTTCACTCCCCAGATTTCTATAATGGCCGGAGCTGCGCCCATCTGTAGCCAGCAGCCAGAAGCTTCTTCCAGGTCTCCTATGTGCACACATGGGCATGAGGACTTGGGCCATCTCCTACTGCTTTCCCAGGCCATAGCAGAAAGTTGGATTGAAAGAGGAGCAGCTGGGATTAGAACTGGTGCCCATATGGGATGCCCACGCTTCAGGCCAGGGATTTAACCCTCTGTGCCACAGCACCTTGGGCTCTATTATTTTTACTATCAGTGTCTGGGCTTTGATTCTTCCACTAACCTGTGTGTTGGCTGGTTTCATGCTAAACAATTGGAGAAATTTAGAAAGATTTTTCCTCAATCAAAGGATTATTGGCCATCTGACCACTACTGAGACTACAATTAGTGTATCTTTTCAGGAGACACAGTGTGGAACTGCCTGATTCATTCCCTCTGCCTCTACCTCTGCCTCTTCCCGAGACAGGAGGATGCACTAGGTGGACCTGGACACCCACTGCCAACGTGCCCCCAGCAATGGCAGTGTCCAGGGAGGATCTCACTTGAATTCATGGGAGCAGGTGTGAAACATGTTTGCTTATTTGCTCTGATCACTAAAATGAAAGATCTATGAGATAAAAAATTCTGTTTGATTTCTTGCCCTTTATTTTACGTCTACAAAAGATTTTGATACTGTCAGTCATGCACCATTGTGTACAACAAGGAAGCCACTATTGTTTCATTTCCATGAGAACTGTCTGAATTTGCATTGAATGAAAAATTGCCCTATCAGGGATTGAAAGCTGACGCGATTCCATGATCGACCCCCCGGGGGCGCCAGTGCACCTCAGGACTGCTAGTGACAGAGGGATTGGGAGGACTGAGACTCACAGCCTTGTCTAGACTCTTGAGGAACAGTGGTTTTTCTGCTCACTCCTCATTGAATTCTTTGATTAGTGGAAGGCTGAGCTAGTGTTTATAAAGTACATTGAGTGTATGTCATAAAACTTTATTGAAAAAATTAAAAAACAGGCCGGCACCGCGGCTCAATAGGCTAATCCTCCACCTTGTGGCACGGGCACACCGGGTTCTATTCCCAGTCGGGGCGCCGGATTCTGTCCCGGTTGCCCCTCTTCCAGGCCAGCCCTCTGCTATGGCCTGGGAGTGCAGTGGAGGATGGCCCAAGTCCTTGGGCCCTGCACCCCATGGGAGACCAGGAGAAGTACCTGGCTTCTGGCTTGAGATCAGCGCGATGTGCTGACCGCAGTGCGCCGGCCACGGCGGCCATTGGAGGGTGAACCAACGGCAAAAGGAAAACCTTTCTCTCTGTCTCTCTCTCTCACTGTCCACTCTGCCTGTCAAAAAAAAAAAAAAAAAAAAAAAAAAAAAAAGAAGAAGAAGAAGAAGAAGAAGAAAAAGAAGAAGAAGAAGAAGAGCAGTAGGGTGGGAAGCAGTAGTGAGGAAGGAAGGAGAGTATGACTCAAAGTATCATGAATTCTCAAAATGTGTATATGACAGCCAGCGATATGGTGTAGTGGATAAAGCCACCCCTGCAATGCCAGCATCCCAAATGTGCACCTGTTAGAGTCCTGGCTTCTCCACTTCCAATCCAGCTCCATACTAACGGCCTGGGAAATCAGCTGAAGATGTCCCAAGTGTTTGGGCCCTGGAAAGAATGGGAGACCTATAAGAAGTTCTTGATCTTAGCCTTGGCCTGACATAGTCTTAGCCATAGCAGCCATTTATAGAGTGTAACAGCAAATGGAAGAACTCTCTCTATCTCTCTACCTCTCTATCTGTGTGTGTCTGTGTTTGCATGTGTGAGTAATCCTGAGTTTAAAATAAGCAAATAAATCTATTTAAAAAATGAAGCTAGTGTCCAGCACTGTGGTGTGGCAGGTTAAGTCGCTGTCTGCAGTTCTGGCATCCCATATGGGCTCCGGTTCAAGTACCAGCAGCTCCTCTTCCGATTCTGCTCTCTGCTATGGCCTAGGAAAGCAGTGGAAGATTACCCAAGTCCTTGGGCCCTGCACCCATGTGGGATACCAGAAAGAAGCTCCTGGTTCCTGACTTTGGATGGGGCAGATCCCCCAGTTGCAACCATCAGGAGAATGAACCAACAGATGGAAGACTCTCTCACTCTCTCTCTACCTCTGCCTCTCTGTAACTCTTGTCTTTCAAATTAATAAATAAACCCTTTTTAAAATTAGACAAAAAATGGATACTTTGCCTGCATTAAAGTAAGTTAAAATCATGTATCGTGGTATGATAAAACCATGGAAGAACTAACAGTTCTATATGCATTTGCAGTGTTTCACTGGGGCTTACTCTGGACTTAGAGGTCAGTGCACGAAGCGTTAGGAACACCCCCAGGCTGCTTCTCTGGAGCTGTCACCTAGAGAAGAGCTCAAGGAGTGGTGACCCCAGTCAGAGTCTGAAGCTGCCTCCACATTCAACATCTCAGGAGTCTTCAAGGAAGTCCTTATACTACTTTGTTTCTGTCTGTGACTTGTTTTTAAAGATGGGTTTAACTGTCAAATTAAAAAAAGATCATATGCAATACACAAATACAAAGAAACAGCCTACAATATGCAAATCTAACAGAGTGTATGTGGTGAGAACTCCATACAGTATGTTTGAAGGTGCGTTTTCTCTGTATTTCAGTGCCTAAAATGTGCTTTGGACAGGTTTTGGTGTATATGTATGCTCTTTTTTTTTTTTTTTTTGAAGATTTATTTTATGTATTTGAAAGACAGAGTTACAGATAGGTAGAGACAGAGAGAGAGGTCTTCCATATGCTGGTTCACTCCACAGATGGTTCACTCCGCAAGGGCCGGAGCTGCACCCATTTCAAAGCCAGCAGCCAGGAGATTCTTCTAGGTCTCCCACATGGGTGCAGGGACCCAAGGACTTGGGTAATCTTCCATTGTTTTCCCAGGCCATAGCAGAGAACTAGATAGCAAGTGGAGCAGCAGGGACTAAAACCAGCACCCAAATGAGATGCCAGTGAACAGTCCAGAGCTTTAACCCCCTGACCATAGCACTGGAATATGTATGCTAATAAACTAAATGACATAATTGCTAATAAGATGGTCTGTGGTGAGTTGAATTCAAATACGACTTCACAACGTAGTAACTTAGCATGTATAGACAAAGTCACAAAGTGCATCTTCTCCTTTTCCATCCTTATGTAATGCTAATATTTTGGGTGTTTATAAATTTTAAAAAATAAAAAAACAGTCAAATGCTTGAGTAATAGGTACATTTACATTCTTGGTGATTTGTATTTTAAAAGCAACAGCTTCCTTCTGATTTGCACCAGTCTTGGGGGGAAACGCGTACAGGAACTAGCTAATAAACAAATACCAAAGAAGCACATTTGAAATACTGATTCACTTTGGTAGCAAATGGTTGGCTTTGGACAACTAATGAAGGCAGACAAGACCCCTTAAGGTGAAGTAAGCTATGTCTAATACTCGATAGTTTACGTACAAAGTTAATTATTTTTAAAGAGCTAAGCCGTGGTATCCACTGACAGCAATGCAGCACCGAGTTTCTGGTGACTTCAAACACAACAAATGCCCCTGAGAAAAGGCTGTGCCTTAGTTTATCCCAATTTATTCTCAGTCAATAGTCAGTCCCTTTTTCTCAGTACAATACCCCTTCTCTGTATAAGGCTGCTCCTGGGAGGCTGACAGTTCAGGGAAGGAGGGAGTTCAGAGAGTTAACACAGCAAAGTTGTGCTTCCCTCTTGGTGTGCTAGTAGTTGTGTCTAAAGATACACAATTCTTTAACTGGTGCCACTTCTGATGTCTTTATTATCTATAGCCTTTAGAAACTGATCAAACAAAGCTACAAAATTAGCAAGTGTCTGAAAGCTGTGTATACAACATAAATGCCCTCAAATTTCAAATTATCATTTATTACAATACCACTCAATCTTTTAAAATATGAAAAAGAAAAATAAAAGAAGCTACAAAGACTGCCTTATACCATTCTTCAAAAAGGGAACCTGTTCTTTCAACTTGACGCCCACCCCACACCCAACCCCAATTTCAGAACGCGTCATTCAGTTGTCTTGGTCAAGGCCATTTCCAGGATGAGGTTTGATATCTGGCTCCCAGAGCCTCTGCTCCTCAGAAAACCCGTGCTTTCCCTCCTGCAGGGATGTGTCTGGCTGATGCTGGCGAATCCTTCCAGTGCTCCTCATCCTCACCTTGGCTCCTGGAGGCCTCTGCTCCTGCTCCGGTTCCCCATCTTCATCTTCATTACAAGCCCTGCTAGTGAGAGGGCGTTTGCAGCCAGAGGTGGAGCAGTCTCTGCAGGCTTATTGACCCAGCTGGCGCATGTGTCTGACGCTGTCTTGGACGTCTGCCCACCTGTGGCCAATGCAGACCTGCAGATCTCTGTAGGTTTTGTTGGGAGGGCTCAGCGTCCTCTCAGCTGATGGCTTCCCAGCACTGCACCTGCAGCATTCCCCTCCGTTACCCTGGGGCTCCAGCTTGCTTCAGCTTTTCAGACTTCTCCTCTCCTGCCTTCCGGTCCACTGTTTTCCCCACCACGGGCTCCAGATTAGTTGTCGCATAAACAGCTTTAAAAGCAATTTGAATATTTTTAAGCACAAAGAGACAGCCCTACAGAATTGTGACAAGAGGGACTGACCTGTGTGCGGGGCCTCGTGCTCCGAGATGGGTTTGTGCAGAGAAACCACAGAGGGCAGCTGTGGATGACCCGAGGCTGCTTCGCTTGTCCCAGAGGAGCAGGGTCCACACAGAGATCAGAGACTCCGAGAGACAGCGGTGTGCACCTGCTGTCCTTGTTCTACCCAGCAGCACTCATACCTTCCGTGTACTCATGCCACATTCACAAGCAATCTTCAAAAGACAGGGAAAATCCATATAATGAAAAAATAATGCACGGTTTTGAAATTTCTTGCAGAAAAACAAGCTTATCTCCTCATTTCTCCTCATTCTTTTCATGTACTTTCAGAAGTGGTCCAGGAGGTTTAATTAAAATTCTAAATTTTCTGTTCACAATCACCTGGATTCTGTGACAAGTCACCTAGGTTTACAAATTGTCGCTGATGTGTAAGGGTGCAGTTGAGGGGCCCACGCTCTGGCAAAGTAGGTTAATCCTCACCTGCAGTGCCAGCATCCCATCTGGGCACTGGTTCATATCCTGAATGCTCCACTTCCCATCCAGCTCTCTGCTATGGCCTGGGAAAGCAGTGGAAGAGGGCCCAAGTGCTTGGGTCCCTGCACCTGCATGGGAGACACAGAAGAAACTCCTGGCTCCTGGCTTTGGATCAGTCAGGCCCTGGGCATTGGGAACATTTGGGAGCTGAACCAGCAGATGGAAGACCTGCACTTTGTCTATCCCTTACTCTGTCTGTAACTCTGCCTGGCTCCTGGCTTTGGATCTGCACAGCCCAGGCCGTTGGGGCCAAAAGGGGAGTGAACCACGGATGGAAGACCTCTCTCTCTCTCTCTCTATCTCTCTCTTTGCTTCTTTTCCCTTTGTTTAACTCTCTTTCAAATAAATATATAAATCTGAAAAAAGACCCCAACTGAGCATCATCCAACTGGCTTACAACAGGCATGAGCCTGGGGAACAACCACTCTTTCCTTGGGCGCTCATCAGATTCTGAGTTCTAAAACCACACTGCATTTATCAAACTCTGCCAAGCAGCTGGGCTCCACTAAGTCCCCATTAGAGGCAGCATTAAAATTCCCCACCCCCTCCAACACACATGTCACAGCACCTGGGTCTAGATCTCCTCCAACTCTGTGCGCCAAGATCTACCCCATCAGCTCTAATTCTGTCTCAGGGGAGACAGTGGCAGAGATGGTAAGAGTGTAAGATGGGACGCAAATTGTCTCCAACACAAAAGCCATCTGCAGCCTACTGCCTGCTCGCTAGGACTGTCATCTAAGGAGCTGGCAGGGTGGCTGATTAAGGACTGTGATGAGGAGATTGTTGAGTCTGAATTTCCCAATCAATGCACAAGGCACAGTCCCTGATGCAAAAGCAGAGGCTTAGTTGTTACCAGCCTGCTGGGACCCCCTACCTGCACACAGCCCTTTAGTAGCTCACAGGCAAAAGGCCTCCTCATTTGCATATGAGAAGTTTTTATAGCCTCATGCTTACAAGGGTGCAGGTCATCTCATCATCTCCTGCATAGGTTACCTTCTTATTCTCTATATGGCAAGGAATTAGGACCTAGCGTGTTTATTGGTTCATTTAAAGGTAAAGAGTATATTTATGTGGTGGGAACGCCACACAAAGGAGATGGCTCAGGGAGGAACTGGCAGGAAGCATTGGGCCATGAACTCCAGGGGAGCAGGCAGGGAGCAAAAGGCCATAAACTCTAGGAGAACTGGCTTTATTTGTTCTCAAGGACCAGGCTGCTTCCTTCCTGGACCAGGATGAGGCCTGTCATGGCGGTACAGCCGGCAAGCAAGCAAGTCAGAGCACAGAAGCAAAACTGGCATTTAGCAAGCTAGGAACTCCAATTCCCACAGATGACACAGAAGGACCTGGTGGGAGCGATACAATCACAGTGGTCCTGAAAGCAGGAGGAGAGCCAGAATCTAGGGGCTGTGACAGGGCAGCAGGCTGTGGAGGGACGGGAGGAGGGGCCACAGAGCAGGAAATCTGGCCATCCTGACCCTGGAGAAACAGGGAACAGAATCCCATACTTGGGAGCTTCCAGAACACCACAGCCCTGCTGCCTCCAGGGTTTCTACAAGGGAAACACAGAGCTCCTGACCACAACAATAGTACGTGGAGTTTTGTGAGCTGAGGAGAGTGTAATAATTCAGCACAGTAACAATTCACCAAGCAAACACCAAGGAAGATAACGCCTTTCACCTCCTCCCTGATCCTGCTCTGACATCCCAAAGTGTTCACTTTGCTCCCATTGGGTGTCTTGGCAAGAGGCAAACAGCAGTTTATTGTGAGGGGAGTTAGCACAGCATTCTTCTAACATATTAATCTGCTGGTTAAAATATTTGGATGATCTCTCTTCAGTCTCGGTATGTGACAGCAGAGGGCTCCCAAGCAGGAACCTGAGTGGAAGAAGAGCTTTGTATCCGTGTATCAGTTTCCATACTTAGGGCAGGGATTAGAACACGGTGACCATGAGGGGCAGCACTGACCCAGGATGAGAAGGGACAGAGGAGATGAGGAAGGGGAGGAAACACGACTTCTCTTACTTTCCCAGAATCTGAAACAACGTCACCAGCGGTGTGAACTGCTTGTGAGAGAACTGTATTTGGTGGTCAAACTGCAGAAGGAGCTGCGTGAAAGATGTGAGCCAACAAGGACTGACACATGGGTGCAGTGAACGGTGCATTTCACAGCAACCTGGTTTTGCCTCTGGTCCTGCTGTGTAAGCCAGGGCCTCCTCTATAGAGGTAACGTTGCAACGTGGAGAGAAAATAGAGAAAGATGTACAGACCTGGGTTGGATGAAGCCCGCAATTTCGGTCACCATTGCATTCTAGACAAATCATCTATGGCTCTGTGATTAGACCATGAGACAAGCAGAATTCTCCTCTGTCAGTCAGCTCCTGCAGGCAGAGCTGGAACAGAGAGGCCAGGGAGAATCCCCTGTGAGTGCTGCAGGCAGTGAGAGCACCAGTGCCCCCACCCCAGGGCTTCCTGGACAGGGCTGAGGACACACTGGGCAGCACCTGTGCCTTCTGCCCCAGAGGTGCTTGGCCTCAAGGAGAGATCTGAGAGTCTCTGTGTCCACGATCTCCTTCTCTGACAGCCGTTCTCCCAGGCCACCAAGGCTACGGTAGGACTGCACAAAGCTGGATTATACAGTTTTTGCTTGCCATGTCTAAAATAATTCTCTTTAGCTGTATAAATCCCAAATGATACTAGACACTCAAAGACTCCAGGAGAATAATCACTTTCCTTACATCAATAGGGAAATGCAATATCTGTGCTGCCGCCAAGGAGGAGGAAAGGAGGGAGCCTCAGAGGAGTCAGCCTGGCCCCTTCCACCCGACCCTGCAGGACCTTCAAGTCTGGCTGCTCTGAGAATCACTCTCAGCAGATGGGGCCAGGAGGAGCCGCTGGGGCAGCCCAGCCTAACACTTCCACTTTCCTGGGGGGTTTTTGTTAGGGCTTGTATCACTGTGTTATCAACATTACTATAACTATAACCCTGTTGACAGTAGTAAGTGGCAGCATTGTCACACTGCACACTGCTGATGGTGAGAGTGAACTCTGTCCCAGATCTACTGCCTTTGAACCGCGATGGGACCCCAGATGCCAGAGTGGATGCAGCATAGATCAGTTGCTTGGGAGGCTGCCCTGGTTTCTGCTGATACCAGGCTAAGTAGCTACTAATGCTCTGACTGGCCTGGCACTTGATGGTGACTGTGCCTCCCACAGCTACCTCCACAGAGGCTGGAGTCTGGGTCATATCATAGGCACATCTGGCACCTGAGGAGGGAAACAGAAACACAGAGACCACACTCATCCTCACGTTCTAAGAGGAAGCTCCTGTAGAGACAGGCAGCCCTGGCCACACTGCCCGAGCCCGTTCCTGCTGCTGGCCGTCCTTACCTGGGAGCCAGAGCAGCAGGAGCCCCAGCAGCTGAGTGGGGGCCCTCATGTCCATGCTGGGTCCTGCCTGGCACTGCCTCCTGCATGGGGCGGGAGCAGCCTGCTCCTAAATGCCCAGAGAGGTGGGCGGTGCTCTCGGGACATGCAAATGAGCAGGGGCGGGGCAGGGCTGTACCCAGCTGAAGGGCCCAGGGCAGCTCAGAACTCAGCTCAGGGGCTGTGTCTCCACTGCCCCAGCTCAGACCAGGGCTGCACAAGTTTACATGCAGTGCACATGTTTATACCAGGATATGTCACATCCCAAAGTCACTGAGGGACACTTACAAAAACTTTAGCTGAACTGATGACCTGATCCTATAATCTATTCATGGTTATTTGAATTCTGTAGAAGAAAGTCCATTTTCTAGGAAATACTTAGTTACACCTTAAAACTGGGGTCATTGTCTTTTCTTGTTTTTCCTCTGATGCCCTCACATTGTCCCCTCAGGGCAGACCACTGCACCAGGGAGATTGTCTCTGAGAGACGAGACTTCTGTCCCACACTCACCTCTGTACTGACTCAGAATAAACATCCTCAGAACAAGCGGCTGCCAGAGAGAGACCAGGACTCAGAAGGAGAACACAGGTGCTTAGATGAGAGATCACACACAAATTTGACTCTCGGCTCACCGTGGGAGCTTTCTCTTACCATGTTCCATCAGATTAGCCTCCTAGGTAATATGGTCCCTCTCACATTGGCTCTAGCCCTCAAACGTCAATACCTCACCTTTCTGTGTAATCGAGCATAGCCCATGTATGACCTTTACAGTCAATCAAAGTGGTACCCTCCATGGTACATTTGACCCTGATATTTTTCAAGATCTTTATCACTTCTGTGAGAGTTTGGGAAAATGTTAGGAGATCCCATAGGCTCAAGCTTTTCTGTCTTCAATCTAAACCTTCTATGCCTACTTCCTGCTCTCTGGCCCAGGTCCTATTGGCCTCCTAAGTTTCCACTAGAGGCCAAGGGCCTGAGCCGAAATGTCTGCCTTCTATGTTTAGGGCCCCAACTCTTCACCGTCTCGGCTCCCTGTACCTCCCCCTCCCACCCGGGAGTTCTGATTTTATCTTAGCACCAGGCCTGGTCCAAAGTCTCCTCTCCCAGTCTTACCAATGATCTTCTGGCAAGTTTGGGGATGGCTGTCTCCATGCTGTCACTCTCCAAACCTTGTCCTCCAACTGGTCTTTTGCCCCTCCCTCTCTGCCCTCTCTCCTTCCAGTTTTACCATAAGAAAATTGAGGGAGTGGTAATTCCATCCTAAGCTCCCTGCTTACAGAGAAACAAATTAGGTATCCCACACCTCTGATGGCTATTTGTTTTATCTTGAGCAAGCCAGACAGGAAAATCAGGTCACTTGATCTCCACTTCTTGTCCTTGGTGCTTCTACCTTTGGCCCACAGGCACTTTGGGAACTGACTGGCAGCTGCCTGTACTTTTGCTTCAGAGGCAGTCCCAAGTGGCTGACTGTTGGCTATGACATCATGGGCCTAAAGTGTTTTTGGTGTAAAAAAAAAAAAAAGCATCTGTAACTAGACACTGAGTTTGAAGAAATTTCTCTCTTTGAATCTAGGAAGATCAGTACCTTTAAAACTATTGCTTTGTCACTTGCTGAACTTATTTTGCAATTTATTTTAACAGGTTTCTAGGCAATCAGTACTCAATGAAACAGCAATGGGTGATTAGTACTTGTTTTAGATGAATGCAATTTTAATTTTCATTGCATTCAGATAGAGATATAATATAATATCAGCATCTTAAGTCATTGAGGTGTAACTGCTAATTTAAATTGGGTAAAGACAAATGAGAAAATGTGTCCAAAAGTAAACTTTGGTACTCAGCATGTTATATTCTATAGAAGAACTAATTGGGTTTGTTAAACAAATATGTTTTCACAAACTATCCATGAAAAATAGTTCAACACTGCTTAAAATAACTCAGGCTGAAATTCATGTTTCCTTATTCAAAATTCTTGTCAATGTGGAGATTTTTTTTAACAGGTAAATCAAGAACATTGGCAGATCGGGGGCTGGTGCTGTGGCTCACTTGGTTAATCCTCCGCCTGCGGTGCCGGCATCCCATATGGGCGCCAGGTTCTAGTCCCGGTTGTTCCTCTTCCAGTCCAGCTCTCTGCTGTGGCCCAGGAGGGCAGTGGAGGATGGCCCAAGTGCTTGGGTCCTGCATCCACATGGCAGACAAGGAGGAGGCACCTGGCTCCTCTCTTTGGATTGGCGCAACACCAACCATAGTGGCCATTTTGGGAGTGAACCAATGGAAGGAAGATCTGTCCTCTCTATCTCTCTCTCCTCTGTCTCCTCTGTCTGTAATTCTACCTGTCAAAATTTAAAAAAGAAAATTGGCAGATGGAAAACATCACAAGTATAGAAATGTGTGTTTGGTTACGAAGGTTAAGAAGGAAAGAGTTCTTTTGAGTAAAGAAAGGAATGGTTTGTAAGAATTACTTCATCCTGATGGCTGGTTTATTCTAGACTGAAATGGAAATGATGGAATGTTTCAAGTAAGTTAAGAGGGTGTGTGGGAGTCACCAGATGTTATGAAAGAAAGAAATTTTGGATACTAAAGCTATTAATCTATTTCTCTTTGACATAGAATTCAAATCTGATTCTCTGTTAAAGCAATGAGTTAAAGTTGTTAGCAAAAGAGTTGCAGGTTAGTGCCTCCTCACACGGAGCACCAAAATGTTAGAAAAAGCGTTGCAGATTAGAGAAGAGGCAATGCACGAATTTACAGACAAACCAAATTTATTCAGAGAAAATAAATCTGCAGACGTGGGTGACCAACTGCCTGCATGTGCAAGATGGAGCATGTGGCAGAAGGCCTTGACTCCCAGATGCCAGGCATTTGTAAGGAGGGCTAGGGCTGGGGTGGGGGTGGGGGACAGCAGGGAGGGGAATTCCAGGAAGGGGGGGGTCCTTGGGAACCTGGAAAAGATTGCAGGGTGGGGTATGATGGCAATAGTGCGTGAGACCCAATTGAGTTCCAAGGACAAGGAATATATTACAAAGTTTATCTCCTTTGGGCAATGAGGGAGAATGGCTGAGGCTTATGTCCTTGTTCCATCAAAAGTAATCTATTATGTTCTCTCGATGCCTCTGTTAAATTTTAATTGTTTAGAAAACAGCTGAGGTTTTTTAAGAGCTGTGGGTTATTTAAATATATGCTTATTCTAAAATATTTGAATAATCGCCTTGTAACGATGATCAGATTTGGTCTATATTATGTCCTGATGGTGAAGGATCTTATTTCAACCAGATACTTTAAGCCTTCTTGGCATCCTTGACAGGCATTCCAAAAAATCAAAAATCAAAGTTCCAAAGAATGTGGACTCTGAAATTTCCAGTAAAGTTGGACTTTGATTTTTCCAGTTTGGGCGCAACCAACTGGAAAAATCAAAGGATATGTGTCTCTCATCTTGTAGAGAGACCAACTAATTGGGCTATTTGGATTATACTAGAAGTACTGTCAACATGTGAAGTGGTGCTAAATTTTAAGTTTTATCATATAAAATGCTACTGATATAAATGTCCTAAAGTTAATAAGTCCAATGATCTTGTGTTACTAGACATGATGGTTATCTTAATGAGAAAGGCCCAGAGGCCTAAAAGCTTAAGTGTTCTGTAAAACCATACAGGTGCTTTCAAAACTACTGTGTGAAGGATGCAACTGCCTTTTGTTGGTTCATGGTTTCTAATTTTAAACGTGGCTATTTAAAGTCCTGTGTCATTCACAGTTTTGTGTAGGTTCTGATGGACTTTTCCCAGCCACTTCTGCTGTATTCAGTACTTTGGGATGGCTCTGTAAAGATGAGGCCAATAATGCACTACAGGTCCCACCTGGAAGAAAGCAGGGTTAATTCAGGCAACTAAGAGCAGAAAGTAATCTGAATCAATTGGTAACCTAAAAAACAATTAAGAGTTTAAAAAGAATTGTCAAAATTGTTTTATTGTTCTATCTCTTATGTTATATGTGTATACATATTGTATGTCTACATGGGAAAATTCATTAAGAACTTTATTTTTTGGCTTATAGATAAAAAATCGTCCATAAATTTAAACTGCTAAAATTAATCAAAGATACCTTTTGATTCATGTGACCTGAATCTCTGTATCAGATGTTTTAACTTAGTTGGTAGAAAGAAACTAAGAAGGTTTCTATATGTTTGTGCTTGAATTTGCTGGTTAAACAAGCTACACCATGTTAGATATTTAAGAGATGTTTCCAAATACATGTGTTCTTAAAATTTATAGAAGGCATTGGACCTTCTGGTAAATGTTGTCCTAAGTTGTCATTTAATGGTTGAAATTCTTGGCTAAGTTTTCATTTGATAATGCTATTGTCAGTACGCAATGTGGGGCTTGCTCCCTCATCTCTCTATTCTAAGCCCAACTTGTCCTCTCACTTCTCTATTCTCTTCAAGGTAGGAAACTAACTCTATTCCGACAGACTCTCCAAGATGCACAATTTGATTTTTAGACCTTAAGAGGGGGATGGCTAACAGATTTCTGTAATAGCGTAGCTAAAAGGAAAGCTTAAATTATAATTTCACAGCTAGATTTACTTCGCCATGGGCACAGTAAACAGGCAAAACGTCCCTTTCATACAAAAACAGGGAGAGAAAGTTTGAAAGTGAGGACATAGCTTTCCTCATGTGCATTGTCTACCTCAGGGAAAACCACGATCAGAACATGCCTGTGACTATAAACTTCTAGTTTAAGTCACCAAATCCCAGCTTCAGGAGCTTCCAGACACCACAGCCCTGCTACCTCCAGGGTTTCTTCCAGGGAGACCTCAGAGCTCCTAACCTCAACAATAGTACCTGGATTTGAGCCAAAGAGAATGGAATAATTCATTACAGCAACAATTCACCAGGCAAACACAAAGGAAGCAAACGCCTTTCACCTCCCTCCATGATCCTGCTTTGACATCCCAAAGCTTTATTTGTTCCCATTGGGTGTCTTCACAAGAGGCAAATGGCAGTTTATTGTGAGGGGAGTTGGCACAGCATTCTCTCAGATACAGATCTGCTGGGTGAAACACTTGGATGATCTCTCTTCAGTCTAGGCAGAGGGATCAGCAAGCAAAGTCACTTGCAGTGTGAAATGCTTATAAGAGAACTGTATTTAGGGGACAAATTGCAGAAGGAACTGCATGACAGGTGTGAGCCAACATGGACTGAAGCAGGGGTGCAGTGAACGGTGCATCTCACACCATCCTGGTTGTGCCTCTGGTCCTGCTGTGTAAGACAGGGCCTCCTCTATAGAGGGAACATTGCCATGTGGAATGAAAATACAGAGAGATTTGCAGACCTGGGTTGGATCTAGCCTGTGTGTTCAGTCACCATTGTATTCTAGACAAACGATCCATGGCTCTGAGATTTGACCATGAGACAAGCAGAATTCTGCTCTATCAATCAGCTCCTGTAGGCAGCGCCCTAAACAGAGGGGCGGGGGAGAATCACGTGTGAGTGCTTCAGGCAGTGAGAGCACCAGCGCCCCCACCCCAGGGCTTCCTGGACAGGGCTGAGGACACGCGGGGCAGCACCTGTGCCTTCTTCCCTAGAGGTGCTTGGCCTCTAGGAGAGATCTGAGAGTCTCTGTGTCCAAGATCTCCTTCTCTGATGGCCGTTCTCCCAGGAAATCAAAGGCTATCATAAGACTCCCTCACTTCATTTAAACTATTTCTTCTTGTCATGCCTATAATATTTTCTATTTGCTGTATGAATCCAAAATGATACAAAACAGTCAAATACTCCAGTAGAATAATTGCTCTCCTTAAAGTAGTAGGGACATGACCAAGTCTGCGCTGCTGCCACCAAGGAAGAAATGAGGTAGCCTCTAGGAGTCACCCTGGCCCCTTCCACCTGCCCCTGTAGGGACCTTAAAGCCTGGCTGCTCTGAGAATCACTCTCAGCAGATGGGGACCAGGAGGAGCAGCTGGGGCAGCCCAGCCTCACACTTCTGCTTTCCTCGGGGGTTTTTGTTAGGGCTTGGAACACTGTGGTAAGTAGCACCACTATAACCGCCTTGACAGTAGTAAGTGGCAGCATCATCACACTGCACGCCGCTGATGGTGAGAGTGAACTGTGTCCCAGATCCACTGCCTTTGAACCGCGATGGGACCCCAGATGCCAGTTTGGATGCTTCGTAGATCAGGGGCTTGGGAGGCTGCCCTGGTTTCTGCTGATACCAGGCTAACCAGTTGCTAATGCTCTCACTTGCCTGGCAATTGATGGTAACTGTGCCTCCCACAGCTCCAGACACCGAGGGTGGAGTCTGGGTCATCACAATTTGGGCAAATGTGGCACCTGAGGAGGGAAACAGAAACACAGAGACCACACTCATCCTCACGTTCTAAGAGGACGCTCCTGCAGAGACGGGCAGCCCTGGCCACACTGCCTGAGGCCATTCCTGCTGCTGGCCTTCCTTACCTGGGAGCCAGAGCAGCAGGAGCCCCAGCTGCTGAGTGGGGTGTCCATGCTGGGTCCTGCCTGGCACTGCCTCCTGCATGGGGTGGGAGCAGCCTGCTCCTAAATGCCCAGAGAGGTGGGCGGTGCTCTCGGGACATGCAAATGAGCAGGGTTGGGGCAGGGCTGTGGCCAGTTGAAGGGCCCAGGCTACTCAGAACTCAGCCCAGGGGCTGTGTCTCCAGCTGCCCCAGCTCAGGCCAGGGCTGCACAAGTTTACCTGTAGTGCGCATGCTTGTACCAGGAGACCTCACCTCTAAAGTCACTGAGGGACTTTGGCCAACACTTTTAGTGTATTGGAAGACAAGTTGTTTTCATTGATTCAACGTTATGTTGGGATTCTGTAGGAGAAAGTCACTTTTCTAGAGAATAGTTAACACCCAGGGCCATGTCTTTTCTTGTGTATTATGTTGCCCTCATGTTGTCCCCTCACGGCAGATCACTGCACCAGGGAGATGGTCTCTGAGAGACGAGACTTCTGTCCACACTCACCTCTGTACTGACTCAGAATAAACATCCTCAGAACAAGCGGCTGCCAGAGAGACACCAGGACTCAGAAGGAGAACGCAGGTGCTTAGATGAGAGATTGTTAGGTAGGAAGTCAGAAATGAGCTTATGAGTATGTGACAAAGGCCTAAGGAATTGACATATAGGTCCACCATCCGCATCTCAAAGTCAGCCTGATAACCTTCCAGGTGCAGTCCCGTATCTGCCTGTCAAAGTCCTGCCCGAATCCTATGACCTTCCAGGGGGTCCTGCCCATTCTTCCCGATAACCATCTTTCTTCTAAGGCGGGGTGACACCAGCCAGGCTTCCCCTGTCTGATAACTTCAGGGGGAAAACTCAGAAAGGAATTTTTTGTATTTACACCAACAAGTCCCTTGTCCCGGGAGGAGAAGAAGGAGAAGGAGAGGGAAGGCAAGACCCATTCCCTTAAAAACCCTAGCCTAAATGTGAACTATCACACTCTCTCTCAGGTCCTGTCTGGAGAGGTGCCCATCCATCCTTAGGGATGTCCCTACTCTAATAAACCTTGCTATTTTGCATTCCACTACTCTCTGTCTCATGCCTGAGTTCTTTCTGGTGAGAAAACTAGGATCCTATGCTTCTCCTGCAACATTTCTGGCAACCAGGAAGGGATTTTAAGAAAACATCCAGGCCGGCGCCGTGGCTCAATCCTCCATCTGCGGCGCCGGCACACTGGGTTCTAGTCCCGGCCGGGGCACCAGATTCTATCCCGGTTGCCCCTCTTCCAGTCCAGCTCTCTGCTGTGGACCGGGAGTGTAGTAGAGGATGGCCCAAGTGCTTGGGCCCTGCACCCATATGGGAGACCAGGACAAGCACCTGGCTCCTGGCTTTTTGTTAGGGTTTTTGTTAGGGCTTGGGACACTGTGGTATCAGCACTACTACTACTATAACCCTGTTGACAGTAGTAAGTGGCAGCATCGTCACACTGCACGCCGCTGATGGTGAGAGTGAACTGTGTCCCAGATCCACTGCCTTTGAACCGCGATGGGACCCCAGATGCCAGAGTGGAAGCCTTGTAGATCAGGAGCTTGGGAGGCTGCCCTGGTTTCTGCTGATACCAGGATAAGTAGCTACTACTAATACTCTGACTGGCCTGGCAATTGATGGTGACAGTGTCTCCTACAGCTGTAGACACGGGCGATGCAGTCTGGGTCAGCACTTGGGCAAATGTGGCACCTGAGGAGGGAAAGCGAAACAGAGACCACACTCATCCTCACGTTCTAAGAGGACACTCCTGCAGAGACGGGCAGCCCTGGCCACACTGCCCGAGCCCGTTCCTGCTGCTGGCCTTCCTTACCTGGGAGCCAGAGCAGCAGGAGCCCCAGCAGCTGAGTGGGGGCCCTCGTGTCCATGCTGGGTCCTGCCTGGCACTGCCTCCTGCATGGGGCGGGAACAGCCTGCTCCTAAATGCCCAGAGAGGTGGGCGGTGCTCTGGGGACATGCAAATCAGCATGGGTGTGGCAGGGCTGTGCCCAGCTGAAGGGCCCAGGGCAGCTCAGAACTCAGCCCAGGGACTATGTCTCCAGTTGCCCCAGCTCAGACCAGGGCCGCACAAGTTTACCTGCAGTGCCCATGCTTCTACTCGGAGAGTTCACATCCCAAAGTCACTGAGGGACACTTTAAAAACTGCAAATGAACTGGAAGACAGCGTAATCTATTCATGATTACATTGGGATTATGTAGGAGAAAGTCGCTTTTCTATTGAATAGTTTATAATTTAAGGCTGAGGTCATTGTCTTTATTGTTTTTCCTCTGATGCCCTGACATTGTCACCTCACGGCAGACCGCTGCACCAGGGAGATGGTCTCTAAGAGACAAGACTTCTGTCCACACTCACCTCTGAATCTTATCAGAATAAACATCCTCAGAACAAGTTGCTCCTGAGAGAGACCAAGACTCAGAAGGAGAACGCAGGTGCTTAGAGGAGAGATCACACAGGTGGGCTCTCCCATCTGCAGCCAGAGTTCTGAGTCCAGGATGCAAGAGGAATCAGTAAGTGTAAGTTCAAGGTGTCACCATAGCTGTGAGGAACATCAAGAAAAGTAACTGCCCTCTCTCCTCTATCCTGAAATCTCACGTTATTCTTAAGATAGAGAGCCCACTAAACACAAATCTAAAAGAGTATATGTGGTGAGAACTCCATACAATATGATTGAAGATGTGTTTTATCTCTATTTCAGTGCCTAAAATGTGCTTTGGAGAGGCCACCGATCAATCTGTATGCTCTTAAATTAAATGATATAATTGTGCTAATAAAGGACCTGGAGGCGGCCGGTGCTGTGGTGTAGTGGGTAAAGCCGCCACCTGCAGTGCCGGCATTCTGTATGGGCACAGGTTCTACATGGCTGCTCCATTTCCCATCCAGCTCTCTGCTATAGCCTGAGAATGCAGTAGAAGATGGCCCAGTCCTTGGGACCTGCATCCCCATGGGAGACCTAGGAGAAGCTCCTGGCTCCTGGCCTCAGATTGGCGCAGATCCAGCTGTTGTGGCCCATAGGGGAGTACACCTGGATAGAAGACCTCTCTCTCTCCTCTCTCTCTCTCTCTCTCACTCTGCCTTTCCTTCTCTCTCTGTACCTCTGACTCTGAAGTAAATAAATAAATCTAGAAAAAAAATAAGACGATGTAGTGAGTTTAATCCAAATTTGATTTACAACTTAGTAACTTAAATGTGCAAAGTTACAGACAGTGCATCTTTCCATTTTCCATCTTACACATTGTTCATTTTTTTGGTGTTTATATCATTTAAAAAACGTTTTAAATAGCCAAATATTTTCAGCAATATGTACATATACATTTCTGACTTCTTTATTATCTATAACCTTTGGAAACTGATCACACAAAGCTACAAAATCAGCAAATATCTGAAAGCTGTGTATAGAACATAAATGACCTCGAATTTCAAGCTCTCATTTATTAGTGTGCCACTCAATCTTAGGAAAAAATGAAAAAAAGTGGCTCCAAAGACAGCCTTATATTGTAGAATCAGAATCAAAATGGAGTGAGTGTGGCTAAAAGCCTATTGCAGATCTCTTGCTTCTGTACATATTAGCTTTGCTTGCTAATGGCCAAGGGTGCATCTTGTGAAATTATGTGGGCCCAAATTCCCAGGAACTAGGTTGACTGAAATGTGTCCCTCACTGTTATCTTACAACCATATCTTGTGTGTGTTCCTGGGTTTCTTATTGGTAACTGTTATCTTACAACCATATTCTGGTTATCCTTTTTATTGCTCACTGCATTCCAGTAGTCCGGTTTGAAATTGCTTGCCCTAGTGGACAGAATACCATAAAAAGCTGTGTAAGCCGCTGGTGGGGGCCGCACTCTGGTAAGGAGTGTTGGTCCCGGTCGGTGGCCGGTCCTGATTGGTTACCTTGCCTCTCCTGTGTCTCTCAGTTGCTTCTCATTTTCAATAAAATTCCTGTGTGACTGTCACTGGTATTGTAATACTCTATTTCAGCTGACGAGCAGGTACAACAATACCATTCTTTCAAAAGGGAAATTGTTCCTTTCAACTTGACGCCCACACCACACCCAACCCCAATTTCAGAACGCGTCATTCAGTTGTCTTGGTCACGGCCATTTCCAGCATGAGGTTTGATATCTGGCTCCCAGAGCCTCTGCTCCTCAGAAAACCCGTGCTTTCCCTCCTGCAGGGATGTGTCTGGCTGATGCTGGCGAATCCTTCCAGTGCTCCTCATCCTCACCTTGGCTCCTGGAGGCCTCTGCTCCGGTTCCCCATCTTCATCTTCATTACAAGCCCTGCTACTGAGAGGGCGTTTGCAGCCAGAGGTGGAGCAGTCTCTGCAGGCTTATTGACCCAGCTGGTGCATGTGGCTGATGCTGTCTTGGACATCTGCCCACCTGTGGCCAATGCAGACCTGCAGATCTCTGTAGGTTTTGTTGGGAGGGCTCAGCGTCCTCTCAGCTGATGGCTTCCCAGTGCTGCACCTGCAACATTCCCCTCCGTTACCCTGGGGCTCCAGCTTGCTTCAGCTTTTCAGACTTCTCCTCTCCTGCCTTCCGGTCCACTGTTTTCCCCACCATGGGCTCCAGATTAGTTGTCGCATAAACAGCTTTAAAAGCAATTTGAATATTTTTAAGCACAAAGAGACAGCCCTACAGAATTGTGACAAGAGGGACTGACCTGTGTGCGGGGCCTCGTGCTCCGAGATGGGTTTGTGCAGAGAAACCACAGAGGGCAGCTGTGGATGACCCGAGGCTGCTTCGCTTGTCCCAGAGGAGCGGGATCCACACAGAGATCAGAGACTCCGAGAGACAGCGGTGTGCACCTGCTGTCCTTGTTCTACCCAGCAGCACTCACACCTTCCGTGTACTCATGCCACATTCACAAGCAATCTTCAAAAGACAGGGAAAATCCATATAATGAAAAAATAATGCACGGTTTTGAAATTTCTTGCAGAAAAACAAGCTTATCTCCTCATTTCTCCTCATTCTTTTCATGTACTTTCAGAAGTGGTCCAGGAGGTTTAATTAAAATTCTAAATTTTCTGTTCACAATCACCTGGATTCTGTGACAAGTCACCTAGGTTTACAAATTGTCGCTGATGTGTAAGGGTGCAGTTGAGGGGCCCACGCTCTGGCAAAGTAGGTTAATCCTCACCTGCAGTGCCAGCATCCCATCTGGGCACTGGTTCATATCCTGAATGCTCCACTTCCCATCCAACTCTCTGCTATGGCCTGGGAAAGCAGTGGAAGAGGGCCCAAGTGCTTGGGTCCCTGCACCTGCATGGGAGACACAGAAGAAACTCCTGGCTCCTGGCTTTGGATCAGTCAGGCCCTGGGCATTGGGAACATTTGGGAGCTGAACCAGCAGATGGAAGACCTGCACTTTGTCTATCCCTTACTCTGTCTGTAACTCTGCCTGGCTCCTGGCTTTGGATCTGCACAGCCCAGGCCGTTGTGGCCAAAAGGGGAGTGAACCACGGATGGAAGACCTCTCTCTCTCTATCTCTCTCTTTGCTTCTTTTCCCTTTGTTTAACTCTCTTTCAAATAAATATATAAATCTGAAAAAAGACCCCAACTGAGCATCATCCAACTGGCTTACAACAGGCATGAGCCTGGGGAACAACCACTCTTTCCTTGGGCGCTCATCAGATTCTGAGTTCTAAAACCACACTGCATTTATCAAACTCTGCCAAGCAGCTGGGCTCCATGAAGTCCCCATTAGAGGCAGCATTAAAATTCCCCGTCCCTTCCAACACACATGTCACAGCACCTCGGTCTAGATCTCCTCCAACTCTGTTGCTCCGAGATCTGCCCTATCAGCTCTAATTCTGTCTCAGGGGAGACAGTGGCAGAGATGGTAAGAGTGTAAGACAGACACAAATCTTCTGCAACACAGAAGTCAATCGCAGCCTACTCCCTTCTCGCCAGGTCTGCCATCGAAGGGGCTGGGCAGGGTGGCTGATTAAGGACTGTGATGGGGAGATGACGCGGAAGGACCTGGTGGGAGCGGTACAATCACAATGGTCCTGAAGTCTGGATGAGGGCCAGGGGCTGTGACAGGGCAGCAAGCTGTGGAGTGATGGAGGGGAGGCCACAGAGCAGGAAATCTGGCCATCCTGACACTGCACAAACCTAGAACAGAATCCCATCCTCGAGAGATACAAGAACACCACAGCCCTGCTGTCTCCCGGGTTTCTTCCAGGGAGAGTGCTGAGCTCCTGACCACAGCAATAGAACATGCAATATTGTGACTGAAGAGAATGGAATAATTCATTACAGCAACAATGCACCAAGCAAACACCAAGGAAGAGAACGCCTTTCACCTCCTCCCTGGTCCTGCTCTGACATCCAAAAGTGTTCACTTTGCTCCCATTGGGTGTCTTGACAAGAGGCAAACAGCAGTTTATTGTGAGGGGAGTTGACACAGCATTCCTCTTAGATACAACTCTGCTGGGTGAAACACTTGGATGATCTCTCTTTGGTCTCGCTATGTGACAGCAGGGGGCTCCCAAGCAGGAACCTGAGTGGAAGAAGAGCTTAGGATCTGTGTATCTGTTTCCATACCGGGAGCAGGGATTAGAACAGGGTGACCGTGAGAGGGCAGCACTGACCCAGGATGAGAAGGGACAGAGGAGATGAGGAAGGTTAGGAAACGCGACTTCATTCACTTTCCCAGAATCTGAAACAACGTCACCAGCGGTGTGAAATGCGTGTGAGACAACTGTATTTGGTGGCCAAACTGCAGAAGGAGCTGCATGAAAGATGTGAGCCAACACGGACTGAAGCAGGTGTGCAGTGAACGGTGCATCTCACACCATCCTGGTTGTGCCTCGGGTCCTGCTGTGCAAGCCAGGGCCTCCTCTGTAGAGGGAACATTGCAACGTGCAAGGAAAGTACAGAAAGATGCACAGACCTGGGTTGGAACAAGCCAACATATTTGGTCACCATTGCATTCTGGACCAACCATTCATGGCTCTGAGATTTGACCAGGAAACAAGCAGAATTCTCCTCTGTCAATACCTCCTGAGGTTAAGCTGGGAACAGAGGGGCAGGGGAGAATCACCAGTGAGTGCTGCAGGCAGAGAGAGCACCAGCGCCCCCACCCCAGAGCTTCCTGGACAGGGCTTAGGACACGTGGGGCAGCACCTGTGCCTTCTGCCCCAGAGGTGCTTGGCCTCTAGGAGAGATCTGAGAGTCTCTGTGTCTACGATCTCCCTCTCTGACAGCCGTTCTCCCAGGATATTAAAGGCTATAGTAAGACTGCACTCATCTGGATTTAAACTGTTTTTCCTTGCCATATCTATAATAATTTATCTTTTCTGTATGAATTCAAAATGATACAATACACTCAAATACTCCAGTAGAATAATTGCTCTCCTTAAAACAGTAGGAACATGGTCATGTCTGTGCTGATGCTTCCAAGGAGAGGAAAAGAGGGAGCCTCAGAGGAGTCACCCTGGCCCCTTCCACCCGACCCTGCACGACCTTCAAGCCTGGCTGCTCTGAGAATCACTCTCAGCAGATGGGGCCCAGGAGGAGCAGCTGGGGCAGCCCAGCCTCACGCTTCTGCTTTCCTGGGGGGTTTTTGTTAGGGCTTGGAACACTGTGGTATCACCACTACTATAACTATAACCATGCTGACAGTAGTAAGTGGCAGCATCGGCACACTGCACGCCGCTGATGGTGAGAGTGTACTCTGTCCCAGATCCACTGCCTTTGAACCGCGATGGGACCCCAGATGCCAGAGTGGATGCAGAATAGATCAGGAGTTTGGGAGGCTGCCCTGGTTTCTGCTGATACCAGTTTAAGTAGCTACTAATGCTCTCACTGGCCTGGCAATTGATGGTGACTGTGCCTCCCACAGCTGCAGACACGGAGGCTGGAGTCTGGGTCAGCACTTGGGCAAATGTGGCACCTGAGGAGGGAAACAGAAACACAGAGACCACACTCATCCTCACGTTCTAAGAGGACACTCCTGCAGAGACGGGCAGCCCTGGCCACACTGCCCGAGGCCGTTCCTGCTGCTGGCCTTCCTTACCTGGGAGCCAGAGCAGCAGGAGCCCCAGCAGCTGAGTGGGGGCCCTCGTGTCCATGCTGGGTCCTGCCTGGCACTGCCTCCTGCATGGGGCGGGAGCAGCCTGCTCCTAAATGCCCAGAGAGGTGGGCGGTGCTCTGGGGACATGCAAATGAGCAGGGGCGGGGCAGGGCTGTGCCAGCTGAAGGGCCCAGGGCAGCTCAGAACTCACCCCAGGGGCTGTGTCTCCAGCTGCCCAGCTCAGACCAGGGCTGCACAAGTTTACCCGTAGTGCGCATGTTTCTACCAGGATATGTCACCTCCCAAATTCACTGAGGGACAATTGCCATCACTTTCAGTGAACTGGATGGTAAGTTGTTTTAATTGATTCAATGTTATGTTTGGATTCTGTAGACTAAAGACCCTTTTCCAAGAAAATATTAGTTACATATTAAAACTTCAAGTTAGTGTCTTTTCCTTTTTGAGTGAGTGGCTGGACTCTGATATCCCCCAAATGTCACTGTGCTCTCACGTGGGGTCCATTCTACAGCAGACAGAGAACAGCTGACTGTAAGCTGAGCGAGCACACAGTGCCTCTGAGAGAGAATCTGTTGGGTAAGTATCTTGATGACCTCCTGTCAGTGCAGGTATGTGACAGCCACAGGGTCAGCTATCAAAGGACGAGGGTGGAGGAGGAGGCTTTGATTGGTTGATCTGTGTCTGCACAGAGGTGAGAAAATGTCGTTGCAGAGAAATGAGAGGTAGGATGAGAGGAGGGATGAGAAGGGACGGAGGAGGAGAGGAAAGAGTCTGGGATGCAGAGGAGGCCCTGCCCCACACTGACATGCAGTCCCCTGGGGTTGAGGAGGCTCTGAGAGAATGGCAGTGGGGGGCACAGCTGCAGGAGGGACTGGGTGGAAGATGTGGGTCCAGATTTTGAGTAGGCAAAGACAGGTAGGAGCTGTGTGTTCCACCCCATCCTGTGCTTGATCCTGTGTTATTTTCAACTCTGGCCTCAGCCATGACATGAATACAGCCTTGTAGAAGGAATGTATTTTAGAGACCTGAGTTCAAATCCCAGCACCGCACCTACTCACCATGGGACTTAGAGCAGCCCATCCTGCCCTCTGAGATACGCGGTCACATAGGAGAATTCTCTCCAACACCTCAGCACCTGCACATGTGTTGTGACACCAGGTGTCCACATCATAACAGGTTACACAGGTCTCCTACAGAGAATGTCTCTCTGGGGTCTCAGCAGAGAGAGGACCAGTGTGGGTAGAGGTCCACGCTCTCCTCACGGCTCAGCCCAGCTTTGCTGCTACTGCTCCACCTGTGACAGGGGCTGCAGGGCTCGCACAGCCCAGAACCTGGAGAAGCTGAGCAGCTCCTCAGTGTGGTTCTGGTGGACGTCACTGAGGCCAGGGCGGCTTCTGCTTTCTCTCATTCCCTAATGGCCTTGGTGTGATATAAAAGAGCAATAGTTAGAACACACTTCGAGGGGAACGGCTGTACTCGGAACCCTGCTATACACTGGCAGTCCACGGTGGAGGTCTCGGCTCTGCACTTGGCCTGGTCCAGCCCCAGGTGTAAGGGTCATCTGGGAAAGACCAGCACATGGAAGATCTCTCTCTCTCGCTCTCTCTCGCTCTTTCTCGCTCTCTCTTTCTCTCTCCAACTCTGTGTTCAGCTCTCATAAATATAACAAAAGCGGATAAGGGTGAGGCCGGCACGGTGGCGCAGTGTGTTAACGCCCTGGCTTGAAGCGCCCCCATCCCATAAGGGCGCCGGTTCTAGTCCCTCTGCTCAACTTCCGATCTAGCTCTATGCTATGGCCTGGGATACTAGTTGAAGATGGCCCAAGTCCCTGGGCCCCTGCACCCACGATGGAGACCCGGAAGAAGCTCCTGTCTTCAGATCGACAGAGCTACGGCCATGGTGCATATCTGGGGAGTGAACCAACTGATGGAAGATCTCTCTCTCTCTGTAACTCCATATTTCAAATAAATAAAATAAATCTTAAAAATAATGGAAAAGGGTAACATTTAAGAAAATTATCTTCACTAGAAATAAGTATTAACCACAGGACAAGACACCCTTGCTAAACTGGGTTTCTCTGTTTATAGCCAGTGTCCAGGCACTGATTCTTCCACTGACCTGTGTGTTGGCTGGTTTCATGACTCAGCAATTTGAGAAGCTTAAAAAGCTTCTTTTTCAAACAAAGGACAAAGTTTCCTCTACCATTACTGAGACCACTATTAGTTTTTCTGTTCAGCAAACACTAAATTGAACTGCCGGATTCATTCCCTCTGCTTCTGCCTCAAGACAGGAGGATGCACTAAGTGGACCAGGACACACACTGCCCACCTGCCCTGAGCAGTGGTAGTGCTCCAGGGGAGGCCTCTCACAGGGCCCAGAGTGGGAGCTGGTGATGTTTGTTTACTATCTACCCTGCCCACGAAAATGAGATATTTAGGAGATTAAGGGCTCTGTTCGATTTTTAGAATTCTTCTATGCCTAGGAGATTGTGATACTGTTCACTGTGAGCCACTGTGTGCAAACAATGAAGCTGCTATTGGTTCAATTCGATGAGAATTTGCTATTTGATTTTGAATTGAATGAAGAACTGCTCAAGCAGGGATTCAAAGCAGACGCGATTTCACCTGTGACCCCCAGGGGGAGCCGGTGCACCTCAGGTCTGGTAGTGACAGAGGGACTGGGAGGAAGAGACTCACACCTTGTCTAGTGATTTGAACAGTGGTTTTTCTGCTACTCCGGGTTGAATTCTTTGTTTAGTGGAGGGTGAAGCTGGTGATTATAAGTAAATGAAAAGTATGTCATTGTAAAATAGAGAAGACAAATAAAAAAAGGAGAGTGGTGGTGGGAGTGAGAAAGGAGGGACGACATGGTGGGAAGTGGCATTAAGCTCTCACAACCGTGCATAGGATAAGCAGGCCTTGTGCAGTGGGTTAAGCTGCCATATGCCACACCAGCATCCCACATGCGCACCAGTGGAGTCCTGCTACTCCACTTCCAAACAAGCTCCCTGCTAATGGCCTGGGAAACACCAGTGGATGGAACAAGTGTTTCAGCCCTGGCACCCATGTGGGAGAACTGAAAGAAGATCCACGTCCCAGCTCTTGCCAGGCACAGCCTCAGCAGGTGCAGTCACTGGAGAAGAGAACAAGCAGATGGAAGAGAACTCTCTCTCTGTTAACTCTATGTGTTTGTGTGTGTGTGGGTGTGTGTAAACCATGTGCTTTCAATAACAAATAAATCATTTTAAAAAACTGTAACTATAAAAAACTAAAAACTTTAAATATGAAATTGGTATCCTTTATAAAATTTTCTAAACACCAGTATTTAAAATATTTCCTTGTAATATCTATAATGTTTTCTCTCTTGCTCTGTGAATCTCAAATGATACTACAACTTCAATTACTCAGAAAGAATAATCAAATTCTTGAAAACAGTAGGGACATGGTCATGTCTGTGCTACTGCCACCAAGGAGGAGGAAAGGAGGGAGCCTCAGAGGAGTCAGCCTGGCCCCTTCCACCCGACCCTGCAGGACCTTCAAGCCTGGCTGCTCTGAGAATCACTCTCAGCAGATGGGGCCCAGGACGAGCAGCTGGGGCAGCCCAGCCTCACACTTCTGCTTTCCTCGGGGGTTTTTGTTAGGGCTTGGAACACTGTGGTAAGTAGCACTACTACTATAATAACTGCCTAGACAGTAGTAAGTGGCAGCATCGTCACACTGCACGCCGCTGATGGTGAGAGTGTACTCTGTCCCAGATCCACTGCCTTTGAACCGCGATGGGACCCCAGATGCCAGATCGGATGCATCATAGATCAGGAGCTTGGGAGGCTGCCCTGGTTTCTGCTGATACCAGGCCAAACCACTGTAAATGCTCTCACTGGCCTGGCAATTGATGGTGACTGTGCCTCCCACAGCTGCAGACACGGAGGCTGGAGTCTGGGTCATATCAGAGGCACATCTGGCACCTGAGAAGGGAAACAGAAACACAGAGACCACACTCATCCTCACGTTCTAAGATGACGCTCCTACAGAGACAGGCAGCCCTGGCCACACTGCCCGAGGCCGTTCCTGCTGCTGGCCGTCCTTACCTGGGAGCCAGAGCAGCAGGAGCCCCAGCAGCTGAGTGGGGGCCTTGTGTCCATGCTGGGTCCTGCCTGGCACCGTGTTTCCACTGGGAGATGTCACTTCCCAAACTCACCGAGGGACATTTCCAGCAATTTAAGTGAACTGAACGACCTGGTAGTGTAACGTATTCATGGTTAGGTGGGGATCTGTAGGAGAAAGTCCTTTCTCTAGAGAACACCTGGTCACACCTTGGAAGGTGAAGTCAGTGTCTTTTCCTTTTTGAGTGAGTGGCTGGGCTCTGATATCCTCCCAGTGTCACTGTGTTCTCACGTGGGGTCCATTCTACAGCACACAGAGAACAGCTGACTGTAAGCTGAGCGAGCACACAGTGCCTCTGAGAGAGAATCTGTTGGGTAAGTATCTTGATGACCTCCTGTCAGTGCGGGTATGTGACAGCCGCAGGGTCAGCTATCAAAGGACGAGAGTGGAGGAGGAGGAGGAGGCTTTGATTGGTTGATCTGGGTCTGCATGGAGGGGAGTAATTGGATGTACAGGGACATGAGAGGTAGGACTGAGTGGAGGGATGAGGAGGGACGGAGGAGGAGAGGTAAGAGTCTGGGATGCAGAGGAGGCCCTGCCCCTCACTGACATGCAGTCCCCTGGGGTTGAGGAGGTTCTGAGAGAATGGCAGTCGGGGGCACAGCTGCAGGAGGGACTGGGTGGAAGATGTGGGTCCCCGTGGAGTGAGGTGGAGACAGCGAGGAGCATGTGTGTCCCCCCAATCCTGGGCTTGTCTCCTGTGTTATATTAAACTCTGGTCTCAGACATAGGATGACCTCAGCCATGTGGATGGAATGGATTTAATGTTATATAGACCTGAGCTCAAATCCCAGCACATGCACCTGCTCACCATGGGACTATGGGTAACCCTCCCTGCCTGTAGAGATGCAGACAATAGGAGAATTCTCTCCAACACCTCAGCACCTGCACAGGTACAGTGTCCCCAGGTGTCCACATCAGACCCAGGTTGCACAGGTTTCCTACAGAGAATGTCTCTCTGGGGGTCTCAGCAGAGAGAGGACCAGTGTGGGTAGAGGTCCACGCTCTCCTCACGGCTCAGCCCAGCTTTGCTGCTACTGCTCCACCTGTGACAGGGGCTGCAGGGCTTGCACAGCCCAGAACCTGGAGAAGCTGAGCAGCTCCTCAGTGTGGTACTGGTGGACGTCACTGAGGCCAGGACGGCTTCTGCTTTCTGTTTTTCCCTAATTGCCTTGGAGTATGATAAAGGTGCAATGAATAGAACACACTGGAGGGGTATGATTTATAAGGAACGCCTGTGCATGGATCCCTGCCACACTCCTGGGAGTCCTACCTGGAGTTCTCTGCTCTGGCCATCTGGGGAGTGAATCCACCAATATAAGATCTCCATCCCTCCTCCTTCTCTCTGTCACTACATCTTCCAAATCAACAAATCTTTAAAAGAGAGAGAGAGAGACCAGCTTGCAATATGAGAATACATATTAATGTCATGCCTCGCCGGCGCCGCGGCTCACTAGGCTAATCCTCCGCCTAGCGGCGCTGGCTCACCGGGTTCTAGTCCCAATTAGGGCGCCGGATTCTGTCCCGGTTGCCCCTCTTCCAGGCCAGCTCTCTGCTGTGGCCAGGGAGTGCAGTGGAGGATGGCCCAGGTGCTTGGGCCCTGCACCCTATGTGAGACCAGGAAAAGCACCTGGCTCCTGCCATCGGATCAGCGCGGTGCGCTGGCCGCAGCGCGCTGGCCACGGCGGCCATTGGAGGGTGAACCAATGGCAAAGGAAGACCTTTCTCTCTGTCTCTCTCTCTCACTGTCCACTCTGCCTGTCAAAAAAAAAAAAAAAAAAGTCATGGCTCTCATGATTATGAGTTTTAATCAGACTTGAAAAACGCCAGTTACTAAGTAATTTTGGTTTGAGAAACCCATGACAGATACAGGAGAGGAATGCAGAGAGGAGGAATGAAGAATGAAACAAGGCTCCTTCCTCCTGCTCCTCAGCCTAGCAGCCCTCCTCCTAGTCCTATGGCTGCGAAGACAGACTCCCTTGATTTTGGTTGTCCGTATCCATTACCCATTAGGACATTGCTTAATTTAGTCAATCCTGAGGCCCAAGATCAGAGAGAAATTTACCAATAAAACCCGTCAACCAACCACCCAACCACAAAGAACATCCCCAAACCACAGCAATCCCCAGGAAGCTCACCACCTGTGGGCTATTCGCAATTTGTCTTTCTTCCTATATTTTCCTGCTAACGTTTGCTTATCAGCATCTCCTGCATTTCCTTCCTATATTCCATATTGCAGCTATCTCAGCTGTAATACGTGAGAAAGATAAGCTGTGGTGCAGTCACTCTGCCCCCCTTTGCCACTACGGAAAGAAATTCTAACTGCTTCTTGGGGCTATTTCATGGCAAATATTCCTCTTTCTAAACTTTGGGACAATCATTAGGGTTGCATAAATTGATGCTTATGACCCTTAAAAAAAATCACAAAAATTTCAAGAGTCCGAGTGAGAGATCGTGTGGAAGTCAGGGCTGGAGAGAAAAGATCAATACGGGAGTGTTTGTTTGTAAGTATAAGAGAAGCGAAGGAAACATCAAATGTGTTCAGGACAGAAACAAGGAGGTGGTAATATAGAAAGAGCTCAGAGGTCTCTGTCTCCGACCGAGTAGTCACATAGACAAGCTGGGCACACAGACACGTGTGTGTTTAGAGTAACGTGGGAGCTCCAGGGAAGGAGAAGCAGCCCTGGCAGTTGAACTTGCCTGAAAGGCCTCCCCTGGGAGGTTTCTGCCTTAGCCCCAGTCCCCCTGGGAGGGACAGCAAAGCCTACAGCATTTTCAGCTTCTACCCTGCAGAGGGTAATATCTGTCTCTCAGCCAAGTTGAATCAAGAACCAGATACAAACCAGAAAAAAGACAACTTGGGGAGCTCAACCTGAACCTCTCTGTCTCCTTCTCCACTAGATAAACATGATGATTTCTTACTAAAATGACTTGTTTATAAATTCCCACATCAAGTCCATCTCCTCTTGCTTGATCCTGAGAATGGCCTGCTACAGCTTGGCACTCTGTTCCTGTTCGTAGAACTAAAGGTTTCCGATTTTTCTAGGTTCCAGTGTGTTTCTGAGTGAATATTCCAGGCTCCTAAAGAGATAGGCAGCCTATGGACTCTGTCAAATGCTGTGACCAAGGGCAAGGAGACAGTCCAGGCAGGTGCTGATACCACAGTAGGGTTTTGCATCCGACCAGCAGGGAGCTGTTGTTGACTTCCTCTGGGAACACAATCTGTAATGGTAAAGTTCAAGCAAGATAAATGTGCTCCTCGGACCTGCAGTCACAGACTGAAACTGTAGGGTGAGGAAGTTGGTTTATGAAAGAAAGAAAGAAAGAAAGAAAGAAAGAAAGAAAGAAAGAAAGAAAGAAAGAAAGAAAGAAAGAAAGAAAGAAAGAAAGAAAGAAAGAAAGAAAGAAAGAAAGAAAGAAAGAAAGAAAGAAAGGAAGAAAGGAAGGAAGGAAGGAAGGAAGGAAGGAAGGAAGGAAGGAAGGAAGGAAGAAAGAAAGAAAGAAAGAAAGAAAGAAAGAAAGAAAGAAAGAAAGAAAGAAAGAAAGAAAGAAAGAAAGAAAGAAAGGAAGGAAGGAAGAAAGGAAGAAAGGAAGAAAGAAAGAAAGGAAGAAAGAAAGAAAGAAAGAAAGAAAGAAAGAAAGAAAGAAAGAAAACAACAACAATAACTCACCTCCTCAACGCCAGAACTGCAGAAATCAGCAATGCTGGGACGCTTATCCTGTGTCACATCTCAAAAGCACGAGACACAAGCCACACTGGAAGAACCATTCATTCTATTTCTGAAATTTGGCTCATTCGCCTCACCTGGCACACAGAACAACGGATGCCCAAACACCAGGACCAGTGACATTCCCTGGCCGCTCCTGCACTGCCCAATGGTGCTGAGCCCTAGATCTCTACAGGGTTGAGTTAAAAGTCCCAAGTCGGAGGGCTGTGCCTGGGGGTGTGGGCGGAGCATGTGAGGCACCTGGAATGAGTGAAGGGCAAATTGCGGGGGTCCGTCTGCTGGCGGAGCCTCATAACCTGATTCCAACTGGATACGACAGCACGTCAGGGATTCCCTGCACTCATTTCTCTTATCAGAATATTTTGGAGTTTCTAAGGAGGGGCCCTGGGTGATAAGGTTTTGTTGCCAGCCCAGGTTCCTGGACTCACTTGCAAATAGAAATTACCAAGAGGGTGACCTGCAGTGCAGACCAGGTTTCCTGTGGTCTTGTGCAGGAGCACGGGGGAGGGAGCACAGCAGGCAGGAGTCCTCCGACTGGTCCCCCGACGGGAGCTAAGCCCCTGCTTCTATGGACTTGGGGACACAGCAGTTTCTCTAGGCACACAGCACCTAGATCAGCACCCAGCCTGTGGTTGCAGCTCGTCTCCCTTGACCCACAACAGTTCAGTGTGCACCCAGCTCTGCGCTGTGTGGGAGCTGTTAGCTATCTCGCCCATGACACGCTCCAAGTGGCAGTGTTGCTGACCCCAGGAAGGTCACATATTGGTCACGTTGCGCTATTCTGAGCATGCACACAGGTTGAGGAAGTCGTTAACAGGGCCCTGGGCTCTTTTGTGGTCAGGAGGCTACTGCCCCCCACATAGGCCCAGATGGAGTCCCTGACCCCTGGCATCAGCCTGGCTCTTGGGTTGCTCACATCCCACACTGAGTGCCTCGTCTAATCCCAGTCTGCTCCTAATGCCAGCTTCCTGCTCATGTGCACCCTGAGAGTGAGGACTCATGTGCCTGGGTCCCTGCCATCTACGTGGGAGGCCTGGGTGGAGTCCTGGGCTACTGGCTTCAGCCTGGCCTTTGAGGGAGTAAACCAATGAACAGAATCTCTCTCTCTCTCTCTCTCTCTCTCTCTCTCTCATCTCCCTCTCTCATCTCCCTCTCAGTCTCTCTTACTTCATTTTCCAGCAATGCTGTCTTTCAAGTAAATATATATATATATATATTTTTTGAAAGGCAGAGTTACACACAGAGAGAAGGAGAGGCAGAGAGGCAGAGAGAGAGAGAGAAAGGTCTTCCATCCATTTGTTCAGTCCCCAATTGGTTGCAATGGGCACAGCTGTGCCAATCCGAAGCCAAGGAGCAAGGAATCAGGAGCCAGGAGCTTTCTCCAGATCTCCTATGCAGGTGCAGGGGCCCAAGGACTTGGGCCATCTCCTACTGCTTCCCCAGTCCACAGCACAGAGCCGGATCTGAGGGAGCAGCCAGGACTTGAACCAGCCCCATAGATGATGCTGGCACTGCAGGTGTAGCATACCTGATAGGCCATAGCTCAGGCCAACTGGGCACTGATTCTTCCACTGACCTGTGTGTTAGCTGGTTTCATTCCTCAGCGATTTCAGAAATTTAAAACCTTTTTCCTCAATCCAATAACAACTTGGCCATCTGACCATTACTGTTAGTTAGTTTATTTTTTCATGAAGCGCAAATGTTGAACTGCATGGTAAGATCCCCCTCCCTCTGCCTCTGCCTCTGCCTCTGTTCCCGAGAGAGGAGAATGAACTATGAGGACCTGGACACCCACTTCCCACTTGCCCAAGCAATGAAAGTGCCCCTGGGGAGGAATCTCCTGTGGGGCAGAGTGGGAGCAGGTATAGAAACCTTATATGTTTCTTTCTTTTTCTTTCTTTTTTTTTTCCACAGGCAGATTTAGACAGTGAGAGAGAGAGAGAGAAACAGAGAGAAAGGTCTTCCTTCCGTTGGTTCAACCCACAAATGGCCACTACGACCGACGCGCTGAAGCCAGGAGCCAGGTGCTTCTCTTGGTCTCCCATGTGGGTGCAGGGCCCAAGCTTGGGCCATCCCCAACTGCACTGCCTGGACACAGCAGAGAGCTGGCCTGGAAGAGGAACAACCGGGATAGAATCCGGCGCCCCAACCGGGACTAGAACCCCGTGTGCTGGGGCCACAGGAGGAGGATTAGCCTAGTGAGCCACGCATATCTGCCCTACCCACAAAATGAGAGATTTATGAGATGAAGGGCTCTGCTCAGCTTTTTACAAACAGTCTATGCCTAGGAGATTTGATATTGTGAGTCATATGCAGTCTGTAGAAACAATGAAGCTACTATTGATTCAAATCCTTGAGAATTTTCTATTTGATTTTGGATTGCGTGAAGAACTGCTCAATCAGGGATTAAAAGCTGATGTAATTCCACCTGTGACCCCCAGGGGGAGGCAGTGCACCTAGGTCTGGTAGTGACAGAGGAATTGGGAGGACTGAGACTCACAGCCTTGTCTAGACTCTGAGGAACAGTGGTTTTTCTGCTCACTCCTCGTTGAATTCTTTGTTTACTGGAAGGTTAACCTGGTGGTAATAAATTGAACGTGTGTCCATGTAAAACTTAAAAGAAAAAGAGAGGAGTGGGTGGGAGTGAGGAAGAAGGGAGGGCATGGTGGGAAGAGGCATTATTTCTCACAAGAGTGGACAGGATGGGCCAGCCTTGTGCAGTGGGTAAAGCCGCCAAAGGCAGCACCAGCATCCCACATGGGCACCTGTGGGAGTCCTGGCTGCTCCACTCCCAATCCAGCTCTCTGCTTGGCCTGGGAAAGCTCCTGTAGATGGCTCCAGTGTTGGAGCCCTGGCACCCGTGTGGGAGACCTGAGAGAAGTTCCATCTCCAGCTCTTGCCAGGCACTGCCTCAGCCACTGCAGCCATTGGAGGAGAGACCAGCAGATGGAAGGGACTTTCTCTCTCTATGAAACTCTGTGTGTGGGTGTGTGTGTGTGTGTCTGTGTGTGTGTGTGTGTAAAACACGGACTTTCAAAAAGCAAATGAAATTCATTAAATTACTGTAGATATGAAATTGGTTTCCTTTATAAAATTTTATAATCACCAGTATTTAAAATAGTTTTCCTTGTAATAATTGTAGTGTTCTCTCTTTGGTTCTATGAATTTCAACTGATGTCCAGCTTTGAATACTCAGAAAGAATAGTTGCTTTCCTTTAAAACAGTAGGGACGTGGTCATGTCTGTGCTGCTGCCACCAAGGAGGAGGAAAGGAGGGAGCCTCAGAGGAGTCAGCCTGGCCCCTTCCACCCGACCCTGCAGGACCTTCAAGCCTGGCTGCTCTGAGAATCACTCTCAGCAGATGGGGCCCAGGAGGGGCAGCTGGGGCAGCCCAGCCTCACACTTCTGCTTTCCTGGGGGGTTTTTGTTAGGGCTTGTATCACTGTGGTATCAGCACTACTACTATAATAAGCACTTTGACAGTAGTAAGTGGCTGCATCGGCACACTGCACGCCGCTGATGGTGAGAGTGTACTCTGTCCCAGATCCACTGCCTTTGAACCGTGATGGGACCCCAGATGCCAGATAGGATGCAGCATAGATCAGGAGCTTGGGAGGCTGCCCTGGTTTCTGCTGATACCAGGCTAAATTGCTATAAATGCTCTCACTGGCCTGGCAATTGATGGTGACTGTGCCTCCCACAGCTGCAGACACGGAGAATGGAGTCTGGGTCATTTCGATGGCAAATGTGACACCTGAGAAGGGAAACAGAAACACAGAGACCACACTCATCCTCACGTTCTAAGAGGACGCTCCTGCAGAGACAGGCAGCCCTGGCCACACTGCCCGAGGCCGTTCCTGCTGCTGGCCTTCCTTACCTGGGAGCCAGAGCAGCAGGAGCCCCAGCAGCTGAGTGGGGGCCCTCATGTCCATGCTGGGTCCTGCCTGGCACTGCCTCCTGCATGGGGTGGGAGCAGCCTGCTCCTAAATGCCCAGAGAGGTGGGCGGTGCTCTGGGGACATGCAAATGAGCAGGGGCGGGCAGGGCTATGTCCAGCTGAAGGGCCCAGGGCAGCTCAGAACTCAGCCCAGGGGCTGTGTCTCCAGCTGCCCCAGCTCAGACCAGGGCTGCACAAGTTTGCCTGCAGTTCGCATGTTTCTACCGGGAGACGTCACCTCCCAAAGTCACTGAGGGACACTTGTAACAACCTTAAATGAACTGGAAGACAAGATAGCATTATCTATGCATGATTACATTGGGATTCTGGAGGAGAAAGTTGCTTTTCTAATGAATAGTGAACACTTTAAGGCTGAGGTCCGTGTCTATACCTGCTTGTCCTCTGATGCCCTCACACTGTCCCCTCACGGCAGACCACTGCACCAGGGAGATGGTCTCTGAGAGACGAGACTTCTGTCCCACACTCACCTCTGTACTGACTCAGAATAAGTGGCTGCCAGACAGAGACCAGGACTCAGAAGGCGAAGCAGGTGCTTAGAGGAGACATCTCACAGGTGCGCTCTCCCTTCTGCAGCTGAGTTCTGAGTCAGGGATACAGGAGGAAAAGAGAAGTGAAAGTTTCAAGGAGTCACCAATGGTTTGAGGAACATCATGAAAAATAACTTCCTTCTCTCCCCTTTCTGGAACACTTCAGGTTTTTCTTAAGAAATCCGGAGAGGAGGGAAGGCTGGCATCAGGGCACAGTGGGTAAGGCTGCCATTTGCAATGCCAGCAGCCCTCATCAGAGACTGGTTTGAATCCCCACTGCTCCACTTTTGATCCCATTTCCTGCTAATGCCCACCCTGGGAGGCAGCAGCAAATGGCCCAAGTTCTTGGATTCTTGCACCATCCAGGGGCAGTTCTGGCTCTGGCCTTCTGCTTGGCCAGGAACCCACTGTTACAGCCATTTGTAGAGTGCACCAGGTTACAGAACATATTTATCTCTATCTCTCTTGCCTTCTCACTGTCTTCTCTCTCTCTCTCTCTCTCTCTCTCTCTCTCTTTCTCTCTCCTTTCTTCTCTGTTCCTCTCAATCTCTCTTGGTCTTTGTTTCTCTCCAATGCTTGGGTTTTAGGTAAATAAATGTATTGAAAAATAGAAAATGGTACCATGGAAGAAAGTTAACATCACTTAAATAACTGTTAACCACAGTGGAAGACGCCCTCTCAAAACTGGGATCCAGTTGTTGTTAGCTCCAGTGTCAGGGCACTGATTCTCGCCATAGACCTGTGTGTTGCCTGGTTTCATGCTACAGGAATGTGAACATTTAAAAACTTTTTCAGCAATCATAGGATGCTTTGGCTCTGTGACCATTACTGAGACCACACCTTAGCTTTTTCCTGGAAACACAAGTGTAGAACTGACTGACACGTTTCTCTGCCTCAGTCCCTGTCTAGGCTGAGACTGAGGATGCACAAATGCACCTGGACACCCACAGGCCCCTTGTCCTGAGCAATCGTGCTGCCCAGGGGAGGCCTCTACCGTGGAGCCGAGAGGGAGCAGAGGTAGAACGTCATTGGTTTATTATCTGCCCTGCCTGACTTGCCCCAATTATTCTATGCCTAAAGTTGTGCTACTGTTATTTGTGTACAGATGGGTACAAACAAGGAGGCTGCTATTGGTGCAATTCGATGAGAATTTTCTATTGATTTTGTATTGAGTGAAGAACTGCTCCATCAGGGATGGAAAGCTGACGTGATTTCACCTGTTACCCACTGGGGGAGCCGGTGGGCCTCAGGTCTGATAGTGACAGAGGGATGGGGAGGAAGAGGCTCACACCTTGTCTATAGGATGAGGAACAGTGGTTTCTCTGCTCACTCCTCATTGAATTCTTTGTTTAGTGGAAGGCTGAGATAGTGTTTATAAAGTACATTGAAAGTATGTCGTAAAACTTAATTGAAAATATTTAAAAAAAAAAAAGAAGAGCAGTAGGGTGGGAGTGAGGAAGGAAGGAGAGTATGGCTCAAAGTATCATGAATTCTCAAAATGTGTATATGACAGCCAGCGCTATGGTGTAGTGGATAAAACCACATCCCATGTGTGCACCTGTTGGAGTCCTGGCTTCTCCACTTCCAATCCAGCTCCATACTAATAGCCTGGGAAATCAGCTGAAGATGTCCCAAGTGTTTGGGCCCTGGCACCCGTGGGAGACCTGAAAGAAGTTCTGGCTCTTAGCCTTGGCCTAACATAGTCTTGGCCATTTCAGCCATTTGCAGAGTGTAACAGCTGATGGAAGATCTCTCTCTTCTCTCTCTCTCTCCTCTGTGTGTGTGTGTGTGTGTGTGTGTGTGTTTGTGCATGTATGTGTAACACTGGCTTTCAAATAAGCAAATAAATATATTTTAAAAAATGAAGCTGGGGCCAGCACTGTGGTGTGGTGGGGTAAGCCACTGTCTGCAGTCTAATCCCAAATGGGTGCCGGTTCTAGTCTCAGCTGCTCCTCTTCTGATTCAGCTCTCTGCTAAAGCCTGGGAAAGCAGTGGAAGTTGGCCCAAGTGTTTGGGCCCCTACACCCATATGGGAGACCAGGAAGAATCTCCTGGCTCCTGGCTTTGGATGGGGCAGATCCCCCAGTTGCAGCCATCCAGGGAGTGAACCAGTGGATGGAAGACCTCTCTCTGTCTCTCTATCTCTATCTCTGCCTGTCTACCTCTGCCTCTCTGTGACTCTTAACTTTCAGCTAAATAAATAAATCTGTTTAAAAATAGACAAAGAATGGATACTTTGCCTGCATTAAAATAAGTTAAATTCATGTAACTTGATTAATAAAATTGTGGAAGAATTGCTTAGAGGCAAGTGCACAAAGCATTAGGAATGCCCGCAGGCTGCTTCTCTGGAGCTATCACCTATACTGCTGGTTCATTCCCCATTTGGCCACAACAGCCAGATTTGTGCCAATCCAAAGCGAGAAGCTAGGAGCTTATTCCAGGTCTCCCATGCAGGTGCAGGGGCCCAAGGACTTGAGCCATCTTCCTCTGCTTTCTCAAGTCATATTAGGGAGCTGGATTAGAAGTTGAGCAGCCAGGTCTCAAACCAGCACCCATATGAGATGCCAGCACTGTGGCTGCCGCCAAGCCACAGTACCAGCACCAGCACAGGAGTTTTCAAGGTGTCGTGAGCACCTACTGTCATGCCGCTCGACAGGGCTTAAGGGCGAAGTGTCGGAGTACCGGGAAGAAGGAACACATGGACACAAGACTGTCTTTCCAATGAAAGGTTTTTATTGTTCACACCAATTCACACTAGGGCTTCACCACTCTGCATACCAATCTATATAGTTATATTCATTAATCCACAGATCCTAACACACATCATAAAGGCAGTCTCTAAGGCAATCCAACTATAGGGATGTAAGTACAGCAAAGCATATGGCAGTATTCTTAATCATGCGGTCGAGGCACATTCCTTCATATTCCACGTGGCTAATATCATTATAAATGTTGCATTCTCAAGGTTTGTATCACGGTCACGAAGTCAAAGTCCGAAGTCTCCGTTAGCACTCAGAGAGACAGATCTCAGAACAGTCACAGGCAGGAAGTCGTGGGATGACTGTCTCTCTGGGCAGTAGGCTCCAAGTTCCCAGGTGGCCGGCAAGGCGAGGAGTTGGAGAGGTCCCCTGCTGAGAGTTCTGGTCCAGCTCTGCTGTCCGGTCCAGCAGCAGGCTGATGAGAGGTGTCGAGGTGTCGGCTCCAATGGAGGTTGGTCCCGTAGTCACCTTGTGCCGCTACAGAGTAGTGAGCTGGCTTTTCAGCTCCACGTACTAGGAGATCCAGAGGTTCCCACGTACTGGGCCATGATCCCTGAGGGGGTGGGGAGCAGTGAAAAGAGCTCTCCTTTTATCCTTGCCACTCCAGGGGGAAAGGCCCCTGGTGGGGGTCCGGGTGTCAATCAATCACGTTCTGGAATTTCCTGGGGCACCGCCGATCTGCTGTGTAAGACAGGGAGGATCAGCTGTGTCCGGTGCTGTCAGTCACCATGCTATTGTTGGGGGACTTCAGGTTACCGTCTTAGCACACACATTGTCAGACTCTCCGGGGCGTCTGTTCAGTCTGATGAGGAGAGGCTTTTCTTGGCAGACACTAAACTTAGCACACGTGGTGTCGTCAGCTCCTAGCTTGGCATCAGTAACTCCATTCTTGTTTTAGTTGATTTGTGGTTAGCAGTGCTGTGTGACTCATTTGGGACTACCATGAATTTCTCCAGGGTCTACCTCCTATTAGGTGTTGGGTAAGCGGTGATCCATGGCTCGTCTTTGGGACTCCTGTGGGATTCCCCACACAAGGAAAACCTTACACTATTTTTTTAATCTGAGACTTATGTTTTAAAGATGGGTGTCGGGGTCTCAAGCCCGATGCTAGCCCTGACCAGCAGGGGCAGCGCAGGCACTCCCCAAAAGGCGAACGGGAGAGGTGAGGTCGACAGGTGATGAACACACCAGAAGCACCTGTGAGTTCTCTCGAAGCAGGAACTGCGTTATTGAAGAAGAATGCAGGCTTATAAAGCTTACAAAAGATATGTGAGGTAGGGGAGCCAATCAGCAGAAAGGTCATGCAGGCGCGTGGAGCACCCACAGCAAACCTTAAGCAAAGTATAGGGATCACACACTGTCCACGTTTCCTGAACTAAAGCTGACCTATCCCTGCTGGTGGTCTGATCTTAGGTAGCTTAACCCTGGCAGCCAGACACTCCCCTGGAACTTCCCCCAGGTGCCGCATCATAATGGAGATTTTAGGCAATGGACTGTGGTGGGGAGATGTCCCAGAAGGACCTGGTGGGATCCATACTATCACAATGGTCCTGAAGTCAGGAGGAGGGCCAGGGTCCAGGGGCTGTGACAGGGCAGCAGGCTGTGGAGTAAGGGAGGAGGGGCCACAGAGCAGGAAATGTGGCCATCCTGACGCTGGACAAACCTGGAATGGAATCCCATGCTCGGGAGCGTCCAGAACACCACAGCCCTGCTGCCCCCGTAGTTTCTTACAGCGACAGCACTAAGCTCCTGACCACAACAACAGTACATGCAGTTGTCTGAGCCGAAGAGAATGGAATAATTCATTACAGCAACAATTCACCAAGCAAACACCAAGGAAGATAACGCCTTTCACCTCCTCCCTGATCCTGCTCTGACATCCCAAAGTGTTCTCTTTGCTCCCATTGGGTGTCTTGACAAGAGACAAACAGCAGTTTATTGTGAGGGGAGTTGGCACAGTATTCCTCTTAAATACAACTCTGCTGGGTGAAACACTTGGATGATCTCTCTTCGGTATGTGATGGCAGGGGGCTCGCAAGCAGGAACCTGAGAGAAGAAGAGCTTAGGATCTGTGTATCTGTTTCCATACCAGGGGTAGGGATTAGAACACGGTGACCATGAGGGGCAGCACTGACCCAGGATGAGAAGGGACAGAGGAGATGAGGAAGGTTAGGAAACACAACTTCTCTTACTTTCCCAGAATCTGAAACAACGTCACCAGCGGTGTGAAATGATTGTGAGAGAACTGTGTTTGGTGACCAAACTGCAGAAGGGGCTGCATGGCAGTTTGAGCCAACATGGACTGAAGCAGGGGTGCAGTGAACGGTGCATCTCACACCATCCTGGTTGTGCCTCGGGTCCTGCTGTGCAAGCCAGGGCCTCCTCTATAGAGGAAACACTGCTGCGTGGAAGGAAAATACAGAAAGATGTACAGACCTGGGTAGAATCACGCCTGCATATTCAGACACCATTGCACACTACACACACACCATCCATGGCGCTGAGATTTGACCATAAGACAAGCAGAATTCTCCTCTGTCAATCAGCTCCTGCAGACAAACTGGGAACAGAGGGGCGGGGGAGAATCACGTGTGAGTGCTTCAGGCAGAGAGAGCACCAGCGCCCCCACCCCAGGGCTTCCTGGACAGGGCTGAGGACACACGGGGCAGCACCTGTGCCTTCTGTCCCAGAGGTGCTTGGCCTCTAGGAGAGATCTGAGAGTCTCTGTGTCTACGATCTCCCTCTCAGACGGCCGTTCTCCCAGGACGTTGAGGGCATGTGAAGACTCCACTCACCTTGATTTAAAATATTTTTCTTGTCATTTCTATAATATTTTTCTCTTCTGCTCTATGAATCCAAAATGATAGTATACACCAAATACTCCAGTAGAATATTTTCTTTCCTTTAAATAGTTGGACATGACCTGGTTGTATAGCAGCCACCAAGGTCTCAGAGGAGTCACCCTGGCCCTTCCACCCGACCCTGCAGGACCTTCAAGCCTGGCTGCTCTGAGAATCACTCTCAGCAGATGGGGCCCAGGAGGACCAGCTGGGGCAGCCCAGCCTCACACTTCTGCTTTCCTGGGGGGTTTTTGCTAGGGCTTGTATCACTGTGGTATCACTACTACTAGTATAATAACCATGTTGACAGTAGTAAGTGGCAGCATCGTCACACTGCACGCCGCTGATGGTGAGAGTGAACTGTTTCCCAGATCCACTGCCTTTGAACCGCGATGGGACCCCAGATGCCAGATCGGATGCATCATAGATCAGGAGCTTGGGAGGCTGCCCTGGTTTCTGCTGATACCAGGCTAAATAGCTTTCAATGTCCTCACTGGCCTGGCAATTGATGCTGACTGTGCCTCCCACAGCTGCAGACACGGAGGCTGGTGTCTGGGTCATTTTGATGGCAAATGTGGAACCTGAGAAGGGAAAGAGAAACACAAAGACCACACTCATCCTCACGTTCTAAGAGGACGCTCCTGCAGAGACGGGCAGCCCTGGCCACACTGCCCGAGGCCGTTCCTGCTGCTGGCCTTCCTTACCTGGGAGCCAGAGCAGCAGGAGCCCCAGCAGCTGAGTGGGGGCCCTCGTGTCCATGCTGGGTCCTGCCTGGCACTGCCTCCTGCATGGGGCGGGAGCAGCCTGCTCCTAAATGCCCAGAGAGGTGGGCGGTGCTCTGGGGACATGCAAATGAGCAGGGGTGGGGCAGGGCTATGTCCAGCTGAAGGGCCCAGGGCAGCTCAGAACTCATCCCAGGGGCTGTGTCTCCAGCTGCCCCAGCTCAGACCAGGGCTGCACACGTTTAGATGCAGTGTGCATGTTTCCTTTTGAAGACATCACCTCCCAAAGTCACTGTGGGACACTTGCCAGCACTTTAAGTGAACTGAACGACTGATGGTGTAATGTATTCATGGATAGGTGGGGATCTGTAGGAGAAAGTCCTTTTCTCTAGAGAACACCTGGTCACACCTTGGAAGTTGAAGTCAGTGTCTTTTCCCTTTTGAGTGAGTGGCTGGGCTCTGATATCCTCCCAATGGCACTGTGTTCTCACGTGGGGTCCATTCTACAGCACACAGAGTACAGCTGACTGTAAGCTGAGCGAGCACACAGTGCCTCTGAGAATCTGTTGGGTAAGTATCTTGATGACCTCCTGTCAGTGTAGGTATGTGACAGCCGCAGGGTCACCTATCAAAAGACAAGAGTGGAGGAGGAGGCTTTGATTGGTTGATCTCTGTCTGCACGGAGGTGAGAAATTGTTGTTGCAGAGAAATGAGAGGTAGGATGAGAGAAGGGATGAGAAGGGACGGAGGAGGAGAGGAAGGAGTCTGGGATGCAGAGGAGGCCCTGCCCCACACTGACATGCAGTCCCCTGGGGTTGAGGAGGCTCTGAGAGAATGGCAGTCGGGGGCACAGCTGCAGGAGGGACTGGGTGGAAGATGTGGGTCCCCGTGGAGTGAGGCAGAGACAGTGAGGAGCTGTGTTTTCTACCCCATCCTGGGCTGGTATCATGTGTTATTTTAAACTCTGGCCTCAACCATGGGATGAACTCGGCCATGTGTTAGGAATGGATTTAAGGTTATAGAGACCTGAGCTCAAATCCCAGCACCCGCACCGGATCGCCGTGGGACTTTGGGCAACCAACCCTCCCTGCTGAGATGCACAATCAGATAGGAGAATTCTCTCCAATCCCTCAGCACCTGCACACAGGTGCAGTGCCACCAGGTGTCCAATCAGACCCAGGCTGCCCAGAATTTCCTCAGAGAATGTCTCTCTGGGGTCTCAGCAGAGAGGGGACCAGTGTGGGTAGAGGTCCACGCTCTCCTCACGGCTCAGCCCAGCTTTGCTGCTGCTGCTCCACCTGTGACAGGGGCTGCAGGGCTTGCACAGCCCAGAACCTTCGAGAAGCTGAGCAGCTGCTCAGTGTGGTTCTGGTGGACGTCACTGAGGCCAGGGCAGCTTCTGCTTTCTCTTATCCCCTAATGGCCTTCGTTTGTCATAATAGAGCAATGAATAGAAAACATGGTGATGGCCATGATTTATAAAACTGGCTGTGCTTGGATCCTGCCACACACTGGGAGTCCTACATGGAGTTCTGTGCTCTTTTCCTCAGCCTCACTCAGCCTCGGCTGATGGGATCTCCTAGGAAATAGCAGCACATAGAGATTCTCTCTCTCTCTCTCTCTCTCTCTCTCTCTCTCTCTCTCTCTCCCACTCAGTCTCTCTCACTTTGCAGCTCTTCAATGCTCAGTCTTTCTAGTAAATAAAGGAATGTTATGGAAAATGGAAAGTGTTAACACATAAGAAAATGATCTTCACTAGAAATAAATATTAATCACTGTATAAGACACCCTTGCTAAACTGGGTTCCTCTTTTTTATCTCCAGTGTCTGGGCACTGATTCTTCCACTGACCTGTGTGTGCTCTTGGTTTCAGGTTTCAGTGATTTAAGAAATTTAAAAAACTATTTCCTGAATCAAAGGACAATTTCCCTGTCTGGCCCTTACTGAGACTACAGTTATTTTATTTTTCAGGAAACACAAATGTTGAACCACCCGATACGTTCCCTCTGCCTCTGCCCCTGAGACGAGGATGCACTAAGTGGACCTGGACACACACTGCCCGCTTGCCCTGAGCAACGGCAGTGCCCCAGGGAGGCCTCTCACATGCAGAAGAGGGGGAGCAGGTGGAGAACCTTCTATGTGTGTGTATTATCTCCCTGACCACTAAAATGAAAGATCTATGACATGAAGGGCTCTGTCCAAGTGTTTATAGTAATTCTATGCCTAGGAGTTTGTGATACTGTTAGTCATGTGCCACTGTGTAGGAATGATGAAGCCACTGTTGTGTCCCAGACACCCAGATAGAAAGAACCAGCGAGACTCACCATAAATGCAAAGAACAAAGGGACTTTATTACAGGTCCAGAATGCTGGGGCCTGGCCTCCCATGCAGTGTAGGGCTGGGAGACCAAGACCCACTTACTTTGTTCCCGGGGTTTTTATAGTTACCAGACAAACAAGCATTATATCTGTATTCCTTCTTTCCCCATATGACCATACATCAAGCCCACCTACTTCATTGGTTGCCCCCACCTGGCTCTGCTGGGCCAAGGACAGCCCACCTCATTGGTTTCCCCCACCTGACCCTGCCGGACCAAGGACTGCCCAGTGTCAGGTTTCATCTTCCCGCAACAGGTGCATCCTAGGCTTAGCTGGTTCCTTTGTCTTGTGAGAAGCCTGTAATGGCATGGCGCTGGCCTCTCACACCACTATTGGTTTGATTTGATGAGAATGTTCCAGTTGGTTTTGCATTGAATGAAGAACTGCTCAATCAGGGATTGAAAACTGATGTGATTCCACCTATGACCCCCAGGGGGCGGCAGTGCACCTTAGGTCTGGTAGTGACAGAGGCATCGGGAGGATGGGGACTCACAACCTTGTCTAGACTCTAGAGAAACAGTGGTTTCTCTGATAACCCTTGTTGAATTTTGTTCAGTGGAATGTTAAGCTGGTGATTGTAAGTCAAAAGTATGTCAGTGTAAACTTAAAGGAAAAAGAAGAGGAGTGGGGGTGGGAGTGAGGAATGAGGGAGGACATGGTGGGAAGTGGCATTATGCTCTCACAACTTTGGATAGATTGGGTCGAACCTCTGTAGTGGGAGAAGAACCTCATGCAGCGCCAGCATCCCACATGGGCCCCGGTGGGAGTCCAGGCTTCTCATCTTCCAATCCAGCTCCCTGCTTGGCCTGGAAAGCACCTGCAGCTGGCCCACGTGTTTGAGCTCCGGCACCATGTGGGAGAATGAAAGGAGTTCTATCCTAGTTCTGCCAGGCGCTGCTCGGCCACTGCAGCCATCTGGGGAGTGAACCAGAGGACGGAAGAAAACTTTCCAGCTCAAAGTCTCATTCCCTCTCTCTCTCTCTCTCTCTTTCTGTCTCTCACTCTCTCTATCTTTCTCTCTCTCTCTTCTCAGTATGTGTGTGTGTGTGTGTGTGTTTAGGAGAGACTTTCATAAACAAATAAACTTTGTAAAAACTGTAGCTATGAAATTGATACCCTTTATAGAATTTATATAATAACTTGTATTTAAACTCATTTTGATTGGAATACATATAATGTTTTCTCTTTTGCTCTATGAATCTCAAATGATGCTCCAACATTGAATACTCAGCAAGAATAATTGCTTTCCTTTAGAACAGTAGGGATATGGTCATGTCTGTGCTGCTGCCGCCAAGGAGGAGGAAAGGAGGGAGCCTCAGAGGAGTCACCCTGGCACCTTCCACCCGACCCTGCAGGACCTTCAAGCCTGGCTGCTCTGAGAATCACTCTCAGCAGATGGGGCCCAGGAGCAGCAGCTGGGGCAGCCCAGCCTCACACTTCTGCTTTCCTGGGGGGTTTCCGTTAGGGCTTGGAACACTGTGGTATCAGCACTACTACTACTATAACCCTGTTGACAGTAGTAAGTGGCAGCATCGTCACACTGCACACCGCTGATGGTGAGAGTGAACTCTGTCCCAGATCCACTGCCACTGAACCGCGATGGGACCCCAGATGCCAGTTTCGATGCATCGTAGATCAGGAGCTTGGGACGCTGCCCTGGTTTCTGCTGATACCAGGCTAATGCAGTGCTAATGCTCTGACTGGCCTGGCAATTGATGGTGACTGTGCCTCCCACAGCTGCAGACACGGGGGATGCAGTCTGGGTCAGCACTTGAGCAAATGTAGCACCTGAGAAGGGAAACAGAAATACAGAGACCACACTCATCCTCACGTTCTAAGAGGACACTCCTGCAGAGACAGCAGCCCTGGTCACACTGCCCGAGGCCGTTCCTGCTGCTGGCCTTCCTTACCTGGGAGCCAGAGCAGCAGGAGCCCCAGCAGCTGAGTGGGGGCCCTCGTGTCCATGCTGGGTCCTGCCTGGCACTGCCTCCTGCATGGGGCAGGAGCAGCCTGCCCCTAAATGCCCAGAGAGGTGGGCGGTGCTCTGGGGACATGCAAATGAGCAGGGGCGGGGCAGGGCTGTGCCCAGCTGAAGGGCCCAGGGCAGCTCAGAACTCATCCCAGGGGCTGTGTCTCCAGCTGCCCCAGCTCAGATCAGGGCTGCACAATTTACCTGCAGTGCACATGCTTCTATCAGGAGACGTCACCTTCCAAATTCCTTGAGGAACACTTGCCAACGCTTTAACTGAACTGGTGGGCAAGAGGGTGTAATCCAGTCATGGTTATGTTGGAATTCTGTTAGAGAAAGTCCATTTTCTAGGGAATAGTTACACCTTAAAGCTGAGGTCCATGTATTTACCTGCTTGTCCTCTGATTCCCTCACATTGTCCCCTCACGGCAGACCGCTGCACCAGGGAGATGGTCTCTGAGAGACGAGACTTCTGTCCACACTCACCTCTGTACTGACTCAGAATAAACATCCTCAGAACAAGTGGCTGCCAGAGACCAAGACTCAGAAGGAGAACGCAGGTGCTTAGAGGAGAGATCACACAGGTGTGCTCTCCCATCTTCAGCCAGAGTTCTGAGTCAAGGATACAGGAGGAAAACAGAACTGTGAGTTTCAAGGAGTCAACATAGGTCTGAGGAACATCAAGAAAAATAACTTCCCTCTTCCCTTGTGCAGAAATTTTCACACTTGTCCTAAGATATCCAAAGAGGGTCCAGTGCTGTGGTGCAATCAGTAAATACCCTGGCCTGAGTGCTGGCATTTCATATGGGTTCCGGTTCCAGACCCAGCTACTCCGCTTCTGATCCAGCTCTCTGCTATGGCCTGGGTTAGCAGTAGAAGATGCCCCAAGTCCTTGGGCCCCTGCTCCACGTAGGAGACCTGGAATAAGCTCTTGGCTCCTAACTTCTGATCGCCCCAGCTCCAGGCATTGCAGCCATCTGGGGAATGAAACAGTGGAAGGAAGACCTCTCTCTCTCTGTCTCTACTTCTCACTGTAACTCTGTCTTAAAAATAAATTTAAAAAGAAAGAAATCTGATGAGGACAGAAAGCTGGCATCATGGCACAGTGAATTAAGCTGCCACTTGCAATGCTAGCACTCTATACCAGAGACTGGTTTGAATCCACACTGCTCCACTTCTGATCCCATTTCCTGCTAATGCACACCCTGGGAGGCAGCAGAAAATGGCCAAAGTTCTTGGATTCCTGCCCCACAGGGGAGACCCAGGGGCAGTTCTGGCTCTGGGCCTCTGCTTGGCCAAGAACTCACTGCTACAGCCATTTGTGGAGAGTACCAGCTTACAGGAACCCCCCACCCCCTCTGTCTTTGCCTCTCTTCAATGCTCAGACTTACAAGTGAATAAATAAATATTTTGAAAAATGGAAAATGTTAACATTTATGAAAATTATCTTTCTTAGCAGTAAGTATTCATCATAGTACAAGACACCCTGCTCAAACTAGGCTCTATTTTTTAAAAATTTATCTAATTTATTTGAAAGACAGAGTTACAGAGAGAGGTAGAGATAGAGAGAGAGGTCTTCCATCCACTGGTTCACTCCACAGATGTCCGTAACAGCCAGAGCTGCACCGATCCGAAGCCAAAAGCCAGGAGCTTCTTCTGGGTCTCACACACGGGTGCAGGGGCCCAAGGACTTGCGACATCTTCTACTGCTTTCCCAGGCAGAGCAGAGAGCTGGGTCAAAAGAGGGGTAGCTGGGACTAGAACCGGCACCCTATGGGATGCTGATGCTTTGGTTAGGGATTTAACCCACTGTGCCATAGCACCATGGGATCTATTATTTTAACATCCAGTGTCTGGGCACTGACCTGTGTGTTGGCTGTGTTGGCTGGTTTCATGCTACAGCAATTGGAGAAATTTAAAAAACTTTTTCCTCAGTGGAAGGACTATTTGGCCATCTGAGCATTACTGAGACTACAATTAGTATATCTTTTCAGGAGACACAGTGTGGAACTGCCCGATTTGTTCCCTCTGCCTCTCCCTCTGCCTCTGCCTCTGCCCCTGACACAGGAGGATGCACTACATGGACCTGGACACCCACTGACCACGTGCCCCCAGCAATGGCAGAGTCCAGGGAGGATCTCACTTGAAGCACATGGGAGCAGGTGTAAAACATATGTTTGCTTGTTTGCCCTGATCACTAAAAATGATCTATGAGATAAGGAGCTCTGTTAGATTTTTTCCATTTATTCTACAGCTACAAAAGATTGTGATACTGTCAGTCATGCACCATTGTGTACAAAAAATGAAGCCACTATTGTTTCGTTTCTATGAGAACTGTCTGATTTTGCAATGAATGAAAAACTGCCCTATCAGGGATTGAAAGCTGATGCGACTCCATCATGGAACCACCAGGGGCGCCAGTGCACCTCAGGTCTGGTAGTGACAGAGGGTTGGGAGGACTGAGACTCTCAGCCTTGTCTAGACTCTGGAGGAACAGTGGTTTTTCTGCTCACTCCTCGCTGAATTCTTTGTTTAGTGGAAGGCTGAGCTAGTGCTTATAAAGTACATTGAAAGTATGTCGTAAAACTTAATTCAAAAAATTTAAAAAAAGAAGAAGAGTAGTAGGGTGAGAGTAAGGAAGGAAGGAGAGTATGGTGCAAAGTATCATGAATTCTCAAAATGTGTATATGACAGCCAGCGCTGTGGTGTAGTGGATAAAGCCACCCCTGCACTGCCAGCATCCCACATATGCACCTGTTGGGGTCCTGGAGTCTCCACTTCCAATCCAGCTCCATACTAACGGCCTGGGAAATCAGCTGAAGATGTCCCAAGTGTTTGGGCCCTGGCACCCGTGGGAGACCTGAAAGAAGTTCTGGCTCTTAGCCTGGCCTGACATAGTCTTGACCATTGCAGGCATTTGCAGAGTGTAACAGCTGATGGAAGATATCTCCTCTCACTCACCAGTGTGTGTGTGTGTGTGTGTGTGTGTGTTTGTGCATGTGTGTAACACTGACTTTCAAATAAGCAAATAAATCTCAAAAAAATGAAGCTGGGGCCGGCACTGTGGTGTGGTGGGTTAAGCCATTGCCTGAATTGCCGGCATCCCATATGTGTGCAGGTTCTGGTCCCTGCTGCTCCTCTTCTGATTCAGCTCTCTGCTATGGCCTGGGAAAGCAGAGGAAGATGGCCCAAGTCCTTGGGGCCCTGCACCCTCGTGAGAGACCAGGAAGAAGCTCCTGGATTCTGGCTTTGGATGGGACTGATCCCCCAGTTGCAGCTGCCCCTGCCCACGGGGTAATCAACTAGGACATGAGGAGGGCAGACCTGAATGGAGAGACAAACCAGACACGAGAAGGGAGACCAAGACATGACTCTGATCAAGGTCTCACTTTATTGGAGAAGGAGGTAGCTTATATACTACAAGGCAAGGATTGTAACCGTCGAGGGCAAGCAGGGGTCATCTTACAACATAGTTCAAAGGAATAGTTTTACAGGAATCTTAAATCAGCATCAATTTGACAAAGGGAGTTACCACGGGGTCTTACAGCTACCAGACATGCTTATCAAGGTACAAGAATTCATGAGGTCAGGAGAGCACTGAAGCCAGAGGGCCAAGCGCCAACCATATCAGTGATCTGTACTAATGAATTTTTCTAGTGCTTCCTCCTTACAGGAACACAGCTAAAGGTTAATCTAAACAGAGGCCTATACTCAAAACAGGGAAATCAGCACAGTGGCTCCCAACAGCAGCCATCTGTGGAGTGAACCAGCGGATGGAAGACCTCTCTCATTCTTTCTCTACCTCTGCCTCTCTGTGACTCTTAACTTTCAAATAAATAAATAAATATTTTTAAAAATGGACAACAAATGTATACTTTGCTTACATTAAATTAAGTAAATTCATGTATCTTGGTATGATAAAACCATGGAAGAGCTAACAGTTCTATATGCATTTCCATGTTTCACTGGGGCTTACTCTAGACTTAGAGGTAAGTGCAGGAAGCGTTAGGAACACCCGCAGGCTGCTTCTCTGGAGCTGTCACCTAGAGAAGAGCTCAAGGAGTGGTGACCCCAGTCACAGTCTGGAGCTGCCTCCACATTCAACATCTCAGGAGTCTTCATGAAATCCTTACACTATTTTTTTGGCTGAGACTTATGTTTTAAAGATGGGTTTAAGGGGCCAGTGACATGACTCACTTGGTTATTCCTCCATTGCAGATTAGAGAAGAGGCAATGCACAAATTTACAGACAGACCAAATTTATTCAGAGAAAATAAATCCGCAGAGGTGGGTAACCAACTGCCTGCGTGTACAAGATGAAGCATGTGGCAGAAGGCCTTGACTCCCAGATGCCAGGCCAGGAGGGCTAGGGCTGGGGTGGAGGTAGGAGGCAGCAGGGAGGGGAATTCCAGGAACTGGAGGCGGGGAAGGGTCTTGGGAACCTGGAAAGAATGCAGGGTGGGGTATGAAGGCAATAGGGTGTGAGACCCAATTGAGTTTCAAGGGCAAGGACTATATTCCAAAGTTTATCTCCTTTGGGCAGTGAGGGAGAATGGCTGAGGCTTATGTCCTTGTTCCATCAAAAGTAATCTATTATGTTCTCTCGATGCCTCTGTTAAATTCTAATTGTTTAGAAAACAGCTGAGTTTTTGATTAAGAGCTGTGGGTTATTTAAATACATGCTTATTCTAAAATATTTGAATAATCGCCTTATATCAATAATCAAATTTGGTCTACATTATGTCCTGATGGTGAAGGATCTTATTTCAACCAGATACTTTAAGCCTTCTTGGCATCCTTGACAGGCATTCCAAAAATCCAAAATCAAAGTTCCAAAGAATGTGGACTCTGAAATTTCCAATAAAGTTGGACTTCGATTTTTCCAGTTTGGGCCCAACCAACTGGAAAAATCAAAGGATATGTGTCTCTCATCTTGTAGAGAGACCAACTAATCAGGCTATTTGGATTATGCTAGAAGTACTGTCAACATGTGAAGTGGTGCTAAATTTTAAGTTTTATCATATAAAATGCTACTGATATAAATGTCCTAATAAATGTCCTAGTAAGTCCAATGATCTTGTGTTACTAGACATGATGGCTATATTAATGAGAAAGGCCCAGAGGCCTAAAAGCTTAAATGTTCTGTAAAACCATACAGGTGCTTTCAAAACTACTGTGTGAAGGACACAACTGCCTCTTGTTGGTTCATGGTTTCTAATTTTAAACGTGGCTATTTAAAGTCCTGTGTCATTCACAGTTTTGTATAGGTTCTGATGGACTTTTCCCAGCCACTCTGCTGTATTCAGTACTTTGGGATGGCTTTGTAAACAGATGAAGCCAATAATGCACTACAGGTCCCACCTGGAAGAAAGCAGGGTTAATTCAGGCAACTAACAGCAGAAAGTAATCTGAATCAATTGGTAACCTAAAAAACAATTAAGAGTTTAAAAAGAATTGTCAAAATTGTTTTATTGTTCTGTCTCTTTTGTTATATGTGTGTACATATTGTATGTCTACATGGGAAAATTCATTAAGAACTTTATTTTTTGGCTTACAGATAAAAAATCGTCCATAAATTTAAACTGCTAAAATTAATCAAAGATACCTTTTGATTCATGTGACCTGAATCTCTGTATCAGATATTTTAACTTAGTTGGTAGAAAGAAACTAAGAAGGTTTCTATATGTTTGTGCTTGAATTTGCTGGTTAAACAAGCTACACCATGTTAGATATTTAAGAGATGTTTCCAAATACATGTGTTCTTAAAATTTATAGAAGGCATTGGACCTTCTGGTAAATGTTGTCCTAAGTTGTCATTTAATGGTTGAAATTCTTTGCTAAGTTTTCATTTGATAATGCTATGGTCAGTAAGCAATCTGGGACTTGCTCCCTCATCTCTCTATTCTAAGCCCAACTTGTCCTCTCTTTTCTCTATTCTCTTCAAGGTAGGAAACTAATTCTATTCCAAAGGACTCTCCTAGATGCACAATTTGATTTTTAGACCTTATAAAAGGGATGGCTAACAAATTTCCATAATAGCATAGCCAAAAGGAAAGCTTAAATTATAATTTCACAGCTAGATTTACTTTGCTATGGGCACAGTAAACAGGCAAAACGTCCCTTTCAGACCAAACAGAGGGAGAGAAAGTTTGAAAGTGAGGACATAGCTTTCCTCATGTGCATTGTCTACATCAGGGAAAACCACTATCAAAACATGCCTGTGACCATAGATTTCCAGTTTAGGCCTCCAAAGATTAGAGATGGGACATGAGCACCTCCTTGACTTGCATCCTCTGGTCTGCTGTAACAAAAACCAGGAGGAAAAGAAAGCTAGGCATCAGAAGCAATGCAAAGAGAGGTGGCAGCTCTGAACAGTGATCTGCCCTCAAGGAGACCCAACAGGCCAGTCCACTGCACTGACTTTCAGTGTGGTAAGCCTGGGTTCAGCAGAAGTCAGCTAGGAAGAGCCCTGGCAGCTCTGCCAGCCAAGAGTTGGATCTCTGGAAATGGAACTGCCCTGGAGTCGAAGGACACCCAGGTCAGAGCCACAGATCTTGCTGGCTCCAAGCTGAAGAGCCCTTCACTCAGCCCAGCTTCCAAAGTGACCACCACTGCTGAGGGGACAGCCAAGTAAGGTCAGCAACATTGCAGGCAGAACTGTAAGTTTCCTGTTAGGGATGCCACCTGCCTTTACCCGGCCAGCTCTCCTCCCAGGCCAGCTAGGTAATGGAAGTCAACAGGGTGCATTCCCCAAGAGGTTCACACCTCCCTTAGGATGTACCCCATGTGAAGAGATAGATAAATCTGGGCCTCATAACTGACAAGGCCTTAAAGCCCACCTGATTATTTTCAAGCCCCTTCTGTCAGTTTCTATTTGCCTCTCAATCAGAAACTCAGTCATGGTTTAGACAGCAGCTCTCTTGGGTCCTCTAGTAATGACTCTGTCCTTTGTTCTAGACCATATCTAGCCCACTTGGGGCCTCATTCCTTTATAATCATAGTCTCTGCTCTAACATCAATGGATTTGCTCCTGACCTGTGTGTATTGATGGGCCTCTCCACCACCTGATGTTGTATGATTGTTCAGAATTTCCCTACAGACAAACCCCTCTACCTGCAAAAGTTGAGTGGCCTTTCTCCCGGTTGCTTGGGATCAGCTTTGAACCATGTCCATCAAACAGGTCTCACAAGGGTCCAGAGCCCCCTCCCCATTTCCTCTCCTCTGTGAAACCTCTCATTACCTGGTTAATGCCACTCTTAGGATCATTGGTTCCTATTCTCACTCTGTCTTTTACACTACCGTGTCTGTTTAAGTCTTTACAGGAGTTGATAAGGGAACGAACCAAGGCCATCAGCAACCAGGTGGTCAACCAAATGCTGCTACAGGGATATACTCAGCTCTCCACCCAGGAGACAGCAGCTTGAGACATCGCCCCATGCCAGCAGAGAGCACCTCATCACCCCATGTCAGCAGGAAGTAGCTCTAAAGACAGATCATCATCCCTCTACCCCTCCTGGACTTTTGGGACTAATGTAATCTGATACACTCTTGCTTTCAGTCAGTCCCCCAAGGAGCACAGCTTCTCAGCAAACTCTGTGACCCAGGGGACTGCTGCGCCCTAAGGGGAGGAAGCTTCACAGCCCAGGGCCATCGTGGGAAAATGATGCACGACCTCACTGTTTGTGCACATAGGTAACATCAAGTGTGGGAACGCAGTGCACCTGCGTAATCCATGACCAAGATCCTAACTATTCTAGTATCCTGCTGGATTCTCGACGTGATTGACAACACTGAAATCCGTGCTGTTTAAACCTGACGAGTGCATGCACCCACCCCATAAGAAACGTGTGAAACCTGGAAGCGGGCAGTCGCTTGTGAGGCAGCCCATCCAGACTGCTCTGCGTTTGACTCCTGGTCTGAAGAGCTGGATAAACTTGAACTGTGATTCTCCAACCTGGGGGGGGGGGGAGTATCCCCTGAGCAAGTGAATGCAGGGAAACTGCATCCTCAGACCTTTTTTTCATTCAAGGATTTGTTAATTTATTTATTTGAAAGGTAGAGTTACAGAGAGGGAGTGAAGAAGGCAGAGAGAGGGAGAAATCACTCCCCAAATGGCCTACAATGGCCAGGGCTGGGCCAGGCCAAAGCCAGGTGCCAGGGAAGTTTAATGCAATATGTACTCACATCCAAAAAAAACCAGAAAGACATCAACTTAAAAATGTAACAGTGCATCTCAAGAACACTGAAAGGAAATAAATAATAGAAATTAGGCAGAGTGGATGCTGTGGCAGAGTCTTCAGCTGCCACTTGGAACACCCACAGCCCACATTTGAGTGCCTGGGATTGAGTCTCAGCTCCACTTCTGATGCATCTTCCTGCTCATGCACCTGGGAAGCGGCAGATGGTGGCCCAAGTACTTTGGCTGCTGCCACCCACATAGACCCAAATGGAGTTCCTGACCCCCGGCATCAGCCTGGCCCTTGGGTTGCTCACATCCCACACTGAGTGCCTGGTCTAATCCCAGTCTGCTCCTGATGCCAGCTTCCTGCTCATGTGCACCCTGAGAGTGAGGACTCAGGGCCTGGGTCCCTGCCATCTACGTGGGAGGCCTGGGTGGAGTCCTGGGCTACTGGCTTCAGCCTGGCCTTTGGGGGAGTAAACCAATGGACAGAAGATCTCTCTCCCTCTCTCTCTTCCACTCAAATAAAAATAAATACATACACAATTTTAAAAGACTCTTTCCAGGGCTGATTTCTTATTTGCAGATGCCCGTCAGCCTCTGGCAGACAATCAGCAGGAAAATATGAACACTAAAATTACGCCAGGGGGAATTTTTTTTTCTTTTTCACTGTTTGCTGTGGTACTCAGTTAGTTTGTGGTTGTTGTGTTGTTGTGTAAAGAAACTTTCCATTTCAGAATAGCTTTAAATTTACAAATCAAAAAATTGTGAAGCAGTACACACAGTGCCTTTCCACTGCACATCCAGCTGACAGCTCACATCGATGCGTTCGTCACAATCGGTAAACGACACCCAGCTTTCCTGTTGTGAACATTTGCTGTTAGTGGATGGGAAAAAAGACAGTGGGCACCTGGTGGGAAACTGAAGATGGGCTTTCTTCTGAACCACGGGGTCCCCGCCCGCTGCTGTCCACTCGGATGCTCTGCAGCTCCCAGCAACACTGCTCCTCCACCTTTTCCACCCCCATAACACAGAGCCTGACAGCAAAAGGAACCTGGGAAGCCCTCTGTCCCTCCCACCTAGACACAGGGAACAGGAGGCCAGAGCACCAGGTCTTCTCCCGCTCAGCAGCGCTGAGACTAAACCAGGCTCTTCAGCTCCTAATCTGAGCTCTTTTCCTCTTCTCACTCTGCTCTCTCCGTGCAAAGCCCAGCACAGCGGCTGCACAGAATCTCTATGTGACTTGACTGTTGTGAGCACTCCAGCTGCACTCCATTAGGAGGCTGTGATAGGGGCTCATTGTTCTCAAGCCCACAAAGGAAAGTTAATACATACCTTCTTCTTCCCTGCACCTTTAAAAAAAAAAAGATTTATTTATGTATTTCAAAGTCAGAGTTACACAGAGAGTGATGGAGAGGCAGAGAGAGAGAGAGAGAGAGAGAGAGAGAGAGAGAGGTCTTCCATCCGCTGGTTCACTCCCCAACTGGCCACAATTTCCAGAATGGCGCCAATCCAAAGCCAGGAGCCAGGAGCTTCTTCCAGGTCTCCCACGTGGGTGCAGGGGACCAACCACATGGGCCATCTTCTACTGCTTTCCCAGGCCAAAGCAGGCAGCTGGAACATGTGTTTCAGTCTTGGCACCCACATAGGAGACCTGAAAGACTTTCCATCTCCCGGGCCCGGCACTGTGGCGCTAAGGGTTAAAGTCCTGGCCTGTAGCGCCAGCATCCCATATGGGTGCCGGTTCTAGTCCCAGCTGCTCTTCCTCTGATCCAGCTCTCTGCTATGGCCTGGTATAGCAGTGGAAAATGGCCCAAATGTTTGGGCCCCTGCACCAGCATGTGAGACCCAGAAGAAGCTCCTGGCTCCTGGCTTTGGATCAGCACAGCTTGGCTATTACAGCCATCTGGGGAGTGAACCAGCAGATAGAAGACATCTTTCTCTGCACATCTCTCTGTAACTCTGTCTTTGAAATCAATAAAATAAATCTTAAAAAAAAAAAGAAGAAATTCCATCGCCCAGCTTTAGACAGGCAGAGCCTCAGCCTGTGTAGCCTTTGGAGGAGAGAACCAGCAGATCAAAGAGAACTCTCTCTCCACTGTGTGTGTGTGTGTGTCTGTTAAACCACGGGTTTTAATAAGCAAATAAATATTTTAAAAAACTCTACACATACAAAAACTGTACATATGAAATTTATATACTTTATAAAAATGTAATAATCACCTGTATTTAAAATATTTATCCTTGTAATATCTATAATGTTTCTCTCTTGCTCTATGAATCCCAAATGATGCTCTAGCTTCCATATTCAGAAAGAATAACTGTTTTCCTTTAGAACAGTAGGGACATGGTCATGTCTGTGCTGCTGCCACCAAGGAGGAGGAAAGGAGGGAGCCTCAGAGGAGTCACCCTGGCCCCTTCCACCCGACCCATCAGGGACCTTCAAGCCTGGCTGCTCTGAGAATCACTCTCAGCAGATGGGGCCCAAGAGGAGCAGCTGGGGCAGCCCAGCCTCACACTTCTGCTTTCCTGGGGGGTTTTTGTTAGGGATTGTATCACTGTGGAACCAGTACTACTACTATAAGTGCATTGACAGTAGTAAGTGGCAGCATCGGCACACTCCAGGTCGCTGATGGTGAGAGTGAACTCTGTCCCAGATCTACTGCCTTTGAACCGCGATGGGACCCCAGATGCCAGATTGGCTGCAGCATAGATCAGGAGCTTGGGACGCTGCCCTGGTTTCTGCCAGGCTAAATTACTACCAATGCTCTGACTGGCCTGGCACTTGATGGTGACTGTGCCTCCCACAGGTTCAGACACGGAGGCTGGAGTCTGGGTCATCACGACGTCGGCACATCTGGCACCTGAGAAGGGAAACAGAAACACAGAGACCACACTCATCCTCACGTTCTAAGAGGACGCTCCTGCAGAGACGGGCAGCCCTGGCCACACTGCCCGAGGCCGTTCCTGCTGCTGGCCTTCCTTACCTGGGAGCCAGAGCAGCAGGAGCCCCAGCAGCTGAGTGGGGGCCCTCATGTCCATGCTGGGTCCTGCCTGGCACTGCCTCCTGCATGGGGTGAAGCAGCCTGCTCCTAAATGCCCAGAGAGGTGGGCGGTGCTCTGGGGACATGCAAATGAGCAGGGGCGGGGCAGGGCTGTGCCCAGGTGAAGGGCCCAGGGCAGCTCAGAACTCAACCCAGGGGCTGTGTCTCCACTGCCCCAGCTCAGACCAGGGCTGCACAAGTTTACCTACAGTGCGCATGTTTCTACCAGGAGACGCCACATCCTAAAGTCACTGAGAGATAATTTCAAAAACTTTTGGTGAACTGAACGACCTGCTGGTGTAATGTATTCATGCTTATGTTGGGATTCTTTAGGAGAAAGTCCATTTTCTAGGGAATACTTAGTTACATCTTAAAACTGAGGTCATTGTCTTTTCTTGTTTTTCCTCTGATGCCCTCACATTGTCCCCTCACGGCAGACCGCTGCACCAGGGAGATGGTCTCTGAGAGACGAGACTTCTGTCCACACTCACCTCTGTACTGACTCAGAATAAACATCCTCAGAACAAGTGGCTGCCAGAGACTGGACTCAGAAGGAGAACACAGGTGCTTAGAGGAGAGATCACACGTGTGCGCTCTCCCATCTGCAGCCAGAGTTCTGAGTCAAGGATGCAAGAGGAAAACAGAAGTGCGAGTTTCAAGGAGTCACCAGAGATCTGAGAAACACTTCCTCCCTCCCCTGTCCAGAAATGTCCACACTTTCTTAAGAAATCCAGAGAGGGGGGCTGTGCTATGGCAGAGTGTTAATGCACTTGCCTGATGCGCTGGCTTCCCATATAGGCACTGTTTCTAGTCCCGCCTGCTCCTCTTCTGATCCAGCGCTCCTCTATGGCCGGGGATAGAGGTAGAAGATGGCCCAAGACCTTGGGCACTACACCCATTGGGAGATTCAGAAAAGCTCCTGGCTCCTGGCTTCGGATCAGCGCAGCTCTGAGGATTGCAGCCACTTGGAGAGTGAACCAGAGGATGGGAGACCTTTCTCTTTCTCTGCCTCTCACTGTAAATTTGTCTAGAAAGAAAGAAAGAAAGAAAGAAAGAAAGAAAGAAAGAAAGAAATCCGGAGAGGAGGGAAGGCTGGCATCATGGCACAGTGGGTAAGGCTGCCACTTGCAATGCCAGCAGCCTACATCAGAGACTGGTTTGAATCCTACTGCTCCACTTCTGATCCCATTTCCTGCTAATGCTCACCCTGGGAGGCAGCAGGAAATGGACCAAGTTCGTGGATTCCTGCCCCACAGGGGAGACCAGGGGCAGTTCTGGCTCTGGGCTTCTACTTGGCCAGGAACTCACTGTTACAGTCATTTGTGGAGAGACCACTTACAGACACCCCGCCCGGTCTTTGCCTCTCTCCAATGCTCAGACTTACAAGTGAATAAATAAATATTTTGAAACATGGAAAATGTTAACATTTATGAAAATTATCTAAATTACATTTATTAGAAATAAGTATTCACCGCAGTACAAAACACCCTGCTAAAACTGGGCTCCTTTTTTTAAAGATTTATTTCATTTATTTGAAAGAGTTACAGAGAAAGGTAGAGACAGAGAGAGGTCTTCCATCTGCTGGTTCACTCCCTAAATGGCCGCAACAGCGGTGCTGCGTGGATCCGAAACCAAGAGCCAGGAGATTTTCTCGGTCTCACACTTGGTGCAGGGGCCCAGAGACTTGGGCCATCTTCTATTGCTATCCTAGGCCATAGCAGAACGGCATCAAAAGAGGAGCAGCTGAGACTTGAACCTGCACCCTATGGGATGCCAGAGCTTCAGGCCATGGCTTTAACCTGCTGTGCCGCAGTGCCATGGGCTCCATTATTTTCACATCCAGTGTCTGGGCACTGATTCTTCCACTGACCTCTGTGTTGGCTGGTTTCATGCCTCACCAATTTGAGAAATTTAAGAAGCTTTTCCCTCAATCGAAGAACTATTTGGCCATCTGACCATTACTGAGACTACAATTAGTGTATCTTTTCAGGAAACACAGTGTGGAACTGCCCGATTCGTCCTCTCTGCCTCTCCCTCTGCCTGTGCCCGAGACAGGAGAATGCACTAGGTGGACCTGGACACCCACTGCCCACGTGCCCCCAGCAATGGCAGTGTCCAGGGAGGATCTCACTTGAAGCATAGTGGAAGAAGGTATAAAATATATGTTTGCTTATTTGCCCTGATCACTATAAAAAGATCTATGGGTTAAAGAGCTCTGTTGGATTTCTTGTCCTTTTTTCTAAATCTAGAAAAGATTGTGATACTGTCAGTTTTGTAACATTGTGTACAAACAATGAAGCCACTATTGTTTCATTTCCATGAGAACTGTCTATCTGATTTTGCATTGAATGAAAAACTGCCCTATCAGGGATTGAAAGCTGATGCGATTCCATCATGGACCCCCGGGGGCGCCAGTGCTCCTCAGGTCTGGTAGTGACAGAGGGATTGGGAGGACTGAGACTCTCAGCCTTGTCTAGACTCTGGAGGAACAGTGGCTTTTCTGCTCACTCCTCGCTGAATTCTTTGTTTAGTGGAAGGCTTAGCTAGTATTTAAAAAGTACATTGAAAGTATGTCATCAAACTAAATTGAAAATATTAAAAAACAAAAAAAGAAGAGCAGTAGGGTGGGAGTGAGGAAGGAAGGAGAGTATGGCTCAAAGTATCATGAATTCTCAAAATGTGTATATGACAGGCAGCACTGTGGTGTAGTGGATAAAGCCACCCCTGCACTGCCAGCATCCCACATATGCACCCGTTGGGGTCCTGGAGTCTCCACTTCCAATCCAGCTCCATACTAACGGCCTGGGAAATCAGCTGAAGATGTCCCAAGTGTTTGGGCCCTGACACCCATGGGAGACCTGAAAGAAGTTCTGGTTCTTAGCCTGGCCTGACATAGTCTTGGCCGTTGCAGCCATTTACAGAGTGTAACAGCAGATGGAAGATTCTCCCACCCCGTGTGTATGTGTTTTTGTGTTTGTGTGTTTGCATGTGTGTGTAACACTGACCTTAAAATAAAAAAATAAACCTCTTAAAAAATGAAGATATGGACCGGCACTGGGTTGAGGTGGGTTAAGGCGTTGCCTGCATTGCTGGCATCCCATATGGGTTCTGGTTCTAGACCCAGCTGCTCCTCTTCCAATTGATCTCTCTCTATGGCCTGGGAAAGCAGTGGAAGATGGCACAAGTCCTTGGGGCCCTGCACCCTTGTGGGAGACCAGGAAGAAGCTCCTGGATCCAGGCTTTGGATGGGGCAGATCCCCCAGTCACAGCCATCGGGGAGTGAACCGGCAGATGGAAGACTACTCTCACGCTTTCTCTACCTCTGCCTCTCTGTGACTCTTAACTTTCAAATAAATAAATGAATCTTTTAAATTAAAGGGACAAAAAATGGATATTTTGCCTCTGTTAAAGTAAGTAAACTCATGTAACTTGATTAATAAATCCATGTAAGAGCTAACAGTTCTATATGCATTTCCATGTCTCACTGGGGCTTACTCTAGACTTAGAGGTAAGTGCACGAAGCGTTAGGAACACCCGCAGGCTGCTTCTCTGGAGCTGTCACCTAGAGAAGAGCTCAAGGAGTGGTGACCCCAGTCAGAGTCTGGAGCTGCCTCCACATTCAACATCTCAGGAGTCTTCAAGGACTTATACTTTTTTTTTTCTGTCTGTGACTTGTTTTCAAAGATGGGTTTAGCTGTCAAAAAAAAAAAAAAGAGGTCATATGCAATACACAAATACAAAGAAACAGCCTACATTATGCAAATCTAACAGAGTCTATGTGGTGAGAACTCCATACAGTATTTTTGGAGATACTCTCTGCATTTCTGTGCCTAAAATGTGCTTGGAAGAGGCCTCTGGAAACATGTGTGCTATTAGATTAAATGAAATAATTGAGCTAAAAAAATGGTCTGTGGTGACCATTCAAATAAGACTTCACAACTGGGTAACTTAAATGGGAAGACAAAGTTACAGCAAGCATATTTTCTCCTTTTCCATCCTTATGTAACGCTGGTTTTTTTGTGTTTATACCTTTTAAAAGGGGGATAAATGGAATCGCATGCTCAGAGCTTCCAGAACACCACAGCCCTGCTGCCTCCAGGGTTAACTCCAGGGAGACCTGAGCTCCTGACCACACAACATACCTGGAGTTGTCTGAGCCAAAGAGAATGGAATAATTCATTACAGCAACAATTCACCAAGCAAACACCAAGGAAGATAACGCCTTTCACCTCCTCCCTAAACTGCTCTGACATTTCAAAGTGTTCACTTTGCTCCCATTGGGTGTCTTGACAAGAGACAAACAGCAGTTTATTGTGAGGGGAGTTGGCACAGCATTCCTCTTAGATACAAATCTGCTGGGTGAAACACTTGGATGATCTCTCTTCAGTCTCGGTATGTGACGGCAGGGGGCTCGCAAGCAGGAACCTGAGAGAAGAAGAGCTTAGGATCTGTGTATCTGTTTCCATACCGGGGGCAGGGATTAGAACACGGTGACCGTGAGAGGGCAGCACTGACCTCAGGATGAGAAGGGAAAGAGGAGATGAGGAAGGATAGGAAACACGACTTCTCTTACTTTCCCAGAATCTGAAACAACGTCACCAGCGGTGTGAAATGCTTGTGAGAGAACTGTGTTTGGTGACCATACTGCAGAAGGGGCTGCATGACAGGTGTGGGTCAGCATGGACTGAAGCAGGGGTGCAGTGAACGGGGCATCTCACACCATCCTGGTTGTGCCTCTGGCCCTGCTGTGCAAGCCAGGGCCTCCTCTATAGAGGGAACATTGCTACGTGGAAGGAAAATACAGAAAGATGCACAGAATTGGGTTGGATCAAGTCCACATAATTGGGCACCTTTGCACTCTAGAGAAACCATCCAGACTCTGAGATTTCACTATGAGACAAGCAGAATTCCCACCTGTCAATCAGCTCCTGCAGGCAGAGCCAGGAACAGAGGGGCGGGGGAGAATCCCCTGTGAGTGCTGCAGGCAGAGAGAGCACCAATGACCCCACTCCAGGGCTTCCTGGACAGGGCTGAGGACACGCGGGGCAGCACTTGTGCCTTCTGCCCCAGAGGTGCTTGGCCTCTAGGAGAGATCTGAGAGTCTCTGTGTCTATGATCTCCCTCTCTGAAGGCCGTTCTCCCAGGACATGGAGGGCATGCAAGACTGCACTCACCTTGATTAAAACTATTTTTGCTAGCCATACCTATATTATTTTCTCCTTTACATGCAATACCAAAATGATGCTATACACTCAAGTCTCCAGTAAAATAATTGCTCTCCTTAAAATAGTATTTCATGACCATGACTGTGCTGATGCTGCCAAGGAGGAGGAAGGAGGGAGCCTCAGAGGAGTCACCCTGGCCCCTTCCACCCGACCCTGCAGGACCTTCAAGCCTGGCTGCTCTGAGAATCACTCTCAGCAGATGGGGCCCAGGAGGGGCAGCTGGGACAGTCCAGCCTCACACTTCTGCTTTCCTGGGAGGTTTTTGTTAGGGCTTGGAACACTGTGGTATCAGTACCACTACCACTATAATAACCGCCTTGACAGTAGTAAGTGGCAGCATCGTCACACTCCAGGTCGCTGATGGTGAGAGTGTACTCTGTCCCAGATCCACTGCCGCTGAACCGCGATGGGACCCCAGATGCCAGATCGGATGCATCATAGATCAGGAGCTTGGGAGGCTGCCCTGGTTTCTGCTGATACCAGGCCAATAAGCTATAAATGTCCTCACTGGCCTGGCACTTGATGGTAACTGTGCCTCCCACAGCTGCAGACACGGAGGCTGGAGTCTGGGTCATCACGATGTCAGCACATCTGGCACCTGAGGAGGAAACAGAAACACAGAGACCACACTCATCCTCACGTTCTAAGAGGACGCTCCTGCAGAGACAGGCAGCCCTGGCCACACTGCCCGAGGCCGTTCCTGCTGCTGGCCTTCCTTACCTGGGAGCCAGAGCAGCAGGAGCCCCAGCAGCTGAGTGGGGGCCCTCATGTCCATGCTGGGTCCTGCCTGGCACTGCCTCCTGCATGGGGCGGGAGCAGCCTGCTCCTAAATGCCCAGAGAGGTGGGCGGTGCTCTGGGGACATGCAAATCCACAGGGGCGGGGCAGGGTGTGCCCAGGTGAAGGGCCCAGGGCAGCTCAGAACTCACCCAGGGGCTGTGTCTCCAGCTGCCCAGCTCAGACCAGGGCTGCACAAGTTTACCTGTAGTGCACATGCTTCTACCGGGAGATGTCACATCCCAAAGTCATTGAGGGACATTTGCCATCACTTTAAATGAACTAGAAGACAAGATAACGTAATCTGTTCAAGATTACCTTGGGATTCTATAGGAGAAAGTCCCTTTCCCAGGGAATATTAAGTTACACCTTAAAGCTAAGACCATGGATTTAACCTGCTTTTCCTCTGATGCCCTCTCATTGTCCCCTCACGGCAGACCGCTGCACCAGGGAGATGGTCTCTGAGAGACGAGACTTCTGTCCACACTCACCTCTGAATCAAGCAACTGCCAGTTTGAGACCAGGACTCAGAAGGAGAACGCAGGTGCTTAGAGGAGAGAACGCAAGTGTGTGCCCTCCCATGCAGCCAGAGTTCTGAGTCAGGGATACAAGAGGAAGAGGTAAGTCAATTTCAAGGAGTCACCACAGGTCTCAGAAACTCCAAGAAAAATAACTTCCCTCTCTCCCCTGTCCTGAAATGTTCATACTTTTCTTAGGAAATGCAGGAGAGGAGTTAAGGCTGGAATCGTGGCACAGTGCATAAGGCTGTCACTTGCAAAGCCAGCAGCCTACATCAGAGACTGCTTTGAATCCCACTTCTCCACTTCTGATCCCATTTCCTGCTAACACACACCCCGGGAGGCAGCAGAAAATGGCCCAAGTTCTTGGATTCCTGCCCCACATGGGAGACCCAGGGGCAGCTTTGCTCTGGGCTTCTGCTTTGCCAGAACTCACTGTAACAGCCATTTGTAGAGTGCACAGGTTACAGAAGATGTAGGGGACCTGAAAGAAGTTGCATGCCCCAGTGCAGCCATTGGAGGAGTGTACCAACAGATGAAAGAGAACTCTCTCTCTCCCTGTCACTGTGTGTGTGGGGGGTGGGGGTGGCGGGTGGGGTGTGTGTGTGTGTGTGTGTGTGTGTGTGTAAAGCTTGTGCTTTCAATAAGCAAATAAATCTTTTTAAAAGACTGTATACATGAAATTTGTAAATTGGTATCCTTTATAAAATTTTATAATCACCTGTATTTAAAATATTTTTCCTTGTAATATCTATAATATTTTCTCATTTGCTCTATGAATCTCAATGATGCTCTAGCTTTGAATACTCAGAAAGAATAGTTGCTTTCCTTTAAAACAGTAGGGACATGGTCATGTCTGTGCTGCTGCCGCCAAGGAGGAGGAAAGGAGGGAGCCTCAGAGGAGTCAGCCTGGCCCCTTCCACCCGACCCTGCAGGACCTTCAAGCCTGGCTGCTCTGAGAATCACTCTCAGCAGATGGGGCCCAGGAGCAGCTAGGGCAGCCCAGCCTCACACTTCTGCTTTCCTGGGGGATTTTGTTAGGGCTTGGAACACTGTGGCACCAGAACTACTACTACCATAAGTGCTTTGACAGTAGTAAATGGCAGCATCGTCACACTCCAGGTCGCTGATGGTGAGAGTGAACTCTGTCCCAGATCCACTGCCTTTGAACCACGATGGGACCCCAGATGCCAGTTTCGATGCCTGGTAAATCAGGAGCTTGGGACGCTGCCCTGGTTTCTGCTGATACCAGGATAACCAACTATTAATGCTCTGACTGGCCTGGCAATTGATGGTGACTGTGCCTCCCACAGCTGCAGACACCGAGGCTGGAGTCTGGGTCATCACAATTTGGGCAAATGTGGCACCTGAGGAGGGAAACAGAAACACAGAGACCACACTCATCCTCACGTTCTAAGAGGATGCTCCTGCAGAGACAGCAGCCCTGGCCACACTGCCCGAGGCCGTTCCTGCTGCTGGCCTTCCTTACCTGGGAGCCAGAGCAGCAGGAGCCCCAGCAGCTGAGTGGGGGCCCTCGTGTCCATGCTGGGTCCTGGCTGGCACTGCCTCCTGCATGGGGCGGGAGCAGCCTGCTCCTAAATTTGGAGCAGATACTGGAGGAGAAAGTCCTTTATTCTGGGGAGATTGTGCTAACTTCTTAGAATATGCAACCAGCACCTGCTCACCATTCGAGTTTGGGTAAACCATCCTGCTTGCTGAGATGCACAAATCAGTTAGCAGAATTCTCTACAACCCCTCAGCACCTGCACACAGGTGCCATGTCCCCAGGTGTCCACAGCAGACCCAGGTTGCACAGGTTTCCTACAGAGAATGTCTCTCTGGGGTCTCACCAGAGAGGGGACCAGTGTGGGTAGAGGTCCACGCTCTCCTCAAGGCTCAGCCCAGCTTTGCTGCTGCTGCTCCACCTGTGACAGGGGCTGCAGGGCTTGCACAGCCCAGAACCTGGAGAAGCTGAGCAGCTCCTCAGTGTGGTTCTGGTGGACGTCACTGAGGCCAGGGCGGCTTCTGTTTTCTCTATTTCCCTAATGGCCTTGGTGTGACGTAAAAGAGCCATGAATCGAAACATGGCGAGGGCTATGATTTTTCAAGAAGTGGCTGTGCGTGGGTCCTGCCACACACTGGGAGTCATCTGGAGTTCTGTGCTCTTTTCTTCAGCCCGACTCAACCTCAGCTGACAGGATCTCCTAGGAAGTAGCAGCACATGGAAGATTCTCTATGTCTCTCTCTTTCTAGCTCTCGCTCTTGCTCCCCTCCCCCCACTCAGTCTTTCTCATTTTGTACCTCATCAATGCTCAGATTTTCAAGTAAATAAACAAACTTTATGGAAAATGGAAAGAGTGAACATTTAAGAGAATTATCTTCACTAGAAATAAAGATTAATTATAGGACAAGACACCCTTGCTAAACTGGGTTCCTCTTTTTTATCTCCAGTGTCTGGGCACTGATTCTTCCACTGGCCTGTGTGCTCCTGGTTTCAGGCTTCAGTGATTTAAGAAATTTAAAAAGCTTTTTCCTGAATCAAAGGACAATTTCCCTGTCTGACCCTTACTGAGACTACAGTTATTTTATTTTTCAGGAAACACAAATGTTGAACTGCCCGATACGTTCCCTCTGCCTCTGCCCCTGAGACAGGAGGATGCACTAAGTGGACCTGGACACACTCTGCCTACTTGTACCGAGCAATGGCAGTGCTCCAGGGAGGAATCTCACACACAGCACAGTGGGAGCAGGTGGAGAACCTTCTATGTGTGTGCATTATCTCCCTGCCCACTAAAATTTAAGCTCTATGAGATGAAGGGCTCTGTCCAAATTTTTACAGTAATCCTACGCCTAGGAGATTGTGATACTGTTATTTGTGTGCCACTGTGTGCTAATGATGAAGCCACTATTGTTCAATTTGATGAGAATGTTCTAGTTGGTTTTGCATTGAATGAAGAACTGCTCAAGCAGATTGAAATCTGACGCGATTCCACCTGTGACCCCCCGGGGGCAGCAGTGAGCCTCAGGTCTGGTAGTGACAGAGGGATTGGGAGGAAGAGACTCACACCTTGACTAGACTCTTGAGGAACAGTGGTTTTGCTGCTACTCCGTGTTGAATTCTTTGTCTAGTGGAGGGTGAAGCTGGTGATTATAGAGTGAAAGTACGTCAGTGTAGAACTTAAACGAAACAGAAGAGGAGTGGGGGGGGGGGCGGGTGGAAGGAGGTGCAGGCAGCCTTTGGACAAATCAAGGCCAGTCTTGGCTTATGCAGTTCTTGGGATAAGAAAGTCACATGCTCCCATCCTGAAGGACGATGATAATCAAGAACGCTCTGTTAACAGTATCTGCGTTACCAGAGCCCCGATAAGTTGCTTACATATGTTGTTATCTTTTGTGCTTCTTTGTGCTGGTTATGTATAAATACCACTGAGACATAGGAATAAAGGAGACTTGATCAAGCTTGTTGTCTTGGCTGCATTCTCTGCGATCTCCTGTCCCTATTTTCGGTCCCTCTCCCTCCCTTAGGTTCCGTTCGACTGGTGTGGCTGGACCGCACAGGAGGGAGGACATGGTGGGAAGTGGCATTATGCTCTCACCACTGTGGATAGGATGGGCCGAACCTCTGTAGTGGGTAAAGCCACCTCACACAGTACCAGCATCCCACATGGGCACCGGTGGGAGTCCTGGCTTCTCATCTTCCAATCCAGCTCCCTGCTTGGCCTGGAAAGCACCTGGAGCTGGCCCACGTGTTTGAGCTCCGGCACCATGTGGGAGAATGAAAGGAGTTCTCTCTCCTAGCTCTGCCAGGCACTGCTCGGCCATTGCAGCCATTTGGGGAGTAACCAGAGGACGGAAGATAAGTCTATCGTCTATCTCTCCCTCAAAGTTTCATTCTCTCTCTCTCTCTCTCTCTCTCTCCTGCCTTCCTCTCCCCCCCCCCCCCCGAGTCTGTGTGTATGTGTGTGTATGTGTGTAGCAGAGACTTTGGATAAGCAAATAAATCTTTTTAAAAAACTGTAGCTATGAAATTGATACTCTTTATAGAATTTATATTATCACTTGCAGTTAAACTCATTTGGCTTGGAATACATATACTGATTTCTCTTTTGCTCTATGAATCGTTAATGAGGCTCCAGCTTTGATAATCAGAAAGAATAATTGCTTTCCTTTAGAACAGCAGGGACATGGTCATGTCTGTGCTGCTGCCACCAAGGAGGAGGAAGGAGGGAGCCTCAGAGGAGTCAGCCTGGCCCCTTCCACCCGACCCTGCAGGACCTTCAAGCCTGGCTGCTCTGAGAATCACTCTCAGCAGATGGGGCCCAGGACGAGCAGCTGGGGCAGCCCAGCCTCACACTTCTGCTTTCCTGGGGGGTTTTGTTAGGGCTTGTAACACTGTAGCACCAGCACTACTACCATAATAGTTTTGACAGTAGTAAGTGGCAGCATCGGCACACTCCAGGTCGCTGATGGTGAGAGTGAACTCTGTCCCAGATCCACTGCCTTTGAACCGCGATGGGACCCCAGATGCCAGAGTAGATGCCAGATAGATCAGGAGCTTGGGAGGCTGCCCTGATTTCTGCTGATACCAGGATAATTCATTGCTAATGCTCTGACTGGCCTGGCAATTGATGGTGACTGTGCCTCCCACAGCTCCAGACACGGGGGATGGAGTCTGGGTCATCACGATGTTGGCACATCTGGCACCTGAGAAGGGAAACAGAAACACAGAGACCACACTCATCCTCACGTTCTAAGAGGACGCTCCTGCAGAGACAGGCAGCCCTGGCCACACTGCCCGAGGCCGTTCCTGCTGCTGGCCTTCCTTACCTGGGAGCCAGAGCAGCAGGAGCCCCAGCAGCTGAGTGGGGGCCCTCGTGTCCATGCTGGGTCCTGCCTGGCACTGCCTCCTGCATGGGGCGGGAGCAGCCTGCTCCTAAATGCCCAGAGAGGTGGGCGGTGCCCTGGGGACATGCAAATGAGCAGGGGTGGGGCAGGGCTGTGCCAGCTGAAGGGCCCAGGGCAGCTCAGAACTCAGCCCAGGGACTGTGTCTCCAGCTGCCCCAGCTCAGACCAGGGCTCCACAAGTTTACCTGATGTGTGCATCCTTCCACCAGGAGACATCACCTCCCAAATTCCCTGAGGGACATTTGCCAACCCTGTAATTGAACTGGAGGACAAGAAGGTGTAATTTGTTCATGGTTATGGTGGAATTCTTTAGTAGAAAGTCGATTTTCTAGGGAATACTTAGTTACACCTTAAAGCTGAGGTCCATGTCTTTACCTGTTTGTCCTTTGATCCCTCATCTTGTCCCCTCACAGCAGACCCCTGCACCAGGGAGATGGTCCCTGAGATTCGAGACTTCTGCCCACACTCACCTCTGTACTGATCAGAATAAACATCCTCAGAAAAAGCGACTGCCAGAGACCAGGACTCAGGAGAACGCAGGTGCTTAGAGGAGAGATCACACATGTGTGCTCTCCCACCTGCAGCCAGAGTGCTGAGTCAAGGATGCAAGAGGAAAGAAAAGTGAAAGTTCAAGGCCTCACTATAGGTCTGAAGACATCAAGAAAAATAATTTCCCTCACTCCTCTCTCCTGAAACCTTCACTTTATCTCTAAGAAAATCTAGAGAGGAGGGTAGACTGGCATCGTGGCACAGTGGATTAAGTTGCCACTTGCAAAGCCAGCAGCCTACATCAGAGACTGGATTGAACCCCTCCCTCTCTCTCTCCCACTCAAATAAAAATAAATACATACACAATTTTAAAAAACTCTTTCCAGGGCTGATTTCTTATTTGCAGATGCCCATCAGCCTCTGGCAGACAATCAGCAGGACAGTATGAACACTAAATCCACACCGGGGGAAATTTTTTTTCTTTTTCACAGTTCGCTGTGGTACTCAGTTTGTTGTTATTGTTGTTGTTGTGTTGTTGTGTAAAGAAATTTTCCATTTCAGAATAGCTTTAAATTTACAAATCAAAAAATTGTGAAGCAGTACACACAGTGCCTTTCCACTGCACACCCAGCTGACAGCTCACATCCATGCGTTCGTCACAATCGGTAAACGACACCCAGCTTTCCTGTTGTGAACATTTGCTGTTAGTGGATGGGAAAAAAGACAGTGGGCACCTGGTGGGAAACTGAAGATGGGCTTTCTTCTGAACCACGGGGTCCCCGCCCGCTGCTGTCCACTCGGATGCTCTGCAGCTCCCAGCAACACTGCTCCTCCACCTTTTCCACCCCCATAACACAGAGCCTGACAGCAAAAGGAACCTGGGAAGCCCTCTGTCCCTCCCACCTAGACTCAGGGAACAGGAGGCCAGAGCACCGGGTCTTCTCCCGCTCAGCAGCACTGAGACTAAACCAGGCTCTTCAGCTCCTAATCTGAGCTCTTTTCCTCTTCTCACTCTGCTCTCTCCGTGCAAAGCCCAGCACAGCAGGCTGCACAGAATCTCTGTGTGACTTGACTGTTGTGAGCACTCCAGCTGCACTCCATTAGGAGGCTGTGATAGGGGCTCATTGTTCTCAAGCCCACAAAGGAAAGTAAATAAATACCTTCTTCTCTGCTACTTTTTTTTAAAGATTTGTTTATTTGAAAGTCAGAGTTACACAGAGAGTGAAGGAGAGGCAGAGATTGAGACACAGAGAGAGAGAGAGAGAGACAGGGAAAGATATTCCATCCACTGGTACACTCCGCAACTGGCCACAATGGCTGGAACTGCGCCAATCTGAAGACAGGAGCCAGGAGCTTCTTCCAGTTCTCCCATGTGGGTGCAGGGGTCCAGCCGCTTGGGCCATCTTCTACTGCTTTCCCAGGCCACAGCAGGGAGCAGAAACAAGTGTTTCAGCCTTGGCACCCATATAGGAGACCTGAAAGACATTCCATCTCCCGGGCCTGGTGCTGTGGCACAGAGGGTTAAAGACCTGGCCTGAAGCGCCAGCATCCCATATGGGTGCCGGTTCTAGTCCCAGCTGCTCCTCTTCCAATCCAGCTCTCCCCTATGGCCTGGTATAGCAGTGGAAAATGGCCCAAATGTTTGGGCCCCTGCACCAGCATGTGAGACCAGAAGAAGCTCCTGGCTTCGGATCAGCACAGCTTGGCTTTTGCAGCCATCTGGGGAGTGAACCAGCGGATAGAAGACATCTTTCTCTGCACATCTCTCTGTAACTCTGTCTTTCAAATCAATAAAGTAAATCTTAAAAAGAAGAAAAGAAAAGAAATTCCGTCGCCCAGCTTTTGGCAGGCCCAGCCTCAGCTGGTGAGCCATTGGAGGAGAAAACCAGCAGATGAAAGAGAACTCTCTCTCCACTTTGTGTGTGTGTGTGTGTGTGTGTGTCTGTTAAAGCATGGGCTTTCATAAGCAAAAATCTTTTAAAAAGCTCTACATATAAAAAACTGTACATATGAAATTTGTATCCTTTATAAAATGTAATAATCACCTGTATTTAAAATATTTTTCCTTGTAATATCTATAATGCTTTCTCTTTTACTCCATGAATCCCGAATGATGCTCTAGCTTCCATATTCAGAAAGAATAGTTGATTTCCTTTAGAACAGTAGGGACATGGTCATGTCAGTGCTGCTGCCACCAAGGAGGAGGAAAGGAGGGAGCCTCAGAGGAGTCAGCCTGGCCCCTTCCACCCGACCCTGCAGGACCTTCAAGCCTGGCTGCTCTGTGAATCACTCTCAGAAGATGGGGCCCAGGAGCAGCAGCGGGGGCAGCCCAGCCTCACACTTCTGCTTTCCTGCTGGTTTTTCTTAGGGCTTGTAACACTGTGGAACCAGTACTACCACTACCACCATTATTGTTTTGACAGTAGTAAGTGGCAGCATCGGCACACTCCAGGTCGCTGATGGTGAGAGTGAACTGTGTCCCAGATCCACTGCCTTTGAACCGCGATGGGACCCCAGATGCCAGAGTGGATGCAGAATAGATCAGGAGCTTGGGAGGCTGCCCTGGTTTCTGCTGATACCAGGCCAATAAGCTATAAATGTCCTCACTGGCCTGGCACTTGATGGTGACTGTGCCTCCCACAGGTTCAGACGCGGAAGGTGGAGTCTGGGTCAGCACAGGGTCACATATGGCACCTGAGGAGGGAAACAGAAACACAGAGACCACACTCATCCTCACATTCTAAGAGGACGCTCCTGCAGAGACAGGCAGCCCTGGCCACACTGCCCGAGGCCATTCCTGCTGCTGGCCTTCCTTACCTGGGAGCCAGAGCAGCAGGAGCCCCAGCAGCTGAGTGGGGGCCCTCGTGTCCATGCTGGGTCCTGCCTGGCACTGCCTCCTGCATGGGGCGGGAGCAGCCTGCTCCTAAATGCCCAGAGAGGTGGGTGGTGCTCTGGGGACATGCAAATGAGCAGGGGTGGGGCAGGGCTGTGCCCAGCTGAAGGGCCCAGGGCAGCTCAGAACTCAGCCCAGGGGCTGTGTCTCCAGCTGCCCCAGCTCAGACCAGGGCTCCACAAGTTTACCTGATGTGTGCATCCTTCCACCAGGAGACATCACCTCCCGAATTCCCTGAGGGCATTTGCCAACCCTATAATTGAACTGGAGGACAAGAAGGTGTAATTTGTTCATGGTTATGGTGGAATTCTTTAGTAGAAAGTGCATTTTCTAGGGAATACTTAGTTACACCTTAAAGCTGAGGTCCATGTCTTTCACCTGTTTGTCCTTTGATCCCTCATCTTGTCCCCTCATGGCAGACCGCTGCACCAGGGAGATGGTCTCTGAGAGACGAGACTTCTGCCCACACTCACCTCTGTACTGATCAGAATAAACATCCTCAGAACAAGCGGCTGCCAGAGACCAGGACTCAGAAGGAGAACGCAGGTGCTTAGAGGAGAGATCACACATGTGTGCTCTCCCACCTGCAGCCAGAGTTCTGAGGCAAGGATACAGGAGGAAAGAAAAGTGAAAGTTCAAGACCTCACCATAGGTCTGAAGATATCAAGAAAAATAACTTCCTTCTCTCCTCTCTCCTGAAAACTTCACTTTATCTCTAAGAAAATCTACAGAAGAGGGTAGACTGGCATCATGGCACATGGATTAAGTTACCACTTGCAAAGCCAGCAGACTACATCAGAGACTGGATTGAACCCCACTGCTCCACTTCTGATCGCATTTCCTGCTAATGCACACTAAAACTGGGCTCCATTTTTTTTATATCCAGTGTGTGGGCACTGATTATTCCCTCTGACCTGTGTGCTGAATGACTTTATGCTACAGGGACATGAGAAATCTTAAAATCTTTTGTCAGGGACAGTTTGTCTACCCGACCATCACCGAGAGTACAATGAGTTTATTTTTCAGGAAACACAGTGGGGAGTTGCCCGATACATTCCCTCTCCTCTGCCTCTGCCTCTGCCCTGTCTAGGTGGAGACAGAAGGAGGCACACATGCACCTGCACACCCACAGCCCCATTGTCCTGAGCACTGGCCCTGCTCCATGGGAGGCACATCACATGGACACAGTGGGAGCACAGTTGGAACGTCATTGGTTTGTTTCTCATCTGCCGGCCCACTAAAATGAAAGATCTATGACATAAAGGGCTCTGTTCGACTTCTTCCAATTATTTTAGGGCTAAGAATTTGTGCTACTATTCATTGTGTGCCTTTATGTGCCAACAGTGAAGCTGCTATGATGCAATTGGATGAGAATGTTCTATTTGATTTTGCATTGAATCAAGAACTACTCCATCAGAGATTGAAAAATGACACGATTGCACATGTGACCCCCATTTATTTTCTTAAATGTAATATTCCCCATTTTTAAAAATATTTATTTACTTATTTACTTGAAAGACTGAGCATTGGTGAAGGACAAAGTGAGAGAGAAAAAGAGAGAGAGAGAGAATCCTCCATGTGCTGGTAGTTTCCCGGATGACCCTGCCAGCTGAGGCTGGGTTGGCCACAGTCCAGAGCACAGAACTCCATGTAGGACTCCCAGTGTGTGGCAGGATCCAAGCACAGCCATTTTATAAATCATAGCCCTCGCCATGTTTTCTATTTATTGCTCTTTTATGTCACAAAGGCCATTAGGAAATAAGAGAAAGGAGAAGCCGCCCTGGCCTCAGTGACGTCCACCAGAACCACACTGAGGAGCTGCTCAGCTTCTCCAGGTTCTGGGCTGTGCAAGCCCTGCAGCCCCTGTCACAGGTGGGACAGTAGCAGCAAAGCTGGGCTGAGCCGTGAGGAGAGCGTGGACCTCTACCCACACTGGTCCTCTCTCTGCTGAGACACCAGAGAGACAATCTCTGGAGGAAACCTGTGCAACCTGGGTCTGATGTGGACCCCTGGGGACACTGCCCCTGTGTGCAGGTGCTGATGGATCAGAGAATTCTCCTATTGGACTGCATCTCAGCAGGCACGGAAGGTTACCCAAAGTGTGTACTGCAGCCGCCAAAAAGGAGGAAAGGAGGGAGCCTCAGAGGAGTCACCCTGGCCCCTTCCACCCGACCCTGCAGGACCTTCAAGCCTGGCTGCTCTGAGAATCACTCTCAGCAGATGGGGCCCAGGAGGACCAGCTGGGGCAGCCCAGCCTCACACTTCTGCTTTCCTGGGGGGTTTTTGTTAGGGCTTGTATCACTGTGGCACCATAACTACTACTACTACTACCATAATTGCTTTGACAGTAGTAAGTGGCAGCATCGGCACACTCCAGGTCGCTGATGGTGAGAGTGAAATCTGTCCCAGATCCACTGCCTTTGAACCGCGATGGGACCCCAGATGCCAGAGTGGATGCCTTGTAGATCAGGCGCTTGGGAGGCTGCCCTGGTTTCTGCTGATACCAGGATAAGTAACTACTAATGCTCTGACTGGCCTGGCACTTGATGGTGACTGTGCCTCCCACAGGTTCAGACACGGAGGCTGGAGTCTGGGTCATCACAATGTCAGCACATCTGGCACCTGAGGAGGGAAACAGAAACACAGAGACCACACTCATCCTCACGTTCTAAGAGGACGCTCCTGCAGAGACGGGCAGCCCTGGCAACACTGCCCGAGGCCGTTCCTGCTGCTGGCCTTCCTTACCTGGGAGCCAGAGCAGCAGGAGCCCCAGCAGCTGAGTGGGGGCCCTCATGTCCATGCTGGGTCCTGCCTGGCACTGCCTCCTGCATGGGGTGGGAGCAGCCTGCTCCTAAATGCCCAGAGAGGTGGGCGGTGCTCTGGGGACATGCAAATGAGCAGGGGCGGGGCAGGGCTGTGCCCAGCTGAAGGGCCCAGGGCAGCTCAGAGCTCAGCCCAGGGGCTGTGTCTCCAGCTGCCCCAGCTCAGACCAGGGCTGCACAAGTTTACCTGATGTGTGCATCCTTCCACCATGAGACGTCACCTCCCAAACTTTCTGAGGGGCATTTGCCAAAATTGTGAGTTTATCGGACAAGATGGTGTAATAAATTCATGGTTATCTGGGATCTGTAGGAGAAAGTTCCTTTTCTTTAAAATAGGTAGTAAACTAATTTTTGCCTAGAAATTTCCTTTTCTTTAAAATAGATAGTAAACTAATTTTGCCTAAGGCCATTTCTTTACTTGTGTTCTGATGCCCTCACGTTGTCCCCTCACGGCAGACCGCTGCACCAGGGAGATGGTCTCTGAGACAGGAGACTTTTGTCCACACTCACCTCTGAAACTGTTCAGAATAAACATCCTCAGAACAAGCGGCTGCCAGAGAGAGATCAGGACTCAGAAGAACGCAGGTGCTTAGAGGAGAGATCACACAGGTGCGCTCTCCCACCTGCAGCCTGAGTTCTGATCAGGTTGCATAACAAAAAAAGAAGTGAAAGTTCAAGGCTTCATCATAGGTCTCGGGAACATCAAGGAAATTAACTTCCCTCTCTCCCCTCTTCAGAAACGTTCACGTTTGTCTTAAGAAAATCCAGAGAGGAGGGAAGGCTGGCATCGTGGCACAGTGGATTAGCTGCCACTTGCAAAGCCAGCAGCCTACATCAGAGACTGCTTTGATTCCCCACTGCTCCACTGCTGGCCACACCTGAGTGGCCACCGGTCAATCAGGTGAATTAACCACTCCCCTTTGGAAGTGGATTAAAAGCCTGGGATATGGTGTGTCTGGCCTTTTTCCCTCCCTTCTTTCCCTGGCTTCTTGCCAGTAGGGGGCTGGCTGCAGCCCTGTGCCTCCATGGTGTGTTGCCTTTGGCTACCCGCCCCACGCTTCCTGGCCTAGATGTTCCTCCACGTGGCTGGTTCCTGGTACTTGGTATGAACCCACATTTACCTCTCTGCTTTAGATGGGGCCCTCACTCTCCTATGCATCTTTCTCACTGAATAAATGCTTAAAATGTACCATGCTGCCTCGTTCACCTATGCCAGTATTTAGAATTCTCTGAATATTAGGCAAGAACCCACATGGGATTATTAATATGGGGAACTTATTAGTAAGCATATGGTGATATCATATGGCACCCCAAATTATATTTTTTGAAGGTCAAATTGCAATATCAGGAGCATAGGTAGAACATTGTTGGTTTGAGTACCATCAGCCCTGCCCACTACCATGGAAGATCTGTGAGATGAAGGGCTCTGTTCGATGTTTCCACTTAGTCTACATCTACAAGAGATGTGAATCCATTAGTTGTGTGCCATTGCGTGCAAACAATGAAGTTACTATTGGTTCAATTCCATGAGAATTTTCTATTTGATTTCAGATTAAATGAAGAACTGCTCTATCAGGGATTGAAAGCTGACATGATTCCACCTGAGACCCCCAGGGGGCACAAGTGCACCTCAGGTCTGGTAGTGACAGAGGTATTGGGGGGATTGAGACTCACAGCCTTGTCTTTGGGATGAGGAACAGTGGTTTTCTGCTTACTACATGTTGAATTTTGTATATATGGAGGGCTGAGCTAGTGTTTATAAAGTACATTGAAAGTATGTCTTTCAAAAGTTAAAACAGGGGCCAGCTGTGGTGCAGCGGGTTAATGCCCTGGCCTGATGTGCCGGCATCCCATGTGGGTGATGGTTTGAGTCCCGGCTGCTCCACTTCTGTTCCAGCCTCCCTGCTATGGCCTGCGAAAGCAGTAGAAGATGGCCCAAATCCTTGGGGCCCTGCACCCAGGTGGGAGAAATGGAAGCTCCTGGCTCCTGGCTCAGATTGGCACAGCTCCAGCCATTGTGGCCAACTGGGGAGTGAATCATCAGATAGAAGACCTCTCTCTCTCTGCCTCTCCTCTCTGTGTAACTCTGAATTTCAAATAAACAAATAAATCCTTTTAAAATAAATCAAAATTAAAAAAAGAAGAGCACTGTGACTGAGGCAGGATGGAGCACATGGTGAACTATTATGATGCTTTTAAAACATATACATGACGGGCCAGCATTGTGGTGTTGTGAATAAGGCCACCCCTGCAATGCCAACATCGCACATGGGCACCAGTTGGAGTGCTGGCTTCGAATCCAGCTCCATACTAATGGCCTGGAAAATTAGCTGAAGATGTACCAAGTGATTGGGCCCTGGTACCCATATGGGAGACCTGGCCATTGCAGCCATTTGTAGAGTGTAACAGCAGATGGAAGAAAACTCTCTCTCTCTCTCCCTCTCTCTCTCTCTCTCTGCATTTGTGTGCGTGTGTGTGGTATTTTAGTAAAGACATTCATTGTAGTCATCTCTCTCCCATCTTGACCTAAGGTTAAGTATTTCCATTTGGGTCAAGAAATCAGTATGTATGAGAGGAATGTTATTTTAACAAGGTAAATGGACAGAAATTGGATGCTTTGCCTGCATTAAAGTAAGTTAAATTCATGTATCTTGGTATGATAAAACCATGGAAGAGCTAACAGTTCTATATGCATTTCCATGTTTCACTGGGGCTTACTCTAGACTTAGAGGTCAGTGCACGACGCGTTAGGAACACCCGCAGGCTGCTTCTCTGGAGCTGTCACCTAGAGAAGAGCTCAAGGAGTGGTGACCCCAGTCAGAGTCTGGAGCTGCCTCCACATTCAACATCTCAGGAGTCTTCATGAAATCCTTACACTATTTTTTTTGTCTGAGACATCTGTTTTAAAGATGGGTTTAAGGGGCCAGTGCCATGACTCATTTGGTTATTCCTCCATTGCATATTAGAGAAGAGGCAATGCATGAATTTACAGACAGACCGAATTTATTCAGAGAAAATAAATCCGCAGAGGTGGGTGACCAACTGCTTGTGTGTACAAGATGGAGCCTGTGGCAGAAGGCCTTGACTCCCAGATGCCAGGCCAGGAGGGCTAGGGCTGGGGTGGGGGTAGGAGGCAGCAGGGAAGGGAATTCCAGGAACTGGAGGTGGGGGGATGCTTTTTGAACCTGGAAAAGAATGCAGGGTGGGGTATGAAGGCAATAGGGTGTAAGACCCAATTGAGATTCAAGGGCAAGGAATACATCCCAAAGTTTATCTCCTTTGGGCAGTGAGGGAGAATGGCTGAGGCTTATGTCCTTGTTCCATCAAAAGTAATCTATTATGTTCTCTTGATGCCACTGTTAAATTCTAAAAGTTTAGAAACAGCTGAGTTTTTTATTAAGAGCTTTGGTTTATTTAAATAAATGCTTATTCTAAAACATTTGAATAATCGTCTTCTAACAATGATCAAATTTGGTCTATATTATGTCCTGATGGTGAAGGATCTTATTTCAAGCAGATACTTTAAGCTTTCTTGGCATCCTTGACAGGCATTCCAAAAAATCAAAAATCAAAGTTACAAAGAATTTGGACTCTGAAATTTCCAGTAAAGTGGACTTTTATTTTTCCAGTTTGGGCCCAACCAACTAGAAAAATCAAAGGATATATGTCTCTCATCTTGAAGAGACACCAACTAATCAGGCTATTTGGATTATACTAGAAGTACTGTCAAGATGTGAAGTGGTACTAAATTATAAGTTTTATCATATAAAATGCTACTGATAAAAATGTCCTGGCCAGCGCCATGGCTCAATAGGCTAATCCTCTGCCTAGCAGCGCCGGCACACTGGGTTCTAGTCCCGGTTGGGGCTCCGGATTCTGTCCCGGTTGCCCCTCTTCCAAGCCAGCTCTCTGCTGTGGCCAGGGGGTGCAGTGGAGGATGGCCCAAGTACTTGGGCCCTACACCCCATGGGAGACCAGGAGAAGCACCTGGCTCCTGCCTTCGGATCAGCGCGATGTGCTGGCCACAGCGCGCCGGCCGCGGCGGCCATTGGAGGGTGACCAACGGCAAAAGAAGGACCTTTCTCTCTGTCTCTCTCTCACTGTCCACTCTGCCTGTCAAAAAAAAAAAAAAAGTCCTAAAGTTAAAAAGTCTAATGATCTTGTGTTACTAGACATGATGATTATCTTAATGAGAAAAACCCAAAGGCCTAAACAGTTAAATGTTCTGTAAAACCCTACAGGTGCTTTCAAAACTACTGTGTGAAGGACACAACTGCCTCTTGTTGGTTCATGGTTTCTAATTTTAAACATGGCTATATAAAGGCTTCTGTCATTCACAGTTTTGTATAGGTTCTGATGGACTTTTCCCAGCCACTTCTACTGTATTCAGTACTTTGGGATGGCTCTGTAAACAGATGAAGCCAATAATGCACTACAGGTTCCACCTGGAAGAAAGCAGGGTTAATTCAGGTAACTAAGAGCAGGAAGTAATCCAAATCAATGGTAACCTAAAAAACAGTTGAAGAGTTTAAAAAGCTATTGTGGAAATGGTTTTACTGTTCTATCTCTTTTGTTATATGTGTATACATATTGTATGTCTACATGGGAAAATTCATTAAGAACTTTATTTTTTGGCTTATAGATAAAAGATTGCCCATAAATTTAAACTGATAAAATTAATCAAAGATACATTTGATCCATGTGACCTGAATCTCTGTATCAGATGTTTTAACTTGGTTTGTAGAAAGAAACTAAAAAGGTTTCTATATGTTTGTGCTTGAATTTGCTGGTTAAACAAGCTACACCATGTTAGATATTTAAGAGATGTTTCCAAATACATGTGTTCTTAAAATTTATAGAAGGCATTGGACCTTCTGGTAAATGTTGTCCTAAGTTGTCATTTAATGGTTGAAATTCTTTGCTAAGTTTTCATTTGATAATGCTATGGTCAGTAAGCAATCTGGGACTTGCTCCCTCATCTCTCTATTCTAAGCCCAACTTGTCCTCTCATTTCTCTATTCTCTTCAAGGTAGGAAACTAACTCCATTCCAAAGGACTCTCCTAGATGCACAATTTGATTTTTATACCTTGTAAAAAGATGGCTAACAGATTTCTGTAATAGCATAACCAAAAGGAAAGCTTAAATTATAATTTCACAGCTGGATTTACTTCGCCATGGGCACAGTAAACAGGCAAAACGTCCCTTTCAAACCAAACAGAGGGAGAGAAAGTTTGAAAGTGAGTACATAGCTTTCCTCATGTGCATTGTCTACCTCAGGGAAAACCACTATCAGAACATGCCTGTACTTTAGGCTTCTAGTTGAGGTCACCGAAGATTAGAGATGGGACATGAGCACCTCCTTCACCTGCATCCTCTGGTCTGCTTTGACAAAAACCAGGAGGAAAAGGAAGCTAGGCATCAGAAGCAATGCAAAGAGAGGGGTCAGCTCTGCACAGTGATCTGCCCTCAAAGAGACCCAACAGGCCAGTGCGCTGAGTGGCTTTCAGTGTGGTAAGCCTAGGTTCAGCAGAAGTCAGCTAGGAAGAGCCCTGTCAGCTCTGCCAGCCAAGAGTTGGATCTCTGGAAATGGACCTGCCCTGGAGTCGAAGGACGCCCAGGTCAGAGCCACAGATCTTGCTGGCTCCAAGCTGAAGAGCCCTTCACTCAGCCCAGTTTCCAAAGTGACCACCACTGCTGAGGGGACGGCCAAGTAGGGTCACAACATTGCAGGCAGAACTGTAAGTTTCCTGTTAGGGATGCCACCTGCCTTTACCCGGCCAGCTCTCCTCCCAGGCCAGCTAGGTAATGGAAGTCAACAGGGTGTCTTCCCCAAGAGGTTCACACCTCCCTTAGGATGTAACCCATGTGAAGAGATAGATAGGTCTGGGCCTCATAACTGACAAGGCCTTAAAGCCCACCTGATTATTATCAAGCCTCTTCTGTCAGTTTCTATTTGCCTCTCAATCAGAAACTCAGTCATGGTTTAGACAGCAGCTCTCTTGGGTCCTCTAGTAATGACTCTGTCCTTTGTTCTAGACCATATCTAGCCCACTTGGGGCCTCATTCCTTTATAATCATAGTCTCTGCTCTAACATCAATGGATTTGCTCCTGACCTGTGTGTATTGATGGGCCTCTCCCCCACCTGATGTTGTATGATTGTTCAGAATTTCCCTACAGACAAACCCCTCTACCTGCAAAAGTTGAGTGGCCTTTCTCCCGGTTGCTTGGGATCAGCTTTGAACCATGTCCATCAAACAGGTCTCACAAGGGTCCAGAGCCCCCTCCCCCATTTCCTCTCCTCTGTGAAACCTCTCATTACCTGGTTAATGCCACTCTTAGGATCATTGGTTCCTATTCTCACTCTGTCTTTTATACTACCGCGTCTGTTTAAGTCTTTACAGGAGTTGATAATGGAACGAACCAAGGCCATCAGCAACCAGGTGGTCAACCAAATGCTGCTACAGGGATATACTCAGCTCTCCACCCAGGAGACAGCGGCTTGAGACATCGCCCCATGCCAGCAGAGAGCACCTCATCACCCCATGTCAGCAGGAAGTAGCTCTAAAGACAGATCATCAGCCCTCTACCCCTCCTGGACTTTTGGGACTAATGTAATCTGATACACTCTTGCTTTCAGTCAGTCCCCAAAGGAGCACAGCTTCTCAGCAAACTCTGTGACCTGGGGGACTGCTGCGCCCTAAGGGGAGGAAGCTTCACAGCCCAGGGCCATCGTGGGAAAATGATGAGCGACCTCACTGTTTGTGCACATAGGTAACATCAAGTGTGGGAACGCAGTGCACCTGCGTAATCCATGACCAAGATCCTAACTATTCTAGTATCCTGCTGGATTCTCGACGTGATTGACAACACTGAAATCCGTGCTGTTTAAACCTGACGAGTGCATGCACCCACCCTGTAAGAAACGTGTGAAAACTGGAAGCGGGCAGTTGCTTGTGAGGCAGCCCATCCAGACTGCTCTGTGTTTGACTCCTGGTCTGAGGAGCTGGATAAACTTGAACTGGGATTCTCCAAGCTGAGGGAGGGGGGAGTATCCCCTGAGCAAGTGGCTGCAGGGAAACTGCATCCTCAGACCTTTTCTTTATTCAAGGATTTGTTAATTTATTTATGTGAAAGGTAGAGTTACAGAGAGGGAGAGACAGAGGCACAGAGAGGGAGAAATCACTCCCCAAATGGCCTACAATGGCCAGGGCTGGGCCAGGCCAAAGCCAGGTGCCAGGGAAGTTTAATGCAATATGTACTCACATCCAAAAAAAACCTGAAAGACATCAAATTAAAAATGTGACAGTGATCTCAAGACATAGAAAAACCAAACCAAAAGTCACTGGAAGGAAATAAATAATAGAAATTAGGCAGAGTGGATGCTGTGGCAGAGTCTTCAGCTGCCACTTGGAACACCCACAGCCCACATTTGAGTGCCTGGGATTGAGTCTCAGCTCCGCTTCTGATGCATCTTCCTGCTCATGCACCTCGGAAGCGGCAGATGGTGGCCCAAGTACTTTGGCTGCTGCCACCCACATAGGCCCAGATGGAGTCCCTGACCCCTGGCATCAGCCTGGCCCTTGGGTTGCTCACATCCCACACTGAGTGCCTGGTCTAATCCCAATCTTCTCCACGCCAGCTTCCTGCTCATGTGCACCCTGAGAGTGAGGACTCAGGGCCTGGGTCCCTGCCATCTACGTGGGAGGCCTGGGCGGAGTCCTGGGCTACTGGCTTCAGCCTGGCCTTTGGGGGGAGTAAACCAATGGACAGAAGATCTCTGTCTCTCTCTCTTTCTCTCTCTCTCCTGCTCAAATAAAAATAAATACATACACAATTTTAAAAGACTCTTTCCAGGGCTGATTTCTGATTTGCAGATGCCCGTCAGCCTCTGGCAGACAATCAGCAGGACAATATGAACACTAATATCACGCCAGAGGTAAATTTTTTTCTTTTTCACAGTTCGCTGTGATACTCAGTTTGTTGTTATTGTTGTTGTTGTGTAAAGAAACTTTCCGTTTCAGAATAGCTTTAAATTTACAAATCAAAAAATTGTGAAGCAGTACACACAGTGCCTTTCCACTGAACACCCAGCTGACAGCTCACATCGATGCGTTCATCACAATCGGTAAACGACACCCAGCTTTCCTGTTGTGAACATTTGCTGTTAGTGGATGGGAAAAAAGACAGTGGGCACCTGGTGGGAAACTGAAGATGGGCTTTCTTCTGAACCACGGGGTCCCCGCCCGCTGCTGTCCACTCGGATGCTCTGCAGCTCCCAGCAACACTGCTCCTCCACCTTTTCCACCCCCATAACACAGAGCCTGACAGCAAAAGGAACCTGGGAAGCCCTCTGTCCCTCCCACCTAGACTCAGGGAACAGGAGGCCAGAGCACCTGGTCTTCTCCCGCTCAGCAGCACTGAGACTAAACCAGGCTCTTCAGCTCCTAATCTGAGCTCTTTTCCTCTTCTCACTCTGCTCTCTCCGTGCAAAGCCCAGCACAGCGGCTGCACAGAATCTCTGTGTGACTTGACTGTTGTGAGCACTCCAGCTGCACTCCATTAGGAGGCTGTGATAGGGGCTCATTGTTCTCAAGCCCACAAAGGAAAGTTAATACATACCTTCTTCTTCCCTGCACCTTTTTTTTTTTAGATTTATTTATTTATCTGAAAGTCAGAGTTACACAGAGAGTGATGGAGAGGCAGAGAGAGAGAGAGAGAGAGAGAGAGAAAGAGGGAGAGAGAGAGAGAGAGAGAGGTCTTCCATCTGCTGGTTCACTCCTCAACTGGCCACATTGGCTGGAACTGCGCCAAACCAAAGCCAGGAGCCAGGAGCTTCTTCCAGTTCTCCCATGTGGGTGCAGGGGTCCAGCCGCTTGGGCCATCTTCTACTGCTTTCTCAGGCCACAGCAGGGAGCAGGAACAAGTGTTTCAGCCTTGGCACCCACATAGGAGACCTGAAAGACATTCCATCTCCCGGGCCTGGTGCTGTGGCACAGAGGGTTAAAGCCCTGGCCTGAAGCGCCAGCATCCCATATGGGCGGTGGTTCTAGTCCCGGCTGATCCTCTTCTGATCCAGCTCTTTGCTATGTCCTGGTATAGCAGTGGAAAATGGCCCAAATGTTTGGGCCCCTGCACCAACATGGGAAACTTGGTAGAAGCTCCTGGCTGCTGGCTTTGGATCGGCATAGCTCTGGCTATGCAGCAACCTGGGGAGTGAACCAGCATATAGAAGACTTCTTTTACTGCATGTCTCTCTGTAACTCTGTCGTTCAAATCAATAAAATAAATCTTAAAAAAAAAAAAAAATTTCCATCTCCCAGCTTTTGGCAGGCACAGTCTCAGCCGGTGTAGCCATTGGAGAAGAGAACCAGCAGATGAAAGAGAACTCTCTCTCCACTGTGTGTGTTTGTGTGTGTCTGTTAAAGCATGGGCTTTCATAAGCTAATAAATGTATTCAACTCTACATATAAAAAACTGTACATGTGAAATTTGTATCCTTTATAAAAAATTACCTGTATTTAAAATATTTTTCCTTGTAATATCTATAATGTTTTCTCTTTTGCTCTATGAATCTCAAATAATGCTCTAGCTTCCATACTCAGAAAGAATAACTGTTTTACTTTAGAACAGTAGGGTCATGGTCATGTCTGTGCTGCTGCCACCAAGGAGGAGGAAAGGAGGGAGCCTCAGAGGAGTCAGCCTGGCCCCTGCCACCCGACCCTGCAGGACCTTCAAGCCTGGCTGCTCTGAGAATCACTCTCAGCAGATGGGGCCAGGAGGGGCAGCTGGGGCAGCCCAGCCTCACACTTCTGCTTTCCTGGGGGGTTTTTGTTAGGGCTTGTAACACTGTGGTATCAGCACTACTACTATAATAAGCACTTTGACAGTAGTAAGTGGCAGCATCGTCACACTCCAGGTCGCTGATGGTGAGAGTGTACTCTGTCCCAGATCCACTGCCTTTGAACCGCGATGGGACCCCAGATTCCAGATTGGATGCACCATAGATCAGGAGCTTGGGACGCTGCCCTGGTTTCTGCTGATACCAGGCTAAATTGCTGTAAATGTTCTGACTGGCCTGGCAATTGATGGTGACTGTGCCTCCCACAGCTGCAGACACGGAGGATGGAGTCTGGGTCATCACAAGGGCACATCTGGCACCTGAGAAGGGAAACAGAAACACAGAGACCACACTCATCCTCACGTTCTAAGAGGACGCTCCTGCAGAGACGGGCAGCCCTGGCAACACTGCCCGAGGCCGTTCCTGCTGCTGGCCTTCCTTACCTGGGAGCCAGAGCAGCAGGAGCCCCAGCAGCTGAGTGGGGGCCCTCATGTCCATGCTGGGTCCTGCCTGGCACTGCCTCCTGCATGGGGCAGGAGCAGCCTGCCCCTAAATGCCCAGAGAGGTGGGCGGTGCTCTGGGGACATGCAAATCAGTAGGGGCGGGACAGGGCTGTGCCCAGCTGAAGGGCCCAGGGCAGCTCAGAGCTCAGCCCAGGGGCTGTGTCTCCAGCTGCCCCAGCTCAGACCAGGGCTGCACAAGTTTACCTGCAGTGTGCATGTTTCTACCAGAGGACGTCACCTCCCAAAGTCACTGAGGGACATTTTCCAAAACTTTAAGTGAACTGGAGGCCAAGATGGCATAATATATTCATGGTTATGTTTGGATTCTGTAGGAGAAAGAAATTTCTAGGGAATATCAGTTACAAATTAAAGCTCAGATCATTGATTTTACCTTCTTGTCCTCTGATGGCCTCACGTTGTCACCTTTAGCAGACGGCTGCACCAGGGAGATGGTCTCTGAGAGACGAGACTTCTGTCCCACACTCACCTCTGTACTGACTCAGAATAAACATCCTCAGAACAAGCGGCCGCGAGAGACCAGGACTCAGAAGGAGAACGCAGGTGCTTAGATGAGAGATCACACATGTGCGGCTCCCCACCTGCAGCCAGAGTTCTGAGTCAAGGATACAACAGGAAGAGATAAGTGCAAGTTTCAAGGAGTCACCATAGGTCTGAGGAACATCAAGCAAACTAACTTCCCTCTCTCCTCTGTCCTAAAACCTTCACTTTATTCTTAAGAAAAGCTAGAGAGGAGGATAGACTGGCATCATGGCACAGTGGACTAAGCTGCCACTTGCAATGCCAGCAGCCTATGTCAGAGTCAGGTTAGAATCCCCACTGTTCCACTTCTGATCCCATTTCCTGCAAATGCACACCCTGGGAGGCACCAGAAAATGGCCCAAGTTCTTGGATTCCTGCCCCACAGGGGAGACCAGGGGCAGTTCTGGCTCTGGGCTTCTGCTTGGCCAGGAACTCACTGTTACAGCCATTTGTGGAGAGACCAGATTATAGAACTTCCCTACTTTCCCTCCCGTCTCCTCCCCTCCCTTGCCCTCCCCTCCCCTCCCCTTCTCTTCTCTTCTCTTCTCTTCTCTTCTCTTCTCTTCTCTTCTCTTCTCTTCTCTTCTCTTCTCTTCTCTCCTCTCCTCTCCTCTCCTCTCCTCTCCTCTCCTCTTCCTCTCCTCTCTCCCTCCTAATCTTTCTCTGTCTTTACCTCCCTCCCATGCTCAGGTTTCAAGTAAATAAATAAATATTTTGGAAAAGTAGAGAATGGTAACATTACAGAAAATTAACATACTAGAAATAACTGTTGACACGATAAAAGACACTCTTAAAACTGGGCTCCACTTTTTGTTATCTCCAGTGTCAGAGCACTGACTCTTACCACTGACCTGTGTGTTGCCTGGTTTCGTGCTACATGAACATGATAAATTTTAAACACTTTTTCCTCCATTAAAGGACAATTTGGCTTTCACCATTAATGAGACTCCAATTAGTTTGTTTTTCCAGGAAACACAAGTGTTGAACTGCCTACTTTATTCCCTCTGCCTCTGCCTCTGCCCCTGCCTAGGCTGAGACAGGGGGTTGCACTAAGTGGACTTGTATACCCACTGCTCACCTGTCCTGAGCAATATCATTGCTCCAAGGGAGGCCTCTCACATGGAGCAGAGTGGGAGTGAAGGAAGCAGGCACACAGGTTAAGATTGATTAGGTTTGTGAGCTGGAAGACCACACCTTCACCACGCCCCTGTGTGACCTCATGCCCCTACCTGGCCACACCTGAGTGCCCACTGGCCAATCAGGTGAATTAACCACTCCCCTTTGGAAGTGGATTAAAAGCCTGAGACAAGGTGTGTCTGGCCTTTTTCCCTCCCTTCTTTCTCTGGCTTCTTGCCAGTAGGGGGCTGGCTGCAGCCCTGTGCCTCCATGGCATGTGGCCTTTGGGCCATCTGCCCCATGGCGCTGGTCCTAGATGCTCCTCCACATGGCTGGTTCCTGGTACTTGGTGTGAACCCAGCTCTACCTCTCTCCTTTAGACGGGGCCCTCATCTCCTATGCATCTTTCTCACTGAATAAAAGTTTAAAATGTACCATGCTGCCTCACTCATTTTTGCTTGTATTCAGAATTCTTCTCTGAATACTAGGCAAGAACCCACATGGGCTTATTAATATGGGGAACTTATTAATAAGCACATGGTGATATCTTATGGCACCCTAAATTATATCTAGGGGGGGTCAAATTCCAATATCAGGAGCAGAGGTAGAACATTATTGGTTTGAATGTTATCAGCCCTCACACTACAATGGAAGATCTATGAGATAAAGGGCTCTGTTCGAGTTTCCCATTTAATCTACGTCTACAAAGATTGTGAATCCTTTAGTTGTGTGCCATTGCATGCAAACAATGAAGTTACTATTGGTTCAGTTCCATGAGAATTCTCTATTTGATTTCAGATTAAATGAAGAACTGCTCTATCAGGGATTGAAAGCTGACGCGATTCCACCTGTGACCCCCAGGGGGAGCCAGTGCACCTCAGGTCTGGTAATGACAGAGGGATAGGGGGAATTCTGTATATATGGAAGGCTGAGCTAGTGTTTATAAAGTACATTGAAAGTATGTCATTTCAAAAGTTAAAATAGGGGCCAGCACTGTGACGCAGTGATTAAAGCTCTGGCCTGAAGCACCGGCATCCCATGTGGGCAATGGTTTGAGTTCCGGCTGCTCCACTTCCAATCCAGCTCCTTGCAATGACCTGAGAAAGCAGTAGAAGATGGCCCAAGTCCTTGGGCCCCTACACCCGGGTGGGAGGCCCAGAAGAACCTCCTGGCTCCTGGTATCTGATTGGTGCCATTGTGGCCAACTGGGGAGTGAACCTCACTCGCGCTCTCTCTCTCTCTCTCTCTGCCTCTCCTCCCATGTGTAATTCTGACTTTCAAATAAATAAATAAATCCTTTTTAAAAATAACATAAATAAAAATTAAAAAAGGAAGAGCACTGAGGGTGGGAGTGAGGCAGGGTGGAGCATATGGTGAACTATCATGATGCTCTTAAAACATGCACACGACAGGGCAGCTCTGTGGTGCAGTGGGTAAAGCCACCCCTGCAATGCCAGCATCCCACATGGGCACCGGTTGGAATCCTGGCTGCTCCACTTCAAATCCTGTTCCAACATATGAATGTCCTGGAAAATCAGCTGAAGATGTCCCAAGTGATTGGGCTCTGAAACCCACATGGGAGACCTGGCCATTGCAGCCATTTGTAGAGTGTAAGAGCATTTGGAAGAAAACTCTCTCTCTCTCTCTCTCTTTCTCGGTATTTGTGTGTGTGTGTGTGTATCATTGATTTACATATAAGCAAATAAATCTTTTTTTAAAAAATGTAGATATTGAAATATGAAATTGTCTTTTTTTGTTGTTTGAGAAATTTATTAGTATTTTAGTAAAAGCATTCATTGTATTCATGTCTCTCCCATCTTGACCTAAGGTTAAGTATTTCCATTGGATCAAGAAATCAGTGTGTAGGAGAGGGATGTTATTTTAAGAAGTTAAATGGACAAAATTCAGATACTTTGCCTGCATTTAATTAAGTTAAATTCATGTATCTTGGTATGATAAAACCATGGAAGAGCTAACAGTTCTATATGCATTTCCAGTGTTTCACTGGGGCTTACTCTAGACTTAGAGGTCAGTGCACGACGCGTTAGGAACACCCACAGGCTGCTTCTCTGGAGCTATCACCTAGAGAAGAGCTCAAGGAGTGGTGACCCCAGTCAGAGTCTGGAGCTGCCTCCACGTTCAACATCCCAGGAGTTTTCGCGAAATCCTTTTTTTTTTTTTTTTTTTTTTTTTTTTTTTTTTTTTTTGCTGAGACCTATATTTTGAAATGAGTTTAACCATCACATTAAAAAAAGAGGTCATATTTGACCGGCACCGCGGCTCAATAGGCTAATCCTCCGCCTTGCAGCGCCGGCATACCGGGTTCTAGTCCCGGTCGGGGTGCCGGATTCTGTCCCGGTTGCCTCTCTTCCAGGCCAGCTCTCTGCTGTGGCCAGGGAGTACAGTGGAGGATGGCCCAAGTGCTTGGGCCCCGCACCCCATGGGGGACCAGGATAAGCACCTGGCTCCTGCCATCAGATCAGCGCCAGCGCACCGGCCGTGGCAGCCATTGGAGGGTGAACCAACGGCAAAGGAAGACCTTCCTCTCTGTCTCTCTCTCTCACTGTCCACTCTGCCTGTCAAAAAAAAAAAAAAAAAATTCGATAGAGTCTATGTGGTGAGAACTCCGTACAATATGTTTGCAGATGCGTTTTCTCTATATATCAGTGCCTAAAGTGTGCCTTGGAGAGGACACTGGTCAGTATGTATGCTCTTAAATTAAATGATATAACTGTGCTAATAAGATGACCTGGAGGGGGCCAGTGCTGTGATGCAGTGGGTAAAGCCACTGCCTGCAATGCCTGCATTCGATATGGGCACCAGTTCGACATGGCTGCTCCACTTCCCATCCAGCTCTCTGCTATGGCCTGGGAAAGCAGTAGAAGATGGCCTGAGTCCTTGGACCTCTGCACCCCCATGGGAGACCTGAAAGAAGCTCCTGGCTCCTGGCCTCAGATTGGTGCAGCTCCATCCATTGTGGCCCATTGGGGAGTAAACCAGGGGATGGAAGACCTCTCTCTCTCTCTCTCTCTCTCTCTTTTTCTCTCTCTCTCTCTGCCTCTCCTTCTCTCTGTGCACCTCTGATTTTAAAGTAAATAAATACATCTTAAAAAAATAAGTTGGGGCCGGCACAATGGTTCACTAGGTTAATCCTCCACCTGCGGCGCCAGCATCCCATATAGGGACCGAGTTCTAGTCCCGGTTGCTCCTCTTCAAGTCCGGCTCTCTGCTGTGGCCCAGGAGGGCAGTGGAGGATGGCCCAAGTGCTTTTGCGCCTGCACCTGCATGGGAGACCTGGAAGAAGCGCCTGGCTCCTGGCTTCGGATTGGCACACTGCCAGCCGTAGCGGCCATTTGGGGAGTGAACCAACAGAAGGAAGACCTTTCTCTCTGTCTCTCCCTCTCACTTCTATAACTCTAACTGTCAAATAAAAAAAAAGCCAATGTAGTGTGTTTAATCCAAATATGATTACAACTTAGTAACTTAAATGTGCAAAGTTACAGACAGTGAATCTTCCATTTTCCATCTTTATACGTTGTTAATTTTTTGGTGTTTATATCATTTAAAAATTTTTTAAAATAGCCAAATACTTTCAGCAATATGTACATAGACATTTTTGGTGGTGGTTTCTATTTTAAAAGAATCAACTTCCTTCTGATTTGCCTCAAGTTCCGGTAGAAATGCCTACAAGAACTAGCTACGAAACAAAAACCAAGAGAAGCACATTGGAAATACTGATTCACTTGGTAGCAAACGGTTGTCTTGGAAGACAAATTAAGGAAGACAAGACCCCTTAAGGGAAGTAGGCTATTTCAAATACTCCATAGTTTACCTAAAATTTTGTTTTTTTAAAAGAGCTAAGCTGTGGTATCCACTGACAGCAATACAACACTGAGTTTATGGTGACTTCAAACCCAACAAATGCCCATATAGAAAAGGCTGTATTTCATTTTATCTCAATTTAGATTCAGTCAATAGTAACTCTTTTTCTCAGTACAATACCCCCTTCTCTGTAGAAAGCTGCTCTGGTTGGCTGTCAGTCCAGGGAAGGAGGGAGTTAGGAGAGTTAACTACTCACAGCTCTAAAGAGACAATAAAGTTGCGCTTCCCTCTGGATGTGCTAACAGTAATGTCTAAAGATCTGCAATTCTTTAACAGGTGCCATTCTGACTTCTATATTATCTCTTACCTTTGCAAACTGATCACACAAAGCTACAAACTCAGCAAATATCTGAAATCTGTGTATAGACAAAAATGACCTCGAATTTCAAGCTCTCATTTGTTAGTGTTGTAGTGTCCAAATTTCCCAATCAATGCACAAGGCACAGTCGAAGATGCAAACGAAGAGGTTTATTTGTTACCAGCCGTCTGGGACCCCCAATCCGCACACAGCCTTCGGCAGTGCACAGGCAAAAGGCCCTGTCGTTTGCATAAAAGAGGTTTTTGTAGCCTCACACTTACAAGGGTGCACATCATCTCACATAGGTTACCTTCTTATTCTCTATATGGCAAGGTATTGGGAACTAACATGTCCATTGGTTCATACATTATGTGGTGGGAACGCCACACAAAGGAGATGGCACAGGGAGGAACTGGCGGGAAGCATTGGGCCATAAATCCCAGAGGAGCTTACTTTCTTTGTTCTCAAGGACCCGGCCTGCCTCCTTCCCAGTCCAGAATGAGGCCTGTCATGGCCTTACAGCTGTCAAGCAAGCAAGCCAGAGTGAGAAACCAGCATTTAGCAAGCTAGGGACTCCAACTCCTACAGTGTAACACTCAATCTTAAAAAAAATTAAAAAGTGGTTCCAAAGACAGCCTTATATTGTAGAATCAGAATCCAAATGCAGTGAGTGTGGCTAAAAGCCTATTGCAGATCTCTTGCTTCTGCACATATTAGCTTTGCTTGCTAACGGCTAAGGGTGCATCTTATGCAACTATGTGGGCCCAAATTCCCAGGAACTAGGTTGACTGAAATGTGTCCCTCACTGTTATCTTACAACCATATCTTGGGTCTGTTCCTGAGTTTGTTATTGATAACTGTTATCTTACAACCATATTCTGGTTATCCTTTTTATTGTTCACTGCATTCCAGGGGTCCGGTTTGAAATTGTGAGCCCTGGTGGACAGAATACTATAAAAAGCTGTGTAAGCCGCTGGTGGGGGCCGCACTCTGGTAAGGAGTGTTGGTCCCAATTAGTGGCCGGTCCTGATCGGTTACCTTGCCTCTCATGTGTCTCTCAGTTGCTTCTCATTTTCAATAAAATTCCTGTGTGACTGTCACTGGTATTGTAATACTCTATTTCAGCTGACGAGCTGGTACAACAATACCATTCTTTCAAAAGGGAAATTGTTCCCTTTTGACACCCTTTAAAAAATATGAAAAAGAAGAAAACAAAACAGCTTCAGAGACTGCCTTATACCATTCTTCAAAAAGGGAACCTGTTCCTTTCAACTTGACGCCCACCCCACACCCAACCCCAGTTACAAAACGCGTCATTCAGTTGTCTTGGTCACGGCCATTTCCAGGATGAGGTTTGATATCTGGCTCCCAGAGCCTCTGCTCCTCAGAAAACCCGTGCTTTCCCTCCTGCAGGGATGTGTTGGCTGATGCTGGCGAATCCTTCCAGTACTCCTTATCCTCACCTTGGCTCCTGGAGGCCTCTGCTCCGGTTCCCCATCTTCATCTCCATTACAAGCCCTGCTACTGAGAGGGCGTTTGCAGCCAGAGGTGCAGCAGTCTCTGCAGCTTATTGACCCAGCTGGCACATGTGGCTGATGCTGTCTTGGACGTCTGCCCACCTGTGGCCAATGCAGACCTGCAGATCTCTGTAGGCTTGTTGGGAGGGCTCAGCGTCCTCTCAGCTGATGGCTTCCCAGTGCTGCGCCTGGAACTTCCCCCTCTGTAACTCCAGCAGTTCCAGCTCACTTTGGCTCTCGGGCTTCTCCTCTCCCACCTACTTGTCTGCCATTTTCACTGCCCTCACCTCCAAATTAGTTGTCGCATAAACAGCTTTAAAAGCAATTTGAATTTTTTTAAGCACAAAGAGACAGCCCTACAGACAGTGACAAGAGGGATTGACCAGTGTGCGGGGCCTCGTGCTCCGAGATGGGTTTGTGCAGAGAAACCACAGAGGGCAGCTGTGGGTGACACGAGGCTGCTTCGCTTGTCCCAGAGGAGCGGGGTCCACACAGAGATCAGAGACTCTGAGAGACAGCGGTGTGCATGCACCGTCCTTATTCTACCCAGCAGCACTCACACCTTCTGTGTACTGATGCCACATTCACAAGCGGTCTTCAAAAGACAGGAAAAATCCGTATTATGAAAAATTATGCATGGTTTCAACATTTCTTGCAGAAAAACAAGCTTCTCTCCTCATTCTCTCCATGCACTTTCTGAAGTATCCAGGAGGTTGAATTAAGTATCTAAATTAACTGCTCACAATCCCCTGGATTCTGTGACAAGGCATCTAGGGTTACAAATTGTAGCTGATGAGTAAGGGTCAGTTGAGGGGAAGGCACTATGGTGAAGTTCATTAATCCTCTGCCTACAGGACCGGCATCCCATCTGGACACTGATTTGTACCCTGGCTGCTCTTCTTCCATTCCAGCTCTCTGCTATGATCTGAGAAAGCAGTGGAAGAGGGCCCAAGCACTTGGGTCCCTTCACCTACATGGGAGACAAAGAAGAAACACCTGGCTCCTGGCTTCGGATCAGTCAGGCATTGGCCATTGGGAACATTAGGGAGCTGATCCAGCAGATGGAAAACTTTATTATCTCTGTCTATCCCTCTCTCTGTCTGTAACTCTCCCTCTCAAATAACTAGAAGAAAGAAAGAAAGAAAGAAAGAAAGAAAGAAAGAAAGAAAGAAAGAAAGAAAGAAAGAAAGAAAGAAAGAAAGAAAGAAAGAAAGAAAGAAAGAAAGAAAGAAAGAAAGAAAGAGAAAGAGAGAAAGAGAGAAAGAGAGAAAGAGAGAAAGAGAGAAAGAGAGAGAGAAAGAAAGAAAGAAAGAAAGAAAGAAAGAAAGAAAGAAAGAAAGAGAGAAAGAGAGAGAAAGAGAGAGAAAGAGAGAGAAAGAGAGAGAGAAAATACTATGGAAGACAAAGCAAAGGAAGCCACAGAGCCATGCATCTCTTCATGGATCCTGTGACATGGTGGATGAAACCAAACCAATGTGTCCTTAGAATACAGAACTAGCTCCTGGGTAAGAAAAGAGGAAGGAGCAGAGACCCTGGGAGATGTAAGTTTTATCCAACTGAAGGCTGCCGGCCACTCCTACAGGGAGCTGACTACGAGTCAGGGAGAGAGCTCTGCACATCTGGAGTGCAGCTGCCTGGGAGATCTTCACTGTGGAGGCTCCAAGAAGCTGATGAATTCACGACTCCGAAACTCTCGGGGGCTTTGTTGTAGGGACAGCAATTGTCCTGTCTCAGTTAAACTGTGCAAACACATGTAAATGTGTGCAATCACTTACTCATTTGACAAATATTTCCTGTCTACTACTATACACCAAGTTCCAGTCTCTAGGCACTGGGTCTGTGTTAATGAGCAAAGCAGAAGAATAGACATGCCCAAAATGAAGCTTACACAACACACTGAGCATCATCCAACTGGTTACAATGTAGTGGGGCGCATGGATTAAGACACAGAGAGATTTTGAACTCAAATCAAGAGTCTTTATGAGCAGGCTGGCAACGGCCCCGTTACAGAGCAAGTCCGGAGAAGACAGCCCTGAGTTGCGGCGGTGGGGGCTTTTCAAAGGCAGAACCCACTTTTTATGAGACATTTGAACCTGTGTGTGAGCTTGTGTGAGCAGAAAGCAGGTGTACAGAAGGGAGAAGCAGTTAGCTAATTAGCCAGGTTTTTTTTGTAACTTTGACGGCTCCTGAGCTATTCCAAGTCTGCAGCCGAGAGGAGACAGGAGAAACCACAGTCTAGTGGCCTTGGCCATTATCAAGCAAGCAGAGATACAGAAACTAGAAATGGGCCAGCTACAAACTAACATTGAAGTTTATGAGGAACAGGCCTTGCTCTAAAGCAACCAAGGAAAATAACCTACTGAACTTTGCGTCCCATCTCACAACAATAGGAACGAGCCTGGAGAACAGCCACTCTTTGCTAGGGCGCTCATCAAATTCTGAGTTCTAAAACCACACCGCATTTATCAAACTCTGCCAAGCGGCTGTGCTCCATGAAGTCCACTTAGAGGCGGCATTAAAATTCCCTGCCCCCTCCCACACACAGGTCAATGTCACTGCACCTCGGTCTAGATCTCCTCCAACTCTGTTGCTCCGAGATCTGCCCTATCAGCTCTAATTCTGTCTCAAGGGAGACAGTGGCAGAGATGGTAAGAGTGTAAGATGGGATGCAAATCATCTCCAACACAGAAGCCATCCGCAGCCTACTGCCTGCTCGCCAGGTCTGTCATCTAAGGAGCTGGGCAGGTTGGATGATTAAGGACTGTGATGGGGAGATGACGCAGAAGGACCTTGTGGGAGCGATACTATCACAGTGGTCCTGAAGTTGGGGGAGGGGCAGGATCCAAAGGCTGTGACAGGGAAACAGGCCGTGGAGTGAAAGGGGGAATGGGCCACAGAGCAGGAAATGTGGCCATCCTGACACTGGACAAACCTGGAATGGAATCCCATGCCCTGTGGTTTCCAGCACAACCCTGTTGCCTCCAGGGCTTCTTCCAGGAGAGCGCTGAGCTCCTGACCTCAAGAATACACCTGGAGCTGTCTGAGCCAAAGAGAATGGAACAATTCATTACAGCAACAATGCACCAAGCAAACACCAAGGAAGATAACGCCTTTCACCTCCTCCCTGGTCCTGCTCTGACATCCCAAAGTGTTCACTTTGCTCCCATTGGGTGTCTTGACAAGAGGCAAACAGCAGTTTATTGTGAGGGGAATTGGCACAGCATTCCTCTTAGATACAACTCTGCTGGGTGAAACACTTGGATGATCTCTCTTCAGTCTCGGTATGTGACGGTAGGGGGCTCCCAAGCAGGAACCTAAGAGAAGAAGAGCTTAGGATCTGTGTATCTGCTTCCATACCAGGGGTAGGGATTAGAACACGGTGACTGTGAGGGGCAGCACTGACCCAGGATGAGAAGGGACTGAGGAGATGAGGAAGGGGAGGAAACATGACTTCTCTTACCTTCCCAGAATCTGAAACAACGTCAACTGCGGTGTGAAATGCCTGTGAGAGAACTGTGTTTGGTGGCCAAACTGCAGAAGGAGCTGCATGACAGGTGTGGGTCAACATGGACTGAAGCAGGGGTGCAGTGAACGGTGCATCTCACACCATCCTGGTTGTGCCTCTGGTCCTGCTGTGGAAGCCAGGGCCTCCTCTATAGAGGGAATATTGCCACGTGGAGAGAAAACACAGAGAGATGTAGAGACCTGGGTTGGATCAAGATGGCATATTTGGGCACTTTTGCACTCAAGACAAACCATAAAATAGTTGACCACAAGACAATCAGAATTCTCATCTGTCAATCAGCTCATGCAGGCAGAGCCAGGAACAGTGGGGCGGGGGAGAACCCCTGTGAGTGCTGCAGGCAGAGAGAGCACCAGCACCCCCACTCCAGGGCTTCCTGCACAGGGCTGAGGACACGCGGGCAGCACCTGTGCCTTCTGCCCCAGAGCTGCTTGGCCTCTAGGAGAATCTGAGAGTCTCTGTGTCCACGATCTCCTTCTCTGACAGCCGTTCTCCCAGGACATGGAGGGCATGGAAGACTCCACTCACCCTGATTTAAACTATTTTTGCTTGCCATACATATAATATTTTCTCTTTTACTCTATGAATCTCAAATGACACTATACACTCAAAGACCCCAGTAAAATAATTGCTCTCCTTAATATATTAGAGCCATTACTGAGTCTGAGACTGCCACCAAGGAGGAGGAAAGGAGGGAACCTCAGAGGAGTCAGCCTGGCCCCTTCCACCCGACCCTGCAGGACCTTCAAGCCTGGCTGCTCTGAGAATCACTCTCAGCAGATGGGGCCCAGGAGGAGCAGCTGGGGCAGCCCAGCCTCACACTTCTGCTGTCCTGGGGGGTTTTTGTTAGGGCTTGGAACACTGTGGTATCAGCACTACTACTATAATAATAGCCTTGACAGTAGTAAGTGGCAGCATCGGCACACTGCACGCCGCTGATGGTGAGAGTGTACTCTGTCCCAGATCCACTGCCTTTGAACCTTGATGAGACCCCAGATGCCAGATTGGATGCATAATAGATCAGGAGCTTGGGACGCTGCCCTGGTTTCTGCTGATACCAGGCTAAGAGGTTGCTAATGCTCTGACTGGCCTGGCAATTGATGGTGACTGTGCCTCCCACAGCTGCCTCCACGGAGGCTGGAGTCTGGGTCATCACAAGGGCACATCTGGCACCTGAGAAGGGAAACAGAAACACAGAGACCACACTCATCCTCACGTTCTAAGAGGACTCTCCTGCAGAGACGGGCAGCCCTGGCCACACTGCCCGAAGCCGTTCCTGCTGCTGGCCTTCCTTACCTGGGAGCCAGAGCAGCAGGAGCCCCAGCAGCTGAGTGGGGGCCCTCGTGTCCATGCTGGGTCCTGCCTGGCACTGCCTCCTGCATGGGGTGGGAGCACCCTGCTCCTAAATGCCCAGAGAGGTGGGCGGTGCTCTGGGGACATGCAAATGAGCAGGGGCGGGGCAGGGCTGTGCCCAGCTGAAGGGCCCAGGGCAGCTCAGAACTCAACTCAGGGGCTGTGTCTCCACTGCCCCAGCTCAGACCTTAGTTGCACAAGTGTACCTGCAGTGAGTGTGCTTCTACTGGAAGATAACACATCCCAAAGACACTGAGGGACATTTGCCAACACTTTAAGTGGACTGAACGACTGATGGTATAATCTATTCACGGTTAGGTTGGGATCTGTAGGAGAAAGTCCTTTCTCTAGAGAATACCTGGTCACACCTTGGAAGGTGAAGTCAGTGTCTTTTCCCTTTTTGAGTGAGTGGCTGGGCTCTGATATCCTCCCAATGGCACTGTGTTCTCACGTGGGGTCCATTCTACAGCACACAGAGAACAGCTGACTGTAAGCTGAGCGAGCACACAGTGCCTCTGAGAGAGAATCTGTTGGGTAAGTATCTTGATGACCTCCTGTCAGTGTAGGTATGTGACATCCGCAGTGTTAGCTATCAAAGGACAAGAGTGGAGAGGAGGCTTCGCTTTGTTGATCTGTGTCCACACAGAGGGGAGAAATTTGTGTTGCAGGGACATGAGAGGTAGGACTGAGTGGAGGGATGAGAAGGGATGGAGGAGGAGAGGAAAGAGTCTGGGATGCAGAGGAGGCCCTGCCCCTCACTGACATGCAGTCCCCTGGGGTTGAGGAGGCTCTGAGAGAATGGCAGTCGGGAACACAGCTGCCACCCAGGAGGGACTGATGGCAGATTTGTGTCCCCGTGGAGTGAGGCAGAGACAGTGAGGAGCTGTGTGTCACCCCATCCTGGGCTATCTCCTGTGTTATTTATACTCTGGTCTCAGCCATTGGAATGAACTCGGCCATGTGGAATGAGTAGGTTCAAAATTATGGAGACCTGAACCCAAATCCCAGCACCCGCACCTGCTCACCATGGGACTACGGGTAATCCCCCTTGCCTGCTAAGATGCACAATCAGTTAGGAGAGTTCTCTCCAATCCCTCAGCACCTGCACACAGGTGCAGTGCCACCAGGTGTCCAATCAGACCCAGGTTGCACAGGTCTCCTACAGAGAATGTCTCTCTGGGGTCTCAGCAGAGAGAGGACCAGTGCGTGTAGAGGTCCACACTCTCCTCACGGCTCAGCCCAGCTTTGCTGCTGCTGCTCCACCTGTGACAGGGGCTGCAGGGCTTGCACAGCCCAGAACCTGGAGAAGCTGAGCAGCTCCTCAGTGTGGTCCTGGTGGACGTCACTGGGGCCAGGGCAGCTTCTGCTTTCTCTTATCCCCTAATGGCCTTGGTGTGACGTAAAAGAGCAATAGATAGAACAGACTTTGAGGGGAACAGCTGTACACGGATCCCTGCCACACACCGGGAGTCCAAGGTGGAGTTCTCGGCTCTGGGCTTGGCCTTGTGCAGCCCCATCTGGGGAAGGATGAGCACATGGGAGATCTCTCTCTCTCTCTCCCTCTCTCTCTCTCTCTCTCTCTCTCTGTCTTTGCCTCTCACTGATGCTCAGTCTTTTCAGTAAATGAATAAATATATCAAAAATGGAAAAGGTTAACACTTAAGAAAATTATCTTCACTAGAAATAAATATTAACCACAGGACAAGACACCCTTGCTAAACTGGGTTCCTCTTTTTTATCTGCAGTGTCTGGTAACTGATACTTCCACTGACCTGTGTGTTGGCTGGTTTCATGCCTCAGCAATTTGAGAAACTGAAAAATCTTCTTCCCCAATCAAAGGACAAAGTTTCCATCTGACCGTTACTCAGAGTACAATTTACTTTTTCAGGAAACACAAAAGTTGAACTGCCTGATCCTTTCCCTCTGCTTCTGCCCCAACACAGGAGGATGCACTAAGTGGACCAGGACACACAATGCCCACCTGCCCTGAGCAATGGCAGTGCTGCAGGGGAGGCCTCTCCCATGGCCCAGAGGGGGAGCAGGTGATATTTGTTTCTTATCTGCCCTGCCCGCTAAAATGAAAGATCTATGAGATGAAGGGCTCTGTTCGATTTTTTAGTTATTCGTTGCCTAGGAGATTGTGATACTGTTAGTTGTGAGCTACTGTGTGCAAACAATTAAGCTATTGTTCGTTCCAAAAGATGATAATTTTCTAGTTGATTTGGATTGAATGAAGAACTGCTCAAGCAGGGATTGAAAGCAGACGCGATTCCACCTCTAACCGCCAGGGGACACCAGTGCACCTCAGGTCTGGTAGTGACAGAGGGATTGGGAGAAGAGACTCACACCTTGACTAGACTCTTGAGGAACAGTGGTTTTGCTGCTACTCCGTGTTGAATTCTTTGTTTAGTGGAGGGTGAAACTGGTGATTATAAAGTGAAAGTATGTCAGAGTAGAACTTAAATGAAACAGAAGAGGAGAGGGTTGGGAGTGAGGCAGAAGGGAGGACAAGGTAGGAAGTGGCATTATGCTCTCACAACTGTGGATACCATGGGCAGGCCTTGTGCAGTGGGTGAAGCCGCCACATGCAGCGCCAGCATCCACATGGGCACCGGTGGAGTCCTGCTGCTGCACTTCCAAACGAGCTCCCTGTTAATGCCCTGGGAAAGCACCCTGGCACCCATGTAGGAGACCTGAAAGAAGTTCCATGTCCCAGCTCTGCCAGGCACAGCCTCAGCAGGTGCAGCCATTGAGGAGTGAACCAGCAGATGGACGAGAACTCTCTCTGTGTCACTAATGTTGTGGAGCACACTGATGAAAACACAGCGAGACCTTTGAAGTCAAATTAGGAGTCTTTATTAGCCAGCTGGCCACTGCCCTGTCACAGAGCAAGTCCAGAGAACACAGCCCCGAGTAGCAGTGCTGGGGGTTTAAAGGCAGAAACTACATTTGGTGGCCTTGACCATTATCAAGCAAGCAGACATACAGAAGCCAGAAATATGCCGGTTACAGCTGGAGGAGCAGCCTGATGTCTATAACTTGTTTCCCTCAGAGGAACAGTCCCTGCTCTGAAACCACCAAGATAACCTACAACCACTCGGGCAGGCTACGTCCCATGGGGAAACCTTAAACTTAAAGACACCCTGTCACACTGTGTGTGTGTGTGCATGTGTGTGTAAAGCGCAGGGTTTCAAAAAGCAAATAAATCTTTTTTAAAAAAGTGTGTATATAAAAAAAAAACAAAAACTGTATGTTTGAAATTGGTATCCTTTATAAAATTTTCTAATTACCAGTATTTAAAATATTTTTCCTTGTAATATCTATAAAGGTTTCTCTTTTCTCTGTGAATCTCAAATGATGCTCTAGATTAGAACACTCAGAAAGAATATTGCCCTGCTTAAAACAGTAGGGACATGGTCATGTCTGTGCTGCTGCTTCCAAGGAGGAGGAAGGAGGGAGCCTCAGAGGAGTCACCCTGGCCCCTTCCACCCGACCCTGCAGGACCTTCAAGCCTGGCTGTTCTGAGAATCACTCTCAGCAGATGGGGCCCAGGAGGAGCAGCTGGGGCAGCCAGCCTCACACTTCTGCTTTCCTGGGGGGGTTTTGTTAGGGCTTGGGACACTGTGGTACCAGCACTACCACTATAATAATAGCTTTGACAGTAGTAAGTGGCAGCATCGTCACACTGCACTCTGCTGATGGTAAGAGTGAACTGTGTCCCAGATCCACTGCCGCTGAACCGTGATGGGACCCCAGATGCCAGATTGGATGCACCATAGATCAGGAGCTTGGGAGGCTGCCCTGGTTTCCGCTAGTACCAGGCTAAGCTACTACCAATGCTCTGACTGTCCTGGCAGCAGGAAGTAGCTCTAAAGACAGATCACCATCCCTCTACCTCTCCTGGACTTTTGGGACTAATGTAATCTGATACAACTCTTGCTTTATAAAAAACAAAAGGGGAGAAAATTAGCTATATGGCAAAATGACGCAGTCTATGGCACAATCTACACCCTGACATCATCCTAGGCTGTAGCCTCCCCCCTACCCCATTACTGGAAGCAAGGTGGTCACATGGTCCAACCACCGGTGTCAGCCACACCCCCATCCTAATGGGAATTCTTGCTCCTACTTCCCTAACTGACCCCTGGCAAAGTTTAAAAGGACCTGTTCCTGACGCATCTCTTTCTCTCCATCTCCTGATCTCTGTCTCTGTCTGTCTCGCTCTCTGTCTCTTCACTCCCTTTTCCTTCTTCACTCTACCCTCTCATCTGTGGGGTTTCCCCCAATAAACTCTCTCCCATCTGCAGACAGAGTTCTGAGTCAAGGACGCAAGAGGAAACAATGAGTGAAACTTTCAAGATGTCACCATAGGTCTGAGGAACATCAAGAAAATAACTTCCCTCTCCCCTCTTCCTGAAACCTTCACTGTATTTCTAAGAAAAGCTAGGGAGGAGGGTAGACTGGCATCATGGCACAGTGGATAAGGCTGTCATGTGCAATGCCAGCAGCCCACATCAGAGACTGGTTTCAATCCCGACTGCTCCACTTCTGATCCTATTTCCTGCTAATGTACATTCAACTGGGCTCCATTTTTTTTTCTCTCCAGTGTCTGGGCACTGATTGCCTCTGACCTGTGTGCTCACTGACGTCATGCTACAGGGACAGGAGAATATTTAAAAGCTTTTGTCAGGACAGTTTGTCTACCCGATCATCACCGAGAGTACAATGAGTTTATTTTTCAGGAAACACAGATGTGGAGTTGCCCGATCCATTCCCTCTCCTCTGCCTCTGCCTCTGCCCCTGTCTAGGTGGAGACAGAAGGAGGCACACGTGCACCTGCACACCCACAGCCCCATTGTCCTGAGCACTGGCCCTGCTCCATGGGAGGCACATCACACCGAGCACAGTGGGAGCACAGTTGGAACGTCATAGGTTTGTTTCTCATCTTCTTAGCCCACTAAATGAAAGATCTATGATATACAGGTCTTTGTTCGACTTGTTCAAATTGTTCCATGCATAAGAGATTATGATACTATTCCTTGTGTGCCATTATGTACCAACAATGAAGCTGCTATGGTGCAATTCGATGAGAATGTTCTATTTGATTTTGGATTAAATGAAGAATTATTGCAGCACAGATTGAAAACTGACACGATTGCACATGTGACCCCCATTTATTTTCTTAAATGTAATATTTCCCATTTTTCAAAATACTTATTTAGTTATTTACTTGAAAGACTGAGCATTGGTGAGAGGCAAAGTGAGAGAGACTAAGAGAGAGAGAAAGAGAAAGAGAGGGAGAATCCTCCATATGCTGGTAGTTTCCCGGATGACCCTGCCAGCTGAGGCAGGGTCAGGCCACAGTCCAGAGCACAGGACTCCATGTAGGACTCCCAGTGTGTGGCAGGATCCAAGCACAGTCATTTTTATAAATCATAGCCATCGCCATGTTTTCAATTCATGGCTCTTTTATGTCACACCAAGGCCATTAAGGAATACAAGACAGGGGAAGCCTCCCTGCACCTCAGTGACGTCCACCAGAACCACACTGAGGAGCTGCTCAGCTTCTCCAGGTTCTGGGCTGTGCAAGCCCTGCAGCCCCTGTCACAGGTGGAGCAGCAGCAGCAAAGCCGGGCTGAGCCGTGAGGAGAGCGTGGACCTCTACCCACACTGGTCCTCTCTCTGCTGAGACCCCAGAGAGACATTCTCTGTAGGAGACCTGTGCAACCTGGGTCTGCTGTGGACACCTGGTGGCACTGCACCTGTGTGCAGGTGCTGAGGGGTTGGATAGAATTCTATCTGACTGCATCTCAGCAGGCAGGGAGGGTTACCCAAAGTTGAATGATGAGCAAGTGAGGTTGCTAATTCTAGGATGTTACCACACACTCTCCAGAAAAATGGACTTTCTCCTACAGATGCCAACATAACCATGAATACATTACACCATCTTGGCCTCCAGTTCACTTAAAGTGTTGACAAATGTCCCTCAGGGACTTTTGGGTTTGACATTTGCTAGTAGAAACACGTGCACTGCAGGTAAACTTGTGCAGCCCTGGTCTGAGCTGGGGCAGTGGAGACACAGCCCCTGGGCTGAGTTCTGAGCTGCCCTGGGCCCTTCAGCTGGGCACAGCCCTGCCCCGCCCCTGCTCATTTGCATGTCCCCAGAGCACCGCCCACCTCTCTGGGCATTTAGGAGCAGGCTGCTCCCGCCCCATGCAGGAGGCAGTGCCAGGCAGGACCCAGCATGGACACGAGGGCCCCCACTCAGCTGCTGGGGCTCCTGCTGCTCTGGCTCCCAGGTAAGGAAGGCCAGCAGCAGGAACGGCCTCGGGCAGTGTGACCAGGGCTGCCCGTCTCTGCAGGAGCGTCCTCTTAGAACGTGAGGATGAGTGTGGTCTCTGTGTTTCTGTTTCCCTCCTCAGGTGCCAGGTGTGCATTCGAGATGACCCAGACTCCATCCTCCGTGTCTGAACCTGTGGGAGGCACAGTCACCATCAAGTGCCAGGCCAGTCAGAGCATTTACAGCTACTTATCCTGGTATCAGCAGAAACCAGGGCAGCCTCCCAAGCTCCTGATCTATGAAGCATCCAAACTGGCCTCTGGGGTCCCATCGCGGTTCAGCGGCAGTGGATCTGGGACAGAGTTCACTCTCACCATCAGCGACCTGGAGTGTGCCGATGCTGCCACTTACTACTGTCAAGGCATATTAGTTAGTACCACAGTGTTCCAAGACCTAACAAAATCCCCCCAGGAAAGCAGAAGTGTGAGGCTGGGCTGCCCCCGCTGCTTGTCCTGGGCCCCATCTGCTGAGAGTGATTCTCAGAGCAGCCATGCTTGAAGGTCCTGCAGGGTCGGGTGGAAGGGGCCAGGCTGACTCCTCTGAGGCTCCCTCTTGCAGCTGTAGTACTGACACGACCATGACCCTACTTGCTTTAGAGAAAAGCAATTACTCTTTACAAGTATTTAGGCTGGAGCATCAGTTGGGATTCTCTGCGCAAAAGAGAAAACAAGATATTGCAAGTAAAAAAAAAAATTATTTGATGGATAGAGTTAGACATTGAGAGAGAGAGAGAGAGAGAGAAAGGTCTTCCTTCCACTGGTTCACCTCCCAAATGGCTTGGAACACTATGGTATCACCATTACTATAACTATAAGTCTGCTGACAGTAGTAAGTGGCAGCATCGTCACACTGCACGCCACTGATGGTGAGAGTGAACTCTGTCCCAGATCCACTGCCGCTGAACCGCGATGGGACCCCAGATGCCAGAGTGGATGCATAATAGATCAGGAGCTTGGGACGCTGCCCTGGTTTCTGCTGATACCAGGCTAAGCTACTACCAATGCTCTGACTGGCCTGGCACTTGATGGTGACTGTGCCTCCCACAGCTGCAGACACGGAGGATGGAGTCTGGGTCATCACGACGTCGGCACATCTGGCACCTGAGGAGGGAAACAGAAACACAGAGACCACACTCATCCTCACGTTCTAAGAGGACGCTCCTGCAGAGACGGGCAGCCCTGGCCACACTGCCCGAAGCCGTTCCTGCTGCTGGCCTTCCTTACCTGGGAGCCAGAGCAGCAGGAGCCCCAGCAGCTGAGTGGGGGCCCTCGTGTCCATGCTGGGTCCTGCCTGGCACTGCCTCCTGCATGGGGTGGGAGCAGCCTGCTCCTAAATGCCCAGAGAGGTGGGCGGTGCTCTGGGGACATGCAAATGAGCAGGGGCGGGGCAGGGCTGTGCCCAGCTGAAGGGCCCAGGGCAGCTCAGAACTCAGCCCAGGGGCTGTGTCTCCACTGCCCCAGCTCAGACCAGGGCTGCACACGTTTACCTGCTGTGCACATGTTTCTACCAGGAGACGCAACATCCTAAAGTCACTGAGGGACAATTGCAAAAACGTTTGGTGAACTGAACGACCTGCTGGTGTAATGTATTCATGGTTATGTTGCGATTCTTCAGGAGAAAGTCCATTTTCTAGGGAATACTTAGTTACACCTTAAAACTGAGGTCATTGTCATTTCTTGCTTTTCCTCTGATGCCCTCACATTGTCCCCTCATGGCAGACCACTGCACCAGGGAGATGGTCTCTGAGAGATGAGACTTCTGCCCACACTCACCTCTGTACTGACTCAGAGTAAACATCCTCAGAACAAGCGACTGCCAAAGAGAGACCAGGACTCAGAAGGAGAAGGCAGGTGCTTAGATGAGAGATCACACATGTGGGCTCTCCCACCTGCAACCAGAGTTCTGAGTCAAGGATGCAGGAGGAAGCCAGAAGTGCGAGCTTCAAGGAGTCACCAGAGGTCTGAGAAGCACTTCCTCCCTCCCCTGTCCAGAAATGTCCACACTTTCTTAAGAAATCCAGAGAAGGGGGCGGAGCTTTGGCACAGAGTGTTAATGCACTTGCCTGATGCGCTGGCTTCCCATATAGGCACTGTTTCTAGTCCCGCCTGCTCCTCTTCTGATCCAGCACTCCTCTATGGCTGGGGATAGCAGTAGAAGATGGCCCAAGACCTTGGGCATTACACCCATTGGGAGATCCGGAAAAGCTCCTGGCTCCTGGCTTCAGATCAGCACAGCTCTGAGGATTGCAGCCACTTGGAGAGTGAACCAGAGGATGGGAGACCTCTCTCTTTCTCTGCCTCTCACTGTAAATTTGTCTTTAGAAAGAAAGAAAGAAAGAAAGAAAGAAAGAAAGAAAGAAAGAAAGAGAGAGAGAGAGAGAGAGAGAGAGAGAGAGAGAGAGAAGAAAGAAAGAAAGAAAGAAAGAAAGAAAGAAAGAAAGAAAGAAAGAAAGAAAGAAAGAAAGAAAGAAAGAAATCCGGAGAGGAGGGAAGGCTGGCATCATGGCACAGTGGGTAAGGCTGCCACTTGCAATGCCAGCAGCCTATACCAGAGACTGGTTTGAATCCCCACTGCTCCACTTCTGATCCCATTTCCTGCTAATGCACACCCTGGGAGGCAGCAGGAAATGCCCTAAGTTCGTGGATTCCTGCCCCACAGGGGAGACCAGGGGTAGTTCTGGCTCTGGGGTCTGCTTGGCCAAGTCCTCACTGTTACAGCCATTTGTGGAGAGACCACTTACAGACACCCCCGCATCATTGCCTCTCTCCAATGCTCAGACTTGCAAGTGAATAAATAAATATTTTGAAAAATGTAAAATGTTAACTTTTACGGAAATTATCTAAATTATATTTATTAGAAATAAGTATTCACCACAGTACAAAACAACCTGCTAAAACTGGGCTCTTTTTTTAAGATTTATTTCATTTATTTGAAAGAGTTACAGAGAAAGGTAGAGACAGAGAGAGGTCTTCCATCTGCTGGTTCACTCCCTAAATGGCCGCAACAGCGGTGCTGCGTGGATCCGAAACCAAGAGCCAGGAGATTTTCTGGGTCTCACACTTGGTGCAGGGGCCCAGAGACTTGGGCCATCTTCTATTGCTATCCTAGGCCATAGCAGAACGGCATCAAAAGAGGAGCAGCTGAGACTTGAACCGGCACCCTATGGGATGCCAGAGCTTCAGGCCATGGCTTTAACCTGCTGTGCCGCAGTGCCGTGGGCTCCATTATTTTCACATCCAGTGTCTGGGCACTGATTCTTCCACTGACCTCTGTGTTGGCTGGTTTCATGCCTCACCAATTTGAGAAATTTAAGAAGCTTTTTCCTCAATCGAAGAACTATTTGGCCATCTGACCATTACTGAGACTACAATTAGTGTAATCTTTTCAGGAGACACAGTGTGAAACTGCCCAGTTCATTCCCTCTGCCCCTACCTCTGCTTCTGCCTGAGACAGGAGGATGCACTAGGTGCACCAGGACACCCACTGTCCATGTGCCCCCAGCAATGGCAGTGTCCAGGGAGGATCTCACTTGAAGCATAGTGGAAGAAGGTATAAAACATATGTTTGCTTGTTTGCCCTGATCACTGAAAAAAGATCTATGGGTTAAAGAGCTCTGTTGGATTTATTGTCCTTTTTTCTAAATCTAGAAAAGATTGTGATACTGTCAGTTTTGTAACATGGTGTACAAACAATGAAGCCACTATTGTTTCATTTCCATGAGAATTGTCTAGCTGATTTTGCATTGAACGAAAAACTGCCCTATCAGGGATTGAAAGCTGATGCCATTCCATCATGGAACCACCAGGGGCGCCAGTGCACCTCAGGTCTGCTAGTGACAGAGGGCTTGGGAGGACTGAGGCTCTCAGCCTTGTCTAGACTCTGCAGGAACAGTGGTTTTTCTGCTCACTCCTCGTTGAATTCTTTGTTTAGTGGAAGGCTGAGCTAGTGTTTTTAAAGTACATCGAAAGTATGTCGCAAAACTTAATTCAAAAAATTTAAAAAAAAAGAGCAGTAGGGTGGGAGTGAGGAAGGAAGGAGAGCATGGTGCAAAGTATCATGAATTCTCAAAATGTGTATATGACAGGCAGCACTGTGGTGTAGTGGATAAAGCCACCCCTGCACTGCCAGCATCCCATATGTGCACCCGTTGGGGTCCTGGCTTCTCCACTTCCAATCCAGCTCCATACTAACAGCCTGGGAAATCAGCTGAAGATGTCCCAAGTCCTTGGGGCCCTGCACCCTTGTGGGAGACCAGGAAGAAGCTCCTGGATCCAGGCTTTGGATGGGGCAGATCCCCCAGTCGCAACCATCGGGGAGTGAACCAGCAGATGGAAGACCTCTCTCATGCTCTCTCTAACTCTGCCTCTCTGTGACTCTTAACTTTCAAATAAATAAATGAATCTTTTTAAATAAAATGGACAAATAATGGATACTTTGCCTCTGTTAAAGTAAGTAAACTCATGTAACTTGATTAATAAATCCATGGAAGAGCTAACAGTTCTATATGCATTTCCATGTCTCACTGGGGCTTACTCTAGACTTAGAGGTAAGTGCAGGAAGCGTTAGGAACACCCGCAGGCTGCTTCTCTGGAGCTGTCACCTAGAGAAGAGCTCAAGTGTGGTGACCCCAGTCAGAGTCTGGAGCTGCCTCCACATTCAACATCTCAGGAGTCTTCAAGGACTTATAATTTTTTTTTTCTGTCTGTGACTTGTTTTTAAAGATGGGTTTAGCTGTCAAATAAAAAAAGAGGTCATATGCAATACACAAATACAAAGAAACAGCCTACATTATGCAAATCTAACAGAGTCTATGTGGTGAGAACTCCATACAGTATGATTGAAGGAGGTTTTCTCTGCATTTCTGTGCCTAAAATGTGCTTGGAAGAGGCCTCTGGAAACATGTGTGCTATTAGACTAAATGAAATAATTGAGCTAAAAAAATGGTCTGTGGTGAGTTGAATTCAAATAAGACTTCACAACTGGGTAACTTAAATGGGAAGACAAAGTTACAGCAAGCATATTTTCTCCTTTTCCATCCTTATGTAACGCTGGTTTTTTTGGTGTTTATACCTTTTAAAAAGGGGATAAATGGAATCCCATGCTGGGGAGCTTCCAGAACACCACAGCCCTGCTGCCTCCAGGGTTACCTCCAGGGAGACCTGAGCTCCTGACCACACAACATACCTGGAGATGTCTGAGCCGAAGAGAATGGAATAATTCATTACAGCAACAATGCACCAAGCAAACACCAAGGAAGATAACGCCTTTCACCTCCTCCCTGGTCCTGCTCTGACATCCCAAAGTGTTCACTTTGCTCCCATTGGGTGTCTTGACAAGAGGCAAACAGCAGTTTATTGTGAGGGGACTTGGCACAGCATTCCTCTTAGATACAACTCTGCTGGGTGAAACACTTGGATGATCTCTCTTCAGTCTCGGTATGTGACGGCAGGGGGCTCCCAAGCAGAACCTGAGTGGAAGAAGAGCTTAGGATCTGTGTATCTGTTTCCATACCGGGGGCAGGGATTAGAACACGGTGACCATGAGGGGCAGCACTGACCTCAGGATGAGAAGGGACAGAGGAGATGAGGAAGGGGAGGAAACACGACTTCTCTTACTTTCCCAGAATCTGAAACGCCACCTGGGGTGTGCAATGCTTGTGAGAGAACTGTGTTTGGTGGCCAAACTGCAGAAGGAGCTGCATGACAGGTGTGGGTCAGCATGGACTGAAGCAGGGGTGCAGTGAACGGTGCATCTCACACCATCCTGGTTGTGCCTCGGGTCCTGCTGTGCAAGCCAGGGCCTCCTCTATAGAGGGAATATTGCAACCTGGAGAGAAACTACAGAAAGACGTCCAGACCTGGGTTGGATCAAGTCCGCATAATTGGGCACTGTTGCACTCTAGAGAAACCACCCAGACTCTGAGATTTGACTATGAGACAAGCAGAATTCCTGTCTATCAATCAGCTCCTGTAGGCAGAGCGTAGAATAGTGGGACGGGGGAGAATCCCCTGTGAGTGCTGCAGGCAGTGAGAGCACCAGCGCCCCCATCTCAGGGCTTCCAGGACAGGGCTGAGGACACGCGGGGCAGCACCTGTGCCTTCTGCCCCAGAGGTGCTTGGCCTCTAGGAGAGATCTGAGAGTCTCTGTGTCCACAATCTCCTTCTCTGAGGGCTGTTCCCCCAGGACATGGAGGGCATGCGAACACTCCACTCACCTTGATTTAAACTATTTTTGCTTGCCATACCTATAATATTTTCTCTTTTTCATATGATACCAAAATGATGCTGCTTTTTTTTTTACAGGCAGAGTAGACAGAGACAGAGAGAGAGAGAGAGAGAGAGAGAGAGAGAAAGGTCTTCGTTTTGCTGTTGGTTCACCCTCCAATGGCCACCGCAGACGGTGCGCTGCGGCCGGCACACCGTGCTGATCCGAAGGCAGGAGCCAGGTACTTCTCCTGGTCTCCCATGGGGTGCAGGGCCCAAGCACTTAGGCCATCCTCCACTGCACTCCCTGGCCACAGCAGAGAGCTGGCCTGGAAGAGGGGCAACCGGGACAGAATCCGGCGCCCCGACCTGGACTAGAACCCAGTGTGCCAGCGTCTCAAGGCAGAGGATTAGCCTAGTGAGCTGCGACGCTGGCCCCAAAATGATGCTATACACTCAAAGACTCCAGTAAAATAACTGCTCTCCTTAAAATATTCATGACCATGACTGTGCTGATGCTGCCAAGAAGGAGGAAATGAGGGAGCCTCAGAGGAGTCAGCCTGGCCCCTTCCACCCGACCCTGCAGGACCTTCAAGCCTGGCTGCTCTGAGAATCACTCTCAGCAGATGGGGCCCAGGAGGAGCAGCTGGGGCAGCCCAGTCTCACACTTCTGCTTTCCTGGGGGTTTTTGTTAGGGCTTGGAACAGTGTGGTAAGTAACACTACTATAATAATAGCTTTGACAGTAGTAAGTGGCAGCATCGTCACACTGCACGCCGCTGATGGTGAGAGTGAACTCTGTCCCAGATCCACTGCCGCTGAACCGCGATGGGACCCCAGATGCCAGATCGGATGCATCATAGATCAGGAGCTTGGGAGGCTGCCCTGGTTTCTGCTGATACCAGGCTAAAGAGCTGTAAATGTTCTCACTGGCCTGGCAATTGATGGTGACTGTGCCTCCCACAGGTTCAGACACGGAGGATGGAGTCTGGGTCAGCACTTGGGCAAATGTGGCACCTGAGGAGGGAAACAGAAACACAGAGACCACACTCATCCTCACGTTCTAAGAGGACGCTCCTGCAGAGACAGGCAGCCCTGGCCACACTGCCCGAGGCCGTTCCTGCTGCTGGCCTTCCTTACCTGGGAGCCAGAGCAGCAGGAGCCCCAGCAGCTGAGTGGGGGCCCTCGTGTCCATGCTGGGTCCTGCCTGGCACTGCCTCCTGCATGGGGCGGGAGCAGCCTGCTCCTAAATGCCCAGAGAGGTGGGTGGTGCTCTGGGGACATGCAAATCCGCAGGGGCGGGGCAGGGCCGTGCCAGCTGAAGGGCCCAGGACAGCTCAGAACTCAGCCCAGGGGCTGTGTCTCCACTGTCCCAGCTCAGACCAGGGCTGCACACATTTACCTGCAGAGCACATATTTCTACCAGGAGATGTCACATCCCAAAGTCACTGAGGGACATTTGTAAAACTTTAAGTGAACTCGCAGACAATTTGTTATCATTTTTTATGATTCTGTTGGGATTCTGGAGGAGAAAGTTATTTTTCTAGAAAATAGTTAACACCTTAAGGCTGAGGTCCATGTATTTACCTGCTTGTCCTCTGATGCCCTCACATTGTCCCCTCACGGCAGACCGCTGCACCAGAGAGATTGTCTCTGAGAGACGAGACTTCTGTCCACACTCACCTCTGTACTGACTCAGAATAAACATCCTCAGAACAAGCGACTGCCAAAGAGAGACCAGGACTCAGAAGGAGAACGCAGGTGCTTAGATGAGAGATCACACACATGTGTGCTCTCCCATCTGCAGCCAGAGTTCTGAGTCAAGGATGCAAGAGGAAAAGAGAAGTCAAGTTTCAAGGAGTCACCACAGGTCTGAGGAACTCAAAGAAAAATAACTTCCCTCTCTCCCCTGTCCTGAAATGTTCATACTTTTCTTAGGAATAGCCTGAGAGGAGTTAAGGCTGGCATTGTGGGACAGTGCATAAGGCTGCCACTTGCAAAGCCAGCATCAGCCTACATCAGAGACTGGTTTGAATCCCCACTGCTCCACTTCTGATCCCATTTCCTGCTAACACACACCCTGGGAGGCCGCAGAAAATGGCCCAAGTTCTTGGATTCCTGCCCGACATGGTAGACCCAGGGGCAGTTCTGGCTCTGGGCTTCTGCATGGCCAGGAACTCACTGTTACAGCCATTTTTGGAGAGCACAGGTTACAGAAGATCTCTCTCTCTTTCTCTCTCTCTCTCCCTATCAATCTCTCTTTGCCTCTCTTCAATGCCTAGGTTTCAGGTAAATAAATTTTTTGAAAAACAGAAAATGGTAACATGAAGAAAATTAACATCATTAGAAATAATATGTTAACCACAGTGCAAGACACCCTCTCAAAACTGGGCTCCATTTGTTGCTATCTCCAGTGTCAGGGCACTGATTCTCGCCACCGACCTGTGTGTTGCCTGGTTTCATGCTACAGGAATGTGAACATTTAAAAACTTTTTCAGCAATCATAGGATGCTTTGGCTCTGTGACCATTACTGAGACCACACCTTAGCTTTTTCCTGGAAACACAAGTGTAGAACTGACTGACACGTTTCTCTGCCTCAGTCCCTGTCTAGGCTGAGACTGCGGATGCACAAATGCACCTGGACACCCACAGGCCCCTTGTCCTGAGCAATCGTGCTGCCCAGGGGAGGCCTCTACCGTGGAGCCGAGAGGGAGCAGAGGTAGAACGTCATTGGTTTATTATCTGCCCTGCCTGACTTGCCCCAATCATTCTATGCCTAAGGTTGTGCTACTGTTATTTGTGTACAGATGGGTACAAACAAGGAGGCTGCTAGTGGTGCAATTCGATGAGAATTTTCTATTGATTTTGTATTGAGTGAAGAACTGCTCCATCAGGGATGGAAAGCTGACGTGATTTCACCTGGGACCCCCAGGGGAAGCCGGTGCACCTCAGGTCTGGTAGTGACAGAGGGACTGGGAGGAAGACTCACAGCCTTGTCTAGACTCTTGAGGAACAGTGGTTTTTCTGCTACCCCGTGTTGAATTCTTTGTTTAGTGGAGGGTGAAGCTGGTGATTATAAAGTGAAAGTGTGTCAGTGTAAAAATCCAATGAGAAGAAGAAACAGAAGAGGAGTGGGTGGGAGTGAGGAAGGAGGGAACATGGTAGGAAGTGGCATTATGCTCTCACAACTGTGGATACAATGGGCCAGCCTTGTGCAGTGGGTAAAGCCGCCCCATTCAGCACCATCATCCCACATGGGCACCAGTGGGAGTCCTGGCTGCTCCACTTCTAATCCAGATCCCTGCTAATGGCTTGAGAAAGCACCAGCAGATGGAACAAGTGTTTCAGCCCTGGCACCCATGTAGGAGACCTGAAAGAAGTTGCATGTCCCATTGCAGCCATTGGAGGAGTGAACCAGCAGATGGAAGAGAACTCTCTCTCTCTGAAACAGTGTGTGTGTGTGTGTGTGTGTGTCTAAAGCTTGTGCTTTCAATAAGCAAATAAATCTTTTTAAAAACTGTATATATGAAATTTGTAAATTTGTATCCTTTATAAAATTTTATAATCACCTGTATTTAAAATATTTTCCTTGTAATATCTAATATTTTCTCATTTGCTCTATGAATCTCAAATGATGCTCTATCTTTGAGTACTCAGAGAATAGTTGCTTTCCTTTAGAACAGTAGGGACATGGTCATGTCTGTGCAGCTGCCGCCAAGGAGGAGGAAGGAGGGAGCCTCAGAGGAGTCACCTGGCCCCTTCCACCCGACCCTGCAGGACCTTCAAGCCTGGCTGCTCTGAGAATCACTCTCAGTAGATGGGGCCCAGGAGGAGCAGCTGGGGCAGCCCAGCCTCACACTTCTGCTTTCCTGGGGGGATTGTGTTAGGGCTTGTATCACTGTGGTATCAGTACTACTAATATAATAACCGCCTAGACAGTAGTAAGTGGCAGCATCGTCACACTGCACGCCGCTGATGGTGAGAGTGAACTGTGTCCCAGATCCACTGCCTTTGAACCGCGATGGGACCCCAGATTCCAGATTGGATGCACCATAGATCAGGAGCTTGGGAGGCTGTCCTGGTTTCTGCTGATACCAGGCTAAATTACTACTAATATCCTCACTGGCCTGGCAATTGATGGTGACTGTGCCTCCCACAGCTGCAGACACGGAGGATGGAGTCTGGGTCATATCATAGGCACATCTGGCACCTGAGGAGGGAAACAGAAACACCACGACCACACTCATCCTCACGTTCTAAGAGGACACTCCTGCAGTGACGGGCAGTCCTGGCCACACTGCCCGAAGCCGTTCCTGCTGCTGGCCTTCCTTACCTGGGAGCCAGAGCAGCAGGAGCCCCAGCAGCTGAGTGGGGGCCCTCGTGTCCATGCTGGGTCCTGCCTGGCACTGCCTCCTGCATGGGTTGGGAGCACCCTGCTCCTAAATGCCCAGAGAGGTGGGCGGTGCTCTGGGGACATGCAAATGAGCAGGGGCGGGGCAGGGCTGTGCCCAGCTGAAGGGCCCAGAGCAGCTCAGAACTCAGCCCAGGGGCTGTGTCTCCACTGCCCCAGCTCAGACCAGGGCTGCACAGTTTACCTGCAGAGCGCATGCTTCTACCAGGAGACGCCACCTCCCAAAGTCACTGAGGGACATTTGCTAAAACTTTAACTGAGCTGCAAGACAATTTGTCATCATTTATTCATGGTTATGTTGGGATTCTGGAAGAGAAAGTCCCTTTTCTCGAGATAGTTAGCATATTTAAGCCTAGGGCCATGTCTTTTACTTGTCATTCAAACAAATAAATAAATAAAAAAGAAATCAGGAGCGGAGGGAAGGCTGGCGTTGTGGCACAGTGGATAAGGCTTCCACTTGCAACGCCAACAGCCTACATCAGAGACTGGTTTGAATCCCCACTGCTCACTTCTGATCCCATTTCCTGCTAACACACACCCTGGGAGGCAGCAGAAAATGGCCCAAGTCCTTGGATTTCTGCCCCACAGGGGAGACCCAGGGGCAGTTCTGGTCCTGGGATTTTGCTTGGCCAGGAACTCACTGTTACAGCCATTGTGGAGAGACCAGATTACATAACATTTCTCTCTCTCTCTCTTTCTCTCTCTCTCTTTCTCCTTTGCCCTCTCAATCATTCTGTGTTGCCTCTCTCCAATACTCAATCTTTCAAGTAAATACATAAATAAATATTTTGAAAAATGGAAAATGTTAGCATTTGAGAATATTATCTTCACAGAAATAAGTATTATCCTCAGTAGAAGTCACCCCTGCTAAAACTGGGCTCCATTTTTTTGTTTCCAGTATCTGGGCACTGATTGCCTCTGACCTGTGTGTTGGCTGACCTCATGCTACAGGGACAGGAGAATATTTAAAAGCTTTTGTCAGGACAGTTTGGCTACCCAACCATCACCGAGAGTACAATGAGTTTATTTTTCAGGAAACACAGATGTGGAGTTCCCGATACATTCCCTCTCCTCTGCCTCTGCCTCTGCCCTGTCTAGGTGGAGACAGAAGGAGGCACATGTGCACCTGCACACCCACAGCCCCATTGTCCTGAGCACTGGCCCTGCTCCATGGGAGGTGCATCACAGAGCACAGTGGGAGCACAGTTGGAACGTCATTGGTTTGTTTCTTATCCGCTCAGCCCACTAAAGTGAAAGATCTATGACATAAAGGGCTCTGTTCGACTTGTTCCAATTATTCCAGGCTTAAGAATTTGTGATACTCTTCATTGTGTGCCCTTATGTACCAACAATGAAGCTCCTATTGGTGCAATTGGATGAGAATGTTCTATTTGATTTTGGATTAAATGAAGAACTACTCCATCAGAGATTGAAAACTGACACAATTCCACCTGTGACCCACTCAGGGGGTGCCAGTGCACCTCAGGTCTGGTAGTGACAGAGGGCCTGGGAGGATTGAGACTCAGCCTTGTCTAGGCTCTTGAGGAACAGTGGTGTTTCTGCTACTCTGTGTTGAATTCCTTATAGAGTGGAGGGCTGAGCTAATGTTTATAGAGTACATTGAGAATATGTCAGTGTGGGGCCAGCGCTGTGGCATAGCGAGTAGAGCCACTGCCCTCAGTGCTGGCATTCCATATGGGTGCCGGTTCAAGACCCAGCTATTCCACTTCTGATCCACCTGTCTGCTAGGGCCTGGGAAAGCAATGGAAGATGGCCTGAGAGACCTATGCCTGGATCAAGCAGAGCTATTTTAGACTAGATTTCACCTTGTAACTCAGGCCTGACCAGGCCCTGAACCCCAAGCCAAAAGCTCCTGAAAGAAGAAAAATAAACTCTCCTTGGAATAACCTCCCCAAGCACAGCCAATTAGGACATAGCAGGGAAATACCTGAAGTTCCAGGTGTCTTCAGGCAGTTAAGGTGATTGATTATATCCAGAAACCCGGCAGTTTGACATGTACACCCTAGTGGCTTGGTCCCTATACTTTATCCAATCATTTTATAAGGCATCAACCCCAAGGCCATCCAACCACCTTTACTAGGTCCATTCCCACCGCTGGATGCATTAATCAGTTTTAAGGGATGTTCTTTGAATTTCCTGTGGAATGAGATAATTTGCTGAATGGTGCTATTATGTATAGAATGTCTCTGAAAACCCTATAAAAGTACCATTTACAGAAGAGTCAGGGCTCTCAATTCAAATCTGCTGCGTTGGTGACAGTTGAGAGTCCAGGCCCGAGCTTTTATAAAACTCTTGTTTGTTTTACATCCATATCGGCTCCTTGGCGGTCTTCTGGGACAATCGTACTGGGTGTAACACTAAGTCTTTGGGGCCCTGCATCCACACGGGAGACCAAGAAGAAGCTCCTGGCTCCTGGCTTTGCAGGGGTTGATCCCCAGTTGTGGCCATCTGTGGAGTGAACCAGTGGATGGAAAACCTCTCTCTCTCTCTCTCTCTCTCTCTCTCTCTCTCTCTCTCTGCCTCTGCCTCTCTGTGACTCTTAATTTTCAAATAAGTAAATGTTTTTAAAAATGGACAACAAATATATACTTTGCTTACATTAAATTAAGTAAATTCATGCAACTTGATTAATAAATCCATGTAAGAGCTAACAGTTCTATATGCATTTCCATATTTCACTGGGGCTTACTCTAGACTTAGAGGTAAGTGCACGAAGCGTTAGGAATACCCACAGGCTGCTTCTCTGGAGCTGTCACCTAGAGAAGAGCTCAAGGAGTGGTGACCCCAGAGTCTGGAGCTGCCTCCACATTCAACATCTCAGGAGTCTTCAAGGAAGTCCTTATACTCTTTTTTTTCTGCCTGAGACTTGTTTTTAAAGATGGGTTTAACTGTCAAATTAAAAAAAGAGGTCATATGCAATACACAAATACAAAGAAAGAGCCTACAATATGCAAATCTAATATGTTGAAGGTGCATTTTCTTCGTATTTAGTGCCTAAAATGAGCTTTGGAGAGGTTTTGATCAACATGTATGCTCTTTTTTATTGAAGATTTATTTTAGTTATTTGAAAGACACAGTTACAGAGAGAGGTAGAGACAGAGAAAGAGGTCTTTCATCCTCTGGTTCACTCCCAAGATGGCTGCAATGACCAGAGCTTTGCCTTTCCAAAGCCAACAGCCAGGAGATTCTTCAGATCTCCCACATGGGTGCAGGGGCCCAAGCACTTGGGCCATCTTCCACTGCTTTCCCAGGCCATAGCACAGAGCTGGATAGGAAGTGGAGAGCTGGGACTAGAACCGGCACCCATATGGGATACTGGCGCTTCTGCCGGGGCTTTAACCCACTGCAACATAGTGCTGGAATATGTGTGCTCTTAAACTAAATGACATATTGCTAATAAGACGGTATGTAGTGAGTTGAATTCAAATATGACATCACAACGTGGTAACTTAAATGCGTAGACAAAATTACAGAAAGCGCATCTTCTCCTTTTCCATCCTTATGTAATGCTGACTTTTTTGGGTTTATACTTTTAAACAATAATTTTAAAAAAGCCAAATATTTGAGCAATAGGGACATTTACATTCTTGGTGATTTGTATTTTAAAAGAAACAGCTTCTTTCTGATTTGCCTCAGTCTGGGGGAAACCCATATAGAAACTATCTAACAACCAAATACCAAGAGAAGCACCTTCGAAATACTGATTCACTTTGGCAGCAAACGGTTGGCCTTGGACAACTAATGAAGGCAGACAAGACCCCTTAAGGTGAAGTAGGCTATGTCTAATACTCGATAGTTTACGTACAAAGTTAATTTTTTTAAAAAGAGCTAAGCCATGGTATCCGCTGACAGCAATGCAACACCGAGTTTATGGTGACTTCAAATCCAACAAATGCCCAGGAAGAAAAAGGCTGAGCTTAGTTTATCCCAATTTACTCTCAGTCAATAGTCAGTCCCTTTTTCTCAGTACAATAACCCTTCTCTGTATAAGGCTGCTCCTGGGAGGCTGCCAGTTCAGGGAAGGAGGGAGTTCAGAGAGATAAGACAGTAAAGTTGTGCTTCCCTCTTGATGTGCTGGTAGTTGTGTCTAAAAATACGCTATTCCTTAACTGGTGCCACTTCTGATTTCTTTATTATCTGTAGCCTTTGGAAACTGATCAAACAAAGCTACAAAATCAACAAATGTCTGAAAGCTGTATATACAATACAACTGTCCTTCAATTTCAAATTCTCATTTATTAGACTACCACTCATCTTTAAAGAATATGAAAAAGAAGAAAACAAAGCAGCTTTAGAGACTGCCTTATACCATTCTTCAAAAAGGGAACCTGTTCCTTTCAACTTGACACCCACCCTACACCCAACCCCAATTACTAAACGCGTCATTCAGTTGTCTTGGTCACGGCCATTTCCAGGATAAGGTTTGATATCTGGCTCCCAGAGCCTCTGCTCCTCAGAAAACCCGTGCTTTCCCTCCTGCAGGGATGTGTCTGTCTGATGTTGGCGAATCCTTCCAGGGCTCCTCATCCTCACCTTGGCTCCTGGAGGCCTCTGCTCCGGTTCCCCATCTTCATCTCCATTACAAGCCCTGCTCCTGAGAGGGCGTTTGCAGCCAGAGGTGGAGCAGTCTCTGCAGGCTTATTGACCCAGCTGGCGCATGTGGCTGATGCTGTCTTGGACGTCTGACCACCTGTGGCCAATGCAGACCTGCAGATCTCTGTAGGTTTTGTTGGGAAGGCTCAGCTTCCTCTCAGATGATGGTTTTCAGCACTAATCCTGGTTGTTTCACCTCCATTACCTGGGGCTCCAGCTCACTGCGGCCCCATGGGCTTCTCTCTCCCGCCTTCCCGTCCACCATTTTCCTTGCTGCGGGCTCCAAATTGGTTGCATTTATATACATTTTTAAAAGCAATTAAGACCTACAGAATGGTACAAGAGAGAATCACCAGTGTGCGGGGCCTCGTTCTCCGATATGGGTTTGTGCAGAGAAAACCCAGAGGGCAGCTGTGGATGACCGAGGGTTACATGGTTGAGTGGAGAGTACACCTGACCAGGCCAGGCGGGCGGCTCAGCAGAGAGACAGAGGACTGAGGGCACAGTCCTTTTGAGACCAGGGGTTTTTAGGGAGATGGGTCTTTGTCTTCACACATCTCCTCCTGAAACAAAACACTTTATGGATGTAAATAGAAAAACTCCTATCTGAGTTTTCTCCCTGAAGTGTCAGACAGGGCGAAGTCTAGCTGGCACCTCCCCCATTAGAGGAAGGGCAGGTAGGGCTTTTGAAGTTCAGATAATGGGCTGTACCTGGAAGATTGTCAGGCAGAAGGTGTGGGAACCCCCACCTGATAGATTATCAGGGAGAAGGGGGCAGGGCAGGATGCGAACACTGGGCTGAAACATTATAGGGATGACTTTGAGATGCACATGCCGGACATAGATGTCTTCTCTTTAGGCCTTTGTCACACACACACAAGCTCATATCTGACTTCCTACCTGACAGAATAACTGCTCTCCTTAAAATAGCAGGGACCTGACTGTGTCTCTGTGGCTGCCAACAAGGAGAGGGAAAGGAGGAAGCCTCAGAGTCACCCTGGCCCCTTCCAACAAAACCTGCAGGACCTTCAAGCCTGGCTGCTCTGAGAATCACTCTCAGCAGATGGGGCCCAGGAGGGGCAGCTGGGACAGCCCAGCCTCACACTTCTCCTTTCCTGGGGGGTTTTTGTTAGGGCTTGGAACACTGAGATACCAGCACTACTACTAGAATAACCGTCTTAACAGTAGTAGCTGGCAGTATTGCCTAACTGCACGCCGCTGATGGTGAGAGTGAACGGTATCCCAGATTCACTGCCGCTGAACCACGATGGGATCCCAGATGCCAGATCGGATGCATCATAGATCAGGAGCTTGGGAGGCTGCCCTGGTTTCTGCTGATACCAATAAAAGTAGTTGCTAATGCTCTGACTGGCCTGGCACTTGATGGTGACTGATCTCCCACAGGTTCAGACACCGAGGGTAGAGTCTGGGTCATATCATAGGCACATCTGGCACCTGAGGAGGGAAACAGAAACACAGAGACCACACTCATCCTCACGTTCTAAGAGGACGCTCCTGCATAAACAGGCAGCCCTGGACACACTGCCCGAAGCCGTTCCTGCTGCTGGCCTTCCTTACCTGGGAGCCAGAGCAGCAGGAGCCCCAGCAGCTGAGTGGGGGCCCTCGTGTCCATGCTGGGTCCTGCCTGGCACTGCCTCCTGCATGGGTTGGGAGCAGCCTGCTCCTAAATGCCCAGAGAAGTGGGCGGTGCTCTGGGGACATGCAAATGAGCAGGGGCGGGGCAGGGCTGTGCCCAGCTGAAGGGCCCAGGGCAGCTCAGAACTCAGCCCAGGGGCTGTGTCTCCAGCTGCCCCAACTCAGACCAGGGCTGCACAAGTTTACCTGTAGTGTATATGTTTCTCCTGGGAGATGTCACCTCCCAAAGTCACTGAGGGACTGTTGCCATCCCTTTAATTTAACTGGAGCATAAGATGGTATAATGTGTTCATGGTTATGCTGGGATTCTTTAGAAGAAAGTCCATTTTCTAGGGAATACTTAGTTACACCTTAAAACTGAGGTCCATGTCTTTACCTGTTGCTCCTCTGATGCCCTCACATTGTCACATCATGGCAGACCGCTGCACCAGGGAGATGGTCCCTGAGATTCGAGACTTCTGTCCACACTCACCTCTGTACTGATCAGAATAAACATCCTCAGAAAAAGCGACTGCCAGAGACCAGGACTCAGGAGAACGCAGGTGCTTAGAGGAGAGATCACACATGTGTGCTCTCCCACCTGCAGCCAGAGTGCTGAGTCAAGGATGCAAGAGGAAAGAAAAGTGAAAGTTCAAGGCCTCACCATAGGTCTGAAGACATCAAGAAAAATAATTTCCCTCACTCCTCTCTCCTGAAACCTTCACTTTATCTCTAAGAAAATCTACAGAGGAGGGTAGACTGGCATCATGGCACAGTGGATTAAGTTGCCACTTGCAAAGCCAGCAGCCTACATCAGACACTGGATTGAACCCCACCGCTCCACTTCTGATCCCATTTCCTGCTAATACATAGAAAAACTGGGGTAAAACTGTGCTCCATTTTTTTATCTCCAGTATCTGGGCACTGATTATTCCTTCTGACCTGTGTACTGACTGAATTTATGCTACAGGGACATGAGAAATCTTAAAATCTTTTGTCAGGGACAATTTGGCTATCCGACCATCACCGAGAGTACAATGAGTTTATTTTTCAGGAAACACAGATGTGGAGTTCCCGATACATTCCCTCTCCTCTGCCTCTGCCCTGTCTAGGTGGAGACAGAAGGAGGCACACGTGCACCTGCACACCCACAGCCCCATTGTCCTGAGCACTGGCCCTGCTCCATGGGAGGTGCATCACAGAGCACAGTGGGAGCACAGTTGGAACATCATTGGTTTGTTTCTTATCCACTCGGCCCACTAAAATGAAAGATCTATGACATAAAGGGCTTTGTTTGACTTCTTCCAATTATTTCAGGCCTAAGAATTTGTGCTACTATACATTGTGTGCCATTATGTACCAACAGTGAAGCTGCTATTAGTGCAATTGGATGAGAATGTTCTACTTGATTTTGCATTGAATCAAGAACTACACTATCATAGATTGAAAACTGACACGATTGCACATGTGACCCCCATTTATTTCCTTAAATGTAATATTTCCCATTTCTCAAAATATATATTTATTTATTTACTTGAAAGACTGAGCATTGGTGAGGGGCAAAGTGTGTGTGTGTGTGTGTGTGAGAGAGAGAGAGAGAGAGAGAGAATCCTCCACGTGCTGGTAGTTTCCTGAGTGACCCTGCCAGCTAAGGCTGGGTTGGGCACAGCCCAGAGCATAGAACTCCATGTAGGACTCCCAGTGTGTGGCAGGATCCAAGCACAGCCATTTTTATAAATCGTAGTCCTCGCCATGTTTTCAAGTCATGGCTCTTTTATGTCACAAAGGCCATTAGGGAAATAGAGAAAGCAGAAGCCGCCCTGGCCTCAGTGACGTCCACCAGAACCACACCGAGGAGCTGCTCAGCTTCTCAAAGGTTCTGGGCTGTGCAAGCCCTGCAGCCCCTGTCACAGGTGGAGCAGCAGCAGCAAAGCTGGGCTGAGCCGTGAGGAGAGCGTGGACCTCTACCCACACTGGTCCTCTCTCTGCTGAGACCCCCAGAGAGACATTCTCTGTAGGAGACCTGTGCAACCTGGGTCTGCTGTGGACACCTGAGGACACTGTGCCTGTGTGCAGGTGCTGATGGATTGGAGAGAATTCTTCTATCTGACTGCATCTCAGCAGGCAGGGAGGGTTACCCAAAGTGTATGCTGCAGCTGCCAAAAAGGAGGAAAGGAGGGAGCCTCAGAGGGGTCAGCCTGGCCCCTTCCACCCGACCCTGCAGGACCTTCAAGCCTGGCTGCTCTGAGAATCACTCTCAGCAGATGGGGCCCAGGAGCAGCAGCTGGGGCAGCCCAGCCTCACACTTCTGCTTTCCTGGGGGGTTTTTGTTAGGGCTTGGAACACTGTGGCACCATAACTACTAATACCATAATAGCTTTGACAGTAGTAAGTGGCAGCATCGGCACACTCCAGGTCGCTGATGGTGAGAGTGTACTCTGTCCCAGATCCACTGCCTTTGAACCGCGATGGGACCCCAGATGCCAGTTTGGATGCCTGGTAGATCAGGAGCTTGGGAGGCTGCCCTGGTTTCTGCTGATACCAGGATAACCAACTGCTAATGCTCTGACTGGCCTGGCACTTGATGGTGACTGTGCCTCCCACAGGTTCAGACACGGAGGCTGGAGTCTGGGTCATCACAACATCGGCACATCTGGCACCTGAGAAGGGAAACAGAAACACAGAGACCCCACTCATCCTCATGTTCTAAGAGGACGCTCCTGCAGAGACAGGCAGCCCTGGACACACTGCCCAAGACCGTTCCTGCTGCTGGCCTTCCTTACCTGGGAGCCAGAGCAGCAGGAGCCCCAGCAGCTGAGTGGGGACCCTCGTGTCCATGCTGGGTCCTGCCTGGCACTGCCTCCTGCATGGGGCTGGAGCAGCCTGCTCCTAAATGCCCAGAGAGGTGGGCGGTGCTCTGGGGACATGCAAATGAGCAGGGGCGGGGCAGGGCTGTGCCCAGCTGAAGGGCCCAGGGCAGCTCAGAACTCAGCCCAGGGGCTGTGTCTCCAGCTGCCCCAGCTCTGACCAGGGCTGCACAAGTTTACCTACAGTGCACATGTTTCTACTGGGAGACATCACTTCCCAAAGTCACTGAGGGACACTTACCAAAATTGTGAGTTTATTGGACAAGATGGTGTAATAAATTCATGGTTATTTGGGATCTGTAGGAGAAAGTTCCTTTTCTTTAAAATAGATAGTAAACTAATTTTGCCTAAGGCCATTTCTTTACTTGTGTTCTGATGCCCTCACATTGTCCCCTCACGGCAGACCACTGCACCAGGGAGATGGTCTCTGAGAGATGAGTCTTCTGTCCACACTCACCTCTGAAACTGATCAGAATAAACTTCCTCAGAACAAGTAGCTGCCAGAGACCAGGACTCAGAAGGAGAACGCAGGTGCTTAGAGGAGAGATCACACATCTGCTCTCCTTTCTGCAGCCAGAGTTCTGAGTCGGATTGCATAACGAAAAAAGAAGTGAAAGTTCAAGGCTTCATCATAGGTCTGAGGAACATCAAGAAAAATAACTTCCCTCTCTCCCCTCTTCAGAAACGTTCACGTTTGTCTTAAGAAAATCCAGAGAGGAGGGGAGGCTGGCATCGTGGCACAGTGGATTAGCTGCCACTTGCAAAGCCAGCAGCCTACATCAGAGACTGCTTTGATTCCCCACTGCTCCACTGCTGGCCACACCTGAGTGGGCACCAGCCAATCAGGTGAATTAACCACTCCTCTTGGAAGTGGATTAAAAGCCTGGGACATGGTGTGTCTGCCCTCTTTCCCTCCCTTCTTTCCCTGGCTTTTTTGCCAGTAGGGGGCTGGCTGCAGCCCTGTGCCTCCGCTACCCACCCCATGCTTCCTGGCCTAGATGCTCCTCCACATGGCTGGTTCCTGGTACTTGGTATGAACCCAGATCTACCTCTCACCTTTAGACAGGGCCCTTACTCTCCTATGCATCTTTCTCACTGTATAAAACTTAAAATGTACCATGCTGCCTTGTTCACTTATGCCAGTATTCACAATTCTCTGAATATTAGACAAGAACCCACATGGGCTTATTAATATGGGGAACTTATTAATAAGCATATGGTGATATCGTATGGCACCCCAAATTATTATATTTTTGGAAGGTCAAATTCCAATATCAGGAGCAGAGGTAGAACATTATTGGTTTGAGTATCATCAGCCCTGCCCACTACCATGGAAGATCTGTGAGATGAAGGGCTCTGTTCGATGTTTCCACTTAGTCTACATCTACAAGAGATGTGAATTCGTTAGTTGTGTGCCATTGCGTGCAAACAATGAAGTTACTATTGGTTCAGTTCCATGAGAATTCTCTTTTTGATTTCAGGTTAAATGAAGAACTGCTCTATCAGGGATTGAAAGCTGACAAGATTCCACCTATGACCCCCAGGGGGCACAAGTGCACCTCAGTCTGGTAGTGACAGAGGGATTGGGGGGATTGAGACTCACAGCCTTGTCTTCAGGATGAGGAACAGTGGTTTTCTGCTTACTCCGTGTTGAATTCTGTATATATGGAGGGCTGAGCTAGTGTTTATTAACTACATTGAAAGTATGTCATTTCGATCAAGAAACCCCACAAAAACAAAACAAACAACCCACTTAAGAGATGGGCCAAGGACCTCAATAGACATTTTTCAAAAGAGGAAATCCAAATGGCCAACAGGCACATGAAAAAATATTCAAGATCACTAGCAATCAGGGAAATGCAAATCAAAACCACAATGAGGTTTCACCTCACCCCGGTTAGAATGGCTCACATACAGAAATCTACCAACAATAGACGCTGGTGAGGATGTGGGGGAAAAGGGACACTAACCCACTGTTGGTGGGAATGCAAATGGTCAAGCCACTATGGAAGTCAGTCTGGAGATTCCTCAGAAACCTGAAGATAACCCTACCGTTTGACCCAGCCATCCCACTCCTTGGAATTTACCCAAAGGAATTTAAATTGGCAAACAAAAAAGCGGTCTGCACCCTAATGTTTATTGCAGCACAATTCACAATAGCCAAGACCCGGAACCAACCTAAATGCCCATCAATGGTAGACTGGATAAAGAAATTATGGGATATGTACTCTTTAGAATACTATACCGCAGTAAAAAACAATGAAATCCAGTCATTTGCAACAAAATGGAGGAATCTGGAACACATCATGCTGAGTGAAATAAGCCAGTCCCAAAGGGATAAATATCATATGTTCTCCCTGATCGGTGACAACTGACTGAACACCAAAAAGGAAACCTCCTGAAGTGAAATGGACACTATGAGAAATGGTGACTTGATCAGCATAGCCCTGACTGTTAATGAACAACTTAATACATTATCCCTCTTAGTTTTTTTTTTTTTTTTTTTTTGTCTGTTCTACTTAATACTACTGGTTTAATTCTGTAATTCTTAAGTTATTCTTAAGTGTTAAAATTGTTTTTGTGGGTTTTTTTGTTATTGTTGTTAATTTTTTTGACAGGCAGAGTGGACAGTGAGAGAGAGAGACAGAGAGAAAGGTCTTCCTTTGCCATTGGTTCACCCTCCAATGGCCGCCGCGGCCAGCGTGCTACAGCCGGCGCACCACGCTGATCCGATGGTAGAAGCCAGGTACTTCTCCTGGTCTCCCATGGGGTGCAGGGCCCAAGGACTTGGGCCATCCTCCACTGCACTCCCGGGCCACAGCAGAGAGCTGGCCTGGAAGAGGGGCAACCGGGACAGAATCCGGCGCCCCCACTGGGACTAGAACCCGGTGTTCCAGCGCCGCAAGGTGGAGGATTAGCCTAGTGAGCTGCGGCGCTGGCCAAGTGTTAAAATTAAACTGAAATGTGATCCCTGTTAAATATAAGAGTGGGAATAAGAGAGGGAAGAGATGTACAGTTTAGGACGTGCTCAAGCTGACTTGCCCCAAATGGTAGAGTTAGAAATATACCAGGGGATTCCAATTCAATCCCATCAAGGTGGCATGTACCAGTGCCATCTCACTAGTCCAGGTGATCAATTTCAGTTCACAATTGATCATAATGAAAGGACTAAGAGTCAAAGGGAGCACATAAACAAGTCTAGTGCCTGCTAATACTAACCGATAGAATAAATAAAGGGGAGAGCAATCCAACATGGGAAGCGAGATACACAGCAGACTCATAGAATGGCAGATGTCCTAAACAGCACTCTGGCCTCAGAATCAGCCCTAAAGGCATTCGGATCTGGCTGAAAAGCCCATGAGAATATTTCAGGCATGGAAAGCCAAGACACTCTGGCAAAAAAAAAAAAAAAAAAAGAAAAAGAAAAAAGAAAAAAAAAGGACCTAAATGGAAGATCTCTATGAGTGAGATCCCAGTGGAAAGAACAGGTCTTCAAAGAAGGAGGTACCTTTCTCTGAAGGGAGGAGAGAACCTCCACTTTGACTATGACCTTGTCTAAATAAGATAAGAGTCGGGGAACGCAAAAGGCTTCCATAACCTTGGAAACTCATGACTGGAGCATAGGGAGATTACTGATGCCATAAACAGGAGTGTCAATTTGTAAAGTCAACAACAGGAGTCACTGTGCACTTACTCCTCATGTAGGATCTCTGTCCTTAATGTGCTGTACATTGAGATTTAATGCTATAACGAGTACTCAAACAGTACTTTTCACTTTGTGTTTCTAAGTGGGTGCAAACTGTTGAAATCTTTACTTAATGTATACTAAACTGATCTTCTGTATATATAGAAAATTGAAAATGAATCGTGATATGAATGGAAGGGGAGAGAGAACGGGAAAGGGGAGGGTTGCGGGTGGGAGGGAAGTCATCCGGGGGGGGGGGGGGAGCCAGTGTAGTCCATAAGCTGTACTTTGGAAATCTATATTCATTAAATAAAAGTTAAAAAAATTTTTTCAGAATAAATTTACAACTTGAGTTTCACTCTACAATATTGCTCCAATAATCTAAATAGAATCATTTTACTTTCCTATATCACAATTTCCCCATTTGACGCCCAAGGGATGATCCTGATGGTTCCTGCTTGATCTATATATCTAAATTATGAAGTTTTTTTTTTTTGAAAAGACAAAGGAGAAGACTGCCTTAATAGCAACAAACACAAAACTGTGAGAGTAAACACAAAGCAAGCTGACAATGGGGTTTGGGGTTGGGAGGATGGAAATCAACTATATTTTAGGTTTGAAAATACAGTTTTGCACGTTATTCAGTATCTGTATCTTTCATTTCCAGAACAGAGAAAAATAAATAAAATTAAATAATAAATGTAAAAAAAAAGAAAGTATGTCATTTCAAAAGTTAAAATAGGGGCCAGTGCTGTGGCGCAGCGGGTTAATGCCCTGGCCTGATGCGCCGGCCTCCCATGTGGGTGATGGTTCGAGTCCCGGCTGTACCACCTCTGTTCCAGCTCCCTGCTATGGCCTGCGAAAGCAGTAGAAGACGGCCCAAGTCCTTGGGGCCCTGCACTCAGGTGGGAGAAATGGAAGAAGCTCCTGGCTCCTGGCTTTGGATTGGCACAGCTCCAGCCATTGTGGCCAACTGGGGAGTGAACCATCAAATGGAAGACCTCTCTCTCTCTGCCTCTACTCTCTCTGTGTAACTCTGAATTTCAAATAAACAAATAAATCCTTTTAAAATAAAATTAAATTAAAATTTTAAAAAGAAGAGCACTGAGGATGGGAGTGAGGCAGGACGGGGCACATGGTGGACTATCCGGATGCTTTTAAAACATACACATGACAGGCCAGCCGTGGATAAAGTGCCGTGGATAAAGCCATCCTGCCATGCCAGCATCCCACATGGGCACCAATTGGAGTCCTGGCTGCTCCACTTCGAATCCAGCTTCATACTAATGGCCTGAAAATTAGCTGAAGATGTCCCAAGTGATTGGGCCCCAGTACCCACATGGAAGACCTGGCCAGTGCAGCCACTTGTAGAGTGTAACAGCAGATGGAAGAAATCTCTCTCTCTCTCTCTCTCTCTCTCTGCATTTGTGTGTGTGCATGTGGTATTTTAGTAAAGACATTCATTGTAGTTATCTCTCTCCCATCTTGACCTAAGGTTAATATTCCCATTTGGGTCAAGAAATCAGTATGTATGAGAGGAATGTTATTTTAACAAGGTAAATGGACAAAAATTGGATGCTTTGCCTGCATTAAAGTAAGTTAAATTCATGTATTTTGGTATGATAAAACCATAGAAGAGCTAACAGTTCTATATGCATTTCCATGTCTCACTGGGGCTTACTCTAGACTTAGAGGTCAGTGCAGGAAGCGTTAGGAACACCCACAGGCTGCTTCTCTGCAGCTGTCACCTAGAGAAGAGCTCAAGGAGTGGTGACCCCAGTCAGAGTCTGGAGCTGCCTCCACATTCAACATCTCAGGAGGTTTCATGAAATCCTTACACTATTTTTTTTGGCTGAGACTTCTGTTTTATTCCCACTCTTATATTTAACAGGGATCACATTTCAGTTTAATTTTAACACTTGGCCAGCGCCGCAGCTCACTAGGCTAATCCTCCGCCTTGCGGCGCCAGCACACCAGGTTCTAGTCCCGGTTGGGGCACCGAATTCTGTCCCGGTTGCCCCTCTTCCAGTCCAGCTCTCTGCTGTGGCCCGGGAGTGCAGCGGAGGATGGCCCAAGTCCTTGGACCCTGTACCCGCATGAGAGACCAGGAGAAGTACCTGGCTACTGGCTTTGGATCAGTGTGGTGCTCCAGCCACAGTGGCCATTGTGGGGGTGAACCCACAGAAAAGAAAGACCTTTCTCTCTCTCTCTCTCTCACTGTCCACTCTGCCTGTCAAAAAAAAAAATCGATTATTGAAATGGTTTTATTGTTCTATCTCTTATGTTATCTGTGTATACATATTGTATGTCTACATGGGAAAATTCATTAAGAACTTTATTTATTGGCTTATAGATAAAAGATTGCCTGTAAATTTAAACTGCTAAATTAATCAAAGATACATTTTGATTCATGTGACCTGGATCTCTGTAACAGATGTTTTAACTTGGTTGGTAGAAAGAAACTAAAATGGTTTCTATATGTTTGTGCTTCAATTTGCTGGTTAAACAAGCTACACCATGCTAAATATTTAAGAGATGTTTCCAAATACATGTATTCTTAAATTTTATAGAAGGCATTGGACCTTCTGGTAAATGTTTTCCTAAGTTGTCATTTAATGGTTGAAATTCTTTGCTAAGTTTTCTTTTTATTTATTTATTTATTTTTTTGACAGGCAGAGTGGACAGTGAGAGAGAGAGAGAAAGGTCTTCCTTTGCCATTGGTTCACCCTCCAATGGCCGAAGTGGCCGGCGCACCGCGCTGGTCCGATGGTAGGAGCCAGGTACTTCTCCGGATCTCCCATGGGGTGCAGGGCCAAGTACTTGGGCCATCCTCCACTGCCTTCCCGGGCCATAGCAGAGAGCTGGCCTGGAAGAAGGGCAACTGGGACAGTATCCGGCACCCTGACCGGGACTAGAACCCGGTGTGCCGGCGCCGCAAGGCAGAGGATTAGCCTAGTGAGCCGCGGCGCCGGCCCTTTGCTAAGTTTTCATTTGATAATGCTATGGTCAGTAAGCAATCTGGGACTTACTCCCTCATCTCTCTATTCTAAGCCCAACTTTCCTCTCTTTTCTCTATTCTCTTCAAGGTAGGAAACTAATTCTATTCAGAAAGACTCTCCTAGATGCACAATTTGATTTTTAGACCTTGTAAAAGGGATGGCTAACAAATTTCTGTAATAGCATAGCCAAAAGGAAAGCTTAAATTGTAATTTCACAGCTGGATTTACTTCGCCATGGGCACAGTAAACAGGCAAAACTTCCCTTTCAGACCAAACAGGGGGAGAGAAAGTTTGAAAGTGAGGACTTAGCTTTCCTCATGGGCATGGTCTACCTCAGGGAAAACCACTATCAGAACATGCCTGTACTTTAGGCGTCTGGTTGAGGCCTCCAAAGATTAGATATGGGTCATGAGTGTTAGGAAACTGGCGCACTTTTAGCCAGGTGGCCGCATGGGCCAGCTACGTGAGCCAGGCTCCACCCCCATCCTAATGGGTTTCCCTGCTCCTGCTTCCCTGCCCTCCCTCGGGTGAAGTTTTAAAAGGGCCTGTTCCTGAACACGTGCTCTCTTGACTCCTCTCTCTAGCCACCTCCTCTGGTCTCTTAGCTCTTGGTTCTTATCTCTTGGCTCTGCTCTCCTCTCTCCTCTTCTCTGCTCTATCTTCTCTCCTTGCTAGCTCCTCTCCTTTCTGTCTCTCTCTCTTACAGTCTCCCTCTCTTTCTCCTTCGCTGCCCCTTCACTCCGGTCTGTGGGTGTTCCCAATAAACCCTTTCCCTTACTCCAGTGTCGGGTGTGCTTTGCCACAGCTAACATTAAGATATAACAATGAGCACCTCCTTGACTTGCATCCTCTGGTCTGCTGTAAAACAAACAAACAAACAAACAGGAGGAAAAGAAAGCTAGGCATCAGAAGCAATGTAAAGAGAGGTGGCAGGCCTATTAAAGGCAGCTCTGCACAGTGATCTGCCCTCAAGGAGACCCAACAGGACAGTCCACTGAGTGGCTTTCAGTGTGGTAAGCCTGGGTTCAGCAGAAGTCAGCTAGGAAGAGCCCTGGCAGCTCTGCCAGCCAAGAGTTGGGTCTCTGGAAATGGACCTGCCCTGGAGTCGAAGGACGCCCAGGTCAGAGCCACAGATCTTGCTGGCTCCAAGCTGAAGAGCCCTTCACTCAGCCCAGCTTCCAAAGTGACCACCACTGCTGAGGGGACAGCCAAGTAAGGTCAGCAACATTGCAGGCAGAACTGTAAGTTTCCTGTTAGGGATGCCACCTGCCTTTACCCGGCCAGCTCTCCTCCCAGGCCAGCTAGGTAATGGAAGTCAACAGGGTGTCTTCCCCAAGAGGTTCACACCTCCCTTAGGATGTAACCCATGTGAAGAGATAGATAGGTCTGGGCCTCATAACTGACAAGGCCTTAAAGCCCACCTGATTATTATCAAGCCTCTTCTGTCAGTTTCTATTTGCCTCTCAATCAGAAACTCAGTCATGGTTTAGACAGCAGCTCTCTTGGGTCCTCTAGTAATGACTCTGTCCTTTGTTCTAGACCCTATCTAGCCCACTTGGGGCCTCATTCTTATATAATCATAGCCTCTGCTCTAACATCAATGGCTCTGCTCCTGACCTGTGTGTATTGATGGTCTCTCCCCCACCTGATATTGTATGATTGTTCAGAATTTCCCTACAGAAAAACCCCTCTACCTGCAAAAGTTGAGTGGCCTTTCTCCCGGTTGCTTGGGATCAGCTTTGAACCGCGTTCATCAAACAGTTATCACAAGGGTCCAGAGCCCCCTCCCCCATTTCCTCTCCTCTGTGAAACCTCTCATTACCTGGTTAATGCCACTCTTAGGATCATTGGTTCCTATTCTCACTCTGTCTTTTATACTACCGTGTCTGTTTAAGTCTTTACAGGAGTTGATAAGAGAACGAACCAAGACCTTCAGCAACCAGGTAGTCAACATAATGCTGCTACAGGGATATACTCAGCTCTCCACCCAGGAGACAGCGGCTTGAGACATCGCCCCATGACAGCAGAGAGCACCTCATCACCCCATGTCAGCAGGAAGTAGCTCTAAAGACAGATCATCAGCCCTCTACCCCTCCTGGACTTTTGGGACTAATGTAATCTGATACAACTGTTGCTTTCAGTCAGTCCCCCAAAGAACACAGCTTCTCAGCAAACTCTGTGACCCGGGGGACTGCTGCGCCCTAAGGGGAGGAAGCTTCACAGCCCAGGGCCATCGTGGGAAAATGATGCACGACCTCACTGTTTGTGCACATAGGTAACATCAAGTGTGGGAACGCAGTGCACCTGCGTAATCCCTGACCAAGACCTTAACTATTCTAGTATCCTGCTGGATTCTCGATGTGATTGACAACACTGAAATCCGTGCCGTTTAAACCTGACGAGTGCATGCACCCACCCTGTAAGAAACATGTGAAAACTGGAAGCGGGCAGTTGCTTGTGAGGCAGCCCATCCAGACTGCTCTATGTTTGACTCCTGGTCTGAGGAGCTGGATAAACTTGAACTGGGATTCTCCAAGCTGAGGGAGGGGGGAGTATCCCCTGAGCAAGTGGCTGCAGGGAAACTGCATCCTCAGGCCTTTTCTTTATTCAAGGATTTGTTAATTTATTTATGTGAAAGGTAGAGTTACAGAGAGGGAGAGACAGAGGCACAGAGAGGGAGAAATCACTCCCCAAATGGCCTACAATGGCCAGGGCTGGGCCAGGCCAAAGCCAGGTGCCAGGGAAGTTTAATGCAATATGTACTCACATCCAAAAAAAACCAGAAAGACATCAAATTAAAAATGTGACAGTGAATCTCAAGAACATAGAAAAATTAAAATAAACCAAACCAAAAGTCACTGGAAGGAAATAAATAGTAGAAATTAGGCAGAGTGGATGCTGTGGCAGTGTCTTCAGCTGCCACTTGGAACACCCACAGCCCACATTTGAGTGCCTGGGATTGAGTCTCAGCTCCGCTTCTGATGCATCTTCCTGCTCATGCACCTGGGAAGCGGCAGATGGTGGCCCAAGTACTTTGGCTGCTGCCACCCACATAGGCCCAGATGGAGTCCCTGACCCCCGGCATCAGCCTGGCCCTTGGGTTGCTCCCATCGCACACTGAGTGCCTGGTCTAATCCCAGTCTGCTCCTGATGCCAGCTTCCTGCTCATGTGCACCCTGAGAGTGAGGACTCAGGGCCTGGGTCCCTGCCATCTACGTGGGAGGCCTGGGCGGAGTCCTGGGCTACTGGCTTCAGCCTGGCCTTTGGGGGAGAAAACCAATGGACAGAAGATCTCTGTCTCTCTCTCTTTCTCTCTCTCTCCTGCTCAAATAAAAATAAATACATAAACAACTTTTAAAGACTCTTTCCAGGGCTGATTTGTTATTTGCCGACTTCCATCAGCCTCTGGCAGACAATCAGCAGGACAATATGAACACTAATATCACGCCAGGGGGAAATTTTTTTCTTTTTCACAGTTTGCTGTGATACTCAGTTTGTTGTTGTTGTTGTTGTTGTTGTGTTGTTGTGTAAAAAAACTTTCCACTTCAGGATAGCTTATAATTTACAAATCAAAAAATTGTGAAGCAGTACACACAGTGCCTTTCCACTGCACACCCAGCTGACAGCTCACATCCATGCGTTCGTCACAATCAGTAAACGACACCCAGCTTTCCTGTTGTGAACATTTGCTGTTAGTGGATGGGAAAAAAAGACAGTGGGCACCTGGTGGGAAACTGAAGATGGGCTTTCTTCTGAACCACGGGGTCCCCGCCCGCTGCTGTCCACTCGGATGCTCTGCAGCTCCCAGCAACACTGCTCCTCCACCTTTTCCACCCCCATAACACAGAGCCTGACAGCAAAAGGAACCTGGGAAGCCCTCTGTCCCTCCCACCTAGACTCAGGGAATAGGAGGCCAGAGCACCGGGTCTTCTCCCAGCTCAGCAGCGCTGAGACTAAACCAGGCTCTTCAGCTCCTAATCTGAGCTCTTTTCCTCTTCTCACACCGCTCTCTCCGTGCAAAGCCCAGCACAGCGGCTGCACAGAATCTCTGTGTGACTTGACTGTTGTGAGCACTCCAGCTGCGCTCCATTAGGAGGCTGTGATAGGGGCTCATTGTTCTCAAGCCCACAAAGGAAAGTTAATACACACCTTCTTCTTCCCTGCACCTTTAAAAAAAAAGATTTATTTATGTATTTGAAAGTCAGAGTTACACAGAGAGTGATGGAGAGGCAGAGAGAGAGAGAGAGAGAGAGAGAGAGAGAGAAAGAGGGAGAGAGAGAGAGAGAGGTCTTCCATCTGCTGGTTCACTCCCCAACTGGCCACAATTTCCAGAACTGCGCCAACCCAAAGCCAGGAGCCAGGAGCTTCTTCCAGGTCTCCCATGTGGGTGCAGAGGACCAACCACATGGGCCATCTTCTACTGCTTTCCCAGGCCATAGCAGGCAGCTGGAACATGTGTTTCAGTCTTGGCACCCACATAGGAGACCTGAAAGACGTTCCATCTCCCAGGCCCGGCACTGTGGCGCTGAGGGTTAAAGCCCTGGCCTGAAGCGCCAGCATCCCATATGGGCGCCAGTTCTAGTCCCAGCTGCTCTTATTCTGATCCAGCTCTCTGCTATGGCCTGGTATAGCAGTGGAAAATGGCCCAAATGTTTGGGCCCCTGCACTAGCATGTGAGACCCAGAAGAAGCTCCTGGCTCCTGGCTCCTGGCTTTGGATCAGCACAGCTTGGCTATTATAGCCATCTGGGGAGTGAACCAGCGGATAGAAGACATCTTTCTCTGCACATCTCTCTGTAACTCTGTCTTTCAAATCAATAAAATAAATCTTAAAAAAAAAAAAAGCAGAAATTCCATCGCCCAGCTTTAGACAGGCACAGCCTCAGCCTGTGTAGCCTTTGGAGGAGAGAACTGGCAGATGAAAGAGAACTCTCTCTCCACTGTGTGTGTGTGTGTCTGTTAAACCACGGGTTTTAATAAGCAAATAAATATTTTTAAAAACTCTACATATAAAAAACTGTACATATGAAATTGTATATTTTATAAAAATGTAATAATCACCTGTATTTAAAATATTTATCCTTGTAATATCTATAATGTTTCTCTCTTGCTCTATGAATCCCAAATGATGCTCTAGCTTCCATATTCAGAAAGAATAGTTGCCTTCCTTTAGCACAGTAGGGACATGGTCATGTCTGTGCTGCTGCCACCAAGGAGGAGGAAAGGAGGGAGCCTCAGAGGAGTCAGCCTGGCCCCTTCCACCCAACCCTGCAGGACCTTCAAGCCTGGCTGCTCTGAGAATCACTCTCAGCAGATGGGGCCAGGAGGGGCAGCTGGGGCAGCCCAGCCTCACACTTCTGCTTTCCTGGGGGGTTTTTGTTAGGGCTTGTATCACTGTGGCAACATAACTACTACCATAATAAGTACATTGACAGTAGTAAGTGGCAGCATCGGCACACTCCAGGTCGCTGATGGTGAGAGTGTACTCTGTCCCAGATCTACTGCCTTTGAACCGCGATGAGACCCCAGATGCCAGATTGGATGCAGCATAGATCAGGAGCTTGGGAGGCTGCCCTGGTTTCTGCTGATACCAGGCTAAATTACTACCAATGCTCTGACTGGCCTGGCACTTGATGGTGACTGTGCCTCCCACAGGTTCAGACACGGAGGCTGGAGTCTGGGTCATCACAACATCACATCTGGCACCTGAGGAGGAAACAGAAACACAGAGACCACACTCATCCTCACGTTCTCAGAGGATGCTCCTGCAGAGACAGCAGCCCTGGCCACACTGCCCGAGGCCGTTCCTGCTGCTGGCCTTCCTTACCTGGGAGCCAGAGCAGCAGGAGCCCCAGCAGCTGAGTGGGGGCCCTCATGTTCATGCTGGGTCCTGCCTGGCACTGCCTCCTGCATGGGGCGGGAGCAGCCTGCTCCTAAATGCCCAGAGAGGTGGGCGGTGCTCTGGGGACATGCAAATGAGCAGGGGCGGGGCAGGGCTGTGCCCAGCTGAAGGGCCCAGGGCAGCTCAGAACTCAGCCCAGGGGCTGTGTCTCCAGCTGCCCCAGCTCTGACCAGGGCTGCACAAGTTTACCTGCAGTGCTCATGTTTCTACCAGGAGACGCCACATCCTAAAGTCACTGAGAGATAATTTCAAAAACTTTTGGTGAACTGAACGACCTGCTGGTGTAATGTATTCATGCTTATGTTGGGATTCTGTAGGAGAAAGAAATTTCTAGGGAATACTTAGTTACATCTTAAAACTGAGGTCATTGTCTTTTCTTGTTTTTCCTCTGATGCCCTCACATTGTCCCCTCAAGGCAGACCGCTGCACCAGGGAGATGGTCTCTGAGAGACGAGACTTCTGCCCACACTCACCTCTGTACTGACTCAGAATAAACATCCTCAAAACAAGCGACTGCCAGAGACCAGGACTCAGAAGGAGAACGCAGGTGCTTAGAGGAGAGATCACACGTGTGCGCTCTCCCATCTGCAGCCAGAGTTCTGAGTCAAGGATACAGGAGGAAACCAGAAGTGCGAGTTTCAAGGAGTCACCAGAGGTCTGAGAAACACTTCCTCCCTCCCCTGTCCAGAAATGTCCACACTTTCTTAAGAAATCCAGAGAGGGGGGCTGTGCTATGGCACAGAGTGTTAATGCACTGGCCTGACGCACTGGCTTTCCATATCGGCACTGGTTCTAGTCCCGCCTGCTCCTCTTCTGATCCAGCGCTCCTCTATGGCCGGGGATAGAGGTAGAAGATGGCCCAAGACCTTGGGCACTACACCCATTGGGAGATCCAGAAAAGCTCCTTGTTCCTAGCTTTGGATAAGCGCAGCTCCGAGGATTGCAGCCACTTGGAGAGTGAACCAGAGGATGGGAGACCTCTCTCTTTCTCTGCCTCTCACTGTAAATTTGTCTTTCAATAAAAAAAAAAAAAAAAAAAAGAAAGAAAGAAAGAAATCCGGAGAGGAGGGAAGGCTGGCATCATGGCACAGTGGGTAAGGCTGCCACTTGCAATGCCAGCAGCCTACATCACAGACTGGTTTGAATCCTACTGCTCCACTTCTGATCCCATTTCCTGCTAATGCTCACCCTGGGAGGCAGCAGGAAATGGCCCAAGTTCTTGGATTCCTGCCCCACAGGGGAGACCGGGGCAGTTCTGGCTCCGGACTTCTGCTTGGCCAGGAACTCACTGTTACAGCCATTTGAGGAGAGACCACTTACAGACCCAACCCCCATCTTTGCCTCTCTCCAATGCTCAGACTTGCAAGTGAATAAATAAATATTTATAAACATGGAAAATGTTAACATTTATGAAAATTATCTAAATTACATTTATTAGACATAAGTATTCACCACAGTACAAAACACCCTGCTAAAGCTGGGCTCTTTTTTTTTTTTTTAAGATTTATTTCATTTATTTGAAAGAGTTACAGAGAAAGGTAGAGACAGAGAGAGGTCTTCCATCTGCTGGTTCACTCCCTAAATGGCAGCAAATTCCGGTGCTGCGTGGATCCGAAACCAAGAGCCAGGAGATTTTCTCGGTCTCACACTTGGTGCAGGGGCCCAGAGACTTGGGCCATCTTCTATTGCTATCCTGGGCCATAGCAGAACTGCATCAAAAGAGGAGCAGCTGAGACTTGAACCTGCACCCTATGGGATGCCAGAGCTTCAGGCCATGGCTTTAACCTGCTGTGCCGCAGTGCCATGGGCTCCATTATTTTCACATCCAGTGTCTGGGCACTGATTCTTCCACTGACCTCTGTGTTGGCTGGTTTCATGCCTCACCAATTTGAGAAATTTAAGAAGCTTTTCCCTCAATCGAAGAACTATTGGCCATCTGACGATTACTGAGACTACAATTAGTGTAATCTTTTCAGGAAACATAGTGTGGAACTGCCCGATTCGTCCCCTCTGCCTCTCCCTCTGTCTCTACCTCTGCCTGTGCCCGAGACAGGAGGATGCACTAGGTGGACCTGGACACCCTCTGTCCATGTGCCCCCAGCAATGGCAGTGTCCAGGGAGGATCTCACTTGAAGCATAGTGGAAGAAGGTATAAAACATATGTTTGCTTATTTGCCCTGATCACTAAAAAAAGATCTATGGGTTAAAGAGCTCTGTTGGATTTCTTGTCCTTTTTTCTAAATCTAGAAAAAATTGTGATACTTTCAGTTTTGTAACATTGTGTACAAACAATGAAGCCACTATTGTTTCATTTCCATGAGAATTGTCTAGCTGATTTTGCTTTGAATGAAAAACTGCCCTAGCCAGGATTGAAAGCTGATGTGATTCCATCATGGACCCCCGGGGGCGCCAGTGCTCCTCAGGTCTGGTAGTAACAGAGGGTTGGGAGGACTGAGAGACTCAGCCTTGTCTAGACTCTGCAGGAACAGTGGTTTTTCTGCTCACTCCTCGTTGAATTCTTTGTTTAGTGGAAGGCTTAGCTAGTATTTAAAAAGTACATTGAAAGTATGTCATCAAACTAAATTGAAAATATTAAAAAAACAAAAAAAGAAGAGCAGTAGGGTGGAGTGAGGAAGGAAGGAGAGTATGGCTCAAAGTATCATGAATTCTCAAAATGTGTATATAACAGGCAGCACTGTGGTGTAGTGGATAAAGCCACCCCTGCACTGCCAGCATCCCATATGTGCACCCGTTGGGGTCCTGGCTTCTCCACTTCCAATCCAGCTCCATACTAACAGCCTGGGAAATCAGCTGAAGATGTCCCAAGTGTTTGGGCCCTGGCACCCATGGGAGACCTGAAAGAAGTTCTGGCTCTTAGCCTTGGCCTGATATAGTCTTGGCCGTTGCAGCCTTTTGCAGAGTATAACAGCAGATGGAAGATTCTCCCACCCCGTGTGTATGTGTTTTTGTGTTTGTGTGTTTGCATGTGTGTGTAACACTGACCTTAAAATAAACAAATAAATCTCTTAAAAAATGAAGATATGGACCGGCACTGTGGTGTGGTGGGTTAAGACGTTGCCTGCATTGCTGGCATCCCATATGGGTTCCGTTTCTAGACCCAGCTGCTCCTCTTCCGATTTATCTCTCTCTATGGCCTGGGAAAGCAGTGGAAGATGGCCCAAGTCCTTGGGGCCCTGCACCCTTGTGGGAGACCAGGAAGAAGCTCCTGGATCCAGGCTTTGGATGGGGCAGATCCCCCAGTCGCAGCCATCGGGGAGTAACCGGCAGATGGAAGACCGCTCTCACGCTTTCTCTACCTCTGCCTCTCTGTGACTCTTAATTTTCAAATAAATAAATGAATCTTTTTAAATAAAATGGACAAATAATGGATACTTTGCCTTTGTTAAAGTAAGTAAACTCATGTAACTTGATTAATAAATCCATGGAAGAGCTAACAGTTCTATATGCATTTCCAAGTCTCACTGGGGCTTACTCTAGACTTAGAGGTAAGTGCACGAAGCGTTAGGAACACCCGCAGGCTGCTTCTCTGGAGCTGTCACCTAGAGAAGAGCTCAAGGAGTGGTGACCCCAGTCAGAGTCTGGAGCTGCCTCCACATTCAACATCTCAGGAGTCTTCAAGGACTTATACTTTTTTTTTTCCTGACTTTGACTTGTTTTTAAAGATGGGTTTAACTGTCAAATAAAAAAAGAGGTCATATGCAATAACAAATACAAAGAAACAGCCTACATTATGCAAATCTAACAGAGTCTATGCGGTGAGAACTCCATACAGTATGATTGAAGGAGGTTTTCTCTGCATTTCTGTGCCTAAAATGTGCTTGGAAAAGGCCTCTGGTCAACATGTGTGCTCTTAGACTAAATGAAATAATTGAGCTAAAAAAATGGTCTGTGGTGAGTTGAATTCAAATAAGATTTCACAACTGGGTAACTTAAATGGGAAGACAAAGTTACAGCAAGCATATTTTCTCCTTTTCCATCCTTATGTAACGCTGATTTTTTTGGTGTTTATACCTTTTAAAAAGGGGATAAATGGAATCGCATGCTCAGAGCTTCCAGAACACCACAGCCCTGCTGCCTCCAGGGTTACCTCCAGGGAGACCTGAGCTCCTGACCACACAACATACCTGGAGATGTCTGAGCCGAAGAGAATGGAATAATTCATTACAGCAACAATTCACCAAGCAAACACCAAGGAAGAGAACACCTTTCACCTCCTCCCTGGTCCTGCTCTGACATCCCAAAGTGTTCACTTTGCTCCCATTGGGTGTCTTGACAAGAGGCAAACAGCAGTTTATTGTGAGGGGACTTGGCACAGCATTCCTCTTAGATACAACTCTGCTGGGTGAAACACTTGGATGATCTCTCTTCAGTCTCGGTATGTGACGGCAGGGGGCTCCCAAGCAGAACCTGAGTGGAAGAAGAGCTTAGGATCTGTGTATCTGTTTCCATACCGGGGGCAGGGATTAGAACACGGTGACCATGAGGGGCAGCACTGACCCAGGATGAGAAGGGACAGAGGAGATGAGGAAGGGGAGGAAACACGACTTCTCTTACCTTCCCAGAATCTGAAACAATGTCATCTGGGGTGTGAACTGCTTGTGAGAGAACTGTGTTTGGTGGCCAAACTGCAGAAGGGGCTGCATGACAGGTGTGAGCCAACATGGACTGAAGCAGGGGAGCAGTGAACGGGGCATCTCACACCATCCTGGTTGTGCCTCTGGTCCTGCTGTGCAAGCCAGGGCCTCCTCTATAGAGGGAACATTGCTACGTGGAAGGAAAATACAGAAAGATGCACAGAATTGGGTTGGATCAGGTCCACATAATTGGGCACCTTTGCACTCTAGAGAAACCATCCAGACTCTGAGATTTCACTATGAGACAAGCAGAATTCCCACCTGTCAATCAGCTCCTGCAGGCAGAGCTGGGAACAGAGGGGCGGGGAAGAATCCCCTGTGAGTGCTGCAGGCAGTGAGAGCACCAGCGCCCCCATCTCAGGGCTTCCAGGACAGGGCTGAGGACACACGGGGCAGCACCTGTGCCTTCTGCCCCAGAGGTGCTTGGCCTCTAGGAGAGATCTGAGAGTCTCTGTGTCCACAATCTCCTTCTCTGACGGCCGTTCTCCCAGGACATGGAGGGCATGCAAGACTGCACTCACCTTGATTTAAACTATTTTTGCTAGCCATACCTATAATATTTTCTCCTCTACATGCGATACCAAAATGATGCTATACACTCAAGTCTCCAGTAAAATAATTGCTCTCCTTAAAATAGTATTTCATGACCATGACTGTGCTGATGCTGCCAAGGAGGAGGAAAGGAGGGAGCCTCAGAGGAGTCACCTGGCCCCTTCCACCCGACCCTGCAGGACCTTCAAGCCTGGCTGCTCTGAGAATCACTCTCAGCAGATGGGGCCCAGGAGGAGCAGCTGGGGCAGCCCAGCACCACACTTCTGCTTTCCTGGGGGGGTTGTGTTAGGGCTTGTATCACTGTGGTAAGTAGCACTACTACTATAATAACCGCCTTGACAGTAGTAAGTGGCAGCATCTTCACACTGCACGCCGCTGATGGTGAGAGTGAACTCTGTCCCATATCCACTGCCGCTGAACCGCGATGGGACCCCAGATGCCAGATCAGATGCATCATAGATCAGGAGCTTGGGAGGCTGCCCTGGTTTCTGCTGATACCAGGCCAATAAGCTATAAATGTTCTCACTGGCCTGGCACTTGATGGTGACTGTGCCTCCCACAGCTGCAGACACGGAGGATGGAGTCTGGGTCATCACGATGTCGGCACATCTGGCACCTGGAAGGGAAACAGAAACACAGAGACCACACTCATCCTCACGTTCTAAGAGGCCACTCCTGCAGAGACAGGCAGCCCTGGACACACTGCCCGAGGCCGTTCCTGCTGCTGGCCTTCCTTACCTGGCAGCCAGAGCAGCAGGAGCCCCAGCAGCTGAGTGGGGGCCCTCATGTCCATGCTGGGTCCTGCCTAGCACTGCCTCCTGCATGGGGCAGGAGCAGCCTGCTCCTAAATTTGGAGCAGATACTGGAGGAGAAAGTCCTTTATGCTGGGGAGTATGTGCTAACTTCTTAGAATATGCAACCAGCACCTGCTCACCATTCGAGTTTGGGTAAACCATCCTGCTTGCTGAGATGCACAGTCAGCACCTGCACAGTTGCCATGTCCCTAGTTGTCCACATCAGACCCAGGTTGCACAGGTCTCCTACAGAGAATGTCTCTCTGGGGGTCTCAGCAGAGAGAGGACCAGTGTGTGTAGAGGTCCACGCTCTCCTCATGCTCAGCCCAGCTTTGCTGCTACTGCTCCACCTGTGACAGGGGCTGCAGGGCTTGCACAGCCCAGAACCTGGAGAAGCTGAGCAGCTCCTTAGTGTGGTTCTGGTGGACGTCACTGAGGTTGGGTGGCTTCCTCTTCCTGTTTTTCTCTAATGGCCTTGGTGTGACATAAAAGAGCCATGAATCGAAACATGGCGAGGGCTATGATTTTTCTAGAAGTCGCTGTGCATGGGTCCTGCCACACACTGGGAGTCATCTGGAGTTCTGTGCTCTTTTCTTCAGCCCGACTTAGCCTCAGCTGACAGGATCTCCTAGGAAGTAGGAAGATTCTCTCTCTCTCTCTCTCTCTCTCTCTCTCACCAAACACAGAGTCTCTCTCACTTTGCACCTCATCAATGCTCAGATTTTCAAGTAAATACATAAATGTGATGGGAAATGGAAAGGATGAACATGTAAGAAAATTATCTTCACTAGAAATAAAGATTAATCTCAGTACAAGACACCTTGCTAAACTGGGTTCCTCTTTTTTATCCCCAGTGTCTGGGCACTAATTCTTCCACTGGCCTGTGTGCTCCTGGTTTCAGGCTTCAGTGATTTAAGAAATTTAAAAAGCTTTTTCCTGAATTAAAATTCAGTTTTCCTGTCTGACCCTTACTGAGACTACAGTTATTTAATTTTTCAGGAAACACAAATGTTGAACTGCCCGATACGTTCCCTCTGCCTCTGCCCCTGAGACGGGAGGATGCACTAAGTGGACCTGGACACACTCTGCCTACTTGTACCGAGCAATGGCAGTGCTCCAGGGAGGAATCTCACACACAGCACAGTGGGAGCAGGTGGAGAACCTTCTATGTGTGTGCATTATCTCCCTGCCCACTAAAATTTAAGCTCTATGAGATGAAGGGCTCTATCCAAATTTTTACAGTAATCCTACGCCTAGGAGATTGTGATACTGTTATTTGTGTGCCACTGTGTGCTAATGATGAAGCCACTATTGTTCAATTTGATGAGAATGTTCTAGTTGGTTTTGCATTGAATGAAGAACTGTTCGATCAGGAATAGAAAACTGAAGCGATTTGGTTGAATACTGTAATCAATACACAATTCTTCTTAAGTGCTGAAACTTAACTGAAAAGTGATCGCTGTTAAATATAAGAGTGGGAATAAGAGAGGGAAGAGATGTGCAATTCGGGACATGCTCATGCTGACTTGCCTCAAACGGTGGAGTTAGAAACATACCAGGGGATTCGAATTCAATCCCATCGAGGTGGCATTCACTCAAGGTTACCCACTACCTAGTTGTCTGAGTTTACCTGAAGGGCCAATATTAGCCTCGACCGAAGCTAAGCCCTACTCGCATAGCAGTAGGCAGCGTGACCAGGCGTCCCTCCGAGAGAGAGACCTGGTGCTCGGGTCACAGTCCGGCTGCCGGGAAGCCGAAGTGAGCTCAGGGGGTCTGGAGGCTCTCAGCCAACTGCCCTTCCTAATTTCCCTCCCGTTCCTTACAATCCCTCTGGAGTTTCGGCCATAGCTAAGCCATGGCCGGGGGGAACTCCGCGTTCTCGGAGAGCTGTGGGGTGCCGGACACTCAGCGGTCACTTCCACAGATCCGGTCCCGCTTGAGGGACCTCCGATGTTTTCTCAAAATCCCGGTCTGGGTGCCCATGACGGCCAGGCAGGAGAACGGCCTCTTTCACTCAGTGAATGAGTGGTAAATGGAATGAGCCCTCTGGGGGGCCAATCCACTCCGAGAGCTGGCCACTCAGAGGCACAGAAAGACTGCCACTTTACCTTCTTGACTGACAAAGAAAGGTTATGCGTCCGGTGTCTGGTCGCTTACCTCCTACCAATGATTCAAAGTTAGAGACAAAGGTGTAGACACAGTCTGGCCCATGTTAGCAGACATCACAATGTACACGAACAGACAAACAGTGTAGAGAATCAGCACACAATGACCACACAAAGTGTCCGTAGAGGAACTGAGATAAACTACTGGTCGCGTCGATGCCGGCAATACAAACACAGACTCTGGAACCGCCTCAGAGCCCTGTGAGGATGCCGGTAATACAAATGCAAGCTCCGGAACCACTTCAGAACCTACAAATGCAGACTCCAGAACCACTTCAGAGTCACGCGACAATGCTGGCAATACAAATGCAGATTCCAAATCTACCAATACGGGAGCCATCACAGCACCCCATACAATGCTAAATGACAAGAGAATACAATCAACAAACAACAAGACAACCAACAAAGCACCTTACAACTACAAAAGACTAATAATAAGAAGGCCTTACCGGCCACCCCGTCTGTGCTGGGAATGCAGACTCCACGCCTGCCCCGTCGGAAGTATCTGGGCGTCCCCAGCCTTCCTTTGTCCTCCTGAGGCGTCCCTCAGGGCCGTAGCCTGTGGCCCCCGGGCACGTCTGCCGGCCACAGCCAGGAAGGGCTCACGCCCTGTCCCAGCAGTACTACACCAGCACAGTTCCCAAAACCCTAGAGTGCTCACAAACTACCAAAATCCAGAATGAAGAGACACAAACCACAAATAAGCCGGCCGACAACATGAATAGGCACCTGCACTTACCCCGAGAGATATCCATTGGAGACGTCCACAGGCAGCAGTCAGATCTCGGTGGGACCTCCAATGTTAGAGTCTGAAAAAGCCCACCGCCCGAGGAACGACTCCAAGAGACTTTTCTCTCATGCAACCAGCAAAGGGTTAAAGATTTATTGATTGTCCAGCATGCTGGGGCTGTCTGATCATACATGAACAGAGCAGCCCCGAATAACTAAAGGTTAGGGTTTATAAAGGCAAAAACCGCAAAACCGGGAAGGGGGGGAATACATGGTTGCTATGCACGGTTGCTATACACAGTTGCTAAAATCAAAAGAGAGTACATAAAATCAAAAGAGAGTATATGGTTACTGGGGTCAACATAACCTAAAACCTAAGTGAAATTAATATTTATCATAATCTTGACAATACCAGTTACAATCTTACAATTAGCAATTAGGACTTGACATTAATGTAAGACACAGACAAATCACATCTTTATTATTAGCCCAGGTAACCCAGGTGCAACCTTTCTACTTTTAAGCTTGAGCAGTCATGCTAGGGGGTTTTTGTGCATTGCCAAGGGTGATGTAGTGCACTGCTATTGTCCGACTATTTGAGATCATAGTTTCAGACCAGAGTCTCACAGTGGGGGGGGGGGGGGGGGTGCTTTCCCAGAATGCAGTCTCAAGTGCTCCAAAATGGAGTCCCTACTGCCAAGGTGCTACTCTGTCTTATTTTTTTACAGCTGTACCAGGAAGGTTTAAACCTGTAAGCTTAAGCTTAACTTTTTACACCCGCACATATACAATTTTAACTCTTCAGCATATACCAATGCCATCTCACTAGTCCCAGTGATCAATTTCTGTTCACAATTGATCGTAATGATAGGACTAAGAACCAAAGGGATCACATAAACAAGAATAGTGTCTGCAAATACTAGCTGATAGAATCAAAAAGGGAGAGAATGATCCAACATGGGAAGTGAGATACACAGCAGACCCATAGAATGGCAAATGTCCTAACAGCACTCTGGCCTCATAATCAGTCCTTAAGGCATGCGGATCCAGCTGAAATGCCCATGAGAGTATTTCAGGCATGGAAAGCCAAGACACTCGGGGGGGGGGGGGGGGGACCTAAATGAAAGATCTCCACGAGTGAGATCCCAGTGGAAAGAACGGGTCATCAAAGAAGGAGGTACCTTTCTCTGAAGGGAGGAGAGAACTTCCACTTTGACCATGGCCTTGTCTAAATATGATCAGAGTCAGTGAACTCAGGGGGCTTCCAAAGCCTTGGCAGCTCATGACAAGAGCCTAGGGTGATTACTGATGCCATAAACAAGAGTGTCAATTTGTTAAGTCAACAACAGGAGTCACTGTGCACTTACTCCTCATGTAGGATCTTTGTCCTTAGTGTGCTGTACATTGAGATTTAATGCTATAACTAGTACTCAAACAGTATTTTTCACTTTGTTTCTGTGTGGGAGCAAACTGTTGAAATCTTTACTTAATGTATACTAAACTGATCTTCTGTATATAAAGAGAATTGAAAATGAATCTTGATGTGAATGGAAGGGGAGAGGGAGTGGATAAGGGGAGGGTTGCAGGTTGGAGGGACGTTATGGGGGGAAGCCATTGTAATCCATATTCTGTACTTTGGAAATTTATATTCATTAAATAAAAGTTAAAAAAATTAAAACCAAAGAAATTCAAAAAGAAAATAAAAGAAGAGAAGAGAAGAGAAGAGAAGAGAAGAGAAGAGAAGAGAAGAGAAAAGAAAAGAAAACTGAAGCGATTCCACCTATAACCCCAGGGGGCGGCAGTGCTCCTCAGGTCTGGTAGTGACAGAGGGAATGGGAGGAAGAGACTCACACCTTGACTAGACTCTTGAGGAACAGTGGTTTTGCTGCTACTCCGTGTTGAATTCTATGTCTAGTGGAGGGTGAAGCTGGTGATTATAGAGTGAAAGTATGTCAGTGTAGAACTTAAACGAAACAGAAGAGAAGTGGCGGGGGGGGGGGGGTGGTAGAAGGAGGTGCAGGCAGCCTTTGGACAAATCAAGGCCAGTCTTGGCTTGTGGAGTTCTTGGGATAAGAAAGTCACATGCTCCCATCCTGAAGGACGATGTTAATCAAGAACGCTCTGTTAACAGTATCTGCGTTACCAGAGCCCCGATAAGTTGCTTACATATGTTGTTATCTTTTGTGCTTCTTTGTGCTGGTTATGTATAAATACCAATGAGACATAGGAATAAACGAGCCTTGATCAGCCTTGTTGTCTTGGCTCCATTCTCTGCGATCTCCTGTCCCTATTTTCGGTCCCTCTCCCTCCCTTAGGTTCCATTCGACTGGTGTGGCTGGCCCGCACAGGAGGGAGGACATGGTGGGAAGTGGCATTATGGTCTCACCACTGTGGATAGGATGGGCTGAACCTCTGTAGTGGGTAAAGCCACCTCACACAGTACCAGCATCCCACATGGGCCCCGGTGGGAGTCCAGGCTTCTCATCTTCCAATCCAGCTCCCTGCTTGGCCTGGAAAGCACCTGGAGCTGGCCCACGTGTTTGAGCTCCGGCACCATGTGGGAGAATGAAAGGAGTTCTCTCTCCTAGCTCTGCCAGGCACTGCTCGGCCATTGCAGCCATTTGGGGAGTAACCAGAGGACGGAAGATAAGTCTATCGTCTATCTCTCCCTCAAAGTTTCATTCTAACTCTCTCTCTCTCTCTCTCCTCCCCTTCCTCTCCCCCCCATCTGTGTGTGTGTGTGTAGCAGAGACTTTGGATAAGCAAATAAATCTTTTTTAAAAACTATAGCTGTGAAATTGATACTCTTTATAGAATTTATATTATCACTTGCAGTTAAACTCATTTGGCTTGGAATACATATACTGATTGCTCTTTTGCTCTATGAATCGTTAATGAGGCTCTAGCTTTGATAATCAGAAAGAAAAATTGGTTTCCTTTAGAACAGTAGAGACATGACCGTGTCTGTGCCGCCGTCAAGGAGGAGGAAAGCAGGGAGCCTCAGAGGAGTCAGCCTGGCCCCTTCCACCCGACCCTGCAGGACCTTCAAGCCTGGCTGCTCTGAGAATCACTCTCAGCAGATGGGGCCCAGGAGGGGCAGCTGGGGCAGCCCAGCCTCACACTTCTGCTTTCCTGGGGGGTTTTGTTAGGGCTTGGAACACTGTGTCACCAGCTCTACTACCATAATAGTTTTGACAGTAGTAAGTGGCAGCATCGTCACACTGCACGCCGCTGATGGTGAGAGTGTACTCTGTCCCAGATCCACTGCCACTGAACCGCGATGGGACCCCAGATGCCAGATTGGATGCAGCATAGATCAGGAGCTTGGGACGCTGCCCTGGTTTCTGCTGATACCAGGCTAATGCATTGCCAATGCTCTCACTGGCCTGGCACTTGATGGTGACTGTGCCTCCCACAGCTGCCTCCACGGAGGCTGGAGTCTGGGTCATCACGACATCGGCACATCTGGCACCTGAGAAGGGAAACAGAAACACAGAGACCACACTCATCCTCACGTTCTAAGAGGACGCTCCTGCAGAGACGGGCAGCCCTGGACACACTGCCCGAGGCCGTTCCTGCTGCTGGCCTGCCTTACCTGGGAGCCAGAGCAGCAGGAGCCCCAGCAGCTGAGTGGGGGCCCTCATGTCCATGCTGGGTCCTGCCTGGCACTGCCTCCTGCATGGGGCGGGAGCAGCCTGCTCCTAAATGCCCAGAGAGGTGGGTGGTGCTCTGGGCACATGCAAATGAGCAGGGGTGGGGCAGGGCTGTGCCCAGCTGAAGGGCCCAGGGCAGCTCAGAACTCAGTCCAGGGGCTGTGTCTCCACTGCCCCAGCTCAGACCAGGGCTGCACAAGTTTACCCGTAGTGTGCATGCTTCTACCAGGAGACATCACCTCCCAAATTCCCTGAGGGACATTTGCCAACCCTGTAATTGAACTGGAGGACAAGAAGGTGTAATTTGTTCATGGTTATGGTGGAATTCTTTAGTAGAAAGTCGATTTTCTAGGGAATACTTAGTTACACCTTAAAACTGAGGCCCATGTCTTTACCTGTTTGTCCTTTGATGCCTCATCTTGTCCCCTCACAGCAGACCCCTGCACCAGGGAGATGGTCTCTGAGATTAGAGACTTCTGTCCCACACTCACCTCTGAAACTGATCAGAATTAACATCCTCAGAACAAGCGACTGCCAGAGACCAGGACTCAGGAGAACTCAGGTGCTTAGAGGAGAGATCACACATGTGTGCTCTCCCACCTGCAGCCAGAGTGCTGAGTCAAGGATGCAAGAGGAAAGAAAAGTGAAAGTTCAAGGCCTCACCATAGGTCTGAAGACATCAAGAAAAATAATTTCCCTCACTCCTCTCTCCTGAAACCTTCACTTTATCTCTAAGAAAATCTAGAGAGGAGGGTAGACTGGCATCGTGGCACAGTGGATTAAGTTGCCACTTGCAAAGCCAGCAGCCTACATCAGAGACTGGATTGAACCCCACTGCTCCACTTTTGATCGCATTTCCTGCTAATGCACACTAAAACTGGGCTCCATTTTTTTTTATCTCCAGTGTCCGGGCACTGATTCTTCCCTCTGACCTGTGTGCTGACTGACTTTATGCTACAGGGACATGAGAAATCTTAAAATCTTTTGTCAGGGACAATTTGGCTACCCGACCATCACCAGGAGTACAATGAGTTTATTTTTCAGGAAACACAGATGTGGAGTTCCCGATACATTCCCTCTCCTCTGCCTCTGCCTCTGCCTCTGCCCCTGTCTAGGTGGAGACAGAAGGAGGCACACGTGCACCTGCACACCCACAGCCCCATTGTCCTGAGCACTGGCCCTGCTCTATGGCAGGTGCATCACAGAGCACAGTGGGAGCACAGTCGGAACATTGGTTTGTTTCTTATCCACTCGGCCCACTAAAATGAAAGATCTATAACATAAAGGGCTTTGTTTGACTTCTTCCAATTATTTCAGGCCTAGGAATTTGTGCTACTATTCTTTGTGTGCCATTATGTACCAACAGTGAAGCTGCTATTAGTGCAATTGGATGAGAATGTTCTTCTTGATTTTGCATTGAATCAAGAACTACTCCATCAGATTGAAAACTGACACAATTGCACATGTGACCCCCATTTATTTCCTTAAATGTAATATTTCCCATTTTTAAAAGTATTTATTTATTTATTTACTTGAAAGACTGAGCATTGGTGAAGGACAAAGTGAGAGAGAGGAAGAGAGAGAGAGAGATCATCCACGTGCTGGTACTTTCCCGGATGAGCCTGTCAGCTGAGGCTGGGTCAGCCATACTCCAGAGCACAAAACTCCATGTAGGACTCCCAGTGTGTGGCAGGATCCAAGCACAGCCATTTTTATAAATCATAGCCCTCACTATGTTTTCTATTTATTGCTCTTTTATGTTACAAAGGCCATTAGGGAATGAGAGAAAGCAGAAGCCTCTCTGGCCTCAGTGACGTCCACCCGAACCACACTGAGCAGCTGCTCAGCTTCTCGAAGGTTCTGGGCTGTGCAAGCCTTGCAGCCCCTGTCACAGGTGGAGCAGCAGCAGCAAAGCTGGGCTGAGCCATGAGGAGAGCGTGGACCTCTACCCACACTGGTCCTCTCTCTGCTGAGACCCCAGAGAGACATTCTCTGTAGGAAACCTGTGCAACCTGGGTCTGATGTGGACTCCTGGGGACACTGTGCCTGTGTGCAGGTGCTGAGGGATTGGAGAGAATTCTCCTAACTGACTGTGCATCTCAGCAGGCAGGCTGGGTTACCAAAAGTGTGTGCTGCAGCCGCCAAAAAGGAGGAAAGGAGGGCGCCTCAGAGGAGTCAGCCTGGCCCCTTCCACCCGACCCTGCAGGACCTTCAAGCCTGGCTGCTCTGTGAATCACTCTCAGCAGATGGGGCCCAGGAGGGGCAGCTGGGGCAGCCCAGCCTCACACTTCTGCTTTCCTGCTGGTTTTTGTTAGGGCTTGTATCACTGTGGAACCAGTACTACTACTACCATAATAGCTTTGACAGTAGTAAGTGGCAGCATCGGCACACTCCAGGTCGCTGATGGTGAGAGTGAACTCTGTCCCAGATCCACTGCCTTTGAACCGCGATGAGACCCCAGATGCCAGAGTGGATGCCTTGTAGATCAGGAGCTTGGGAGGCTGCCCTGGTTTCTGCTGATACCAGGCTAAGTAGCTACTAATGCTCTGACTGGCCTGGCACTTGATGGTGACTGTGCCTCCCACAGCTGCCTCCACGGAGGATGGAGTCTGGGTCAATTCGAATGCACATCTGGCACCTGAGAAGGGAAAGAGAAACACAGAGACCACACTCATCCTCACATTCTAAGAGGACGCTCCTGCAGAGACAGGCAGCCCTGGCCACACTGCCCGAGGCCGTTCCTGCTGCTGGCCTGCCTTACCTGGGAGCCAGAGCAGCAGGAGCCCCAGCAGCTGAGTGGGGGCCCTCATGTCCATGCTGGGTCCTGCCTGGCACTGCCTCCTGCATGGGGCGGGAGCAGCCTGCTCCTAAATGCCCAGAGAGGTGGGCGGTGCTCTGGGGACATGCAAATGAGCAGGGGTGGGGCAGGGCTGTGCCCAGCTGAAGGGCCCAGGGCAGCTCAGAGCTCAGCCCAGGGACTGTGTCTCCAGCTGCCCCAGCTCAGACCAGGGCTGCACAAGTTTACCTGCAGTGCACATGCTTCTACCAGGAGAGGTCACAACCAAAATTCCCTGAGGGACATTTGCCAAAATCGTGAGTTTATCGGACAAGATGTAGTAATAAATTCATGGTTATCTGGGATATGTAGGAGAAAGTTCCTTTTCTTTAAAATAGATAGTAAACTAATTTTTGCCTAGAGCCATTTCTTTACTTGTGTTCTGATGCCCTCACATTGTCCCCTCACGGCAGACCGCTGCACCAGGGAGATGGTCTCTGAGAGATGAGACTTCTGTCCACACTCACCTCTGTACTGACTCAGAATAAACATCCTCAGAACAAGCGGCTGCCAGAGAGAGACCAGGACTCAGAAGGAGAACGCAGGTGCTTAGAGGAGAGATCACACAGGTGCGCTCTCCCACCTGCAGCCTGAGTTCTGATCAGGTTGCATAACGAAAAAAGAAGTGAAAGTTCAAGGCTTCATCATAGGTCTCAGGAACATCAAGGAAATTAACTTCCCTCTCTCCTCTCTTCAGAAACGTTCACGTTTGTCTTAAGAAAATCCAGAGAGGAGGGATGGCTGGCATCGTGGCACAGTGGATTGAGCTGCCACTTGCAAAGCCAGCAGCCTACATCAGAGACTGCTTTGATTCCCCACTGCTCCACTGCTGGCCACAACTGGGTGGGCACCGGTCAATCAGGTGAATTAACCACTCCCCTTGGAAGTGGATTAAAAGCCTGGGACATGGTGTGTCTGGCCTTTTTCCCTCCCTTCTCTCACTGGCTTCTTGCCAGTAGGGGGCTGGCTGCAGCCCTGTGCCTCCATGGTGTGTTGCCTTTGGCTACCCGCCCCACGCTTCCTGGCCTAGATGTTCCTCCACGTGGCTGGTTCCTGGTACTTGGTATGAACCCACATCTACCTCCCTCCTTTAGACGGGGCCCTCACTCTCCTATGCATCTTTCTCACTGAATAAAAGCTTAAAATGTACCATGCTGCCTCGTTCACCTATGCCAGTATTTAGAATTCTCTGAAAATTAGGCAAGAACCCACATGGGCTTATTAATATGGGGAACTTATTAATAAGCATATGGTGATATCGTATGGCACCCCAAATTATATTTTTGGAAGGTCAAATTCCAATATCAGGAGCAGAGGTAGAACATTATTGGTTTGAGTACCATCAGCCCTGCCCACTACCATGGAAGATCTGTGAGATGAAGGGCTCTGTTCGATGTTTCCACTTAGTCTACATCTACAAGAGATGTGAATCCATTAGTTGTGTAACATTGCGTGCAAACAATGAAGTTACTATTGGTTCAATTCCATGAGAATTTTCAATTTGATTTCAGATTAAATGAAGAACTGCTCTATCAGGGATTGAGGGACATTTGCTAAAACTTTAACTGAGCTGGAAGACAATTTGTCGTCATTTATTCATGGTTATGTTGGGATTCTGGAAGAGAAAGTCCCTTTTCTCGAGATAGTTAACATATTTAAGCCTAGGGCCATGTCTTTTACTTGTCTTTCAAATAAATAAAGAAATCAGGAGAGGAGGGAAGGCTGGCATTGTGGCACAGTGGATAAGGCTTCCACTTGCAGTGCCAGCCACCTACATCAGAGACTGGTTTGAATCCCCACTGCTCCACTTCTGATCCCATTTCCTGCTAACACACACCCTGGGAGAAAGCAGAAAAAGGCCCAAGTTCCTGGATTCCTGCCCCACAGGGGAGACCCAGGGGCAGTTCTAGTCCTGGGCTTCAGCTTGGCCAAGCACTCACGGATACAGCCATTTGTGGAGAGCACCAGATTACATAACATTTCTCTCTTTCTCTTTCTCTCTCTCTCTCTTTCTCTCTCTTTCTCCTTTGCCCTCTCAACCTGTCTGTGTTGCCTCTCTCCAATACTCAATCTTTCAAGTAAATAAATAAATATTTTGAAAAATGGTAAATGTTAGATTTTGAGCATATTATCTTCACAGAAATAAGTATTATCCACAGTAAAAGTCACCCTATGCTAAAACTGGGCTCCATTTTTTGGTTTCCAGTGTCTGGGCACTGATTGCCTCTGACCTGTGTGTTGGCTGACCTCATGCTACAGGGACAGGAGAATATTTAAAAGCTTTTGTCAGGACAATTTGGCTACCCGACCATCACCGAGAGTACAATGAGTTTATTTTTCAGGAAACACAGTGGGGAGTTGCCCGATCCATTCCCTCTCCTCTGCCTCTGCCTCTGCCCTGTCTAGGTGGAGACAGAAGGAGGCACACGTGCACCTGCACACCCACAGCCCCATTGTCCTGAGCACTGGCCCTGCTCCATGGGAGGTGCATCACAGAGCACAGTGGGAGCACAGTTGGAACGTCATTGGTTTGTTTCTTATACGCTCAGCCCATTAAAGTGAAAGATATGACATACAGGGCTCTATTCGACTTGTTCCAATTATTCCAGGCTTAAGAATTTGTGATACTATTCATTGTGTGCCCTTATGTACCAACAATGAAGCTCCTATTGGTGCAATTGGATGAGAATGTTCTATTTGATTTTGGATTAAATGAAGAACTACTCCATCAGAGATTGAAAACTGACACAATTCTACCTGTGACTCACTCAGGGGGTGTTAGTGCACCTCAGGTCTGGTAGTGACAGAGGGCCTGGGAGGATTGAGACTCAGCCTTGTCTAGGCTCTTGAGGAACAGTGGTGTTTCTGCTACTCTGTGTTGAAATCCTTATAGAGTGGAGGGCTGAGCTAGTGTTTAGAGTACATTGAGAATATGTCAATGTGGGGCCGGCCCTGTGACATAGCAAGTAGAGCCGCTGCCCTCAGTGCCGGCATCCCATATGGGTGCCGGTTCAAGACCCAGCTATTCCACTTCCGATCCACCTGTCTGCTAGGACCTGGGAAAGCAATGGAAGATGGCCTGAGAGACCTGTGCCTGGATCAAGCAGAGCTATTTTAGAGTAGGTTTCACCTTGTAACTCAGGCCTGACCAGGCCCTGAACCCCAAGCCAAAAGCTCCTGAAAGAAGAAAAATAAACACCCCTTGGAATAACCTCCCCAAGCACAGCCAATTAGGACATAGCAGGGAAATACCTGAAGTTCCAGGTGTCTTCAGGCAGTTAAGGTGATTGATTATATCCAGAAACCCGGCAGTTTGACATGTACACCCTACTGGCTTCGATACTTTATCCAATCATTTTATAAGGCATCAACCCCAAGGCCATCCAACAACCTTTACTAGGTCCATTCCCACCGCTGGATGCATTAATCAATTTTAAGAGATGTTCTTTGAATTTCCTGTGGAATGAGATAATTTGCTGAATGGTGCTATCATGTATAGAATGTCTCTGAAAACCCTATAAAAGTACCATTTACAGAAGAGTCAGGGCTCTCAATTCAAATCTGCTGCATTGGTGACAGTTGAGAGTCCAGGTCCGAGCTTGTAATAAAACTCTTGTTTGTTTTACATCCATATCGGCTCCTTGGTGTTTTACATCCATATCGGCTCCTTGGCGGTCTTCTGGGACAATTGTACTGGGTATAACACTAAGTCTTTGGGGCCCTGCATCCACACGGGAGACCAAGAAGAAGCTCCTGGATCCTGGCTTTGCAGGGGTAGATCCCCAGTTGTGGCCATCTGTGGAGTGACCCAGTGGATGGAAGACCTCTCTCTCTGCCTCTGCCTCTCTGTAACTCTTACCTTTCAAATAAATAAATGTTTTTAAAAATGGACAACAAATATATACTTTGCTTACATTAAATTAAGTAAATTCATGTAACTTGTTTAATAAATCCATGTAATAAAACTCTTGTTTCTTTTACAGCCATATCCGCTCCTTGGCGGACTTTGTGGACAATCGTACTGGGTATAACAGGCCCAAGTCTTTGGGCCCCAGCACCCACAAGGGAGTCCAAGAAGAAGCTCCTGACTCCTGGCTTTGCTGGGATAGATCCCCAGTTATGGCCATCTGTGGAGTGACCCAGTGGATGGAAGACCTCTCTCTCTCTGCCTCTGCCTCTCTGTAACTCTTACCTTTCAAATAAATAAATAAATATTTTTAAAAATGGACAAAAAATGTGTTCCCTTTGACTCCCAGTCCCTTCACCATGACCAACTGTGAACTGAAACTGATCACCTGGAACAGTGAGATGGCATTGGTACATGCCACCTCGATGGGATTGAATTGGAATCCCCTGGTATGCTTCCAACTCCACCACTTGGGGCAAGTCAGCCTGAGCATGTCCCAAATTATACATCTCTTCCCTCTCCCATTCCCACCACCATGTTCAACAGGGATCACATTTCAGTTAATTTTCAACACTTAAGAATAACTGTGCATCAATTACAGATCTAAACCAGTCATATTAAGTAGAACAGATAAAAAAAACTACTAAGAGGGATAATGTATTAAGTTGTTCATTAACAGTCAGGGCTATGCTGATCAAGCCACCATTTCCCATAGTGTCCACCTCACTCCAACAGGTTTCCCTCTTGGTGTTCAGTCAGTCATCACCGATCAGGGAGAACATATGGTATTTGTCCCTTTGGGACTGGCTTATTTCACTCAGCATGATGTGTTCCAGATTCCTCCATTTTGTTGCAAATGACTGGATTTCGTTGTTTCTTACTGCGGTATAGTATTCTAAAGAGTACATATCCCATAATTTCTTTATCCAGTCTATCGTTGATGGGCAAAAAATGGATACTTTGCTTACATTAAGGTAAGTTGAATTTATGTACTTGATTAATAAAACCATGGAAGAGCTAACAGTTCTATATGCATTTCCATGTTTCACTGGGGCTTACTCTAGACTTAGAGGTCAGTGCACGAAGCGTTAGGAACACCCGCAGGCTGCTTCTCTGGAGCTATCACCTAGAGAAGAGCTCAAGGAGTGGTGACCCCAGTCAGAGTCTGGAGCTGCTTCCACATTCAACATCTCAGGAGTCTTCAAGGAAGTCCTTATACTACTTTGTTTCTGCCTGTGACTTGTTTTTAAAGATGGGTTTAACTGTCAAAAAAAAAAAAAAAAGAGGTCATATGCAATAACAAATACAAAGAAAGAGCCTACAATATGCAAATCTAATATGTTTGAAGGTGCATTTTCTTCGTATTTAGTGCCTAAAATGAGCTTCAGAGAGGTTTTGATCAACATGTATGCTCTTTTTTATTAAAGATTTATTTTAGTTATTTGAAAGACACAGTTACAGAGAGAAGTAGAGACAGAGAAAGGGGTCTTTCATCCTCTGGTTCACTCCCAAGATGGCTGCAATGACCAGAGCTTTGTCTTTCCAAAGCCAGCAGCCAGGAGATTCTTCAGATCTCCCACGTGGGTGCAGGGGCCCAAGCACTTGGGCCATCTTCCACTGCTTTCCCAGGCCATAGCACAGAGCTGGATAGGAAGTGGAGAGCTGGGACTAGAACCGGCACCCATATGGGATACTGGCGCTTCTGCCGGGGCTTTAACCCACTGCAACATAGTGCTGGAATATGTATGCTCTTAAACTAAATGATATAAGTGCTAATAAGACGGTATGTAGTGAGTTGAATTCAAATATGACATCACAACGTGGTAACTTAAATGCGTAGACAAAGTTACAGAAAGCACATCTTCTCCTTTTCCATCCTTATGTAATGCTGACCTTTTTGGTGTTTATACCTTTTAAACAATAATAAAAAAAAGCCAAATATTTGAGCAATAGGGACATTTACATTCTTGGTGATTTGTATTTTAAAAGAAACAGCTTCTTTCTGATTTGCCTCAGTCTGGGGGAAACGCATACAGAAACTATCTAATAACCAAATACCAAGAGAAGCACCTTCGAAATACTGATTCACTTTGGTAGCAAACGGTTGGCCTTGGACAACTAATGAAGGCAGACAAGACCCCTATGGTGAAGTAGGCTATGTCTAATACTCGATAGTTTACGTACAAAGTTAATTTTTTTAAAAAGAGCTAAGCCGTGGTACCCGCTGACAGCAATGCAACACCGAGTTTCTGGTGACTTCAAACCCAACAAATGCCCAGGAAGAAAAAGGCTGAGCTTAGTTCATCCCAATTTACTCTCAGTCAATAGTCAGTCCCTTTTTCTCAGTACAATACCCCTTCTCTGTATAAGGCTGCTCCTGGGAGGCTGCCAGTTCAGGGAAGGAGGGAGTTCAGAGAGTTAACACAGTAAAGTTGTGCTTCCCTCTTGATGTGCTAGTAGTTGTGTCTAAAAATACGCTATTCCTTAACTGGTGCCACTTCTGATTTCTTTATTATCTGTAGCCTTTGGAAACTGATCAACCAAAGCTACAAAATCAACAAATGTCTGAAAGCCATATATAGAACACAACTGTCCTTCAATTTCAAATTCTCATTTTTTAGAGTACCACTCATCTTTAAAGCATATGAAAAAGAAGAAAACAAAGCAGTTTGAAACTCTGCCTTATACCATTCTTCAAAAAGGGAACCTGTTCCTTTCAACTTGACATCCACCCCACATCCAACCCCAATTTCAAAACGCGTCATTCAGTTGTCTTGGTCACGGCCATTTCCAGGATGAGGTTTGATATCTGGCTCCCAGAGCCTCTGCTCCTCAGAAAACCCGTGCTTTCCCTCCTGCAGGGATGTGTTGGCTGATGCTGGCGAATCCTTCCAGGGCTCCTCTTCCTCACCTTGGCTCCTGGAGGCCTCTGCTCCGGTTCCCCATCTTCATCTCCATTACAAGCCCTGCTCCTGAGAGGGCGTTTGCAGCCAGAGGTGGAGCAGTCTCTGCAGGCTTATTGACCCAGCTGGCGCATGTGGCTGAAGCTTGCTTGGATGTCTGACCACCTGTGGCCAATGCAGACCTGCAGGTCTTTGTAGGTTTTGTTGGGAAGGCTCAGCTTCCTCTCAGATGATGGTTTTCAGCACTAATCCTGGTTGTTTCCCCTCCATTACCTGGGGCTCCAGCTCACTGCGGCCCCATGGGCTTCTCTCTCCCGCCTTCCCGTCCACCATTTTCCTTGCCGCAGGCTCCAAATTGGTTGCATTTATATACATTTTTAAAAGCAATTAAGACCTACAGAATGGTACAAGAGAGAATCACCAGTGTGCGGGGCCTCGTTCTCCGATATGGGTTTGTGCAAAGAAAACCCAGAGGGCAGCTGTGGATGACCAGAGGGTTACATGGTTGAGTGGAGAATATACCTGACCAGGCCAGGCGGGCGGCTCAGCAGAGAGGCAGAGGACTGAGCACACAGTCCAGTTGAGACAAGGGACTTTTAAGGAGATGGGTCTTTGTCTTCACACATCTCCTGAAAAAAAGGACTTTTTGAGTGTGAATACTAGAAACTCCTATCTGAGTTTTCCCCTGAAGGTATCAGACAGGAGGAAGCCTAGCTGGCACCCCCCTGGGTTTAGAGGAAGGGTTATCAAGACCTCCTGGGGACTCAGGTTCAGGAGCAGGGTATTTGAAATGCACATACTGGGCTGCACCTGGAAGACTGTCAGGCAGAAGGAGCAGGACCCCCACCTGGCAGGTTATCAGGTAGAAGGAGGTAGAAGGGGGCAGGACAGGATGCGAATACTGGGCTGCCCCTGAAACATTGTCAGGATGACTTTGAGATGCAGATGCATGTGCTGGACATAGACATCTTCTCTTTAGGCCTTTGTCACACACACATAAGCTCATATCTGACTTCCTACCTAACATTCCCCCTCAAGAGGGAATACCCAAAATTCTTCTTTGGGATTATGGATGGAGTTCCATTTTCTGTAGCTTCTTCAAAGCTGGCATATGGGCGTCGAGGAGGATTTGGGTATTTCCTCTTGCTATCTGTCTTATGGTGTGCAACAGTGGCCTTGGAAAGACTGTCCTGCTCGGTCCAGAGGGCTACTCAGGAAGTCCAGTGGAATGGGTTGAAAGCCTTGTCTGATGACCATTTGGAGTTTGACACCTTTTATTCTGTTAAAGACAAAATGAACAAGGTCATTAAAAACACATGGTCCAAAGAGAAGCAGCAAGATTACAGAAGTTATTGGACCAAGGAGAGAAAATAGCCAGGATTTCCATGACTAGATGTCAGGCCAGAAATCCCAGCCCTGCATGGCTTGGTCCTGGAGGTACTTGGCTTTGTGCAGGAAAGTACGAATTTGGGTTTGTACCTGTCCAGTCTGATTGACCCAGAAACAACCTTCTTCCCGGAGCATGGCACAGACACCTTCCTGAGTGGCAGTTAGCATGTCCAGTGCTCGTCTGTTTTGGAGAACAACTGCAGCCAAAGAGTTTATTTGATTTGTGAGAGTGAAGAGAGAAGCTGCTATTTGGGTGTTAAGACCAGCCAGTTTGGAGGAGAGGCTAGTAGACATATTGTTTGCTGATACTGCCCCTGTTGTGCCTGTAGCAACTCGTGTCACTCCAGCCACCATGCTGATCCCTACCAGGACAGGGATTAGAGGGGAAATCCTCTTGGAGAGTTGAGAAGTAGTGTGTAAGGGAATCGGTGTAGGGGCTGAAGCATTAGCAACAGATATAGTAGACAGGACATAGGCCATGGTACAGAGCCCTGTCCAGTTAGAAGGTAAGCATTGGTAAGCAAGAGTCCCACAGACAAAGTATATCCCCCCTGTGGGAGGGAGGCATCCAAAGAGGTGGTATATACTATGTTGGGAATTTTCAGTAGTGGTGCGTTTGAAGAAATACGTGGCAGCAAAGGAAGCTGCAGTTACTGGACTAAAACATGGGGTGTTGTTATGGGAAGTACTGCTCGTCCGATCTTCCCAGAACATTACCTGTCTAGTGGTGTAGGTGAGAGTCCGGGCCAACTTGCCTCCTCATGAATGAAGGAGCAATTATCTATTCCTATGCTGCCCAATGAGAATCAGCCTTTAGAGCAAAATGTTTACATGACACAGGCCTTCCCTGGCAGAAGCCCCCAGTGTAATGGAGCTGATGTGCCACAGATATGTTTGGAGGAGAGGAGAAGAGCAAGGGGGGCTTGAGGGAGACTGCCCAATCCTTGGTGTGCACCGTTACAGTAAAGTTACAAAAAGAGCTATTTAGGGCTCCCACAGGGTCTCCCTGAGGAAACTCAGGAGAGCTGAGGCACAGGGGGGGTTTTGCCCTTAACATGACCTTAGTATAGCTAGGTCCTATAACAAGGTGTGAGAGGCCATCCTTTATAACTGATGCATGAACACCCTGATGCCCAGTAGAAGTTGAGTAGTACATAAATCCATCTGTCTGAGCCCATTTCCTTAGAGAGGGTGGCCATGCTTCCCCAGATGAGCCCTGCATCTCCAGGCAAATCCAGCAAGAGCAGCTACAGGAGATGTTGGCCAATAAATTAACCGCAGCCTGGAGTGGCCTAATAAAGGGTGAGGCATCAGTTAGGAGTCCAGGTGGGAGGCATGCCAGTAGAAAGAAGAAGGGAAGGCTTTGAAAGGGCATCTTTATTTATCTGGGCTCCTTTTAAAGAGTAGGCACAAATTTTCCAGAGGCTCCGCTGACCAAGTCTCTTTAGGTTCTGGATCCTGCTGGTCTTCAGGGAAGTACGGCTTCACCCTGGTGTGGTGGATCCAGCTGGGGATGCCAGACACTTTGATCTCTGTAGGTGTGGACAGTGAGACAGTGTATGGCCCTTTCCATGTGGGAGCAAGCTGGGACTTGGGAGAGCCATCTTTCGAGGTTTTAAGTAGGACCTGTGTTCCTGGCTCATATAAGTGGGATGGGCTGGCACCCTGGCCTATGTGGAGCCCGACATCCTGAATTGCCTTCTGAAATTGAGCCAAGGAAATAAAATATTTGATGGCGTTGTTGGCTTCTGTATCCACCAGGATGTCTGAATGCAGAAAAGGCCTTCCGTAAAGAGCCTCAAAGGGGCTTAAGGAGAGCTGGGAGGAGGGTCCTGTCTTAATTCTGAGTAGAGCAATGGGAAGGATAGAAATCCAGTTTTGACTAGTTTCCTGGCAGAGTTTCCTTATGTTCTTCTTCAGAGTCTGGTTGGCTCTCTCTACCTTACCGGAAGACTGAGGTCTCCATGCAGAGTGAAGGGGCCAGGTTATTCCTAGGGCCTTACAAATCCCTTGTGTAATCTGGGAGATGAAGGAAGGCCCATTGTCGCTTTGTGAAGATTTTAGGAGACCAAAGCGTGGAATAACTTCCTTCAGGAGAATTTTGGCCACTTCCTGAGCTCTCTCGGTTCTGGTTGGGAAGGCTTCTACCCATCCAGTAAAAGTGTCTGTAAGTACAAGCAAGTACCTATAGCCTTGACAGAGTGGCATCTGTGTAAAATCTATTTGCCAGGTTTCCCCGGAGTAAGTTCCCTTTTGCTGCATAGGTTTAATTAATGGCAGAGGTCGACACCCCTGGGAGTTAATTACAGCACCCAGAGTGCAATTCTGACAGACTCTGTGGATGGTTTTTGCTAGGCCCTTTCCACAAAATAATTTATCACAAAGCTTTTTAAGTTTATCTCTCCCAAAATGACAAGAGTCAGGAAGCCCTTTTATGCCTTTCCATTGCAGCCTTTTTAGCTACTGAGTCTGCAAAAGAGTTACCTCGGGAAATCTCGTCAGAGCCTCTTTGGTGGCCTCTGCAGTGCGTGACTGCAGTCTCTCTGGGCAGATTTACAGGCTCAGGGAGCTTGAGGATCTGAGCTCCATACTTGATGGGGGTGTCTCTAGCTGTCAAATATCTCCTTTTTCCATATTGCTGCTGCATGAGGATAAAAGACTAAAAAGGCATATTTTGAATCTGTATATACGTTAATTATCTTGTCCTTACCTAGTTTTAGAGCTCTGGTTAAGGCGATCAGTTCTGCTAACTGAGCAGAAGTTATATAAACTATAACTTATATAAACCAAAACTTCTAGTTATAACTTCAAGCTATCAACTGGGCCTGCTGCCTATCCTTACACTCTTCCTTTTGTTTGTCTCACTCCTCCTCCTCCTGGTCTCTGTTAAAATAAACGGTAGAAGCAGCCTTGATAATGTCAGCCAAGGGGGTGTTTGGTCCCATCCCTAATTTCTGAAGCTTTCTTCTAATATCAGGGGTGGCTTGAGTTAGGAATCTGTCCCCTAGTATGGCATTTCCTACATCAGAGTCAGGATCTAAATCAGTATACTTATCAAGACCCTCTTTGACCTTTCTAGAAAGGCAGCTGGATTTTCCTGCGGCCCCTGTTCTATCATTGATAGCTTATTAAAGTTCTTTGGTCTTGCCTTACTGGCTGCCCTTAGTCCTGCTAGAAGACAAGCCAGCATGTGGTCTCTACCTTTCCTTCCCTCAGGAGTGCTATAGTTCCATGAAGTTTCCTTAATTGGGATCGCTGCCTCTGCCATTGGGTGTCCCTCATCTTGCCTATGCAAGGCGTTTGCATAATCATTGACATGCTGTGACACCATCTGCTTTGGCCCATGAGTTAGGATAGTGTTTAGAAGGAATGCTATGTCCTTCCATGTAAGCTCAAACATACCAGTTATACCATCCCTCTCACCACCTGTTGGGGTCCTCAGTGAAGCTTCCCATTTCTGCTTTCATCTCATTTAAATCCTGCATTTTAAAGGGGACCCCTATTTTGGTGGGGCCGTTGGGTCCTATCACTTCCTGTAGGGGAAACATTCCTGCACCCTCCACTCTCCCACCCGGGCTCACGCCTGTGCTGGGGCTTGCCCTGATGCTAAGGCTCATGCTCCAGCTCCGGGGTTTTTCCTCTGGGCAGGGTGAGGCTGTTGGCTCCACAGGAGGCTGAGGGTGTGGTCGCTCTGGGGCTTCTAGGGGAGCACTAGATGGCAGCTCCTTTGTCTTAGCTTTACAGTGGACTCCAGATAATAACTCAAATGAAGTTAGCATTGCTGAGTTGTTTGCAACTTTGACAGGGCTCATGATTTTCCCTGAGTTGCCATAAAGACTTGTACATAAGGGATTTCTGTCCATTTACCGTGCTCACGGCAGTATAGATATAAACAAGAAATGGTATTGGAATCTGAAGTCCCATTTCCTAGCCACACTCTCTGATCATTTAGTTTATATTGTGGCCAAACGTTGTTAGAGAGGGAAACTAGCAATTTCTTCTTTAACAACCTTGAGTTGACCCAAGACCAGTTTCTGAGAATGCATCCTAGCGGTGAGTCACGTGATGGTAATGAGACCTGGTTTCCCATCTGAAAGAGACTAGAGGAAAAGTCATGGCAGGGGTTTCTGCCACACTAGGGAGGGAGCAGGCGTCCCTGCCCACCTCCAAATTATTCCTTGGCTCCCCATGTAGCCAGTGGGTTATGGGATGGGCCTGGGTTGCCAGACTTAACTAGTATTACCGTGTAACCTGCAAACACTCTTGGGGTTCCTGAAACCCAGTAATCTGGTACCTGCTGCATAACTGCCCCAAAACATCTCTAAATCTCTCCCTTTTGGAGTCCTGTTCTCAGTATTATCCCTTAATCAGACTTGGCCTGATGGGCCCTGACTATTTTAATGTTAATTTGGCAAAGCCAGTCAGCCCCTCATCTTAAACAACAGAATCCTAGCCTGCAAATCTGCTTGGACTAAACTAAACTAAAGTGCTCTTTCTACTTTGAAGGGTATGGCCCAATAGCAAAGTCTATCAGATGGCTCCCAGTCCAGACCTATGCCTAGAGGGAACAGGGGAGGGCCAGAGTAAAGACAGAAGTGCAGCAGGGAGAGGTAACCAGCTTCCTGTCCTGGTGCCAACCAGGCCCTGGTCAGACACCAGAAGGAGGGAGGGCACACGCTTCCCACTGCCCCTACTATCACACGATTCAACACACAGAGCAAGCCAGACCTGACACAAAACCCATGGGGGAATGAGGTCAGCTCTGAAGCTGCATCCCATTAACAGCACATAAGGAACCAGACCCTTGGGTAGACACAATATAAGCTAGCAAAACCTTTTTAACACAACAAAGAAGTTCCAACTATCTAGTCTAATTAAAATGGCCACCAAGGTGAGATCTTAACCCACACAGCTCGAATATTTCAACCAAAACCAGATCCAATTAGGGCTACTGCAATCACTCAGTCAATTAAAACAGATAGCTAATTTTATCTCCTTTCCAGATTCAGTCCTCAGGCAATCAAAGCTTAGCAACAGTAATAGCGCACAAAAACTTTAAGACGCACCAGAGCTATCCTAAGTCGCAAAGATGGAAAACCTACCAGGTTGGAAAGGGCTAAGCAGTAACAGCTTTTTCCCTTTCTTAGGTGGAGAGACCTGTGGAATTTTTCCTCTCCCTTCCTCAAGGCCAGAGGTATAGGAATGGAGATGAGGAGAACAAAAAGAGGGGGAGGAAGACCTGGAGGAGGAAGGGGGAAAGCAACAGAGGACAAGAGGTGAGCGACTGCCCTCACCTTCCCCCACAAATCTCAACTGGAGGAGAGCATAGGGAAAGGCCCTGATGTCTGGGGGCTGAGTGGGTGTTCAAAATCGCCTATCACTCAACATTGCCCACTACCTAGTTGTCTGAGTTTACCTGGAGGGCCAATACTAGCCTCAACCGAAGCTAAGCCCTGCTCACATAACAGTAGGCAGCATGACCAGGGTCCCTCCAAAAGAGAAGCCAGGTCCTTGGGTCACAGTCCGGCCACCGGAAGCCAAAATGAGCTCAGGGGGTCTCCAGGCTCTCGGCCAACTGCCCTTCCTAAATTCCCTCCCATTCCTTACAATCCCTCTGGAGTTTCAGCCATAGCTAAGCCATGGCCAGGGGGACTCCCCATTCTCGGAGAGCTGTGGGGTGCCGGACATTCAATGGTCACTTCCACAGACCAGTCCCACTTGAGGGAAGGAATACTGACTTTCGATGTCTTCTTAAAGTCCTGTCATGGTCTCCAAAATGTTACCGGCAAATGGCAGGGTTCTTGTCTTCACGCAAGAAAGAATTCAGCTGTGAGACAGAGATTAGTGGAAAGTAAAATAGCAAGGTTTATTAGGGAAGGGACATCCATAAGAATGCATGGGCACCTCTCCAGACAGAACCTGAGAGAGGGTGCTCAGTCACTCGGACTGGGGGAAGAGCGAGGTTACATGGTTGAGTGGAGAGAGTACACCTGACCAGGCCAGGTGGGTGGCTCAGCAGAGAGGCAGAGAACTGAGCGCGCAGTCCAGTTGAGACCGGGGGTTTTTAAGGAGATGAGTCTTTGTCTTCACACATCTCCTCCTGAAACAAAACACTTTATGGATGTAAATAGAAAAACTCCTATCTGAGTTTTCTCCCTGAAGTTATCAGACAGGGCGAAGTCTAGCTGGCACCTCCCCCATTAGAGGAAGGGCAGGTAGGGCTTTTGAAGTTCAGATATTGGGCTGCACCTGGAAGATTTTCAGGCAGAAGGGGTGGGAACCCCCACCTGGCAGGTTATCGAGTAGAAGGGGGCAGGGCAGGATGGGAACACCGGGCTGCCCCTGAAACATTATAGGGATGACTTTGAGATGCACATGCCGGACATAGATGTCTTCTCTTTAGGCCTTTGTCACACACACACACAAGCTCATATCTGACTTCCTACCTGACAGAATAACTGCTCTCCTTAAAATAGTAGGGACCTGACTGTGTCTCTGTGGCTGCCAACAAGGAGAGGGAAAGGAGGAAGCCTCAGAGGAGTCAGCCTGGCCCCTTCCAACAAAACCTGTAGGGACCTCCAGCCTGGCTGCTCTGAGAATCACTCTCAGCAGATGGGGGCCAGGAGCAGCAGCTGGGGCAGCCCAGCCTCACACTTCTGCTTTCCTGGGGGTTTTTGTTAGGGCTTGGAACACTGTGGTAAGTAGCACTACTACTATAATAACCGCCTTGACAGTAGTAAGTGGCAGCATCGTCACACTGCACGCCGCTGATGGTGAGAGTGAACTCTGTCCCAGATCCACTGCCGCTGAACCGCGATGGGACCCCAGATTCCAGAGTGGATGCACCATAGATCAGGAGCTTGGGAGGCTGCCCTGGTTTCTGCTGATACCAGGATAAGTAGTTGCTAATGCTTTCACTGGCCTGGCAATTGATGGTGACTGTGCCTCCCACAGGTTCAGACACGGAGGCTGGAGTCTGGGTCATCACAGGGTCACATATGACACCTGAGAAGGGAAACAGAAACACAGAGACCACACTCATCCTCACGTTCTAAGAGGACGCTCCTGCAGAGACGGGCAGCCCTGGCCACACTGCCAGAGGCCGTTCCTGCTGCTGGCCTGCCTTACCTGGGAGCCAGAGCAGCAGGAGCCCCAGCAGCTGAGTGGGGGCCCTCGTGTCCATGCTGGGTCCTGCCTGGCACTGCCTCCTGCATGGGGTGGGAGCAGCCTGCTCCTAAATGCCCAGAGAGGTGGGCAGTGCTCTGGGACATGCAAATGAGCAGGGGCGGGGCAGGGCTGTGCCCAGCTGAAGGGCCCAGGGCAGTTCAGAACTCAGCCCAGGGGCTGTGTCTCCAGCTGCCCCAGCTCTGACCAGGGCTGCACAAGTTTACCTGAAGTGCGCATGTTTCTACCGGGAGACGTCACATCCAAAATTCCCTGAGGGACATTTGTCAAAATTGAGAGTTTATTGGACAAGATGGTGTAATAAATTCATGGTTATTTGGGATCTGTAGGAGAAAGTGCCTTTTCTTTAAAATAGGTAGTAAACTAATTTATGCTTAAGGCCATTTCTTTACTTGTGTTCTGATGCCCTCACATTGTCCCCTCACGGCAGACCGCTGCACCAGGGAGATGGTCTCTGAGAGATGAGACTTCTGTCCACACTCACCTCTGTACTGACTCAGAATAAACATCCTCAGAACAAGCAGCTGCCAGAGACAGACCAGGACTCAGAAGAACGCAGGTGCTTAGAGGAGAGAACACACATGTGCTCTCCTTTCTGCAGCCTGAGTTCTGATCAGGTTGCATAATGAAAAAAGAAGTGAAAGTTCAAGGCTTCATCATAGGTCTGAGGAACATCAAGAAAATTAACTTCCCTCTCTCCCCTCTTCAGAAACGTTCACGTTTTTCTTAAGAAAATCCAGAGAGGAGGGAAGGCTGGCATCGTGGCACAGTGGATTAGCTGCCACTTGCAAAGCCAGCAGCCTACATCAGAGACTGCTTTGATTCCCCACTGCTCCACTGCTGGCCACACCTGGGTGGGCACCGGTCAATCAGGTGAATTAACCACTCCCCCTTGGAAGTGGATTGAAAACCTGAGACAAGGTGTGTCTGGCCTTTTTCCCTCCCTTCCTTCCCTGGCTTCTTGCCAGTAGGGGGCTGGCTGCAGCCCTGTGCCTCCATGGCGTGTTGCCTTTGGGCCACCTGCCCCACGCTTCCTGGCCTAGATGTTCCTCCACGTGGCTGGTTCCTGGTACTTGGAACCTGGTTCCTGGTACCTCTCACCTTTAGACGGGGCCCTCACTCTCCTATACATCTTTCTCACTGAATAAAACTTAAAAGGTACCATGCTGCCTTGTTCATTTATGCCAGTATGTGGAATTCTCTGAATATTAGACAAGAACCTACATAGGCTTATTAATATGGGGAACTTATTAATAAGCATATGGTGATATTGTATGGTACCCCAAATTGTGTTTTTGGGGTGTCAAATACCAATATCAGGAGCAGAGGTAGAACATTATTGGTTTGAATATTATCAGCCCTGCCCACTACCATGGAAGATCTGTGAGATGAAGGGCTCTGTTTGATGTTTCCACTTAGTCTACAACATCTACAAGAGATGTGAATTCGTTAGTTGTGTGCCATTGTGTGCAATGAAGTTACTATTGGTTCAATTCCATGAGAATTTTCTATTTGATTTCAGATTAAATGAAGAACTGCTCTATCAGGGATCCAAAGCTGACACGATTCCACCTGTGACCCCCAGGGGGCGCAAGTGCACCTCAGGTCTGGTAGTGACAGAGGGATTGAGGGGATTGAGACTCACAGCCTTGTCTTTAGGATGAGGAACAGTGGTTTTCTGCTTACTCCATGTTGAATTATTTATATATGAAGGCCTGAGCTAGTGCTAAAGTACATTGAAAGTATGTCATTTCAAAAGTTAAATAGGGGCTGGCACTGTGGTGCAGCAGGTTAACGCCCTGATCTAAAGTGCCGGCATCCCATGTGGGTGATGGTTCGAGTCTCGGATGTTCCACTTCTGTTCCAGCTCCCTGCTATAGCCTGCGAAAGCAGCACAAGATTGCTCAAATCCTTGGGGCCCTGCACCCAGGTGGGAGAAATGGAAGAAGCTCCTGGCCCCTTGCCTTGGATTGGCACAGCTCCAGCCATTGTGGCCAACTGGGTTTGAATCATCGGATGGAAGACCCCTCTCTCTCTGCCTCTACTCTCTCTGTGTAGCTCTGCATTTCAAATAAATAAATAAATCCTTTTAAAATTAAATTAAATTAAAATTAAATAAGAAGAGCACTGAGGGTGGGAGTGAGGCCGGACGGGGCATGTGGTGAACTATCATGATGCTCTTAAAACATACACACGACAGGGCAGCATTGTGGTGCAGTTGATAAAGCCACCCCTGCAATGCCAGCATCCCACATGGCCACCGGTTGGAGTCATGGCTGCTCCACTTCAAATCCAGCTCCATACTAATGGCCTGGAACATCAGCTGAAGATGTCCCAAGTGATTGGGCCCCAGCACCCACATGGGAGACCTGGCCATTGCAGCCATTTGTAGAGTGCAACAGCAGATGGAAGAAAACTCTCTCTCTCGCTCTCTCTCTCTCTCTGCATTTGTGTGTGTGCATGTGTGTGTATGTGTGTATCATTGATTTACATATAAGCAAATAAACCTTTTTTAAAAAAATATAGATTGGAAAGCATGAAATTGTCTTTTTTGTTGTCTGAGAAATTTATTGGTATTTTAGTAAAGACTTTCAGTGTAGTCATCTCTCCCATCTTGACCTACGGTTAAGTATTTCCATTTGGGTCAAGAAATCAGTGTATAGGAGAGTGATGTTAGTTTAACAAGTTAAATGGACAGAAATTGGATGCTTTGCCTGCATTAAAGTAAGTTAAACTCATGTATCTTGGTATGATAAAACCATGGAAGAGCTAACAGTTCTATATGCATTTCCATGTCTCACTGGGGCTTACTCTAGACTTAGAGGTAAGTGCACGAAGCGTTAGGAATACCCGCAGGCTGCTTCTCTGGAGCTGTCACCTAGAGAAGAGCTCAAGGAGTGGTGACCCCAGTCAGAGTCTGGAGCTGCCTCCACATTCAACATCTCAGGAGTCTTCATGAAATCCTTACACTATTTTTTCTTGTCTGAGACATCTGTTTTAAAGATGGGTTTAAGGGGCCAGTGACATGACTCACTTGGTTAATCCTCCATTGCAGATTAGAGAAGAGGCAATGCACGAATTTACAGACAGACCGAATTTATTCAGAGAAAATAAATCCGCAGAGGTGGGTGACCTCTGTGTGTACAAGATGGAGCCTGTGGCAGAAGGCCTCAACTCCCAGATGCCAGGCCAGGAGGGCTAGGGCTGGGGTGGGGGTAGGAGGCAGCAGGGAGGGGAATTCCAGGAACTGGAGTGGGGGAAGGGTCTTGGGAACCTGGAAAGAATGCAGAGTGGGGTATGAAGGCAATAGGGTGTCAGACCCAATTGAGTTTCAAGGGCAAGGAATTGTCGCGAGCGCCTTCTGTCACCTAGCTCAACAGTAGCAAGTGCATCGTACGACTTATCAGTCACGGGGAAGAAAGGAACACACGGACACAACACTGTCTTTTCCAACTTTATTATTCACACACATGGGAACACACCAGGGGGGTTTATATCATACTACTCATCAGCATGCTCATTGAGGTCAATACACTTATCAGCACCAATATACTTATCAATCTATCCTCTTTAATACACTTATCACTAAACTTAACACTACTATTTAAGGTGACTTAAATGGTTAACTACTTAACTACATAACTTAACCACTTAACTACCTGACTTAATCACTTAACTACTTAACTACATCTACCCAATCTTAACAATATCACTTGTCTGCCAGGCAATCAATATTATACCACAAGTCAAAACAAACACCATTAAAATAATCTTAAGTACTATCACAATGAACACTACAAACACAGCAAAAGATTCAGTACATAACATTGGTTTGCTACGTATCTAGGCTCGCATCACTGTCACGAATGTGTTTCTCCTGCGGGGAGTGCCCAGTGTCCAGAGTTCAGTGTCCCAGCAGGGATGGAACTCGGACCAGTCACTTACAGGAGGGAAGTCGTGGCAAGGTTATCACTCTGGGCAGTAGGCTCAAGGTTCCAGGCGGACGGCAGGCGAGAAGTTGGAGAGGTCCCCTGCTGAGAGGCCTGGTCCAGCTCTGTGGCGCTGCGGTCAACTCTAGCAGCAGGCTGATAAGGACTCCAGGTGAGGTCGTGAGACGGCAGCTCCACTGGTCAGACAGCAGCTGGGCAGCAACGCCGCAGCTCCAGATGGCCTCTTGATCCAGTTGTCACCTTGTGCTGCGTAGCAAAAGCTAGTGGGCTGGCTCTTTGACTCCACATGTGAGGAGATCCAGAGGTTCACTCGCACTGGGCCACGCACACACACACACACACACACACTGAGACAGACAGTGGGGTAGCAGCTCAGGGACAGATCTGCAGGTCGGCTTGTGCTGCTACCTGTTCTGTGCAGAGTAGCAGGCTGCCACTTCAGCTCTGGATGTGTGGAGATCCAGAGGTTCACACACACCGGGCCATGATCCCCGAGAGGATGGAGAGTGGTGCAAGGGCTCCCTTTTTATCCTCATTTTCGGCAGTCCTCCAGCTTGCCATCCCCCAACTTGTCCAATCAATGCTGCTCCCACCTTACGTATGGTTGAACGGTCCAGTCAGCGTGGGTAGGAGGGTATTGTCCACAGCACACTGTTACCTGACTGACCAGAGATGTCTGCTTGGCATGATTAGGAGTGTCTCCCGAACAGCCGTTAGGCATTGCCTCAGCTCCTGACTTGTAACTCCACTTTACTTTTATTTTGTGGCTAGTGGTAACTTCTTAACTCAATGTTTTAATGTGTTTCCACAGTTCATCTCCTTTTCAGGTAAGTGGTGCTCCGTGACTCTTTTTGAGATTCCTGTGGGATTTCCCACAGGACTATATTCCAAAGTTTATCTCCTTTGGGCAGTGAGGGAGAATGGCTGAGGCTTATGTCCTTGTTCCATCAAAAGTAATCTATTATGTTCTCTCAATGCCTCTGTTAAATTCTAATTGCTTAGAAAACAGCTAAGTTTTTTTTTAAGAGCTGTGGGTTATTTAAATATATGCTTATTCTAAAATATTTGAATCATTGCCTTTTAACAATGATCAGATTTGGTCTATATTATGTCCTGATGGTGAAGGATCTTATTTCAACCAGATACTTTAAGCCTTCTTGGCATCCTTGACAGGCATTCCAAAAACCCGAAGGTTAAATATTCTGTAAAACCCTACAGGTGCTTTCAAAACTACTGTGTAAAGGACACAACTGCCTTTTGTTGGTTCATGGTTTCTAATTTTAAGCATGGCTATTTAAAGCCTTTTGTCATTCACAGTTTTGTATAGGTTCCCGTAGACTTTTCCCAGCCACTTCTGCTGTACTCAGTACTTTGGGATGGCTCTGTAAACAGATGAAGCCAATAATGCACTACAGGTTCCACCTGGAAGAAAGCAGGGTTAATTCAGGAAACTAAGAGCAGAAAGTAAATCGAATCAATTGGTAAACTAAAAAACAGTTGAAGAGTTTAAAATCTATTATTGAGGCTGGCATCGTACGCAATAGGCTAATCCCCACCTGCGGCACTGGCAGACCAGGTTCTAGTCCCGGTCGGGGCACCAAATTCTGTCCTGGTTGCCCCTCTTCCAGTCCAGCTCTCTGCTGTAGCCCAGAAGGGCAGTGGAGGATGGCCCAAGTCCTTGGGCCCTGAACCCCATGGGAGACCAGGAGAAGTACCTGGCTCCTGGCTTTGGGTCAGCCCGGTGCGCTGGCCACAGCTGCCATTGGGGGGTGAACCCACGGAAAAGGAAGACCTTTCTCTCTGTCTCTCTCTCTCTCACTGTCCACTCTGCCTGTCAAAAAAAGAAACCTATTATTGAAATGATTTTATTGTTCTATCTCTTATGTTATATGTGTATACATATTGTGTGTCTCCATGGGAAAATTTATTAAGAACTTTGTTTTATTGGCTTTCCACTGCACACCCAGCTGACAGCTCACATCGATGCGTTCATCACAATCGGTAAAGGACGCCCAGCTTTCCTGTTGTGAACATTTGCTGTTAGTGGATGGGAAAAAAGCCAGTGGGCACCTGGTGGGAAACTGAAGATGGGCTTCTTCTGAACCACGGGGTCCCCGCCCGCTGCTGTCCACTCGGATGCTCTGCAGCTCCCAGCAACACTGCTCCTCCACCTTTTCCACCCCCATAACAAAGAGCCTGACAGCAAAAGGAACCTGGGAAGCCCTCTGTCCCTCCCACCTAGACTCAGGGAACAGGAGGCCAGAGCACCGGGTCTTCTCCCGCTCAGCAGCACTGAGACTAAACCAGGCTCTTCAGCTCCTAATCTGAGCTCTTTTCCTCTTCTCACACCGCTCTCTCCGTGCAAAGCCCAGCACAGCGGCTGCACAGAATCTCTGTGTGACTTGACTGTTGTGAGCACTCCAGCTGCACTCCATTAGGAGGCTGTGATAGGGGCTCATTGTTCTCAAGCCCACAAAGGAAAGTAAATAAACACCTTCTTGTCTGCTACTTTTTTTTAAAGATTTGTTTATTTGAAAGTCAGAGTTACACAGAGAGTGAAGGAGAGGCAGAGATTGAGACACACACACACACAGAGAGAGAGAGGGAAAGGTATTGGCCACAATGGCTGGAACTGCGCCAATCTGAAGCCAGGAGCCAGGAGCTTCTTCCGGTTCTCCATGTGGGTGCAGGGGACCAACCACATGGGCCATCTTCTACTGCTTTCCCAGGCCATAGCAGGCAGCTGGAACATGTGTTTCAGCCTTAGCACCCACATAGGAGACCTGAAAGACATTCCATCTCCCGGGCCTGGTGCTGTGGCGCAGAGGGTTAAAGCCCTGGCCTGAAGTGCCAGCATCCCATATGGGCACCGGTTCTAGTCCCAGCTGCTCCTCTTCCAATCCAGCTCTCCCCTATGGCTTGGTATAGCAGTGGAAAATGGCCCAAATGTTTGGGCCGCTGCACCAGCATGTGAGACCAGAAGAAGCTCCTGGCTTCGGATCAGCACAGCTTGGCTTTTGCAGCCATCTGGGCAGTGAACCAGCGGATAGAAGACATCTTTCTCTGCACATCTCTCTGTAACTCTGTCTTTCAAATCAATAAAATAAATCTTAAAAAGAAGAAAAGAAAAGAAATTCCGTCGCCAATTGGCAGGCCCAGCCTCAGCCGGTGAGCCATTGGAGGAGAGAACCAGCAGATGAAAGAGAACTCTCTCTCCACTTTGTGTGTGTGTGTGTGTGTGTGTGTGTCTGTTAAGGCATGGACTTTCATAAGCAAAAGTCTTTTAAAAAGCTCTACATATAAAAAACTGTACATATGAAATTTGTATCCTTTATAAAATGTAATAATCACCTGTATTTAAAATATTTTCCTTGTAATATCTATAATGCTTTCTCTTTTACTCCATGAATCCCGAATGATGCTCTAGCTTCCATATTCAGAAAGAATAGTTGATTTCCTTTAGAACAGTAGGGACATGGTCATGTATGTGCTGCTGCCACCAAGGAGGAGGAAAGGAGGGAGCCTCAGAGGAGTCACCCTGGCCCCTTCCACCCGACCCTGCAGGACCTTCAAGCCTGGCTGCTCTGAGAATCACTCTCAGCAGATGGGGCCCAGGAGGAGCAGCTGGGGCAGCCCAGCCTCACACTTCTGCTTTCCTGCTGGTTTTTCTTAGGGCTTGTATCACTGTGGAACCAGTACTACCACTACCACCATTATTGTTTTGACAGTAGTAAGTGGCAGCATCGGCACACTCCAGGTCGCTGATGGTGAGAGTGAACTGTGTCCCAGATCCACTGCCTTTGAACCGCGATGAGACCCCAGATGCCAGAGTGGATGCAGAATAGATCAGGAGCTTGGGAGGCTGCCCTGGTTTCTGCTGATACCAGGCTAATCTACTACTAATGCTCTCACTGGCCTGGCACTTGATGGTGACTGTGCCTCCCACAGGTTCAGACGCGGAAGATGGAGTCTGGGTCAGCACAGGGTCACATATGGCACCTGAGGAGGGAAAGAGAAACACAGAGACCACACTCATCCTCACGTTCTAAGAGGACGCTCCTGCATAAACAGGCAGCCCTGGCCACACTGCCCGAGGCCGTTCCTGCTGCTGGCCTTCCTTACCTGGGAGCCAGAGCAGCAGGAGCCCCAGCAGCTGAGTGGGGGCCCTCGTGTCCATGCTGGGTCCTGCCTGGCACTGCCTCCTGCATGGGGCGGGAGCAGCCTGCTCCTAAATGCCCAGAGAAGTGGGCGGTGCTCTGGGGACATGCAAATGAGCAGGGGCGGGGCAGGGCTGTGCCCAGCTGAAGGGCCCAGGGCAGCTCAGAACTCAGCCCAGGGGCTGTGTCTCCACTGCCCCAGCTCAGACCAGGGCTGCACAAGTTTACCTGCAGTGCGCATGCTTCTACCAGGAGACGCCACCTCCCAAAGTCACTGAGGGACAATTGCAAAAACTTTTGGTTAACTGAACGACCTGCTGGTGTAATGTATTCATGGTTATGTTCGGATTCTGTAGGAGAAAGTCCATTTTTAGGGAATACTTAGTTACACCTTAAAGCTGAGGGCCATGTCTACCTGTTTGTCCTGTGATGACCTCACATTGTCCTCTTATGGCAGACCGCTGCACCAGGGAGATGGTCTCTAAGAAACGAGACTTTGTCCACACTCACCTCTGAAACTGATCAGAATTAACATCCTCAGAACAAGCGGCTCCAGAGAGACCAGGACTCAGAAGGAGAACGCAAGTGCTTAGATGAGAGATCACACATGTGCGCTCTCCCATCTGCAGCCAGAGTTCTGAGTCAAGGATACAGGAGGAAAACAGAAGTGCAAGTTTCAAGGAATTTCCATAGGTCTAAGAAATCTTAAGAAATCTTAAGAAATCCAGAGAGGGAGACCGTGCTCTGGCACAGAGTGTTAATGCACTGGCCTGACGCACTGGCTTTCCATATCGGCACTGGTTCTAGTCCCATCTGCTCCTCTTCTGATCCAGCGCTCCTCTATGGCCTGGGATAGAGGTAGAAGATGGCCCAAGACCTTGGGCACTACACCCATTGGGAGATCCAGAAAAGCTCCTGGCTCCTGGCTTTGGATCAGCCCAGCTCCAAGGATTGCAACCGCTTGGAGAGTGAACCAGAGGATGGGAGACCTCTTTCTTTCTCTGCCTCTCACTGTAAATTTGTCTTTCAATAAAAAAAAAAGAAATCGGAGAGGAGGGAAGGCCAGCATCATGACACAGTGGGTAAGGCTGCCACTTGCAATGCCAGCAGCCTACATCAGAGACTGGTTTGAATCCTACTGCTCCACTTCTGATCCCATTTCCTGCTAATGCACACCCTGGGAGGCAGCAGGAAATGCCCTAAGTTCGTGGATTCCTGCCCCACAGGGGAGACCAGGGGCAGTTCTGGCTCTGGGGTCTGCTTGGCCAGGAACTCACTGTTACAGCCATTTGTGGAGAGACCACTTACAGACCCAACCCCCATCTTTGCCTCTCTCCAATGCTCAGACTTACAAGTGAATAAATAAATATTTTGAAACATGGAAAATGTTAACATTTATGAAAATTATCTAAATTATATTTATTAGAAATAAGTATTCACCACAGTACAAAACACCCTGCTAAAGCTGGGCTCTTTTTTTTTTTAAGATTTATTTCATTTATTTGAAAGAGTTACAGAGAGAGGTAGAGACAGAGAGAGAGGTCTTCCATCTGCTGGTTCACTCCCTAAATGGCGGCAAAAGCCGGTGCTGCGTGGATCCGAAACCAGAAGCCGGGAGATTTTCTGGGTCTCACACTTGGTGCAGGGGCCCAGAGACGTGGGCCATCTTCTATTGCTATCCTAGGCCATAGCAGAACTGCATCAAAAGAGGAGCAGCTGAGACTTGAACCGCCACCCTATGGGATGCCAGAGCTTCAGGCCATGGCTTTAACCTGCTGTGCCGCAGTGCCGTGGGCTCCATTATTTTCACATCCAGTGTCTGGGCACTGATTCTTCCACTGACCTCTGTGTTGGCTGGTTTCATGCCTCACCAATTTGAGAAATTTAAGAAGCTTTTCCCTCAATCGAAGAACTATTGGCCATCTGACGATTACTGAGACTACAATTAGTGTATCTTTTCAAGAAACACAGTATGGAACTGCCCAGTTCGTTCCCTCTGCCTCTCCCTCTGCCTGTGTCCCAGACAGGAAGATGCACTAGGTAGGCCTGGACACCCACTGCCCACGTGCCCCTAGCAATGGCAGTGTCCAGGGAGGATCTCACTTGAAGCACATGGGAGCAGGTGTAAAACATATGTTTGCTTATTTGCCCTGATCACTAAAAAAAGATCTATGAGATAAATAACAATTGTTCTATGCCTAGGAGATTTGTTCGATTCGATGAGAATTTGCTATTTGATTTTGAATTGAATGAAGACTGCTCTATCAGGGATTGAAAGCTGATGCAGTTCCACCTGTGACCCCATGGGGACGCCAGCACACCTATGGTCTTGTAGTAACAGGCATTGGGAGGATGCGACTCCCAGCCTTGGGTAAACTCTTGAGAACAGTGTTGTTTCTGCTAAACCTTGTTGAATTATTTGTTTAGTGGAGAGTTAAGCTGGTGATTATAGAGTGAAAGTATGTCCGTGTAAAACTTAAAAGAAAAACAAAAGAGGAGTGAGGGGGAGTGAGGAAGCATGGAAGGACATGGTGGGCAGTGGCATTATGCCCTCATCACTGTGGATGGGATGGGCCAGCCTCATGCAGTGGGTAAAGCCACCTCATGCAGTACCAGCATCCCACATGGGCCCCGGTGGGAGTCCAGGCTTCTCATCTTCCAATCCAGCTCCCTGCTTGCCCTGGGAAAGCACCTGGAGCTGGCCCACGTGTTTGAGCTCGGGCACCATGTGGGAGAATGAAAGGAGTTCTATCTCCTAGCTCTGCCAGGCACTGCTCATCCATTGCAACCATTTGGGGAGTGAACCAGCGGATGGAAGATCACTCTCTATCCCTCAAAATCTCATTCTCTTTCTCTCTTTCTCTCTCTCTCTCTCTCAATGTGTGTGTGGTGTGTGTAGCAGAGACTTTCAGAAAGGAAATAAATCTTTTTAAAAAAAAACCATAGCTATGAAAATGATACCCTTTATAGAATTTATATAATCACTTGTATTAAACTCGTTTTGCTTGGAATATCTGTAAAGTTTTCCCTTTTGCTCTATGAATCAAAATATGCTGTAGCTTTGACTACTCAGAAAATATAGTTGATTTGCTTTAGAATAGTAGGGTCATGGTCAAGTCTGTGGTGCTGCTTCCAAGGAAGAAATGAGGGAGCCTCAAAGAGTCACCTGGCCCCTTCCACCCGACCCTGCAGGACCTTCAAGCCTGGCTGCTCTGAGAGTCACTCTCAGCAGATGGGCCCAGGAGAAGCAGCTGGGGCAGTCCAGCCTCACACTTCTGCTTTCCTGGGGGTTTCCGTTAGGGCTTGTAATACCGAGGTACCAGTACTACTACTATAATAAGTGCATTGACAGTAGTAAGTGGCAGCATCATCACACTGCACACCGCTGATGGTGAGAGTGTACTCTGTCCCAGATCCACTGCCTTTGAACCGCGATGAGACCCCAGATGCCAGAGTGGATGCAGAATAGATCAGGAGCTTGGGAGGCTGCCCTGGTTTCTGCTGATACCAAGAAAAGTAGTTGCTAATGCTCTGACTGGCCTGGCACTTGATGGTGACTGTGCCTCCCACAGCTCCAGACACGGGGGATGGAGTCTGGGTCAGCACGATGTTGGCACATCTGGCACCTGAGGAGGGAAAGAGAAACACAGAGACCACACTCATCCTCACGTTCTAAGAGGACGCTCCTGCAAAGACAGGTAGCCCTGGACACACTGCCCAAGGCCGTTCCTGCTGCTGGCCTTCCTTACCTGGGAGCCAGAGCAGCAGGAGCCCCAGCAGCTGAGTGGGGGCCCGCGTGTCCATGCTGGGTCCTGCCTGGCACTGCCTCCTGCATGGGGCGGGAGCAGCCTGCTCCTAAATGCCCAGAGAGGTGGGCGGTGCTCTGGGGACATGCAAATGAGCAGGGGCGGGGCAGGGCTGTGCCCAGCTGAAGGGCCCAGGGCAGTTCAGAACTCAGTCCAGGGGCTGTGTCTCCAGCTGCCCCAGCTCAGACCAGGGCTGCACAAGTTTACCTGCAGTGCGCATGCTTCCACCAGGAGACATCACCTCCCAAATTCCCTGAGGGACATTTGCCAACCCTATAATTGAACTGGAGGACAAGAAGGTGTAATTTGTTCATGCTTATGGTGGAATTCTTTAGTAGAAATGCTTTTCTAGGGAATACTTAGTTACACCTTAAAGCTGAGGTCCATGTCTTTCACCTGTTTGTCCTTTGATCCCTCATCTTGTCCCCTCATGGAGACCGCTGCACCAGGGAGATTGTCTCTGAGAGACGAGACTTCTACCCACACTTACCTCTGTACTGACTCAGAATAAACATCCTCAGAACAAGCGGCTGCCAGAGACCAGGACTCAGAAGGATAACACAGGTGCTTAGATGAGAGATCACACATGTGTGCTCTCCCACCTGCAGCCAGAGTTCTGAGTCAAGGATGCAGGAGGAAAGAAAAGTGAAAGTTCAAGGCCTCACCATAGGTCTGAAGACATCAAGAAAAATAACTTCCTTCTCTCCTCTCTCCTGAAACCTTCACTTTATCTCTAAGAAAATCTAGAGAGGAGGGTAGACTGGCATCATGGTACATGGATTAAGTTGCCACTTGCAAAGCCAGCAGCCTACATCAGACACTGGATTGAAGCCCACTGCTCCACTTCTGATCACATTCCCTGCTAATGCGCACTAAAACTGGGCTCCATTTTTTTTATCTCCAGTGTCTGGGCACTGATTATTCCCTCTGACCTGTGTGCTGACTGACTTTATGCTACAGGGACATGAGAAATCTTAAAATCTTTTGTCAGGACAGTTTGTCTACCCGACCATCACCGAGAGTACAATGAGTTTATTTTTCAGGAAACACAGATGTGGAGTTGCCCGATACATTCCCTCTCCTCTGCCTCTGCCTCTGCCCTGTCTAGGTGGAGACAGAAGGAGGCACACATGCACCTGCACACCCACAGCCCCATTGTCCTGAGCACTGGCCCTGCTCCATGGGAGGCACATCACATGGACACAGTGGGAGCACAGTTGGAACGTCATTGGTTTGTTTCTCATCTGCCCGGCCCACTAAAATGAAAGATCTATGACATAAAGGGCTCTGTTCGACTTCTTCCAATTATTTCAGGCCTAAGAATTTGTGCTACTATTCTTTGTGTGCCTTTATGTGCCAACAGTGAAGCTGCTATTAGTGCAATTGGATGAGAATGTTCTACTTGATTTTGCATTGAATCAAGAACTACTCCATCAGATTGAAAACTGACACGATTGCACATGTGCCCCCCATTTATTTTATTAAATGTAATATTTCCCATTTTTAAAAATATTTATTTATTTATTTACTTGAAAGACTGAGCATTGGTGAAAGACAAAGTGAGAGAGAGAAAGAGAGAGAGAGAAAATCCTCCACGTGCTGGTAGTTTCCCGGATGAGCCTGTCAGCTGAGGCTGGGTCAGGCCACAGTCCAGAGCACAAAACTCCATGTAGGACTCCCAGTGTGTGGCAGGATCCAAGCACAGCCAGTTTTATAAATCATAGCCCTCACTATGTTTTCTATTTATTGCTCTTTTATGTTACAAAGGCCATTAGGAAATAAGAGAAAGCAGAAGCCGCCCTGGCCTCAGTGACGTCCACCAGAACCACACTGAGGAGCTGCTCAGCTTCTCCAGGTTCTGGGCTGTGCAAGCCCTGCAGCCCCTGTCACAGGTGGAGCAGCAGCAGCAAAGCTGGGCTGAGCCGTGAGGAGAGCGTGGACCTCTACACACACTGGTCCTCTCTCTGCTGAGACCCCAGAGAGACATTCTCTGTAGGAGACCTGTGCAACCTGGGTCTGATGTGGACACCTGGGGACACTGCCCCTGTGTGCAGGTGGTGAGGGATCAGAGAATTCTCCTATCTGACTGCATCTCAGCAGACACGGAAGGTTACCCAAAGTGTGTACTGCTGCCGCCAAGGAGGAGGAAAGGAGGGGGCCTCAGAGGAGTCACCCTGGCCCCTTCCAACAAAACCTGCAGGACCTTCAAGCCTGGCTGCTCTGAGAATCACTCTCAGCAGATGGGGCCCAGGAGGAGCAGCTGGGGCAGCCCAGCCTCACACTTCTGCTTTCCTGGGAGGTTTTTGTTAGGGCTTGTATCACTGTGGAACCATAACTACTACTACTACTATAATAATAGCTTTGACAGTAGTAAGTGGCAGCATCGGCACACTCCAGGTCGCTGATGGTGAGAGTGAACTGTGTCCCAGATCCACTGCCTTTGAACCGCGATGGGACCCCAGATGCCAGAGTGGATGCCCTGTAGATCAGGAGCTTGGGAGGCTGCCCTGGTTTCTGCTGATACCAGGCTAAGTAGCTACTAATGCTCTGACTGGCCTGGCACTTGATGGTGACTGTGCCTCCCACAGCTGCCTCCACGGAGGCTGGAGTCTGGGTCATCACAATGTCAGCACATCTGGCACCTGAGGAGGGAAACAGAAACACAGAGACCACACTCATCCTCACGTTCTAAGAGGACGCTCCTGCAAAGACAGGCAGCCCTGGTCACACTGCCCGAGGCCATTCCTGCTGCTGGCCTTCCTTACCTGGGAGCCAGAGCAGTAGGAGCCCCAGCAGCTGAGTGGGGGCCCTCATGTCCATGCTGGGTCCTGCCTGGCACTGCCTCCTGCATGGGGTGGGAGCAGCCTGCTCCTAAATGCCCAGAGAAGTGGGCGGTGCTCTGGGGACATGCAAATCCGCAGGGGCGGGGCAGGGCTGCGCCCAGCTGAAGGGCCCAGGGCAGCTCAGAACTCAGTCCAGGGGCTGTGTCTCCAGCTGCCCCAGCTCAGACCAGGGCTGCACAAGTTTACCTGAAGTGCGCATGTTTCTACCAGGAGATGTCACCTCCCAAAGTTTCTGAGGGGCATTTGCCAAAATTGTGAGTTTATCGGACAAGATGGTGTAATAAATTCATGGTTATCTGGGATCTGTAGGAGAAAGTTCCTTTTCTTTAAAATAGATAGTAAACTAATTTATGCCTAAGGCCATTTCTTTACTTGTGTTCTGATGCCCTCACGTGGTCCCCTCACGGCAGACCGCTGCACCAGGGAGATGGTCTCTGAGATTCGAGACTTCTGTCCACACTCACCTCTGTACTGACTTAGAATAAACATCCTCAGAACAAGCGGCTGCCAGAGAGAGACCAGGACTCAGAAGGAGAACGCAGGTGCTTAGAGGAGAGATCACACAGGTGCGCTCTCCCTTCTGCAGCCTGAGTTCTGATCAGATTGCATAACGAAAAAAGAAGTGAAAGTTCAAGGCTTCATCATAGGTCTCAGGAACATCAAGAAAATTAACTTCCCTCTCTCCCCTCTTCAGAAACGTTCACGTTTGTCTTAAGAAAATCCAGAGAGGAGGGAAGGCTGGCATCGTGGCACAGTGGATTAGCTGCCACTTGCAAAGCCAGCAGCCTACATCAGAGACTGCTTTGATTCCCCACTGCTCCACTGCTGGCCACACCTGGGTGGGCACCGGTCAATCAGGTGAATTAACCACTCCCCTTGGAAGTGGATTAAAAGCCTGGGACATGGTGTGTCTGGCCTTTTTCCCTCCCTTCTCTCACTGGCTTCTTGCCAGTAGGGGGCTGGCTGCAGCCCTGTGCCTCCATGGTGTGTTGCCTTTGGGCCACCTGCCCCACACTTCCTGGCCTAGATGTTCCTCCACGTGGCTGGTTCCTGGTACTTAGTATGAACCCACATTTACCTCTCTGCTTTAGACGGGGCCCTCACTCTCCTATGCATCTTTCTCACTGAATAAATGCTTAAAATGTACCATGCTAACTTGTTCACCTATGCCAGTATTTAGAATTCTCTGAATATTAGGCAAGAACCCACATGGGCTTATTAATGGGGAACTTATTAATAAGCATATGGTGATATCGTATGGCACCCCAAATTATATTTTTGGAAGGTCAAATTCCAATATCAGGAGCAGAGGTAGAACGTTATTGGTTTGAGTATCATCAGCCCTGCCCACTACCATGGAAGATCTGTGAGATGAAGGGCTCTGTTCGATGTTTCCACTTAGTCTACATCTACAAGAGATGTGAATCCATTAGTTGTGTGCCATTGTGTGCAATGAAGTTACTATTGGTTCAATTCCATGAGAATTTTCTATTTGATTTCAGATTAAATGAAGAACTGCTCTATCAGGGATTGAAAGCTGACATGATTCCACCTATGACCCCCAGGGGGCGGAAGTGCACCTCAGGTCTGGTAGTGACAGTGGGATTGGGGGAATTGAGAAGCATAGCCTTGTCTTTAGGATGAGGAACAGTGGTTTTCTGCTTACTACATGTTGAATTTTGTATATATGGAGGGCTGAGCTAGTGCTAAAGTACATTGAAAGTATGTCTTTCAAAAGTTAAAATAGCGGAGCCAAGATGGCAGAATAGTGAGGGCGCGCACCGATAGTCCGGGAAAATTTAGTTTAATAAAAGGGTAGTTACGGTAGCATCAGAAAAAAGAACCAGGAAAATATTGCAGAGGAATCTCTTCTGGATCGAGTGGCTGTGAATCGGAGGACCTACTGGGAGAACAAGGTCGCCCACCGCGCGGAAGCGGGTGCCGCGGAAGCTGCAGGGTCTGCACGCCAGTGCGGGAAGGAGAGTGCATGTCACACAGACAACAGCGGGGAGAGTTGGGACGCCCAGGGCTCCGAGTCCACACATCGGCGCTGGAAGGGGAGGTGAGCTCAATAACCCGAGACATTGGCGGGGAAACGGGGGTCAGAATCTAGAGGGGGGCTGGAAAGTGCAGCAAACTCACTACCGGAAAGAAGGAAAAAAAAAAAAAGCTTGGGGGTCTCTCTTTTGCAAGGCTGCAAGGCTTGAAGAATTCACAAGAGACAAAGAACAGGCCTCCTCTCTGGATTTACATATCAACAGCTGAGAGCTAAGGAACTGAGTCACTACAATTCAGTAGCCTAGGCAACTCAGTGGGAGTCCAGAGGAGCCTAAACAGACTCTGGGTAGAAGCCAGAGACTGGAAGCTAAATACCATCAATTCTGCACAGCCTTGCCATGTGGTATTACTTACCCCCTGAATAAATAAAATAAATAAATAAATAAATAAATAAATAGAGAGAGATTTACCACGCATAACCTGAGGGTGTCACCTTTGCACACCCTTAACCAGGAAGAACCAAGCAGAGCTCTCAGGCCGCACCCATCTCAAGCCTCCAAGGCACCCCCAACAGCAGGCAGTCCACTTAACACGGACATAGCATAAAAAAAAAAAAAAACGCACAGTGACGAAAGAAGAATTAACTATGCCAAGTAACAAACACAGAAATCGAGGGAACAAGATCAACGATGACACTATGATGCCTCCAAATAAACAAAACACAGCAAACCAAGATTATGAAGATGATGAGATGATGAGATAGAAGAAATGCAAGATACGGATTTCAAAAAATTTATGATAAGAACATTTAGAGGTTTTCAAAAGCAAATCCTTGAACTACAGAAATCCTTATTGGACAGGATTGAAAATCTCTCTCGTGAAAATGAAATTTTAAGGAAGAATCAAAATGAAACTCAGAAACTAGTAGAACAGGAAAGTGTGATAGTGAAGAGAAATCAAAATGAAATGAAGAGCTCAATAGATCAAATGACAAACACATTAGAAAGCCTTAAAAACAGAATGGGTGAAGCAGAAGAGAGAATATCGGACTTAGAAGATAGAGCACAGGAAAACATACAGTCAAACCAAAGAAAAGAAGAGGAAATTAGAAATCTAAAAAATATTGTTGGGAATCTACAGCATACTATTAAAAAAACCAACATTCGAGTTCTAGGAGTTCCTGAAGCCATGGAGAGAGAGAAAGGATTAGAAGGCCTTTTTAGTGAGATACTAGCAGAGAACTTTCCAGGTTTGGAGAAGGACAGAGACATCCTAGTACAGGAAGCTCATAGAACCCCCAATAAACATGACCAAAAGAGATCCTCACCACGACACGTGGTAATTAAACTTACCACAGTGAAACATAAAGAAAAGATCCTAAAATGTGCAAGAGAGAAACGTCAGATTACTCTCAGAGGATCTCCAATCAGACTCACAGCAGACTTCTCATCAGAAACACTACAGGCTAGGAGGGAATGGCGAGACATAGCACAGGTGCTAAGAAAGAAAAATTGCCAGCCCAGAATATTATATCCTGCCAAGCTCTCATTTGTGAATGAAGGTGAAATAAAGACCTTTCATAGCAAACAGAAATTGAAAGACTTTGTGGCCACTCGTCCGGCCCTGCAAAAGATACTTAAAGATGTGCTACACTCAGAAACACAGAAACACGGCCATCAATATGAAAGAAGGGAAAGGAAGAACACCTACCAGTAAAAGAGCATGGGAAGCTCAAAGCATATACTAGAAAATATCTCCGGGAAAATGGCAGGGCAAAGTCACTACGTATCAATAGTCACATTGAACATTAATGGTCTGAATTCTCCAGTTAAAAGACACCGTTTGGCTGACCGGCTCAAAGAACACAACCAACTATTTGTTGCCTACAAGAAACACATCTCTCTAACAAAGAGGCATGCAGACTGAAAGTGAAAGGTTGGAAAAAGATATTCCATGCTAACAGAAACCAAAAAAAAGCAGGTGTAGCCATATTAATATCAGACAAAATAAACTTTAATACAAAAACTGTTAAGAGAGACAAAGAGGGACACTATATAATGATTAAGGGTTCAATTCAACACGAAGATGTAACTATTATAAATGTATATGCACCTAATTACAGGGCACCGGTCTATTTAAAAGATATGTTAAGGGACTTAAAGGGAGATTTAGATTCCAATACAATAGTACTGGGTGACTTCAATACTCCACTCTCAGAAATAGACAGATCATCCGGACAGAAGATCAACAAGGAAACAGCAGATTTAATTGACACTATTGCCCAAATGGATCTAACAGATATCTACAGAACTTTCAGCCCTACATCTACAGACTTCACATTCTTCTCAGCAGTGCATGGAACCTTCTCTAGGATTGATCACATACTAGGCCATAAAGCAAGTCCCAGCAAATTCAAAAGAATTAGAATCATACCATGCAGCTTCTCAGACCACAGCGGAATGAAGCTGGAAATTAGCAACTCAGGAAACCCCAGAAAGTATGCAAACACATGGAGACTGAACAACATGCTCCTGAATGAACACTGGGTCATTCAAGAAATCAAAAGAGAAATCAAAAACTTTTTAGAAGTAAATGAAGACAACAACACAACATATCAAAACTTATGGGATACAGCAAAAGCAGTATTGAGAGGCAAATTTATAGCAATAGGTGCCTATATCAAGAAATTGGAAAGGTACCAAATAAATGAGCTTTCAGCGCATCTCAAGGACCTAGAAAAACTGCAGCAAACCAAACCCAAATCTAGTAGGAGAAGAGAAATAATTAAAACCAGAGAAGAAATTAACAGGATTGAACCCAAAAAAAAAACACTACAAAAAATCAGCCAAGCGAGAAGCTGGTTTTTTGAAAAAATAAACAAAATTGACACCCCATTGGCCCAACTAACTAAAAAAAGAAGAGAAAAGACCCAAATCATTAAAATCAGAGATGAAAAAGGAAACGTAACAACAGACACCACAGAAATAAAAAGAATCATCAGAAATTACTACAAGGACCTGTATGCCAGCAAACAGGAAAATCTATCAGAAATGGATAGATTCCTGGACACATGCAATCTACCAAAATTGAACCATGAAGACATAGAAAACCTAAACAGACCCATAACTGAGACAGAAATTGAAACAGTAATAAAGGCCCTCCCAACAAAGAAAAGCCCAGGACCAGATGGATTCACTGCTGAATTCTACCAGACATTTAAAGAAGAACTAATCCCATTTCTTCTCAAACTATTCAGAACAATCGAAAAAGAGGGAATCCTCCCAAATTCTTTTTATGAAGCCAACATCACCTTAATCCCTAAGCCAGAGAAAGATGCAGCACTGAAAGAAAATTACAGACCAATATCCCTGATGAACATAGACGCAAAAATCCTCAATAAAATTCTGGCCAATAGAGTACAACAACACATCAGGAAAATCATCCACCCAGACCAAGTGGGATTCATCCCTGGTATGCAGGGATGGTTCAACATTCGCAAATCAGTCAATGTGATTCACCACATTAACAGACTGCAAAAGAAAAACCATATGATTATCTCAATTGATGCAGAGAAAGCATTTGATAAAATTCAACACCCTTTCATGATGAAAACTCTAAGCAAATTGGGTATAGAAGGAACATTCCTCAATATAATCAAAGCAATTTATAAAAAACCCCTATTGAATGGGGAAAAGTTGGAAGCATTTCCACTGAAATCTGGCACCTGGCAGGGATGCCCACTCTCACCACTGCTATTTAACATAGTTCTGGAAGTTTTAGCCAGAGCCATCAGACAAGAAAAAGAAATCAAAGGAATACAAATTGAGAAGGAAGAAGTCAAACTATCCCTCTTTGCAGACGATATGATCCTTTACTTAGAGGATCCAAAGAACTCTACTAAGAGACTATTGGGACTCATAGAGGAGTTTGGCAAAGTGGCAGGATATAAAATCAATGAACAAAAATCAACAGCCTTTGTATACACAAGCAATGCCATGACTGAGAAAGAACTGCTAAGATCAATCCCATTCACAATAGCTACAAAAACAATCAAATATCTTGGAATAAACTTAACCAAGGACGTTAAAGATCTCTACGATGAGAATTACAAAAACTTAAAGAAAGAAATAGAAGAGGATACCAAAAAATGGAAAAATCTTCCATGCTCATGGATTGGAAGAATCAACATCATCAAAATGTCCATTCTCCCAAAAGCAATTTATAGATTCAATGCAATCCCAATCAAGATACCAAAGTCATTCTTCTCAGATCTAGAAAAAATGATGCTGAAATTCATATGGAGGCACAAGAGACCTCGAATAGCTAAAGCAATCTTGTACAACAAAAACAAAGCCGGAGGCATCACAATACCAGATTTCAGGACATACTACAGGGCAGTTGTAATCAAAACAGCATGGTACTGGTACAGAAACAGATGGATAGACCAATGGAACAGAATTGAAACACCAGAAATCAATCCAAACATCTACAGCCAACTTATATTTGATCAAGGATCTAAAACCAATTCCTGGAGCAAGGACAGTCTATTCAATAAATGGTGCTGGGAAAACTGGATTTCCACGTGCAGAAGCATGAAGCAAGACCCCTAACTTACACCTTACACAAAAATCCACTCAACGTGGATTAAAGACCTAAATCTACGTCCTGACACCATTAAGTTATTAGAGAACATTGGAGAAACCCTTGAAGATATTGGCACAGGCAAAGAATTTCTGGAAAAGACCCGGGAGGCACAGGCAGTCAAAGCCAAAATCAACTATTGGGATTGCATCAAATTGAGAAGTTTCTGTACTGCAAAAGAAACAGTCAGGAGAGTGAAGAGACAACCGACAGAATGGGAAGAAATATTTGCAAACTATGCAACAGATAAAGGGTTAATAACCAGAATCTACAAAGAGATCAAGAAACTCCACAAAAACAAAACCAACAACCCACTTAAGAGATGGGCCAAGGACCTCAATAGACATTTTTCAAAAGAGGAAATCCAAATGGCCAACAGGCACATGAAAAAATGTTCAAGGTCGCTAGCAATCAGGGAAATGCAAATCAAAACCACAATGAGGTTTCACCTCACCCCGGTTAGAATGGCTCACATACAGAAATCTACCAACAACAGATGCTGGAGAGGATGTGGGGGAAAAGGGACACCAACCCACTGTTGGTGGGAATGCAAACTGGTCAAGCCACTATGGAAGTCAGTCTGGAGATTCCTCAGAAACCTGAATATAACCCTACCATTCAACCCAGCCATCCCACTCCTTGGAATTTACCCAAAGGAGTTTAAATTGGCAAACAAAAAAGCGGTCTGCACCCTAATGTTTATTGCAGCACAATTCACAATAGCCAAGACCTGGAAACAACCTAAATGCCCATCAACGGTAGACTGGATAAAGAAATTGTGGGATATGTATTCTCTAGAATACTATACCGCAGTAAGAAACAACGAAATCCAGTCATTTGCAACAAAATGGAGGAATCTGGAACACATCATGCTGAGTGAAGTAAGCCAATCCCAAAGGGACAAATACCATATGTTCTCCCTGATCGGTGACAACTGACTGAAAACCAAAAAGGAAACCTCCTGAAGTTAAATGGACACTATGAGAAACGGTGACTTGATCAGCATAGCCCTGACTGTTAATGAACAACTTAATACATTATCCCTCTTAGTAGTTTTTTTTTGTCTGTTCTACTTAATATGACTGGTTTAGTTCTGTAATTATCACACAGTTATTCTTAAGTGTTGAAAATTAACTGAAATGTGATCCCTGTTAAACGTAAGAGTGGGAATAAGAGAGGGAAGAGATGTATAATTTGGGACATGCTCAAGCTGACTTGCCCCAAATGGTAGAGTTAGAAACATACCAGGGGTTTCCAATTCAATCCCATCAAGGTGGCATGTACCAATGCCATCTCACTATTCCAAGTGATCAATTTCAGTTCACAATTGATCATAATGAAAGGACTAAGAGTCAAAGGGATCACATAAACAAGTCTAGTACCTGCTAACACTAACCGATAGAATAAATAAAGGGGAGAGTGATCCAACATGTGAAGTGAGATACTCAGCAGACTCATAGAATGGCAGATGTCCTAAATAGCACTCTGGCCTCAGAATCAGCCCTAAAGGCATTCGGATCTGGCTGAAAATCCCATGAGAGTATTGCAGGCATGGAAAGCCAAGACACTCTGGCAAAAAGATCTCTGTGAGTGAGATCCCAGTGGAAAGAACAGGTCTTCAAAGAAGGAGGTATCTTTCTCTGAAGGGAGGAGAGAACCTCCACTTTGACTATGACCTTGTCTAAACAAGATAAGAGTCGAAGAACTCAGAGGGCTTCCATAGCCTTGGAAACTCATGACTGGAGCATAGGGAGATTACTGATGCCATAGACAGGAGTGTCAATTGGTAAAGTCAACAACAGGAGTCACTGTGCACTTACTCCCCATGTAGGATCTCGGTCCTTAATGTGCTGTACATTGAGATTTAATGCTATAACGAGTACTCAAACAATATATTCCACTCTGTGTTTCTATGGGGGTGCAAACTGTTGAAATCTTTACTTAATGCATACTAAACTGATCTTCTGTAAAAAAAAAAAAAAAAAGAAATTATCAATTCCCAACTTGACTCTCACTGGGATTAAACATGACAATAGGTCTGCTCTGATTTCATCATCATTTAAAAAAATCATCTATTATTTTTCACTTTATGTTTCTGTGTGGGAGCAAACTGTTGAAATCCTTACTTAATGTATACTAAGCTGATCTTCTGTATATTAAGATAATTGAAAATGAATCTTGATGTGAATGGAAGGGGAGAGGGAGTGGGAAAGGGGAGGGTTGTGGGTGGGAGGGACGGTATTGGGGGGAAGCCATTGTAATCCATAAGTCGTACTTTGGAAATTCATATTCATTAAATAAAAGTTAAAAAAAAAAAGACAGTGAAAGAAACAATTACCCATAGCAATAACAACGTCATGCTAATTGGATGCTTTTGAAAAAAACCTGATTCATATATATTTTTGAGGTTGAGAAACTATGTTCTCTGATGCTCAATAAATTATTTCTTGGAATAAAAAAAAAAAAGTTAAAATAGGGGCCTGCGCTGTGGCGCAGCGGGTTAATGCCCTGGCCTGATGTGCTGGCATCCCATGTGGGTGATGGTTTGAGTACCGGCTGCTCCACTTCTGTTCCAGCCTCCCTGCTATGGCCTGCGAAAGCAGTAGAAGATGGCCCAAATCCTTGGGGCCCTGCACCCAGGTGGGAGAAATGGAGGAAGCTCCTGGCTCCTGGCTTTGGATTGGCACAGCTCCAGCCATTGTGGCCAACTGGGGAGTGAATCATCAGATAGAAGACCTCTCTCTCTCTGCCTCTCCTCTCTGTGTAACTCTGAATTTCAAATAAACAAATAAATCCTTTTAAAATAAATCAAAATTAAAAAAAGAAGAGCACTGTGAGTGAGGCAGGATGGAGCACATGGTGAACTATTATGATGCTTTTAAAACATATACATGACGGGCCAGCATTGTGGTGTTGTGAATAAGGCCACCCCTGCAATGCCAACATCGCACATGGGCACCAGTTGGAGTGCTGGCTTCGAATCCAGCTCCATACTAATGGCCTGGAAAATTAGCTGAAGATGTACCAAGTGATTGGGCCCTGGTACCCATATGGGAGACCTGGCCATTGCAGCCATTTGTAGAGTGTAACAGCAGATGGAAGAAAACTCTCTCTCTCTCTCTCTCTCTCTCTCTCTCTCTCTGCATTTGTGTGCGTGTGTGTGGTATTTTAGTAAAGACATTCATTGTAGTCATCTCTCTCCCATCTTGACCTAAGGTTAATATTTCCATTTGGGTCAAGAAATCAGTATGTATGAGAGGAATGTTATTTTAACAAGGTAAATGGACAGAAATTGGATGCTTTGCCTGCATTAAAGTAAGTTAAACTCATGTATCTTGGTATGATAAAACCATGGAAGAGCTAACAGTTCTATATGCATTTCCATGTTTCACTGGGGCTTACTCTAGACTTAGAGGTAAGTGCAGGAAGCGTTAGGAACACCCGCAGGCTGCTTCTCTGGAGCTGTCACCTAGAAAAGAGCTCAAGGAGTGGTGACCCCAGTCAGAGTCTGGAGCTGCCTCCACATTCAACATCTCGGGAGGTTTCATGAAATCCTTACACTATTTTTTTTTTGTCTGAGACATCTGTTTTAAAGATGGGTTTCAGGGGCCAGTGACATGACTCACTTGGTTAATCCTCCGCTGCATATTAGAGAAGAGGCAATGCACGAATTTACAGACAGACCGAATTTATTCAGAGAAAATAAATCCGCAGAGGTGGGTGACCTCTGTGTGTACAAGATGGAGCCTGTGGCAGAAGGCCTTGACTCCCAGATGCCAGGCCAGGAGGGCTAGGGCTGGGGTGGAGGTAGGAGGCAGCAGGGAAGGGAATTCCAGGAACTGGGGGGGGGGGGGGGGGCGGGTGTGCCTTTTGAACCTGGAAAAGAATGCAGGGTGGGGTATGAAGGCAATAGGGTGTCAGACCCAATTGAGATTCAAGGGCAAGGAATACATCTCAAAGTTTATCTCCTTTGGGCAGTGAGGGAGAATGGCTGAGGCTTATGTCCTTGTTCCATCAAAAGTAATCTATTATGTTCTCTTGATGCCGCTGTTAAATTCTAAAAGTTTAGAAACAGCTGAGTTTTTTATTAAGAGCTTTGGTTTATTTAAATAAATGCTTATTCTAAATCATTTGAACAATCATCTTCTAACAATGATCAAATTTGGTCTATATTATGTCCTGATGGTGAAGGATCTTATTTCAAGCGGATACTTTAAGCTTTCTTGGCATCCTTGACAGGCATTCCAAAAAACCAAAAATCAAAGTTCCAAAGAATTTGGACTCTGAAATTTCCATTAAAGTGGACTTTAATTTTCCAGTTTGGGCCCAACCAACTAGAAAAATCAAAGGATATATGTCTCTCATCTTGTAGAGACACCAACTAATCAGGCTATTCGGATTATACTAGATAGAAGTACTGTCAAGATGTGAAGTGGTACTAAATTATAAGTTTTATCATATAAAATGCTACCGATAAAAATGTCCTGGCCGGCGCCGTGGCTCATTAGGCTAATCCTCCGCCTAGCAGCGCCGGCACACTGGGTTCTAGTCCCGGTTGGGGCTCCGGATTCTGTCCTGGTTGCCCCTCTTCCAAGCCAGCTCTCTGCTGTGGCCAGGGGGTGCAGTGGAGGATGGCCCAAGTACTTGGGCCCTGCACCCCATGGGAGACCAGGAGAAGCACCTGGCTCCTGCCTTCGGATCAGCGCGATGCGCTGGCCACAGCGCGCCGGCCGCGGTGGCCATTGGAGGGTGACCAATGGCAAAAGGAGGACCTTTCAATCTGTCTCTCTCTCACTGTCCACTCTGCCTGTCCAAAAAAAAAAAAAAAAAAAAAAAGTCCTAAAGTTAAAAAGTCTAATGATCTTGTGTTACTAGACATGATGATTATCTTAATGAGAAAAATCCACAGGCCTAAACAGTTAAATGTTCATCCCTCTACCCCTCCTGGACTTTTGGGACTAATGTAATCTGATACACTCTTGCTTTCAGTCAGTCCCCCAAGGAGCACAGCTTCTCAGCAAACTCTGTGACCCAGGGGACTGCTGCGCCCTAAGGGGAGGAAGCTTCACAGCCCAGGGCCATCGTGGGAAAATGATGCACGACCTCACTGCTTGTGCACATAGGTAACATCAAGTGTGGGAACGCAGTGTAGTCATGTAATCCATGACCAAAACCTTAACTATTACCAGTATCCTGCTGGATTCTCAACTGACAACACTGAAATCCGTGCTATTCAAACCTGACTAGTGCACGCACCCACTCCATAAGAAACGTGTGAATCCTGGAAGCGGGCAGTCGCTTGTGAGGCAGCCCATCCAGACTGCTCTGTGTTTGACTCCTGGTCTGAGGAGCTGGATAAACTTGAACTGGGATTCTCCAAGCTGAGGGAGGGGGGAGTATCCCCTGAGCAAGTGGCTGCAGGGAGATTGCAGCCTCAGGCCTTTTTTATTTTTTTACAGAAAGGATTTACTAATTTCTTTATTTGAAATGTAGAGTTACAGAGAGGGAGAGACAGAGGCACAGAGAGGGAGAGATCACTCCCCAGAGGGCCCACAATGGCCAGAGCTGTGCCAGGCCAAAACAAGGAGCCAGGGAAGTTTAATGCAATATGTACTCACATCCACAAAAACCAAGAAAGACATCAAATTAAAAATGTGACAGTGATCTCAAGACATAGAAAAATTAAAATACACCAAACCAAAAGTCACTGGAAGGAAATAAATAGTAGAAATTAGGCAGAGTGGATGCTGTGGCAGTGTCTTCAGCTGCCACTTGGAACACCCACAGCCCACATTTGAGTGCCTGGGATTGAGTCTCAGCTCCGCTTCTGATGCATCTTCCTGCTCATGCACCTGGGAAGTGGCAGATGGTGGCCCAAGTACTTTGGCTGCTGCCACCCACATAGGCCCAGATGGAGTCCCTGACCCCGGCATCAGCCTGGCCCTTGGGTTGCTCCCATCGCACACTGAATGCCTGGTCTAATCCCAGTCTGCTCCTGATGCCAGCTTCCTGCTCATGCACACCCTGAGAGTGAGGACTCAGGGCCTGGGTCCCTGCCATCTACGTGGGAGGCCTGGGCGGAGTCCTGGGCTACTGGCTTCAGCCTGGCCTTTGGGGGAGTAAACCAATGGACAGAAGATCTCTCTCCCTCTCTCTCTCCCACTCAAATAAAAATAAATACATACACAATTTTAAAAAACCCTTTCCAGGGCTGATTTCTTATTTGCAGATGTCTGTCAGCCTCCTGCAGACAAGCAGCAGGACAATATGAACACTAAAGTCACGCCAGGGGAACGTTTTTTTCTTTTTCACAGTTTGCTGTGATACTCAGTTTGTTGTTATTGTTGTTGTTGTTGTGTTGTTGTGTAAAGAAACTTTCCATTTCAGAATAGCTTTAAATTTACAAATCAAAAAATTGTGAAGCAGTACACACAGTGCCTTTCCACTGCACACCCAGCTGACAGCTCACATCCATGCGTTCGTCACAATCAGTAAACGACACCCAGCTTTCCTGTTGTGAACATTTGCTGTTAGTGGATGGGAAAAAAAGACAGTGGGCACCTGGTGGGAAACTGAAGATGGGCTTTCTTCTGAACCACGGGGTCCCCGCCCGCTGCTGTCCACTCGGATGCTCTGCAGCTCCCAGCAACACTGCTCCTCCACCTTTTCCACCCCCATAACACAGAGCCTGACAGCAAAAGGAACCTGGGAAGCCCTCTGTCCCTCCCACCTAGACTCAGGGAACAGGAGGCCAGAGCACCGGGTCTTCTCCCAGCTCAGCAGCGCTGAGACTAAACCAGGCTCTTCAGCTCCTAATCTGAGCTCTTTTCCTCTTCTCACACCGCTCTCTCCGTGCAAAGCCCAGCACAGCGGCTGCACAGAATCTCTGTGTGACTTGACTGTTGTGAGCACTCCAGCTGCACTCCATTAGGAGGCTGTGATAGGGGCTCATTGTTCTCAAGCCCACAAAGGAAAGTTAATACATACCTTCTTCTCTGCTAATTTTTTTTAAAGATTTGTTTATTTGAAAGTCAGAGTTACACAGAGAGTGAAGGAGAGGCAGAGATTGAGACACAGAGAGAGAGAGAGAGAGACAGGGAAAGATATTCCATCCACTGGTACACTCCGCAACTGGCCACAATGGCTGGAACTGCGCCAATCTGAAGCCAGGAGCCAGGAGCTTCTTCCAGGTCTCCCACGTGGGTGCAGGGGACCAACCACATGGGCCATCTTCTACTGCTTTCCCAGCCATAGGAGGCAGCTGGAACATGTGTTTCAGCCTTGGCACCCATGTAGGAGACCTGAAAGACATTCCATCTCCCGGGCCCGGTGCTGTGACGCAGAGGGTTAAAGCCCTGGCCTGAAGCGCCAGCATCCCATATGGGCACCGGTTCTAGTCCCAGCTGCTCCTCTTCCAATCCAGCTCTCCCCTATGGCCTGGTATAGCAGTGGAAAATGGCCCAAATGTTTGGGCCGCTGCACCAGCATGTGAGACCAGAAGAAGCTCCTGGCTTCGGATCGGCACAGCTTGGCTTTTGCAGCCATCTGGGCAGTGAACCAGCGGATAGAAGACATCTTTGTCTGCACATCTCTCTGTAACTCTGTCTTTCAAATCAATAAAATAAATCTTAAAAAGAAGAAAAGAAAAGAAATTCCGTTGCCCAGCTTTTGGCAGGCCCAGCCTCAGCCTGGGTAGCCTTTGGGGGAGAGAACCAGCAGATGAAAGAGAACTCTCTCTCCACTGTGTGTGTGTGTGTGTGTGTGTCTGTTAAAGCATGGGCTTTCATAAGCAAAAATCTTTTAAAAAGCTCTACATATAAAAACCTGTACATATGAAATTTGTATCCTTTATAAAATGTAATAATAACCTGTATTTAAAATATTTTTCCTTGTAATATCTATAATGTTTTCTCTTTTACTTCATGAATCCCGAATGATACGTTAGCTTCCATATTCAGAAAGAATAGTTGATTTCCTTTAGAACAGTAGGGACATGGTCATGTCAGTGCTGCTGCCACCAAGGAGGAGGAAAGGAGGGAGCCTCAGAGAGTCACCTGGCCCCTTCCACCCGACCCTGCAGGACCTTCAAGCCTGGCTGCTCTGAGAATCACTCTCAGCAGATGGGGCCAGGACGAGCAGCTGGGGCAGCCCAGCCTCACACTTCTGCTTTCCTGGGGGGTTTTTGTAAGGGCTTGTATCACTGTGGCACCATAACTACTACTACTACTACTACCATAAGTGCATTGACAGTAGTAAGTGGCAGCATCGGCACACTCCAGGTCGCTGATGGTGAGAGTGAACTCTGTCCCAGATCCACTGCCTTTGAACCGCGATGGGACCCCAGATTCCAGAGTGGATGCCCTGTAGATCAGGAGCTTGGGAGGCTGCCCTGGTTTCTGCTGATACCAGGATAAGTAACTACTAATGCTCTGACTGGCCTGGCACTTGATGGTGACTGTGCCTCCCACAGCTGCCTCCACGGAGGCTGGAGTCTGGGTCATCACAACATCACATCTGGCACCTGAAAAGGGAAACAGAAACACAGAGACCACACTCATCCTCACGTTCTAAGAGGACGCTCCTGCAGAGACGGGCAGCCCTGGCCACACTGCCCGAGGCCGTTCCTGCTGCTGGCCTTCCTTACCTGGGAGCCAGAGCAGCAGGAGCCCCAGCAGCTGAGTGGGGGCCCTCATGTCCATGCTGGGTCCTGCCTGGCACTGCCTCCTGCATGGGGTGGGAGCAGCCTGCTCCTAAATGCCCAGAGAGGTGGGCGGTGCTCTGGGGACATGCAAATGAGCAGGGGCGGGGCCGGGCTGTGCCAGCTGAAGGGCCCAGGGCAGCTCAGAACTCAGCCCAGGGGCTGTGTCTCAGCTGCCCCAGCTCAGACCAGGGCTGCACACGTTTACCTGCAGTGTGCATGCTTCTACCAGGAGACATCACCTCCCAAATTCCCTGAGGGACAGTTGCCAAAATTGTGAGTTTATTGGACAAGATGGTGTAATAAATTCATGGTTATCTGGGATCTGTAGGAGAAAGTTCCTTTTCTTTAAAATAGATAGTAAACTAATTTATGCCTAAGGCCATTTCTTTACTTGTGTTCTGATGCCCTCACATGGTCCCCTCACGGCAGACCGCTGCACCAGGGAGATGGTCTCTGAGATTCAAGACTTCTGTCCACACTCACCTCTGTACTGACTCAGAATAAGCGGCTGCCAGAGACCAGGACTCAGAAGGAGACGGGGGTGCTTAGAGGAGAGATCACGCAGGTGCGCTCTCCCACCTGCAGCCTGAGTTCTGATCAGGTTGCATAACGAAAAAAGAAGTGAAAATTCTAGGCTTCATCATAGGTCTGAGGAACATCAAGAAAATATACTACCCTCTCTCTCCTCTTCAGAAACGTTCACGTTTGTCTTAAGAAAATCCAGAGAGGAGGGAAGGCTGGCATCGTGGCACAGTGGATTGAGCTGCCACTTGCAAAGCCAGCAGCCTACATCAGAGACTGCTTTGATTCCCCACTGCTCCACTGCTGGCCACACCTGAGTGGGCACCGGTCAATCAGGTGAATTAACCACTCCCCTTGGAAGTGGATTAAAAGCCTGAGACAAGGTGTGTCTGCCCTTTTTCCTCCCTTCTCTCACTGGCTTCTTGCCAGTAGGGGGCTGGCTGCAGCCCTGTGCCTCCATGGTGTGTTGCCTTTGGCTACCCGCCCCACGCTTCCTGGCCTAGATGTTCCTCCACGTGGCTGGTTCCTGGTACTTGGTATGAACCCACATTTACCTCTCTCCTTTAGACGGGGCCCTCACTCTCCTATGCATCTTTCTCACTGAATAAATGCTTAAAATGTACCATGCTGCCTCGTTCACTTATGCCAGTATGTGGAATTCTCTGAATATTAGGCAAGAACCCACATGGGCTTATTAATATGGGGAACTTATTAATAAGCATATGGTGATATCGTATGGCACCCCAAATTATATTTTTGGAAGGTCAAATTCCAATATCAGGAGCAGAGGTAGAACATTGTTGGTTTGAGTACCATCAGCCCTGCCCACTACCATGGAAGATCTGTGAGATGAAGGGCTCTGTTCGATGTTTCCACTTAGTCTACATCTACAAGAGATGTGAATCCATTAGTTGTGTGCCATTGCGAGCAAACAATGAAGTTACTATTGGTTCAATTCCATGAGAATTTTCTATTTGATTTCAGATTAAATGAAGAACTGCTCTATCAGGGATTGAAAGCTGACGCGATTCCACCTATGACCCCCAGGGGGCGGAAGTGCACCTCAGGTCTGGTAGTGACAGTGGGATTGGGGGAATTGAGAAGCATAGCCTTGTCTTTAGGATGAAGAACAGTGGTTTTCTGCTTACTCCGTGTTGAATTTTGTATATATGGAGGGCTGAGCTAGTGTTTATAAAGTACATTGAAAGTAAGTCTTTCAAAAGTTCAAATAGGTGCCAGCTCTGTGGCGCAGCGGGTTAATGTCCTGGCCTGATGCGCCGGTTTGAATCTCGGCTGCTCCACCTCTGTTCCAGCTCCCAGCTATGGCCTGCGAAAGCAGTAGAAGATGGCCCAAATCCTTGGGCCCTGCACCCAGGTGGGAGAAATGGAAGCTCCTGGCTCCTGGCTCCTGGCTCGGATTGGCACAGCTCCAGCCATTGTGGCCAACTGGGGTGTGAATCATCGGATGGAAGACCTCTCTCTCTCTGCCTCTCTTCTCTCTGTGTAACTCTGAATTTCAAATAAATAAATACATCCTTTTAAAATTAAATTAAATTAAAATTAAAAAAGAAGAGCACTGAGGGTGGGAGTGAGGAAGGATGGAGCATATGATGCTTTTAAAAGATATACACGACAGGCCAGCATTGTGGTGTTGTGGATAAAGCCACCCCTGCAATGCCAGCATCCCACACGGGCACCAGTTGGAGTGCTGGCTTCGAATCCAGCTCCATACTAATGGCCTGGAAAATTAGCTGAAGATGTACCAAGTGATTGGGCCCTGGCACCCACATGGGAGACCTGGCCATTGCAGCCATTTGTAGAGTGTAACAGCAGATGGAAGAAAACTCTCTCTCTCTCTCTCTCTCTCTCTTTCTGCATTTGTGTGTATGCATGTGGTATTTTAGTAAAGACATTTTTATTGTAGTCATCTCTCTCCCATCTTGACCTAAGGTTAATATTTCCATTTGGGTCAAGAAATCAGTATGTATGAGAGGAATGTTATTTTAACAAGGTAAATGGACAAAAATTAGATGCTTTGCCTGCATTAAAGTAAGTTAAATTCATGTATCTTGGTATGATAAAACCATGGAAGAGCAACAGTTCTATATACATTTCCAGTGTTTCACTGGGACTTACTCTAGACTTAGAGGTAAGTGCATGAAGCATTAGGAATTCCCGCAGGCTGCTTCTCTGGAGCTGTCACCTAGAGAAGAGCTCAAGGAGTGGTGACCCCAGTCAGAGTCTGGAGCTGCCTCCACATTCAACATCTCAGGAGTTTTCACGAAATCCTTACACTATTTTTTTTGTCTGAGACTTCTGTTTTAAAGATGGGTTTAAGGGGCCAGTGCCATGACTCACTTGGTTATTCCTCCATTGCAGATTAGAGAAGAGGCAATGCACGAATTTACAGACAGACCGAATTTATTCAGAGAAAATAAATCCGCAGAGGTGGGTGACCTCTGTGTGTACATGATGGATCATGTGGCAGAAGACTCCCAGGGGCTGGGCCTTTTTAAGGAGGGCTAGGGCTGGGTTGGGAGTAGGGGGCAGCAGGGAGGGGAATTCCAGAAACTGCGGGGGGGGGGGGTGATGCCCTTTGAACCTGGAAAAGAATGCAGGGTGGGGTATGAAGGCAATAGGGTGTAAGACCCAATTGAGTTTCAAGGGCAAGGAATACATCCCAAAGTTTATCTCCTTTGGGCAGTGAGGGAGAATGGCTGAGGCTTATGTCCTTGTTCCATCAAAAGTAATCTATTATGTTCTCTTGATGCCTCTGTTAAATTTTAATTGTTTAGAAACAGCTGAGTGTTTTAAGAAGAGCTGTGGGTATTTAAAAACGCTTATTCTAAAACATTTGAATAATCGCCTTTTAACAATGATCAGATTTGGTCTACATTATGTCCTAATGGTAAAGGATCTTATTTCAACCAGATACTTTAAGCCTTCTGGGCATCCTTGACAGGCATTCCAAAAAATCCAAAATCAAAGTTCCAAAGAATTTGGACTCTGAAATTTCCAGTAAAGTGGACTTTTATTTTTCCAGTTTGGGCCCAACCAACTAGAAAAATCAAAGGATATATGTCTCTCATCTTGTAGAGACACCAACTAATCAGGATATTTGGATTATATTAGAAGTACTGTCAAGATGTGAAGTGGTGCTAAATTTTAAGTTTCATAATATAAAATGCTACTGATAAAAATGTCCTAAAGTTAAAAAGTCTAATGATCTTATGTTACTAGACATGATGGTTATCTTAATGAAAAAGGCCCAGAGGCCTAAACAGTTAAATGTTCTGTAAAACCCTACAGGTGCATTCAAAACTACTGTGTGAAGGACACAACTGCCTTTTGTTGGTTCATGGTTTCTAATTTTAAACATGGCTATTTAAAGTCCTGTGTCATTCACAGTTTTGTATAGGTTCTGATGGACTTTTCCCAGCCACTTCTACTGTATTCAGTACTTTGGGATGGCTCTGTAAACAGATGAAGCCAATAATGCACTACAGGTCCCACCTGGAAGAAAGCAGGGTTAATTCAGGTAACTAAGAGCAGAAAGTAATCCAAATCAATGGTAACCTAAAAAACAGTTGAAGAGTTTAAAAAGCTATTGTGGAAATGGTTTTATTGTTCTATTGAAGGACCCCAAAAGCGGTGTCCTTTTGTGACGACCCCAGAAACACAGACTCCAGACCAGAGGATGCAAAAAAACAGGAGGCAGTTTTATTTCATTTGTGCAAAAGGGCCCTCTGCTGGCTGCCGCAAGCAGCGGGGGGAAGAGGAGCCCCGAGCAGCTATCTCACACAGCTTTTAAGGGGCAAAACCACAAAATTAACATACCATAGGGTGGCATAAGTTTATTGGGCAACTACAAGGGGAGGAGGTCGTCGAGGAGGAGGAGGAACGGGGGGGGTGGGGGGGCTACGTGCCCTGCGTGTCTAAGCTTGGATATGGGGAGGGGGTCATTGAAGAGCAGAAAGGGGTGGCTACGTGCCCTACGTGCCTCGCGGTTTTTTTGTTAAGCTTGAACAAGCACAGGGGAGGGGGCTTAGGTGCATACCAGGATGTTCTGTCGCCCTTATCTCTGGGTAGTAGCCCTTATCTCTGGGTAGTAGCTATCTGCTTTCTCTGTGAACTTAGTTTATTCCCCATTTCCCAGGACTGTTTCTGGAATTGCTTGTCTCAATTTCTGTTTTTTTTTTTTTTTTTTTTTTTTTTTTTATTAAGGCCATTTGTTATGGCGGCTCTCGGCCACTCCTTTCACTATCGCCTTTGTTATATGTGTATACATATTGTATGTCTACATGGGAAAATTCATTAAGAACTTTATTTATTGGCTTGTAGATAAAAGATTGCCCATAAATTTAAACTGATAAAATTAATCAAAGATACATTTTGATTCATGTGACCTGAATCTCTGTATCAGATATTTTAACTTAGTTGGTAGAAAGAAACTAAAAAGGTTTCTATATGTTTGTGCTTGAATTTGCTGGTTAAACAAGCTACACCATGTTAGATATTTAAGAGATGTTTCCAAATACATGTGTGTGGGGAGCAAACCAGACTAGACTGAGTTGCTGGAATTAGGACTTATTCTATGCATCTGCTCTCCCACAATATGGCGCTGGGAGAGAAGTAAACAGCTTCCGCACAGCTGCCTCCAGTTCAACCAATTAACTGTAGGACTTGCTCCTGATTGGAGAGCAGCGTACTCGGCGTGTGGGCAGCCGAGTTGGGATTGGCGGAGGAGGACTATAAAGGAGGAGAGAGACGGCATGCACCAGGAACATCTATGGGGAACATCTAAGGGAACCCGTGCAGCCCCCGAGAAAGCCGGCCGGCAGTGTGCCGCTCCCCTGCGGAAGTGGGGAATGCGGCCGGGGGGAACTGCCCTTCCACGGAGGTGGAAGGGATAGTAGCCAACCCGGGAAGAACCAGCAGCAAACCCAGGGAGGGCCGAGCAGACGAAAGAACAGCGCAGGGTCCTGTGTCGTTCCTCCACGAAGAGGGGGAGCGACATAATGGTGCCGTGACTCGGATAGGAAACGCAGGATGGATAGGAAACCTAGAACGGATAGGAAACTTAGGACGGATATGAAACTTAGGAGGGAAGAAACGGGAAGAACTGGGAAAATACCGGAGGGAGAGACTAGCAAACAGCCTAGGGAAAAGCCGGACGAAAAAGGAGCCGGAAGAAGCTATTGAAAGCCTAGGCATAGACTCAGATACGGACTACGGGGGGAAGCTGGGAGAAATCTCTAAGGTCGAAAGCGAAAGTGAAAGCTAGAACAAACAGACTCGGATGCGGACTGTGGGGAGAGGCAAGGAGAAATGAGGGAGGAGTATTGTTGGAGGAAAGCTTGGGGAAACATACCGGGTAGAGAAAAATGTTAGGGAAATTGAAGCCGCGGGGGGCAGGCCAAGGCGGACACGAAAGCCACTTTGGGATTCTCAAGTTAGCCCGGGAATAGGGGGCGAAAAGTTGAAACCAGAAGCTGAAACGTGAGCCTGGTTGGGATCCGTCTGATTAGCCCGGGGAGCAAAGGACGGGAAGCCAAACCGTGGGGCGGAGACGTATGCTGGGTTGAATTCGCCAGGCTAGCCCGGGGAACTTAGATTGAATGCTAGTGGCGGACACGTAAGCTACGCTGTGTTACTCGCGGAAGCCGCCGCGTGCAGAGAGAGCGTGCGGGGCACAAGTAGATAGGGAACGGGGCTGGCGAGGCCGTGGTTCAGACGCGAAAGGGTTAAGTGCGAGACCGCGGAGCGCGCGAAGCCAAGCCGCGCAAAGCCGAGCCGCGCAGATGAGGCGTGGGCTGAAGCGGCGCAGAGCCGGGAACCCGCCGGCGGGGCGAGGCGCCGGGAAGCCGCAGGGATAAGAGAAACAGAAGTTTAGAAGTAAAATGAGAGAAATAGGAATGCTGGAAGATAGAAGTAAAATAGGAGAAATAGGAACACCCGGAGATAGAGAAATAGAGAAAAATAAGGCCTCCCCACACCACAGCAATGAGAGAGCTTGGATTCGGTCTGCCTGATTAGCAAGGCGATGAGCACCTGCAGGCAGCTAGCAGCTTACCCGCTGCAGGTCACCGAAGACAGGCACGTTATTAACATCAATAAGTCTCCCCACAATACCGCAATGAGAAGGCTTGGATTCGGTCTGCCTGATTAGGCGATAAGCACCAGCAGGCAGTTCAACCAGAGTATGAGCTGCGGGTCACCGAAGATAGGCACGAACCAACACCAATAAGTCTCCCCACAATACGGCAATGAGAAGGCTTGGATTCGGTTTGCCTGACTGGTAGGGCTTGTAAGCACCTGCAGGCAGTTCTAGCAGAGCAGAGCATGTACTGCAGGGCACCGAACACAGGCATGCATCAGCGCCTAAAAACCTCCTCACAACATGGCGAAGAGAGGACCCGGATTCGGTTTGCCTGATTATAGGACTTGTAAGAGCCTGTGGCAACTCTAGCAAGTAGAGCAGAGTGAGTGCCGCGGGACACCGAAGACAGGCGCGTATCAACGCCAAAAAATAAAAAGAAAGGGGGATCTGTGGGGAGCAAACCAGACTAGACTGAGTTGCTGGAATTAGGACTTATTCTATGCATCTGCTCTCCCACAATATGGCGCTGGGAGAGAAGTAAACAGCTTCCGCACAGCTGCCTCCAGTTCAACCAATTAACTGTAGGACTTGCTCCTGATTGGAGAGCAGCGTACTCGGCGTGTGGGCAGCCGAGTTGGGATTGGCGGAGGAGGACTATAAAGGAGGAGAGAGACGGCATGCACCAGGAACATCTATGGGGAACATCTAAGGGAACCCGTGCAGCCCCCGAGAAAGCCGGCCGGCAGTGTGCCGCTCCCCTGCGGAAGTGGGGAATGCGGCCGGGGGGAACTGCCCTTCCACGGAGGTGGAAGGGATAGTAGCCAACCCGGGAAGAACCAGCAGCAAACCCGGGGAGGGCCGAGCAGACGAAAGAACAGCGCAGGGTCCTGTGTCGTTCCTCCACGAAGAGGGGGAGCGACACATGTGTTCTTAAAATTTATAGAAGGCAATGGACCTTCTGGTAAATGTTTCCCTAAGTTGTCATTTAATGGTTGAAATTCTTTGCTAAGTTTTCATTTGATAATGCTATGGTCAGTAAGCAATGTGGGACTTGCTCCCTCATCTCTCTATTCTAAGCCCAACTTGTCCTCATTTCTCTATTCTCTTCAAGGTAGGAAACTAACTCTATTCCGACAGACTCTCCAAGATGCACAATTTGATTTTTAGACCTGTAAAAGGGATGGCTAACAGATTTCTGTAATAGCATAGCCAAAAGGAAAGCTTAAATTATAATTTCACAGCTAGATTTACTTTGCCATGGGCACAATAAACAGGCAAAACATCCCTTTCAGAGCAAACAGAGGGAGAGAAAGTTTGAAAGTGAGGACATAGCTTTCCCCATGGACATGGTCTACCTCAGGGAAAACCACTATCAGAACATGCCTGTACTTTAGGCTTCTAGTTGAGGCCACCAAAGATTAAAGATGGGACATGAGCACCTCCTTCACCTGCACCCTCTGGTCTGCTGTAAAAAAAAAAAAAAAAAAAAAAAAAAAAACAGGAGGAAAAGAAAGCTAGGCATCAGAAACAATGTAAAGAGAGGTGGCAGGCCAATTAAAGGCAGCTCTGCACAGTGATCTGCCCTCAAGGAGACCCAACAGGCCAGTCCACTGCACTGACTTTCAGTGTGGTAAGCCTGGGTTCAGCAGAAGTCAGCTAGGAAGAGCCCTGGCAGCTCTGCCAGCCAAGAGTTGGATCTCTGGAAATGGAACTGCCCTGGAGTTGAAGGACACCCAGGTCAGAGCCACAGATCTTGCTGGCTCCAAGCTGAAGAGCCCTTCACTCAGCCCAGTTTCCAAAGTGACCACCACTGCTGAGGGGATGGCCAAGTAGGGTCAGCAACATTGCAGGCAGAACTGTAGGTTTCCTGTTAGGAATGCCACCTGCCTTTACCCAGCCAGCTCTCCTCCCAGGCCAGCTAGGTAATGGAAGTCAACAGGGTGCATTCCCCAAGAGGTTCACACCTCCCTTAGGATGTACCCCATGTGAAGAGAGAGATAAATCTGGGCCTCACAACTGACAAGGTCTTAAAGCCCACCTGATTATTATCAAGCCCCTTCTGTCAGTTTCTATTGCCTCCTAATCAGACAACTTAGTCATGGTTTAGACATCAGCTCTCTTGGGTCCTCTAGTAATGACTCTGTCCTTTGTTCTAGACCCTATCTAGCCCACTTGGGGCCTCATTCTTATATAATCATAGCCTCTACTCCAACATCAATGGCTCTGCTCCTGACCTGTGTGTATTGATGGTTCTCTCCCCAACCTGATGTTGTATGATTGTTCAGAATTTCCCTACAGACAAACCCCTCTACCTGCAAAAGTTGAGTGGCCTTTCTCCCGGTTGCTTGGGATCAGCTTTAAACCACGTCCATCAAACAGGTCTCACAAGGGTCCAGAGCCCCCTCCCCATTTTCCTCTCCTCTGTGAAACCGCTCATTACCTGGTTAATGCCACTCTTAGGATCATTGTTTGCTATTCTTACACTGTCTTTTATACTACCGTGTCTGTTTAAGTCTTTACAGGAGTTGATAAGGGAACGAACCAAGGCCTTCAGCAACACGGCGGTCAACCAAATGCTGCTACAGGGATATACTCGGCTCCCACCCAGGAGACAGCGGCTTGAGACATCGCCCCATGCCAGCAGAGAGCACCTCATCACCCCATGTCAGCAGGAAGTAGCTCTAAAGACAGATTATCGTCCCTCTACCCCTCCTGGACTTTTGGGACTAATGTAATCTGATACACTCTTGCTTTCAGTCAGTCCCCCAAGGAGCACAGCTTCTCAGCAAACTCTGTGACCCGGGGGACTGCTGCGCCCTAAGGGGAGGAAGCTTCACAGCCCAGGGCCATCGTGGGAAAATGATGAGCGATCTCACTGTTTGTGCACATAGGTAACATCAAGTGTGGGAACGCAGTGTAGTCATGTAATCCATGACCAAAACCTTAACTATTACCAGTATCCTGCTGGACTCTCAACTGACAACACTGAAATCTGTGCTGTTTAAACCTGACAAGTGCACGCACCCACCCCATAAGAAACGTGTGAAACCTGGAAGCGGGCAGTCGCTTGTGAGGCAGCCCATCCAGACTGCTCTGCGTTTGACTCCTGGTCTGAGGAGCTGGATAAACTTGAACTGGGATTCTCCAAGCTGAGGGAGGGGGGAGTATCCCCTGAGCAAGTGGCTGCAGGGAGATTGCAGCCTCAGGCCTTTTTTATTTTTTTTACAGAAAGGATTTATTAATTTCTTTATTTGAAATGTAGAGTTACAGAGAGGGAGAGACAGAGGCACAGAGAAGGAGAGATCACTCCCCAGAGGGCCCACAATGGCCAGAGCTGTGCCAGGCCAAAACAAGGAGCCAGGGAAGTTTAATGCAATATGTACTCACATCCACAAAAACCAAGAAAGACATCAAATTAAAAATGTGACAGTGATCTCAAGACATAGAAAAATTAAAATACACCAAACCAAAAGTCACTGGAAGGAAATAAATAGTAGAAATTAGGCAGAGTGGATGCTGTGGCAGAGTCTTCAGCTGCCACTTGGAACACCCACAGCCCACATTTGAGTGCCTGGGATTGAGTCTCAGCTCCGCTTCTGATGCATCTTCCTGCTCATGCACCTGGGAAGTGGCAGATGGTGGCCCAAGTACTTTGGCTGCTGCCACCCACATAGGCCCAGATGGAGTCCCTGACCCCGGCATCAGCCTGGCCCTTGGGTTGCTCCCATCGCACACTGAATGCCTGGTCTAATCCCAGTCTGCTCCTGATGCCAGCTTCCTGCTCATGCACACCCTGAGAGTGAGGACTCAGGGCCTGGGTCCCTGCCATCTACGTGGGAGGCCTGGGCGGAGTCCTGGGCTACTGGCTTCAGCCTGGCCTTTGGGGGAGTAAACCAATGGACAGAAGATCTCTCTCCCTCTCTCTCTCCCACTCAAATAAAAATAAATACATACACAATTTTAAAAAACCCTTTCCAGGGCTGATTTCTTATTTGCAGATGTCTGTCAGCCTCCTGCAGACAAGCAGCAGGACAATATGAACACTAAAGTCACGCCAGGGGAACTTTTTTTTCTTTTTCACAGTTTGCTGTGATACTCAGTTTGTTGTTGTTGTTGTGTAAAGAAATTTCCCATTTCAGAATCGCTTTAAATTTACAAATCAAAAAATTGTGAAGCAGTACACACAGTGCCTTTCCACTGCACACCCAGCTGACAGCTCACATCCATGTGTTCGTCACAATCGGTAAACGACGCCCAGCTTTCCTGTTGTGAACATTTGCTGTTAGTGGATGGGAAAAAAGACAGTGGGCACCTGGTGGGAAACTGAAGATGGGCTTTCTTCTGAACCACGGGGTCCCCGCCCGCTGCTGTCCACTCGGATGCTCTGCAGCTCCCAGCAACACTGCTCCTCCACCTTTTCCACCCCCATAACACAGAGCCTGACAGCAAAAGGAACCTGGGAAGCCCTCTGTCCCTCCCACCTAGACACAGGGAACAGGAGGCCAGAGCACCAGGTCTTCTCCCGCTCAGCAGCGCTGAGACTAAACCAGGCTCTTCAGCTCCTAATCTGAGCTCTTTTCCTCTTCTCACACCGCTCTCTCCGTGCAAAGCCCAGCACAGCGGCTGCACAGAATCTCTGTGTGACTTGACTGTTGTGAGCACTCCAGCTGCGCTCCATTAGGAGGCTGTGATAGGGGCTCATTGTTCTCAAGCCCACAAAGGAAAGTAAATAAACACCTTCTTCTCTGCTACTTTTTTTTTAAAGATTTATTTATGTATTTGAAAGTCAGAGTTACACAGAGATAAGGAGAGGTAGAGAGAGAGAGAGGTCTTCCATCTGCTGGTTCACTCCCCAATTGGCTGTAACGGCCAGTGCTGCATCGACCTGAAGCCAGGAGCCAGGAGCTTCTTCCAGGTCGCCCACGTGGGTGCAGGGCCCAAGGACCTCCATATGAGACGCTGGCACTGTAGGCTGGGGTTTTAACCCACTGTGCATAGCACCGCCCCCCACCCCACCGCTACTTTCTGTGCCACCCAAAGCTTGTCTCTTTTTTTAAGTTGTGTCTTTTTCTCATAGAAATTATACAACTTGTGCCTTCTATATGTGTGTGTGTGTGAATTTTAACATAAAATATTTGCATGCAAACTTCAAGTAAAATGAGCAGTCCAAGAAGATGTTCAGTGAGGCTGCATGGCTTCACGCTGTCCCCTGTGGTACACTGTGCAGCCAAGTGTTCACTTCCCTTCCCTCTAATGAGAAACTCAGTGAAGAAGGCTCCTTCTGACGGCAGCAGTAGCAGCAAGACCACCAATGGCGGGCAGAGTGCACCAGTGGTGATGACGGCAGTACCCCTGCAGCCTCCCACGCATGGGTACACCCCCAGACATGGACAGAGCACAGCTGCGCTCCGGGACTGGCCCAGCAGCACTGTCAAGGGTGCTCAGCCGGGGCCTGGCTCTCCACCCCTCCCAGCGTCTCTGTGAACTGCCAGCTATAACTACTGTTCCTGCTCTGATCAGTCCTCTACTTTTAACCTCCTTTTCTATTTCTGTTAAAACTGACTTCTGTTCTTGCAACAACAACCTTGACTAATTCGCCGTTCAAGTTGGAGGGAGAACCTGTTGGGAAAGAAAACTGCAGAATCCACGACACCTGTCATGGAAGGGGGTTGGCTGCCTCCTCAGGCAACTTCCCACTGCCATTAATGGCCATTGGCCAAGGGATTTACGCACAAGTTGAGTTTTTTTGTTTTTTGTTTTTTTGTTTGTTTGTTTGTTTGTTTGTTTTGACAGGCAGAGTGGCTAGTAAGAGAGAGAGACAGAGAGAAAGGTCTTCCTTTGCCGTTGGTTCACCCTCCAATGGCCGCTGCGGCCAGCGCACTGTGCTGATCCTAAGGCAGGAGCCAGGTGTTTCTCCTGGTCTCCCATGGGGTGCAGGGCCCAAGCACTTGGGCCATCCTCCACTGCACTCCCTGGCCACAGCAGAGAGCTGGCCTGGAAGAGGGGCAACCGGGACAGAATCCGGCACCCTAACCGGGACTAGAACCCGATGTGCCGGCGCCGCAAGGCAGAGGATTAGCCTATTGAGCTTCAGCGCTGGCCCTAGTTCTCTTTATCTATTATTTCTCACCAAGACCTATTAAAGTTCACCATCCACCACAATCCTGTCTCTAAGCTTTCTGCAAGCAACCAAGAGGTTGCATCCTAATAGTTCCAGGATTAAATACTACACTCCCCACCCCCACCGAATTCTCATGACACTGATAAACATCACTAAGATAAGCTTGTTCCTTAGTCTGAAAAAACCTAAGACATCCCCCCCCAACACTCCCAGTGCAATGTATGAGGAGGGAAAAAAAAATGAAGACTTTCATTTAAGGGTCACTTGATGCCTACCAAATCCTTCTTGGTCATTGAGACATCTTCCAAAACAGATACCAAAACTCCCCCTGTAGCATTCTTTGACACTTGAATCCAAGCAAGAGCCCCAGCTGGGCTGTGCAGAAGGTGCTCAGGGTCTGGCCATGGCTGCAGGTGGAACAAAGAAAACCTCGGTGTGTAAGCCTCGAGAAGGGCAGCACCAAGGGCTCCTGCAGGCGCTCGGAGTCACACAACTGGAAAGTGAGCAATGATTCTTCTCGCACAGGGGAGGCTGAGGAAAGCAACGTTAGGAGACAGGCATAAATTAGGGCCTTCATTTGGACATACTAGATTTGGGGAATGGTGCTGGACCACCAACTGGCAGTGTCCCTTGGGCAGGTGGGCGGGTATGATTCTGAGGTTCAGGGACGCCATCTGGCCTGGGTGAGATCAGCAGACGGTGGGTGTAACAGATGAGGTAAGACTGACCCACAGCAGGGAACTCAGTACAGAGGACAAGGAGATGAGAAGGCGCCAGCGCTTGAGACAGCAGACGTGGCCTCCAAGGTAGGAGTGAACCAAGAGATGGCCCAGAGACAAGACAGTGTTTGAAGAATGACTTTCCAGTTTACAAATATAAAATTAAAATTATTTATAAATAGAAAAAAAAAAAAAAAGCCCAAACACTGTTCAATGTGCAATTGACAGATGAAATTAGAAGGTAACTTTTTAAAAGGAATAAGCACCTGCTGCTGCCCTCTACTGGCCACATTTATGCACCGCTCTTCAGCCACCCTGTTTGAAAAGCATCTCAGGTTATTAAAGCCAGAAAGACTTGTATACCGCATCCATCCAAAAACTTCCACTTCATATATAAAAAGAAGAGGTTCAGAAAGAAACTTTTAATTTGTTATAATTTTATTTATTTGAAAGACATGGAAACACAGAGACATCCCATTCACTGGTTCACTCTTCAGAAATTCCCACAACGGCTGGGCTGGCCAGGCCAAAGAAAGGAACCAGGAACTCAACCCTTTCTCCCATGCATGTGGCAGGGACCCAGCTGCTAGAGCCATGCTCTGCTGCCTCCCGGGTGCACACTGGCAGGAACCTGGGATCAAGAGCAGGAGCTGGGACTCGGACTCAGGCCGTCTACACGGCAGTGGGCACCCGAGGAGCGTCTCAACAGCTGCACCAGAAGCCCACCCATCACACAACTTTTCTTCAGAGAAGAGCACAAAATTCTTGGGGAAATCATGCAAATATAGGTGTAAAAATATCAGTGAAAAATGGGAATCTATGAGACTGGCTCCCGACTCCAGCTTTCTGCTCAGACACTGGGAGACAGCCACAATGGCTCCAGTGTTGGGAGGCGTGGAAGCCCTGGGTTGTATTCCCAGATCCCAGCTCTGTCCTGACCCAACCCCAGCCACTGTGGACACTTGAGGAATGAGCCAGCAGATAGGAGATATCTCCCTCTCTCTCTCAAACTTTTTATTCAAATCTTTTCCTAACTAAATTATATCTCCAAGTAGCTTCAATTTGACATAGCAAATAGAGTTCAAGGTACAATGGAGAAGACCCAGCAGCCTGGATGAGGTCACTCGCCTGAAGCTGCTCCTGACTTGTAGGAAGATTAGACTGTCAGTAAAATCTTCATGATGCGAGGCAGGGCACAGGAAGTAAGATAAACATCACATCACCCGAGTGGCTGCATGACCCACTTGGAGAGTTTGTGCTCACTCGGACTTCACCCTCTCCTTATGGTCCAAAATCTCTTTGGCAGCGATGGAAGCCTTTACTCTGTGTGTGCACGTCTGTGTGTCCTCTTCCTGCCCAGAGTCTCCATTCTGGGCTGCATTTCCAACCTGATTCCATGGCGCTGACTGTGAGATGCACGTTTCTCTCAGACTCAGCCGTCTTGGGACTGACCGTGGAAGCCCCAGGCTGAAGGTGGCCTCTGCCCGCCTGTGTCCCTGAGGCACAGCACCAGACAGAAGCCACTGGGCGCTGAGGAAGAGTACACTTCCCCACAGCAGCATGCTCCATTCTTTTTTTAAACATTTATTTATTTATTTGAAAGGCAGAGTTTCAGAGAAGGAGAGGCAGAGACAGTAATCTTCCATCTGCTGGTTCACTCCCCAAATGGCCACAGCACCTAGAGCTGGCCAATCTTGCAGGGTCACAGATTGGCCGCTGCATCGCTAATGCGCCCGTCTCGTCGTTGGACACGCTGGGGGCAACCTGGTCGGTTTTCTGGAGCTCTCGTGCCTTCCCAGCACAGCTCTGACGCTTGTGCTCTGCTTTCCTTTGGATCCCCTTGCATCCACACCGGGGCTCTTGAATATGATTTACAAGTTCTTCTAACACCCTTGCGATCAAAAGCTTCAGGTCCACCTCGAGAGCCACCTCCTGGGGTTCTCCACAGCAGCTGTTCTTGGTACCCACCTGTCCGCGGCTCATCGTACCCACCTGTCTAGGAAAGGTTTCTCCGAGAGCTGTGCGGCCACGCCGGGGCTCCGAGCCATCAGCACAGAGTCCAGGCAGGATCTCAGAGCCTCCACCAAGTGCAGGAAGCGAAGCCGCAGACTTTCCCTGCGGCCGCCCGCCCACACTGGTTTCAGTTTTGTGCATTTTCCCTTCTACTGGGTGGAAGTTTACGTGCGGTATCGAATGCCTGTTAGCCTTACCCCTTTCTGCTGCCATCACTGTTCACAGGGCTGGGGCAGGAGGGCTGAGCTCCCCGTGCCAGCAGAGGGACCAGTGCTGTCCCACCCTCCAGACCCCCTCACCCCCTGGCCCAGCCCTGATGGCTCCCACGTGCTTAAAACCAGCTCTGGCTGCTTCAAGAGCGCCTCCTGTTTTTGCAGTAGACAAATAAACATTTCTGGATTCCAGTCTCTCCTTCAATTCAAACACAGGATTTAAATCCTTCTTTTTTTTCCTCAACATCTTTTTCTACTAATAGAACCATTGGTGATTCTCCCAGCAAAAAATACATGAATTCTCACTGTGATATTTCTCCTTCTGTGAAGGGGATTTTGAGAGAGCAAAAGAGTGAGGCCTTCATTATATTAGACTTTTTTTTTTTTTTTTAAGTCTCAGTCATCCCTTGTTGCAATGTGGTGAGCAAGTCATCCCTTGTTCAATGTGGGTGTTTTTCGTTGTTCTGTGGGCCGGTCCGCTTCCTACCCTCCCTCTTGGGTTACAAGCCTAGGCTCTTGCCAGGGTTAGCAGGGCCCTGGGGCTATGAGGAACCAAGCCTAAATCCATAGATCTCACCACCGCACCCAGAGCTAGCTCGACACAGTAGTAGGCCCAGTGGGTTTCTCTGCTCTAAGACCAAAGGGGTTGAGGCAGGCAGACGGGGAGGAGCGAGCAGGACAGAGTTTGAGGGGCTCCTCACTCTGCAAAACCACAGCCCATGGTATGTAAATCTCGGTGGCTGAGTCCCTGCTGGTCGCAAGCCCTGACACAGTCCCTGCTGTTGGCTCTTCCACTGGAGCACCTGCGGCCTTTTGTGTGCTCACGGAAACAAGCCGAGAATCCACGTGGTCCAGAGAGCAAGCAGAACTCTGGGTGGTGTCTGTGGTGCGTGCGTTTGCTCACTGCTGAGGACTCTGCTCCTGCCAGCAGGTCTTCCTCCGGAGACAGCCGAAACAGACGCAGCCCTGATGTGGCAAAGCAGAGCCTCTTCCTCCAGGAACTCCTCCGTCCTGCTCTTTCTCAGCAGCTACTGGGCCTGCCATGCCTCCGGGGAGCCTGGAGCACATCCATGCAGGACACAGTGGCCAGAAGAAGAACGATCAACCAGTGCCAAGCTAAGCCCCACTGGATGCGGAGTACAGAGTGGCCCCCTCCGTGAGCTGTCTGTTTGTATCAACTGAAGGATGGGTCAGGAGCCTAAGGAGGAGCCGCGTGGAGCAGAATCACCTGCCTTGGAGTGCACCGTGCCTGAGGAACCGGAAAGAAGACAAGGGGAACGCTGAGCCACAGACTGGAAGGCGGACAGCAGACGCAGGAGTCCAGAGCCAGGTGGGGAAGCCGCCGGCCCTCAGGGCTTGCAGAGGGCACAGTGGTGCTCCCGTGTCTCTGATGCACTGGGTGACTCACTGCGTGCCGCTGCCGTGAGGGGGCCCTCCCTAGAGAGGCCGGCTCATCCTGGGTGCTGGGAAGAGTTACAGCTGAGGGACCTGCTAAGATGACCTACCCACAGCGGTCAGGATGGTCTGCAGCTTTCTCTTTCAGACTCTCGCTCCTTCTGCTTCTCTCTCCCTCCTCCTCCCTCTCTCCCTCAAATTCCTATTTCTGACTATTTTAGTCATTTTCCATATTTTTACCTTTTCAACATTTCAGTGCACAGTCTTGAGAATACATCTGGGGTCACTTACTCACTCATTCCCAACTCTGGGCCAGGCTAAGGAGCTGCCTCTCCTCTACCCCTGTGTCCTGTGCCATGTCCCTGCTCCAACTAGGGGACACCTCTGCAAAGCTCAGCTATGTACACGAGCTCTGAGTTCAGGTTCTAGATACTGCACTTGTCATCATACACCAGTTCTGGACCTGTCTGCACTCCATTTCCTCTCCTACAAGATAGGAGATAATGCTGGGTTCTAGCTCATGAAGTTTGGGTGAGAAGAAAAGTGTGGCGATTCACATACAATATCTGCACTTTGTAAGTGCCAGTAAATGCCAGCCCTTGTGATGGATGCTGCTCCCGGCTCTTCAGAGAAAAAACGACTTCCCAGCCCCCTTGGGATGGAAGCTGACTGTGTTGGCAATCAGCTCTGCTGCTCACTTCATTCCAGGTGTCAACCTCTTCCTGCTCTCTTCCTCCACCTCCATTCTTCTCTCCCCAGCTTCTGGTGGGAACTCCTGCCCACTCTGCTATTCAAGGCAACTGGCAAAGCTCCCAGTGACAGAATCACATAAATCTACCCCAATCATGGGAATTACGTACACAATTTCTGCTGTACAACTTTCTATTGCAATGGACAGTATTGGTCTTTGATCTGTTATAGTTTGTCATCTCTGACCTCTGATTTTCAATTGTTCTTTTATTTCTCATTTGAAAAGTGAGGATGTTGGACCAAGTCTCCCAAATATAAGGCAAACAAAGCATTAGACAGCTTACAGCCTCATCTGGTCAAGACTCACTGATAGCAGACAAGAGCAATTGGGGGTTCTAGGCCCAGTGACCTGTCTCTGTACCCTGCAAAATCAGGCCACCTGCTTGGGTATAATCTGGCAAAACGTGTTTCTAGTTGAATCTTGAATGACAGCTGTTTACAGGCTAATTCAGGTAGGTAACACTCAGAGGGAGTGTTTTGTAAAAAACTGGAGGCCACTGAAGGTATACAGTGTCCAGGATGGTGGGGGCAATATACAGAGTGGATGAGGGTGAGAAGTTAGAGGGGAAGCGAGACTGCAATAAATGAAGCAGAACTCAAAACAAAGCGAGGTCTTCAGGGTCCTGGGTGGAGTGTCCACAGAAACCTCGTGGTACTCAGGATTCCATGGCAGCTCCCAAGACAGCAGGCACCTGGTTCGGCTCAATGAGACCTGGACTGCAGACCAGTCAACCATGGCTGCTCTTCTGTCTGTTGATCTTCATTTTTGTTTTGCACTGTAGCTAAATTCCAAACTACACGTCAATGATGGGGGGTCTTGATGTAAGATGCATTTAGTCTTTCTGAAACAACACCATGGCAATAAAGATTCAAATGGGCAGACTTTCCTTACTATTATTAACAGGGAGACACTGATGAGTTCCCAATTCCACTGGAAAAAAAAAAGTGTATCATTTGCAAATCCTCCCAACCTCACCCTAGGAGAAAGTTCAATTAAGAGGTTTTTTATTATCATTATTATTTGTGTCTTTTTCTTTATAATTTACATTCAGCCTACTTTCCAAAAAATAAATAACAAGCACTCTGGAGGGGGTAGTGGTGGCAGAAAGACATAATATATAATATAATATAATATAATAATATATAGACATACATATATAAACATACTATGTAGACATAAATATACTGTCTTCCAGGATCTTAGAGCTCACCTAAGGAAACAAGCATTCTGCATCAGAGAAGCCTCAGGGCTTCTGTTCAGAGAGGGAGTTAGGCCTCAGAGCTGAGGCAGGGCTCGGTTCCCCTTGGGTGAGAAGGGTTTTGTACAATGAGGAGTTGTCACTGTGTTTGACTTTTGGAGCTGGCACCAAGGTAGAAATCAAACGTGAGTAAAATCCAAACGTTCCCTCTCTGGTTGTCTGCGTCGTGTGATCTCTGTGTCTGTGAAGCGATCCCTAAGCTGACTCTGAAACCAATCGGGAGCATCCACCAGGCAATGCAGGGATGAAGTGTGTGGCAAGCTTGAGCAAGGACTGCATATTGTCTACGAAGAGCAAGACTCAGTCATTGAGAAAGAGAGGGAGAGAGAGAGAGAGTAATTTGAGAGCTTCAGAAATTCACTGGGGTGCATCCTGATGTGTTCTGGGCGGAGCCTTGCCTGATGGTCAGAAAGGGAAACTCAGTTTTTGTACAGGAGGGAGGTTAGGAGGAACCACTGTGTATAATGCTTTCGGCGGAGGGACCGAGGTGGTGGTCAAAGGTAAGTGGCCGTTTCACTGATTCCTCACCGTTTCTGCCTGATTGGTTTGTTTTTTCCACTTTTTCGCTGTTTGTGTGTCTTTGTTGGCTGGAGGTCAGGGTTCTAACGAATTTCTTTCCAAGATGAGGCACAGAGGAGGGAAAACTGTCTGAGATTTCCAAGTCAAAATAACTTCCCCGGGGAGAGGGCTTGCCGCCTTGTCAGGGAGGGTTTTGTGGAGGGAGAAGGTAAAGGGAGCCACCGTGATCCACTCTTGGCCCAGGGACCAAACTGGAAATCAAACCTAAGTCCCTTTCTGTCCAACTGTGAGGTCTTGGTCCCCTGGATCACCTGGGCAAGTTTGTGATGTTTCAGTTAAATGAGCCATTCCTGGCGACCCCAAAAGTAAATAGAAGAAAATAATCAAAAGCGGAGAAGACAGAAATTTGGGGGTTTGGGAGAATAGGAGAGAAACAGCAGAAGTTTCTCTACAGTTGCCGTGTGGTGGGACTGGCCGCAAAGGGAGGTTTTTGTGAGGGGTGGGATGACAGAGTGACTTACTTTTGGCTCAGGGACCATGGTGGAGATCAAATGTAAGTGCACTTTCCCAGTCCTTTTCCTTACTGAGTTGGTAAATGTGGGATTTGCGCATTTGGGAGATGAGTTAAGGTCAATCCGGAGGGGAATGGAATTTTTCCAAAAACACGGATGGGTAGGGAGCAGAATATCTGTTCATCTCAAGTAGAGAGCAAAGAGCTAGCGAGTGGCCAAATTCTGTCTGTCAGTCTAATGAGCTTGGGAGCAGTCAGAGGTTTTTGTTGAGGGAAAGCAATAAAGCTAATTCCATGAATCACCTTTGGCGAGGAGACCAAGCTGGAGATCAAACGTAAGTACCTTTTTCCTATTACTGTCTGAAATTTTGCTCTAATTGGCCAGATTCACTTTTAAGTAGAAATTTTATAAAAGTGGGTAAATGAGTAGGTTTGAGATATGTTGTTGGTTGCAAAAGTTAAATGAATTTAGCGGCAAAAAGATTAATTGCTGTATATTGAATGACTCAAAGGGGAAGAAATTAGCGTAGATAAGTAAGGGAGCCCTCGGCACTCTAAAGAGCTTCACTGATACTGTTGGTTACGGTGTTTTGCTCATTGTGTGTGAAAAATAGAGAAATGTATTTTAGTCTATTTCCTCTTTTGTCTGATATATTATTCTATAGCAACTATAAAATTCAATAACATGCACTAAAAAAACAGTAAGAAGTTAGAAAAGGAAATTATTTTACATGTAAAAGATATGACTTTCTGGAGAGCTTGGCAGCGATATAATTTTTAGAGTCCACAGTGAGTGATAAACTATGATTCTACAGGAGTAAGGCCTTCACAGCCTACTTCTTTTTAAAAAGTCCAATTTCCACATTAGACTGAACTTGAAATGACCTTCGATCAAAATTGGTTTAAATGAAGGAATGCATTGTTTAATGATCATAGATTTGAAGGAAAATAAGAAATATTTTAAGTATTTAAAGAAGAACTATATGTTCTTTTATTTCCTTCAGTTATTTGTCATATTTTTATAATGCCAAAGAGGCCATGGCACAACTGGCGTGGTCTGTAGATCTCGTGGCGGTCTTTTTCATGGCTGAATGCCTTCCGTGGCCGTGCCACTTAGCTCCGTGGGGCCGTGTGCCTGGCCGCTAAAGGCCACAGCAGCCCCGCCACGAGCCTGTCTAACTCTGCAGTGGCCGGTTGTCCTGACACACAGTGATACAAATAATGCCACTAAGGGAAAGAGACTGTGGAGGACACGGAGCCAGCATGGGCGAAACAGGGCAGAGGGGACTTCTTAGAAATTTCAGAAACAAAATCCATGTTCGCTATTTTATCCTCTTACTGAAAACTTCCATTAGGGGACTATAAAGAATGATGTACTATTATTTCAATATCCTCTTATCATGTTTATTTAAATTATGAAAGCTCAGTTCAAAAGAAAGAAGCATATTTATAAATTCTTTTATGGTAAAAACCACACCAGCAAAAAATCAAGTTTAATGGCAACAGTCTGGCCACTCAGATCTCGGTCAATTCACTAAATTTATATTAAATACCAGTAAGGTGTATTAACTAATAAAAGTAAGGCAAGTACGTGGCATGTTGCTAATTTCAAAGATTTAGCTGCCTGGGCAGGATGACATTGCAGTTGTATAAAATATCTGCTCATGTATAACTGCAGTTAACAAAAACCAATATAACTGTATTTTTCAATACCTTAAGTCTGTGACAGAAAAACGTAAATCTAGATATTTTAATCCCATGGCCTCTAAAATAGTTTAATAATTTGTTGTTGCTGTTGTGCACCCCAGCTAATGTCAAACATGATGTTTACGAAGGATTTTTTTGGTCTGCAATAGCTTGCTAGGGCTATTTTAGGAACCTTTCAAAGCTCTTTTGAAACTAATTTAAACCTATGTAAAATGATTTAAACTGTTTTAAACTATTTTAAAATTAATTTAGAGCCTTTTAAAAACTTTTAGAGACTTTTAAACTTTATTAAAAGCTAATGAGGCATCTTGAAATAATTTTTATATTAAAAATTAATTAAATCAAAATAAGATTAATATAATAATTTTATAATAGTTAAAAATAAAATATATTATTTCTACATTTTATATTTATTTATATATACATAAAATTAATTAAATTTAATTTACATTAGAATTAATTAAATTAAAATTTATTATTAAAGATTAGATTGCTAATTGTTTAAGATGTGAACGCCAGATGGAAAATGTAAAGCTCTCCAGGACTGCCCAGGCGGAAGGTCTTCACAGACCGCTCTTCCCTGCTCAGGGGCTCGATCACAGTACTGTGCTGCCAAGTCCACTGTATACAGTTATGGGGGGGGGGGGCTAATCATGAAGATTCAAAGAGGAACATAAAACAGGAAAGTTCACTGTCTTACACTGAACTACTTGGTTACCATGGGGGTTAGCTTTGTATAAGCCTGTCCGAGCGTCTGCTGACTTGTCGCAGGAAGGATTCTTGATTTTTTCATTTTAACGATGCTCTCCCACCCTAGGCCCTGACTCCCCACAGAGCGGGGTTTCCCAGGGCCCATCTGGCAGCTGCCCGCGGTCAGGAGTGAAGCTCACCAGTTCCTGTGAGGCAGGTGACCCAGCTTACAGCTGACCCCTCCCGAGTCCTCCTGCAAACAGGCTGGCCTGGGAACGGGCGGCCAGGTGCAGGTCTCACTGTGAGGCCTTCAAGATGGTAGGAGAGTCACTGGCATGACCTCAGGCGCTGAAGGGGTGGGTGCAGACACAGGCTGAAGGCCCACTCTGCAGGGTGGGTTGGCCTGGCCTCGCCAAGGAAGGCCCAGAGAGTCCTGATATCACTGCCCGGTCCTGGGGGAGACCAGGGAAATGAAAGCCGAGAGAGGCTTCCCTTAGACGCTCGCTGCCTGCTCTGCCACTGTCCCCGTCTTCTCCTAGGACACAGGGCCGGGACCTGTTCCTACTTCTAAACTCCAAAGGGGTCAGATGAAATGGGCTGTGTTCTTTCCCCGATCACTGAGTCATTGCAGGGGCAGAGTAGAGCAACAACAAAGAGGCCTCCCAGTGGGTCAGAGAGTTCACACACAACAACATAGACTTTCTGAAGGGGCAGGCGGAACCCGGAGGGAAACAAAGTCATCCAGATTCTACGTCTGCTCGCTGCCCCATTGCAACAGCTTTGGGCTGCTTCTGTCTGTCCATCCCTAATGCGCTCTGTGATCATCCACATGGCACCCAGGGGAGATGCCCACTGGTACCTAAGCCTTGCCCTCTGTGCTTCTTCCCTCCTCAGGTGATCCAGTTGCACCTACTGTCCTCATCTTCCCACCAGCTGCTGATCAGGTGGCAACTGGAACAGTCACCATCGTGTGTGTGGCGAATAAATACTTTCCCGATGTCACCGTCACCTGGGAGGTGGATGGCACCACCCAAACAACTGGCATCGAGAACAGTAAAACACCGCAGAATTCTGCAGATTGTACCTACAACCTCAGCAGCACTCTGACACTGACCAGCACACAGTACAACAGCCACAAAGAGTACACCTGCAAGGTGACCCAGGGCACGACCTCAGTCGTCCAGAGCTTCAATAGGGGTGACTGTTAGAGCGAGACGCCTGCCAGGGCACCGCCAGTGACCCTGAGGCCCAGCCTCGCCGCTCCCTCCCCTCAGTGGACCCATTCCCACCACAGTCCTCCAGCCCCTCCCCTCCCGGCCCTCACCCCCTCCTTGGCTTTAACCTTGCGAATGTTGGTGAGATGGATGAATAAAGTGAATCTTTGCACTTGTGACTTCTCTCTGCTTCTTCATTTAATGGTTATTACTCATGGTTTCCCAGTTGCCCTAAAGTCACCGCCATTTCATCCTCCATCCCACCCTGCCCTGCTGTCCTCCGGGAGACACCACTCCCTGAAACCCACAGGCCCCTGTCTTCACACCGCCGACCCCGACCACACGTGAGGGGCTTGCTTCGTGTCTCACTCCCCTCATCGAGCCCCAGAGTCCTCCTTTAGTGTTCTTACAGTCACATACAGTTATACAGTTCGAGTCAATCCAACCTGCCCTGCCAATTTCCCAAAACAAAGATTTTCAGAATAAAACAGCTATGAAGAAAGTCATTTATGGAAGCATGATATACAACAACAAAACAATGCAAACAACCTAACTGAATAAGCAGAGGGAAATGTTCAGACACACTATGGGGCTTGGGCTTCATGGAGTATTACACCTTCATTACATTTTTAAACTTGTATTAAGGAGCTCCTATATTACAAGGATTATACTGAGCACTTTCCATGACCTAATTAATTCTCATTACACTGTGAGGTTAAAAGCATTAGTTAAAATATTGGGCAGGCTCCCTATAGCCAACAGTTGTTCATATTCCATAACCCAACCATCATTTAGGTGACTCAGGGTCCTTGTCCACCAAGAACTTTGGCAAGAATGTTCAGAGCAACTTCCTTTATAAAAGTCAAAAATTGGAAGTAACTCAAATGTCTACCAACAGTAGAATGGGCTGTTAAATTGTCATATGTTTACATATTAGAATGCTGTTTAATAAAGAGAATTAACAAACTACAACTATCCCTAATAACATAGGTGACTCATAAACATGATGTTAAGCACAAGAACCCAAACACAAAAGACACACTGTGTATGTTTTCATCCATAGGAAGTTCAAAACTAGTTAAAAATTGAATTAGAAATTGAGATGAAGTTTACTCTTGGCTGGGGGTGTGGAGTGAGGCGGTGCCTGGTGGGGGACAGAAAGTGGCTGCTGGGGTCTTGGTGATGTTCTAGTCCTCACTGTGGTGTGTGCTACTCTGAAAATGTATTGAGTACACAATTAGGTTTTGTGCTTTCATTATACTCCAAAGTAAGTTCTCATAAACATTGCCTTACACGGGGTCTACAGATAAGAGAGACTAAGAGGAATGAGTAACAGATCAAGGCCACACAGCTGGTAGGCATGGGCCTGGGATCAAACCCTGTCTGCCCAATTCTGCTCTCTTGAGCCCTACACTATTCTTTCCAGCACTGGAATGCCATGCAGAACAGGGAGTAGGACATGCTACCTCCCTAGGGTCTCCTCCTTTACCCACCTAACCAGGAGCACCCATACATAGAAACAGGATGGAAAAGACCATCAGCAATGGAACAAGGGAGAGATTAACCTTGTTCAGTATTGTGATCCCATGTAGGAAAGATTGTGGGAGGAGGGCTGCACACAGAGCACCGTCCCCCTTCTATGTGCCCACCGCTCTGTGCCCCCTTATCTGCTCACCCGCCCAGCGTGCATTCACTCAGCACCCTTTTCGCCTGCCCTCTGAAAGAGGTGCAGAAGTAACTAAACCAGCTTCCCTCCTTCAGTGACTTGGAATCCAGTTTTCCTCCTCTATTTCCCCCTCCTTTTCAGTGCAGGAGCCTGGAGAAATGTGATTTGTGTTATTATAAATTTCCCACATCATTTTGTGTAAGGGAAAATATACTCAACAGTCATAATGGCCAAGTTACTTGACTTTTGTGCCTTCATTTTCCCATCTGAGAGTGGGGGAGGTCTAACTGGTAAAACTGCTGTGAAAACTAAGAGAAGTAATTCATGCGAAGGTTGAGCACCAGCCTTGTATATACTAAGAGATCCAGAAGTGTTAGTCACCGTTAGAAATAAGAAGGAGTAGCTCAATTTGACTAGTTCCTGGTTCACTCCTTGAACATGTTCTTCAGTTATCATCTTTCAGTCCCAAATGATTGAACTTGGAATTAACTCACATGGATTCTAGACCTGTGCCGAGAATGGCTGCCACTCGTGCTCTAGAGCTCTGGGGATGAGGCTGTCCCTACTGTGGTGTGCTACAGGTCTAACAACACACCAGGTTTTGAAGACTTAGCACTATGAATATATATATATATTATATTCCAATAAATTTAACATACTTTCTACTTTCATTGCATGTTGAGATAGTAATCTACTTTGGATATATTTGGTTAAACCAAACTATTCTCAAGACAAATTTCATAGGTTTATGGTTTTTTTACAATTTAATCAAAATATAAACATAGTCCAAACAATTAATCCATTTAAAGTGGAGAATGGCCCAAGTGTTTGGGCCCCTGCTACCCATTTTTAAGACCAGATGTTGCTCTTGGCTTCTGGCTTTTGCTTGGCTCAGCCCTGGCCATTGCAGCCATCTGAGGAGTAAACAGTGGATGGAAGACATCTCCCCCCACCCTGCCCATAAAGCTTTCAAATAAACAAATAAACCTTAAAAAACAAAAATAAAAACAGACTTTCCTTTCCCCCAATGGTTTTCTTTGGCATCTTTGTTGAAAATCAACCAGCCATGAGGCTGGAGCTGTGGTGAAGAAGGTTAAGCCTCCACCTGCAGTGCCAACATCCTATATGGGCACCAGTTCAAGTCCTGGCTGCTCCACTTTTCTTTTTTAATAAAGATTTTATTCATTTATTTATTTGAGAGGTAGAGTAACAGATAGTGAGAGACAGAGAGAAAGGTCTTCCTTCTGTTGGTTCACCCCCTAAATGGCCGCAATGGCCTGAGCTGCACTGATCCGAATTCAGGCACTTCTTCCTGGTCTCCCATGTGGGTGCAGAGACCCAAGGACTTAGGCCATCTTCCACTGCTTTCACAGGCCATAGCAGAGAGCTGGGTTGGAAGAGGAGCAGCCTGGACTAGAACCAGCACCCATATGGGATGTCGGTGCTGCAGGTAGAGAATTAACCTACTGTGCCACAGCGCTGGCCCCAGCTGCTCTACTTCTGATCCAGATCCTTGCTGATGTGCCTGCAAAAGAAGCAGAAGATGGCCCAAATGCTTGGGCCCCTGCACTCATGTGGGAGGCCCAGATGAAGCTCCTGGCTCCTGGCTTCAGCCTGGCCCAGCCCCTGCCCTTGTGGACACTTGGAGAATGAACAAACAGATGGAAGATATTTCTTTTCCTTTTCTTTTTCTTTTTCTTCTTCTTTTTCTTCCTCTTCTTCTTCTTCCTCCTCCTCCTCCTCCTCCTCCTCCTCTTCTTCTTCTTCTTCTTCTTCTTCTTCTTCTTCTTCTTCTTCTTCTTCTTCTCTCTCTCTCTCTTTGCCTTTTAAATAAATAAATAAATAAATGTTTAAGAAAATCAGTTGGCCATATAAGTTGGGTTGATAACTAAGCTCTCTATTTCATCCCACTGATATATTTGTCCATTCTTATCCCAGTAGAATTTGTCTTGATTACTGGAGGTTTAGGAGATCTGTTTTGGGCATGTTAAGTCTAAGATGCCTGTCAGATGACCCAAGGAGAATGTCAGGTGCACAAGTCAGTGCTGGGGACATAGATGTTCAAATGGGGACAGCTATGTTCAAGGCCATGGGACTAGGAGAGAGTGTCTAGCAAATGAGTATGGACAGAGAAGTCCAACGACTGAGCTTGGAGACACTCCAATATTAGGAAGTCAGCAAGATGAGAAGAAAAAGAAGTTTGGAAGGGACTGGCCTTGGAGGAGAATGGTGTTGTCCTAGGATACAAGAGAAGAAAAATTATAAAGGAGTGACCCACTGTGTCAACTGGTGATGACTGGTCAACTAAGATTGAGAATGGAAATGGGCCATTGGATTTAACAACGTGAGAGTCACCAGTGAACTGGATGGCAGTAGTTTTTATAAAGCAGCAGGGACAAAAGTCTGATCAGAAATGTTCAAAAGAGTGGATAATGGAGAATGGGCCTGGGAATGGGAGAAGGAGGAAGAGGTGGGGAGGGAGTGAGGAGGGAGGGCGGGTATAATGGGAAGAATCACTATATTCCTAAAGTTGTACTTATGAAATTTGTACTCATTAAATAAATGGTTTCTTTGGGGGAGAAAAGAGAGTGGAAGTTGAAAACTTGGAGACCACATGGACAATTCTTTGAAAGAGAGAGAGAGAATTAGAACACAGGAGAGAAATGAGATTATAAGGAGAAGTAGAGCCTACAGAGAATATTTTAAATTGAGATAAATGACAGCATTCTGAACGCTGGTGAAATGACCTAGTAGAGAGGGAGTATCTGGTGCTGCAGGAAGTAGAGGAGAGGGAGTGTATGAGTCACAGGTGGAAGTGGAGCTGGGGGCACAGACAGTGCATCCACAGTCACAGAAGAAAGGAGCATTCAGGGTCAGATGCACGGAAATCCACAGATGTCCTCAGAGTGGCTCATGACTTCTCCAGCAAATCCAGTGTATTCTTGGAGCACTAAGCCTTTGACTATAATGTAAATTAGGACTATATCATCTTAAAAAAGGTAAAATACAAAGTTTAAAAAAGACATTTCATACCCACCACAATAAATAGTAACTAATTTTTAGAAATGTGCATTGTGAGATTTTGTAGGTTTAGAAATTCAGGAAGACCTTGTAGACTGAAGTGAGCAAGTGAAGGATGTGGGCAGTTGAAGCTGAGAGAGGAGAGGATGGGACACAAAGCTATTCCTGATATATAATAGCAACAGATAGACCTTGGTCAACTCCTCTAAAATTCATCAGAAAGTGGGACTGGATAGGAATAAGGATTTTCCTCCCTAAGAATCTTTCTCAAGAAATATTCGATCTTTTATTTTACCATGGGTTCAAGAGAAAATGAAAAAAAGTCCTGAACCTGGGGGTGGTTTTGTGGCATATCAGGTTCAGCTACTGTTTGGGATGCCTGCATCTCATATTGGAGCATTAGCTCAAGTCCCAGCTGCTCTGCTTCCAATCCAGCTCCCTACTAATGCAGCTAGGAAGGCACTGAAGAATGTCCCAAGTTCTGGGGGCCCTACCAGTCAGGTGGGAGACCTAGATAGAGATGTTGGCTCCTGGCTGCAGCCTCAGCCAGCCCTGGCTATTATAGCCATTTGGGGAGTGAATCAGAGAAAAGAAAAATCTCCAACCTATATAATAAAATGTTGATGATGAAAGTGGAAAACAAAAATCAGCATAAAGGAGACCCTGTATATTGATTAGTGACTCAGCACATACCAACTTGTGATGTCTTTACTCTGATAATATATTGACGTGCCTGGTTTGAATCCCAGCTACTCCACTTCCAATTTGGCTTCTTGCTAATGTGCACCTTGGGAGGCAGGTAATGGCTCAAGTACTTTGGTCCCTGCCACCCTTGTAGGAGATCTGGATTAAGTTCTGGACTCTTGGCTTCAACTTGGCCCAGACTTGGCTATTGTAGGCATTTGAAGAGTGAACCAGTGGATGGAAAATATCTCTCTTTCTTCCTCTCCTTCTCTCTCTCCATTTCTCCCTCTCTCCCTCCCTCCCCCAACTCTGTCTTTCTCTCCCTCTTTGTCTCTCCCTCTCTCCCTTTCAAATAGCTGGTAATAAATAAATAAAATTTTAAAAAATAATAAAACAGTGTTAGTTCCTTAGTAATTACTATTCAAGTGTGTCAGTTTCAGAGCCACTGCATCAGTGAATCATAGAGTTAAAAAGGGATTTTAGAAATCAAATATTCATTTAACGGGAAGTGACTTAAAGATCAGAGACTACATGATGTGGTCCGGTCACTTAGTGACAGAACTGAGGCAGATGCCAGTGTTCTTTCTACCTATTGCATTTCTACCAGTTGTAATAAGGAGCTAATTATGGACATCTCATGGGAGGAATCCATAAACCTCTGTAAAAATGGAGAATCAATCAAGCCCATGGCAATTAAGAGAAGTGTTGGTCTCATTTGATAAAGGAACTCATTATTAACCAAAGGTTCCAACATCTTCAACCATCACATCACAGTCCTCAGACCACAAACATGCCTCCAACATCCCCACCCCAGAGTGGTTACTACTGAGTTTCGTGGTGACTGGCCCAAGAAGATTAAAAAAAGTGTGGCTACTTTAGGAGGGAGAGTCCCAAGGACCAAGATAGCAATTGTCATAGCAACGGTCACACTACTTTGGACAAGGAGAAGACCTTTTGGGGAACCGAAAACAGAACCTTGGGCACATCTGTTGCTTTCGCTCCCATCCTCCTCCAGCAGGTTGGGTGGAGCACTCCAAGCCCTTTTAGAAGTTTCCATTGGCCCCATGCACCTGAAGTCCTGCTGCACCTGGCCACGGTTGTATTCAGTACTGGGCTGGAAGTAACAGCAACCTTAACTGTACTTGGTATCACTCCACTAAACCCAATGCCCCATCTCCAGTCCTAGGATTCTCCCACTGGAAAACATCCTAGAATAACCAGTGTCCGTGAAGAAGTGTGGTATGTAACAGGATCAACAGGACCATACACATTGCACATGAGAAAGAAGCTGTGAGCAAGCAGGTGCTTCAAGAAGCCCAGAAAGGTCCTGGAAATATTTGAGAACAGCAGGAAAGAGTCCATATACAACAGTTAGGTCATCTCAGGGATAAGAGTCTGGGAAGGGTTGAAATCAATGATATCAACATTTCAGAATATATTTTAGTAAACTTCCTAGAGCCCATGACAGAAGCATTCTCTTCTACCATATCTCCTTTCCATCCATTAATATGATCACCCACATATCCATCCACCCTTGAGCTTACCCAAATTATAGGATTATCTGTCTATGCTCCTCTACCAAACATACCTAAATACCACAAAAAAAAAAAAAAAACTTGTTTGTATGTTGGATGTACAGTCGCCCAACTCCATTCATTCAGTGGTGTTTGTTAGCATCTCCACATGCCATGCCTGGCTGTGTGTTTTGTCCTGCAGATAATAGAGTTGACAAAAACAGCTCTAGAGTGGGCATAAATAGCCAGAAATTGTGACATGGAGCAAGGGGGTAGAGGATGGGATGTCTGTTGAGGGCTAGAAACCCACAGGAAGACACCTAAACATGCTGGAGGTCAGAGAAGATGCATGTCCTCACCATTCTGCTCACACATTAGCCAAACTAGGCAACACCTGACACCAAAGGTGACCTCACAGTCCTCTGGCCAGGTACCTGTGGGCTAGCAAGCTCCCGCATGGGAATCCATCACTAAGAAACTCACCTCCTTTTGCTCTTGAGTTCTGGGTCTATAACAGAGCAGTAACAATAATACCTCTATCTCAGCATCACTGTGAGCAGTGAAGGAAATATATGTAGAATCCATTTAGTACAGAGCATGGCACAGAGTACATGCTCAATCCAGGATCTTCTCAAGTTCTTAATTATTAACAGGTCCTTGAGTTCCATGCCTGGGCTCTGTGGCTATTCCCCCTATGGTAATTCCATAAGCAATCCTTCTTTAAAGTTTTTAAAAATTGTTTCTTCCAATATGCAATAACACATTACAGTCTTTCTATTCATAATTGTCTATTTCACATGTAAAGATGAGAAAAATCTCTCCATCTGAAATATATAGAAACTGAGGCACAACATGAGGGCACTATTCATTGACACAGCACTTCACCCACTAACCCAAGGATCTAGCCCAGTTCAGCTCACTTCCTGCCTCACTCCCATCCTGCTCTTCTGACACAATGGAACCCACAAAACATTACAGGATTAAGGTGAAAGATGCATTTTTCAAAAAAAAAAAAAAAACAATATTTTACACTGAAAAGAAAGAGAAATGTGCTCTCCAGTCATCAGCATATAATTTCAAGTGATCCAACTCCCAACTTTCTTCCCGGCCAAAAGGACAGTGAGTTAAGGGTGTGTTTCGTATCCCTGAGGAGAAGGAGGCTCTGGAATCTCAGACATCCCAAAATCTTCCGGAGCTTCATGGGCCACCAATTAGTTCATGGGCAAGTAAGGGATTATACAGTCACTGAAGGCCTCAAATGACTAGAATATCTGGGGGGAGGGGCAGGGGTGGGAAGAGGAACTTCACTGTGCAAACAAACAGGGAAAAGAAAGCTAAAATTACAGATGAAGGAGAGTAAGAAAACAGATAAAGAGCTTGAGGAATCAGAACACACTCAACCCAGTCGCTTACAACTCCTGATCCACCGTGTCCTCCCGGATTCCTTCATCTTACAGACATTTATGAGAACCTGGTCCATGTTCTAGAGTCTGGGAGGTGGAAGAAAGACTCAAGGAGAGGAAAGACATGGCAAACCCTGTCTTCATAGGCCTGCAGCACCATCCAGAAACACCCACCCTGAGCCCTTTAAGATTCTCTGTCACCAAAAAGAAAGCTCAAATCTGTTCTCCAGATCCAACTAAAATGAGAAGGACCTCCAGCCTACCCCTATTCAATTTTCACTACTTTACAGACTCAAGGGTCCACATATCAGTTCCCCATTTATATTTTTATTTGTCACCCACCAAACATAATAATCTAGACATGATGAAATTCTGGATTGAGGACCACTGATCCAAGCAAGTAATAAGCCCCAGGCTTCTATGTTCCCCTAAGTTTTTAAAATTCTCTCTCTTCTTATATTGTTAAAGAAATATAAAATATTCTGGGGTGTGAATGTATACAGCATTTTGTTTACAAAATTAATTTGATAATCTAATTCCATCATGTGTACAATAAAAGTAAATCTCAGAAATGGTTAAAGAAGACAAAATAATAAAGATAAGTTGGAGAAAGACATGGAGGCTGGCACTGTTTCCTTTGGAAACTAAGCGGCAAAGCATTTGAAGACCAGAAAAGCAGCTGAAAGACCTACAGAAAGGCACTGTCTACTTCAACACTTCCACTTATGATTCATCTACCACTTACTAAGAACTTGAACTAGAATTTTTGCACTTTGATCTTCACACATTTTTATTTTTAGCTCAGTGTTTATCTAAAATGCTTGGCCATACAGGTATCTGTTGGATACATAAATGAGTGAGTGAATAAATACACTGCTAATGGTTAATGTAAGTTTGTAGAATGGTTATAGGGGCTGTTTTTCTGTATGTAGTTATGTTTGTTTTCTGGATGCACCAACTCATAGGTTGTGACCCAATTTACAGATGAGAAATCAGTACCAGAAAGATGGAGAGACTTGCCTAAGTGGAAAATCTATCTCCCAGGTACCTGCCCTCTGATTTCAAGCCTTTTTGCTCCACACAACTATCCATCTGGAACAACATCATTGGAGCGGATGATGCAGGCCTCCTACAGCCCTGCTGCACCTGTAACGCACTCGCCAACTGTGAGCTTCAAGGGTTGCTCCTCTGGTTCTTCTGCCATCTTTGCACAGCAAACTTGCTCTATGTTGCCTTGAACTCCAAAGCATATTTCATAAACAGATGAGACTGCACCTTTTGGAGCCAGCCAGCTAGAAATGAATTTCCATTTCTCATGATCCCAGATAATCTAATCCAAGTCCACCAACACCACCCCCTCCCCAGCATCATGGCCATTCTCACCACTTTATGCACATACAATGGACACTTAGAGTCAAGAGGATGAATTCACTTTGGGATAGGCAGGAGGTTATTGAGTCAGCCTTGACAGAGAAAACATTTGGGGAATGTGTGTTGCCAGACCAATTTGTCAAACAACCTCATTTAATAAAAAGAATAAATATTTTTGAAAAAAACTTGTTTATGAAATTTTACTCAAAAAATATTAAATCTACTAAAATCCCAGATTTGTAGTAAAAATATTGGTAACATTTTACTCTTGAGTCACAACTGTTTAATACATAGAAAGCAAAACAAAAATAGGACCATGAGGAAACAAGGTGAGAAGGGTCTGACAAGGACCCCAAGAGTGTAGGGCATAGTGATGAATTAGCTCATGGGTAACACAACATCTCAAGGAGACTGTGTGTGGGGACAAAAAAACACACACAATCCTTGCCAAAAACACTTTTACAAACAAGGAAAAATTATAATGCTCCAAACTGAGCACTCTTGCTCTGAGAAGAGCCAACTAACAGTAACAAAGGGACTGGGACTAGATCCGAATTAGTCAGGGTTGGTACTGTGGCATAGTGGGTAAAGCCATCGCCTGCAGTATGGACATACCATTTGGGCACCAGTTTGAGTCTTGACTGCTCCACTTCTGATCTGGCTCTCTGTTATGGCCCAGGAAAGCAGTGGAAGATGGCCCAAGTCCTTGGGCCCCTGCACCCACGTGGGCCATTTGGGGAGTGGATCAGCAGATGAAAGACCTCTCTCTCCCTCTGCCTCTGCCTCTCTGTAACTTTGCCTTCCAGATAATTAAATAAATCTTAAAAAAAAAAATCAGTCAAAAAATTGCATAAAAGAATTGAAGGTGAATTCATAGACTGCGAGGTCTAAACAAAAGTGGTCAGAAAGGGGCCGGTGCCATGGCTCACTTGGTTAATCCTCCGCCTGCGGTGCCAACATCCCATATGGGCGCCGTTTCTAGTCCTGGTTGCTCCTATTCCAATCCAGCTCTCCGTTGTGGCCCAGTAGGGCAGTAGAGGATGGCCCACGTGCTTGGGCCCCTGCACTCACATGGGAGACCAGGAAGAAGCTCCTAGCTCCTGGCTTCGGATCAGCACGGCACCGGCCATAGCAGCCATTTGGGGAGTGAACCAATGGAAGGAAGACCTTTCTCTCTGTCTCTCTCTCTCACTGTCTATAACTCTACCTGTCAAATAAATTTAAAAAATTAAAAAATAAAAAAAAGATTTGTATAAAAAAAAAGTGGTCAGAAAAACCAGACTACTCTATTCATTTTAACAAATAAGGAGACAGGCTTAGAGCGGTTGACTGACAATGCTATTAGTAGGTGAACTGGAACAAAGACTGGAAGTCAGGTCTTGAGGTTTTCTGTCTGGTTCTACTTCCTCTACGTTGCCAAGCAAACTTAGACTAGGAGGCCTTGAGAAATTGGTACACACAGTGAGAAAGGGTCTCGGGCTTTCTTGTGGTTGCAAGGAAGACTAGGGGACAACATGAGCCACCCTTTTGTAATTCAGAGGCAATGCTTTGATCATTAGATTCACTGGCACAAACACCCAAGCATTTCTAAGCCTGGCTGGATTGGATCAAGTAGTACTGGACTGGTGCTTATGCAAGGTTGAACTGATGTGACTTGAATCAGATTGAGAGCTGGAAGATCACCGAAGGTCACAGTTGTGTTGCATCTCATCAGATTTTTTTCCCCTTAACGAGGACCCAAACATTCAAGCTGTGGAAAGGCCAGCCCTAAGAATATATTACTACATACACAGGAAGTCACTGCATGGAGCTAATGTGTTCCTGAAAATTCAAAACATTTTCAAGGGAAGTTCATAGGAAATTTTTTTCATTGATGCATAATAATTGCACATATTTATGGGGGTGCAGCATGACATTACCATGTCATTTATCAGATCACAGTAACTGACATCTTTATCATCTCAGACAATTATCATTTCTTTGTGTTGGGAGCATTCAAAATTCTGCTAGCTATTTTGAAATAAACAATTTACTATCAAACATAGTTATACTACTGTGCCATCAAACATTAGAAATTATTCCTCCTATCCAATTGTATCCTGTAGAAAGTTTTATTGTAGGGCCAGTATTGTGGCATGGCTGGTAAGGCCACCACCTGCATTACCGACATCTTATATTGGCACCAGTTCACATCCCGGCTTCTCCACTTCCAATCTAGCTCCCTGATAATGGCCTGGGAAAAGCAGTGGAAGATGGCCCAAGTGGGCACCATGACCCACATGGGAGATGTTGATGAAACTCCTGGCTGTTGGCTTTGGTCTGGATCACCCCTGGCTCTTGTAGCCATCTGGGGAGTGAATTAGTGAATGGAAGTTCTCTTTCTCTCTCTCTCTGTTTCTCTCTACATAACTCTTGACTTTCAAATAAATAAATAAATTTTTTTAAAAAGAAACTTTTATTTTAAGTGAAGTGTCCATCTGTGAAAGTAATATTAGGGGCTGGCACAGTGATGTAGTGTATAAAGCTGCCACCTGCAGTGCCGGCATCCCACATGGACACCAGTTTGAGTCCATATTGCTCCACTTCCAATCCAGCTCTCTGCTGTGTCCTAGGAAAGCAGTAGAGGATGGCCCAAGTCCTTGGGCCCCTGCACCCATGTTGGAGACTCAGAAGAAGCTCCAGGTTCCTGGCTTCGGATCAGCCCAGCTCCACCTATTGCGGCCATTTGGGGAGTGAACCAGCAGATGGAGGACCTCTCTTTGTCTCTGCCTCTGCCTCTCTATAACTTTGCCTTTCAAAATGAATAAATAACTCTTTTAAAAAATAGTAAAATTAAATCATCTTTTGAATTATCCATTTGCTAAGTAGATATATTGCGCTTTTTTTTTTTTTTTTTTTTTTTGACAGGCTGAGTTAGACAGTGAGAGAGAGAGACAGAAAAGTCTTCCTTCCATTGGTTCACCCACAAAATGGCCACCACAGCCGGCGTGCCATGCCGATCTGAAGCCAGGAGCCAGGTGCTTCTCCTGGTCTCCCATGCTGGTGCAGGGCCCAAGGACTTGGGCCATCCTCCACTGCCTTCCCGGGCCACAGCAGAGAGCTGGACTGGAAGAGGAGCAACCAGGACAGAATCTGGCGCCCCAACTGGGAGTAGAACCAGGGGTGCCAGCGCCACAGGCAGAGGATTAGCCTAGTGAGCTGCAGCGCTGGCCGGTATATTGCTTTTGCATGAAGGGATATATGGCTCTTTTTAAGCTGACTGATTTTTGAGAGAACTGGGCATTTTCTAAAGACATAGCAGGACAAACCCCTGAGGCCAGCCATCAGAGTTCTCGGGGCCTCTCCCTTACTTTGGATTCAATGTTATGTTTGCAGGTAATCTGGGAAGAAAGATCCTCAAAAATGTAAATGGTGGAGAGAGAAGTCCATCACCTACTGGACCTGTGCATTTATTTTCTCTTAATAAAAATCCAGGGCAGGCATGCAGCACAGTGGTTGAGTGGCCACATCAGAGTGCCTGGTTCAAGCTTAGAATGGTCCACTTCCCAGCTTCCCGCTCATGTGCACCCTGGGAGGCAGCAGACGGTGAGTCTAGTACTTGGGTCCTTGCCACATACATGGGAGACTGGAACTGAATTTTGGCCTTCTGCTTTGACCTGGTCCAGACCTGTCTGTTGTGGGCATATAGAGAGTAAACCAGTGAATGGATGATCTCTCTCTCTCTCTCTCTCTGCCTCTGCCTTTTGAATAAAATGATCAAGGCATTCAAAGCACAGATCATGTTGAATTCCAGAGAGAAAAATCTTGCCCCAGCGACTGATCTGTTATTCAATCCATGTCATTATTCCATGTAAAATCATTTAAAATATCTGGTTTATTTCAATTATTAAAAGTAAAGGTCTAACAAAAGAAATGATCTTGCGATTCATCCATAAATCCATCACCCTAGTGTATGTATTATTTTAATTCCTCACATCACATTTTTTTCTAAAATTTATTCTATATCTTCACACAGAGCCACAGGGTCATTCATAGCATTACCACAATTTGGGTTCAACTTCTCACGGCACTTCTTTTTCTATTTCTATTATATTGATAATTTTGAATGATGCACATCATTTCTTCTTACTAACGGTGCATCAATTATTTAGTCTTTTCCGTATTTTTAGAATATTACCTATGGTCTGGGCTTTTTCTTAGAATGATCAGCTATGCTGGCATCCAACTCTCCTGAAAATTTTGACTCATTGTGAGAGTTTGCCTCTTCTGTCTGGGGCACATGTTAGCCAATGCAGCGAGTGATCTTATCCTGACTTCCTCTTCTTTAATTGTTTCATATGTACTCACAGTTAGTCTCATCTAAAATATTTCTATTTTGGGGATGGGCCTTGTGGTACAGTGGGTTGACCCACCTCTTGGGACACTCGCATCCCATATTAGAGTGTCTGGTCTGAATCCCAGCTACTTGGCTTCCAATCCAGTTTCCTGCTAATGCAATCCAATGAGACAGTGGGTGATAGCTGAAGTGGTTGAGCTCCTAACACCCACATGGGAGTCCTGAAAGGAGCTCCTGGCTCCTGGCTTTAGCCTGGCCCGGCTTTGGCTGCTGCAGTCATTTGAAGAGGAAACCAGCAGACCAAAGCTCGCACTCCCCCCTCCACCTTTCAAATAAATAAAAATAAATAAATAAGCTTTTTAAAACATTGCTACCTTAGATCAAAGGGTTTAGCTTAAACTTATTTTCCAGCCTCAAGGTTAATCAACAGCCAGCATTCACAGCACAGAAAACTGAACACACTATTTGTTCCCCAGCAAACATTTCCCAAGTGCCTAGTAGATGTCAGACACTTGCTGACAGTGCCACATCATTGTTATCACTCTATTCTCATGACAAGCCCAAGAAGAAGGTATTATTATTTCTAATTATAGAGAAGGAGAGTAAGGCTCAGGTCCTAAGTTTGAGTATCAGGGGGAAAAAAAAGTCTGAGGATTTTAATAAATATCAATTCTTTAAAGTCAATCTCTTAAGATTTAGAAACTTCAAGAGGAATATTTAATACTTAAAAAGGAAAGTATCCTTGTTATGGAAGCTTCTTTCCTTGATATAAGATTAAGTCACCTATTGTTTTCTGTGACCCTAAGCACACACATTAGGACTTAGGCAAGCCTGTGGGTGGCATTTGTCACCAGCATGAGAGAGGGTGGCTGGTACACAGCAAATGGCATACCAAGTGGTAGACAATATGCTTTAACCATCGAGAGTAATTTTTAACCTCAGATATTCTTGCTAGAATAATACTGCTGGAGTAGTTAAACAAGATAGAGATGGTGGATTCCAAACTAGAGCCCTAATCAGAAATGAGGGCACAGAACATCAAAACGAGGAGGGATCTTGAGGTGGCCAAATCCTGCATTTTACAATGAAGAAACCAGAAAGGTCAACTGACAATGAAGGTCACACAGAAGGCAGGAGAAGGCCATGATGAGGACAGAGAGCATTTCCTTAATGTGAACAACAGGTGAAGAATTCTGCGAGGGGGTTTCCACAGTGCCACGCCACACGGAACACAGACTCTATTTTGAGAGTCCACCCCTGCACCTGCTCTGCCCAGATGGGCTTGGCAAAAGAAGAAACGAAACAGACTTTTCTCAGTACAGGGCTGGTGTGAGGGTCCAGTCAGAGGTTCCATGAGCCACACTGGAGGAGCCAGGTGTAGCTGAGCTGCAACCGTGGGGGCGGGCAACTTTCCTCCCCAGATTCCCATTCAGTCACTGCCTCGCTCGTCTCCATAACACCGATGGGAGAATGAAGGGACTGGCTCACGTGCAGTCCCACCGCGGAGGAGTGGGACGAGAACACAGTCCAGCCAGGGGTTAGAGGCAGAGGAGCCACCATCCCATGCTTCCTACTCAGCATGTTCAAAAAAAGGAAATGGTTCGACACAGTGACAAATTGTCAAGGAAGGCAGAAAAATATCTTCATTACAGTTACTTAAACATACTCATAAAAGTGCAAAGGGAAGATGAGGGGCCTTGGACGCAGGAAGATCTGACTTTGAATCCAACTTTGCCACAGCCCGGTTAACTTGGCCTTGAACAAATTACCAATACTGTATAAACCTCAGTTTCCTTTCTGTATTTTTTTAAAGATTTATTTATTTATTGGAAAGTCAGAGTTACACAGAGGAGAGGCAGAGAGACAAAGAGGTCTTCCATCCGCTGGTTCACTCCCCAATTGGCAGCAACAGCCAGAGCTGCGCTGATTCGAAGCCAGGAACCAGGAGCCTCCTCCGGGTCTTCCATGTGGGTGCAGGGGCCCAAGGACTTGCTCCATCCTTCACTGCTTTCCCAGACCGTAGCAGAGAGCTGGATTCAAAGTGGAACAGCCAGGACCCCAACCAGCACCCATATGGGATGCCGGCACTGCAGGCAGAGGCTCTACCCGCTACACCACAGCACTGGACCCATCTGTAATTTTTAAGGATAATAACAGAGTACCTCATCAATGGCTATTGTAATAGTGGCAACATGGGCCGGCACCGCAGCTCACTAGGCTAATCCTCCACCTTGCGGCGCCGGCACACCAGGTTCTAGTCCCGGTCGGGGCACCGGATTCTGTCCCGGTTGCTCCTCTTCCAGGCCAGCTCTCTGCTGTGGCCAGGGCCCTGCACCCCATGGGAGACCAGGAGAAGCACCTGGCTCCTGCCATTGGATCAGCGCGGTGTGCCGGCCGCAGTGCGCCAGCCGCGGCGGCCATTGGAGGGTGAACCAACAGCAAAGGAAGACCTTTCTCTCTGTCTCTCTCTCTCACTGTCCACTCTGTCAAAAAAAAAAAAAAAAAAAATAGTGGCAACATGACAGCACCTAACACAGGGTCTAGGTAAAGATAATTCTTGTTATTTTTACATGCTAATTTTATCAGCCTCCAGGTGAACATTGTTTATGGTTTTCAAGACAAGGTGCTTCACTCTGTCTCCTCTTTTCAGAACATGAGCATCAAATCCTGTCCTTGAGCTTCCACCGTGATACACAGGCCACTCGGTAGCATCCTCTGTCCAAGAACCTGTCACTCAAACTTGAAGGATTTCGCAAATTTTTGTTTTAAATCATGTCATTAGACCTCTGTGCTTTATCAAAACAATGATTTATATATGTTATATGCAGTAATCAAAATCCACAAGCCTAGGGTGGGTGTCCAGCTTAGCGGTTAAGACATTAGTTCAGGTGCCCACAGCCCACATTAGGGTACCCGGGTTTTTGATCCCTGGCTCTGCCTCCTGACTCTGGGAGGCAGCAGTGATGGCTCAAATGACTGTATTCCTGCCACCCATGTGGGAGACATGGATTATGTTCCCAGCCCCCAGCACTGGCCCCCGGCCTTTGCACACATTTGGGAATGAACTATCAGATGTGAGCGTTCTCCCCTTCACCCTGCCCTGTCTGGGTGTATGTGTGTGTGTGTGTGTGTGTGTCTCAAATACAATTAATTTTTTAAAAGCTTTAAAGAATCCAAAAACTCTATTTCTTTAGCAACAGATGAAACAAAATACTCAATGCAGTGCTAAAGAAACTGACAGAAGTAATTAAGGAACCTCAGAAAATTCCATGTTAGCTACTTTCCTTAAGGAATGAGTTACTCCAGTTAAACCAAACAGATTCCAAATCATTACTGAAGGAAAATAAAACCAGGAGACCTGGTTTCCTTTCTCTAATGATTTACTTCTTCTGATGATTCAGTGTCTCACACATTGCAGTGCTAACCAGGGGTAAAATGCTGGTGAATTGGACTCTAGTTCATAAAATAGCAAGTGAGCCCTGTCTGCCATACCCATGCTTCTTTGTGTTTCAACGTTTATAAACTGCAGCGGGCTCCACAGCTACAAGGTGCTGCTGCAGCCAGGACTCTCAGTTGCCTCCGATTTCTAAACCAGGGACTTTTCCCTCTGCCGCTCTGGTCCCCTTCGTATAAGAGCACATAGCAGACGCTCAACGGGCAGTCACAAAGGCAGTGGAGTGGAGTCCCCCCTCTGCCACCACCTTAGGGACACTCAGCTTCCCCATGTGTGACATCAGGGGTTGGACCGAGAGGTTAGGGAGGTCCCCTTCTCATCTAAAAGGTCATGACCGCCACAGGGCAATAGGAAAAAAATATTTAAGGTCCTTTCTTGGTGCATGATTCGCTATGTATAATGCGGAAATAATCATGTAATCTGAAGAGGCCTTGAAGTCTTCCTTTCAAGCAGCATTTAGAGAAGAACTGCGCTCAGGGAGTAAGCCAGCGAAGAGAAGCCAAAGCGGCAGACACAGGTGGGCCACCGTGCAGCTGGTCCTCTCACTCCCCAGGCGCGGCCTTGCGCCAGGCCCCAGGCCTCCATACACCCGCAGGAACCAACCCCCTAAAACACACGCTCATCCCCACAGGTGCTGGGAATGCACCCACACGGCTCAAGAAGGAGATCAGGGGGTGACCTGGGTTGTTCAGACAATGTAGTCAGAAGGAACACAAATTAAATCTAGAAACCCCTAAGTGTCCTGGCTTAGATGTCAACACTGGACAAACTTGCCACAGCAAGTGACCCCATTTTCCATCGTCTGTGCTGTCGCTGGCCATTGAGAATGACCACTCTCAGACAGCAGGCTCTGAGTAGTCAGAGGCAGAAATGGGAATCAAAAGGCAACACTGGATTTGAAACCATTCATCTGGGTTTCATTCTGCCCCTATCGGATGCTGATGCCAGAGTTCCCCCAGCTACTGTGAAACTGGGGACAGAATCACCTGCCTACACTCTCACACGAGGTTCAGCGATGGTCAGTGTTCAGGAAAATGCTGTGCAGGCTTAGTGCACGCGGCTTCTGAACGACGGCTCCCAGGAATGGGGGCAGAAGCCATTTGCTTGCTTGGGAAGGCAGCCCCATGAGCCTCCCGGCCCGGGGCCTCCACGTTCCCTCCCACTCTCCCAACTGTAAAACAGCGACGTGGCCCCGTGTGACTGCACCTGCAGGAACAATGTCCCTCAGCTCTCTCTCTCTGGATAGACACCTGCGGTCATCGAAACAGAAAGTCGAAGCTTCCACTTCACTGTTCAGGGTTTGTGCCAAAAACATACAGAACTGGATCGCCAAATAAGAACTAAAACCAGACTGGAGGCCTGGAGCTAAGTTGGTGATTTCTGTTTCTCGGTAAGAGATTATTCATCAAATTCAGGGTCTGAAACTTAGGCATTCACAATAAACATGAACACACACACGTGTGCACATGTCCACGTTCTACTTCACCCTCAAGCACTTTTTTCTGCTGAATAGAGAGGAAAATACAGATGTGTGAAAATAAACTGCAAGACAAAGCTTAAATGGTGGAAAATAACATTTGTGGCCACTGAATTGGCATTTGTCACTCAATATCACCTCTTGAAAAGGAATCTAGTAACACATATCAAAAGTTATTAAAACCCCATTCTCTTAACTCAGTAATTTCAAGAAGTCTAAACAGCAAACACTAGAAAAATCCTAAATGCCCAAGTTACAAGAAATGGCCAAGGAAATAAGAGGATGTCAACTCCGTGGGCTGACTCGCAGTCCATTGAAAAGAGGCTTCTAAAATCTGCTCGGCAACCTGGAAAACCATAAATCAATAAGGCTTTTGTGAAGTGTGGAGTTCTAAGTGCCCCACACTCAGCTCTGTGTAAAACTGTATGTGCTACGAAAGATGACTGGAAAAGGAACGGACCGCTGTTACAGTCAAGTGCAAGGTTATGAAATTACTTCCTTCAAAATTTGTGTTGTTGGAGTGTCATTCCTACAATACGTAGTATTCAAGAACAGGAAAAGAGGAGGGACAATTTGCCAGTACCACAGAGCAGAATCAAGAAATAAACCTTTGCTTGTGTTCAGATTGAGATGGAAGCAATCGGCCTTGCCTGGTCCTCGGTGGGTCACTCCATGGCCATGGTGACCCCACTCCAGCACACCAGGGCCATTCCTTAACCAGACTAGCATCAGTGTTTCCCAACATAAGTGATCTGAGAGGTAAAATTTCACCAGAATCATGAATTATCTTCCATTGGCAAGTGCCATGTGAGCCCTAAGGATAAGCTTAACCATTCTGGACTGAGAACTGAAAATATTTCAGATTGAGAGAATCGTCTAAAACAAAGTAACAGGCATGTCTGGGGGTAGACGCATGCTCTGGTGTATCAGGTCACTCTTCTCTGACTCCTCACATCCATTTGTCTAGTTCCATTAGTAAGAGTTTTCAAGAAGGCCAAAATATGTTAAAGAAAAAACTGTAATCGTCACCTATTTTACTGACTTCACTACTGAAATTTTTCCCATTTAATTTTTTGAAAGGTAACCAATGCATCTGGTAAAATACTCAAATACTGGGGGGGAAAAGTGGCTGGGAAGTAATTCTCTCTACTGCTCCATATAGCCCATGCCGAGACATTTTTAATAAAGTCTTTAGGCTCTAAAGTCGGTTGGTGTTTTCTTTAAGGTGGACTAAAACCAAAGCGTGGTGTTAGGAGCAAGCGAAGGCTCACAGGCACAGGTTACACAAAGGTACTCTGAGAAAGCTGGTGGAAAATGGAATTAAAGGTAAGTTTATACCGGGGAAATTTTTTTGAAATATATATACGGTTTTTTCATAGTACACATTTTCCGTGAGCTTTCTGAAGACAGCTCACATCAGCTCTCCTTGTTCATCAACTACTCCTGAAACCAAAACTTTTGTAATATGTTTAGACTTATTCTTACTATAAAATTCAATTATAAAAAATACTGATTATTTCCATTAATGGCTTGAGAATGCAGTCTTTCCTTTGGATGAATATTTTGGATCATTTACTCACTGCCATTATTTATACTCAAATGCAAACCCAGAATTACAGATGGTCTTGTGGGCTCCCTCAAGGACAGAGTACCCAGGAAATATATTTTGTCCATGAAATAAATTTATAATTAATGAGCACTTATCACATGCATGCAATTAAAACACAATCCCAAAGGATTACTTTTTTCCTCCTCAAACATAAATATAAAATTTTTCTCCTTTAAACATAAATACAAAATTTTGTTCATACATTTTATAACAAATATAGCATTCTAAAGATAGGACAGCATTATGAGAGTTTGATTACATGTAATTACATCTGAATAAAAATAAGAGTGCGTGAAATAAAACCCAAGAAAACTGCACTCAGGAAAGATCTGGTGCCTTGGGGTATCAGCTCAGAGCACAGCTCTCAGCTCTGCACTTTGCGAATCTCCGAGCCCAGGATAATGCTTCCTCTGGCACTCAGTTTTCCATGCCTGCAATTCCTGATGTTGATGAACCATGCCTTGTTTTCACAGTTAAAACTGCTCCCAGAGCCCTCTTTACCCTGAAGAATATATTTTGCCTTCACAATTTCTTTCTGTTTCACCAAAGTGATCTTTTCCTTCAGTTGGTCGCAACCTATGTTCCAAAACAGAAAGGCATGAACTAGCACAGCATTCCACACTTGCTGAGGGACAGGAGACCCCCACGCTCCCAGTGGGGAGGATGGGACGAGGGCTACTTGGAAAAGCCAAACTGTAAAACATTACATGAACCCATTCTTCCACCTCCCTTGGATTTTCAACAGCACCCCACCACACACACGCACACACACACACACACACACACACACACCATGAGGGGCACACGGCCCGAGGCACGCAGGACCCAGACCTTACCCAGAGTTTCTGCACGGGCAGCAGGTTGGCAGCGCTCACTGTGGGAGCCCTAGTGCAGCCCAGGGGCTGCCTGTGGGGCTGCAGCTGCCTCCCAGATCTGAGCCCTGCTGTGTTTCTGCAATGTCCCCTATTTGCAGTTTGACCTGTTTCTCCCATAGGACAGCCTTGCCATTCCCTACAACAATTTCTGCTGACCCCTGGGGACTCTTAGGGAGATGTTCAGTGAAAACCATCTGCCTGAAGGCAGGATTGCAGCAGGCCTGGCCCCCACGCAGCGATGTGTGCCCGGGAGAGCAAAGATGGGGTGAGGAGAGCAGGGCTCTCAGTCGGACACACAGCTTCCCTGCAGGAAACGTCCCCAGCCACTTGGCCACCATGCAGCTCTAGTCACACCTGGCACTTTGCTGGTCTCCCAGAGTCAGTCACTTAGGGTAAGATGGCTCCAAAAAATAGCAGAAACGCAAAAACAAGGAGCCCTGGACACAGCGACTTGAATGACTTACTGGGAAAAAAACCACAGTGATTTTACAAGTGCATGACTGTGAACTGTTACCTGGGGCTGACAGCTCTAAGCAGTGGCCGCTGGTACCTCTGGACAAGTTCCTTTAGGTCACTGGAATCAGTACAAACACAAGAATGGACACAGGTGCCCAGCACCCTGAAGGATCAATGAAGGCCCCTCGAGGTCTGGGACTACTCAGTATGGCCTTCCCATAAATCCTGGCAAAAGCTTGCCCAAAACCAAAAAAACGGTCAGTTCTGGGATGGAGAGGACAGGGATCCTGCTCTACAATGGCTGCCTCAGCAACCTGTCAGGGGAGGCCTTGATGTGCTGGGCAGGAGCGCCCCCTGTTGGCCACAGGAAGGGAGAACACCCAAACTTTGAAGGGCACTGATAAAAGCTTAGGGAGTAAGTCTCCACTCCATCGTGGACAGCATTACATCCATGCTCACATATATAATCATATTTTTTTAAAAAAAAGCATTTATTTATTTGAAAGTCAGAGCGATGGAAAAGAATAGATGGAGAGAGAGATATTCCATCCCCTGGTTCACTCCCCAAATTGCTACAACAGCCAGGTCTGGTTAGGCCAAGCCAGAACCAGGAGTCAGGGGCCAGAAATTTCATCCGGGTCTCCCACACGGATGGCAGGGGCTCCAGGTGCATTATCGGGGAGCTGTATGGGAAGCAGAGCAGCCAGAACCCGAAACTGATATGAGATGCTGGCATTGCAAGCAGCAGCTTAAGACACTGAGCCACAATACTGGCCTCCAAAGGTGGTTTTATTTTATTCTCTTCTTGAAAAATACTTTTGGCATCTCCTACACACACACACACATTTCTCATTTTGTATTTTATTCTTCATGTTCTCTAGAACATACAGAAAAACATGAAAAGCTATATACTCATATAAAACCATCCACAAAAATAACTACTTATAATATCCTTTACTAAGCATAATTTTTATCTAGTTGAGATCATGCTGTGTGGCAGCCATTGTCCATCTACTGTCAGATTTACTTCTTGTCGCTGGCTCCATTCACAACTGACTTCCAGCTAGATGCGGCCAGTGGGAGGCCCTGGCAAGAGACCAGAGAGTAGAGGAAGGGATAATCCAGGGTCTTTCTCTCTTTCTGCTTTGAGGAAGGAGTTTCCAACAGTGACTACATCTGCTCCGTGATTCCAGATCTCACTGAGTATCCAGTTTGGGGGTTCGGGTACCACCACCGTCTCCAGCCCCGAGGGTGGCATGGCTTCCTGTGGTGGCTCATCTAATGACTGGTTCCCCATTCTTCACCGGTGAAGCATTGCCCTTTTTTAGAAATGCCTGGGGTGGGGGGGTATTTCCCCTGATTGGGTCATGCCTAGTATACATCACATTGCTTAATTAATATGTGTCACCAGTATTATTCCTTTGAAGCTTTTCTATACCTTAGTTCTTTACAAGCCTTGCCCAATGAGTGCACACCTTATTACATCACATCTTCATTGACTCGCATAATTCAAGTATCCAATTTTTGCTAAAAATAACATGAGTATGAACATCTTTGTGCATAAATTTCTATCCATATCACTAAGAATTTGCAGAGGCTGAATTCCTGGAAGTGACTAAAAAAGAATGACCTATTTAAAGATTCTTGGCATACGTGTTGCCCAAAAATCTCCAGGAAGGAAACGTTGGACCAGTTTACAATCCCACCTGCCATCTAAGAAAGCTGGTCTCATCGTGCCCACTGCAGCTCTTGATTACATTAAATAATCTGGTCACTTCCTGGGCAAAAAAGGCATCTGGCTGTTACTGTTTCATGCAGATGTGTTTGTTTGTCTTGTTAGTGAGTGGGACCATCTGCACTTCCTCTGGTCAATTTTCTCCTCTATTTTCCCATCAGTCCTCAGTGATTCCCTTATTGACCAGGATATCGGTCAGGGGCCCTAGATGCAAACAACAGAAGTCGCTTTGGCTAAATGAAGCAGGTGGGACTTACTCAGATGACATCATGAAATTCCAAAGTGGGTGGAAGGCTGAAAAATTAGGTTCATAAAGTAGGAGGAACCAGGGGACCCTGGCCAAGGTCCCCTTCTACGACAGTGTAAATAAAGCCACTCGATGCTGCAGCCAACTACCACTGAATTCTGGATGCCTCCAGCCAACGTTACTCTTCTTGCATCTTTGTCACTCCCTGTGACGATGTGCAAACCCCACGTTCACGCATTCCTGCATCAGGAAGTGCTGTCTATGTCTCCACCTTCTGGAAGCTCCAGTGGCACTTCAATTTGGTGGAGCAATAGAAGTGGGGGTGACATGGTTCTACTTCGGAGGAAGACTTGCGGCTTCCACAACACTCCTTATAATCCAGCTGGCTGCCATGCTGTGAGAAAGCCCAAGACGGCCCGTGGACAGGGAGAGGCCCAAGCAGCCCCCAAACATTCTGGCCTGACTGCTCCTGCTGAAAACACGTGCAACGGAAACGAGCCTTCCCCATCAGGGCCTGCTCCAGGAAACACATGGCAGGGCTGTCTCAAGGCACTAAGCTTTTGAGCAATTTGCCATGCAGCGTTAATGAACTGAAATACCCCCTTAAGTTTCAAACCCTGGGCAGGAACAGTGAATTGGGGAACAGGGGTATGGACATTTTAGAGACAGGAAGCCATATAATGCAGTAAGCTCCCACAGTGAGGAATATTTCAAATAGAAGAAGTTCAGAAAGACCAAAAAAAAAAAAAAAAGTTACACTCAGAACATTCTTATCTGGATGTGCATATCTGCCTTTTTATATATTGATTTGATTCTACAATCATCGATAGCTGTCTTCTTTCCAAGAAACATGTGTGTGTGTGTGTGTGTGTGTGTACATATATGTATATACTGATGGAGAGAGGCAGGGACAGATGGAGTTCCTATCCACTGGTTCATTCGCCAGATGCCCACAATGGTCAGGACAGGGCCATTGCTGAAGCCAGGACCCAGGAACACAACCCAGGTCCTCCACATGAGTGGCATGAACCCAGTTACTTGAACCATCATGCTGCTTCCCAGGATTTGCATTAGCAGGAAGCTGCAATCAAGAGCCAAAGCTTGGAATTGAATCCAGGCACTCCAATGTGGAACACGGATATACTAACTAGTGCCTCATCCAATGGGTCAAACACCCACCCTAAGGATTATATTTTGGCTGGCAGGCATTTGGCATGGTGCTTAAGATGCTCACATCCTATATCAGAGTGCCTGGATTTGAATCCCACCATCTCCTTTTTTTTTTTTTTTTAATTTATTTGAGAGTTATAGACAGTGAGAGAGAGAGACAGAGAGAAAGGACTTCCTTCCGTTGGTTCACTCCCCAAGTGGCCGCCACAGCCAGCGCTGTGCCAATCCTAAGCCAGGAGTCAGGTGCCTCCTCCTGGTCTCCTATGCGGGTGCGGGACCCCAAGCACTTGGGCCACCCTCCACTGCCCTCCCGGGCCACAGCAGAGAGCTGGACTGGAAGAGGAGCAACTGGGACTAGAACCCGGTGCCCATATGGGATGCCAACACCACAGGCAGAGGATTAACCAAGTGAGCCACGGCGCCAGCCCCCTACCTCCTCTTCTGACCCAACTTTTCTGCTTATGCACACCCTATGGTGGGTGAACAGTAAAAGTTAACCCAGTGAGATGATTTCTTTTGCTCCTATGAAAGTGGTCCTCAGAGCCAGTGTGTGGTAGAGATTAAGCTGCTGCCTACAATGCCAGCATTCCATAAGGGCCCCAGTTCAAGTCCCAGCTGCTCCACTTCCAATCCAGCTTCCTGCTAATGTGCCTGGGAAAGCAGCAGGAATGGCCCCAGTCCCAGATGAGGCTCCTGGCTCCTGGCTTTGAGCTGACCCAGCCCTGACAGCTGCAGCTGTTTGGGGAGTGACCCAGTGGATGAAAGGTCAATCTCTTCCTCTCTCTCTGTAACTTTGCCTTTCAAATAAATAAAATCATGAAAAAAGTGATCCTCAATCTCATATGTTCAACTGATGTGTGCCTGTAATTACAGTGCTTCCTAGCTTTCCCTGTTCCTGGGATCTAAAACTCGACAACGAAGTACATCAGTCTGAATAAATCATATATATATGTATATATATATATGTTATACATACACACATATATTTATTTACTTATTTATTTATTTAAGTGAAAAGAAAGGAAGGAAGGAGCAGAGGAACAACAAAATACCAGACCATGAAAACATAAGTCCACACAAAAACTTGTACATGAATTTGCATGTACAAGAATTTGTAGCAGCATTACTCATAGTAGTCAAAAAGTGGAAAACACCCAAATAAACATCAACTGATGGATTAATAAAGTGGCACATCTAGATCATAAATATTCAGCAATAAAAAGAATAAAGCGCTGAATCATGCTACCACATGGATGAACTTTGAAAACATTATGCTGATTAAGAACAGCCAGACATTTGGCACAGCAGTTACGATGCCCCTGGGGACGCCTGCATCCCAGGTCAGAGTGCCTAGGTTCAAATCCCACCTCTGCTTCTGATCCCAGCCGGGAGGCAATAGGTGATAGCTCATATAGTTGGGTCCCTGTCACCCACATGGGAGATCTGAATTGAACTTCTAGCTCCCGGCTGCGGCCTGGCCCAGCCCCAGCTGTAGTGGACATTTGGCAAGTGAACCAGGGGATGGAAGATCTGTCTGTCTCTGTCTCTCTGCCTTCCAAATAATAACAATAAATTTAAAAATAGAAAGATGTAAGATATTATACAACTCCACCTATATGAAATGTCCAGAAGAGTCAATGCTACATAGAAAGTGAATTCATGGTTGCCTAGAGCTTGGGGGTCAGGGTGATTAGGTGGAAATATGGAGTGACTTTGTTTCTGGGGTGATGAACATGTTCTAGAACTGATTGTGGTGGCGGTTGAACAATTCTGTGCATATATTAAAAGCCACTGAACTGTATATTTTAAATGTGTGAATTAGGTATGGTGAATTATATCTCAATAAAGCTTGTAAAAACACTGCACAGTTTTTAAAAAGATGCAACTGAAAACCACCTACTTCTGGGATTTTTCCCTGACATCTCCAAGTAGAAGACACACACACACACACATACACACACACACACATACTCACACCCAAGTAAAGTTAAATGACATACTATATGGAAGGTTTTGTTTTGGTAAATTCCAAAAATTGACAAGCCATTTCAGCAATTTTATTACGGAAAATATCATACACACACACACAAGAATGGGATTTCTAACAGTTATTAACATCATCATGCTTACCTCTTAGAAAAACTAGCCTACTGTCAACTAAAACACTCATTTAGTTTAGAAGCTGAAGGGATGGTACTCTTTCCTGGAGTTAAGGTCAAGGTCATCTGCTGGAAGCAGAGATGAAGGTCTCAGTTCAAGTGGGGCCACTGAGTTGACCCTCTGGGGTAGCTCTCCATCTGACTCAACTTTCTGTGATCCTGGGAAACACCTTTTTTTTTTTTTTTTTATGTATACTTTAGTATGTATAAAGTACATAAACAATTAGGTAAGTTCATAGAGAAGCTGACCAAGATCCACAAATTAGGAGATATGGGTGTTTATCTAAACTTTCTATATTTCATTATTTTTACAAAATATTTATTAAAGCTATTTAATATACAATTTTTCACTTGTCATTTGGGGAGTCCTTTATTATAAAGACAATTCTTCTGTCTGGTGATGAGCAGCGGTTACTCGGGATCTCCACGTTGGACAAATTCCATTTCTTCTTGAGGTACAGGTTTCCTTCTGTACTTCTGAGGCAATGATTTAATGATTTCGGCAGTGTCCGGTGGCCCCTGATCCATCAGCAAATCCGGTGGTCTACTTCCTTAGCCTGCTGTGCAACTGCAGAAGAGTGACACGGCAGTCCAGCTGATCTCAAACTTCAGACACATTGGGTTTAGGATTGTCTCTTCTGGCAGGGAACCTTATTAATGGGGTATGTGGTTTGACTACCTGAACGACCCGGCTGGCAGATGCCATCTTACTGCCCATCATGACCCCAGGGAAGGGGCAGCTTCCGGGGAGCGAGCAAGCCGCAGCCACCTCTGTAGTTGTGGGATGCTGTGGGCGGCGCCCACCTGTGAAGACACCTTAAGACCACAGGAGAACCCCCAGGCTTACTCCAAGAAATCAGAGGAGCTTTAAATAAGCCAGAACAAGGGCCATGCCAGGATTGGCCTTGAATTCTGGTTCTGTGACCTCCAGTACTGCAGTCACTCACCAGGTTGCTGTTGAGCCCTTGAATGGGGCTGGTCCAACGAGACATCTCAAGTGAAATACACACAGCATTCTCAAGAAAATGCCAAAAAATGTAAAATACTGATTGTGTGTTAAAATAGCAGTATTTTAGCTATCTGGAGTTAAGTTTACTTGTTTCTTTTTACCTTCTGAGTGTGGTGACTAGAACATGTAAAATCACACATAAGGCTCACACTCCTCTAAGGAGTGCTGTTCTTGACCGTATTTGAGCTGGTGCCAACAGCTGCGGGCTCTCGCTTTGTGAGTGCTTTTCAAAGGTTCACAAAGGACAGGAGAAGCACCCTTGGCACAGAGGAACAGGGGCTGAGGCTTCTGAAGCCATCAGTGACTGCAGCCGGGCCTTGCCTTCCGCTGAGGACAGCTAATGAAGTAAGATGAAGGTGAGCACAACTCTCTGATCTGAAACTCTGGAACACCATCAAAATGGAGTGCTGTCATCCGTGGGACGGGCAGGGGTCTTATTCCACGGGGCTGAGACTTCAGTTCTCTGGGACAGAGCTCCTCCTCTCCCACCTTGCTGCTGAGCAGAGGTGGTCGTCGGTGATAGCAGAATCAGGTTTCAACACCGGATTTATTCTGTCCATCGGCCTGCACCATGCGCCTGCACACAACGCTGGAGTTGCCTTGCCAGGGAAGACCTTTTCTTCCCTCTGAACTCTGCCTCTACCTCACTGCCCTCAGGAACTATCACACCCCCCCCCCCACAAAGACCCACTAGATGTTTACCTTCTGAGGCTGCCTGGGGCACATTTGAATGCTAGACTATATTGGAGTGTTTTGCTGCCCTGCAACACAACCCAGTTACTAAAAACACAAAGGCACTGAACCTCTGTCAAAAACACCATCTGATTGCTGGGTTAGTGGAGAGTGAAGGCTGATGCAATCCTAAATCTGTCTGCATCAGCTGCTAGGTGTGACAGGAAGTGAGCAGTCAGGCATCTGAGAAGTCACAAGAAGTGACTGTCATGGTGCCAATGAGTTCAGGGCTGGAGCCACACCACAGGGTATCTGCAGCCCAACTCCTCCACCCCACTGCCCAGCACAGTGAGTGCTACATACAATTAAAACAAGGGGAGCTTGAAGGGCTGATTATGGGATGCCCAGGACCTCTGGATCCCGAGAAAGAGAGATCCTGCCCGACAGCCAGGGACTGGCCTGGCTCTACCAGTCAGGCCCAGCACCCACCCACACCATTTCACAGAACATCGACATCAGACAAAGCCATCTGAGTCCACGGTGGATGAAGACGAAAACAAGGCTACAACCGAATCATCTCAACACGGACAAAACCTGAACACTGTCCAAGTCACAGAAGTGACCAAACATCCATCCTGGCTAGGGAGCACCTGCTGCTGCTTTATCATTGCCAGCTCCAGCCTTCTTCCATCTTCTTACCTTCTAGCTAAGAATTATCAAGACAGGGCTGGTGTTGTGGCGTAGTGGGTTAAGCCCCTGCCTGTGTCATTGGCATCCCATATGGGTGCTGGTTGGAGACCCAGCTGCTCCACTTCTGATCCAGCTCCCTGTTAATAAGCCTGGGAAAGCAGTGGAAGACGGCCCAAGTGCTTGGGCCCCTGCACTCACATGGGAGACCTGGAAGCACTAGGCTCCTAGCTTCAGCCTGGTCCAGACAGATCCATTGTAGGCATTTGGGGAGTGAACCAGTGGATGGAAGCGTGCTTGCTCGTTCTCTCTCTCTCTCCTCCTCCTCTCTCTATAACTCTGCCTTTCAATTAAATAAAAAATAAATCTTAAAAAAAAATTAAGACACTCAGTCACAGAACAATCTAGCTTTCCGACAACATCCAGTTCCTTGAGCCCAAGGAAGGTGACACCCTTGAGACACCAGCCACTACGCACAGCAGGTGAATTCTCTCACTCAATGGGCCAATAAACCCAACTCTGTTCAAGCATGTGTGTGCTCCTGAACGCTTTCTGGATACAAAGGAACCAACACTCCTTACCCATAACCATCCCTTTCCAGGTTAATGAGGCCTATGGTTGTCATTGTGCCTCTGTCGCAGGGAGAAAAGGAGGAAAAGCAGACAACCACATGGGACAGGAGAAACAGCGATGTTTGTCAGGCTTCACTCCAGAGTGACAGATGCTCTCCCATGGCCCACCCAAGGTCGTGCGCACTGTTCTATTTCTTCTCCCATTAAAGAACGGCCTTCAGAATATAGAATTATATTAGCCATGGGCCTGTACAAACAGATGCACACCATTCACAAGCCTCAATTCTTTGTTTTTTTTTTTTTTAAGGGAGGTTTTTTGTCAGGCGGGGGACACCCGACAGGCTGCCTCCCTGTGTTCCAGAGAACAGCTCAGCCTCAGTTCTTTAACAAATGACTTGTGACTCAAGTTACAAGTGATGGACACATTAGGCAACACAAACTATTCTAAGTGTGACGTTGATCTTGAAGCAGGTAGGAGGCCTGGAGTCAGAGAAGGCTAGCCTGCTTCCCAGTGTGTGATGAGTTACTTTAAACCGAGCCTGGTTCTCTGAACCCTGCAAACCGAGAGGACGCTAGGTAAAGCTGCGTGGGACAACGGGCAAAGGCCCAGAACAGTACCTGGTACACAGCACTCAGATATGATCTTCGTTACCCCTCCTCACCACCTTCAGACAAAAGGTGGACGCTACTGAAACAGCACATTAAAAACATTACATTAAAGCAAAGCTCTTCTCTGGAAATAAGTCAGCCTCTTGAAAGGATCCCTCTAAAATTAGCTTTTCTTTGAAACTTGCCTGAATCCATTGGAATTTTCCCACAAGAAGTCACAATGTGACATCCGTGGCACCTCTTATAGTTAACATGAGAATCCTCCCAGAGTCTATAAAACCCCCGACCTGGAAACCAGGGGTCCGAGGCTAGCTCATTTGCTCACTAACTGGCTACGTCTGCAACTAACTCTTCAGCCCTGTGCCTCCACCACAAACTGGCCATTGTTTAACTTCGGTTAGAAGTGCTTTGGTAGCAGTAGGCAGTAGTGATGGCCTACACTGCCACCAGGGTCACAGTAACCACTTTCCTTGCTGATGGCACCCTCCCGCCCTTGGTGCTGACAACCCCTCAAGCATCCCACACTCATCCATCGTGGCGCACCTGTCCACCTGCCCACCAGGCTGCAAGCAGCTGGGAAACAGGCAGTATCTGGCTCATGTGTGTCCCACCCTTCCATTTCCCTAGTGCCCACCAGGGATTGGTCCATGATGGGAGCTCAGAAACTTGGTAAGTGTCAGAACTTTACAAGAAGTACTAGCCGAAGCCAAAAATGATTAATTTTATTTGAATCCAAGTGATTTTTCTCCTAGGTGCCTCCCAGAAGTGCGGCAGCTTCCCCAAACTTACTGCTTGTCCTGAGTCTCTCAAAACTGATCTCAGGTACAAGCAAATTGTTTTTTCTGTCCTATTTCCAGCAGAATCACATTGAATAACTATTTTATTGAAGCAAACTTTGTCTCTGGAGCAAACTGTTTTGCTTGTGCCTAGAGTATCACAGGTGTTTGTTTTCAAGGGAAGAAAAACCTCATATTAAGATTCAGACCTTGTTGTTGAGTCACAGGTGTGAATGTTACAAACCAGCAGAAAATTTACATGTGATATGAAGCATGCAGGTGTTTTTCACAAACCCAGTTTAACTTCATCTTCATCCCTGAATTAAATCCATGCCACAAAAGTTTTAAAGGATTATGTAAAAAACTTGCTCTACCAAGTGTTCAACTAAGAGCTAATACCTGTTTTGTGCAAAAATTATTGCCCTACCAAAGGCAGTCTGAAAGAAAAACAATGCACTCCTAACAGCAGGTTTCCTAACACAGGATGAGACATTTTGAAGAGCACATTGGGAGTGCAAAAACCAAGGAATGTGGCAAGGAACAAGAAGTCTCTGATGCTCAGTCAGTCCTGATTAACTTTTATTCTGCAACGTGATTCAGCAGGAATTTAGTAATAGTTCAAGCTTCAAAACAGGCGGAAAACAGGGGGAATGACTGTGCAAGCATCGTGCAAAGTTAGCACAGAGGAGCCAGGCTCTCAGCAGAAAGCCTTTGGCAACAGAACGGTTCCTCTGAGGGAGGCCCTAGAGCTATCGCCAAGCTGCGCCCGTGACACTGTTTTCTGGGCAGCTCACTGCTTGTCAGGCAGATGTCTGAGCTCACAGGGTGGGGGCACTACAAAGGAACTTCAGGTTACCTATTCTGTGGCTTATCAGCTTTCACAACTAACGAAGCTTTGATTCATATAAAACTGAGAATTTTGACTTTGTTCAACTGTTAGAAGTCTATGGAACAAGCATTTCCTTAGGCAACTGAAGCAAGCTCTCCCAGAAATAAAGGAAGTATTCTTCGGCTCAAGATTTCTCCAGTGAATTCCACCCGTTATCAAATATCAGCCATACTGATCCCCATTTCCCAACCGATTCTGTAGAGAAGACCAAGAGTCAAAATGGCACCACACTGTTTATTCCAACCTTCAAAGAACATAAAGAGGTGATGACATCTGATGCCAAACCATGCCAGTAATAATAAAGCAACAGAAAAATAAGTAACAACAAAAAGAAAATGATTTTAAAAAAAACAACTATTTCACATTTCACAGCAGTGCCCTGGCAGCACTGGCAAGTATTTCCGGCCAACTGCTTCCAACAACAGGGGTCTGAACAAAGCCCTGATCTTAGCGAAGGTGCCACCGCATTTGCCCCGGGAGTTTACATTCCAATCCCAAGTCACCAAACGTCACACTGTTCCACTCAGCGGACTTTGTAAACCTCATCTTCAGAAGTAACTGCATTGTGCGTGATTACAATGAGAACGAACTAAAAACACACAGAGAGTGGCAGAAAAGTAAACCAAGCATGCTGTAAGGCATCAGGAGATCACTGCTGTCCAGGTCCTTCATGTGACCGGCTTCAAAAAAAGCTCTGATATTCATTTCTCAGCAAACCCAGCAGGCTCAAGTCAAAGGTTTTAAAGACAGTCTCCCCCTTCTTGCCCTATTCTTTTTTATTTATTTATTTTTTGGTAAATGTTTCATATAAAACATGAAATCAAGTTCTACTTTATAAAAAACTGAATATTTTTCATAGTAAAAATATATATATATATATCTTTAAATTTCTCTGTTTAAAAAGACACATAGTAACAATACTGCAGACGACTGGGCTTAGACCCCACCCCCACCCCCCATACATTAAGGCAAAGGCTCCTGGACAGGCACGGCCACCCTGGCTGTGGGCTGGAGACCAAGGTGAACACATCTGCTCCTCGTGGGGTCAGCAGAAGGGCTTCTCCCGCACGGTCACGGAGCCATCCTGCATCCCGAAGTAGACTCTCTCCGCCATGTTGATGAACAGGCCTGTGTCCACCACACCTGAAGGACAAAGCATGGAAAGAAGCAGTGAGTGCCAGCTTCCCAAGGCAAGAGGATCGGGTCCTGGGGTGACCAGAAGCAACCGGCACAGGCAGCACTGGACAAATGACAGCCAAAGCTTCCTCTCCCACACAGCAATGAAAAGATTCTGATTGTCTGTGAAGCTTCTTGTCGCCTCTTTCTCCCCCCTTCTTTTGGCTTTCCTTCCGTACCCAAGGCCAAGCTTTGTCACTCCTCGAGGCCTCTGCTGACGCATTCCCTTTGCCTGAACCAGTCAAGCGCTTCTAGGAAGGACTTCTCCACGTCTCCAACACCACAGATGACAGGCTGACTTCTGGACAGACTCTCCAGGACTAGTCCCAGCAGCCCCCACTCCTAGCTATTTTTAGCTTCACTACTGGCCTTGCAGGATTTCTTCAGAGTGGAAAGAGACATTTTCAAGCCGATATCTAACAAAGGACCCACATCAAAATATATAAACAACTCCACAAAGTATTAAAATAGCACACAACCTAACGGAAAAATGGGCAAAAGATCTGAACAGGTGTTTCACAAAAGGGGCTGGGATGGTGGCACAGTGGGCTAAACTACGCTTGCAATTGCTGGCATCCCACACCGGAGCACTGGTTTGAGTATCAGCTGTTCCACTTCCAATCCAGTTCCTTGCTAATGCACCCTGGAAGGCAGCAGCAGATGGCCCAAGCACTTGGATTTCCATCACCCACGTGGAAACCCGGATGGAGCTCCTGGCCCCTGGCTTCAGCCTGGTCCTGTCAAGCCATTTGCAGGCATTTGGGGACTGTGCCAGCTGATGTAAGACATTTCTCTCTCAATACACACACACACACACATACACACACACCCTAACCAAATAGCTAATAAACACTGAACAGATGCTCAAATTCATTAGTCACAAATTGTGTCTACAAACTATCACTACACAAAAATGAGTTTAATGATGAAACGTGGCTAGGATGCAAAAATGTTCTCACACGCTGATGATGGACGGTAAACTGGCAAGAACACTGTGGAGAATGTTTGATTAGTCCATCTTGTAAAGTTGAACAAATTATGCTTAACCACTCAGCAATTTTACTTCTAGATATACAACTGTCAGACATACATATGGCCATGAAAATACATCTATAAGATGTTCACAGCCATACTTTTCCAATAACTGAAAACAGAATAGTCAAATGCCCATCAGGAACACAAACATATTTCTCACACGCACAGACGATGGGACACTATTCAGCAATGAGAATTAACCGCAGTCAGCTCTCTGCATCTGGATTTCATATTCACTGAGTCGACTAAGCACAGCTCAAAGATATTTGAAAAAATAAAATTCTATCCATATTGAACAGGGACAGACCTTTTTGTCATTACTTCCTAAACACTAGAGTGTAACAGCGATTTGTGATTTACACAACATTTATATTGCATTAGGTAGTCTAAGTAAGCCAGAGATGACTTAAGGTACACGGGAGGATATGCACAGGTTATGTACCCCATTTTATGTAAGGAACTAGCACACCCTCGGATTGTGGTATCCACAGAGAATCCTGGAACCAAGCCTCAAGGGATGTCAAGGGACAGCTGTACAACCACGCATGATCTTTACCAATATTTGTATGTTCACACACATACTCATGAGATAACATTAAGAGAAAAAACATTTGGTAAACTTGATCTGTTGGGAATCAGGTACCTGCATATGCTGGTGGTAGAACCAATGAGTACAGCCCACAGAAGGCAGGCCAGCACCATCTAGCAAAATCAGACATGCTTGCTTGTCCTCTGATCCAGTAATTCCCTTCCAGCAAAGCACTGGAAACATAAATGTCCACTGGATGGGATCCAGTTAAGTGTTCTGTTATACAGCCATAAAATGAATAGCAGAGTTATTTTTAAAAGAGGAAAGAACGAGGAAGCTCTTCTGTGAGCCAGCATGTAATGATCCCCAAGACAGAAAAGGCAGGGACAGAACACATATTAAAGTATGCGGTCACTGTGGAAAGGCAGTGGTGGGTGCCATGGAACTGCAGGTGAAGCAGCACCTGGAACCCCAACATCCCTTAGTGGAGTGCCCGGGCTGTAGCTCCACTTCTAACCCCCGCTTCCTTCATGCACACCCTGGTGATGGCTAAAGGACTTCACTCTGTCACCCATTTGGAAGACCCAGACTAACTTCCCAGGTCCTGGCTTCTGCCTGGCCCAGCCCAGCTCTTGTGAGTAATTTGGGGAGTGAACCAGCAGAAGGAAGACCTCTGTCTCTCTTCTCCGACCCCACCCCTGTTTCTTTGCCTTTCAAATAAAATGAAAATCCATAAGTACATATACACATAATTAAATAAATAAGATTTTTTGAAAGGCCACACGACTTTTTTCTAACATTGGCTGCCTCCAGATATGGTTAACTAGTTAGTTGGGAAATGGGGAAGGAAACTTGCCACTATTTACTCATTTGAACTACATAATTTCAAAACTATTTAAAAACTAGCCAACCATAAACAAATAAAAAGGAGCAGTGAGCCACCAAAACACAGAGTCCCTGGCACCAAACTGGCCTCCACAACCAGGGCCTCCCAAGTATAAGCAAAGCAGCCACTGGACATCCACCCTTCTCAAACCGTTCTGATCCAGGAAAGTCAGATCATGTGGAGAAAAGGCCGTAAAGAAAGTGCAGAGGGGCCGGCGCAGTAGTAGTGGGTTAAGCTGCCACCTGCAGTGCCAGTTCCAGTCCTGGCTACTCCATGTCTGAGCCAGCTCCCTACTACTGTGCCTGGGAAAGCAGCAGAAGATGGCCCAAGTGCTTGAGCCCCTGCACCCATGTGGGAGACCTGGAAGACATTCTTGGCTCCTAGCTTCAGATCTGCCCAGCTCTGGCCATTGCAGCCATTTGGGGAGTGAACCAGCAGATGGAAGATTTCTCTTTCTCTCTCTCTCTCTGTAACTCTACCTTTCAAATAAAAGCATAAATCTTTTTAAAAAACAAACAAACAAACAAACAAACCAGAGATGGGACCGGTACTGTGTTGTAGCAGGTTAAGCCACCGGATGCAGTGCCAACATCCCATATGAGTACAGGTTCAATTCCCATCTGCTCCTCTTTTTCTTTTCTTTTTTTTTAAAGTTTTTTTGTTTGTTTGTTTGTCTTTTTTTTAATTTAAAAGGCAGAGCTGCAGATAGGCAGAGGCAGAGAGAGAGGGAGGGAGAGATCTTCCCTCCGCCGGTTCACTTCCCAGATGGCCACAATGGCCGGTCTGAAACCAGGAGCCATTAGCTTCTTCTGGGTCTCCCATGTGGGTGCAGGGGCCCAAGGACTTGGGCCATCTTCTACTGCTTTCCCAGGCCGTAGCAGAGAGCTGGATTGTAAGTGGAGTAGTTGGGACTCAGCCGGCACCCATATGGGATGTTGGCACTGCAGGCGGTGGCTTTACCCACTACGCCACAGCACTGGCCCCTGCTCTACTTTCAATCCAGCTCCCTGCTAATATGCCTGGGAAAGCAGCAGAGGATGGCCCAAATGCCTGGGCCCCTGCACTCACATGGGGAACCTGGAAAAAGTTCCTGGCTCCTGGCGCCAGCCTGGCCCAACCCCAGCCATTGCAGCCATCTGGGGAGTGAACCAACAGATTGTGCTCTCTCTCTCCCTCCTCTCTGTGTAACTCTTTCAAATAAATTAATTAATTAAAAAAAGAACTGCTGGTAAAGACTGATGCCTCTCCCACCTCAGTGGAAGGTTGGAGGATGCTAAGGTGAACATGGCGGGAAGAACCCAAAACAGCTTTGGCCCTGCTGATACCATATTATCTTACTTAACAGCTAACCTCTTTTTACATTTTCCTCACTCCAGGTTCCTACATGTAGCTTCTACGTCTTAGGTAGAAAACAAACAGGAGGAAAACTCCCCCACAAGGGACACCTCAGTGGCTCCATAAGCCAAGAAAAGTCTGAAGCGGTGCAACAGAGCCCCCTAGTGGACACTGCAAGAAACCTATCTTAGAGAAAAACAGCACCGACACGGATGAGCCGTTTCCCACCTGGACCCCCGCATTTGTCTGCATTATCATCGTAGGCAAATTCCCCTAGTTTACTAACAGCAGTGTCTGTGTCTTCTCTCCCTCCTGCCTTCTCGGTTCATTAATTCTTCCATTGAAGGCAGCATTAAGCAAGAGAATGAGTAGAGTTCAACTCATCTTTCTGACTCAAAAACCTTGTAGCAGACTGTCAGCAGAAGACAAGATAACTAAAGCAGAGTTGGAAGAATCGGCTCTTTATTACATGGCACACAGTCACACCATCTCCATTCCCAGCTAGCATGGATGACTGAGAATCCACACACCCAACTAATGCCGAAGACATGGTGTCCTTTCTTCCCAGGGTTCATTCAATCAACACATCAATCCTCCCGACAACCCTGTATCAGCCCCTTTTACCAAGGAGGATCTCAGGCACAGAAAATGTCCACTAACTGCTCAGTTCACAGTGCTAGAGCGTGGCAGGATGAGGATCCGAACCCAGGCAGCTGCTCTGAGCCACTAAGTTGGCCTTTTCTACTAAGTTGGCCTGTCTGCCTCCTAAGTCAGTTCTGGCTCAAGAATATTCCCTGACATGGAAAACTCCCAGTTAGACTCCTAGGGACTGATGCCTCCCACGCCTCGTCTCCTTCCAATCCCCCGTACGAGCGCCCTCAGTTCCTCCTCTGGGCACTGAGGCTAAGGCTTCAAAACCCATCTCTACCCTGCCCACCCCGCCTTCACCCTGAGCCCCCCTGCTCCACCCCACCACTCCCAGGCACAAGCTGTGTTAGAGGGCCCCCACTGCTCTCACCGTTCGGGTCACACAACCTCTCCTTAGCCTGGCACTTGACCAAGTAGAGATTAAAGCTCAGGGACCAGGGCAGACAACAAAGGGCTCCCATCCGGGTGCTGCAGCCGCTGGTTAAACTGCATAACGTTGCTCAGCCTGTGTCCTCCTCTAGAGCTGCCTCATCATCGTGGGAATAAAGTGAAACTTTCTTAGACATTCAGCACTGTCTAGGTGACGCTGTGCTAAGACACAGGCCTACATCTACACCAGAAACCTCCACGTCACCAAAGTTTCTCACATTCCCCCAAAGAAGCAGCTCTGTGCGCTCTTGGAATTCCCCGAGCAGAATTTAGGCCACTCCGTCTTGTCTGTAGGCAAGGACTCCACACAGCCACACAGAGCTTTCCCAGGTTTACTGAGCACAGATTCCGTCCATGTTCTTCTGCTTGGAGCCTCCTCTGTAGCACGGAGCTCAGGATCTTGCCCGTGGCACGTATCCAATGGCTGTAGGTACACTGAGTCAATTTCCCCACTACTTAAGAAGACAGCCCAGAAAAACCAACGCAGGTTCAGTCAGCTCCTGGCAGGCAAGACTCTGCCCAGAGATGGTGGCCCTCTGACCTTCCATCAGCTCCAGGGCTGTCCCAACCCCCACGGCTGCAAGAGACAAGCACCAAGCTGCTAGTTATGCATCAGTCATTCCTGGGGAGAAGACAAAGGAACCCATGCTGGAAAGCCCGGACACCATGAAAAGAAACCAAGTTCTTCTTCCCAACCAGGTCCTTCAAAGCCCACGTCCATCATGCCTTCTGTGGCCAATGAAGGGACAGTGACAAAGGGCACGGTGACTCTGCCCAGTAAACGCTACTCACGTTACCTGGGATCATCTTGATAGCAATGTTCACTTCACTCCATTTGTGTGCACGGTCAAACTTCCAGTCCAGGATAAAATTCCCATTATCTGTCACCACAGGACCCTAGGAGATAATACATTTACCACAATGAGGGCTCACAGTAAGGGCTCAATAAGTCAGCTGTCATTATACTGAAAAGTCACCACAGAACAGATTACCAACACTGCCCAACATGAGCAGCAATAGGCTCTGAAGTCGGACAGGCAGGGGTAGGTTTACTTCTGTTAGTCCAGAACTCCCCAATAGCTCTGAATACTAGAAAAGCAGAAGGAGTGTTTAGGAACACCAATGTTGACAGACACCATGGTCAAGGGCAGGGATTCTAGGGCTCCCCTCCAGTCTAGAGGAGAAGCGGTAGGAGCTGAGTAAGAACTCTGGGGCAGGCATTAGAGGTGGCTAAGACACCTCTTGGGACACCCACATGCCATATCAGAGTGCCTGGATTCTGCCTGATTCCAGCTTCCTGTGAATCCATGCCCAGGGAGGCAGCGAAAGTGATGGCTCTCCGCCTCCCAAGTATTTTTGAGACCTGCATTGAGTCTCCGGCTCCTGGCTTCAGCCTGGCTCAGCCCTAGCTTTTGTGGGCTCTTGGGGAGTAAACCAGTAGTTGGGAGAACTCTCTGTCAGTCTCTCTACCTTTCAAATAAATAATGTTTTTAGAAAAATTGAAAACACACACACACACAACTCCATGAAGGCAGGGAGCTAAGGCTCTTGCCTGGAGTAAACCATCTATAAGAAACAGTCCCACAACCTGCTCTGGCCCTTCAGCTAAAGCGAGCCACAAAACATCAGTCACAGCCTGGGAAAACCCACTGTGGTTAGGACTAGGTTTTTTTTTTTCCGTTAAAGTCATAAAAACACTGGAAAGCAAAGACATTAAATGAAAAATGTGCCAGGGTTTAGTCACAGATCATTTTGTTTCTTCTTTATATCTTATAAGCTTTTTATTTAGCATATAAATTGCTATATAGACTATAAGTATAGTTAGGTTGAATTATTTCTTTTGCTTGTTTACATGTAAAAGAAAAAAAGCTTTTTGCAACCAACCCATTGAAAAGCCAAAGAGAAACATTTGGACTAAAGTGTCTGGAGTAGACTACTATAAAGGAGTCAGATCCCCTGCTAAAATTCTACATCTTGTCATATTTATACACAGGATGAGAGAAGCAAGGAGAAAAAAAAGATGATGCATGTGGTCAGTGTTGTGGTACAGCTGGGTAAGCCTTTGCTTCCAACACCAACACCAGTAACCCATATCAGAGTGCTGGTTCAAGTCCTGGCTGCTCTGCTTCTGATCCAGCTCCCTGCTAACGTGCCTGGGAAAACAGCAGATGATGGCCCAAGTGCTTGAGACCTCACTACCCATGTGGGAGAGCCAGATGGAGTGTCGGGTTTCTGGCTTTGGCCCTGACTAGCCCACCACTGCAGCCATTTGAGAATGGAAGTAGATGAAGACCTCAGTCTCTCTCTCTCTGCCTTCCTCTTCTCCCCATCACTCTGCCTATCAAATAAATAATCTTTTTTCTTTACTTAAAAAGAAAATTGCACATGGAACCTAAAGTCTGTCCCAAACTCCGGTCGGCAGCTGTTAAGCAGTGGGGAGGGGCTTCCAGTACAAAGGTTAGATCACCCAAAGAATGTAATATTCCAAGAGACAGAAAGAAAGATTCATCCCCCATCTATACATGAGATGTCCACTATATTGGGTATAGTCTTATCGTCATGTGATTGATTACAGAAACGAATAAAGCCAACTCTCTAAAAATAAACAAACGGTTAAAAATAAGTAAAAAACTGGCTGCCTGGTCAAGGCACAGAGAACCAAACAGGAGCAGAGAGGAGGGTAAGACAGACTGGAGTGCCCTCTGCACACACACACACCACCCCCCCCCCCCCCGGCCACTTACCGCCTTGTGCACAGCCATTCGAAGCTGAACCTCGCCCCCAAACTTCCGGGTCACTGCTCGGCTCACTGGGACGTAAGCCATTGGGATGACCTCGATGGGGATTCCCTTATGCCACTGATCTCCAAGATTCTTTGAGTCTTTCCTGCGAAGAGTCAAGAAGTACCATGAAAGTAATAAGCTCAATGGTTCAGACAAAGACCACATTCACGAACGGGGTTAATTCGATGCTGGGAAGGGAAAGAAAGTGATGGGACCAGTAGACACAGGGCTTCACACGCACTGGCTGTTCCACTGTGGGAAAGAAATATTTGAAACAAATATCACAAAAATGTTGGAATTTTATATAGTTGGTTTGTGGACGTACAGACTTTGTTTATGCTTTTTCTACAGCTGCTGTAAAATTCTTATTCTCTCTCTTTCACACACACACACACACACACACACACACACACAGGTACACGTGCCTTAGCCAGACTCCTTGAAGGAGACTCTGGGAGCCTGGTTGAAGACTGCAACACAAGTCATGTGTGGCACATTCTGCAGGAGGCAGGGCACACTGAGTCACTGCCCATGGGCAGAACATGGCCTGCTTCTTAGAGGTTCCCTGTGACAATCTGATGAGTGACACCTGAGTACCTGCTCTGCTAGTAGGGTTGACAAGCTGTTTCCTTCCCTATCTCATGGACATAAGGACCAGCACAGGAGATCCCCACTCAGCTTAAGAATGCTGTGACCATGGGGCTGGCACTGTGGTGTAGCAGGTAAAGCTACCGCCTGCTCCACTTCCCATCCAGCTCTCTGCTGTGGCCTGGGAAAGCAGTGGAAGATGGCCCAAGTCCTTGGGACCCTGCACCCACGTGGGAGACCCGGAAGAAGCTCCTGGCTCCTGGTTTCAAATCAGCACAGCTCTGGCCATTGCGGCCATATGGAGAGTGAACCAGCAGATGGAAGACCTCTCTCTCTCTCTGCCTCTCTCTAACTCTGCCTTTCAAATAAATAAACTAAAAAAAAAAAAAAAAAAAAAAGAATGCTGTGATCAGTTAGTGACATCTACGGTCAATATGAAAGCAGAATATAAGACGTTAGTCCTAGGGGCCGGCAGGGTGGCATAGCGGGTAAAGCCACCACCTGCAGTGCCGGCATCCCATAAGGCACTAGCTCGAGTCCCGGCTGCTCCACTTCTGAACCAGCTCTCTGCTATGGCCTGGGAGAGCAGTGGAAGATGGCCCGAGTGCGTGGGCCCCTGAACCCACGTGGGAGACCCAGAAGAAGTTTCTGGCTCCTGGCTTTGGGTTGGCGCAGTTCCGGCCATTGCGGCCATCTGGGGAGTGAACCAGCAGATGGAAGACCTCTCTCTCTCTCTGCCGCTGCCTCTCTGTAACTCTGCCTTTCAAATAAATAAATCTTTAAAAAAAAAAAAAAAAAAAGACCTTAGTCCTAGCAATCAGTCTCAGAAAGTCACAGAGTCTCTATTTCACCACAAGTTCCTTTTTGTGCGCTCTATTTCCCAGCAGGCAGTTCAAAACACTGGGCACTTACCTGAAGTCAGCGATCACGATGAAGTGACTGGCATACCCTGCCACGATCTTCTCCTGCGTCAAACAGCCTCTGAGGATGGGAAAAAAGAAAGAGTACAGGATCAAGACAGAATCTCAACTGGGGAACTAAGATCAGATACAGGAACCCCAAATCCACCCAACCTAACACTTAAAGAGAAATTCCACTTAATTTGCAGGGTGATGGAGTGGAGCAAGCCCTGGACACAGAATCAGCAGACCTGGGATCAGGCCTGCCCCTACCGCTGACCAGCTAAATCACCTCACGTCTGCCATCAGGAAGACCAAGGGACACAGAAGAAAATCTTAGGGACAATGAAGTAGATTTTACACCATTCGATACCGACTTGACTGTGAGAACCGGGACTTCACCTTCTTCAACTCACCACTCCCTGATCCAAAATAAGAACAACCCAGTTATTTTCCAAATAAATGAATGGCTTCCCTAGCTGCCCACAGAGGTAAGACAACCTTTAAAGCAAAGGCCACACACTGATCCCACAGCTAGCCCAATAATATGTGCTTTGGCCTGCCCAGTTTTCAAGGTTTGAGAGAGCAGAACACAGACACACAGAAGGCCATGAAGATGAATCACCCATCGCCCTGAACAGGCCCAGGTTCCTGGACACCACACTGCTGCTAATGCCAGACATGCCAGTCCAGCTCTCAGGACATTTGCCATCAACATCCTGGTAGAAAGACAGACTCCCACACATCACAGTGGCAATCCCACTGCATCGCACTTTGCTTTGGCGAAGATTAACTGGCAGGTACTCTTTAGTAAGAAAGTCCCCAACACTCACCCACCACCCTTGATGAGATTGAGATCAGCATCTACTTCATCAGCACCATCGATGGCGAGGTCAATCTGTGTTGAGGGGAGAGACAGACACAAAAACCCCTAAGCCTCATGAGGGGAGTCTCTGCTAACCTTCCCATGCACAGCCCATGAGACCCTCGGCAGCCCTAGCAGCTAGGTCCAATATTCTCACTTAACCGAACAAGCTGAGGCCACCTGGGAAGGCAGCAGAAGATGGCACAAGAACTTGGATCCCCAAGGGTGGGAAACCGGGATAGAATCCCTGGCTCCTGGCTTTTTAGACCTGCCATCTGGGGAATGAACCAGCAGATGGAAGTTCTCCATCTCTCTCTGTTGCTCTCCCTTTCAAATAAATAAATTTATTAATTAAAAAAGCAGCTGAGGCCCCATGATTAAACCCCTTCACTAGGGTCACAAGGAAACAAGCAGAAGACTTAGGACTCAAACCTGGATTAGCCATTACCCACAATGCTATACTTGTTCTAGTCACTGAAGGACTTCTCTCTGGACAAGTTAGAATTACCTAGAGCATGCATTCTCAATGTGGGTACCAAAATTCCCAAGGAAGCAAAAACTGTCTCTTGGGGGTAGGGGGGTGAAAAACCTTAAATATTCAATTGTTTTTGGCCTTCCAAAAAGCCACAAGTACATAAACAGATATACAATATATCAGTGCTATTAAATGTCCCGTTGTGGGGGGCCCCCCTTGCAGGGCAGTGATGTCAATTAAAAAAAGAAAACAAACAAAAAAACCCTGACAGAGAAGTCTTTGCACTGAAGTGGGCAGACATACAAGAAATTTCAATTTGTTCCTGGGTTAGAAACTACTTGAGGCATTCCCACTAAGACCCAAAGCACTGTCTGGGCCTGCCCATTCCCTCCATGAGGAAGCTCTACCACCAGCCCCAAAAGCAGCTGAGGAGCAAATGGGTTCAATCATCTCTCAAAAACCAAATCAGGGAAGTAGAGGACACCAGTTGGATGCCTGGATTCCAGCCCTTGCTCTTTCTCAGTCCTTACTTCCTGCTAATGCCCACCCTGGGAGGCAGCAAGTGATGGCTCAAGTGACTAGCATCACTGGCACCCAGGTGGGGGGCCCCAGACTGAGTTCCTGGCGCCTGGTTCAGTCCTACCCAGCTCCAGCTGTTGTAGACATTTAGGGAATGAAACAGCTGACAGGAGGCATAGCTCTCTCTCAAATAAACAAAACCAATGAAGCTATCTATTTCTCATCACTCATGGTACTCTGCAAGGACAACACAGACTTCAAGCAGTTTTTTTTTTTTTTTTTTGAAGTATTTATTTATTTATTTGTAAGGTAAGAGTTAAGAGAGGGTGGCGGGACACAGAAAGAGAGATTTTTCTATCCACTTATGCACTCCCCAAATGGCTGTAACAGCCAGGGCTGGGCCAGATGGAAATCACGAGCCTGGAACTCCATTTGGGTCTCCACGTGAGTGGTAGGGGACCCAAACACTTGGGCCATCTTCTGCTGCCTTCCCAGGTGCATTAGCAGGGAGCTGGATCAAAAGTGGAGCAGCCAGGACTCCAACCCAAGCCCACATGGGATGCCAGCATCGCAGGCTTTGTCTTAACCCACTACACCACAACACCAGCCCCTGAGCAGTTTTTTAAAACAGTATCATGTAGGGTGGACACTGTGGTACAGCGGGTTAAGACACAGCCTGCGATGCTGGCATCTCATATGGGCATGGGTTAGAGTCCCAGCTGCTCCACTTCTGATCCAGCTCCGTGCTAATGTGCCTGGGAAGACAGCAGAAGATGGCCCAAGTGCTTGGGCCCCCTCACCCACATGGGAGATCCTGAAGAAGTTCCTGGTTCCTGGCTTTGGATCAACCCCGCTCCACTGTTGTCACCATTTGGAGTGAACCAAAGGATGGAACAGCTCTCTGTCTCTCCTCTCTGTGTGTAACTCTTTCAAATAAATAAATAAATCTTTTTAAAAAACAGTGTTGTGCAAGGTACACACTGCACCCATGGTGCAGCTGCTTGGCATGGCTGGCATGGCACAGGTGTAAAGCCTACAGGTTTGACATGCGGCGCTCTCACTTCCCTCCACTCACACATTCTAGTCTCTGTCTGAAGCTTCAGCCTGCACCACTCTTCCACAACCCTACACTAACTTCAGGGTCAAGCTATGCTGTGGCAACTCTGGGGCCTGAAAAGTAGCCACCTCTTCTGTCTGGGCTCTGGGCCTACTCGCAGCCCAAACCACTCTCCACACAGCTGCTAAACAGGTGATGATGCCTGTGCTCTGGCTCTGTGCACAAAAATCCCCTGGTTCTCTTAGTGATCCCTCGAGGCCAAGGGTTTCTAGACGGCATGGAGCCCCTCACCCTACACTATGCATCGACACATTCCACATACTCTGTCCAAAGCACCCAAGCTGTACACTGTCTGTACAGGCCCATGTGCCCAAGCGGAAATATTCCCGTGGTTCCTCCTGCCCTCTCTGAAATATTCTCTCCTGCCCCTGCCTCCCAGCCTTTACAGCTCAGCACAAACTACCTCTTCTTGCAAAACTCTTCCGACTGGCACAGCTCTAGAGCCAGAAGTGCCCTAGTTCAAATTCTGGCTCTGCCACTTACAAACAGTGTGTGACCTTAGGCAAATGACTAACTCTCTGACTTTTTCATATATAAAATGAAATCATCTGACACCGAACCTCAAGAATCCTGAGGACTAAGTAATTTAACACAACACAAACAGCCCTTAGCATAATACCTGGCATGCAGTAATTAACTTGGATGGTGCTGGCTGGGGTGATGTGTGACATTGTTCATCCTGACAACTTCAGCCTCTTCTGGCCTGCCCCATGTTCAACCATCCTGACCGCAAAACTTAATTTTCATCTGTTTTCACTGGTCCGCGGCTGCCTCAGATGGTTATTTCTTATCTCCACTTAGGTGGCAAGCTCCATGAGTCAGCTTGCTCTTGCACCTCTGTAAAAGGGCCTACGATGCCCGGAGTTTTGCCAGCCCAGCCCTGCTAGCTCCCCTTTGCTACACTCATACTGCGCTCTTAGGGTTAAACCACAGGGGATATACAGGAAACTAACCAGCTCATTTGTGACAACCTCAGGCAGGATTAACACACAGAATTTTAGGAGAAAAGTTGGTGCCACTGACTTAATTCTTCCCTAGACTGACAAGATAACCAGAGCCATGCACAAGCGAGCACCATCAAAACAGAGAAAGACGCAGCAGTCTGCCTGCTCTCACCTCTGGGTGTCGATCCAGGTCACTGAGGGTTAAGCCATACTGCAGGATGAGCTGCCGGGCCTGGGGAGAACAGAGAAAATCACCCACAATCATTCGCTCTCAGAACATGGCAAGGATTCTCAGAATATTTCTGGATTTAAGTAAACGCTTAGTCCTGATCTGGCCCACCAAAAGGTAAGAGACGTAGCCCCACAAATGCTGAAACTGCTAGTTCCGCCTGGGAGCTGAAAAAAGGCCAACAGCATGCAGTGAAGGCTCCATTCCAGTGCTAGCTAAGAGCTGCTGCTTGGAGACAGGCTACTCAAAACCTGCTAAGGGGCTGGCACCGTGGCGCAGTGAGTTAAGCTGCTGATTGCAACACCAGTATCTCATATGGGTGCCAGTTGAAATGCCAGCTGCTCCAGTTCCAACTGAGCTCCCTGCTCTTGCACCTGGGAAAGCAGTGGAAGATGGGCCAAGTATTTGGGGCCCTGCCACCCACATGGGAGACCTTGATGAAACCCCTGGCTCCTGGCTTCAGCCCAGCCCACAACAGCCATTGCAGCCATTTGAAAGTGAACCAGTGGATGGAAAATCAATCTCTCTCTCTGTAGCTCTGCCTCTCAAATTAAATAATCTTTAAAAACCATGCTATCAGTTCCTAAATAAACCTTCTGGCAACATATGTTTAGATAAAAAAAATTCTAAAAATAAGAATAAGCACACAAAATATTAGAAAAGCTTTTAAAATAATCCAACAATATGAAAAAAGACTGAAGATCACTATGGAATGATACAGAAGCAAAAATAAACAAAAGAATCTATATACTCAGAAGAGAATATACAGATAAGACTTCCAGAATGTCTGAGGAATTCAGCAAATGTAGAATCCTAGACTACGAAAGATTTAGGTTGTTTGTGAAAAAAAAGTACCATTTACTTCACAGACATGCCTCCAGGCTGACCAAAAAGGGAAAGCAGTGGTTATGGCTACACATAGCTCAAGGGAGGCTTCACATCTGACCACACAAGTGCAAGTGATGAGGGTCTGTGTTTACATCACTGCTTTAAATACAGAGAGGAACCAAAGAGTAGGAAACTTTTTTTCCAAAGCCATCACTTCAAAATACCTACTCCTTAAAATAAAAAGCATCTGAATTTGAGAATCAGAAGGTCTAGATTCTAATCTTAAACAAACCAGCCACATGGCTCTTGGCAAATGTTCTTATTTCTAAAAAGATAGAATGGGTGAAATGACCAAGGCCAATCTTCTAATACAAAATGCTACGACTTTAGTAGTAAAACACAAACACCCTGGAATCTGTAATGTAAGGGATTTGGAATCCTGATGCAAATAAACTATAAAAAGTATTTTTTAAAGTGAAGACAACATTGGATGTTGGTGTAAGATTGTGGTTAAATATTTTTTTAGCATTGTTGTGATGTTTGTAAAGCTATTTTTTCTAAGAAACTCAACTGAATATATACAATGAAACAATACTATACCTAAAGTTTACTTTGAAAAAAAAAAAAGGAGTAAAGAGGAATGGTGTATAGATGAGATAGGATTGGCTATGAGATAACTTGAAATTGGGTGACAGGTACAAGGAAGTTCATTATACTGTGCTTTATCTTTTTTTTTTTTTTTTTTTTTTTTTTAACAGGCAGAGTGGACAGTGAGAGAAAAAGACACACAGAGAGAAAGGTCTTCCTTTGCCGTTGGTTCACCCTCTAATGGCCACTGCGGCCGGCGCACTACAGCCGGCGCACCACGCTGATCCGATGGCAGGAGCCAGGTACTTATCCTGGTCTCCCATGCGGGTGCAGGGCCCAAGCACTTGGGCCATCCTCCACTGCACTCCCTGGCCACAGCAGAGAGCTGGCCTGGAAGAGGGGCAACCGGGACAGAATCCGGCGCCCCGACAGGGACTAGAACCCGGTGTGCCGGCGCCGCAAGGCGGAGGATTAGCCTAGCGAGCCACGGCACCGGCCTCTTTATCCTTTTTCAAGTTCGAAATGCTCCACATGAAAAGCTAAGAAAAAAATGTTCACTGAAAAAATAAATTAAAAAAATACAATTTTGTACTTACCAAGGAAAAAAATTAAAAGGGGAAATAACACAAAAAAATGATACTACTGGATTATTTCACAGTTTCTAGATTTTTCCAAAAGCAGTATTAGAGAAATCATGCTAATCCCAGAGACGCTGGGGCTGTAGGAACATGTCAACCTCTGGAAGGCAGCCTCCAACACTTCCCCAGGATCACCACCACCTGGTACTCATGCCTTTGAGTAACCCCTTCCCACACTGTCCAGGGCTGGTCTGCATGACCAATAGCACACAGCAGAGGTGATGGTGTGATCCCTAAGGTCAGTTTATAACTGATGTTGCAAGGCAGGGAGAGTGGCACGTTCACACACACGTTCAGTTCATGGTACCTTGCTACAGCAGCCCAAGCAAACAAGTACAATGAGTTCAACACAACATTATTGGCTTAGTCAGAATGTGCAACCTCAGGTGCTCAACTGAGACCAGTGCTGGACCAGACACTTTCCCAGATGGCTGGCTAAGGAGCCTCCTGTCTGCCTGCCTCTTCCAGTGAAAACTCCTGAAGAAGCACAGAGTAGGAAGTGAATGATGAGCTCCTGCTTTTGCAAAAAGAAAGGAAACAATGCCTTCTCACTGCAACTCCTCCGCTGTGCTCCCAAGTGTCGCTTGTGATTAAAGACAGAGGCATGTGGAGGGCCAGCAGTCTTTCTGTTTTACATAAATTTCACCATAAAACCTAAAAACACATTGCATTTTCCTTTTATCATCTAATTAATGCGGGTCTGAAGCAAGACTGAATAATAAATGCTACTGGGGCTTAGGTCAGATCCTTCATTTTCAAAATCATTTAAATTCCTATAAGTTTACTTGTATTAAAAACCAGGGTTCAGGGGCCAGTACTGTGGCATAGCTGCCGCCTGCAATGCCAGCATCCCATATGGGCACCAATTCGAGTATCAGATGCTGCACTTCCAACCCAGCTCTCTGCTATGGCCTGGGAAAACATTAGAAGATGGCCCAAATGCTTGGGCCTCTACACCTGCATGGGAAACCTGGAAGAAGCTCCTGGCTCCTGGCTCCTGGCTTCAGATTGGCCCAGCTCTGGCCATTGCAGCCATTTGGGGAATAAACCAGCAGATGGAAGACCTCTCTATCTCTGCCTCTCCTTTTCGTGTAACTCTTTCAAATAAATAAATCTTTTAAAAAAAATTGTTATAGTTCAACCATTTTAAAGATGGCATCTGACCAAACTTAAAAGAAAGTAAGTTTGAATTTAAAGGGGGAAGAAAACTGAACAAATGAATTTTTAGAAACCTTGTGAGAGTCAGCATTGTGGTGCAGGGTGTTAAGCTGCGACACCAGCATCCCATGAGCACCAGTTCAAGTCTCAGTTACTCCACTTCCAATCTAGCTCCTTGCTAACGTACCCGGGAAAGCAGCAGAAGATGGCCTAAGTGTTTGGGCTCCTGTCACCCACATGGGAGATCTGGATGGAGCTCCTGGCGTTGACCTGGCCCAGCACCAGCTATCTTGGGCATTATTTGAACTGCCTTTCAAATAAATAAAAAATCCTGTGAACTTTGAATAATTGTTCCAGCCTAATTAACTAAAATTGGCCAGTACTTTCCAGTCTGGATCTGCTGTTATCAATGATCACTATAATACAAGTTAAGAGAATGTTATCATAAAAAAGCACAGGATCAGACTTCCAGTTAAAAATAGCTGCTTGAATACATATATTTAGCTTAGCTCCTTCTCAAAATCTCTTAAAAAGTACAAAAAAGGAATTTTTTAAAAAGATTTGTTTATTTGAAAGGCAGAGTTAGAGAGAGGGAGAGGCAGAGAGAGAAATCTTCAATCTGCTGGCTTACTCTTCAAATGGTCACAATGGCTATGGCTGGGCCAGACCAAAGCCAGGAGCTCCATCCAGGTCTACCACATGGGTGACAGGGGCCCAAGGACTTGGACCATCCTCCATTGCTTTCCCAGGCACATTAGCAGAGAGCTGGATTGGAAGTGGAGCAGCCAGGACTCGAACAAATTTCTAAAAGCTGGACCACTGATAGACAATGGTAAATGGCAGAAATAAGAGAGAAATCCTAGGCCAATAGTGGAAAAAGACAAGTAACAACCAAACAAACATCACAGAACCTCCCAAAGATTGAGGAATTGGGATTATCTACAAACTACAGGAAGTGGATACAACAGAGCAGTAAAACAGGAAAACTGAATGAAAAGTAACTTAAGGGGGCCGGCACTGTGGCGTAGCATGTAAAGCTGCCGCCTGCAGTGCCAGCATTCCATAAGGGCACCAGTTCAAGTCCCGGCTGCTCCACTTCTGATCCAGTCCTCTGCTGTGGCCTGGGAAAGCAGTGGAAGATGGTCCAAGTGCTTGGGCCCCTGCTCCTGCGTGGGAGACCAGGAGGAAGCTCCTGGCTCCTGACTTTGGATAGGCGAATCTCCGGCCATTGTAGCCAACTGGGGAGTGAACCAGCGGATGGAAGACCTCTCTCTCTAATTCTGACTTTCAAATAAATAAATCTTTAAAAAAAAAAAAAAAAGTAACTGTGGGGAGCAACTCGGACTAGACTAAGTTACTGGAATTAAGACTTATTCTATGCATCTGCTCTCCCACAATATGGCGCTGGGAGAGGAGTAAACAACTTCTACACAGCTGCCTCCAGTTCGACCAATAACCTGCAGGAGCTGATCCTGCTCCTGATTGGAGGAGGGCAGCGTACTCGGCGTGTGGGTAGCAGAGTTGGGATTGGTGGAAGAGGACTATAAAGGAGGAGAGAGACAACATGCACCAGGAACATCTAAAGGGAACATCCAGATAACATCTGAGAGAGCCGGCCGGCGGTGTGCCACTCCCCCACGGAAGTGGGGAAAGTGGCAGGGGGAGCCGCCCTTCCACGGAGGTGGAAGGGATGGCAGCCAACCCGGGAAGAACCAGCGGCAAACCCGGGAAGGGCCGAGCAGACAAAAGAACAGCGCAGGGTCCTGTGTCGTTCCTCCGCGAAGAGGGGGAGTGACAAGTAACTTAAAAGCTATTACACCTCCACCTCTTCCTTTCCTACTCCCAAAGTGGCAGGTTGGTTCTCTGTAGGTCAAACAGCCAGTCTTAGGCCTGAGTTGCCAGGCACAGTTGGGCAAAAGGCAGTTACTGCTCCAATGAGCTTTTGCCACACAGTAGCTACCCCTAAACTCCGTGGCTTATAGGAGCAAATATTTATGATTTCTCAGATTTCCATGGACTCATTGGAAAATCTTATCATCTGGATTGGCAAGTGTAAAAATGGCGAGTGTAAGATGGCCTCACTTGCATGCCTAGAGCCACTGTGCTCATGGCCGTTCCTCCTCCAGGAATCTAGTCTCAGCTTGTTTACACAGCAGCAGAATGGTCCCAACTGCCCCAGTGTGATAGCTAAACTAAGCCAGTCCACAAAGCCACCATGAGGGTCTTAGAAAGAAAAACCAAAGAAAACAGAGGGAAGAAAAACCAAAGATAAAAGCAAAAAGTTCTCAAAACTGAAGTGTAAATTTTCAAGATGAAATGCCAATACAACAGATGAAAATATACTCATACCGGGGGCTGGCGCTACAGCTCAGTGGTTAACGTCCTGACCTGAAGGCCTGAAGTGCCACCAACCCATAAGGGCACCGGTTCTAGTCCTGGCTGCTCCTCTTTTGATCCAGCTCTCTGCTATGGTCTGGGAAAGCAGTAGAAGATGGCCCAAGTCCTTGGGCCCCTGAACCCATGGGGGAGACCCGGAGGAAGCTCCTGGCTCCTGGCTTCAGATCGCCACAGCTCCAGCCACTGTGGCCAGTTGGGGAGTGAACCATCGGATGGAGGACCTCTCTCTCTCTCTCTGTCTCTCCTCTCTGTGTAATTCTGACTTTCAAATAATAAAATAAAATAAATCTTTAAAATAAAAAATATATACCCATACTGAAGAAAAGCAAAAGAGAATATAAATGAGTTCTGAGAGAAAACTAAAAGTAGGTTTCAAAGAACAGATTACAAATCAGAATGTATCGAGCTTCTCAAGAGCAAATTGAAAACCAGACTAAAGAGAAATTATCTTCAAAATTCCTAGGAAATTATTTAACATAGAATTGACTACAAAGTCAAATGACTGAATGTGAAAGGGTAGAATAAAGAGGTCTTCAGACATCCAGCGTCAAACCTGCATCCTATACACTTAGGAAGCTAGCTACCTACAGGATGCCCATCACAAAAACTGAGAGTCAGGGGTGGCAGAGCAAACAGGACCAAGAAACAGCAATTAGGTTTCCCAGAACTAGTGTTACGGCCTAGCAGTTAAAGCCACCACCTGCATTGGTGGCATCCCATATGGGTATTGGTGTGAGGAGGTAGATGGACTAACAGGCCATTAGGTTGGGTTCCAGCTGGAATGAGGAAAGGGGAAGTCTCTTTAAGAGGGTACAAAATGCATGCTTTTCCTCAGAAGCTGTTAGCAAAATACTCCTCTGAGTTTCCAGTTTTATCATGAGAATAGCAAGGAAGTAATGATTCTACCCTTGAGTTTTTGTTTATTGTGAAAACAAAGATTATCCTACCCTTCTGATGGCTTTTCTGTTTTACTATAAGCAAGCTAGACAGGTTTATGGAATCTGGCCTTTTGATGGGCTTTGTGCCCACCCTGATTGTTAGCTGCTGTTTTTTTCCCAAAAAAAATTATACTTAAAATACTCCATCAGTTTCCTCTGCCTCTCCTGGAGCCCTGTCCAGGCTGCTACAGCAGGAAGTTTCCAACTTAAATCTTGCTTTGCTCACTGCCTAGTCCACGTGGAAATTCTTCTTCCAGGTCAGACAGGAACCAAGGTCGCCTTTCTTCGCTGCCATTTTACCTATAACATAGGTTAGAGTCCCGCCGCTCCCTTGAGATCCAGCTCCCTGCTGATGGCCTGGGAAAAGCAGCAGAAAATGGCCCAAATGTTTGGGCTCCTGCCACCCATGCAGAAGACCTGGATAAAGCTGCTGATTCCTGGTTCCAGCTGGCCCAGCCCTAGCTGTTGTAGCCATCTGGAGAATGGACCAGCAGATGGAAGATCTCTGTGTCTCGCCTTTGCTCTTTCTGTTTCTCCTCCACTCTCTCTAACTCTTTCAAGTAAACAAATCAATCCTAAAAAAAAAAAAAAAAAAAAAAAAAATTCCAAACTGTGGAAGTGTGAGGAGTCAGATGGGTTAACAGGCAGTCAGGGTGGTCCCAGTGGAAACTGAGGGTGCAAATCTGCAAGGTCAAAAGTGCCTGCCTGCCCACTCCTTGAAAGCTTCCAATCTTATGAGAACAGCAAAGGGAATGGCATTCCTTCTGAGCTCCCAGTTCCCTGTAAAACAAATTAAGTGTCCCACCCTTCTCATGGGTCTTTTTGTCACATCAAGAGCAAGTAAGATAGAATGAAGGATTGCAAATCAGGTCTTTTGATGGGTTTTGTCCCTGCCCTGTAACTGAATGTCAAATTTTTTTCTTCCCCATAATTGTGCTTAAAAACCCCAGTACCACCGGCCCCTTAGGTTTTTCCTCTCTTGGATCCCCTCCATGCCACTCTGGCTGGAGGTCTCTGACTAATAAATCTCACTTTTAAATCTCTCTGCTTGTCCGCTTGGAAATTCTTCTTCCATGTGAGACAAAGAACTGAGGTAGTACTATTTTCTCTGTTGTCATTTCACCCATAACAAAAGGAGACCCAAAGACAACAGCTGAGTACAGCAGCCTACAGCACCACCCACCCAGGACTTCACCAAGTGATGAAACTGATGGAGTGAGACATCCACTGCCAGAAAAACAGATTTTCCCACCTGACCAAGAATTTGGTGTTGAATTAGTAAGAGATTACAAGCAATCTAGGAAAGGGGGGGGAGGCAGGGAGGAAGAAGTGGGAGGGGAAGAGGAAACAGAAGAAAAGCAAAGCAAGGCAAAATTTACTTTACTGGACAGTCAAGAAGAGAAATCAGCACCCTGTAATCAGACAGGGCCCTTAAAATCCCATTTGGGGTGGCAAATGTAATCAGAGGCATACCCCTTAAACAGCCAGTGGGTTCTTGCCTAATAGACAAGAATTCTGAATACTGGCATACATGAACAAGGCAGCATGGTAAGTTTTTTTAAGAAATGCATAGGAGAGTGAGGGCCCCATCCAAAAGAGAGGGAAATCTGGATTCTTACCGAGTACCAGGAGCTTGCCATGTGGAGGAGCATGCAGGCTAGAAAGCATAGGGCGGGTGGCCCGAAGGCCACGCGCCCCGAAGGTGCAGCAAGCGGGTCCAGCGCAAAAGGGAAAAGGGCCAAAAAGGCCAAGGAACGGCTGGGCCCACCTTGTCCCAGGACTTTAATCCACTTCCAAAGGGGAGTGGTTAATTAGCCTGATTGGCAGGTGGGCACACAGGTGTGGCCAGGTAGAGGCATGAGGTCACAAGGGTGTGGTGAAGGCGTGGCCTTCCAGCTCACAAATATGATCAATTTTATCCTGCATGCCTGCCTTAATAACACTATGTGGTCTATCTGTGCTGTGGCCAAAAGAGTCCCAAAAGAGTTACAGAGCACTGCTAACTCAAAAAGAAAGAGAAAAAAACAAAACCAAAATGGGGTTACTTAAGCTAAGGCCACCAAGCACCAGGAACTGCCCAGACCATCTGTCAGAACAGACACAGGTGGTGAGGCCTGATAAGGGCTGGAGGACATTACATCATAAGAAGCAGCCAACCAGCTGGCTACTGCATTACTTCACCCACTACTGCACGACTGGTCACACCAAGATGACCCCCAACACACCACTGGTCACACCCAAACACCAACATCTGGCTGGTGACACCCAAGAAGATGAGCCTGTGACTGGTGGCACACTAGAGCACACTCACCGCCCACCTGCCCCAGATGGGGATAGAAAGGCAAGCCTCCCAACTGCTCTGTATCCCCTCGGGGACCAGGGCTCAGTGCCAGCGAAACTCTGCCTGAGTGTTCACTGACTGAAGCGCTGCTCGCCACTCCGCTGGAGCCAATCTCACCTGCACGTCCCAGCTACTGCCAGAGCTGACATCGGAGCCGGACCAGACCTCTCATCAGGTGACCTCTCCAACCCTTCTCCTTGCCATCCGTCTTGGAACTTCGAGCCTACTGCCCAGAGTGCCAGCCATCCCTTGACTCCTGCCCGTAAGTGACTGTTCTGAGATCCGTTTGGACTCTGGACTTTGACTTTTCGTGACCATGATACAAACCTTGAGAATGCAGCATTCGTATTACATCCTTAGCCATGAGTGCTTAGATTGGTTATGCCTTTATGCTTTGTATGTGTTATACTTATTACTATTACCTGTGGACTAATGACATATTGAGTGGTATTGATCTTTGGATGTGTGCACTGAATATATATTGAGTGGTACTGAAAAGACTATCACAATTCTGTATGATTCTTCCCCGTGCTCCGACACACTGCATTAGCCTTGTCAAGCTGTGTGACAAGTGGTGCTCACAACAGGGACACACACACTCAGACTAAAGAATCAAATAGCTCAAGTCTTTTTATTTAAAAATAGCACACTACCCTCACCCTCAACCCCTTTAGATGGACATACTTAGTATGCATGTCTAATTCCTTAGCCTGACTACCTGGAATCCCTGCCTACACCCTCTGTTTTGTCTGACTGCACCTCCCACATGGCTCAGAAGAATGCTACCCAGTCTCTCCTTAACCAGAACTGCTTCAGGCTTTTCTAGGAAAACCAGGCTGTCTGGGTTGTCCAAAGCTAAGTTCATGAAGTCCCAAAGCACTAGCTACCTGTAAATCCAACCCACTTTTCTAGTTAGTAAATTTCACCTTGGCTAATCCAATGAGATTATATATATGTATATGTACACACACACCCCTTCTCAACGGCCAGAAGAGAGACAAGACAGGCCTCCAACTTAGCACCTCTTTTCCCTTCTACCTCCCAAAGTCTATTCTTTCCTTACCTTTCCCTGTAATTACTTGGCTCTACTATTCTCCTCTACCAGCTCCTACAATTTCATGCTGAAAGTACATTAGATATGGAACCAAAATACTGTGTTTGTATTACTAACACATCAATTAATTCCTTTCCGCCTTTTTTCCACCTGTAAATGGGGATAATACTCCTTGAGGACAGAGGTCCCATCTGCATGCTTCCCGGTGCCTGAACTCAAGCTGCCCTGAAATATTCACAAGTGAACAGAAGCTCCTGTGGGTACTCCTTCCTGCCCACAGGCCCACCTCCATAGAGCCAGAGGACCTGGCAGCAGCTGTTCAGATGCAGAATGGAAAGCAACGACAAACCTGGAAGGAAGTGGGGATGCAGACAAGGTTCAGATTCTCCTGTTTCACTCTTTCAGCTGTGGAGACAAAAGCGTATCTGATGGAACAAGAACACAAGGCTCAGCCATTCTCCCTCACTGCCCAGAGGAGATAAACTTTGAGATGTATTCCTTGCCCTTGAATCTCAATTGGGTCTCACACCCTATTGCTTTTACACCCCACCCTGCATTCTTTTCCAGGTTCCCAAGGCCCCCCCACCCACCCAGTTCCTGGAATTCCCCTCCCCCTGCTGCCCCCTACTCCAACCCCAGCCTAGCCTTCCTTAAGATCAGGCCCCTGGGAGTCAAGGCCTTCTGCCACAGGCTCCATCTTGTACACGCAGGCAGTTGGTCACCTCCCTCTACAGATTTGTTTTCTCTGAATAAATCCGGTCTGACTGTAAATTCATACACTGCCTACTCTATTCTGCGCCTCTTTTCCTAACATTTTGGTGCCCCGTGAGGAGGCACCAATCTGCAACTCTCCTCACTTTTTTTCTTGTCACTGGTATATTTGCTCAAACCCAGTAGAAAGGACAAGGTCTGTCTCCCACTGACAGCTGCCTTCCACTCTGTGTCCTTGTCCTTGGTGTAACAGCGGTGACCACCCTTTCAGACATCAGAAGCCTAGTGAGTGAGGGGAGCACTAACCAGTGTTCATTGTCGTTACATGCATGACAACATCCTAAGAACTTTGTATGAATGACCTGTTTGAAGTCTAACAGCCCAGAAGGTGAGTTACAACTCTTTCTCCATTTCGTGATGAGGAGACTGAGGAACAGAAGGTCGAGCAGCTCGGTAATCACACAGCCTTAGCGGCAGAGCTGGGGCAGGATCCCAGGCAGCCTAGCTCTTCAGCCTTCACTGCTACCCTCTACTGCCCTGCCCAGGGGAGTTTAAGTTTTGCCTTCAGGAAAAAATATAATCATCTATATGCCCCAGAGGATGGTTATAGGGGATTTATTTTACTCATTTTGAAATTGTTACCTTTTAGGAAAGTTTTATTAAAAAAAATCCAAGAAAACAAATCTTATAAAATTCCAAGTCTTCCTAATCAGAGTCTACATCCTGGAAGGCTTAAATGTCACTATTATAAAACCCACAGCAACTTCTGGGCCTTAAAATTCTTCGCATAACTGGTTAAGGTAGAAAAGCACACTGTCTGACCAATGAGAAGGCTTCCAGAAGCCATCACACTGGCACTACAGGTCCTCCTTAATGACAAAGTATTCCTGGACTTTGCCTTCTGGGCTCTGCCCGAGGCACCTAGAAGACAGATCCCCATTCATTCAGGCAAGCCTCTCTTCTGGGCTTTGTTATGAGGAACAAAAAGCAGGGCAGTAAAACCTGTTAAACAGCCACAGGGACTGATAAGTGCCCAGTCTTTCCTAAGCACAGAGACAATGCAATCTGAGTGAAGTCAGCACCTTCAGGAACCAGCTACCAACTGCAAGAGGCCCAGGTCCTCTCTAGGCTCAAGGGAAGGGAATGTTCACTTTGGCCTCGGATTTGTTTGCATGAGAAACCCAAGGGCTTCAGAGGAAGCCTGAGACCACACAGGACCTCTGATGTCATCATGATGATTAAAGCTCCCTAGGGAACTCCTGCTAAGTCAGCTCCTCCCCACCAGCTGAGCAGAGTAAACAAAGGCAAGGGCACCTCCCAGAACTGACAGGAGGGATGGAAGACTCCCTCTCCTGAGAAGGGCAGCAACGCTCTACTGACAGGCAGGCAGGTCCTTCTCCCCAGCTTGGCACTGCTGCAGCCACAATTAACAAGTGCAAAACGGGTGCCCCACTTCCTTTACCGCACCCCCATAATCACATAAAACATCCAGTAGACAGTCAGAACGTACCTATTCGCTGCACAGCATGGACAATTGTAGAACCACTTCCAATTCCCAGCACTTGGTTATTCTGCCAAAAAAAGGGAAGAAAAAGCAAAATTTATTAATGTCACATTTTACGTCCTCTTCAACTCACTTCCTAAAGCTATAAAATTATAAACGGCAATTCACCAACACAGGTGCAAGGTAGCTGACAGAAACATCACATCTCAATCTCAGTGCTGTACTTCATCCTAGTGATCAGGGGCAATTAATCAGCAAAGCCTTCCTTTCATTTTTTTTAAAAACATTTATTTACTTATTTGAAAGGCAGAGTTACAGAGAGAGATAAGGAGAGACAGAGAGAAAACTTCCATCCGCTGGTTCACTCCCCAAATAGCCTCAACAGCTGGAGTTGGGTTGATCCGAAGCCAGGAGCCAGGAGCTTCTTCTAGATCTCTCAAATGGGTGCAGGGGCCCAAAGACTTGGGCTATCTTCTACTGCTTTCCCAGGTGCATTGGCAAGGAGCTGGATCGGAAGTGGAACAGCCAGGATTCCAACCCGCGCCTGTATGTGATGCTGGCACTGCAGGCAGCAGCTGAACCAGCTAAGCCACAGTGCTGGCCCCTTCCTTTCGCTCCTGACATCGCCAATGTCATCACTTCCTCCTTACATTCAACCAGACAAAATGGCTTGGTTAAGAGCGTGAGAAACAGTCATCACCTGTAAAAAAAAGATAGGATCTCTAACAGATAGAGAAGTGCCTCCTGGGTGCAAAAGACAAGAAAGCGTCACAGTGCCAAGGCTACCTTCATGAAAGGGGACGGACCTATGAGCAGTCAGACTACAACCAACAAAACAGACAAGAACTAATGGAGCGCTCAGCTCAGCTCTATTTCCTGGGATCAGTTTCCTGCAAATCTGAGATAAAACAACTGAAAACCAAAGTAACAGCTATCATTCACTTAGCCCATACCAAGAAGACATAAATGTCGAGTCAAATCTCACAACAAGCCTTGAGTTAGAGACCCGTTTTCCCCCACTCTGGAGATTAATTCAACACTGATGGAAAAACATTAGGACTCTGAAAAGAACAAAAGAGATTACTGGGTATCCTTTCAGTGGAATGCTGGAACCTGCTTATCTGACCTAACCCCACAAGGGGTAGCTTTGTCTTTGACTAGGCTATCTAACAGCTCTGTAGAGACAGACTGTAACTTATAGAAAACTGTTAACAAAGCAAAGAATTCTTGCCCACAGAAATACAAATTAACTGAGATGCAATTGATTACTATCCTAGAAACAGATCTTGTAAATTCATCTTAACATTTTTGACTGCATATGAATGTATGGACTTCTGTTGGTATGTTTTGAATGTCTGTCACCTCCAAAACTTAGGCTAAAATTTAATTGTTGTTAAGCAGGACTAAGAGGTGAAACCTCTAGCAGCTCTGGCCTCATGCATGGGTGGGATGGGGGCCCACCCATGGCACCAATCTCTCCCTCCCTCTCTCAGATGTGAGCACCTTGAGAGTGGACTTCCCAGCCTCTAAGACTGTGTGCCGATCAACTTCTGTTCACTGTAAAAGGCACCCAGTCTCCGGTATTCTGTTACAGCAGCACAAAACAGACTTACGCAAGTGTGAACAGGTTCTAACACCTTTTCCAGTTCCCTTAATATTTAATAAAGTGTTTGACATATTCATTTTATATCTGTATCATGATTTTACCTTTTTTAAAACAAACCCTCTTTTAACAATACCAATCTCTCCCCCTACACAACCTCACTTTGAATATGCAATTTCAGGAAGTTTAATTTGCTGAAATATTTCAAAGTTCTTAAGTTTCAAGAACTCATTAATAATCCACTTGGCAAAGGAAAGCCCAAAGTGAAACTTTCTTTGTAGGAGGAAGAGAAGCCTCAAAGGCCCCTAGGGACAAATTGAGGGCCACAGCTAAAACCCACTGCCTACAGGACAAAAGCCACAGGAATACCCAAGGTCAGCCTCTGTGTTATGTCATTACGTGTCATGGTCATGGTCATTCTCAAAGTTAAACTACCAGAAAAGATTAGAAAGAATTACCAATAGGTAAAGACAGTTACAAAAAAAAATATATATATATTGCCTAAACCCACAACTTCATGCTTGTATACTAAAGATGCTTGTAGGTGGGCCTCTTTCATTTACAGAAGACTTTATCCATCCATTTCTGTATCTTTTACCTGGTAGAAAGCCCCTTGACTAGCTCACAGTTCCAGTCACCAAAAATACCAGAGGGCTTTGGCCACCACAGCAGAGCTTGCATTAGGTCAGAATTCCACCTGCAGCAGTACCCTTGAGAAGGCAATGCAATGAAAGCACTTGGCTGCCTGGGCGGCCCCCAAAGGCAAGTGAATGGCACAGCGCAACACAGAAACATTCAGAATGTCTAAATCTTTCAACAGACATCTGCAAGCAATGAGAAAACGTCCTTTTGAAGAAAAGATTTATTTATTTGAAAAGCTGAGTTAGAAAGAGGGAGAAACAGCTCTCCCACATGGGTGCAGGGGCCCAAGGACGCGGGGGCTATCTTCTACTGCTCTCCCAGGCCATTAGCAGAGAACTAGATTGGAAGTGGAACAGCCAGGCAGCAGCTTAACCCATTGCATCCCAACGCCAAGAAAATGTTTTAACAGCCATGCTTAGATAGGCTTAACCTGACCTTTACACTTGGCCTGAAGATGAGCACTCCAGCTATGCTGTAATTCAAGTGCAGGATTCCTCATGATCAAGTTCAGCCACACACCCAAGTCACTCACAGACGCCCAATAAGCAGGCAACACAAAGTTGAACTCAGGTGAATCTGACGACCTCCGAGAAGGGCTCCTCCTGTGGCTTCTGGAAGAGGTCAGAAATTACAGGGACCTGCCAAACTCCAAGCTCTTCAACCATGTGCTCTTGCTGCCTGGGAATCAAATGACTGTCCAGGAATCAGTGCCCCAGCCAAAGCAAACCAGAGGTGGCAAACAGCAGAAGGCCCTTCTAATGGGTAATACTACACCACGTGTCATGTGTCCACCATCCAATATTCACTCACCTTATCCAATACAGCAAACTTGAACTTCTGCTGACCACTTGGAACTACTGTCCCTCAGCTTCTTCAAGATAAGCAAGCCAAAAAACAAAGCCCAGGCTCCAAAGAGAACACAGGGATGAGGGACAGACCTGCAGGAGAGACAGTCCTGCATGTTAACTCACCTGGGTGGCCCTAACCCTGGAAAGAGGCAGTTCTGAGCCCAGGGATCCGAGCCCAGGGTGGCTATACACAGGATTTAGCTGCGACCTCTCCAAGTCCTCCACCTACCCAGATGTGGAAGCAGCACAACACCAACGCGCTAGGAGACTGGAAACTCTTCACCCCAAAGATTCTAAGCAAAGGGCCACCAGTAACTTGCAACCTCCATATCTGTGTCCACGCTCCACAAAATTCAGTAAACATTTACCAGGGAGGCTCCACCAAGGCCAGCCCGGAAGGAAGATAAGGTTAATTACCGGCCAGGAGTTTACTCTTTAGGAGACTGGGGAGACAAACACAGAGATGATTAGAACACGAGGCCAAGAGAAAGCATCTAAGAAGTACAAAGTGCTACAGAATACAGAAGTAGAGAAATCTTGCTTTCCTCAGGAAGCCAGGGAAAGACTGAAAGGAAGCAACGGCCTCTAAACCAAGCTCTGCAGGACAAATGGGATGGTAACAGGTGCCCTCCAAAGGCTAATGGAGATCTCCTACGACCACCTGGTAACTTCATGGAATGATCCGGCCTGAATCTAGTGTGTGGGGTCTCAGGCCTGCAGTGTGGACTTGCACGCTGTTATTTAACGAAACACTGAACTGTAAAAGAAAAGTCGGGGCGGGCAGCATTGTGGCACAGCAGGTAAAGCCATATCTGGAACTAGTTTGAGTCCCAGCTGTTCCACTTCTGATCCAGCTCCCTGCTAATGGCCTGTGAAAAGCAGCGGAGGAAGGTCCAAGTGTTTGGGCTCCTACCACCCACGTGGGAGACCTGGATGAAGCTCCTGGCTCCTACCTAGCTCAGCCCTGGCCATCTAGGGAATGAACCAGCGGATGGAAGCTATGTCTGTCCGTCTGTCTGTCTGTCTCATCCCCCTCTCTCTGAAGCTCTTTCAAATAAATAAATCTGAAAAACAAAAAGTCAGGAAGACACGTGCCTCCAAAATTGAATGCACTCACTACAGGACAACATAGATATGGAGTTGTTGGGGTCAGCATTGTGGTGCAGTAGCAGGCTAAGCCACCACCTGCGTCCCCTGCGAGGGAAGGTTTGAGTCCCGGCTGCTCCATTTCCGTTACAGCTCCTTGCTAATAGCTTGGGAAAGTACTGGAAGATGGTTCAAGTGATTGGGTCCCCACCACCCTCAAGGAAGACCTGGTTGTAGTCCCTGGTTCCTGGATTCATCTTGGTCAGCTATTGCAGACATTTGGAGAGTAAACCAGCAGATGGAAAATATCCCTCTCTCTGCCTTTTAAATACATAGGTCTCAACAACAACAACAAAAAAGTTTAACAGAAAAAAAAATGGATGGGTCTGTTCTAACCATAAAGACTTCATTTGTCCTGCTATTAACTACTCACTTATGCAGGTATTTTGAATGTTCAGCTTACTGTGCCAATTTTACAGCTGAGGAATGGAATCCCAAATACAGAGCCCAAAGTCTCTGTTAACTGCCATAGAAAATTCTACTGCTAACCAGACTTGCAACAAGCCACAGTAGAACAGGTCAGCAGTGGAACAGGTGGAAGGGCTCTGGAACAGGAGTGACCTGGTTTGGCCATCCCTTCTACAAAACACACTGAGCCCCAGGTTATCACACTGGTCCCTGTAGTGAAGCTCAGAAGACATCACTGTGCAAAATCCTTCTGCACAGGAAAGCATTAACCAATGTGAAAAACTGTGATCAGAAGGAAAAGGGAACCTGACACCACTTTCTAAGTAACAGAAAAGAGAGAACGCCAACAAGGCCAAAGAAACTCCACCATGGGGCAGAAATACTCCACTCAGCCACACACAAAGCCCTACCATTAAGATAATTAACCGGACGGTGACAGCAAACCCACATGGGTTAAAAGGCTCCACTACGATAGCCCCACACCTGCCACTTAACACACAAGCGGGGCCACGTCCTCACTGGGGTGACAGGTGACCATCTTCGCAGCCCTCCCTTAAGGACAGGATCCGCCAAGCTTCCAAAGGGTCCACTCGGCCCTGTCAAAGGGAGGAGGTTTAAAGTTCCTGGTTTCCGCCTTCGGCTCGGTCTCCCTTTCCCTCCAAAACGCGGCGAGCGCGCGCTTCCCGGGACAGTGAGAGGCAAGGACCTGGAGACAGCCCAGGGTGCTGGATATGGAGGCCAGGCGGCAGGTGCCTCCAAGTCCCCACTCCAAACACCCGACACCGCCACGCTCCACTTTGCAAACGCTTCCAGCTGGACGAGCAGTCTTCGGAAAGCTCAATTTTTAAGGGACTCTCCCCTAGGCAATTCCACGCCCAACAAGCTTTGAAGGAGCGGAGAACAGGCTCCCAAACTCGGGTAAAGTGCACGCCCTCTCCCGCCTCGCGCGGCCCCTTGCCTTGCCAGGAACCAGCCGCGCCCAGGCAATGGCACGAGCTCTCCACGCTTAAGACAGACGCCCTGAACTGCTCACCCTCACGTGGTTCTCCACCGCGGCGCGACCCGCCAGCTTCTTGGCTTCCTCGGCCTTGGACATCGCGGAGGGGGCCGGGCAGACGTTGTTGGCGTCCAGGCCGCTGGTGCTGGCGGTGCCGGTGGCGCCGCGGGTCCCAGACTGTGCACGCCCCGGCGGCTGCACGTGGGAGCCCAAGAGGCCCCAGCTATTCCCGCCTCCGCCGGAGGCCGCGCCCCCGGCCCGCCCGGGCAGCGGGGCCAGGACCCGCCCGTAGAGGGTGCTGAAGGGCCCGGGGCGCTGCATGCCGACGCCTCACCCCTGCCTCCGCCGCGGCCCCGCCCCTGGCTCGTCCGGAAGTCTCGTGTCACACGCACACGGCACGCAGCTCGCGGGGCTTACTGGGAAATGTAGTTCTGTGGCTTCGTCGGCCTGTAGTCGTGCCCCAGCCTGGACTACCAACCCCACAATGCACCGCAACCGGGTGTGCAAATCGCCAGTGACGGGTTTCGGCGCATCTGTCGTTGAGGTCTGAGAGAGCCAGGGGCTGGGATACCCTGGGGAGTTGTGTTCGCCTTTTCGTTAGATGAATCCCAAGGGTTTTCTGTCCGTCCATGCAACCGTGAAAGAGACCTCAAGCCTGCCCCTGTTGTTTTCCCCACCAGTGAGAACATGGGGGGGACAAAAACCCCTCAGCAGTGTCTTAATGTGGACGTCGCGACCTTCGGTTAGGGGTGGCTGCTCTAGATTACGCCCGAGGAAACGCACTTGCCACTCCGGGGTCCCGCTGTTGTTCATGGTAGAACCCGCAGACTCAGGACCTCAAATTCAGTATGCCCTACCCTGGACGTTGTGCACTTGGTGGTGTCGAGTGACTTGCTTCGGCGAAACTGGGCCTGCTTCCGCGAAGACGAATCTGCCCTCTGGAGACGTGGGATAGTCCCTGGTGACCGACGAGAACTTTCACTCTGTGTTGACAGAAATTTTTTTAGTCTGTCTTTAAGGTTTCTTGGTGTTTTAAATGATAAGGGATGAGGGATTCTTACCGCATCTTACAGCCGACGAGTGCCGGCCCTATCTTTACCCATCACTTGGATTTCCATAAAAGCACGTGGCCTTTTGAGTTTCCTGTCCATGTTCGTGGGATCCCTTCTGTCTGCTCATGAACTCATCTTCAAACCCATTCTCAGCCTTCTCTCTCTTCTTTTTTTTCCAAATGTAGTGAGTTTTTGGGTTTTTGTTTGTTTGTTTGTTTTTTAGTGTTTATTGATTTGAGAGGCAGAGATACAATCAGAGGGAGATACAGAGAGAGATGTCTTCCATCCGATGGTTCACTCCCCAAATGGCCCCAATGGCCAGAGCTGAGCTAATCTGAAGCCAGGAATCAGGAGCTTCTTTGGGGTCTCCCACGCGGGTGCGGGGCCCAAGCACTTGGGCCATCTTCTACAGCTTTCCCAGGCCGGATCAGAGAGCTGGATCAGAAGAGGCACATCCAGGGCACGAACCTGCAACCATATGGGATGCCGGGGCCACAGGCAGAGGCTTAACCTGTGCAAGGACCTGGCTGAACCGCTGTCACCACCCATCATCACCTAGACTTTATTTACTGTGCTGTGCCCCTAAGGCTGTCATCCCTGGACCTCCTCCTTGATCTGTAGGAAGAAACTTGTTTGAGGGGGATATTTGAATTCAGAAATTAGCACAGGTTCTGGCTAAGATGCAGAACAAAACATCTGGATTCCTGGATTTGTTGGTTTACAAAGTTGAAGGCCACGGTAAGCAAATTTATGACTTTTTTTTTCATCTCCTTGGGGTCAGTCTTTCCCCTGTTCAGGCTCTTTAGCACCCACTACCAGAAGGTCTGCTGAGCAAGTGTTGGCCAGTCTTCCCTATACCCCTCCAGCTTTAGGGTCTTTGAACCACCTTAAAAGCTGTCTATGTCTGAGAAGAGGGGCTTTGTTCCTTCCCCTACAGAATCTCCATTCCTGAAACTGCACCTGACGTGTAGGTAATCCTCAGCAAATACCTAAAACATTGCTGAGTAACAGACTTCACCTCAACCCCATACTCCACCTTCAGCCCCAAGGAAGTCCACTCCCTGCACACACACTCTTGCCTCCGTGTCTTTGCACACACTACCTTTCTAACTCTCCCATGTTCTTCAGGACTCCTTGATACTTGTTATTCTGCAACCCAGATCACCACTCCTAGTTGGACTGGCTGCTGTTCTGGCTCTCAGCTGTACCTTCTCTGTCGTAGTCCGTCTTGCTGGGTTCACTGGACTGCCTCAAAAGTCCAAGTGGAGTGGATAGCACCTGGCTAAATTAACATCTTGAAGTGAGCAGTGTTCTACAAAAGTCTGCCTGTCTGTGTGTCTCCGTTTACTCTTTCCTCCTATCTTGCACCCATTTCTTCATTCCTACTCACCTTTTGATAATCCTTTGTCTTAAGTCTACTAATGATGCCCAGTAACTCTCATGACCATTCTGAAATCCCACCGGTGATTCTTCAGGCTTGTATTAGTCTGAAACACCAGAGGCTGAGTAACTTTATAAAGAGGTTTATTTGACTCATGGCTCTGGAAGTCCAAAACCGAGAGACCATATCTGATGAAGTTCTTTGCATGAGGTGGCAAAGGACATCACCTGGCAAGAGATGGGGAGCACACCAGTGTATCTGTATCCACTGTTCTCTGTCTTCTTATGTGGCCAATGGTATTCGTATGGAGGCTCTCCTCTGATGCCCTTACCTAATCCTAATTACCTCCCAGAGATCCCACCTCTCATCACCATCCTTGGATTGTTCTTACCCTGTTACTGCCTCACAATGGGGATTAAATTTCAACACTTGAGGGACACAGTCAAACCATAGCAGAGGGGCAGGCGTTTAGCCAACAGTTAAGATGGCAGGTTGAGGTACCTTCATCCCATATTAGAGTACCTAGTTTTGACATCTGGATCCACTTCCTATTTTTAAAAAGATTTATTGTATTTATTTGTAAGGCAGAGTGACACAGAGAGACTGGGTGTTGAAGGAGGTGTGTGGAGATCTTCCATCCACTGGTTCACTCCCCAAATGGCTGTGATGGTCAGGGCTGGGCCAGGCCAAAGCCAGGAGCCAGAAACTCCATCTAGATCTCCCACTGCTTTCTTGGGTTCATTAGCAGGGAATTGGAACATAAATGGAGCAGCTGGGACTTGAACCAGTGCTTATGGGATCTGACGTCATAGGCAACAGCTTAACCCACTGAACCACAATGCCAGTCCTGGTCCCAGCTCCTGACTCCAGCCTTCTGCTAATCTAGGCCCTAGGAGGCAGTGGTAATGGCTCAAGGACTTGAGTTCCTGGCAACCATGTAGGAGACCTGGATTGAGTTCTTGGCTCCCAGCTTTGGCCCAGCACAGTCCTGGCCATTGTAGGTACTGGGGAGTGAACCAACACATAGAAGTGATCTTTTCTCTCTCTGTCTCTCAAATTAAAAAAAAAAATTTTTTTTCCAGAAAACAGCAGAGCTGAAGACTGTGCTGATCCTTGAATAGTTTAAGCATCATACACCTGTGGTACTTTTCATTTGCATAATTATTGAAACTTGTGCCAGGTACCATGCTAAATGCTTCGCGAATGTTATCACATTTAATCTGAACAATGCTAAGAAGTGGGAATTATTATCCCCACTGTACAAATGAGACATGAAAGAAGCCCCCACTTATCCACAGTCTCATCGCTTGTGAGTGAAGCTGGGACGCAAACCTTCAGTAAGGGTTTTACAGGATGAAATTTCCCAGGGGGCAGAGCCCACCATCCAGTACTATTGCTGGTGGTGAGAGGGAGGGCCTGGGCCTGCAAGGGCTTAGTGTGGTCTGGTCTGCACTGGGGCTCCATAGCACTTCCCTTAATGCCAGGATGTGAGCACCGCCAGGGAAGTACACAGCCACCATTCTCTGCTTGCCTGGGTTTCAGTGAAGCAGGAAAAACTCTCCCTTCCCACTTCCCTCCATTCCCTCTGCCTTCTTCCTCTAGATTTCTTTGACATGTATTCATTTAGAAGATGATTCCCAGGGAAGACTGTACAGCGCTACAAAGCAGATGCTGGAATGGGTCTGAGGATCCCGCCAGAGATTGCCGTGACACTGGCTCAGGGATACCTGGTGCTTGGGTTTGGAATGCCTTGTTTATGTTCGGTAGCTGCACTCATTGAAAAACAGCTACTCATTCTCCCATCCTCCCTCCACTCTCACACACTTAGCCTGGTCCTTTGGAGCCTCAGCCTGTGGCCTGCATTGCTTTCTCCCATTTCTATGAGGGCAAGTCTATTATCTACTAATAACTTTAATGAAGAGTTAAGTCCTTGGAAAAGGATAGGTCTTTATTTGTGGTGGTCTAGTGGTCAAAATGTGTCATCAGTGTTACCACATTGCTGTGCATTTAATACTGGAAGACAGGCAGCATAGTGCAGTCCATTAACCAAAACCAAGTTCTTCTGCTGGTTGACCAAGACCACATGGTTCTGAGTATCCAACAATCGTTTGCTGCTCTACAACACTATTCCTTGCTTATGAATCAGGCTGCCTTTTCAAATTTTTACAGCAGTGGTTGTCATTGTGGAGTGACTGGCTCCTCCTTTCATGGAGATGTTTGTCAATGTCTGAGGACATTTTTATTGTCAAGTTTAAGAGAAGGTTAGTGGCATCTAAGAGAGAGAGGCCACAGATGCTACTGAGCATCCTAGGCCCAAAGAGTCTACTACCCCTAGGGTCAGAAGTGTCAAGACTGAGAAGTACTGCCTTAAAGAATCTCTGGGGCAGGGGTGGGGAACATTTTTTTTGCCCATAGCCATTTGGGTATTGAACAGCATTCACAGGCCATGCAAAACTATTGATTTAAAAATTAAAAATTAGCCTGTTACAGATGATTGAATTTTGAGTCCTGCCTGTGGTTGCCTAGGCAGGGCCAGACCACGTGAGTTCAGGAGCCAGATGCACCCCACCCCTGCTCTGCAGGGATTCCTGGGCAGGTCATCTCCCTCTGCAGTTTGTTTCAACTGTTTCATCAACACCAGAGCTTCTACACGATTAGCCTTCTCCAGACCTATGCTACCACCAAGGAACTCCCCACCTTCTAACACCACCACCCATGTTGGCAGTTCCTTGCTCCCCATAGCACCCTTGGGTGCCCACCTCTTCTTGGAACTGTCCTTCAGTTCAACCAATTTCTTCCCTCTCTTCAGATCCAGGAGAGAGGAGGAGGAGGATAGAGTTCTGGTAGTCTGACAGGGGTAGGAGTTGAGGACAGGAAGGGAGTCAGTCCTTTCCACACTGTTGGAGGGATCAGCTCTGGCCTCAGGGCCTGCACTGTTCCCCAGGAGCCTCTGTCTTCATTCAGGCTTGAGCAGTATCTGCCTAACTGACTAGGTATCAAGTCCTCCAAAAAGAATGTGAGAGGAAGAAAATGCAGGACTACACACTTTAGCCTCGGACCTTCACAAGGCTCGCTTGCCCCCTTCAGGTCTCTGCTACCCCGAGGTCTGCCCTGATTGGTGACTCAGCTGCCGCTGCCCGAGTGTCTCCCTCACTCCCATCATTTCATCCTCTTGTGCTCTGCCATCATCGTATTATGCAATCCTTTTCTCTGTTGCCTGTCCCTCCTTTCTAAAACACAAGCAGAAAACTTGCCTTTCTTGCCCTGACTGGATCCCAGCCCTTTCAATCAATGAGTGCAGGGCAGCAGCCCTTGGCTTATTCCCCTCATCCTCCAGTTCCTCTCCTCCACCTCATTCAAGGTATTGAATAACCTCCCTCTTTCATTAGCTTGCAAGCAGTTTAAGCATTGAATAATTTTATCAAGAAACTATGTGGGTTTTTTCAATGGACTGAGATAGCTCCTTCCCAGATGTCTCTTCTGCATCTCTGGAGCAGTGAGCTCTGCCTCAAGCACTCCGTGGTCACTACTGGATGCTGTGTATGGCATTCTGACGTCTCTCACGGCAACCGTCTCCTTACCGCTCTCCCTGACGTCAGGGCCGGCACTGGCTTGGCAGGGAAGGGCTGCTGGTGAGGCTGGTGAGGCTGGTGAGGCTGGTGAGGCTGCTGAGCCTGGAGCCATCTCACGCTTGAGCAGGTTCAAGCAGGAGAGAAGCTACCTGAGGTCAGCTACCTTTGCTCTCCCCATTAGAAAAGCTGGGCAAAAAAAGAGAAAGGAAAAAAAAGTCTGGGCAAGTCTCGAACATCATTTGGATGGGGCCTCACACACAGTAGTATTCGTGGGAAAGGAAGTTTCAGAAGAGCATCACTCTTATTGTTTCTGGGAAAATAAAAACACAACAAGTCGCTGATTGTCCCATGGCATTTTCCTTCCATTGTTTAGAAAATCAGAACTCTCCCAGACCTCAATTTTGATACCCTCCCTCCTCCTCCTCTGTGCAGGGTTCTTCATGGACAATTTTGTTAAAGATGAGTCAAGACCTTTTTGATAACAGAAAACTTACAGGGCCGGTGTTGTGGCACAGCAGGTTAAGCCACAGCTTGTGATGCCGCCAGCATCACAGATGGGAGCACTAGTTTGAGTCCCAGCTGCTCAGCTTCTGTTCCAACAGTAGATGATGACCAAAGCATTTGCGCCCCGCCCACCTACATGGGAGACCTGGATGGTGTTCCTGGCTCCCATCTTTAGCCTGGCCAAGCCCTGGCCATGTGGCCATTTGAGGAGTGAACCAGTGGATGGAAGGTCTCTTTCTCTGTCTCTCCCCCTCTGTCTGTCACTCCGCCTTTAAAATAAATAAAGTAAATCTTTTAAACAAAAATCTGAGATGTTCTGAACTTAGTTACAGGCTGAAGGATGGAGGAAGGGGAGAAGAAATAAGAGAGGAAACTCAGCTAACAGCCCTGGGCCAAACTAATAACGGATTTCAAAATGAAAAACCTGTTCCACATTCCTAAGCATTTGATAAAATCCTGTACTCAAAACCCAGCATTGAATCCTGCTTAAAACTGCAACCAGTCAAAAAGCAGAAAGTACTTCTTATAGACCATTCCCCTACCCCAAAACTTTGCCCCCTTCACATTATCCTCCCCCTATTATCTATACCCAGATGAGGTTACAGTGCTTTCCTATCCCCCCACCCCTGCTCCCACCCCAGAATTATAAATACTCTGTTAGCTCTGGTCTGGGAGACACATTCTACCTGCCACCTAACTTTGCTGCTGGTACTTATGGGAATTTATCCCAGGAACTGGTCTCTTCCTTTTCTGTCTTTGAAGGAATTTTTTTTATATATAATTACATATTTTCACTTTTATTTGAAAGACACAGAGAAACAGAGGGAGAGCTTCCATCCACTGGTTCACTCACCAAATACCTGGAACAGCCAGGGCTGGGCCTGGCTGAAGCCAGGAGCCTGAAACTGCATCAGGGTTTCCCAGGTAAGTGGCACAGACACAGATATTTGAGTCATTACCTATTGCTTCCCAGGGAGTGTATAAGCACGACACTGGATCAGAAGCAGAGGAGCCAGGACTCTATTATGGATGCAGGCATCCCAATTGCTGTGCCAAATACCCACTCCTGGTTCTTTCTTTATCGAGTAGGTTTGCTATTCATTGCATTCCAAACCCAATCTATAGAATGATCTTTTGGGAAAAGAAAGGCTTCATATGCACAACAGGCAAGTATGGAGACTGATTGGGGTCTGGGGAAAGATTTATAGGATCAGGAAAGAGAAGTCAGGAGTTGGACACGTTCACAGGGCATTATCAGATTGCTGGGGCCTGCAGCCAGACCATGTGGGACCGAAGGAGGAAGAGGCCAGTCAGTGGGTGTTGTAATTTCAGGCCCCCTGCCTCCTAAAGATTTCTGGCCCTTCTGTTTCACTCATATTCCACGCTCTGGTTCCAGGAGTAGGGAGTCAGAAGAAGGAGCACAGCTTTGGTTCTGGTCACCTGTAGGTTTTGGTCACCTGTAGCTCACAGCCCTCCTTTTGGTACGTGTGCACCCACGTGGGAGACTCCTGGTTTCTGCTTTCAGCCTTACCCAGCCCTGGCCGTTGCAGCCCTTTGGGGAGTGAATCAGTGGCTGGAAGACATCTCTCTCCCTCTCCCTCTCCCTCTCCCTCTCCCTCTCCCTCTCCCTCTCCCTCTCCCTCTCCCTCTCCCTCTCCCTCTCCCTCTCCCTCTCCCTCTCCCTCTCCCTCTCCCTCTCTTTCTCTCTGTATCTTAAAAAAAAAGAAGAGGAAGAAGAAGAAGTCTAACTCCATAAAGGGGACTACTTGTACAATTTGAACAGTTGCACTAGGGTTGTTGTTAAAATTTGCCACTAGGTGGACTGAAGAACTCCCTCAGTCATGTTTGGCATGACAGAACCAGCACTCTGCCAAGCTACCCACAGAAGCTAACTGATTGTGACATCCTAATCACAGGATTATCCTACCAGGTGAAAGAGGAAGGCATAAGCACAGACAAATTAAGTAAGAGTTTTATGACAGCAGAGAAGTCCGGATCCATGCCGCCCATGTAGGATACCATCTGCTTCTGGGGAAAAACTTCCCTGGTTAGTGTCACCTTAAGGTTTCCAATGAGTGTGCAATTCCAAGGGCCTAGAGATGCCCTTTGGAACTGTAAGATACGCATTCAAGGTCTGACGTCCCAAAGTTCTGCTGCAATGTAGGTGGCGAGAAGAACTTGGCACCACCCCCTCCTGGGAGGTTCAAGGACAGTCTTTCTCTGATGTGATAGCATTTCCTGGAGACCCAATCTCTGGCATCTAGATTGTGCAGGATTTCATTTTCCTCAGTCAATGGATCATGAAAAGCTTCTTTCACCAGAAGAAAACACACTGTGACACACGTTGGCATAACACATTAAAGCCTTGCAGTATTTAGTCATATTGGAGTTTAGGAAAGCGGAAAGCACATGAAGTTCTATTATTAGGGGCATAGCCTTCCAGTGACTAATTCATAATGGATCGACTTCAGTTTTCCAGGAGGCATGGGTCTGATTGCCTTCAATCTGCAATACCTCTGACAAAGTCAATCTATTTGATCCGGTTGGCTTTGCCTGATGCCATTGTGTTCGGAACATCTTATTTAACTGTTTCACAACCTGTCCAGAAAAATGAGAAATGTCCCTCTATTGCAGGAGATTTTCCAGGAATGTCTCATGAGGAAAACACATTTTCTACTAACTTTTTACCTGCTACTATAAAATCAGGCTTTCTGATCAGAAAGCTTCTGTGCAAACAGAAAACATACATTGAAATGGCAATTGAATGACATCCCTCTATAAACCTTCAGATGGCCCATCAGGTGGCAGAAATGTGCCTGTGTTTTACTTGTCTTCCCAGGATTATGGATTTAACAAGCTCCTGTCATAAAGCATCCCAGCCTTTTCAGAATAATAATCTATAATCTACATCACTGTCTCTTCTCCATGATGAGTCATGGAATAAGGATTGTTTTTTAGATTTATTTATATATTTGAAAGCCAGAGTTACAGAGAGAGGAGAGAGAAAGAAAGAGTGATCTTCCATCCACTGGTTCACCTTCCAAATGGATGCAACAGCTAGGACAGGGCCAGTCTGAAGCCAGGAGCCCTGGAACTCCATCCAGGTCTCCCATGTGGGTGGCAGGGATCCAAGTACTTGGCCCATCTTCCACTGCTTTCCCAGGTGCATTAGCAGGGAGCTGGATTAGAAATGGAGCAGCCGGGACTGGAACTGATGCTCATCTGGGATCCCCACATCACAGTCGGTGGCTTAACACACAGTGCCACAACATAGGCCCCAGAATGCAGAACTTTTAACAATGGAAGCTTTAAGGACTCCGGAAGGACCGGGTAGAGGTATAGTTTGAGTGTGTTGAAATTTAATCCCCATGGTGAGGTGTTAAGAGAGGGGAAACTTAAGCCGGCACCGAGGCTCACTAGGCTAATCCTCCACCTGTGGCGCCGGCACCCCGGGTTCTAGTCCCAGTTGGGGCGCCAGTTCTGTCCTGGTTGCTCCTCTTCCAGTCCAGCTCTCTACTGTGGCCTGGGAAGGCAGTGGAGGATGGCCCAAGTGCTTGGTCCCTGCACCCACATGGGAGACCAGGAGGAAGCACCTGGCTCCTGGGTTGGATTGGCGCAGCGCACCGGCCATAGCAGCCATTCGGGGGTGAACCAACAGAAGGAAGACCTTTTTCTCTGCTCTCTCACTGTCTAACTCTGCCTGTCAAAAAAAAAATAATCATCATCATCATCATACGTAATTTGACTTTGCAATCTTATAGAGTTCATTCAAATTGTAAATCTTAACAATTTCAGTTTTATCCAATCAGTTCTTTTGTTCACTCATTCAGAAACAATCTCCAAATGGGAAAAAACATTACTCTTTTTAGTTTCATTGAAAAAATACATATTTATGTATTTAATTTTTTTGAGAGGCAGGAGAAGAGAGACAGACAGAGAGAAAGAGATCACCCATCTTCTGATTCACTCTCCAAATGCCTGCAACAGCCAGAGTTCAGCCAGGCTGAAGCCATGACCCAGCAATTCAATCTGATTCTCCGATGTAGACAGCAGAGACTGAACTACTTGCACCATCACTGCTGCCTCCCAGAGTGCAAAGGTGGGACTCGAATGCAGGACTGATAAAGGATGCAGGTGCCACAATTGGCATCTTAACCACATCAGGTGTCTACCCCTACTCCTTCTCTTAACAACAGAAAACACATATCCTCATAACTTCCTTTGAATGTTCCTCATCAAAAACACATCTTACACTCCTTAGTTCCCTTATTAGCTCTAGTTTTAGTTACCACATATTACTTAGAACTTTTAGCTCTTAGTAACTGTTATAGTTTGAACAGGATTTAGTTCCCTAGATTCATGCAAATGTCTAAATTACAAGTTTTATTTTAACATGGATTAATTAATGGATTAAGGACAGACACTTGATCTGATGAGGACATCTGGGAATTGGCCCAGTGGGAGGTCTTGAGGCCAGTGGGGACTTGCCCTCGGAAGGTGGTGGTTCTCACAGGTTAAGCCTCCACCTGCGGTGCTGGCATTCCATATGGGTACCAGTTTGTGTCCAGGCTGCTCCTCTTCCCATCCAACTCCCTGCTAATGCACCTGTGAAAGCAGTGGAAGATGGCCCAAGTGCTTGGGCTCTTGCACCCACATGGGAGACCCAGAAGAAACTCCTGGCTCCTGGCTTTGGATTGGCCCTGCTGTGGCCATTGCAGCCATTTGGAGAGTGAACCAGTGGAGGGAGAACCTCTCTCTCTCTGTATCTCCCTCTCTTTGTAACTCTACCTCTCAAATAAATAAATACAATCTTTAAAAAGAAAGAAAGAAAATAAAAAATAAAAGAAAGTTGGTTGCACAAGCTGAGCCAGTTTCCTGTCTCTCTGCTTCCTGGTTCACTGTGTGAACATTGCTGTGCTGTCCTCCAGCCTCATCAGATGTCTAAACCATGGGGGCACTCAGTCTTGGGTTGTGAAACTCTTCCTCTTAAGTTGTTCCTTTCAGGCATTTTAGTTGAAGTCATTCAAAGCTGGGGCCAGTGTTGTGGCTCAGCAAGTTCAGTTGCTTCTTGGAACGCTGGCATCCATATCCGAGTCCCTGCTACTCCACTTCTGATCTAGTTTCCTACTAATGCACACCCTTGGAGGCACAAAATGATGACCCAAATACCTGGATTCCTGCCAGGCTTGTGGGAGACATGAATGGATGAGTTCCAGGCTCCTGGCTTCAGCCTGGCCCATACCCAGTTGTTGCAGGCATTTGGGGAGTGAGCCAGTAATGGAAGATTCATTCTCTGTCTCTCTGTCTCTCTGCTTCTCCAACCCCCACCCCTGCTCCTTCCCTCCCTCCCTCCTTCTTCCTCTTCCTTTCTCTGTCATTCAGTGGTTCAAATAAATAAACAAAGCTTAAAAACAACAACAAAAAAAAGGTGTTGGGGTAGGCACTCTGGCATGGCAGGTTAAGCCTGATGCTTGAAACGGTCTCATCTTCTATCAGAGCACTGGTTTGAGTCCCAGCTGCTCCACTTCTGGTCCAGCTCTCTGCTAATGTGTCTGTGAAGCAGCAACGATGGCTGAAGTACTTGAGTCCCTACCACCCAAGCGGGAGGCCTGGATACAGTTCTTGGCTCCTGGCTTTGGTCCAGCACTATGTCAGCCTTTTGGGAGGTGAACCAGCAGACAGATCTCTCTCCCTCCCTCTTCCTCTCTGCGATTTTGCCTTTCAAATAAATAAATAAATAAATCTGTTTTTAAAAGATGCCAAAGTTGGCTGGCGCTGCGGCTCACTAGGCTAATCCTCTGCCTGCGGCGCTGGTACCCCAGGTTCTAGTCCCAGTTGAGGCACCAGATTCTGTCCTGGTTGCTCCTCTTCCAGTCCAGCTCTCTGCTGTGGCCCGGGAAGGCAGTGGAGGATGGTCCAAGTGCTTGGGCCCTGCACCCACATGGGAGACCAGGAGAAGCACCTGGCTCCTGGCTTCGGATCGGCGCAGCGCGCCGGCCATAGTGGCCATTTGGGGGGTGAACCAACGGAAGGAAGACCTTTCTCTCTGTCTCTCTCTCTCTCACTGTCTAACTCTGCCTGTCAAAATAAATAAATAAATGATGCCAAAGTATATAAACTTTAAACTTACACTTTATACTTAGTGTTTTAATATTTTAAGTTATTTGGAAATAACCCAGACATCTGAGTATTTATTACTAAATTTCAACTTAGGGGCTGGCACTGTGGGGCAGTGGGTTAAGCCTCCATCTGCAGAGTCGGCATCCCATATGGGTGCTGGTTTGAGTCCCAACTGCTCTACTTCCTATCCAGCTCCTTGATAATGCACCTGGGAAAGCAGCAGAGGGTGGCCCAGGTCCTTGGACCTCTGTACCCACGTGGGAGACCCAGAAGAAGCTCCTGGCTCCTGGCTTCGGCCTGGTCCAGCCCTGGCCATTGCAGCTATCTGGGGAATGAGCCACTCAATGGAAGATCTCGCTCTTTCTCTGTAACTCTGCTTTTCAAGTGAAGAAATAAATCTCTAAAATTTTCAATTTAAAATTTTTAAAAAGATTTTGGGGGGCTGGCACTGTGGTGTAGTAGGTTAAGCCTCCATCTGTGGCACCAGCATTCCATATGGATGCCAGTTTGAGTCCTGGCTGCTCCATTTCCAATACAGCTCCCCACAAATGGCCTGGAAAAGCAGCGGAAGATGGCCCAAGTACTTGCGCCCCTGCACCCGTGTGGGAGAACTGGAAGAAGCTCCTGGCTCCTGCCTTCAGATCAGGCCAGCTCTAGCAATAGTGACCATTTGGAGAGTGAACCAGCGGATAGAAGACCTCTCTGTCTCTCCCTCTCTATGTCTGTAACTCTGCTTCTCAAATAAATAAATAAATCTTAAAAAAAAAATTTTTTGAAACTCCAAAGAGTTCATTTATAAACATTCATTCCATTTACATTTACCTAATATTCACTTTTAATGAATCTAGCTTATGGAAAACAAAGTTATCCATCATCTTAAGTCATCTTTTTCTTTTGAGAATACCAAAACCAATTTAAAAGGGCTTCAGCCAGCCTTACTCTAAACAAGCCTCTGAGGTACTAGACACAGGTGCTGTCCCCAGAGCTCCCCATCCATTTGTCCTGAGTCTTGAGCACCCACGTGGTGTCCAGGATGGCTCTGAAGGGCAGGACCCATCTGGGAACTCGACTCACACAGCAGGTTCAAAGTCTAGGACAGAGGCTAGAGGACAGGCAGATGTGAAGACACTGCCTGGAGGAACGGCCTCTCCAACATATCCGGGATGCAGAATTGTGCAGGGAAGACTTACAGGGTCACACTGGGTCTGGGCCTGGTCCCATCCAGTGGCTGGAGCCCCAGCACCATGGAAACACACAAGTCTGCAGACCTCACCATGACCACCTGCCCAGACCCCAAATCCAGAGACTCAACACTGAAGCTAGAAGCTCACAGCAAGGTACATGTAAGGTTCCTGGGGAGCCCAGCAGCTGGCTGAGCCACAAATAAAAAGATCATAAGGAAACTATAAAGGTAAAAGTGAGTTTTTTGTTCTTTCTGTTTTTTACTTTCATGGATGATCTGCATCAAACAATTTATTTTCACTGTGCATTTCTACTCTTGGGTGGGATTTCTGGTTTTGTGACCTCAAAACTTCTAGTAAAGACAGCACACGTGATCAACCAGCAGACACACAGCTTAAGAACAAACACGAACAAAGATCCTAGTTTTTCACTTTAAAAGCTGCCAATTCTGAAACAGTAAAGCATAGAAAACTCACGTATTCATCTCTGCTGTGCAGCACCATCCAGCACAAGGGCACAAGCCGAGGCGATCCGCTCAACATGCTGTTTTGTAAAGAATCTGTTAAAAAGGCCACTTTGGACTCATTTAGCCTTTTAGATGTCTCCACACACCGATTCAGAAACACATTTTGTGTTCTTGTGGGATTTCTGATCTCTTCTTTCCTAATGAGCCTTGAAAGGAAACAATTTCTCTTCAAATTAAAACTCCACTTTTGTGGTCACTTTAATTCTGAATTGTTTTCGGTAAGGATCACCGATTTCTCTGAAAAAGCACTAGTTCTGGGTTCATAGTTCATACATGAATTTAATTTTATTTGAAAGGTAAAAATGTATTGGGGGGGTGGGGAGAGAGAGAGAGAGGTCCTCTATCTGTTGGTTCACTCCACAAATACACGTAACTGCCAGGAGCTGAGCCAGGCAGAAGTCAGGAACCCAGGAACTCAGTCTGGGCTCCCCCATGGGTGGCAGGGACCCGAGAACTCGAGCCATCTCTTGCTGCCTCCCAGGTTAAGTGTACATTATATACACATGGGTTACACCTGAATTGGGTTGGCGTTCCAGTTGAAGGAGTTGCAGACTCCTTGGATCCAGATGAACCCCTAATTCCACATCTTTCAGCTGACTACCTATCTGCTGAACCCAATCCAATTCCATCTGGAGACTTTACACATAACAGACAAAAGCTGATTTAAAGTGCTCTTCTAGTTAAACACCATCACATCTGACACCAGTGCCTTACAAGTGTCTGTTTCACTCAGATGATACATTAAAAAAACCAACAAGCGAGAGCCACTCGCGAGGAATGAATGAGGTGCAGCATTCAGGCCAGGCTTCTAGAAGCAGTTCCGTCTCCCACCATCTCGCATCAGCCACCATCTACTACAGGATCTGCCTCCTTTACAGGGCTCAAGCTCAGCGCCTTTTCTCGTGGACAACACCAGCTGCTCAACGCAGGCACTCGTCAAGTCGAGGTCGCTGCAACAGCTTCTTGACTCCTCTCCCACTCCCTGCTTTCAGCCATCAGAGCAATTTTTATAGAAACAAATCTGGCTGTGGGTTTCCTATTGACATCTTAGGACAGCACCCATCGTCTTCAAGGTGCAGTCAGTCCAGCCTTCCCCTCACAGCGCGCAGGTACCTTCCATGAACGCATCCCGTCTTTTCCTTCAGCATCACCCACCCCTACCAGCACCCCACTGATGAAACCTGGACCAAGCCAGCACTCAAAGTCTCCCTAATGCGTCATGTTCTGTTGTGGCTTTCTGCCTTGGCAAGCGCTGGTGCCTTAGCCTAGGGGGTCATCTTGGCAATGCCTCTTCCCTCAAACGCCCTCAGCTACACCTGGCTGACTTGCACTCATTTACTAATACTCAGCTCACATCTCATGAAATGACAGTGCTACTTCTCTTTTTCTTTAAGATTTATTTATTGATTTGAAAGGCAGAGTTACAGAGAGGCAGAAAGAGAGAGAGAAAGAGAGAAAAAGAGAGAGAGAGAGTCTTCCATCTGCTGGTTCACTCCCCAAATGACTGTTACAACTAGAGCTGGGCTGATCTGAAACCAGGAACCAGAAGCTTCTTCCGGGTCTCCCATGTGGATGCAGGGGTCCAAGGACTTGGGCCATCTTCTGTTCCTTTCCCAGGCCATAACAGAGAGCTGGATCAGAAGTGGAGCATCTTGGACTCAAGCCAGCGCCCATATAGGATGCCAGCACTGCAGGCAGCAGCTTTACATGCTACACCACAATGCCAACCCTATGGTGCTACTTTTCAAACAAATATAAAAATATAGATGTCATACCCATCTATATATCATATACCTACATAACATACAACTTGTATAGCACATGTATTTTATATATAATATCTCTCTCCTCTCTCCACTGTCTCTCTCTCATAGATGAAAGTAATTCAGTAGATTTATGGAAAATAACAGGTTACTTTGTTTGGGCATTGGGCACAGTAGTTAAGATGCCACTTGGGTCACCTGCGACCTATTTCAGACTGCCTGCTTTGACTTACATCAGACTCCTCTGCTTCCTGTCCTGCTCCTCCTAATACATACCCTGGGAGGCAGCAGATGATGGTTTGAGTACTTGGGTCTTTGTCACTCACATGGGAGACCCTGATTGAATCTCAGCCTCCTCCTTTTGTCCTGGCCCAGACTTGGCTGTTGCAGGCATTTGTAGAGTACACCAACAGATGGAAGATTCTCTCTCCCTCTCTAGCTGTTTCCCTTCCAAATAAAATTAAAGTACATAAATAAATAATTTAAACAACAATAGACAAGATAAGTTCATTTTGGTACAGAAAATTTTTAAATCCACGCATCACTTTTTCATAATACACATTTCCCATAAACTCTTAAGACCACACATATGCATGGGTTTCAAGTTTTGCACCCCCAATAAACTTAATCCCATTTCTGTGAACTTTCTGATACTCTGATCTATGCATTTCACACACACAAACACACACGGAGACACATACTCACCTTTGCCCACTAGAGGGCACACTTTGATTTCGGAGCCAAGAGCCTGCATCTTTCCCAACCGTATCCTGAGGTCCTTACACTGGCGCTTGATAAGCACTCAGTATGTGGTTATTGGATGGGTGTGTGTGTGTGTGTGTGTTGGGGGGAGGGGAGAACAGATGATAAAATGATTCAGCAGGCTGAAGCCCCAGGACAACCCAGAGACTGTGTAAGTGCTTACTGTTTATACACACAGTAAACATTTACAGAGACTGTGGTGTAACAGAAAGGATAATGGAAGAATACAGAACTGAGTCAGAAAACCAGTTTTTAGCTCATCTTTGTCGCAGACTGGTAGAGGCACTTGCATTTCGTGGCTCACAGCTGCTTCCTTCCAGATCCTGGTTCTGGGGGTCACATCTACAGTGTACTCTCATCTCCTGCTTCCCTCTTAAAGGGACCCTGGCAATTCCACCCAACCCACTTGGATCATCAAGGGTAGACCCTCCACCTCAAGAACGTTAATTTAATATTTAATTATTTCTATTTGAAAGGCGGAGTGACAGAGAGCCAGGTGTCTTCCACCCACTGGCTCACCCCACAAATGGCTGCAGCAGTGGGTTGGGCTAGGCTAAAGCCAGGAGCCAGGAACTCCATCTAACTCTCCCACAGGGGTGGAAGGAACCCAAGTACTTGGGTCGTCATCTGCTGTTTAACGCAACAAGTTAAAAACATACAATTATGTTGTAAGTAAACTGCCTGAGCTCGCACTTCAGAGACAGAAAATACTGGCCTTCAATCTTTGAGGTGTCCTTTGCTTTCTCATTTAATGTCAACGAAATGTCTTAAGCTCTCTGAGTAACCATTTTACCGTCTGTAAGGTAGATAAGATATCACACATATGGTAAGGTTGTTGTGAGGAGAAATAAGCTTTGTAGAATGTCTGCTTCGTCTAAGTATTCCATAGGTGTTGCTTCCCTCTTCTCTCTTTTCACCTCATTGTGGATACATTGTTTCCCACATTCAAGAATGAACAAATAATGTAAAAATATTCTTTATCAGGTTGCACTGTTTTAGCGGTTAAAAATACAGCCGTAGCATAGAGATTCTCCCAGCCTTTACCTTCTATGATTATCCAATAAATCTGCTCAACAAAGGAATTGTGGTTTCCCAGGGAGCAATGCCACAAACTACCAGCAGGTGGCAGACCATGCCCTCCATAGACTGACCAATTAGATAATTTGGTCTCCAGAGGCCTTCCTTGGCTGTATTTAAATTATGAAGTCTGTTTTCTGCTGTGAAGAATTTCTAGAACAACCCAATTTCTTTTGTATTTCCTGACTCTGAGGTTTTAAACTGATCCAATAATGTACTCAGTTAAACTCAGTTTATCAAATATTTATCAAGTTCCTATGTTAGATATAAGGGTACTTCAGAAATTCATGGAAAATAAAATTAAAATACAACATTATTTTTAGTGTCAAAAATTTTAAATCCATGCAAATCTATAGTGCATATTTTCATGACATTTTTGAAGTACCTTCACACTCTACGAAGAACTTGGGGCTAGAGCCATATTAAATGTTCAGGCTGTGGGACATATTTGCTCTTAGGGTATGTGTGTCTCTTGTATTTATTGCAAGGTGTTTATTTTTTAAAGATGTGTTTATTTATATATTTATTTATTTGGAAAGCATAGTTACAGAGAGGCAGAGGCAGAGGGAGAGAGAGGTCTTCCATCCTCTCTGATTCACTCCCCAAAAGGTTGCAAGGCCCAGAGCTGGACCGATCAGAAGCCAGGAGTCAAGAGCTTCTTCCGCACTTCCCACGTGGGTGCAGGAGCCCAAGTACTTGGGCCATCTTCCACTGCTTTCCCAGGCCATAGCAGAGAGCTGGGTTGGAAGTGGAGCAGCCGGGTCTTTAACCGGCACCCATATGGGATGCCGGCACTGCAGGCAGCAGCGTTATCAGCTACGCCACAGCGCCAGCCCTGCAAGGTGTTTTCCTTTCAAGTCCTCCTGTATGAAGTGATCCAAGGTATTACAATAAATATTTGTCCTTTGGTTTTTGATTTGAAAATCCCACATCCCATGGAAGTTTGAGAAACTGAAACAGTTGGTCACCCTTCCTAGATGGCCTCTCTTCTCTCCCTGGTCCTGTCACAAGGCCTGCCAGCCAGTGCCTGTCCCTCTCTCAGGTGGACTCAGAGCTGCCTTTGCATCCTGGGATAGCATCCAAACACAAACTGAGTCAGCAAAGCTGGAAAATCCCAGTGTTGGGGTGGAGAATAACTTGGTGGGGGAGGGGACATGAATTTGGGTGGGCAGAAGGGTTCTCAGGAAGTGGCATTTGAGCTGAGCCCTGAATGAAAAGAAGGAGGCAGATATCCGAAGTTCCAGGGAGACAGGGTTGCAGACAGAGGGCCTGGTAAGTGCCAAGGAGGAGCTGCAAAAACCACTCAGTGCATCATCGCCTTGGGAAATGGGAAGAAGCAGGGCCGGGGGAGAGGGGAGGGAGGGTTTCAGGGTGGGCAGTGGCCAGGACTTGCAGGCCTTGATAAGGGGTCTGGACTTTGTTCTTGGTTCAGAAAAGCCCTCAGAGTCTTAGGGAGCAAGATGGGGCCCCGTGTGTGCTGTACAAAGGTCACCTGGCTGCCATGGGCAGAATAGACTGGAGGCAGCCAGGGCAGAGGCAGAGAAACAACTCAGGAGGCTCCTGCTACGTGACTCTAACTCACAGTGTCGGACTGGTGAGGCCATCATGGGAGGGTGTGGGCACATGTCTACCAGGAAAGAGACAGCTGCCTACAGCAGCTCCCCGGCCAGCAGCCCATGCCCCACGTTACAGATGAAGCCCTGTAGATGGCATGGACCCAGGCATGACGGCCTCAAAGGCAGACACTGGGCCCCTGTCTATGCTTCCTTACCTTGAAAGCACACAGTAAAAGGAGAGATGGGCGGGTAGAGATCTGTGGGGAATTGGCTCCCCGACTCCCTGTGGACATCGAAATCTGCAGACACTCAAGTCCCTTATGTGAAATGGCCTGTTGTTTCTATAGAACCTGCTCATATCCTCCTGCATATTTTAAATTATCTCTGGATTACTTATAACACATACTATAAATGTGAATGCTATAGAAATAGCTGTTTTACTGTATTTGGAGAATAATGACAAGAAAAAAGTCTGAACATGTTCAATGCAGATGTAATTTTAAAATATTTTCGATCTGCATTCGGTGTGGAAGCCACAGACATGGAGGCCAACCGTGCAGGAGAATGTGAGCACCAGGAAACGAGCGAGCGCCTTCCAGCGTTCTTAATCCTCGCTGCCCCATCCCGGGAACGTTTCCTCTTCTCCAGGCTGACACTGGAGCTGAACAGAAAACTACTGGAAGTTTCTTGCTGAATCTCAGAATGCACCTGCCACAGCCTTTGAATTGAGTGAGCCCACGAATGCGGCAGCGTGGGTGCACGTCTGGCAAGCCAGGCCACTGGGCGGTCAGCTTCCGGAGAGGGACAGACACTGCGGTGCTGGCAGCTCCAGTGACGGGTGTTGGTGAGAATTCAGGGGGCAAAGGCAAGAGCTCTGAGATGTGATCTTGAGCAGGTTCCCCAAATTGTGATGCCACCGGCTCCTCTGGGCACCGGATTCCACCTTTGTATGGACAGCGATTCAGGAATGAGACTCCGGTGAGGAAAAAGGAAATGAATCAGTCAGCTGTGCTAATAAAACCACTCAACCAGACACATTGTCTGTCCTCAGTACTCTAACATCTCCAAGGCCCAGGAGTTCATGCATCACCCAGCTCTGCTTTCCGCTATGAGGAGCTTTTGGTTAATAGTGATTCTGGGGGCCAGCGCTGTGGCGCAATAGGTTAATCCTCTGCCTGTGGCTCTGGCATCCCATATGGGCGCTGGTTGTAGTCTCGGCTGCTCTTCTTCTGATCCAGTTCTCTGCTATGGCCTGGGAGGGCAGTAGAAGATGGCCCAAGTCCTTGGGCCCCTGCACTCACATGGGAGACCAGGAAAAAGCACCTGGCTCCTGGTTTTGCATCGGCACAGCTCTGGCCATTGTGGCCATTTGAGGAGTGAACCAACAGAAGGAAGACTTTCTCTCTCTCTCCCACTGTCTGTAACTCTACCTCTCAAATAAATGAATATCTTTAAAAAAAAAAAAGTATGACTCTGAGCAGCCAGCAAAGAAATACTTGAAATAAGTTGGAGGAGTGGGGCGTGGGGAGTTGAACAAAGTTGGGTCACCTGGGCCAGGAAGGTTGTCTCCTGGGAGAGTCTTCCCAGTGATGCTAGGAACTTGGGAGCACGGGGGACAGTGAGGCAGAACCTGTAATTCAGCCGTGGATGTGCTGCCGTGGCTGCGCCGGACTTCCAAGGTAAACAAGGCTCAGGGCTCCATGGCCCGTGTGTTTGATCTGGCAGGGGCTGGGGTGGGAACAGACACAGGCATCCCGTGATAATGACTCACAGCTCTGCCCTGACAATCCCCAAGCACGAAGGTGCCTGAGAAGGGCAGCAGCTGGGGATGGGAGGAGCTGCTGCCCCACCCGCGCGGGGAGAACCTAACTGTAGCCTGAGCTGTCACAGGCCCCCTAGGACACTGCTGTTCTCTCCTCTGACGTCAGTGGGGTACGGGCATTTCTTGCATTTTTTTAAAGACTTATTTATTTATCTGAGAAATAGAGTTACAGACAGAAAGTGGGAAAGAGCAAGAGAGAGATGTCTTCCATTCGCTAGTTCACTCTGCAACAGCGGGAGATGAGCAGATCCAAAGCCAGGAGCCAGGAGCTTCCTCTGGGTCTCCCCGTGGGTGCAGGGGCCCAAGCACTTAGACCATCCTCCACTGCTTTCCCAGGCCATAGCAGAGAGCTGGATCAGAAGAGGAGCAGCCGGGACACGAATTGGCGCCCATATAGGATGCCGGCATCACAGGCAGCAGCTTTACCCACTCTGCCACAATGCCAGCCCTGGGTCTCCTTTAAAAAAAAAGATTTATTTTTTATTTATTTGAAAGACATAGAGAGGAGGAAGAAGGAAGGAGGGAGAGAGAAGAGAGAGAGAGTCTTATCTTCTATCTGCTTGTTCACTCCCCAAATGGCCTCAATGGCTAGAGCTGAGCCATGCCAAAGCCAGGAGCCAGGAGCTTCTTCCAGGTCTCCCACATGGGTGCAGGGGCCCAAGCACTTGGGCCATCTTCTACTGCCTTCCCAGGCCATAGCAGAGAGCTGCATCGGAATTGGAGCAGCTGAGACTGGAACCAGCATCCATGTGGGATGCTGGCACTGCAGGCGGCAGCTTTACCTGCTACGTCACAGCACTGGCCCCTAAATAAATAAATCTTAAAATAATAAATAAGAACCCTGGTTACCATCAAGTATGTCCACATGAATTCCCTGCCTCTTCCACTTGCTTCCTGGTAAACTTTCATTTTGACCTCAGCTTTGCCTGTTTTCCAGGTGTTACCTTTGGCCCACTACTGGTTTGCTGACTCTTATTATGACACCTGGTTTGTTGGCCAAGGTTTAGTTTCAGAAAACAATCCCCTCTAGCTAGCCTGTGATGGTTAACTTTATGTATCAACCCAACTAAGCCATGGCATTTAGGTTTTGGTCAAACACAGGTCACTGTGAAGATATGTCGCAGATGAGATTAACATTTAAAGCAACAGGCTTTGAAGAAAACACTCATTTCCTCCAAAATGTGTTGGGCCTCATCCAGTCAGCTGATAGCCTGAAGAGGACAGATCGAGGGGCCGGTGCTGTGGCACAACGTGTAAAGCCGCCACCTGCAGTGCCAGCATCCCATATGGGCGCTGGTTTGAGTCTCTGCCACTCTACTTCTGATCCAGCTCTCTGCTGTGGCCTGGGAAAGCAGTAGAAGATGGCCCAAGTCCTTGGGCCCCTGCACCCACGTGGGAGACCCGGAAGAAGCTCCTGGCTCCTGGCTTTGGATGGGTACAGCTCTGACTGTTACAGCCATCTGGGGAGTGAACCAGCCGATGGAAGACCTCTCTCTCTCTCCTGCCTCTGCCTCTCTGTAACTCTGCCTTCCAAATAAATAAATCTTTTTTAATAAAAAAAAAAAAAAGGAGGAAAGATCAAGCTTCCCTAATGCAAAGGAGAAGCTGCCTGCCGACTGCCCTGAGACTCCAGCTGCAGCATCAACTTTCCCCTGGGTCTGAATCCCACTGGCCCATACCATACTGCAGCTGTCAGCTCACCAGCCCCAATGATGGCATGAGCCTCTATCTATCTACCTACGTGTCGTCTGTCTCCCTGTTAACCATACCTATCATCTGCCCATCTACCCAGCCTCCAACCATCCATCCATCCAAGCCCACCAGACACTCGTTTATCTGTCTATACACATCCTATTGGATCTGTTTTTCTGGTGCCTACCCTGACCTCCCGTCCAGCTCTCTCCATCATCCCTACTTGTGCTGTTGTCAAATTGTATGCCTTGAGAAAGGAGACATGACGCAGCGGCCGTGCTCTGCAGCTCTCCTACAAGCAGTATCTTTAAAGTGAGTTTCCCAGCTGGCCGGAAGAGAGACAGCATGGAGCAGAGTCATCTGACAGGAGTCAGTGAATGAGGACAGCGGCCAGCAGGCAGTGAGGAGCAGTGCAGCCTTCAGAGCGAACCACATGAGCTGGCGTCTGGGTCAGACCAAGGGAGGCCACTGTCCCGCTGCTGTTTTTGTTCCCCAAACTAGGCAGGAAAGAGAACTGAATAAAAGTGCAAAGGGCTGAGCCTAGAGACACAGGGACTCCCTGTGGGTATTCCAGGGATTTCTGCCGAGGACAGTCTCTAGATCTCCTGCTGAATGTACTGAACAGTGAATTCTGTAGTATTGCTGTCATGAAAATTTACATTGAGGTCACTGGCTAGTGGGGTTTGGACATGCTAGCTAAATATTTTATTTTTAAATTTTAAAATTTCTTTTCATTTTTTTTGGAAAGCAGAGTGTGTGTATGTGTGTGAGAGATCTATCTTGCATTTGCTGGTTCACTCTCTAAATGCCTACAATAGCCAGGACGGGCCAGGCCGAAGCCAGGAGCCCATGATACCCACACGGGTGGCAGGGACCGAACAAAGCCATCACCTGCTGCCTCCCAGGGTTTGCATTGACAGGAAGTTGGAATTGAAAGTGATCCAGGACTCAGACTCAGACACCCCTGTGGGGAGCAACCCGGACTAGACTAAGTTACCGGAATTGACTTATTCTATGCATCTGCTCTCCCACAATATGGCGCTGAGAAGGGAGCAACAACTTCTATGCAGCTGCCTCTCGCCAACTTGATTGACTGAGCTGCAGGAGCTGATCTTGCTCCTGATTGGAGGAGAGCAGCGTACTCGGCGTGTGGGTAGCAGAGTTGGGATTGGCGGATGAGGACTATAAAGGAGGAGAGAGACAACATGCACCAGGAACATCTAAGGGGAACACCTGTGCAGCCCCCCCGAGAGAGCCGGCCGGCAGTGTGCCGCTCCCCCGCAGAAGTAGGGAATGTGGCAGGGGGAACCGCCCTTCCACGGAGGTGGAAGGGATGGTAGCCAACCCGGGAAGGACCAGCAGCCAACCCGGGAAGAACCAGCAGCAAACCCGGGGAGGGCCGAGCAGACGAAAGAACAACGCAGGGTCCTGTGTCGTTCCTCCACGAAGACGGGGAGCGACATAATGGTGCCGTGACTCTGATATGAAGCCTAGTCAGGGTTTAGTGTCGTTCCTCCACGAAGAGGGGGAGCGACACACCCCAATATTGGGATGCCAGCGTGCTGCATGTGGTGTTTAACTGCTGCACTGAACACCTGCTCCACACTAGCTAAATGAACTGAACTACATGGTGGCAAATAAAGGCACCACCTAAGAATCCATCTCAAAGACGTCCACATTATTGAAGAAAGGTGGTTTTGTGTGTGTGTGGCACTAGCTAGAAAATTGAATCCGATCTTCAGTAACATTCTCTTCTTTCTCCCTGGGTTAAACGGAGCAAAGCAAGTTTCTCAGGACTTCTCAGAGACCCGAAGACAAAGTGCCTTATAAGTTTCCAGGAGATCCCAGAACTAGAGTGGACTGGATTTCTTAAACCTCCTTGTCCATGGGACCTTTTTCCAAGAAGGATTTCTTGGGACACATGTTTCACAGAACACGTGAACTAGTGGGAAAGCAATCTTCCTTTAAAGACGCTTTTCCTATTATTGCTCAGCCCCCAACCTTTCTGTTTTGCCTTTCACAGAGGCAAGAGACAACAAGAAAGCCCACATCCATTGGTTCACTCCCCAAATGCCCACAGAGGCTGGTGGCAGAGGCCAGGACCAGGAACTCAATCCAGATCTCCCATGTGGGTGGCAGGGCCCAATTACCTGAGGCATCACTGCTGTGATGTGGGGCATGGGCATCTTAACAGATGTGTTTACGCTGGGCCAAATGCCTGCCCCTCCGTTGTGTTCTTTTTGCTCACAGAACAAAACTCCCTTATCTGGCACAAGAGGCCCTTGGTGATCCATCCCCCTCTTTCACAGCTGTATGTCTTTCCCACAATTCTGTTCAATTTCTGCAGCCAAATTGACCATTCCTGGAACCCCCTGAATTCATGACCAAGTATAAAAACCATTTTAAAAAATGTTTCGTTTTATTGGAAAGGTGGAGATAAAGAAAGAGACAGAGAACTTCTATCTTCTGGGTCACTCCCCACATGCATACAACAAGCCAGAGTGAGCCAGAGACAAGCCAGGGGCCAGGAACTCTATCCAGGTCTCCCACATGGCTAGCAGTCACTCAAGTATTTGAACTGTCATCTGCTGCCTCTCATTAGCAGGAAGCTAGATTGGAAGCAGAGGAGCCAGGACTCGAACCAGGCACTCAGATGGGGGAGACAGGCATCCCAAGTGGTGACTTAATCACTGTGCCAACCATCTGCCTCCATGCTTCATTCTTGTTTACTAAGGGCTTTATTTTTATTGGCTCTGTTGTGACTCCCTCTGACCTCACTTTTCCAACTTCTGCTAGATCTCCCTTAATAAACGGGTAAACACAGGCCCTGGATCCTCCCAGCCCCGCCCACAAGCAGCCAGGCTCCAGCCACTCGTCTCAGGCGTTTCAGGAAAACAGTTCAGAGTCACTCTTGGCCTCTCTGAAGGAAGTGGAGCTAGAGGATCAGGTGACTGTCACCCTACGGACCACACAACCTCCCGGGCCAATCAGGAAGAGGTTATTATAAGCCCACATTTCCTGCTTAGGGCACTCAGGAGCTGCAAGACAGTCACTTCCAAAGTGAAAGGAGGGTGGCCAGGAGCTGCAGACTGCAGGAAAGGGAGCAGTGACGTCCTCCTCAAAGTACAGGAAGAGCAAGGGAGAAATCTATGTTCCTACAGTCAGAGCACAGGGGCACGCTCAGGGAACTGACATCACCACGTCCTCCAGGCCTCTTGATCACGTCACTCAGCGCAGCTGGTAAAGGAAGGCACTGAACCACGGGACAGCGCTCCTCCTTCTCCCGGCGACGCTAAACTCAGCACTAGAAGGGTGGAGCCCCATATTCTCAACACCAGAACAAGTCTGTGCAAACATGTGTCAAGTTAGCCATTCATCTGCATCTTTCACATTGTCAAATATTTATTGAGAACCTACTATGTCCCAGGAGGTGTACAGACGCTGAGGGCATGGCAGTTAACCAGAGACTCTGGGACGCCCATGCCATCTGGTCCTTTATCTTCCTGGAACAGAACAGAATGTTCCTTGCACCCAGCCCTGACCACTGTTCTAGAGGAGAATTGACAGGACTCCCATTAATCAGTCACTGTGTGCAGGGATTAGCAACACAAACAGATGGAAATGGAGAGCCACATGACCTTGGAGTTAGGTGGTCAAGATTCTACCAAGACGATACTTCCATTCTGCTGTTATTATAGCCATGAAGGTGAGGCTGCTGACTCCCAATCAATGGCACATCTTCTCAGAATGACTGTTCCAGCTCTGGATCAGCACTGATTCCACCTGCTTTCTCCAGCCTTCTGTATGACCAGCTGCACTGATTTTTGAGTGCATGCAGTAGGAATTATCTATAGTTAGAGAAGAGTAGGGAGTAAAAAGAAGGCAAGAATTTATTTTCCTGCTGTGACCATTCAAAGCTAAGATTTAGCACCCTCTAATGATACCATTAATGCTGTGGTCTTCTCAAAATAAATGCAGACGTGGTAGGAAGAGAAGAGGCGGGGAGGGAAAGAAGAAGAAGAAGACAGAGCTACAGCAAGAAGCTGGGAGCTTCCCGCAGTGACTCAGCATGATTGTGGGTAATGCAAAGTTGTCACTGTTGTCTCCTGGGCTTCTCACCTGTCTGAAGATAATGTGTACTAATAACAGCCACCTCACCTCTAAGGCTTGGCAACCGAACTTCAAAACATGAAAGCCAGGTGCCACAGTCTGGATGTGGTTTGTCCCCAGGGGTTCTTGTTTGGGAAGCTTGGTCCCCAGGGTGGCAGTACTGGGGGAAGGTGTGGAGCCTTGAAGAGTTGCGTCCTAGTGGGAGGTACTTAGGCTATGGGAGGCAGCCCTCAGAGGAACCCCAAGTTGTCACATAAAAAAGCAAGCCCGACCCGGAACTACTCACTGGCTTCCTGTGTGGTGATGAGATCCCGCCCTCTCACATGTGCTCCCACCATGCCATTCATCTTGGGCCCTCACCAGAGGTCCAACCAATGGGACCTTCTGATCTTGGGCTTCCAGGCTGACAAACCGTGAGCTCAAGCTCTTTTCTTCATAATTAGGCTGCCTCTGGTATTTTGTTATAATTACAAAAAAGAGATTACTATACTAAGAACTATGTAATGTTCCCAAAATAATATCAAAATTATAAGTTAAAGTCATATTATAATTTTTATTTTTACAGTTTAACTCTTCATCATTAGGATTAAAGGCACCCAGAAAAGCCACCTTGAAGTTGGTGTTCAGCTAGAAATTTATTTATTATTTAAAGATATCTAAGAAGGAAATTCCACAGCTTCCTGTGGAAATAATCCCACTGTTTTTTTTTTTTAGGATTTTATTTATTTATTTATTTTTAGGATTTTATTTATTTATTTGAGAGGCAGAGTTACAGACAGAAAGAGGAAGAGACAGAGAGAAAGGTCTCCCATCCGCTGGTTCACTCCCCAAATGGCTGCAATGGCCAGAGCTGGGCTGATCCAAAGACAGGAGCCAGGATCTTCTTGTGGGTCTCCCACATGGGTGCAGGGGCCCAAGCACTTGGGCCATCTTCTACTGCTTTCCCAGGCCATAACTTGCTGGATTGAAAGAGGAGTACCTGGGACTCGAACTAGTGCCCATATGGGATGCTGTTGCCACAGGTGGAAGCTTAGCCTGCTACACCACAGTGCCAGCCCCATTCCACTGTTTAGTAACAACAGTAACTCTCACCTAAATATGCCCTCCTGAGTTTTTCTGGATTGCTCTGGTTTTATGATCAGGAGTGTCACTGTCTATATTTTCACAATTCGGCCACACAGGGCAGCAACCCTCAGTGGACAACATGAGCCTCTCAAACAGTGGGATTTATGTGAGATGGTGGTGCAGGACACTTGGGAGGAACAAAAAAATAGCCTTTCAATAACCAGGCCAAGAACTGGAGCCATCTTCTTCGTGAGCAGGCTCCATGCCTGGAGCAACTGGAAGTCATTGCACATTCTCCCATCCAGAAACCTTTCATGTTGTTTTGTTTATTAGTTTAAATATATGTTTCTAATACTCATGAAGCTTTAAAAAAAGTTTCTGTGGAACAAGAGAAGGCAGGACAGTCCCATGTCCTCCCATTGTTTCTTGGGCTACACCTACTAAGAGAAAAGTCAGGGTCTGGGCTATCCTCTACAGCCCACCAGTGTTCCTGGGACTCCAGCTGTGCAGCTGGCCAGGCTGAGGCACACACCGGAGCTCTCCCTCTCCTTAGAGTGGACATTTGTCGTTTTTGTCTGCTCAGGATCCATGCACCTATTTAGCTGATAAAGAAACCCAGATTTCCCTGGAGTAACACTCCCCTCCACAACTGTCCATGTGCATTTGTGAGGGGACTGGTGACCAAGGGGCCTGCATGTCATCCACTGGGAATGGACTCATAATCCAAGCTTAGTCAACCAGTTCCTCTGTCCAGGGAATGTGAACTTGGACATTGTGACTCCAGGAAAGAAAATAATTGAAATGATTAACTCCTGATCATATTTCTCCGAAGAGCCTGTCTGTGGGGACCCACTTCCTGGATTCCTTCAAAGCTGCTCTGGCTCCTGTACTGTGAGAGGCTTAGTTGTTTGGTTTTTCCTGTAATTCTGTGAGCTAGCCCATATCCTTCCAGCAACAACATATATTTTTAAAATTTCTCTTCAAATGATTGGAGTTGGTTTCTGGGGCTTGCCAAGAAATAAACTTCACTGACATTCCCCAAAGCCTTGGGGGTCAATTATCCTAAGATAGCATGAATACCACCAGCCACAAAATCAGGGCACCCTGAAAACACAGTTCTGTTGTCCCCTGGCTGGGATCCACCTCTTCTAGATTCTCAAAGACCTAGAGATGCTGACAAGACAGTGCTGCTGATTCATCCTCAGTCTACTCCAGACCCATGGTTCTGCCAACCCTGAGCCTCCACCTCAGAGAGCCTCCCATGGCAACAGCAAGGAAGTCCTCTAGGAATCACCCCATTGCCCACCTGCTCTCTGATGGCTGACACTACCACTCTTTTAGATCAATATTTATCTGAGTGAGTTAGGACAAGATTCCTGGAGCTCAGCTGGCAAACAGCTCCAGCTGAAGGTTCACGAGACAGGAGGTAACATTCCAGAGAAGGCAAATCCACCTGGGCTGGAAAACACTTTGTACAATGGACACTTTAAGATAGTAAAACAAACAAACAAACAAACAAATAAGAAAACAAAATTGAGAATGCTTTATAGGAGCTGAAATGAAAATATGTTAAAGATTCATTATCGGGCCGGTGCCGTGGCTCACTTGGCTAATCCTCCGCCTCCGGCACCAGCACCCCGGGGTTCTAGTCCCGGCTGGGGCACCGGGTACTAGCCCCAGTTGCTCCTCTTCCAGTCCAGCTCTCTGCTGTGGCCCAGGAGGGCAGCGGAGTATGGCCCAAGTGCTTGGGTCCCTGCACCCGCATGGGAGACCAGGAGGAAGCACCCGGCTCTTGGCTTCAGATCAGTGCAGCGCCAGCCGTAGCAGCCATTAGGGGAGTGAACAAACGAAGGAAGATCTTTCTCTCTGTCTCTCTCTCACTGTCGATAACTCTCTCTCTGCCTCTCTCTCACTAACTCTGCCTATCAAAAAATTAAAAAAAAAGATACATTATCTTTTTAAATGTTTTACTATGGAAGATTGAAAACATATACAAAGGAATACAATGAAGACTCATAGACACCACCCCTTGTCCAGCTTCAACATCTATTAACTCATGGCCAATCCTTCCCATTTATACCCTTTACCCACTCCCAACCCTTCCATCAGATTATTTTGAAGCCAGTCTGAGACATAATATTATTCCATGCACAAATGTTTTAATCTAAGTATCTCCTAAACACAACCACAATACTATTATTACATCTGAAAATATAAACAGTGATGCACTGGTATCATTAATATTGAGCTCAAATTTCCCTGACTCTTGTTTGTTTATTTGAATCAAGTTCCAAATAAGATGTTGTGTCCAGTGCCCCCAAGACCACTCCCAAGTTCAGTGATTCATTAGGACTCAGCCAATGACTGTACTCATGGCTAAGACTTATTAAAGCAAAAGCTACAAAGCAAAATCAGCAATGGAAAAAGGCCTACGCAGCGGAGTCCAGAGGAAGCCAGGCACAAGCTTCCAAGACTCTCCCCTCTCAGTGGAATCACAACAGGACATGCTCACGCCCCCAGCATCAAACCGTAATGACAAGCAGGAAGTGCTGTCCACCAGGGAGGCTCATTAGAGGTTCGGATGCAGGGCTTTTAGTGGGACCTGGCCACACAGACACTGTCTGCCCAGCACGTACCCAAGTTCCAGTTTCCCAGGCTGAAAGCAGGTGTTCACCATAATCACAGACCACGTTATACAATAGTTTAGGCGCAGTGAGCCACTCTCATCTTTTAGGGAACTGTGGGAACCTTCCTGAAACCCACATCTCCAGAGGCCAGCCAAGGGCCACTCTTGTAAACAGGCATCTCCGAGCATGGTGGTCTCTAGCCTGCTTGATATCACTCAAATCTCTTTTATTTAATCTCTGGGAGCCCCTCCATCTCCTTTTTTCCTCCTTGTAATTATTTGAGTTTCCCATAGTCTGGATTTTGCTTATGCATCCCTGTAGTCATTTAAAATATTCTTCAGTTCTCTGTCTCTCCTGTGAACCAGTAATTACATCTACAGGCATGATCCCACTTGGTGGCAGCGGCTCCTCCCCCTCCCTCTCCCCCTCCCCCACCACCGTAGCGGGTGACTTTATTAGTAGTGTTGTATATTTTGGAAGGTTTGTCGCATCCTGTTCCCTCTCTCTCTCTTGGGATGTCACTGCCTCATCTCCAGGCCTTTCCTCTGTTAATCCATGAGAGGTTGAACGAAACTTTCCTTATCATACTTTAATTTTCTATAGATTATATAGAAACGCTTGGCTCATCCTTCTCTTTCTTTTAGTTAGTTCCCCCAACACTGTGGCGCAGTGAGTTAAAGCTCCAGCCTGCAGCACTGGCATCCCATATGGATGCCGGTTTGAGTCCTGGCTGCTCCACTTCCCATCCAGCTCCCTGCTAATGCACCTGGGAAAGCAGCAGAGGATGGCCCAAGTACTTGGGACCCTGCACCTATGTGGGAGACCCAGAAGAGGCTCCTGGCTCCTGATTTTGGATCAGCTCAGCTCTGGCCATTGTGGTCATTTGGGGAGTAAGCCGGCTAATGGAAGACCTGTGTGTGTGTGTGTGTGTGTGTGTGTGTGTGTCTCCCTCTCTCTGTAACTCTCTTTCAAATAAATAAAATAATTATTTTTTATTTTTTGACAGGCAGAGTTAGTGAGAGAGAGAGAGAGACAGAGAGAAAGGTTTTCCTTCCGTTGGTTCACCCCACAAATGGCCGCCACAGCCTGCGCTGTGCTGATCCAAAGCCAGGAGCCAGGTGCTTCCTCCTGGTCTCCCATGCGGGTGCAGGGCCCAGGCACTTGGGCCATCCTCCACTGCCTTCCCGGGCCACAGCAGAGAGCTGGACTGGAAGAGGAGCAACTGGGACAGAACCCGGCGCCCATATGGGATGCTGGCGCCGCAAGCGGAGGATTAACCAAGTGAGCCACTGCGCCAGCCTAAAATAAATTTTTAAAAAAGAAGTACAGCGAGCAAAGAAAAACATGTTTAAAAAAAAAAAAGCTTAGTTCCCAAGGTTTTTGCTGAGGTTTCGACACTCCTCCAAAGGTGTTGTGCTTTAGAATACCATTATGAAACGATGAACTCAAACGCATTAGCTGGTATTCAGTCTGTCAGTACTCACCTTGCCCCATTGTTGCCCAGGGTGAGCCTCCACAGTATGGAACCTGAATCCCTCACAGGGGGCTCCACTGCCTTCAGAGCTTTCTTCCTTTTTTGGAAGGCAGGTTCTTCCAGGGTCATCTACATTGCCTGTCCAAATCTGAAACAAGCAATTTCTCCAAAAATTTTCTTTCCTTTAAGTGAAAATTGTTGCTTAGCACTTATGATCCAGATGGTAGGGTGCTTAAATATTCTTAACATTTTTAAAGGTACAGAATACAACATAGTATTTAACATTTGTGCAGAAACAATGGGGAAAACTAAAAATATTTGCATCAGTGGAATGTTCATGAAGAAGTTCTGAAAGAATTTATAAGACACTAAAAAACTGGTATCGATTTGGGAACAGGAAGAAGGGGTAATGGGTGGGCTTAAAAATCACCTTTGAGAGGCCAGCACCGTGGCTCACTTGGTTAATCCTCCGCTTGCGGCGCCAGCATCCCATATGGGCGCCGGGTTCTAGTCCCAGTTGCTCCTTTTCCAGTCCAGCTCTCTGCTGTGGCCCGGGAAGGCAGTGGAGGATGGCCCAAGTGCTTTGGCCCTGCACCCGCATGGGAGACCAGGAGGAAGCACCTGGCTCCTGGCTTCGGATCAGCAAAGCGCAGGCTGTGGCGGCCATTTGTGGGGTAAACCAACGGAAGGAAAACCTTCCTCTCTGTCTCTCTCTCTCACTGTCTGTAACTCTACCTGTCAAATAAAAAAAAAATCCCCTTTGGAGGCCGGTATTTTGGTGCAGTGGGTTAAGCTGGCATCTCATGTCAGAGTTCTGGGTCAAGTCCTGGCTGCTCCATATTAACTCTTGGCCAACACTCCTAAGAGGCAGCAGATGATGGCTCGAGTACTTAGACTCCTGCCATCCACACAGAAGACACAGATGGAGTACCTGGCTCCTGGCTTTAGCCTGACCCTGAATTGGCTCTTGTGGTCATTTGAGGAGTGAACTGGCAGATGGAAGCTCTCTCTCTCTCTCTCTTTCTCACTCTTTGTCTCTGTCACATTTCCTTTCGTTTTTAAGATTTTATTTATTTTATTTGAGAGGTAGAGTTACAGACAGTGAGAGGGAGAGACAGAGAGAAAGGTTTTCTTTCCATTGGTTCACTCCCCAAATGACTACAATAGCTGGAGCTGTGCCGATCTGAAGCCAGGAGCCAGGAGCTTCTTCTGGGTCTCCCACACAGGTGCAGGGGCCTAAGCACTTGGGCCATCTTCTACTGCTATACCAGGCCATAGCAGAGATCTGGATTGGAAGTGGAGCAACTGGGACTAGAACGGCGCCCATATGGGATGTCACTTCGAAAGTGGAGGATTAACCTACTGTGCCACTGCACCGGCCCCCACTTTTTTCAAATAAATATTTTAAAAATATTGAAAAATCTCTTAAATACCACAAAGAACAGCATAGACCCATATAAATTTTTAATAAGTCATGGGCAACATTGGAACAAATTGCCTTTTCCTCAACTGAACACCAGATGAAATTATAGACTTAAATTTGGGGATGATTTTGAATGACAAATGCATATCTTTTTATGTTTACTTATTCCCATCTATTTGAAAGGCAGAGTGACAGAGATAGACAGACAGACAGAAAGATATCTTCCTAGTTCACTCCCCAAATGCCCACAATAGCCAAGGCTGGGCCAGGCTGAAGCCAGGAGCGTGGAACTCCGTCATGGTTTCTCACGGGGCGGCAGCAGTCCAAGCACCTCAGCCATCTTCTGTTCCCGCAAGGTGCATTAGTAGGGGCTGGACTGGAAGGCGAGTAGCTGGGACTGGAACTGACACACTTAGGTGTCCCAAGTGGTGACTTACCCTGCTGTGCCGCAACACCCTCCCCAGATACCTGTCTTTAAACACTCAGCACAGTACAAACTCACTGGGGCAGTGAGTTAAGAGCCACGACCCACCGCAGACATGTTTTATCCTGGCCTCACATCAGAATTTCCTGGGGAGCTTTTAGCAATCCGGAAGCTCAGGCTGTACCTCTGACTCTCCAAGGGTGGGGCCCAGGGGTCTTATTTTTGTAAAGCGCCCCCAGTAATCCAAGTACAGTCAAGACTGAATCTCACCTCAGTAAAGGGAAAGGAGATGTCAGTTCTCCTTTCTCAAACCCATCGAGGCAACACTGCATGGAATGCTGAGCAGAATCACCTGCACATAATTGAAGACAAACGCCCGTGTTATTTAAATGGTATTTCTCTGAAGCCTCCCTTCTTTGCCTCCTTTTGCTTTTGCTTCCTCTCGTCTTCCTCGATTCTTTTCTGCTGAGTGTACCTGGTTGGATTTGTGTATGTTCAGAGCCTGTGTGCTATGTCCCTCCTTTGTCAATTTGTCTTCCATAGCAGAGACTTGTGCGCTCACTGCCTTTCTGCCTCAAGGTCTGGTTACAACCCTAATCAACACCCAGCCCCTTCACATTTCATTCCAGAGGAAAATAGCTCTCACTGAACAATACCTCTGGAGACAGGCATTGACCTGGTCCCAGGGGATTCCTGAGATGGGTGTGCCCATCAAGTTCCCCTGAAGCCCTCATTTTCTCCTATTCATGGCATGGTGTTGGTGACTCAGGCTTAGTAGGGCATGTCCGTGGATTGAAGGGAAGAATTTTCTTTGGATTCTCTGAGAATAGATGTTGCAGGGTTAGCTGTTGATGGAGTTGGGTGTAAAAGTCAGAAAACTTAGCAGAGATGGAAAGACCAAAGCTCCTGTTGTGGCATAGCACCCATGCGAAGCCCTGGCCCCAGTTAGGCCATATCACCTGCCCTAAGGTGGTAATCCAGGTTATAGAATATTATCCAGAACTAAAAGAAGAAATGATATATCAAGACCTGAAAAGACATGGAAGAAATTTAAATGCATTTACTAAGTGAACAATGGCAACCTAAATAGGTTACATATTGTATGATTCTGATTTTAGGGCATTCTGGAAAAGACACACTATGGAGACAGTAAAAAGATCAGTGGTAGTTGGGGTCAGAGCAGGGGGAGGAAGGATGAACAGGTAGAACACAGAATTTTTAGGGCAGGGAAGCTACTCTGTACCGTACTGTAGTGGTGGGTCCATGGCATTGCACATTTGTCCAAACTCACAGAATGTGCGCCACCAAGGGTGAGCCCTATGTAAACTATGGACGTTGGGTGTTAATGATTTGTCAATGTAGGTTCATCTGTTGTAGCGAATACACCACTCTGGTGCTGATGTCACTAGTGTGTTAGACTTGGGGGGTGGGAGGCAGGTGGGGAGGAGTATTGAGAAGTCTTCGTACTTTTATCTCAATGTTGCTGTAAACCTAAAACTGCTCCAAAATATAAAGTCTAAAAAAATTAAAATTTTTAAAATTGTTTAAAAAAATCAGCTTTGCCAGATACTTACAGTTCTGGCAGCTTTCTTTTCCTATTGTTTGCATGCATACCTTTTTGCATACGAAGATATGCAGATACTTAAAAAAAACATAGAAAATGGAATTGAAGGGTAAGTTTATTTTGAGGCAAATAATCTTTTTTTTTAAAGATTTTTATTTATTTACTTGAGAGGTAGAGTTACAGTGAGAAGGAGAGACAGAGAAAGGTCCTCCATCCTATGGGGTTCCATCTCCAAATGGCCTGAACAGCCAGAGATGAGCCAATCTGAAGCCAGGAGCCAGGAGCCTCTTCTGGGTTCCCCAGTTGGGTGCAGGGTCCCAAGGACCTGGACCATCTTCTACTGCCCTCCCAGGCCATAGCAGAGATCTGGATCAGAAGAGGAGCAGCTGGGACTAGAACCGGTGCCCATATGGGATGCCGGCACCACAGGCAGAGGATTAACCTACTGTGCCACAGCACCAGCTCCTGAGGCAAATAATCTTGAAATCCATGTATGCAAAGGATTTTTAAGATATTCATTAAAATGTATGTTATGAAAAAACTATGCAACAGGAGCTTGGCACACTGCTTAAGCTGCCACTGGGAATGTACATTTAATAGTAAATATATATTTAAACCCCAAAAGATACTATTATTTTTAAAAATAGTAACTTTTCAATTGTATTTATCACCACATTTACTAATAATCCTCAGTTCTCCTGGCCTACCCTTTCAACATTCCATCTTGGATCATTTTCCCTCTATCCACAAAGCTCCCACTAAGTCTCAGGCCACAGGTTCCCTTATTTTCGTAAATATTTTTACTTGCTTTTAGTTTTGAAAGATATTTTCAGGTGTAATATTAGAAGTTCAAGTTTCCAGTTCGTTTTTTTCAGCATTTTAACGTCATTTCTTTGTTGGAAAGGCATCTGTCGCTGTCACTATTGCTCCTCGGAAGACAAAGTTTATTTCCCCCAAAAGCTTCTTTTACTGTTGTCTTTGCTCAGTTTTTCAGAAGTTCCTCTAAGACAGATCTACATAAGGGTTGTTTTTGTTTTGTTTTGTCCTGTTTTGTTGTTTTTAAATTGCTTGGGGGTCAAAGAAATCCTTCAGTCTGTGTCCTGAAGTTTCTTTTCATTTGTGTTTTCCTTCTATCTTTTACCAATGTTTGTAAATTCCCGATCACTATTTTTTCAAGTTCTACACCTGCCATCTCTCCTCTGGAAGACCTCAGTTATGCATATGTAGACCTTTTCCACAATGTTCCTCCTTGTTTTTTCTGAATTTCTCTTGAATTCTTCTTTGTGATTCAATTTGGAAATGTTTCTCCGAGAATTCTTCCAGTCCTCCCATTCTCTCTTCTGTTGTTAACTTCAGTTAATTTATTTTTTCTTTTAGTTAAGTGATACCTTTGTTGAACTATAATTTGCAAACCATAAAATTTTACCCTTTTATAGTGTACAATTCAGGGTTGTTTTTTTTTTATATCTGTAGAGTTGTATAGTCACAATCTAACTTAATAACATTTTCATCACCCCAAAAAGAAACTCCAAAATTGTTAGCAGCCATTCCTTAATCTCTTCTCCTCCCAGCCACTGGAAATCACTAAATTGCTGTCTGTAGCTATAGATTTACTTATTTTGTATAAAAGGAATTATATAATATATGGCCTTTTATAACTGGCATCTTTTACTTAGTCCATGAATGTAGTGGTATACATGGCCATTTCATTCCTTTTTATCACTAAACAGTGTTCCCTTGTATTGATGGCCCGCATTTTATTTATCCATTCCTAAGCTGATAGAAATTTAGATCATTTATAATTTTTGACTATTTCAAATAATGTTACTATGAACATTTGTGTATAAGTTTTTGTGTGGCCATGTTTTCAATTCTCTGGATATGTATCTAGGAGTAGAATTTCTGAGTTATGTGATAACTCTATGTTTTCCATTTTGAGGACTTACCAAACTGTTTTTCAAGTGTTACACAATCTTACATCCCCTGGCATATACGAAAGTTTAAGATGTTCCACATCCTTGTCAACACTTGTTGAATGTATGAATATTTAAAATTCTCCACATCTTGCCCAACACTTGTTACTACCTGTCTTTTTGATTTTAAGCATTCTAGTGGTTATAAAGTGATATTTCATTGTGATTTTGATCTGCATTTCCTCCATGACTAATAATGTTGAGCATTTTTCATGTACTTAAGGACCATTTGTATGTCAAGTAATTTAAGTTCTGAACTATTCACTTTAATTTTTTATGGATTCTAATTTTTTCTGAAATTATCCATCTTACTTTTAGGATATTACTCATAATTACTTTATAGCTTGTATCTGATAATACCAATATCCCAATCTTCTGTAGGTCTAATCTGTTCCTGTTTTTTTCTTTTGATTTTCTGTCCCTTGGTTCTACTTATTGACATGACATAGATTTTTGCTTGAACGCTGGACATTGTTTTTTTTAATTTATTTATTTTTCTTTTTAATTTGACAGAGTTAGACAGTGAGAAAGAGAGAGAGAAAGGTCTTCTTTCCTCTGGTTCACTCCCCAAATGGCCGCCACGGATCCGAAGCCAGGTGCTTCCTCCTGGTCTCCCATGCGGGTACAGGGGCCCAAGGACTTGGGCCATCCTCCAGCGCCCTCCCGCGCCACAGCAGAAAGCTGGACTGGAAGAGGAGCAACCAGGACTAGAACCTGGCGCCCATATGGGATGCTGGTGACGCAGGTGGAGGATTAACCAAGTGAGCCACGGCTCTGGCCCCTGAACGCTGGACATTGTAAAAATTCTGTATGATTATAGAATTAACTTCTACAGAATTAACTTAATTTTCTTTTTCTACATCTAGCTCATCCTAATCCAATTAGAGATATGGTACTTTAATATTGTGTTTTAGGTATTTTGAAGCTAATTTAATTTATTTCCACTTTGCCCTCACTCCCATTTGAATTTTGCCAGGAGTTTCAATTGAAAGCCTGGAAATATTTTTTAGAGTTTTGAATCCTTGTTAGGTCTGATCTCTATTTCTTTATTTAGAGGGGGGTGTGTGGGGGAGAGAAAAAGAGAGAGAGAGAGAGAGAGAGAGAGTTCATCTGCTGGTTCACTCCTCAAATGCTTGGCCAGGGCTGGGCCAGTCTGAAGCTAGGAGCCAGGAAGTCCATCTGGGTCTCCCACATAGGTAGCACAACACAGATACTTGAGTCAGGTACATTAACAGGAAGCTAGACCAGAAGCAGAGGCAGGAGTCATCCCAGGTACTCATATCAGATGTGTTCATCCTAGGTATTGGCTTAACCTACCTCATCACAACACCTGCCCCAGGACCTTCAAGTTTTGAATCTTCAATACAATGTAACTACTTCCTGTCTGAACCTCTTGTCTGCCTCTTTCTGTTTGAGTTTCTGATCTCTTATTTGCATGACTTATGAATCTGCAAACACTTTGATGCAAAAAGTAGGCTGGAATGTCAGCCTCACCTTTTAACAATTCTCTTTTCTCTAAGCTCTTCCGATCCTAGCTTTGTTGCTAGCCCTGAACTCCACATTCTGTTTCTGTAGCCTTATGAGGCACCTAAAACTCTGAAATTACACCTTTTTACATAGCCTCTGTACCCTGCACATCTAGCTTATAATTCAACAAATGCCTTGAGGGGAGGAACCGTAGAAAGTGTGACTCTGATATAATTGCTTTTTCTTCTCCATTCGCAGTCCCTCAAGTCCTGGATAACTTGGTTGCATTCTGATGATTTCAAAGAATTCTTTAAAATCGAGTTTCATATCAATCTCAGTGGGATATCTGGCCTAATACCAGGTACTGTGTCAGAGCTGGAAACAGATGCCCAACAGATGATAATTTAATGAAATTGCAGCACCACTCTGAGAGCAAACACAATCCTGACAGCTAAGATGTAGGTTCTTTTCAATCTGGCCTACTTACAAAACTACGTGTAGGAAAAGAATTTGATTCTCTTATCATGTTTTCTTATTTGAGCCACTGTGAAAGACTTGCTCTTAAACTCCCAGTTTTTTGGTATTTATTTGGAAGAAATGAAACCTTTATACAGTGATGGACACAAATGCAAACTTGGGGATTGCAATGCCAAAAAGGCTGAGCCACATGGTCCTAGATTACATTGAAGTGGGCCGGCGCCGCGGCTCACTAGGCTAATCCTCCGCCTTGCGGCGCCGGCACACCGGGTTCTAGTCCCCGTCAGGGCGCTGGATTCTGTCCCGGTTGCCCCTCTTCCAGGCCAGCTCTCTGCTGTGGCCAGGGAGTGCAGTAGAGGATGGCCCAGGTGCTTGGGCCCTGCACCTGCATGGGAGACCAGGAGAAGCACCTGGCTCCTGGCTTCGGATCAGTGCAATGCGCCGGCCGCAGCGGCCATTGAGGAGTGAACCAACAAAAAAGGAAGACCTTTCTCTCTGTCTTTCTCTCACTGTCCACTCTGCCTGTCCAAAAAAAAAAAAAATTATTGAAGTGGGCTGGTGTTGTGGCATAGGCTGGTAAAGTTGCCACCTGTGGCACCTGTGGCACCAGTTCAAGTTCTGGCTGCTCCACTTCCAATCCAGATCCCTGATAATGGCCTGGGAAAGCAAGCAAATGATGGCCCAAGTGCTTGGGCTCCTGCCACCCATGGGTGAACCTCCTGGCTCCTGGCTCTGGGCTTCAGCCTGGCCCAGCCCTGGCTGTTGTGGCCAACTGGGGAATAAATCAGCAGATGGAAGGTATCTCTATGTGTATCTCTCTTTCTTTGGAAAACAGCCTCATCTGTCCACTCAAGAGATGGGCTTGGACTCGGAAATTGCAGTGAAAGAGAGACTTTATCATTGGTCTTGCAAGAAGGGCTGCCTGATGAGCAGCCAGCCACACCAGGAGCAGTTATAGCAGCGACTTATAGCCTAGCCCGCAGACTCCTTGTTCCCCATTGGCTGAGTACTGTGCAGGGTAAAATCTTCCTGGACTTCACCTAAGTTGCTACCCTCCTCCTTCCTTCTCTGAACTTTAATTTCCTCTTGTGAGCTGACGACTCTGTAACATCCTGTTTGCCTGGTGAGTTTGCTAGATCTGCAATTCAGCCCTCAGTAATTTTCCATTCTGTGTTGAAAATGGACCACCAGACTTTTTCTTACACTTTTCTCTCTCTGTACCTCTGACTTTCAAATAAATAAATATTTTTTAAAAATCATTGAAATAAAACAGCCACCTTTAAAAATAAAAGTTGATTTATTTATTTGAGAGGTAGAGTTACAGAAAGTGAGAGGGAGAGACAGAGAAAGGTCTTCCATCCACTGATTCATTCCCCAGATGGCCACAATGGCCAGAGCTGAGCTGATCTGAAGCCAGGAGCTAGGAGCTTCCTCCAGGTCTCCCTCGGGGGTGCTAGGGCCCAAGGATTTAGGCCGTCTACTACTGCTTTCCCAGTAGCAGAGAGCTGGATCAGAAGTACAGCAGACAGACTCAAACTGGTGCCCATATGGGATGTGGGCGCCACAAACGGAGGATTAACCTACTGTGCACAGCACTGGCCCCAACAGCCACTTTAATAATTTTATTCTGTACTTGTTGATCATTAAGAATATAATGGCCATGGCAGGCATTTGGTGAAATGGTTAAGTTGCTGCTTCAGGTGCCCGCATCCTATATTGAAGTGCCTGGATTTGAATCCCAGCTCTGTTTCTGATCTAGCTTCCTGCTAATACGCATCCATCTGAGCAAGTGGTGGCTCAAGTAACTGAGTCCCTGCTACGTATATGGGAGATCTGGATGGAGTTCCAAGCTCCTGACAGTCCTGGCCCAAACCTAGCAGTTGCAGGCATTTGAACGAGCATATGGCAGCTCTCTGTTTCTGACTCTGTCTCTGTCTCTCTGCAATTCAAATAAAAGTTAATAAATTTTTAAAAAGATATATTTATGTATCCTAGAGGTAGAGTTACAGACAGAGAGAGGGAGAGAAAAAAGGAAAGATCTTCCATCCACTGGTTCACTTTCCAAATGGCCACAACGGCTGGAGCTGTGCTGATCCAAAGCCAGGAGCCAGGAGCTTCTTCCGAGTCTCCCATGCAGGTACAGGGGCCCAAGGACTTGCGGCATCTTCTACTGCTTTCCCAGGCCACAGCAGAGAGCTGGATCAGAAGTGCAGGAGCCAGAACTTAAACCTGCACCATATGGGATGCCAGTGCCACAGGCAGAGGCTTAGCCTACTACGTTACGCCAGCCCCAACACATTTAAAAAAAAATATATATATACTGGGAACCCCCATAGGAGGGAAATTTATATAAAGTTATACTCTGCATTTATGCTGCTTATTGGTACTTGTTGCTGTTTGATTGCTTGGCTCTGATTTTTTCAAAAAAGATTATTTATTTATCTGAAAGAAAGAGTTACAAAGACAGAGTATCTACTGCATGATTACATTTATTAAAGGTTTTATAAGATGCAGACAGATTTATTGTGACAGAGAACAGGTCTTTGATTTCCTGGGGACTGTGGGTGGACAGAGAGGTGGACTGCATAGAAATAGGGGGTGATAAGAATGTTCTTTACCTTGACTACGGTATATGTGCATCTCTCAGAACCCATCCACATGTACACTTTCAACAGGTGCAGGTCACTGTGCATGGATTACACTTCAGTGATATGGATTCTAAATTCTCCCCTTCATCTTCGCTGGCAGAACCTTGGTTTCCTTTGGAGTGGCCATACACTAGCCTTGCAGCTGGGGGCAGCTGTTTGACATGGTCCGGCCTGTGGAATGGATGTGGAAATCCTCTAGTGGAGCTTTAGGGAAGGCTCTTTGATAGGGAAGATTCAACTGGTTGCCTGCCTTTTCTTCCCCCTTTCCCAGCCTGTAATGAAGAAACGATGCTGAATTTGCGTGCTGAGACCGAGGTAACAGGCACGAGGGAAGCAGTCCCAGGAAAGGATGGGAAGACAAACGCAGCCCGAGCTCCCACGCAGCTTCATTGAAGTGCCCTGGCATCAGTGAGAAGAGCAACCTCTTGCTTGTTTCAGCCACATCATGACAGTTTTCTGCTGCTTACAACTAAACACAGCTTAACCAGCACATTCCCTTCTTAATGGCTTGAGCCTCCTCTCTCTGCATCTCAGCCCTTGCATGAGTCCACTTTTTGTGACTACAATGAAACGCCTGAGGCAACCTATAAAGCAAAGAGTTTATTTCAGCTCATGATTTTGGAGGTGTCCAGCCCCAGATCAGATGGATTTCATTGCTTCAGCCTCTGGCGATGGCACTCCTGCACCATCTGAGTTTTGAGGCAGCGCAGGGCACCACAGAGCAAGAGACAGGCATGTGTACATCCCGATGTCTCCCCTTAGAAAGCCATTGGGGGGGCGGCGCTGTGGCGTAGTGGATAAAGCTGCTGCCTGCAGTGCCAGCATCCCATATGGGCGCTGGTTTGAGATCCAGTTGCTCCACTTCCGATCCAGCTATCTGCTAATGGCCTGGGAAAGCACTGGAAGATGGCCCACGTCCTTGGGCTTCTGTATTTGCATGGGAGACCTGGAAGAAGCTCCTGGCTCCTGGCTCATGGCTTTGGATTGGTGTAGCTCTGGCCATTGCAGCCATTTGGGGAATGAACCAGCAGATGGAAGACCTCTCTCTCTCTCTGCCTCTCCTTCTCCCTGTGTGTAACTCTGACTTTCAAATAAATAAATAAATCTTAAAAAAAAAAAAAAAAGCCATTAGGCTTCAATCATGCGGGCTCCACTCTAATGACAGATTTAATCACTTGCTAAAGGTTGACCTCTAAGCGACTTAATAGTTTCCAGCCTCTTTGTATCATCAACATAAGACTTTAGGGGCTGAACTGCATGAGTTTGGGGCCAAATTGCTTCCAAACCATAGCAGACCTATTGCTGACCTTCTGGACTAAGCCCAGTTTTAGAATCTTAATCGTTCTGCAATGCCTGACCTGGGCACCTGCGTACCAGCTTCTCTTTCTGAGGCAGACCCATAGACCAGCTGTCATACCTGGGCACTTCCCTACCCTTCCCTGCAGTGCTCAGACCCAGATTTCAGAGCTCACTCTCGGTCACCCTGGCGCTCTCTGCTGTCCTGAGGCCAACAGGTTGTCTTTTCCCTTCTCCTTCTCCAAGTTATTTTCCCAGTCAGCTGACCTTGACTCGGGACTTTCTTTTTCCAAAATGGAAATATTTGCATTTTTTTCCCGGAATATAAAGGAAATGCTCCTTGCTGGCATTTTCGCACCGCTCTGCTCTTCTGCCTATAGTTTTTAAATGTAGCACTTATGCCGTTTTAATGACATAAATATGTGTGATGATTAAAATAACATGTCTCCCTAACTAGACATAGTTGTGCTTCAGAAGCAAACTTCTGTCGTTTTACTCACATTTTTATTCCCATTACGTGCAAGAGGCCATGTGATACTCTGTGGAAGTTAAATGAATGAATACAAATTCCATTTCATTAATAGGTAGAAAGCAAAATCTTCATTTATTAGCTCAGATAAGCAACCTCGCTCATGCCGGTTTTTGAAAAAGTTACAAAACCATGAAGACCAGCTCACCTAGGACAGACACACTAGATGATTTTGTGGTTTGTATTGATTTCCTGACACTCCCCTCATATCAGCTATTGTAATCCCTTACTTAGGCAAGAGAGTTCTATCCCGTTTTACTTAGCAGATAGCAGTCAACTGGTTTGAGCTGTCCCATCTACCTCCTCCCCATTTCAAAGCAACATTCTCTAGGGGCACCTCCTAATCCCTGCTCTCAACGTGGAAGACAGAACTCTTCCTTTCCCTATAGCAGCTCTGGACTCCTGCTTCCCTAATCAGCCCTCTCTGTCTACAGCAACTCTCATCTCTTCCTTCCCTCTCAGTCCTCAGGGATCCATCCATCCCTCTATCTATCTACTCAATCGACAAGGACTTGGTGAACATGAAACTTTTTGCACCGTCTTAGGCTCCTGGAATCTATCAATGATCGTATCTTCACCGAACTTAGATCCAAGTGAAGGGAGACAGACAGGAAGCGAAATAAATGTGTGTAGTATTGAAGGACTAAATGCAGAAATAAAACACGGGAGAAGTACAGGAAGCAAAGCGATGGGGATTCTAATTTTATATATGGCGGTCAGGAAGGACTGCACTGGGAAGGTGACAAAGCCTTGAATGACACGAAGGAACATGTCTCGTGGGCACCTGGTGCTCTGTGCTGAATCGGGCCTTCCCTCTCTGTATGCTGAAGTCCCAACTCCCAGTACTCCAGACGGGAAATGTATTTGGAAATCAGGTCTCTAAAACGATGACATCAAAAGGAGGCCATCAGGGTGGAGAGCTAATCCAATATGACTGACATCCTGCAAAGTGGAAGAGACACCATGGGCAGCACACGCACAGAGGAATGACCACGTGAAGAGTTGAGAGACAAAAAGAAAAGGCCTCATTAGAACCCAACCCTGCTGGCACCTTGATCTGGATTTCCAACCCCCTGAACTGTGAGACAACAAATTTCTGTCGCTTAAGCCACCCAGCGTGAGGTATTTGCTATTATGGCAGTCCTGGCAGAGCAACACACTAGGGAAGAGTTTCGCAGGCCAGAAAAACAGCTAATGAAACCCCCTCAAGGTGCGACTTGGCCGGCTTTGTTATAGTGGGGAGGCCAGCAGGGCAGGACAGAGTGAACACCTGACATTGCAGGGAATGAATTCAGAGAAGTCTCGGGAGCCAGACGCCCTGGGACCTTCTCACCTATGGTAAGGACTTGGCTTCTATCCCAAGTGAATGGGGGACCAGTTGAGGGTGATGACTCATCTAGTGGGTAAGCAGGAAAGTGCAAAGTATATGGCTCAGCAAAGACTGAGTTCCGAGGGCCCAGCACGGCTGAAATGAAGACTGTGAATCCTCAGCTGAATTTCGCAAGGGTGGCCTCTGGAGTCGGGGGTACAAATGCCGGCCGTAGTGTGCCCGATTTGGAGAAGAGGAACTAAAGAGTTTCCACCTCTGTTGAGCTTTGCTGAACAGAAACCAAAGAGATGTGGGGGTGGGGGTGTGAGTTTTGTTTTGTTTTTGGATGGGAGAAATTAAGAGCACCTGCTTATGCAGATGGGGATAATCAAGGAATCAGAAAAACTGACAACATCTTTTAAAATCTTCACAGGTTTTTTTTTTTTTAATTGTTTTAACTAATTTATTCGAGAGACAAAGATCCAGTAAGCTCCCATTCACTGGTTTACTCCCTAAATGTCCCTAACCAAGGGGGCTGGGCCAGGCTGAAGCCTGGGTGGCAGGACCCGTGACTGCTGCCACACAAGGTCCGCATTAGCGGGGGGCTGGAGCCAGCTGTGCATCCCAGGTACCGGCGTCTTCCCCGCTGGGCTCCACAGCCGCCCGCTTCACAGTCTTGACGGGGTAACAGACTTCCGCTCCCCTCGGTTTCGATGCATCGCCGCAGGATGCCAACTTCTTACCAAACACCTGCAGGTGTGCTTCGCGACTGTCAGAGAAGTTCAGACGCCTTCGCCGAAGTGCCAGCTCGCGTCCACTCTGCAGTCTCGAGAGACAGGGCGGTGCAGAGCCAGGGTTCTGCTACCGGCTGGCTACGTGGTCCGGGGCAGATGACGTAACTGCCCGGCCCGAGCTCTTCCAGGGGGCGTCCGCTGTACTGGTCACTGCGCCGCGGCCGCGAGCACCCCGGTTTCCCGCGCCGTTTCACCCTTTTCAGCCGCCTCTAGGGACCTCACGACTTGCTCGGTCGCCTATCTTTCCTTCTTTTCCACCTAGACTGCCTTGCAGCCACTGCGGCAGCTCCTTTAACGCCGGCCGCCTCCCCATCACCAGGGACTCGCCTCCCACTCTCCCTTTCTCTAGGGACAGCGCTCTTCACAGTCAGAATCCGCCACGTACTAAGTGGCGCTTCCAACCAATCAGGAAGCAGTTAGCGCAGACGTTTGAGGGACATCCACCTCCGCCAATGATTTTCAAGCCTTCGCCAGCGCCTCGTTCTGAGGGGCGAGACCAACCGCCAGGGTGGCCAATCCGCTCCAGGGAAGGTATTCCGGGACCTTTGAGGCTCACCAATGAGATAAGGAGATATGGGGAGGCGCTTTGCTCATTGGTAACTGCGTCCGGAAGAGGGCCTGGACTGGAGGGATGAAAGTATGATTTGGTTGGTAAGCTCGATGTTGACAACCGGGGAAAGCCTGTTTTCTCCGAAAGGACCAGCTCGGGGGCCCCGGATTGGCAGGAGCCGCAGCCAATCGGAGGGCAGAAGCGCGGAAAGTTTGCTCAATGGGCGATGTCAGAGGGAGGCTGTCACTCAGGTGGTGGTGGCAGAGGCTGAGCTGAGACGTGGCCGGGGAGACGCGGCTGGCTGTCCAGGCCGTCGGGGCGGCAGTGCGGACCCCAGCGCGCTCTCGCCCAGATCGCAGGCTCCGAGAGGCGGGCGCCGGCGGCTGCGCCTCCATGCCCGCGCGCGGGGCGGGCCGCTGATGGAGCGCGCCACCCGCCCGGGGTCGCTGGTGCGGGCGCTGCTGCTGCCGCTGCTGCTGGCCCTGACGGCGGGGACCCGGACCGCGGCGCGCGCCCGCGACCTCCCCGCGCCGAGGGCGGAGGCGGCGTTCGGCCTGGGGGCCGCGGCCGCCCCCACGTCGGCCGCGCGAGTGCCGGCGGCCGGGGCCGTGGCGGCGGCGGAGGTGACGGTGGAGGACGCCGAGGCGCTCCCCGCAGCTGCGGGCGAGCCGGAGTCGCGGGGACCGGAACCCGAGGACGAGGCCGAGCTGCGGTCGCCCGGCAGGTGAGCGCCCGCCGACCCGCGGGAGGGGCTTGTTTACGATGGCGCCGCGGAGGGTCTGGGGGTCGGGGGACAGGGGGCACCCGCGGCCCGGGGTCAGGGGTGGGCGCCTCCCTGCACAGCGCGGGGCGAGCGCCGGGCCGCGCCGGCTTCCCACCCCCCGAGGCCGGAGACCGGCGCCAGGCCCTCGCCTGCATCCTCGAAGGTGTGGGAGGGATGCTTGGGGAATGCAGCGCGCAGGTCGGGAGCCGCTTGGTGCCTCTCGCTGTTATTTGGTTTTATTCGTCCTCCCGGAAACCTTTCCCGCCCTGTCATTTCCTTGCGCGAATCACCCGGTGTGACAGCTGTTTGCGTCTTCGTTCCGACGACTCCGTCTGTCCCTGGCCGAGGGCTGAGATCAGCGGTTCTCTAATGGAGATCTGCCGAACCCCTGCATCACGTTCACCTTGGGGATGCTGGTGCAATGAGCAGTGCTCCGGACCACACCCGTAGGGTCTTGGATGTCGACATTATTTCCTATGTAAACACCCAGTGTAAAGGTAGCATGGTTTCGGAGCCTTCTGAGAAACGAGCCTTCGAGGTGCGTGTTGTAAAGCACTTTTCAAAATGTAGGCACCAACGACAGGTGGGTTGACGGGGAAGCGTTTTGCAGGCAGCCAATCGCAGCACGGAAAGACAAAGTGATGTCTTCATGGAACAACTGGACCGACGCAAGGAGCGTCAGGGAGGGCCAGAGAGGGCCAGGGTCTGCACTAGAAAGCACTATAAGCCTCTGAGGTAGGAATTACTGCAACATAATAAGTTAGACTAACTTTTCAATTAGCTATCAGAATCTTGATCTACATTACCTTGAAGCTACTGTAAATAGTAAATGTACCACAATTCACTAGGCACCCTTTGAATGTTACAGACATTTCTAAGTGACAGCTTTGAACAGTTTTCCCGAGCTCACTAATGAATCAGTTCCCCTGCTGAAGTGCCTTTTTGTTTATCTGAAAGAAATGTCCAAAGCACCTGCTCTGAGTACATTAGGATAGCAAGGTGTTTTGTTTTGGTTAGAAGGCAAAGCCACTTTTCAGCGGGTACTTGCTGGTGCCGACAATGGCCCAGGGTCAGAGGTGCAGGCAGCAGCGTGCTGTGTGTCCGGGAGGACCCAGTGAAGAGACCTGTGACAGCAGCACATGGAGCACACTGGGTGGGGCACTGGGGTGAGGGAGGTGAGAGGCCAAGAAAAGGTTGTGGCAGAAGGAATGGGTGGTGGAGTCGTGGGGACTTGAGCAAGCGGCAGGAGGCTCAGAGGCTGCAGGTTATGTCTAGAGAACACTTTTTCTCTGTGTACATCTGAGCCGCTTTGCAGTAAGATCATCCTGCGATCCACACGCCCGTTCAGGTTTGAGAAATGTGCAGTGTCTTGCACGCCACACCCGATGAAAGGTATGCTTAAGGGATATTTCTCTGGCACTGGCATGGACCAAAAGCTTGAGGTAAGGGAAGCGGAAGGGGAGGGTATTATAGCCGTTCAGATGAGAGGTTTAGTGATGAGAGGTGTAGAACTGAGCTGACAGATTTGAGGGATGCTTGAGGCGAAATTCTTGGTTCCTGGCAGGTGTCTTGCTTCCTTCTCGTTTTGGCAGCTCCAGAGATCGTGGCGGTGCCATGAAAGCACACATAGGGAAATCGAGAGGTGAGGAGAGCTGGGGAGGAAAGGTCAGGGATTTGGGGTGGGAGAGAGGGACTCGCAGGTCACCCGCAGAGTGGCGGTCTGGTAAGCAGGTGGATAGGAGGGAAAGGCCAGGGTGAACGGTTGAAATTGTGAGAGAAGAGGCTCACAAGAAAACCTCAGGACATGCCTGACCTTTTAGGGAGGAAGAAGAGTTAGCGGATACGGTGCAGCGGGCCAGGTCGGAGATAGAGGATGTGCGCTGGGAAGAATGAAAGATCTGGTGCTGAACACACTTGAGGAAGTAAAGCGGCAGAGAAAAGGCAATGCAGGAGGTTCCTGAGTCACCCTCCCTGCTCCTCTCCCCCTTCCCTCCCTGCTGAAAGCCAGTGTTTAGGACTTCATAGACTGAGAGAAGCAGCTTGTCCAGACAAGTTGAAGATGAGAGGAATCGATCAGGAGGTGCAGGCGGTTGGAGGTCTACTTAGCAGGCGGCGGGTCGGGGGTGGGCACTTCTTTCTCAGAATCAGGAGTGAAGACAGCATTCTGCCTGGAACAGAGAAAGTGATCTTTGAGACAGGCCGTGGTATAGGACAGGGGGCTGCCTGATGGGGGGAATGTTCTCGAAATCTTGGAAAGAATACACAAAGTTTAGCAAAGTTTTTCCAAGTACTCAAAAAAAAAAAAAAAAGCCAAAACCCAGAGACTGCCAGTTCCATAATAATAGACCAATCTCCTGTTTGTTTTAACAAGGAGAATTAGGGGAGGAGATCTGAATTAACCAAGCGTTTAGTACAAACAGCTGTGAGGAAGGAGGCCCCTTACAAAACTTTAACAGAGGGAGGTGGCAAACTAAGATGTTTATTTTTGTATGTTGTCTTTTGGTGCTTAAGAAGCAAGATGAGACTCACTGGTTGACTTTTTATTTTTTTTCTGCTCTCTATGAAATGTTCAAGTCTCCAATGGTTTCATTCTAATAACTGTATCTCAAGCATGGGAATGGGTGAATAAGCCAATTTTTCCTCCCTGGGGGAAAAATAGCTAAAATGGACTATCAGGTTAGCAGTCTTGTTTGTGTTTCTTCTGTTAAACATTACACTTAATTGAAATTTAAATGGGATGTCACTGCAGAAAGTTAGGGAGAAAGTCTCAATCTCACCTTACTGTTGTGTTGTATGGATGTAGGCATAATATATGTTAACAGTTTTCTGCCTTCAAAACAAATAGCAAATCACAAATTGGGGTTCTTACGGTGGGGTGGACACCTTCGTATTGAGAGCATCCTGACAACCTCAGATCTTGTAAAGAGCTAGTTTTGACTATCACACTGATTTGCAAAATACATGTTCCTTTTTCCTCTGTCTCTGCTTCCTCTCTAACAGAAGTATTGCCAAGTCTGACATTTGTCTCTGGTGCTCCTTCAATTTCTACATCTGGAACTGAGTTTTTTGGATTGAGATAACATGAAAATACTTAGCAATGTAAGGTGTTTTTATTGCTTTTCCTCTCTGTTCTTTCAACACTGGTCTGATATGAAATAAATGTACATCCTCAGATTTTCAGATTGATGGGTACCTTTGCCTGTTTTTTTAACTGCTAGGACCCTTAGTATGTCTGAGTATAGCATCTCAAAAGACAGTGTTAAAAAGGAGTTTAGTCATCTAGTCCCATCACTGTCTACTTTCCCTACCCTAGACCCTTAACTAAAAATCACATTTAACATATAGCGTTCACAGTCATTAGCTAAAATAAACATCCAAGAGTACTTCAAAAATATTATGGAAAAATTGACCTGAAAGATAAATTAATTTTGGTGCAGAACATATTGAAATCTGTGCAGTTTTTTGTTTTGTTTTGTTTTGTTGTTTTTTAAATTATCTATTTGAGAGGTAGAGTTACAGACAGAGAGAGGGAGAGGTGGAGAGAAAGTTCTTCTATCTGCTGATTCACTCCCCAAATGGCCGCAATGGCCGGAGCTGGGCTGATCAGGAGCCAGGAGCCTCTTCCAGGTCCCTCATGTGGGTGCAGGGGCCCAAGCACTTGGGCCATCTTCTACTGCTTTCCCAGGCCATAGCAGAGAGCTGGATGGGAAGTGGAGCAGCCGGGATGTGCACAACCAACGCCCATATGAGATACCAGTGCCACAGGTGGAGGCTTACTCTACTACACCGGGTCCCCTGCATAGTTTTTTATAATACACATATTTAAATTTTATTTTTTATTTCAGAGAGAGCTAGCTCCCTTCTGCTGGTTCACCTCTCAAATGCCCGCTGTGGCTGGGCTGTTGCTGGCTGCATGAAGAACCATGAGTCAGGAATGCAGTCCAGGCCTCCCATGTGGGTGGCAGGGACCCAGCTATTTGAGCCTTCCAGCATCTGCACTGATGAGAAACTGGAGTCAGGAGTGGGAGCCAGGTCTCAAATCCAGGCAGATATACCAGTGTCTGCTGGGCTAAATGTCCACTCCTGTGATAGGCGTTTTCCATGAGCTTTTCTGAAGATTCCTGGTATGTGTGGTTTTAAACATTTTTTTGCCCCAATTAATCTTTTAATTCTGTTTTCCCATGATCTTTTTAAAGTACCCATGTGCTTCAGGCAAGTCATGGCTGGTTGTTCCTGTTGTCTTTATCTTCATCGATTTCTGGATGCCGGATATGCTGTGTGGCAGGGACAGGCGGCCGTGCTTTCTCAGTCCCCTAGAGGGGACCTGCCTGTCAGTTGCTGTGAGCTGTAAGTTCAGCGAGGCTCTTCATTCCCTCAGTGTTGCTGGCAATGCCATTTCCTTTTCTCTCTTGTTGGGAGAGAGGAGCTGCATATACATCTTTATTGCAAACTGTTTTAAAATACAAAGAGGGAACTTGAAAGCTACAGAGTTAGGGCCTGCGCCCGGCTCACTAGGCTAATCCTCCGCCTGGGCGCCGGCACAAGGGGTTCTAGTCCCAGTTGGGGCGCCGGATCCTGGTTGCCCTCTTCCAGTCCAGCTCTCTGCTGTGGCCAGGGAGTGCAGTGGAGGATGGCCCAGGTGCTTGGGCCCTGCACCCCATGGGAGACCAGGAGGAAGCACCTGGCTTTGGATGGGCATAGCACTGGCCATAGTGGCCATTTGGGGGGTGAACCAACGGAAGGAAGACCTTTCTCTCTGTCTCTCTCTCTCTCTCTCACTGTCTAACTCTGCCTGTCAAAAAAAAAAAAAAAAAAAAAAAGAGAGAAGAAAGCTACAGAGTTAAATATGAGGGATGAGACTATATCTGTTTTTTTTTTTTTTTTAAACCATGTTCTATTTGTCAGTAATCATTTTGATTTAGAATATTGGATGCAATAAAGTGCTTCCAAAAATGTTTTATTTTTTTTTAAAGATTTATTTATTTGAAAGTCAAAGTTACACAGAGAGAGGAGAGGCAGAGAGGGAGAGAGGCTTCCATCCGCTGGTTCACTCCCCAGCTGGCCACAATGGCTGGAGCTACACCGATCTGAAGCCAAGAGCCAGGAGCTTCTTCCAGGTCTCCCACATAGGTGTAGGAGCCCAAGGACCTGGGCCATCTTCTATTGCTTTCCCAGGCCATAGCAGAGAGCTAGATCGGAAGTGGAGCAGTCGGGTCTTGAACCAGTGCCTAAAGGGGATGCCGGCACTGCAGGCGGCAGCTTAACCCGTTATGCCACAGCGCTGGCCCCCCAAAATGTTTTATTCTAGCAGGAAAAGGCTGTCTCTTGCTCTTATGTTAACTACAACGTTGAAAACTGAGATTGTATTTCTTTAGGGTCTAGCTGATATGTCAGAGTGCTAGTGTCTAACTGACGATTTTTGACATTATATTTGTTTTGGTTTGGGGCATAGCTAGTCTTGTGATACGTTTAAAGAAAGGAGGCTTATTTGGAGATTTACTTAGTGAGGACTAGGAAGTCAAGTCCAATTAGTTCTAGTTTGTATTTAAATGAGAACATGTGCTTCCTTTAGCAAGGGCATATGTTAGAGCAGAGGATTGTTGGTTACTCCAATTCAAGGCAGCCAAGTCACATTTTAGCTTAGGGAGGTTTTTGCAACCCATGGAAGGAAATGGGAAACTTGAAAATAAGCAGTTGTGAGAGTAAACCCTGTTTAATACATGTGGTGCCCTTCTGTCACCTGCTTCTCTTCCTTAACCTGGGGCATTGGCGCAGTGGGGAAGGCTCTGTTAGAATGACTTTATGAAGGAATTTAGCTCGTACTTCTCAGACTCTGATAAACAACCTGTAAGTAGCCAGGCGTTCTGGCCAACTTAGTACAGCGCAAGCAAGAATAATGTATTCATGGTGGCATAAGGTCATTTCTGCCAAGTTGAGGACCTCCTCAGAGCAACTACAGGATAAAGGACATCTTGATGAGATTTCTGGAAAACATAAAAAGCTGCACATTATAGTAATATAGTAGTTGCCACTTATGCAAACTTAAATTTGACAAAGTGATAGAATTAGGAAAACTAAATTCCCTCTCCTATTCAGATCTGGTGCATGATCTCAGGCAAGTCATATCTTTTCCAGCCTCCTTTTTCTTTTCTTTTTTTTTTTTTTTAATATTTATTTATTTCAAAGCCAGAGTTATGCAGAGAGAGGAGAGGCGGAGAGACAGAGAGACAGAGAAAGAGAGGTCTTCCATCCAATGGTTCACTCCCCAACTGGCTGCAACGGCCGGAGCTGCGCCAATCTGAAGTCAGGAGCCAGGAGCTTCTTCCAGGTCTCCCACGCGGGTGCAGGGGCCCAAGGACTTGGGCCATCTTCTACTGCTTTCCCAGGCCATAGCAGAGAGCTGGATCGGAAGAGGAGCAGATGGGTCTCGAACCGGCGCCCATATGGGATGCCGGTGCTTCAGGCCAGGCGTTAACCCTCTGCACCACAGCACTGGCCCCTCCTTTTTCATTTAATGTGGATTATATGTCTGCCCTCACCAGGATTTATTTACTCAATAAACACACTGTTTTTTAATAAGGTTTAGGCTCTGTTGTGTAGAAACATGTCTTTTCCTTCAGGAGCTCCAAGTTGGACAGGAAGATAATTGTATTCAAGGATTAACAAGTGACATAAAAGTAGTACAAGAGTGACAAGTAGGGGCAGGCGCTATGGCATGATAGGTTAAGCCTCCGCCTGTGGTTCGTTAAAAAAAAAATAAGAGTGACAAGTATGGAAGCATCAGGTGGGCAAGTGGTGAATGTGGAAAGCGTGAGGGACCATGGGCAGCAGAAGTGAGCGAGTGAAGGCACAGGGGCGTTGTACAGTGAGCAGTGTTAGGTGATGGGTGGATGGGTGTGCAGTTAAGGGAGGGAGAGATAGGGACAGGTTGTGAGAGAGAAGTAGGTAATACATAGGTCCTGCTGAAGATGCAGAGCTCTCTCCCTCTCTGTCTCCCTCTTACCTCTCAAATAAATAAATTAAAAAAAATTGTTTTTGATATTTATTTGAAAGGCTGAAAGATAAGGGAGCACTCTCATATGCTTGTTGCATTCCTCAAATGCGTGCAGTGGTTGGGGCTGAGCTTGGGGGATAGGCCAGGGACAAAGCCAAGAGCCTGTAGCCAAGAACTCAATCCAGGTCTCTCACCTGGGTGGCAGGACCCAGTTACTTCAGCCACCACTGCTACCCAGAGTCTGCATTAGCAAGAAGCTGGAGTCAGGAGCCAGAGGTAGGTATGAGGCCAGGGGCCTTGATGCGGGATGCCGGCATCTTAACTGCTAGGCCAGACACCCACCCCTAACATCATTTTCTTATTCAGAGTACCCTTCTTTTGCAATTCTCACATAGATTTCTTTGGAAAGCTGAGGAATACTGGATAGGGAGGGAAATTGGATTGTTCCCTTTCTTCTGGTTTGCTATATAAAATTATTAGGATTTGCAGTCTGGCTAAATCTTTATTTTCACAAATTAGAGTAATATTTACTACTTGAGAAGTTCAAAATGAGAATTCGTGTATAGTTTGGAAACTAAATGAATGATTTTACACATTTGATAAATTATTCTTTGAAAGGTTTCAGACATGTTTACTTGAACTTATTTATCTTGGTCAACTAGTTTATTACTTTGAATTTGTGTATATTGTACATCAAGTGAAATGGAAGAGATAGAGTTGTATCTTAGAATCCTAACCAGGAACACAACTCTACATGAATTTGTGGATTTAAAGCAGACAAATAGGCCTACAGGAGCTGTACAGTTCTTTCTTCCATTCAACAAAGTATTTATGGAGAACCTGCTATATTTGGGGAGGTGGCCGGGGTTGGGGAGGGAGTGTGTTCCAGGCAGAGAGACCAGTAGTACCTGCAAAGGTCCTGACATGTGTGAAGAACTCGGGGAGTTGTCTGGGAGTATTGATTTGGAGTATGTGAACTTTGAGAAGCCTGTTAGAGATGGAAATCTGGTAGGCAGTTATGTATGTTTATTCTTCACTTAGAAGCTTGGGGCCAGGGAAAGAAATTTGGGAGTTGCCAGCATACAATTGACAGTTTAAAGCTACGAGACTAGATGAGATCACCCAAAAAATTTGTGTGTAAGTAGAGACTATTTTAAGAAAGAGGAAAGGTAAAGAAAGACCAGAAGATGAAACTGAAAGAGAATAGCACAGAACCAAGTTTAAAAAAAAAATTAGGAGAGCATGGTGTTCTGCAAGCTACATAAAGTGTTTCATGATGACAGGGGAAGTTGGTGTTTGGGTGCTTCTGACCACAAGATTAATCAATATGAAGGTTATTGGTGACTCTTAGAAGAACCCTTCAGTGAGGCACAAGGTTCAGTAGTGGCTAACACTTGGTTAAAAATGGTTCAAGACAGAGGGAAGGAGAGGTTTTGGAGACATAGAGGACATAACAACTCTTTTCGAGGAGTTGTGTTGGGGGCTGGCTTTGTGGTGTATCAGGTTAACCTGCCGCCTGCGAAGCTGGCATCCCATATGGCCACAGGCTCGAGTCCTAGCTGCTCCACTTTGATCCAGCTCCCTGCTAATGTGCCTGGGAAAGCAGCAGAAAAAGACCTAGTATTTGGGCCTCTGCACCCAAATTGGAATTTTGGGTTCCTGGCTTTGACCTGGCACAGTCCTGGCTGTTGCAGTCATTTGGGAAGTGAACCAGCAGATGAAAGATCTCTCCTTCCCTCCCTCCCTCCCTCTCTCTATCCTTGTCACTCTGCTTTTCAAATAATTAATGAAATATTTTGTTTAAAAAAAGGAGTTATATTACAAAAGGGGCAGGAAATAGATTGGAAACTGAAAGGGATAGAAGTGTTCATTTTGTTTAGTCTTTTTTTTTTCTAAATATTTTATTTATTTGTTTATTTGACAAGCAGTTACAGACAGAGAAAGAGAGAGACAGTGAGAAAGGTCTTCCATCCACTGGTTCACTCCCCAAATGGCCGCAATGACTGGAGCTGGGCCAATCCGAAGCCAGGGGTTTCTTCTGGGTCTCCCACGCGGGTGCAGGGGCCCACGCACTTGGGCCATCTTCCACTGCTTTCCCAGCCCATAGCAGAGAGCTGGATTGGAAGAGGAGCAGCAGGGACCAAACTGGCACCCATATGGGATGGCAACGCCACAGGCAGAGGCTTAACCTACTATGCCACAGCGCCGGCCCCTGATTTGGTTATAAGTGGAGGAAATACTAGCAAGTTTCAATGTTGTGTTAGTCTGTTCAGGCTGCTGGAACAGAATACCATAGCCTGAGAGGCTTCTAAACAACAGAAATGTATTCTTCAAGGTTCTGGAGGCTGAGAGTCAAAGATCAAGGCGCCAGCAGATTTAGCATCTGGTGAGGGCCCGTTCCTCACAGGTAGCATCCCATGTGTCCTCGCGTGGTAGAAGGGGCAAAGGGATTTGGGGGGCCACTTTTATAAGGGCACGAATCCATTCAGGAGGGCTCCTCCCTCATGACCTCATTGCCTCTCAAAGGCCCCACCTCCTAATACTCTCACCGTAGGATTAGGTTTCCACACAAGAATTGGGGGAGACACAGACACTCCTTCTGTAGCAAATGCTGAGAGAAGTGCTCCAGGAGAGAAGAGCTGACCTGTGATGTGGGAGCTCATGGCGGTGTTTTCTAGAGCAGGCCCTCGGTGTGCATGAGGAGGGTGCCTGTTGGCTTAAGTGGAGGTAGCGGATGGCAGCATGGACAGTGCTCTGATACCCATGGAGGGATGGTGGTATTCAAGGGCTTGTGAGTGAGAGCCATGATGGTGGGAACAAGCTCTTTTTTTTTTTAAAATAATTTTTTTAAAAAATTTATTTGACAGGTAGAGTTATAGACAGTGAGAGAGAGAGAGACAGAGAGAAAGGTCTTCCTTCCGTTGGTTCACTCCCCAAATGGCTGCCATAGCCGGCGCTGCGTGGATCCAAAGCCAGGAACCAAGAGCCTCTTCCTGGTCTCCCATGCAGATGCAGGGGCCCAAGCACTTGGGCCATCCTCACTGCCCTCCTGGGCCACAGCAGAGAGCTAGACTGGAAGAGGAGCAACCGGGACTAGAACCTGTCTCCCATATGGGATGCCGGCACTGCAGGCGGAGGATTAGCCAAGCGAGCCATGGCCCTGGCCCCGGAACAAGCTCATTTGATGACTTCTGTTTCCATCAAAGTGAACAGGAATCACACACTGAGACGTGTGAGCCTGGAAGAGCTGGTCTCAAAAGTCTGAGGAGAGAGAAAAATGAAAGGGTTAAGCCAGTTCAGTGGGGTAGTGGGTAGACTGGGAGTGGGTTGTGATAGTTGAACATCGACTGTGTTCGTGAGTTAAAGTGAGATAAGTCAACATGGTTTCGTTTTTCTCTAGCTGCATTCCACTGCATGGATGTGGGAATGAGACAGAGGAGGAAGATGGATCTAACCAGGGCCGGAGTTCTGCCTGTCCAGTGTGACGTGGGAGAGAGGGATAGGAAGTTGAGGGCATAAGCACGGTAGTGCTTAAGATGAAAGACTGGCATTTCAACTGGATAAGAAAGAAGGGAGGGTGTGATGGTAGTGAAGGTCCTAGGATCAATGGCTTCTTGGTTCTGGTGGGGTCAGAGGTTTGTTGGAGTCAGGGAAGTAGAGGAAGCAGACTGGAAAGAGTGGAGTAGGCTGCTGGGGTGAGGTGCTTGAAATTTCAGCTGGATGAGGGGTTGTGGTGATCACTAATGCAAAAGTCTAGGATCTGACAACAGGAGTGGCTGAAGCAAGGTAGGCGTGGAATGAAAACCCAAAGAACTGAGGCAAAAGTGTGTTAGGCTGTGACAGTACACTGGTAGCTTAAACCTTCCAGGAAAGAGGCTAAGGATCAGGAGACAACCAGCAGGAGGGATAATGAGTGGAACAGTCTGACCCTGAAGAATTTCAGAGAGGAGCGGGAGAAAATCGTCTAGAAATGGCCACAAGATACGAGGAGCACACCTTTCCCATCACTGGGCGCTGTTGTCGTGGGCTGGGGGAAAACCATTCTCGTTGCACCTGTGCTGAAGCAATCTGCCTGGAACACCCAGTTTCTGTGGGGGCAAGAAGCTCCGTGAATGTTCGGGAAGCCCGTATTTCAGGGGAGGCTTTCAGGAGGCGAGGAGGGTAGAAGAGGACCGTGCAGGGCATGGAGACGACCAGGAAGTGGCATAAACAGAAAATGGGCGTATTGAAACCGTCCTGCTCTAAAAACAGCAGTGGCCAGACTGTACCTTTCGTGGGGAAGGTGCCTCCCCCTCCCGTCTCTCCTAGCAGTAGAGGCCTGGCAGCGGCTATTCTCTGGAGTGTATGGAATATTGTACCCAGTATCTTAGGAAGTTTTTCAATTTTTTTTATTCATATTTTAAAAGTTTCCTATTTTGACTTTTTTCCTGAATTTTTGTTTTCATTTTATCTGGAAGGTAGAGGTGGTGATTTTCCATACTTCACTCCCCATATGCCTGCAACAAACCAGGGCTGGGCAGGGTCAAAGCCAGGAGCCTGGAATGCAATCTGGGTCTCCCACGTGGGTGGCACTTGGGCCATCATCTGTTGCCTCCCATTGTGCACATTAGCAGGGATAGGGTTGGAAGTGGAGGAGCTGGGACTCAACCAGGATTGATTGCAAGTGTCCCAGGTATCCACTTAAGCACTGAACCAAAGGTGCACCCCTAATCCTGTCCTTTTCATTTCTCAACTTACAGATCATTAGTAATTATCAGCACTTTAGATGGAAGAATTGCTGCCTTGGATCCTGAGAATCATGGCAAAAAGCAATGGGATTTAGATGTGGGATCTGGTGCCTTGGTTTCATCCAGCCTCAGCAAACCAGAGGTAAGAATTTGCTCTTAAACGTTGACTGGGGAACATGATGCGGAATTGCTGATGTTAATAATATGTATTTGCATATAAAGCTTCGTCTCAGGACCCAGTGTCTGGGTTTCAGTTCTGCTTGCCTGTAACAGGCTGCGTCCCCTTGGGACAAATAATAACTTTCCTATTCTATAATTCCCCCCCTATGAAATAGCATGCATAATAGCACCTTTTTCTTAGGATTATTTTGAGCATTTACTGAGTAAATCATATAAATTAGTAACTGAGGAATAATAGCTGTTGTATCAATATAGCGCAGTACCTGAGGTATAACACAATCATTTCTTATTCTTATTTTCACAAGGCCCCCTAGGAGAAATAAGACAAATAGAAATGGGGGCCGGCGCTGTGGCTCAGCGGGTTAACGCCCTGGCTTGAAGCGCCGGCATCCCATATGAGTGCCGGTTCTAGTCCCGGCTGTTGCGGCCATCTGGGAGTGAACCATCGGATGGAAGACCTCTTTCTCTCTCTCTGCCTCTCCTCTCTCTGTGTAACTCTGACTTTCAAATAAATAGATACATCTTTAAAAAAAAAAAAAAGACAAATAGAAATGAAAACTTCATTGTATTTTACTGGTTAGAAATCCATGCCGTAAAATCTCATACATTAATATTCCCTACATTTTCCCTCAATGGTACATCCTAGTTGTAAGCATAATTCATCTGAAATTTCCTGGAATGTAATTCTAGATAAATCTGATTATTTGTAAAAAAAAAAAAAAAAAAGGAAATTGTGCTTAGTAATTCTGAGATCTAGAATGGTAGAGAGGAACGAGCTTTGCTTCCAAAACTACTCTGGCACGTGACGTCAAGTGAACACGTGACTTAGCTCCTCAGAGCTTCAATGTCCTAATCAATAAAATGAGGACACTGTCTACCTTGATGAGGTCGGGGCGGGACAGAAGGATTAAATCTTCGCTTGCAGCTGTATGTTTTGTTCATTTTATTTGGAAGGCAGAGACAGACAGAGATCTTTCATCTGCTGGTTGATTCCCCAAATGCCCATGACAGCCAGGGCCAGGCCAGATTGAAGCCAGGAGCCCAGAACTCTGTGTGTCCTGTGTGGGTGGCCAGGTCCCAAGTACGTGAGCCGACATCTGCTACCCCCTGGGGACTGTGTTAGCGGGTAGCTGGAGGCATGGAGCTGGGACTCTAACCAGGCCCTCCTACATGGGCCCCCTCAAGGATCTACTTAACCACTGTGTCACACTTCCACCTCGACTCCTTGATGAAGTAAGTCTCGCCTTTCCTGGAGCTTGACTCTTCTGTTAAAGTCAGTCCATTTTTTGAGTTGTGACTGCTAGTGTTGAAGCAGTCACCTCCTTTCCAGAATGCTGTCAGCCCTTGGCCACACCAAATTGGTCCCATAGGACACTCCCTAGAGTAGTCATTTTTCTGCCATCAGTCTTTCCCTTTAAAAAGCTTCCTGGCTAGAATTAAATTTGAAAAAGAAATCTAACATGAGGGGCTTGGAAATGACCTGAGAAGCAGTGATGGAACTTCTGATGGAAGGTAGCTACTGGTGACCCATCTGCGATGACAGACTTCCCTATGCTATCAAGCAAGGCCAACTGGAGCCCTGTGCTGGTGCACCCAGGCAGGTGCCCAGTTTCTGCATTCCTGGTATACTGAGCCCTGATTAGACTTTCAAAGTACCCCACTAAAGTACCTCCTATCAGAGAGTATACTGAAAATATCATTTGAGAAGAATGACATTCTATTCTACTGGGAATTCAACTTGGTTGTAGATTACATTAAAATTTTGAATTAGGTGTGGTACCAGCTAAACGTGTTTATTTGTGTTCTGCTGGGATTATGCTTGGGTATGCACGTTTTGCTTTATTTTTAAACTAGACATAAACGATGATCAGCAAAATGAGAAGATTGTAAGCTGCTTACATCTAAGGTAATGTTACAGTGTGTTGTAGTGGTGCCAAGCATGTGTGTGTGTGCAAACGGAAACGTTTACACAAACCAAGGGAAAAGTTGCATGGTTTCACATAGTAGAATGCAAATAGCTGTAATAACTGAAGTGCTATTGCATGTGTTTAAGTGATAAGTAGCTAGTCATACTCAAAGGTGTTCTTAAAAATAAGTGACATTAGCTATGTGAGTTTTAATCTACAGTTCATCTTTTTTTTTCCTGTCCCTAGTTGTTATTGTTTTCTGTGGTTTAGTAGGGATCTCTCATTTTAAGCGTCTTCCTTCCCACCCACTCCCAAACCTAGATCCTTTGGATAGAATAGTTTGAAATGTTGAATTGCAAGTGTATTCCAAAAGTTCATGGTGCACCTTTATAGCAACCAATGAAAAGCGCATTGGCCATTTTTCCATGTAGGAAAAGAAACCTGAGACATCTTTTCATTATCTAGATTTTAATTTTCTACTTTAGAGAAAAAATAAAGGCATTGAACCAGGGATGAAAACATGATAGCTTTTCTTGATTTGACTGCTGCCCCAAGTTCTTGGGGCCGTTTGTTGAGAGCATACAACGTTGTTCCTACAGCATTGCAACGTGAATGTGTACTTGATGAGCCTTATACATGGTGTAATTCTCATTAATAATCCTCCTGAAGTTGGTGTCTTGGTTCCATTTTGTAGAAGAGACAACTGAAGCTCCGACATTACTTGCTTAAAGTTACAGGCCCAGTGTCTGATAAAGCTGGGATCAAGCCCAGACTTGCTTACTGAGCCACCTTCTGCCTATCTGGGAGCCTGTTTCCCCATCTTGTATGTGTCTCTTATAATCAAGCTGGGCAGTTCATGTAGCACAGCGGGCTTCACGCTCTTTGGTCTAAGGACCCTTTTATACTCTCGCAAAAATTATTGAGGGTTCCAAAGAGCTTTTTCCCAGTTGGGTTATATTTATCTTAGATTAAAAATTAAAATGGATTTTCAAAAGACTTTTGCATTAATTGATTAGAGAGATTAAAAAGCCCATTGCACAGTTAACATAAATGATGTATTCATATGTAGAATAACTACATTTTCCAACACAAGAAAATGTAATGAGAAAAGTGGCACTGTTTCACATTTTTGTAAATCTCTTTTAATTCCTAGTTTACTAGAAGACAATTTTTTTAAAGAATTATTTTATCTATTTGAAAGAATTAGAGAGGGAGAGTGGTCTTCCATCTGCTGGTTCGCTCCCCAAATGACCGCAACGTCCAGAGCTGAGCTGATCCAAAGCCAGGAACCACGAGCTCCCACGCAGGTGCAGGGGCCTAAGGAGTTGGGCCATCTTCTGCTTTCCCAGGCCATGGCAGAGAGCTGGATATGAAGAGGAGCAGCCGGGACTTGAACCAGCGCCCATATGGGATGCCAGCGCCGCAGGCTGGGGCTTTAACCCACTGTGCCACAGTGTGGGCCCCGACAATTGGGTTTTTAAATCTGATTCTTCATTAAAATTTTTGCATTGTTGTTTTGGTTAAATTATATGGAGGAGGAACTCCAGCCACATATGTATATAGTTAGAGAAGGGAAGGATATGAGCATTTTAGTAGTCTGTTCAAATAATTGTGGTTGTTGTTTTTTTGTTAGTTTTTTTTTTTCTGTTCACAAAGAAAAAGCTCCAGTCCATCTTTTAATTTTTTTGAAAATTTCTGACATTATGGAACTAAACTGAAATGAATTAATATTCCATGTTTACATTTCCATGACAAACAGAAAAATTCATGAGCCAAAAATAAACCCAAAAGAAAAAAAACATGGGAAGCTTATAAAACTAAACATGGATCTCAGCGTTAACAGCTGAATAGAGAAAGAAATTTTTAATTTTAATTAAAAAAATCACGAGTGGATGATGAAGTGTGTAGAAACTAAAAATTTACAGACTACTTAAAACCTGGATAGCTGACTGTTCAGAAACTACACAGATGAATTATGGGTGGTGAACAGCAGAAAGGGATTGTGGGTGAGTCTTCAGTGGTCTAGCTGCTCCCCATGCCACCTGTCTGCAAGGAAAACCTGACATTGATTGAGTATTGAGCCAGGCTAATGCTGGCAACAGATCTGGTGATGGTAACTTGCCTATCAGTAGATCCTTCTTCTGGGTTTGCAATTTTGATCTGTGCCCCAGACATCTGACTGATCTCATTTTTTTTTTTTTTTTTTTGGCTCTTTAATGCCCAATTATGCAGCCAATCAAATCATTTGGAATGGTGAGTTCGTGAGTAGTCCGGGCAGATGCATCCAGACCTGCCCAATACCCTTTCACCTCTGGAGAGCTGGATTCAATGCCACTGAATCCAATATTGCCATGTATCAACAGAAAATGAAACTGTTGCATTGCCAACTGGTGCAGCTTGGTCAAATCTGGCTGTGCAATGGCATACTGTCCTTGAATGGTATAGGCCTCTAAAGGTGGTCCCTCCAGGTCAGGGTTGAGGCACATGGACTGGGTGGTGTGGGGAAAGCTCGCTGCCCATGTTGTACCTGTCCTGACCACCTGCAAAGATGACCGAAGAACTTTACGGCTTGGGCCAGTACAGGATGGTCACACCCTTTGGGGGTACTCCAACATGACCACATGGATTTGTTTGACACACTCAGTGATGGAGGGCGGGATGCCAGCAATAGTGATGGCCTGCTCAGTTGAGTTAAGGAACATATCCCTACACCTGAGCCCCTGTACTCTCGTTTTTCCTTTTTTTTTTTTTTTTATTTATTTGTTTATTTGAAAGTCAGAGTTATATAGAGAGAGGCAGAGAGAGAGAGAGAGAGATCTTCCATCCACTAGTTCACTCCCAAATTGGCAACAATGACTGGAGCTGCACCGATCTGAAGCCAAGAGCCAGAAGCTTCCTCTGGGTCTTCCCATACGGTTGCAGGGGCCCAAGGACTTGGGCCATCTTCTACTGCTCTCCCAGGCCATAGCAGAGAGCTGGTTCGGAAGTGGAGCAGCTGGGTCTGGAACCAGGGCCTATATGGGATGCCGGCACTGCAGGCAGCAGTTTTACCCGTTATGCCACAGCCCCGGCCCCTCTCGTATTTCCTTGATCTTGCAACCACCTTTTCCAGTGAGCAAGTCACACTGACTAGCAGGAACCACCAGCCTCAGGGTAACTGGAGGTCTACAGGCAGCTATGCTATTGGTCATAGAGCTGCTGATGTCCTCTTCCTGTTTGTCAATGATCGTAGCAAATGCGTTGAAGATGGCATTAGTGGGTCCAGCTAAAGTGATCATTCTCTCAGGACATTTCCCTTCTGAGATGTTGATACGTGCACCACTCTCCTCATGCATCTTCTTGTCAGATTCTCCCTTTCTTTCTGATGGTACTGACACTTTCTTTGCCATGCATAAGTAGCCGGATGGTGAGAGTGACATGTAATCCACCTTCAGTCACACTGATGTCCATGTCGTGCTATGTTCTTGGGAGCTGGACTTTGAACGGTCAAGTCTGTGGTCACTGATGGTGTGAAGCCAAAACTGCAGGCGCGAGAGGTGGCTGAGGGGAAAGGGGGAGTAGGGGTGAAGAGGAAGTGCAGGAGGCCTGTGGGGGGTGGACAACAGGGGGACAGGAAGACAAGGGAGAGGAAAGGGGGAGACAGAAGAGGAGGAAGAGGGAAGGGGGAAGAGACCCTGGGGCGGGTGGAGGGCACAGACTGCTAGCTGCTGCCTCTGCTGGTCTGGGACGTGGTCATTGTATTTGGTACTACACGGAAACAAGTGGAAGATTTGTAAAGGTTAATCACACCATGGAATCCAAAATTATACAGTTTACATTTTCTACCTAGTTGCATTAGCATCCATTGTTCCGATTTGCCTTTTATGCTTTGTGATTCCTAACATCATTTAGAAAATATTGACCTGCTAGGTCCCATAGATCTTCCAAATGTTGATGTATTTCTTTATCGACTATCAGCTCTGTTGTTATTACCTCTGAACTCACCAGAAAAATCTTAAGTCCTGGGAAGTTATCAAGCTTGCACTGGCAGATCAAAGTTTTCCAGTATGCTAACTTTCACCTGAAACCCTGAATCTTACCACAAATACTGTCAGTTTCCTTTGGAGTATGAGGTCCGTTTTATTTGTCTGCCAATACCCAAGTCTCCTAACCATAGGTTTTCTCAGTTGATTTTCAAGTGAAAATAGAGCTCTGAACAAGGCAGCTCATTGAGCTCTGAATTCAGTCCCACAAGTGTTTTTCCTTAAGATGTTCTTCAGTATGTGGAGAACTACACACAGTACCTCATTAGTCATGCAGAGTAGTAAAGAGATGGGTACTCAGGGTCAAGCTTTAATAAAATTAATCATTTTTATTGCTCATCATCAAAGACTTTTTTTTTTAAGATTATTTATTTGAGAGGTAGAGTTACAGACAGTGAGAGGGAGAGACAGAGAGAAAAGTCTTCCATCCTCTGGTTCACTCCCCAAATAGCCACAACAGCTGGAGCTGAGCCAATACGAAGCCAGGAGCTTTTTCTGGGTCTCCCATGTGGGTGCAGGAGCCCAAGTGCTTGGGCCGTCGTCTAGTGCTTTCCCAAGCCATAGTAGAGGGAGGGATCAGAAGAGGAGCAGTTGGGACTAGAACTGGCACCCATATGGTATGCCAGCACTGCAGGAGGAGGATTAACCTACTGCACCACAGCACTGGCCCCCAAGGACATTCTTAAGGACAATTATCAGGGCCAGCTCTGTGGCATAGCAGGTAAAGCAGTACTGCAATGCTGCCATTCCATATGGATGCTGATTTGAGACCCATCTGCTTCACTTCCAATCCAGCTTTGTCTGGGAGAACAGAGGAGGATGGCCCACGTGCTTGGGTGCTACCAGCATGGGAGACCTCAAAGAAGCATCTGGTTCCTGGCTTCAGCCTGGCTCATCCCCTGGTGTTGTGGCCATCTGGGCAGTGAACCAGCAGATGGAAGATCTCTCTGGCGCTTTCTCTCTGTCTCTGTCTCTCTCTCTGTCTGTCCCTCTCTTTCAAATAAATAAATATTTTTTCTTTTTTTTTTAAAAAAGGGCAACTATCTATTTTCTGTTGCTGTTTGTGACAGTGAAGCATACAATGACTACTCGTTTGGTGCTTTATTCCTGCTAAGGCACCAGCAGTTCTAGCCAGCATTGCTTTCACAGCAGCAGTGCAAATAACAGCACGATGGAAAGGCAAATAACACCTGATTATCAAGCTGTTTGACCTTCCACACCACTGGGAGAGTCTGCAGACCACCCTTTGAGAGTTGTTGGCCTAGTCTATGAGAGAAATTTTATGAATATTTGTGAGATTATAAACATATTAGCAAGGAGAGAGGAATATATTATGAGTTTTAATTATCTGTTCAGTGACATGTGCACTACACAGCCTCTGAAAGTTATGTTCAAACGTTGGACAAAGTACCACAAAAAAAGAAGTTCAAAAAATGCTGTTTGAAATGCCCTGAGTTGGATGCATCGAGTAGTAGTAATACCTTCTAAAGGCATCTCGTCCAAAATTCTATGAAGGTCCCTAAGCTTCCTAAGAGTTAATTTTGTAAGTTTTCTCTAAATGCAGTGTTTGGTTGGGAAGGGCAGTGCAGGAAAGAGGCAGAAAGAGCTGGCAGGGAGATCTATACAGCAGGTGCATCCCACCTGACCAAAGATAGACACATGGCTCCATCTGGGGATTCCTGCAGTACAATGTCAGCTTCTTTAAGCTTTCATCAAGAGTAGTTTGAAAATGAAACAGCTTAAACTCAGAAAACCGCAGGAAGTTGTATTCTCTGTGCAGCACTTATTAAACTTACATATAGATCTACGGAGGAGAAGCTGGAGGATAAAAGACTTGACAGACTGTGTAATGACAGATTATGGTTCTCACGGATGATTGCTGGAATAATATAAAGGCAGCACAAGAACTTTTTGGGATAGGCAGTAGTGTGGAGGGAGGGCCAGGAACTGCTAGTCAGGATTCTTCTATTAACTTGCTCAGTTATTTAGCGCAGAGAGCTTTATTTTCTTTGATGTAAAATTATGAGATCAGACTGAATGTCTAGATTGTTGTGGCTCCAGGAATCACATGTGCCACAGGAAGATCGGGTTCCTTGCAACACAGGTCTGTTTTGACACTGTCTCCTATTGGCAAGGTAGTTACAAACTCCCTCAAAAGAATATTGATGGGACCAGCACTGTGGCACAGTAGCTTAAGCTCCCGCCTACCGCTCGCGCATTCCATATGAGTGCCGGTTTCACTTCCGGTTGAGCTCCCTGCTAATGTGCCTGGGAAAGTAGCAGAGAATGGCTCAAGCCCTTTGGGCCCCCACACCCACATGGGAGACCTGGAATAAGCTCTTGGCTTTGGCCTGGCCTAGCTCTGGCAATTTGGGCCGTTTGAGGAGTGAACAAGCTGGATGGAAGATTGTGTGTGTGAGTGTGTATGTGTGTGTGTGTGTGTGTGTGTGTGTATCTCCTCCTCTCCTCCTCTCCTCCACCCCAACCCCAACTCTGCCTTTCAAATAAGATCTTTAAAAAAAATGATAGAAAACCATACATGTGTGTGGGAGTGTGGGTGTGCTGGGTTGCATGTGGGTGAGAGAACAAGCGATGGATCTGAAGTTCGCTCTGCCAGCTCTAGCAGATGTGCCTGGGTTCTCAGCCTAACATTTTTGACACTTAATAATAGCTAAGCATTTTATCTTTAATTTTCAGAAAGACCCCTGTGGTGAAATCTGATTTGCTTTCCTCTGGCAATTTATGTGCAGATTCAACCTTGAAAAAGCACTAAGGAGACTGGGCTGTGGCTCCTCACTGACCATCTTAAAATTCTGTTTTGTAACATATGGCATAGTTTTTCTTCTTTTCCCCTTTGGGGTCTCTGGATGGCATTTGGATCACACTTCACTAAATCCAAGTAGATATGGTATTTTTGAACTATTTATCTGTATCTTACAACACAATTATACACATAAGACCTTCCTTCGCTTTATTCAGACTGCATATTATAATTGTGTGTGTGTGTGTGTGTGTGTGAAACCTGCACTTAGAAAATCCCTGTATCTTTTTTTTTCAGAGTTACCACGTGTTTTTGTTTTGTCTGTTAAAATGCCCCTTTGTTGCTCTCTTAAGAAGAATAAACAACTCTGTTGTAGTCTATACTTAGGATTGGGGGTTGCATTTTATTTTAGGCACGTTTCTCCCCAAGGGAAGCTGCCTTTCTCTTTCAGACAGGTGCAGATGCTCTCCAGCCTGCGTCACTCTGTAGTCCCTCCTGCCTGGTGGGAGGGCCTTTGAAAAGAGTACAGCTTTCATGGTTGGGGATTTGCCCACCGAGAGTTCATTAGTGGGCCTTTTTGGATATTGCTTTATTATTACCTATTTTATCTATTTGAGACAGAAAGATCTGCCATCTGCTGATTCACTGTCCAGATGCCTACAACAGCTGTGCCAGGAGCCAGGAACTCAATTTCTGTCTCCCATGCGGGTTTCAGAGACCCTCCTTGATGACCCATCACTTGCCCCCTCATACGGTGCCGTGAACAGGACGAAGGAATGAAGAGCAGAGCTGGGACTCAGACCTGGGCTCTGAGATATGGGATGTGGGTGCCCCAGTGGCTTCTTGACTGCTCATCAAAGCCTGACAGGGTTCTGGTGCAGTGAGTAGGCCTACTTTGCTGGTGTCCCATATTGGAGTACCGGTTCTAGTCCTGGCTGTTTTCAACTGAATTCCCTGCTAATTTTACCTAGGAAGACATTAGAAGATGACCCAAGTACTTAGACCCCTGCCACCCTTGTGGGAGACCTGGATGGAGTTTCTGGCTCCTAGTGTCAGCCTGGCCCAGCCCTGACTGTCATGGCCATTTGCGGAGTGAAGCAGCAGGTGGAAAATCTTTCTGTCTCTCCCTCTCTGTCTCTGTAACTGGCTTTCAAATAAAAATTTTTTTTTCTTTAAGGAAAGAAAAAGGAAATCTGTAATCTCTTTTAAAAGTTCTCTACTGTGCACCGGAAGTTGTCCAAGTCACTTTATAGTTTTTCATTTGGACAAAAGTAACCCATTTTGAGTTTGGCTATCTCATCGAGGATGATGATGTATTTTGAAGAGTGCCTGTCAGTCATGTTAAAAGGCACTTTTTAAATAATTGCTTAGCTTAATTGCTTTTCTTTTAATTATAGAAATGAAGCAATTATTTGATTGAATTTTGTTTTATTAGTCCCTTAGCATGGCTAAAAGCAGTGCTGTGAACTAAACCAAATTATTCCAGCTTGCGTGCTGCCAAATGAGAAATTGATTTGACCCTATCTCTTAGGAAATTGACTCATGGAGCACATTGTTTATCTACTTCATGAATGTGTATTAATCTTAGCAAAGGCAGAGACAGTTATTAAAATCAGTGCTCTTTCATCATGACTGCGAAAAGTATGCTTGAAAAGCTAGTCTAGTAGTTTTCCTTGTGGTCTTTTGGTTTATAAGATGACTAAGGAGAGAAGGAAAGAATTATTAACTACTTGATATTTTCCTGCTTTTTTAAAAAAATTCACATTCATTGCAAATAAATGCTAGATCATTTGAGTTTTTTTCCTACTGCATTTTTAAAGCATGTCGCTTCTGGTAATATTAGTTGTCACCTGTGATGCCTCTTTCTCAAGTCTTTGAGAGATGATTCCCAAGGACACTTGACTTTTAGCAAATAGTCTTGGCATCATGGTAATTTCAGTGTTTTAAAGGAAACAAAAAAATACTTCCACACTATAACAATGCTGGAGCATTTTTTTTTTAAGTCACAAATAGTCCATTCTGGCATCAAGTAGTGTAATCAGTTGCTCGTTTTGGTTAATTAAGGGTGAGTTACCATTTTATGTTTCATACACTGTACATTATTTAATACTGATTTTCTTAGTGATCGACAGTGCTTTGCAATCCTTCAGAGTTTCCATGCAATCTTCAAACAAGAATTTTAGGTCAGATAGACATTTCTGATAAATGAAAAACTGGCTGCAGTTTGATATATTTAATTCTATAGTCAGTTCACATTTGTTCATTTTTGAGGCTTTATTTTTAAGTGGATGTTGTGAATTCGTGGGTAGGTGAAAAAATAACTGACCAAGCATAATAAAATTTGTCTGCTTTCTCCTTGAATTTACTTTGGAACAGCTATTTGAATTCCAAAAGGTTTTTTTTTTATTTTTGAAATTTTATATTAATGAACCACATTTTTTTGTTCTGAAGTGTCCTTATAGAGGATAAAGTAGTGATCATGATGGGATTATGGGTAGTCAGATGTTTCCAGATTAAGAGTATATGTCTTTTTTAACTTTTTTCTTTAATAAGTATGCATGTATGCATTCACTTACATACACATGCAGACGCATTGCATTAGAAGTACACAGTAAGTAGCTCTGTGGGGTCAGCCTTGTGTCTCTGTGGGTTGTTGCCACCTACAGTGCCATCATCCCATATCTCAGTTCTGGTTCCAGTCCCAGTTGCTTCAGATCCAGCTCCCTGCTAATGTGCTTGGAAAAGCAGCAGAAGATGGCCCAAGAGCTTGGCCCTGGCCACCAACATCAGAAATCCACATGGAGTTCCTGCCTCCTGACTTCAGCTGGGCCCAGCCCCAGCCATTTCTGCCATTTGGGGAGTGACCAAGGGGATGGCAGATCTCTCTCTCTCTCTCTCTCTCTCTCTCTGTAACTCTGCCTTTCAAATAAATAAATATTTAAAAATATAAACAAACAAAATAAGCAGCCTTGGGTCATTGTGTCTACATAACTATTTGATTAGCACATATAGTTTGCAAAGTGATCTCAAATCTATTATTATTATTTAATGATTAACATAGTCTTGTTAAGAAGTCTTATCAGGCCGGCACCGCAGCTCAATAGGCTAATCCTCCACCTAGCAGCGCCAGCACACCAGGTTCTAGACCCGGTCGGGGCGCCAGATTCTTTCCCAGTTGCCCCTCTTCCAGGCCGACTCTCTGCTGTGGCCAGGGAGTGCAGTGGAGGATAGCCCAAGTGCTTGGGCCCTGCACCCCATGGGAGACCAGGAGAGGCACCTGGCTCCTGGCTTCCGATCAGCGCAGTGTGCCGGCTGCAGCGCGCCAGCTGTGGCGGCCATTGGAGGGTGAACCAACGGCAAAGGAAGACCTTTCTCTCTGTCTCTCTCACTATCCACTCTGCCTGTCAAAAAAAAAAAAAAAAGAAGTCTTATCAACCCCCATTTTTCTTTCTTTTTTTTTTTTTTTAAGTTTATTTATTAGAGAGGCAGAGAGAGAGAGAGAGAGAGGGAGGGAGGGGAGGGAGGGAGGGAAAGTCTTCCATCTGCTGGTTCACTCCCCAGTTGACCACAATGGCTGGAGCTGTGCTGATCCAAAGCCAGGAGCCAGAAGCTTCTTCCAGGTCTCCCACATGGGTGCAGGGTCCCAAGGACTTGGGCCATCTTTTACTGCTTTCTCAGGCCATTAGCAGAGAGCTGGATCGGAAGTGGAGCAGCTGGGACTTGAATCAGCACCCATATGGGATGCCAGCGCTATAGGTGGCAACTTTACCCGCTATGCCACAGCACTGGCCCCAACCCCCATTTTTCAAATAAGAAAACTTGGGTTCAAGAAGGACCAGATTCTTGTCTGATGTAAAGCTGAGACTCACCCAGGATCTTCATGTTATTCCTTTACTTTTCAACATTTCATGCTTTTTGAAATACCTCAACGCTCACCACTGAGTTTGTATTTTCTCTAATTGCAATTTTTCATGTGCTTTACTAAGACGGATTCCTCCAAGACATCATGCGCATGGCATACCTGGCTCAGGAGACTGAGAGTGCCTAACTACCTTTTAGACAACCCCAGTGACACAGCCGCAGGCACACCAACTGAACACCTATAAAGCTGCATTCAGCATTGCAGGCGGGGGTTGACACAGGGCTGGGCACTGGCTACAGCAGTGCCCAGGACACATGCCGTCCCTGCCCTCAAGAAACTTAAGATGGCTCTATGGAGAGCCAGTTAGGAGACAGATGTGAAACAATTATAATAGTGTAAAGAATGTAATCAAGTGTGGTGACTGCCACAAGGCAGGATGGGGCACTGAGACGCTATAGCAAGGATAACTGCATACCTCATCTGGTGTTGAGAGAAGGCTTCTCAAGATGGGGGGCCGGCGCTGTGGCGTAGCAGGGTAAGCTGCCGCCAGCAGTGCCGGCATCCCCTGTGGGCTCCAGTTCCAGTCCCAGCTGCTCTGCTTCCCATCTAGCTCCCTGCTAATGTGCCTGGGAAAGCAATGGAGGATGGCCCGAGTCCTTAGGCTCCTGCACCCACATGGGAGATCTTCTGGCTCCTGGCTTCAGCCTGGTCCAGCCCTGGCCATTGCAGCCATTTGGGGAGTGAACCAGCAGATGGAAGATCTCTCCCTCTGTGTCTCTCCCTCTCTTTCTCTCTTTCTGTAACTCCCCCCACCCCACCATTGTTTTTAAAGAAAAAAAAAAAATGATCTCTGATGAGGAGTTGCCCAGGCAAGAGGTGGGTAGAGAGGTGGGGAAAGACTGGAAATAGCTTGTGTCTCAAGGCTGTGTGGTGAGATGTGTTATGGCACGCTCTGGGGAGTAAGAGATGAGGACGGCAACAAGGAAGAGGTTCAGGGAAAGCAGCCCATCAAGGGAGGCCAGGGATGGGACGGGCACGGTCTAATCAGCCGTGCAAGGCTTGCAAAGCCCATGAGGAATTTAAGTGGGAGTGGTCACTCTGAATTTACAGAGAGGACAGGAGCAGGCAGAAGCGGGGAGACAACTTCCAGTCTCCTGGGCCAGTTAAGAGACTGATCATGGGGATGATCGCTGGGACTGGGGTGGTGACAGTGGAAATGGGGTGAGGGAAAGTGATGGGTTCAAGGGGAGTTTAGGGAGGAAGGCCTTTATGAAATTCGAAGACCAAAGGAGGATTTCAGAGTCAATTAAGATCAGGTGGAGAGAGGAAGAACGTGAGTTTGTTTGGAAACGTTGTTCTGAGTGCATGGGAGGACCCTCCAGGCAGGCGTGGGACTGTGGGTCACATGCTCGCAGAGGAGGGGCCGGGGACAGGGAGGATCACTCACCTTGACAGAGAGTGAGTGACGGGGAAGACGACTCACGAGCAAACTTATACGCTAATGTTTTGTAAACTGAGAGGATGGAGAGTCAGGAAAGGTGGAGAGAAAAGGACAGTCTGTAGGATTGTAGGGGTTTTCCTGCTATCCTCTGGGTCTCTCTAACTGCTACTTAGTAAGAGTACTTGGGAACTACTTAAGTCTAAGTACTCCCACAACTGAGATAACTGCTAATGAAGCAGATGCCTCAGAGACAACCCCTCGATTCGTTAGGGCCTCGCTGAAAGCCTCTCAGCCAGAGAGTGTCAAACCCTCTGCATTTTGGTGGTGAGGACTGTGGGGGAGCTGAGGAAGGCATGGGGAACGCAGGGCGCCTGTGAATCAGTGGTTTGGCCACCACATCAGCCGGCAGTGGAGAGTAAGGACGGGGAGCAGGTGACTTAAGCGAATGTGAGAAACTGTAAAACAGTACAGTGCTAGTTTTTACCCAAGGTCACACAGTGAGAGCATGGTGGAGCCAGGGCCCAGGAAATAGGGCAGGTGAGGTGCAGTCAGCTCTCTGCAAACAAGACTTTTTTTTTTTTTTTTAAGATTTATTTAGTTGAAAGGCAGAGTTACATAGAGGGAGAGACAGAGAGAGATTTTTTCATCTGCTGGTTCACTCCCCAAATGGCCAAAATGACCAGAACTGGGCTAGTCTGAAGTTGGGAGCCAGGAGCTTCTTCTACTACGTGGGTGCAGGAGCCTAAGCACTGGGCCCATGTTCCGCTGCTTTCCCAGGCACATTAGCAGGGAGCTGGACTGCGGTGCCCATGTGAGATGCTGGCGTCACGGGCAGCAGCTTTACCAGCTATACCACCACACCAACCCTGCAAGAAGGTTTTTTTTTTTTTTTTTTTAATTTTGTATTATTTATTTGAGAGGTAGAGTTACAGAGAGTGAGAAGGGGAGACAGAGAGAGAGGTCTTCCATCCTCTGGTTCACGCCTCAGATGGCCACAGTAGCAGGAGCTGGGCTAATGTGAAGCCAGGAGCCAGGAGCTTCTTCCAGGTATCCCATGTGGGTGCAGGGACCCAAGGACTTGGGCCATCTTCTACTGCTTTCCCAGGCCATAGCAGAGAGCTGGATTGGAAGAGAGGTAGCTGAGACATGAGCCAGCACCCATATAGGATGGCAACGCTGCAGGCAGAGGCTTAGCCTACTGTGCCACAGCGCTGGCCCCTGAAGATAAGTCTTGATTTCGTATTTGGACCCCAGTTGTTGGCCCACCACCACAGTTTGCAAAACAACTGGTGTGGCTAGGAAAGCAATTTTTCTGAGCAAGGAGGACTCTTGACAACAAGTGTAGCATTTTCAATAGAGTATTTTTCAAATATTGGACATCTGCCTCATATTAGTGAATTTTAGCTTTTTTTTTTTTTTTTTAATTTTTGACAGGCAGAGTGGACAGTGAGAGAGAGACAGAGAGAGAAAGGTCTTCCTTTGCCGTTGGTTCACCCTCCAATGGCCGCCGCTGCAGCCGGCACACCGCGCTGATCCGATGGCAGGAGCCAGGATCCAGGTGCTTTTTCCTGGTCTCCCATGGGGTGCAGGGCCCAAGCACCTGGGCCATCCTCCACTGCACTCCCTGGCCATAGCAGAGAGCTGGCCTGGAAGAGGGGCAACCGGGACAGAATCCGGCGCCCCAACCGGGTCTAGAACCCGGTGTGCCGGCGCCGCAAGGTGGAGGATTAGCCTATTGAGCCACGGCGCCGGCTGAATTTTAGCTTTTTTAAAAAAGATTTATTTATTTGAAAGTCAGAGTTATGCAGAGAGAGAAGGAGAGGCAGAGAGAGAGAGAGAAGTCTTCCATCTGCTGGTTCACTCCCCAGTTGGCCACAGCGGCCAGAGCTGCACCAATCCAAAGCCAGAAGCCAGGAGCTTCTTCCGGGTCTCCCATGCGGGTGCAGGGACCCAAGGACTTGGACCATCCTCCACTGCTTTCTCAGGCCACAGCAGAGAGCTGGATTGGAAGTGGAGCAGCCAGGTCTTGAACTGGAGCTCGTATGGGATGCCAGCACTGCAGGCAGTGGCTTAACCTGCTACGCCACAGCACCAGCCCCTTATTTATTTCTTGAGATCATTGTAAGCATCAGTTACTATAGTATCATAGAGATGCTCCCGGGAGTTGTTTGTTTTTTAGTTTTTCTCTGTCTCTCTGCCATTCAAATAAAATTAAGAGGGAGAGAATCTCATATCCGCTGATTTACCCCACAAATGCCTACAACAACTGGGGCTAAGCAGGTGGAAGCCAAGAGCCAAGACCTCAATCCAGGTTTCCCACGTGGGGTGGCAGCGACCCAACCACTCAAGTCATCACCTGCTGCATGCCCAGCGCCACACACTGGCAGGAAGGTGGCTGGAAGCTGAGCCAGGACTCAGACCAGGCATTCTGCGTCCCAAGCGGCACTAAGCACTGTTCCCAAGGTCCGCCCTCCCTGGAGTTGGTGATTGCTTGTCCAGCAGGTATTCTGGCGGAGTTGCTGTTTCCCATGCTTTTTCTTTGCTGGTTATTTGAATCCTTATCATTACGCTCTGTGACTCTGCAACCTGCCACACTAACCTCTCCTTTTTAACTCTTCCTGCTTCTTCCTTTGTCCCAGGATCTTGGCTTTTGGAACTGTCAGGGTCCTCTGTTCCTTTTCCCTCTTTTCTGATAGGAAACAGTGTGGTCTCACTAAGTCTCCTGAGCCATTTCCGGTTTTCAGTCTAACTGTGCATGGGTTACTTCTGGATACAACTTTTGGGATTTGAGGTTGTTTAATGTCTGAGACACTAACAGAAAATGTCGCTCCCCCATTCGCGGAGGAACGACACTAGACCTTGCGCTGTTCTTTTTGCCCGGCCCTTCCCGGGTTAGCTGCCGGTCGCTCACTCGCGGAGGAACGACGCTGTCCTGGGTTAGCTTCCGGCCCCTCCACGGAGGTGGAGGGGCGGCACCTCCCCCCCCCCTTTCCCCACTTCCGCGGAGGAGCGGCACAACGCCCGCCGGCTCCCTCGGGGGCTGCTCAGATGTTCCTCAGGTGTTCCCTCAGATGTTCCTGGTGCATGTTGTCTCTCTGTTGTCTCTCTCCTCCTTTATAGTCCTCTTCCACCAATCCCAACTCTGCTGCCCACACACCGAGCACGCTGCTCTCCTCCAATCAGGAGCAGGATCAGCTCCTGCAGCTTATCAGTCAAATTGGCGAGAGGCAGCTGTGTAGAGGTTGTTTGCTCCCTCAGCGCCATATTGTGGGAGAGCAGTTGCATAGAATAAGTCTTAATTCCAGTAACTTAGTCTAGTCTCAGTTGCTCCCCACAAGAAAATGTTAGTTTATGCAACACTGCCTTCCAAATTCAGTCAGGAGCAGCTCCTTATAGAAAAAGCCTAGCTGACAAACTCAGAAAGAATGGCAGTCTTGGAAATGACTTTTTTTATTCTCTTTAATGACTTAGTAGATCATCAATTGATACAAAAATGGTGACAGGATGATAAAATTCTTAGAATCAGCTGACTGCCTCAAACTCACTGATTGATGGTAACATTAAAAAATTAAGGCAATGAGGCCGCCACTGTGGCATAGCCAGTTAAAGCCCTGGTCTGCAGCACTGGCATACATATGGGCACCAGTTTGAGTCCCAGCTGCTCCACTTCCTATCCAGCTCCCTGCTAATGTACCTGGAAGGCAGCAGATGATGGCCCAAGTACTTGGGTTCCTGTCACCTACATGGGAGACCCAGATGGAGTCTCTGGTGTCTGGTTTCAGTCTGGCCCACTCCTGGCTATTACAGGCATTTGAAGAGTGAACCAGTAGATGGAAGATCTCTAGGTCACTCTGCCTTTCAAATAAATCAATCAACAAATGAAAAGAAAATTAAACCCGCATCAGATCAAAGCTCTAAGTCTAATCCCACTTTTCAGGAAATATATGGAATAAAAGGAACAAGATAAATGACACAAAAACGCTGAGTGTAGGACATTGTATAAGACAGTCTGGTTTGTCAGGTACGTTAATGCATGGAGAAAGGAGTGAAAGGCCTCTTGGGGGTGGGGGAGAGGGGAAATCAAATATATAGAGACTTGGGGTTCCATATTTGTAAGATTTTTTGAGGCCATGAAATTTGAGTATTTGATGACTTTATGGCAATTAACAGGCATATAGTGGATGAGTGGAGACGATGGAAACAGTTGGCAAAATGTTGATAATTATTGAAACTGGATGATATATAGCTTGGGGATGGTAATCATATTAGTCTCTTTATATCTTGTATGATTGAAATGTTTTATAGTAGGTTAAAATAAAGTTGACTATAACCCCAAAAGTGTGTGTGTCAGTGGGGAGGAGTGTGGTCGCAATAGAAAATACAGAAGAACCAAGTGAGAAAAGGATTTTTTGAATAGAAGGGTTGGTTTTTTTTGTTTTTTTTTTTGTTTTTTTGTTTTTTTTGTTTGTTTGTTTTGTTTTGTTTTGTTTTGTTTTTCTGCATTTCTGGTAGGATCCATTTTAGTGGTTGTACTTCCTTTGTATTCTCAGTTGAAGTTCCTTCTTCCCCTTGAAATGTGGAGTTATTTTTGCATTCTGGTTTCTGATAGCAAACTCTCATTACATATGCCATGGATAGTCGTTAAGCCACTATGATTTTGTTCGGCAACAGAAAGGGGATCGCTTTACTAAACTGCCTCATGATTGCTCAGACAGAGATGCTGCATTTTTGGTATTGATTTTGCTAGCTTATGTGACAAGCCTTTTATTTTAAAATTATGAGCAGTTAAAAACAAACAGAAGAAATAAATACAAAAATAATGAGAATTCAGCCTTTCTAAAATGACGGAAGGGTGAGGCGAATCACACAATTAGTCTGAGACGCCGAGCAGCGAATTAGAACAGATAGCTGCTTACAGGGGCCACTCAGTGGAATGTGAAAATCATCACCGTAACCTACATTTTTTTTCTACCAAGAGATTTGCAGCTGGGTATCTGGGTGACTCATTCCTTTGCTTAGGGGATGAGGTAATGTTGTTGAGAGGGGTGATGTCATCCCTCTACCTGAACTGCATACATATATCTCTTTCTTGTGGCTCTCAAGGAAAAGCACCATCTGCTTTCACATATGCAGGCTGCAAGGCTTCACAGAGATTGGTGCAGAGGTCAGCAGCCATGTGGATGACTCATAAGCAGCCAATTAGTGAAGAGCAGCTATTTAAAAGTGAACTCCTAAAATCATTATGCAGAAATATGATAGGATGATTCACGATTGAATCATAATGCTGTCTTGTTATTGTTTGGTATTTTGCACTTCCTGAGTTAACGCTGCTGAAGATTTAACTTTTAAAAACAAGGCAGCCTTCTCAGTACGGTCACTCATATCAGATCTTGGTGGTTTTGACCGTATTATTCGTTGAAGATGGGAAGTTTTCTTTTACAGGAGCACAAAGATGACTCTTGGTCCCTATCAATTTGACAGTTGCGTCTTCCACTTTGGAGCCATCGTGTTCTCTTGGGACTTGCTAGGCTTGAGGGGAAAAGAAGTTGTAAATGGAAGAGGAAACAAGTCAAAATAAATGCAGTCTGTTTACCACGGTCCCACCTACCCTACTTCCTCTTCCTCTTGCTGATGCACACCTGCTTTCCTGTTTGTGCTTCAATACTGCTGTTGAGCTGCCAATTAAAATGCCTATTTTTTTAAAACTGTATCGTAATTTGAATCTATTGTCCCAGTAAATAGAAGAGCTCCCCTAATGCAGAAGGTAGAGAACAGTAAATAACCTGATTTTCTGGCAGGTAACTGAAAGTGGAAGATCATACTGAATAATTACTACATACTGTTATCGTGGGGTATGCACACTGTGACCCAAACCCACCACCCCTAATCTTTCATCCATTCTGTGGTCAGGTGTTGCATTTTTTTTTTTTGGTTATGATAGCCTCTTTTAATTTGAATTTTCCCAGAGCCTTTCTTTGTCTCTTATGATGCTGACATTTTAAAAGATTTATATATGAGTGAGTGAGTGAGAGAGAGCGAGCGAGCGAGCATGTGAGCCAGCCAGCCAGGACTCTAAAAGGCACTCTCCTATGTGGGATGCCTGTGTCTCACAGTGGTTTAGCTCACTGTGCTACCATGCTGGCCCCAACGTTGACATTTTTGAAGAATACAGTCTAGCTGCCCTTTTATTTTAAAAACAATAGAAGTTTCCTGTGTTTTTGCCCGATAGCTCTTTGTGATGAGATTCAGGTTGGAGGTTCTTGGCTGGAATGCTGTGGCCTCCCTCAGGCTATTACATTTATCACTCACTGATAATGTTAATTCTGGTCATCCAGTCAAGGTAGTGCCCCCAGATCTCCACTGAATAATTAATGTTTTGTTTTTTAATTTCTCATAACTAGTAAGCTCTCTGTAGAGAGACAGTTTAAGATCACACAAGAATCCTGCTCCTTATCGAAGCTTCCACCTAGATATAGAATTGTTGCCAATTTTTGTTTGATCTGGTCTTTAGTATGATGGTTTCTAAATGCAGATTTTTCCAACTCCATCCCCTCTTCCCCTATATATTATTTACTTTATTTGTTATTGGTATGCACTCATGAATTCCTTTATATTTAAAATTCAGTACTTAATTATCATCATGCTTAACTTGGCCCAGATGTGGCCACTGGCATGCCCTAATCATTTCTGAGCACATCTTTATTCTTTGGAATAATAATATGATAAAGGCTCATCTTGTACCTATCCTGTGTGTGCCCTGGAATCAGCTATTTTCTATAGGAGCCTTTGTTCTTTTTAATGGAATTAGATAAAATATGAGTGCTAGATTGAGTGCATTACTCCAGTAGCCACTGTATAAGCATACATGTGTAAACTTTAATATACCTGGTAAATATTTCCTGGAGGTACAATAAACAGTTTTTGAGAGTGTGATGATGTCTCAGTTTGTAGTCAGAACAGAAAGTAAAGTGCAGTGTTAAGAAATGGAAAGATTTTTGTTAGCAAACTTGCATTGCCAACATGGTCTTAGATTTTGTCATGCTAGGTTGAAGGCCAGTTAGGATTCCAGTGGTCAGAGTTGGTACAGGAAGGTGTTCCAGGGAGAATAAAATGACATTGAGGGTGACATAACTGAACATTAGTAGCGACATTAAATGTTGTGTTTAAATAACCGTGTCTGATTTCCACCCATGTAGAGAAAAGTGAAAGACAGGGATGAAAGGGTTGCTTGAGGTCATATTTAGAAGACTTTGAATGCCCTCTAAAGGATTGTGTGGCTCTTTAGGAATTGGGATCTTTCATAAGAGGCAATAGAGAGCTGTTCAAGGTTTTTAAGTAGTGTCCTAACAGGATTAACCCTGACTCTGAGAGATTAATCCAGAAGATAGGTAGAGCTCAGATTGGGGAAATTTCCAGTTAAGAACTGTAAGAGGCTATTATAATGGTTCAGACAGTAGCTAACAAGGATTTGAACTAAAATGCAGAAGAAAGAAATGAATTAGGGTTTTCAGCCTGTCTTCCAGAACCAGGGGGCTTGGGACAAAGGTAGGGGTAGGGAAGGGCATGTGAATTGAGCACCAAGTTAGAATTCTCAGTGACTTGGAGAGTGTTTAAGTAACTATACCCCAGCCCTTTAAAAAATTTGATTTATTTGAGAAGCAGAGAGGGAGACAGAGAATGAACATATGAACATGCTTTTTTTTTTTTTTTTTAAGATTCGTTTATTTATTTGAAAGGCACTGTTACAGAGAGGCAGAGGGAGACAGAGAGAGAGGTCTTCTATCTGCTGGTTCACTTCCTAAATGGCCTCAATGGCCAGAGCTGGACCAATATGAAGCCAGGAGGCTGAGGCTTCTTCCGTGTCTCTCATATGGATGCAGGGGCCCAAGGACTTGGGCCATCTTCTTCTGCTTTCCCAGGCACATTAGCTACAAGCCGGATCAGAAGTGGTCAGCCGGGTCTTGAACCAACACCCATAAGGGATGCTGGAACTGCAGGTGGTGGCTTCGCCTGATATGCCACAGCACTATGAACACACGCTTTTATCTGCTGGTTCATTCTCCAAATGCTTGCAATGACCAGAGCCAAAGCTGGGACCCAGGAGCCAAGAACTCAGTCTGGGTCTTCCACCTGGGAGCAGGAACCCGGTTACTTTAACCGTCACCACTGCCTTCTAGGATCCACATTAGTAGGAAGCTGAAATTAGGGGCTGGAGCTGGATATCAAACCCAGGTACTGTGATGTAGGATGCAAGTGTCTTAACCACTGGGCTAAATGCCCACCCCTCAAATAAGTATCCCTTGAAAGAAAGCATGTGCTGCTTAAGGAATAAAAATTATGTAGAAACATTTTGTTGTTAAAAAGTTAAAGCCAACATTCACTTGAAGTTTTTTTTTTTCTTAGACTTTGTGAAAAGATTTATTTATTTAAAAGGCAGAGTTATAGAGAGTGAAAAGGACAGACAGATAGAGGATCTTCCATTGCTGGTCCACTCTCCAAATGGTCGCAACGGCCAGAGCTGGGCCAGACCAAAGCCAGGACCCAAGAGCTTCATGTGGGTCCCCAACATGGGTGCAGGGGCCACACACTTGGTACACCTGCTGCTGCTTTCCCAGGGACATTAGCAGGGAGCTGAAGCAGAAGTGGAGCAGCTCAAACTCAAATCAGTGCCCGTATGGGATGTCATGCATCACAGGCAGTGGCTTAACCCACTGTGCCATGTTGCTGGCCCCCATAAAGTTTTATTTTTTAACTTATATCCCTTTGATATTCCCCTTTCTTAAAGTTTTGATCCCAAATGATTGGAAAATAGTGTCATTAATTGAAGTGGATTCAATTACATATTTTTAAAATGCCAGAGGTCAGTGTCACAAAGACATGTACTAAAACTCTTAAAAAAAGATTTATTTATTTATCTATTTATTTGAAAGGCAGAGTTAACAGAGAGGCACAGGCAGAGAGAGAGAGGTCTTCCATTGACTGGTTCAATCCTCACATGTTTGCAATGGCCGGAGCTGAGCTAATCCAAAGCTAGAAACTAGGAGCTTCTTCTGGGTCCCCCATGCAGGTGCAGGGGCTCAAGAACTTGGGCCATCTTCTGCTACCTTCCCAGGCCATGGCAGAGAGCTGGATCAGAAGTGAAGCATCCAGGACTCGAACCAGCTCCCATATGGGATATCAGTACTGTAGGCAGTGGCTTTAACCACTACATCACAGCACCAACCCTGAAACTCTTTTAAGAAACACAATTTTCGAGGACAAAAATCCCTGGAGTAATCCTTGACTCATTTTCTAAAAATATATTTATTTGAAAGGCCGAGAGAGAAACAGATAACGTTTTCCCATCCCCTATTCACTCCAAATGCCCACAACATCTGGGGCTGGGCCAGGCCTACGCTGTGAATCCAGGTCTCTTACATGGGTGTCAGGAACCCAAGTTCTTGAGGCATCATCTTCTGTCGGAGGGTGTGCGTTAGCAAGAAGCTGGAGTCAGGATAGGAGCTGGGCTTGAACTATGCATTTCGACTGGGATGCTGACATTCCAAGCAGTGTTAACCGCCATGCCAAATGATACCTATCCCTGGGCTCCTTTTTTTGTTCAGGCTGTGCAGGAAATGCTGTTGGCTTTACCGTCCATCAGGAAATGCTGTTGGCTTTACCGTCCATTTATATCCAAGACCTAAGCACCTCCAACACCTTCACAGTGCTGTCAGCTGCTCTCTCTGCCTTCCACTCTTGCTTCTCAGCCTGTTCACGTTCCTTGTGGTTCCTCGAAGGTGAAGGGTGTGCCTCCACCCAAGGGCCTTTGCACAGCGTGTTTCCCAGGCCTCAGCAGGGCTCTCCTAGTTAAGTCTTCACCGATGTGTTACTTTCCCACTGGGGACTCTGAGCTCTTCACTGACAACTCCCTCCTGAGCCACACACGTTTTCCAGTCCCCCTATAGCTTGTTGTTCTGCATGGCAGTTGTCACCTAACATACTGTGTACTTTATTTATTATATGATTTGGTTCCCAACACTAGGGTTTGACCTCCACAAGGGTAGTGGTTTTCATTGTCTGTTTTGTATACATGTCTATCCTAACCACAAGACTGTGCCTGGCACATAACCCGGCTGTCTATCAACATAGTTCAAAGAAGGAAGGATAACTGAGAACTTAAAGGAAGTCCCAAGGCTCTCAGCTCATAGCAGACTTGAAAAGGTAAATAAAAGAAGGGCTGGGAGACAGCATGAATTGACATCTCCAAGTCCGTGTGCCCGGGATTCAGATACCATCTATGACAGTAATTGGCCTAGATAAAATAGATCTAGAAAATACTACATATGAGTATTATCCATTTACTAAAAAGTCATATTGTATTTTCACTTTTTTTTTTTTTTTTTTTTTTTTTTTGCCAGGCAGAGTTAGACAGTGAGAGAGAGACAGAGAGAAAGGTCTTCCTTCCATTGGCTCACTCCCCTATTGGCCGCCACGGCCGGCGCTGCACCAATCCAAAGCCAGGAGCCAGGTACTTCCTCCCGGTTTCCCTTGCGGGTGCAGGGACCCAAGCACTTGGGCCAACCTCCACTGCCCTCCCGGGCCATAGCAGAGAGCTGGACTGGAAGAGGAACAACTGGGACTAGTACCCGGCGGCTAGAACCTCAGGTGCCGGCGCTGCAGGCGGAGGATTAGCCAAATGAGCCATGGTGCCGGCCTCACGTATTGATAGCTATAAGAACTCTTATAATCTCTCCTTTTTAAAAATATACTCTTTTTTTTTTTAAAGATTTTATTTAGGGGCCGGCATTAATTTACTTATTTGAGAGGCAGAGTTACAGACAGAGAGAGGGAGAGAAAGATCTTCCATCTGCTGGTTCACTCCCCAGATGGCCACAATGGCCAGGGCTGGGTGGCCAAAGCCAGGAACCAGGAGCCAGGAGCTTATTCCAGGTCTCCCATGTGGGTGCAGGGGCCAAGCACTTGGGCCATCCTCCACTGCTTTCCCAGGCCATAGCAGAGAGCTGGATTGGAAGAGGAGCAGCCAGGACAGGAACCTGCACCCGTATGGGATACCAGTGCCAGAGGTGGAGGCTTAGCATACTATGCCTCAGTGCTAACCCCTATTATCTCATCTTAACTCACTTGATTCCAGAACTCTCTTTTAGTCATTCACTGATCATCATGAGACCCTCTTGGCTCTTGGCAAAAAGGAATTTGAGGAAAACCATGTGCAGGCTCTGGAGGCCGTGGGCGATTCTTATAAATTACTGGAGGTTGACAGACTGCTGCTGCTTGTTGGGTTAAAGTCATGACTTTTTTAAAAGTTAGCTTCTGTTTCAGGTGTTTGGGAATAAGGTCATCATTCCTTCCCTGGATGGAGACCTCTTCCAGTGGGACCGAGACCGTGAGAGCATGGAAACTGTTCCTTTCACAGTTGAATCCCTTCTTGAATCTTCTTATAAATTTGGAGATGATGTGGTTTTGGTGGGAGGAAAGTCCCTCAGTACATACGGGCTCGGCGCATACAGTGGAAAGGTGAGTGAAAATGTCTTAAACTGTGCTGTTCCTAGCTGAGGTTTGTTACGATTTTCTCCTGAGGATATCCATTGTGTGATAAGAAGTGTGAAGGGGAAACTGGATTTATCTAAGATTAACAGAATAAACAGCCAAGCCGGGAACAAGAGAATTGATAAACATAGTCTACCTCGTGGTGGGTCCTCTGGCACAGCTTATTTTGCAGTCTTCATGATGTCTCTCAGGGTTGTCTATGTTAACTCATATTTTGGCAGATGAGGGACCCTCCAGAGGTTGATAATAATCCTGATGATAGAATAATTACTACTAGTCATTTATCTAGTTTGATCTTATAGTAAGATGACCCAAGAGAAGAATTTATATTCATTTTATAGATGAGAAAGCTGAGCCCTTCAAAAAGGTTCAGAAGCTTCCAAGGTCAGATTTGAGTTAGATCTGTCTGACAAGAAAATCCTACTGCTAACGACCTAGACGTTCATTAACTCTGAGGATATGATCACAGTAGACTCTGCTCCTAAGATTGGGTCTTGTGACATAAATCCATTATTATGAGTAATTAATTTAAAACATCTCTTTAAATCTTTTTTTTTTTTTTAACCCCTTAACATTTTTTTCTGAAAGGCAGGGGAAGAGACAAAGATTTTCCATTCTATTCGCTGATTTATACCTCAGTGGCCACAATGGCTGGGGCTGGCCAGGTGAAGCCGGGAACCTAGGATTCCACTTGAGTCTCCCACGTGGGTGGCAAGAGCCCAAGTGCTTGGGCCGTTTTCTGCTGCTTCCCAGGCATACATGCAGAGAGCTGGATCAGAAGTGTAGCGGCCAAGACTTGAACTGGCAGTCCTATATGATATGCTGGCATAGCAGGTGGCTACTTAACAATGCCTCTCAATGCCAGCCCCCATCCATGAACATTTTATGTGTGGACGTAGGATAAAAGAAGAAAGACTAGGACCTTCCGTTGCCCAGACGTGGGTTCTGTGTCTGGAATTTGGCCCATAGCACCTTCTTGCTACCACAGATGCTTTCTGCCTTCCCCACCCACCTACATCTGCATTGCTGCAGGAGGCCATTTTTGAGCAAGTACTTCAGTCTTTGTTTACTTCCGTATTCCCACCTGTAAAACAATAGTTTTGAACACAGTCGTCTGGTTCTCTGGTTTGCTGTGCTGCTACAAAATGGTGGTGGTCCAGCTGGTATGTCCTTTTTATGCTGGTTTTAGTTCATAGCATGCTAAGTGTCTTTTTTCTTTTAATGAAGATTTGAATGAGGCACTTTTAAACATAAAAGCTATTAGAAAAGAATTCAAAATTTCAAAGCCCAATACTCTGTTTAAAAGCTCTGATTTTTTAAACTCACCCAGAATTTTATTAGTGGTATTGTTAGTAAGACATCTGATTATCCATTTATATTTTTTTTAAGATTTATTTATTTACTTGAAATGATGACAGAGAGAGAAAGGGAGACACAGAGAAAGAGATCTTCCATCCGTTGGTTCTCTGCCCAAATGGCCACAATGGTTTTGGCTGGGCCAAGCTGAGGCCAGGAGCCAGGAACTCTATCTGGGTCTCCTATGGGCCATCATCCGTTGCGTTCCCAGGTGCATTAGCAGGGAGCTGGATCAGAAGCAGAGCAGCTAGAACTCAACCAGGGCTCCGATAGGGGATGCCAGCTTCGTAGGCAGCAGCTTAACCTGCTGTACCACAATGCAAGCCCCTGTTTCTTCTTGTATGTTTTATGGAAATCCCCAGAACAAGACTAACATTATCTAACTCTTTAGTCATTCCCTGCATTAAATATTTATTGCTACTTTTATGGTTCTGAATAGTTCATTTTATGACTTATTCCTGATACTTGTAGCTACTTGGGTGCTTTGGGCACGTGACCCTAATTTCTTTTTACTTTTAAAAATCATGGCAATTCTTCGCATGTCTCTGGCCTCCTGGGAACCGTGCCCTTCACTGACCTGATGTCTGTGTTTCAGGTGAGGTACATCTGTTCAGCTATGGGCTGTCGCCGGTGGGACAGTGACGAGATGGAAGAGGAGGAGGACATCCTGCTTCTGCAGCACACCCAGAAGACCGTTAGAGCTGTCGGGCCCCGCAGCGGCAATGAGAAGTGTGTATTCAGATAGCAACGCGTTGACATTACTTACAGGTGTACCCGAGGGCGCAACGCACCAGTGTTCTTTGGGGAGGTTTTATGAGTGGTTTTGTTGCCCTAAAAGCACACGGATCTTTTAAGAGAAATGCAGACCCCAAATTAAAAGTGACCTCATGGTTATTAACGAATGGTGGACTGAACTTGTTAGCGCGCGTTTCAAGATACGGTGGCCAGAAGCAGTGCCGCGCAGCGCCCATCTAGTAGATGGGTCCCAGGTGAAGGATGGTTTTCGTAGGAACCTCGCTGATTGAAGATCTTTGTGTGCAGACAACTCTTTTTTTATATATATAAAGATTTATTTATTTATTTGAAAGGCAGAGAGTTACAGAGAGGCAGAGGCAGGAGAGAGAGAGGTCTTCCATCCACTGGTTTACTCCCCAAATGACCACAATGGCCAGAGCTGCGCTGATCCAAAGCCAGGAGCCAGGAGCTTCTTCTGGGTCTCCCACACCGGGGCAGGGGCCCAAGGACTTGGGCCATCTTCTGCTGCTTTCCCAGGCCACAGCAGAGAGCTGGATCAGAAGTGGAGCAGCTGGGACTCAAACTGGCGCCCATATGGGATGCCAGCACTGCAGGTGGCGGCTTTACCACTCTGTGCCACAGCGCCGGCCCCTCAGACAACTCTTAAGACAGTTAATGTGGTTGACTTGGATTTATTTGACTGTGTAGCTCTGTGTAGTAGGTAGTTTCAGCATGATTTCTTTTTTCTTTTTTAAATTTTATTTAAGGCATACACATTTCATGTATTTTCTATATACAGATTCAGTAACATAGTGGAACTTCCCACCCTACCCTCCCTCCCATCCACACACCCACCCTTCTTCTTCCTCCTTCTCCTATTCCCATTCTTAATTTTTATAAAGATCTATTTTTAGTTAACTTTATACTCATAAGATTAACCCTACACTAAGTAAAGAGTTCAACAAGTAGTATGAAGAAAAAAAAATAACACCATTCAACATTAGGGAAAAGGGCTGTAAACAATCATTGAATCTCAAAATATCAATTTTATTCCTATAGATTACCTTTAGGTACTCCATTAGTTACCACAGATCAGGGAAAACATGATATTTGTCTCTTTGGACAACATGATTTCTTTACTCCAATTTTAGAATAATCATTTTATCCTATTTTCTTAACCTATTAACATAACATTTATTTGGCCTAATATCTTATTTTCTTCCTTAAGTAATGAACCCCTTCTGTTATTTTTACACTGAAATATGTGATTTAAAGATGAGCTGATCCTGGATCACGTGCTTGATTTTTTTTAAACCTAATATTAAAGTTTTAAATGCCTGTGAGATAAAAATGACTTTAGACCCCATCTTTCTTACAAAAGTGAAACAGATTTTGGTTTTGTCCAGTCTGATGGAATATAATGCACTGTCCTTTCCTGAAAGCTGTGTTCTCAAACTCAGTTAAGAATGTATTTATTCTTCCAGCCGGCGCCGCGGCTCACTAGGCTAATCCTCCGCCTAGCGGCGCCGGCACACCGGGTTCTAGTCCCGGTCGGGGCGCCGGATTCTGTCCCGGTTGCCCCTCTTCCAGGCCAGCCCTCTGCTGTGGCCAGGGAGTGCAGTGGAGGATGGCCCAGGTGCTTGGGCCCTGCACCCCATGGGAGACCAGGAAAAGCACCTGGCTCCTGGCTCCTGCCATCGGATCAGCGCGGTGCGCCGGCCGCAGCGCGCCGGCCGCGGCGGCCATTGGAGGGTGAACCAACGGCAAAGGAAGACCTTTCTCTCTGTCTCTCTCTCTCACTGTCCACTCTGCCTGTCAAAAAAAAAAAAAAAAAAAAAAAAAGAATGTATTTATTCTTCCTTCTTTACAAGAACTGTGGGTAACCCTTTGCACCTGCTGACAACGCGGCCTTCTTTGTCTTGATGGGATTTTGTCTCCTTAAGTGTTTGAGTGCTCACAGGGAGCTCAGCCACCACAGGAGCAGAAGTACAACTAAGAGTGTTTAGTAACCAGAGTGGGAAGGGTATGGGTCCAAGATCTGTGCTCCTCAACTATTTTTTTTTCTTAAATAGATGTTGAAATTCTTGGTGAGGTCATTTCACATGTAAGTTATAAGACATTATACCATCAATAGTTAAGTGACTGTTCTACTTATTAATTAGTAGAGAAAACATCATTACTGCCACTTTATGGGCAAGGACAGTGAGACTTAGGAAAGGGTAACTACTTACCACATCTCGGTCATTTAAGAGGCAAGACAGACTACATGCTATCTCATCTTACGGTGACTTTGATATGTTTTGAGAAAACCACTCAATTTAGAAGTGCAAATAGATGTTAATTTTTGGGAAAAAAAAAAAAATCTGTCCCAAAGCTGTTGTCAGTCCCAGATTCTGAGACCCCTTCTAAGGGTCAGGGCAAAGCTGTGGGTTGGGGGCCCTCTTGTGGCGCAAATCAGCAAAGCACGCCTTTCCGAGAGATTACTATGTGGAGTTGTGCTTACTCCCATCATCAAATTTTAATTTGCTCCTTCAGTCTAGAAGAGTTGTGTAGCATTTGGTCCCTTTCTTCAAACGTAAATTTCTAAAACACACCTTTGTGAATTTAAGGTGGAATTTCAGTGTTGGCCACTTTGAACTTCGGTATATTCCAGACATGGAAACTAGAGCCGGATTTATTGAAAGCACCTTTAAGCCCAGAGGGAACAAAGAAGAGTCTAAAATTATTTCAGATGTGGAAGAACAGGAAGCTGCCACGATGGACGCGGTGATAAAGGTCTCGGTGGCCGACTGGAAGGTCATGGCGTTCAGCAAGAAGGGAGGGCACCTGGAGTGGGAGTACCAGGTACTGCAGCCACTGAGGATCTGTGCGCGTGTCTCTGCCTCTTCTGCTTTGACCACACCTGCCGTGCGGGCAGAAACACCTGCCGTTCTTTACGCTTGACGAAATGTGTGGTTTTAATGGCATCTGAGGAGCTGAAAGTGCGTAAATACTGCTTGAGTTATTGAAACTCTTCCTTCCGCTTTTGTTTAGTTTTGCACTCCAATTGCATCTGCCTGGTTGGTTAAGGACGGGAAAGTCATTCCCATCAGTCTCTTTGATGACACAAGTTACACGTCGAATGAGGACGCTCTGGAAGAGGAGGAAGACATTGTGGAAGCTGCCCGCGGAGCCACAGAGAACAGCGTGTACTTGGGTGAGACAAGCCTCTTGTCTAGTGATGCTACCCACTGGCATCTATGTGGTATTCCTGCACTTTTTAAATATTTATTTATTTACTTATTTATTTGAAAAGTGAGAGAAACACAGAGAGAGAGAGAGAGAGATCTTTCATTTGCTAGTTCACTCCCCAGTTGGCTGCAAGAGCCAGGATTGGGGCAAGCTGAAGCGAGAAGCCTAGAACTCCAACCAGGTCTCCCATGTGAGTGGCAGGGTTCCAAGCACTCGGACCATCTTCTGCTGCTTTCCCAGGCACGTTGGCAGAGTCAGATCAGAAGCAGAGCAGCCAGTACTTCAACCAGTACTCGTATGGGCTGCCGCAATGCCACCATGATGCCAACCCTGTGTTCTTACATTGTTCCCAGTTCAGAAGCCCCTATAGTAGCTTTAATTCCTAAATATATTCTATGATTTAGATTTTCCTGAAGGTTTGTATCTTGGTTTCCATTCCTGCTAATTTTTCATTTGTCCAATTCTGAATCTTTTAATAGCTGTAGTATATTCTTTTTATCTGAGACCTTTTTTAAAAAAAAAAGATTTATTTATTTATTTGAAAGTTAGAGTTACACAGAGAGAGGAGAGGCAGAGAGAGAGGTCTTCCATCTGCTGGTTCACTCCCCAATTGGCCGCAAGAGCCAGAGCTACGCCTATCCAAAGCCAGGAGCCAGGAGCTTCTTCCGGGTCTCCCATGTGGGTACAGGGGCCCAAGGACTTGGGCCATCTACTACTGCTTTCCCAGGCCATAGCAGAGAGTTGGATTGGAAGTGGAGCAGCCAGGACCCCAACCAGCACCCATATGGGATGCCGGCACTTCAGGTCAGGGCGTTAACCCACCGCACGACAGCACTGGCTGCAGTATCTGAGACCTTTATTAAATGGATTAGAAGTGTTTTCATTGTACAGCATGATGTAAAATTATAAAGGTACTTAAAAAACTTCATGGAGGGGCTGGCATTGTGGCATAGTGGGTACAGCTGCCGCCTTCAATGCCAGCATCGTATATAGGTGCAGATTTGTGTCCCTGCTGTTCCACTTCCGATCCAGTTCCCTGCTGTTGGCCTGGGAAAACAGTGGAAGATAGCCCAAGTGTTTGGGCCCCTTCCACCGACATGGGAGACCTGGAAGAAGCTCCTGGCTCCTGGCTTTGGCCTGGCCCTGGCCTGGCCCAGCCCTGGCCATTGCAGCCAATTGTGGAGAAACCAGCAGGTGGAAGATCCTCCTCTTTCTCCCTCTCTCTCTGTAACTCTGACTTTCAAAATAAATAGATTAATTAAAAAAAAAAAAACTTCATTGAGATGGAATTGAAAGGTACATTTATTTTGATGCATAAAATTTTGAAATTCATGAACACTAAATTTCTTCAGAAACTTTAATAAAAATGTGTATTATATAAAAACTGCATGTATTTCACAAGTTTCTTGCACCAGAAGACATTTACCTTTTAACCTCGTGTATTTATCTCTAACGTCTACAACTTTCTACATGTGTGTTTGTATTCACATTTTTATCAGTTTGTTTAAAGATTAGGATTTGGGGGCGGGTTTTGTGGTGCAGCAGGTCAGGCGTGTGCTTGCCAGGATGCTGACTCCCATATCAGAGGACTAATGTGAGCCCCAGCTGCTCCGCTTCCCATGCAGTTTCCGGTTACAGCACCTGGGAAGGCAGCAGAGGATGACCTAATTATTTAAGCCCATGCCAGTCATGTGGGAAACCAGGATGGAGTTCCTGGCTCCTGGCTTCAGTCAGACCCAGACCTGACTGTTGCAGCCATATAGGGAGTGAACCAGCAGATAGAAGATCTCTCTATCACCCTACATTTCAGATAAATAAATCTTTTTTTAAAAAAAAGAACAACAGATAAAGGTTTTGTTGCGGGGGCAGAGGCTTTTTCTTTACACCTTACAAGCAATCTGAAAAACAAAAGCAAAATTCTGGTGTGCTTCTAAGTAATTGAAAGCCTTTAATACAATAAATCTTGAAAACTCTTGAATCTAATTTAAATCCTTTTGGTCATCACAGCCTCACAAAACTCTGTAAGTTCTATCAGTGTGCTACCCACCCCTTAATCTCAATGAAGTACAAGAATTTGATAGAATAACGTAGCACACATGTATCATGATAGCATTGGAATTGTTAGCAGTAATGCTGGACTTAATAAGCTTTTATGGCAAACTTTTGTTGAATAATCACCGAGTCGTATTTGAGTACTGTGGGAATGTTCACTTAAAAGAGCTATGTAGTAGCTGGCGCCGCGGCTCACTAGGCTAATCCTCCGCCTGTGGTGCCAGTACCCCGGGTTCTAGTCCCGGTCGGGGCGCTTGATTCTGTCCTGGTTGCTCCTCTTCCAGTCCAGCTCTCTGCTGTGGCCCAGGAGTGCAGTGGAGTTTGGCCCAAGTGTTTGGGCCCTGCACCTGCGTGGGAGACCAGGAGGAAGCACCTGGCTCCTGGCTTCAGATTGGTGCAGCATGCTGGCTGTAGTGGCCATTTGGGGGATGAACCAATGGAAAGAAGACCTTTCTCTCTGTTTGTCTCTCTCACTGTCTAACTCTGCCTGTCGAAAACAAAAACAAAAATAAATAAATAAAAGAGCTATGTAGTACACAAAGAAATAACTGGAATTAATCTAAATTTATTCAATGAAAATGAAAGGTTTTTGAAAAATTCATTGTGTCATTGACAATGTCCTGTTCTATCCAGGAATGTATAGAGGCCAGCTATATTTACAGTCATCAGTCAGAATTTCAGAGAAGTTTCCTACAAGTCCCAAAGCCTTGGAATCTGTCAATAATGAAAATGCAATTATTCCTTTGCCAACAATCAAGTGGAAGCCTTTAATTCGTAAGTGAATTATAAACTTTTATAGATAGTTTGGAATATTGCAAAGATTCAAGTTGTTTTATGCTTTATGTTTTACTGGGAAATGGTGAAGTTCCTTCAAGTGTTGATAATGAATTTTAGTTATAATTTAGAGCAGGTTTTCCTGGAAGTGGCAGTTGCTTCTATAGAAAAAAAAAAGTCAGTAAAATATTTCTCTGTACAATTTGGAAAAACTCTTAACCATGTCAAAGTAACATTTATCCCTTAACATTTATACTTGGAATATTTAGGTAAACTTATCTGGCTGTCACTTCGTATTCTTTGAGACACATAAACAGAGTGAATTTACCTACTTCTTTAATTATGTTTCTATACTTTGGTTTTTAATTCACATCACATCATGTTTTGATTTCTTGTTTAAGTGAGTCATCTTCTCTATAAAACTGTGTACTTTTCAAGGGCCAGAACCGTGGTTCGTTTGTTTAACATGCGTGTCTGAACTGAACTGTGGTTGAGTATTGGTTTACTCAGTGAATGAGCACATATCTTTTCACTGAAGTCTTGACAGTTACGATTCTGTCGTTTTCCTTTTAGATTCTCCTTCTAGAACACCCGTCTTGGTAGGATCTGATGAATTTGACAAATGTCTTAGTAATGATAAGTTTTCTCATGAAGAGTACAGCAATGGTGCCCTTTCAATTTTGCAGTATCCATATGGTAAGTGTGAATTCTCCTGGACGGAAAATATTGTTAAACTTACTAATTTAAAATTACTGGAATTCAGATGAAGCAATATTGATTGGGGTGCAGAAAGCAAAATATCTTGAGAGGCAATATTGTGAGTGGTGGCTGAGCATACAAGCTGCAAAGTCAGCTTGCAAGGGTCCAGATCCCAGTTTTGCCGTGTTCTACATGGGTGGACACACCTAATGTCCCTGTATCTCAGGGTCTTTATCTGTAAAACGAGGATGATAATCCTAATATCTGGTCGTTGTGAGGTTGTGAGGTCTGACTGAGATAATGCGCGTATAGATGTGTCTGCCTGGCACAGAGTGTCAGAAGACATTAGTTCTTGTATCAGCTCTCATTTAATTGTCAGCCTATATGACAATTACAGCCTGCAACAATGGCCTGTATAATGAAGAAAACAAATGTTTCCCATAGAGCTACATGAAAGTCACGTAAACCTGGTTGTGTTCATTTTGTTCTCAGACAAGGGAACTTAGTGCAGATGTCAAGAGTAGATAAAATTTGGCATGAATGGCACTCTTGTGGGAAGTGGGTTTTGGCCTGTTGTGTAAAATGCCCACTGGGACACCTGCATGCCACGTCAGAGTGCCTGGGCTCCATGTCTGCTCAAGCTCCTGCTCCAGCTTCCTGCTAATGCAGACCCTGGGAGGCAGTAGTGATGGCTCAAATAATTGGGTTCCTGCCGCCTCGTGGGGACCTGGAGATTGGTTCCCACCTTCAGCCTGGCCTCCCACTGAGCACTGCCGGCATTCAGGGAGCGGGAGCGCTCTTTCTCTGTGGTATGTCTCAGTCTTTTTGTCTCCCTCTGAAATTTTATAAATTAAAAAAATTTCTGTTTAGTAAGCAGCCTTTTTTTTTTTTTTTTAAGATTTATTTATCTGAGAGGCAGAGTTAGAGAAAGAGACAGAGAGACAGATCTTCCATCTGTGGTTCACTCCTCAGATGGTCACAATGTCTGAGAGTGAGGCTGGACCAAAACAAGGAGCCAGGAGCTTCATCAGGGTCACCCATGTAGGTGGCAGGGACCCAAGGACTTGAGCCATCTTCAGCTTAGCTGCAGTTTTTAAAAGTTAGATATATTCGTATGTAAAACTCTTTTGAATAGGTAGGTATTTTAAAAGTCCTCAAATCTGCATCAAACAGAAGCATAGATTCCTTACTAGTTACCTTCCATGCTAGAGCCAGAAAATTATTGTGTACTTTAAATTTGTCAGAAAAAAAAATGAGAAGGCTTTAAGTTAGAAACAGCAGGCTTTATCTGATATGGATCAAAAGAGGAGATGCTTAGCTTAGCAGCTGAGATACCTGTCTCCCACATCAAAGTGCCTCGGTTCAATTCCTGGCTCTGGTCATTGGCTCCCACTTCCTTCTAATGCAGACCCTGGGAGGCAGTGGTGATGGCTCAAGTAGTTGGGTTCCTGCTACCTATGTAGGAGACCTGGATTAGGTTCCTAGCTCCTGGGGCCACCATTGTTTCTTAGAGAGTAAAGCCACCATCTGCAGTGCGAGCATCCCACATAGGCACCAGTTCGTCCCAGCTGCTCCACTTCTGATTCAGCTCCCTGCTAATGGTCTGGGAAAAGCAGCAGAAGATGGCCCTAGTGCTTGGGTCCTTGCCACCCACATGGGAGATTCGTATGAAGCTCCTGGCTGCTAGCTTCAGCCTGGCCCAGCCCCAACCACTGCAGCCATCTGGGGGTGAACCAGGATGGAAAAGCTCGCTCTCTCTCTCTGTACCTCTTAT